>NC_136429.1:518902723-520141473 GCF_052849685.1 Lactuca virosa | reverse complement strand
GACTGGAAAGTGAAGGAAATTCATAAGAAAACATACGTGGCGACGTGGGGTTTACGTGGGGGAAACTAAAAATATTGAGTGAATTACAATTTGGGTCCTTAACATTTTTTGGGTTTTGATTTCAATTTTGGTGAATGTTTTATGATAGATTTACTATTTAGGTCACTTGATCGTCAAATTTAACAGACTCATAGTTAATCTTAACAAAATTGACCATTTTAACCTTTGAATTTATTTTTTATTATTAAATATAATAGATTTCCTATTTCCATTCATCTTCATCGGGACCGATCCCCTCATCCTCGGCAACTTCATAAGAATTTATCTCATTGAATTGGGAACCGAATCGCATTCTTAAAAAAGGCAAGAAAATTTGTCGTGAATATAGATGGATTTAAGAAATAGTTTATGATTAGATTAGATTTGCCGTTTCAAAAAAAAAACTTTAATCTTCTACTTCGGGTCTTGGTTTTAATTCTAATCCTATTCGGCACTCACCACCACTCTCTCACTCATTTGTCGAACCTTGTAACGGGTCGTCCCCAAACTGTTGTAAACCTAACTATTTAACATGCAAGTTTCATACTTTTTCGTTGTTTTTTCAACTTTGTAGTCATTTTGCTTTCTTTTTTGTTTGATGAATCAAATGTTATGTGTAGGTTGGAATTTTATTTTTGTGATTAGGTAGTGTAGGACCGCTTATTGATTTTGTGAATTTGATATGTTGAAATCTTTATTGGTTATAGATTGAAATATTGTTATTTGATATTCAATTTTGTTGGCAATTTGTTTCAAGGAGTTTTTCCTAAGGATGTATTTATAAAGGGTTCATTTAGGTTTCTTCCAGCAATGGAATATCTTGCATCATGAGTGTGGTTCAATGAAACACGATACAACTCCTATTTACACAAGAATAAAGGTGAGAATGCGGTAATTGGAGCTTCATTTACCCTAGGGTTCTTTGATCTCCAAAACCAAGGGAGCCCATACCATAGAATAATTGAGGTGTTAAATAGTCTATAAGATTGGAAATGATGACTAATGGTGATGTGGTGGTGGTACCACGGGGAGGTCAGTTGTGAAATGAAGGGGTGAAGGGAAAGGTTTGGAACAAGCTTAAAGAAAAAATAACTGATAATTTAATAATAATAATAATAATAATAATATAAAAATAAGATGGTCAATTTTCATATATTTAACAATGTGTTTAATTTAAGCTACTTAGGAACAAAATCTTTATGAAATATGAAAATAAGGATCAAAACATAAATACGAATATTTTAGAGAGAGAAATCCAAAAATAAGCTTAACTCAACCACCAAAATTATAATTTACTCATATATGTAAGTAAGTTTTTTATTAAAAATAATACATTACACTCTAACTAACTACTCATAAATTAAACGATTGTCGCATACATAACTTCAACACTCATCCATTTGGGCTCAGAGGCATCATGTCAACACTAGATACCCTTTGGCTATATTCAAATGTATTCCAACACCACAAACTAAACAACAACTAGAAACTATGGAACTTTTAAGTCGTTTTGAGAAATCTGAAGCTAGAATTCGTGTTCCATTTTTCTAACAGATTGTTTTTTTCTTCGACATCCCTAATGAAATGATTTCATGTTCCTACTATGGGTAATTGAATGTTTTTTTGTCATCGGATATTGATTTTGATAATCGACTATGCAAAAACCCTAACCCTAGTGTCCGAATCACGTTGCATGGTCGGAGTTTTCGGGCATGAAGGACTTTAATTCATAAACATTTGTGGTTTTTAGGATTGAAGGTCATAGATCTTACACCTTAGTTGGAGATGTTTTATTAAAGGAAACTTTTCTTCTCCCTAAATTAGGAAGATGATCCATGTGAAGGCTCAGGTGCCAAATTCATGGTTAGAGGTTAGGTCTTATTCAATCAGATTCATATTGTTCGATACCTCATATAGAAGTGTTTGATTTGGTCATATAGCCTCTAATTTGATCATATAGCCTCTTACTGAGTCAAATTTGAGGTTATGTCTAACTCATTCGACAACTATCAAACACCCCCAAAGTATCAAATTGAGAATTTATAGAACTTTAGGGCTTTAAATTGGGTCCATGGGGTAGGTGAGAGGGAGGAAAGCTCAAACCATAATTGGGTAGACATTGTGTGTAGGGAAGGATCACTTTTAGTAGCAACTAAATTATTTGTATAAATTAAAGTATTAGTAGTGGCCCTAAAGAAAGTACATGGACCTTATTTTTTAAATGATATAATTTGAATGGGACTTGTTGAGCAACCACAACATAAATTATTTCACTAAACTTTTTTAAACTAAAAAGCTCTTAAGATTTAAACAAGCCATCAGAACAGCTTTTTCAAAACCAAACTAATAAGCTTGTTATTTAACAATTTTAAAGATATAATAAAGTTTTGTGTCTAAGCTTTTTCATATCACTTCTACAAAATAGAAAACTCAAAATAGCTACATAATAAGAAAACTTTTTAATTAACTTTTTTCATAAATTAAAAATAATAAATATTACATATGGACCCAACAAAATGATAAACAACCTCTTTTGTTAAGTCCTTTATTTGTTGAAAGATACGAATCCCACTAAAATATTGAAAAAGTTCACCTCAAAAGCTTGTTAAATAACAAATCATTGTTAAAAGGTTATATTTGAAAAACTCTACACTAAGGAATAAAGTTTTCAAATCTTTCATATTGTGGATGCTTTAAGGTTGGAGCTTTCTTAACAGTATATATATATATATATATATATATATATATATATATATATATATATATATATATATATATATATATATATATATATATATATATATATATATATATATATATATATATATATAAAAGGCTATATGACAAAGCTCTTTGGATTGACCATGTAGCAATGACATAGCACCAAAAAGCTTTATGAAGAAAAAAAAAACTTTAATGGTAGTTTTTTCATTTGAAAAAGTTTTTGCCAATAGAAATGTATTTTTTTTAGAGTTAGCCTTACCACTTAAAAATCTATTAGTGGTTAGTCAAATAGTATTGTATTTACAAATTCTCCATTTTGGATTGATATCATTTATTTTACCCCTTAATTATTATATATAATAATATAACGTCCTAATTTTCACAATAATTTTTTTAAATTGTAAACAAGTTAAAAAACCATTTTCATAAAACTCAACATCCATAAAGTAATTGTTTCATAAGTCATAATCCAAATATCAGAGTATCAATAAACAACGTGAAATCTCAAAACAAGAAAGTTGTTGATGTGTGTACAATCACACATTCACATTCTCAAGATCCTCTGAAATACCTGAAAGAGATTAATCCATAACTATAAGTCAAAGCTTAGTGAGTTTCCCAAAATATCATATACATCAATAAACATACATGTACGCAAGCTCTCGGTACTAAAACCGATCCGCCTGAACATCATCGAGTATCTAGGTTCACAACACTTTAGTTGATCTTGCCATCAACTTGCCCATTTTAAGTGTCTGGACTGACAACACTTAATGTGGATCTTGTCACCAACTCATCCATTAGCCTTCAGTATAAAGTTGGTATGTCCGCATCTTGGCCTTCCGCACAAAGCTAGAACAGCTCAACATTACATGTAACAGTCTACCGTAACAGCATACTACAGTCTACAACATCCTAACACACTAGGACCCACATTGTAGTATATATTATAGTGAGAAAACTCACCTCACAAATAACCAGATAATTACCACTGTACGCGAATAGATTAAAGGTCAGTCTTACGAACCACCTAGACATTTAATAAAGTCAAACCTTAGTCCAAGACCCAAAACCCTAAAGTTTGACCTAGGGTCAAAATTAGTCAAAAACTTAACATGTCAACAATTTATCAGACAGGTGAACCGCGCTCTATAAAGGACGCCCCGTTCTCACTATAAGACAAATCAGTCGGGTTTTCAAAGCTAATTCAGACAATACACAAAGATGCCCCGCACGTGGGAAATACGCTCCGCGTCCATAACAAATTCATAAAGGAAACTCAACTTAATCGATTAAGTCAAAGCTTAAATTTCCAGATATGGTCCTTAACAAGGTACTAATAGATAAAGTTTCCAACTTTATCCATTAAGACATCCCAAACATTTAAGATCTAAATTTTGTTACTTAAAAATGACCTAAAGGACCAAGATAACTTGCATGGCTTATTGGGAATGCAAAAGATCATAACTTTCCTAGTCCATGAGGTTCAAGAAGCATTATAAATTGCTCAAAAGGTGTTGGAGTCCTCTCAACTCCAATATCACCAACAAAATGGACCAAAAAGTGCATAACAAGACGTATAACAAGTTCTAATTAATCAAGGAGCAAGTTTGAATCTTTTTACTCACAAAAGTCCAGAAATGATGCAATATTGTTGGATCTACACTTGAGCCTTCCTTCAATCCATATAACAAATACCTTGATCTTCAAGCTTCACTCAAAACAATGACAAATAAGCTCTCAAAATGGATTCCAAGCCCACAACAAGAGGGAAAGGGCTAGTGTTTCTGAAGTTCTCTCTAAGGGGTGATAGAGGATGAGAATGAGCTAATCCTAGGGGTTAACGATGCTTAAATAGTTGTCACAACTAGCATTTTAGCTAGGAAATTCTATTCCTGTGTAACCATTCCACTATTGTAAATCTTATATTCTTTGTAAATCTCACTCAATGCTCATATAGATTCATCAATGATGTTCATCAAAGAGTCTGAAAACTCTAGGAATCCCGGTTTAAGTCCATATTGGACTAGATTTTTCTTATTGGGCCTAATGGACCAATAAGCACCCAATTCAACTTTATTGGACTTAGAAGCCCTAATTGGATCCTAATTGGACCCGATTCATAAATCTAAAACATTTTGGACCATTTGGGTCTAGAATGATTCATTCTAACCCTAATGGGCCTTATTGGGCCATAACTAATCCAATTAACCATTAGTGAGCCATAAGCCCATTCTTTTATTCTAATTGGGCCGTGAATACTTCCAAGAGCCCAATGGGCCGAAAAATATTCTGTTTAGGGTCCAAAAATCTTAGCTAAAGTTAATGGGCCCAATCTACTCCACCCTTTCTTCTTGGCCCAAAATCTCGGCCCATGTATAAAAAAAAGGAAAAGAAGAGATTAAGGGGGGGTTGACTTTGGGAGGTGCCACCTCCATTTTATACATCATATATCCATGCAAGGACCACCATGTATCCATACTAGTCACCTCACCCCTCTCTCTCCCCTCTCCTCTTCTATTCTCGACCGAAGACAAACAAACACACACACACACTACACCAAATTCTCTCAAACACTCTCAAGGATCATCCTACTCCTTCCATCAAAAATCTCAAAAATTGCTTGTGTTTCAAGAAGGTTTTCACATGATAATCATCACTTCTTGGTAAGTCTTTACACATCCAAGTTTATAACTCCATTCTCATGTTAGATCACTCTTTTAAGCAAAGTTTTTGGTGATTTTGCTTCCTAGAACTTCTTAAGTTCGAAATCTACTCAAGAAAGCTTGCTAGGACCAAAATCTTCTTCATTTCTTCTTCAAAACCGAAACATCAAAGCAAAGGTGAGTTCATACCCCCTTGTTTTTCGGTTTTCATATGATTTTTGGGGGAGAATGCAAGTAAAATGTGTAGATCTAAGTGTTATATGCATGTTTTGTGTGAATTCTTAGTTTGTTTAGTAATAATAGGTTAGATCTTAGCAAATATCAAAACTTTAAACAAAGATCTATGAGCTATGACATTATATACATTACAATAACAAGCCAAAAGTGAATACATGTTTAAGATGCAAAAGAATTCAACAAAAACCTTGTTAAAGGTCAAAATTGTCAGAAAAACAAAAGATAAGGGTAAAAAGTGAAAATTATGTTTTTAAAGGGGCCAAACAGGTCCTACATGTATAAAAAGGTATTTTTATGCTAAACAAACTTTTAAAAGGGCCAAAACTGCAAATGTTAGCCTAATGGGCCAAAACTTTTGGGCCTCACGGTTTGGGCCTAATTTGCGAAAAAAATGAGTTTTGGGGGTTAAAAATGTTATTTGGCCAAAGATTGAGTCATAAATGTAAATAAAACAAATTTAGAGATGAAAATATCATTTATTTTCAAATTGGACCAAAAATGTAAAGTTTTCCAAAAATCAGACCGAAAGTGTAAACTTTTACAAACAAGGGGCTGAAAATGTATTTTTCTACAAAACAGGGTTCTAAATGTAAAAATATAACATGTTGGTTAAAACCATAAATTTATAGACATTTGGGACAAAATTGCAAACTTTTATAAATTATGGACTAAAGTGTCATTTTTACAAAATTTTGGGCCTAATTTAAAATTTTGAGAATTGTTGGCCAAAAACATCGTTTTTACAAAAAGAGGATTTTTATCACCAATCTATTGAACTTCAAGTCAAAACAAACAACGAAATAAAACAAAACGAACGAAATACAACAATAACTATTTATTGGGCCTAATATACACGTTACTTGGCCATTGGACCCTAAGGGCCCAATTAAGTGTATATTGAGCCCAATGTTTTCCATGATGTGTTTATTGGGTCTTGCGACCCATTTACATGTTAATTTGGGCCTAAGTATTGGATTACATGTTATTGGGCTTTTGTGGCACATTTACATGCCTATTGGGCCTAAATTACCCTCTTACATGTTATTGGGCCTTTGTGGCTTAACTACATGCTAATAGGGCTTGGAATGAAAATTTCACATGTTAATAGACCGTAACTATACCCTTGCGAAATCATTAAATGTCGAATACTTTTATATGTACCTTTCGAATACAAAAACATACCACATCTACGTAAACGTTAAACATAGAACAAAAAGGGGTTAAGAATCTAGTGAGACATGTCGGTTGGCACCTCTGAGTGTACAATCGTAGCCTGTAGTTATAACCAGAGTTTCCTGGTAGGAAAGCGGGAGTTTGTGTATAGATCTATACGGGGTGACCCCCCACGCCTTAGTTGTTCGCTACAGCTAGACTAGGCCAGTCTAGGGCGACAACATCCTTAGCAAGACCGACATTTGGAAAAATACCAAGACGGGCGACCTAGTCATTATAATGCATGGTTATAACGACTCATATAGGGATTCAATACCAAAAGATAAGCTTTTGAAGATAAATTCTTTGATTGTGTCAATGCAAAACGACTTAACTAACGATACACAAATCTAAACGATGTTATAAAACAGAAAATATCGGATTTTCTAGGGAGATTATGCATATACAATTATCATTTATTCAAAATACAGTGAACCTAAACTACACTCATACAAGTTTTTAACTATTAAATTCATACATGCATTTATACTCGATTTTCACATCATTTTCAAAATATTTTACAAAAAATATCGGATTTTCTGGGTTTTTATGAAAGATACAAAGACTTTTACTCAAATATACTTATGAACTCACCAACATTATATATGTTGACCGTTTTCAAAATAACTTGTATTCTCAGGTAATCGTTAAGCTGGAAGATATGCAAGTGTGTATGGTGTTGTTTATGTAACATCACTTATCGTACTTTGAACAATTAGAACTTATGTATTTTAACAATGTACTTGATGTGAATAATGCTGGTTGTATTATGTAATGTTGGTGATGAATGTGTTATGTTTCATGTATATTCATTGTGATGATTATTCAATTGTTAGTCACACGAGGCCTCAGACGTTTCCGCCGTCTGCTTCAGGGGTGTGACAGGTTGGTATCAGAGCAATGTTTATAGTGAACTAACATATCTAACCATACATGATATGCAACTATAAACACAATGGGACTAAATAACTCTGAACAAAATAAAAGTTTCACACTTATGTGCGCGTATTAGGATAATAATCTAACAACATCTAATAAAAGCTTCTGGAGGAGATTGAACGCTATGATTAAACCTGGGCAGTTATTGTCACACCCCAAAACCGAGAACGGCGGAATACGTTCTAGGGTGGAGGACGTCATGTACAGTATCATAACAAAGCATAATAGTAAAGACAAGCAACAACATCCATTGCATTAAGATAATAATTGTAATACAAACGTGTTCAGTACAAATGTTAGACACCAAAAATACAATCAAAACAAAGTGGAGTCTTATGTGTGCTCCGTCTTCTCAAAAGCTGCATCCGTACCTGTCTACTGATGACCTGAGAATACAAGTTATTTTGAAAACGTTTATCAACATAAAGCTGGTGAGTTCATAAGTATTTAGTGTCATTTCCTGTATAAAAATATTCACAATTATACATTGTAAAAGAAAGTTTCGGTGTTCGAAAATAGTATGAGCCCTAGAAAACCCTATGTTTTCCAGAAAAGTAGTCTTCACCAAGACCCGATCGTTTGTTTGTTCCTTTGATAATGTACAAGTTTTCCCAGTAGTTATTAGCTTGAAAATATAGTTTTAGACTTTATTCATGTATAGTAATGAGAAAAAAATGTTTTACCCCAACAGTATCACTGTCGGCCATATGTAATGAAATGCAGGCTCCAGGTAGTATTAAATGTACAATACTCCTCAGGGAGTCTGTTGCCTTTAATTCTTAAAGTATTAATTAAAGGTTTGAATGTGAACTCGTACGTAACCATGCTGATTGACGATCGAATCCCTTTGACCCTCCGAGTCATATGTAGTGATGTGACATTTTGTCACCCCTGGGCCTAGACGGCTCGGACTGTAGCTAGCAGTCGGGATGTGGGAGTGTCTGTCCCGTATAGATCTATACACATAATGCCCGCTCTCCCTCCAGGAGACTCTGGTTATGCGGTGATAGCACAAAGATGTGTCGTATCGAGAAATAGTATGCCACATTCTATCTTAGTAAGTTCTCTTGTATAGTATGTATTGTTCTCTTTGTATAGCATATAGTGTTCTCTTTGTATAGTATGTAATGTTCTCCTTGTATAGTATATAGTGTTCTCTTGTATAGTACATAGCATATATTGACTCACAACTGAACTGACTCCGGTAGTTGTCATGGCAATAGCAGCACTGAGTAGTAATCCTTAACTATACCTATTATAGTTAGATAGTAATGTTGGTTGTATGTCCTTGATATTCAAAGGCATTGAACTGATATGAAAACTTTTATATCTGACACAAATATATAAGATATATAACTAAGAATTCAACGAGAGTCGGACTAATAACAAAATACCCTAAGCCCACAATCAAACAAGAATAGGAAATAAGGTGAGCTATTAGTCCTAAGTCCTTCAAGTCTTACTTATATAAATATATTGGTGTAGATATGGTTTGAGAATAAAAATTAGTTTAAACGAATTTTGGAAAATAGTTTTATAGTGATTTAACACGAAAATGAATTTGGTAAGCATTTGAAAACAGTTTAATTGGCAATATAGTTGAAAATATAGAAAATCCCTTTTTTTTGTGGTAAAAACAGTTAATAGTGTAGAAAATCCTTTTGGTTGCAAGTTATAATTCACATGCGATTGTTACTATAACTTATTTGGTTCAACTTGTATCCCCCCCCATAAAACAGTTAAAAACATTTAAAAAGGTTCATTTAGGGGTATGAACTCACCTGTAGTGAGTGAAGTGGATGGAAACGCCGGGTAGGATGCTAGGTGTCAAGTGAGGACTTGAACACACACACGGATCCTATGTAACATGTAGTGATGTATAAAGTATCTAATTAGTTGTGTAATCACTAATTAAGTGAGTAAAGGCACTTTAATGTATGAAAACACTTTGTTTCAAGTGTTAGGAGTGCTAAAGGTTGCATCTAAGGAGTGTATGGCCTCACTATGGAGTTTACACTTCACTTGGCCACACTTAAGTGTGTTTACGGTTGGGAGACCATTTCCCCCATGAGTTTACGGCCGTAAACTCATGGAAATGGTGAGTTTGTGTGTCTAAAGGTCTCATGCATCACAAGGAAGGTTCCTAGGATCAATTCAAGGGCTTGGGAAGTGATTAGGGTTCAATTGGGTACCCCCTTGGAGTTTACGGTCCTTGGACCACTCCTTGGGAGTTTATGGTCGTAAACTCTAGGGTTTACGGCCGTAAACCCTTGACCACTTCAACCATTTCATGTTTTAGGGTCCTAAGCTCATCTACACTAGTTTCTAGTTCATCAAACAAGCTAAGGAAGGGTTTAGGGGCATCAAAACACCATTTGAGGTGTTTACGATTTTGGGTTTACGGTTCTTGAATGTTCAAGAACCGTAAACTCAAGTTTATGGCCAAAAAGTCATGATCTTGGGTTCCTTAGTCCATGCATGCAAGTATCTAAGCTATATCTAAGCATTAGAGAAGGTTTGGAAGTGTTTTGGGGCTTCAAAACCCTCATATAGGAGTTTACGGTTTTGGGAGGCTCCCCAAACCGTAAACACATGCATGTTGGGGGTATTTGGATGATCCAACTCGAAATAGCATGAATACCAAGCTAGAAAATCAAGTTAGGGGGTTTACCTTTGATTTTTGAGGCTTGAAAGTGGTGATCCTTGGCCAAACTCGATTTTAGAGAGAGAAGGTAGAGAGAGAAAGCTCCAAGGTGGGGAAAAGACTCTAAAGGTGGACACTCCTCCTTTATATATGGCTGCCTAGTGGGGACCCACCATGCACTGTCGTTTAAACGGAGCTAAATGTTTTTACCCGGTAGACTAACCGTAACCCGACTTAGATGCTTTTATTCCGTCATTAAATATATATTATTTTAATAACTCAAAATGAATTATTTTAATAAATAAAAGTTAACGGAAAATTTTAATAGAACTAACTTTTATTAACGGAAACGGGTTACAGTGACGGAGTAAATTTCGGGTTGTCACATCATCCCCCCGTTAGAGGGAATTTCGCCCCGAAATTCAGAATTCAAGTAGTTACGTTATTACAACACAAGTAAGCAAAGAGATGAGGATAGTTAAGTTTCATTTGATCCTCGCGCTCCCAAGTGAACTCTGGTCCTTGTTTGGCGTTCCAACGAACCTTCACAATCGGGATGCGACTTTGCTTCGTTCGTTTGGCCTCTCGGTCCATGATCTCCACAGGTTCTTCCACGAAGTTGAGGCTCTCATTGATTTCGATTTCATCGAGTGGAATTATGAGAGTCTCTTCAGATAGGCACTTTTTCAAGTTCGAGACGTGGATGGTAGGATGCACATTACTAAGTTCGCGGGGTAGATTGAGTTTGTAAGCTACGGGGCCGATTCTAGCGAGAATCTCAAAAGGCCCTATGTATCTTGGATTCAGGTTTCCGCGCTTTCCGAAGCGTATCAAGCCTTTCCAGGGTGAGACTTTCAAAAGGACTCGGTCTCCCACCTGGAATTCCAAGGGTTTCCTCCGTTTGTCTGCGTAGCTTTTCTGTCGGTCTCTTGAGGCTTTAAGTCGTGCTCGGATCTGTACGATCTTTTCGGTGGTTTCGCGGATGATTTCTGGACCGGTGAGAGTGCTGTCAGGAACTCGTCCCTTAGCTAATTGAGTGTCGCCTACCTCGGCCCAGCACAGAGGGGATCTGCACTTCCGGCCGTATAGGGCTTCGAATGGGGCAGCTTTGATGCTTGTGTGATAACTGTTGTTGTAGGAAAACTCGACTAGGGGTAAGTGGGTATCCCACGCCTTACCAAAGTCGATTACACAGGCTTGCAGCATATCCTCCAAGGTTTGAATAGTTCTCTCACTTTGTCCATCGGTTTGAGGATGGTATGCTGTGCTCATATCCAGCTTAGTTCCAAGAGCCTTCTGTAGTGACTGCCAGAACCTCGAGGTGAACCTGCTATCCCGATCGGAAATAATGGACACAGGTACACCGTGCAGTCGGACTACCTCTTGGATGTAAATTCGCGTAAGTCTCTCCATTTTGAAATTTTCCTTGATAGGAAGGAAGTGGGCGGATTTGGTTAGCCGGTCGACAATTACCCAAATGGTGTCGTACCCACTCGGAGATTTGGGCAATTTGGTAATGAAATCCATAGTAATTCTCTCCCACTTCCATTCAGGTATCTCTGGCTGTTGGAGAAGACCCGAGGGTTTCTGGTATTCGACCTTGACCTTAGCGCAAGTAAGGCACTTATTCACGAAGGTAGCGATTTCCGCTTTCATGTTAGGCCACCAGTACGATTTCTTGAGATCCAGGTACATCTTATCTGAACCTGGGTGAATGGAATATCGAGTGTTGTGCGCTTCTTTCATGACCAAGTCTCTGAAGCCACCGTGTCGTGGTGTCCAGATCCGGTCCATGAGGTAGTAAGCTCCGTCATCCTTGACTACCAGATTCTTATCCATTCCTCGCAGGGACTCTCCCGCCATATTTTCTGGTTTCAAAGCTTCAAGCTGTGCTCCCTTAATTTGTGCGGGTAGATGCGAATGGATAGTCATGGTTAGGGACTTGACTCTTCGCCCAAAATATTCCTTCCGACTTAGGGCGTCTGCTACTACATTGGCTTTACCCGGGTGGTAACGAATCTCACATTCGTAGTCATTGAGTAGCTCGACCCACCGTCGTTGTCTCATGTTGAGCTCCTTCTGGTTGAAGATGTGCTGGAGGCTTTTGTGGTCGGTATAGATGGTGCTCTTTGTACCATACATATAGTGTCTCCATATCTTTAGGGCGAACACGACCGCTCCTAGCTCGAGGTCGTGCGTGGTGTAGTTGACTTCGTGTGTCTTCAGCTGTCTTGAGGCGTAGGCGATGACCTTACCTCGTTGCATCAGAACACAGCCGAGCCCCTGATTGGATGCATCGCAATATACTACGAAGTCTTCTGTCCCTTCGGGGAGGGACAGTATCGGCGCGGTGCACAAGGCTCGCTTCAGGGTTCGGAATGCCTTCTCTTGTTTTTCTTCCCAGTCAAAGGCCACGCCTTTCTAGGTCAATGTCGTAAGAGGCTTCGCAATCCGAGAGAAATTCTGAATGAATCTTCGGTAGTAGCCAGCAAGGCCTAGAAATTGGCGAATTTCTGTAGGTGTCTTCGGTGCTGACCAATTCTCAATAGCTTTAATCTTGGATGGGTCCACGTGGATTCCTTCTTTGCTAACCACGTGTCCTAAGAATTCGACTCTTCGGATCCAAAATTCGCACTTTGAGAACTTTGCGTAAAGCTTCTCCGATCGTAGAGTTTCCAGGACCTGTCGCAGATGATCGCTATGCTCTTCCTCACTTCTAGAGTAGATAAGTATATCATCAATGAAGACGATGACGAACTGATCCAAGTAAGGACGGCATACTCTATTCATCAAGTCCATGAAGACTGCGGGCGCATTGGTCAGTCCGAATGGCATCACTACGAACTTGTAGTGCCCGTAACGAGTCCGTAAGGTTGTCTTCGGAACATCCTCCTCGAGCACTCACACCTGATGATACCCGGACCTTAGATCAATTTTGGAAAAGTAACTCGCCCCTTGCAGTTGATCAAATAGATCGTCTATACGAGGAAGGGGATAACGGTTCTTGATTGTCAGCTTGTTGAGTTCTCTGTAGTCAATGCACATGCGGAACGATCCGTCTTTCTTCTTTACGAACAAGACTGGTGCTCCCCAGGGTGAGAAGCTTGGTCTTATAAAGCCCTTGCTGAGCAGTTCGTTAAGTTGGCCGGATAGTTCTTGCATCTCAGCAGGCGCTAGACGATAGGGCGATTTAGCTACGGGGGTAGCTCCTGGAATTAAATCGATTCTGAACTCGACTTGACGTTTGGGAGGTAGGCCTGGCAGTTCCTCTGGAAAGATGTCAGGGAAGTCGCACACGACGGGGAAATCTTTGAGTTCTTTCGTTTTCCGGCTCGGGTCGACAACGTGTGCAAGGAATGCGCGATATTCCTTGCGCAAGTATTTCTGGGCTTGAATGCTCGAGATGATGCGAAGGCTCGTACTGGGTTTGTCTCCGTAGATCATCAATGTTTCATTGTTGGGCAAGTTCAAATGGATGGCTTTGTCGAAACACAGGATGTCGGTACGGTGGAGACTCAACCAGTCCATGCCTATGATGACATCAAAGCTCTTGATCGCTACTGGTATGAGATCGATAGGAAACGAATGATTATCTAGCGTGAGGGTACAACCTATGTAGATTTCGTTAGAACTTTCCGTCTTGCCGTTAGCCATTTCTACGACGAAGGTTTCTTTCAGTGATTGCGGTGATTGTTTGAGTAATTGTTTAAAGTTTTGATTTACGAAACTTCTTTCTGCCCCACTATCGAATAGAATACAAGCATAATAGTTATCAAGAAGGAACGTACCCGTGACTACGGTGGGGTCTGCTACAGCCTCATTATGGCCAATAGCAAGTAGTCTACCTGCTCCTCCCGCGTTGCCAGCCTTTGGACAATTTCTTTTGAAATGTCCGACTTCGCCACAGCCATAGCAGGCCTGGCTCGCTCCCGAACCGGGAATTTGGGAAATAGGTTTGGGAGGTGCTCTGCAGAACCGGATGGTGTGGCCCTTCCGGTCGCAATTGGTGCAGTGCATTTCACGGCATGGGCCGTTATGATGGAAGGCGCACTTATCGCACTTGGGTAGATTCCCCGCATATGTTTTGGTGGGCACAGGGGCAGTAGGAGTAGTGGCAGCATGGACAACCACTATTTGCTGGTTACTGGAAGAGGATTTGACTGATTTCCCCTTCTTTCGATCTCTCCGTTTTCTCTTGTTGTCGGAGGCGTGAGTTGGAGCAGTAGTGATGGTTGTGGTTGTTGATGGAGCACGGGGAACTTCATGATCGATAAGCATTTGGGCCAACTCCTTGGCACCTTCGAAGGTCGTTGGTCTTGATGATAGAACGTTCCCACGATACGGAGGCACTAGGCCCCCGATGTATCGCTCAATCTTCTTGGCTTCCGAGGGGATCATGTTAGGGCATAGGGCTACCAGCTCGTAGTACCGGGTTGTATAAGCTACTATATCGGAACCCTGCATTTTGAGACTCCAGAGTTCCTCCTCCAATTTCTGAATTTCTCCCTTTGGGCAGTACTCTGTCATCATTAGGTCTTTCAGCGTATCCCAACCCATGGCGTTAGCTGCTACCAGGGAGAGGGCTTTGACATGGCCATTCCACCATGTTAGGGCCCTTTGGGTAAGGGTACAAGTAGCAAACTTTATCTTGCTCCCTTCGGGGCAGGAGCACATTTCGAATACTGCTTCGGTTCTTTCGAACCATTGGGTTAGGGCAAGGACTCCCCCGGTCCCGTTGAAGTAGGTAGGCTAGCAACTGATGAAATCTTTGTAGGTGCATTCCCGAGTACGGGGGTGGGTTTCACCCTGGCTAGAGTTAGTGCCCAGTCCACCTCCACTGGCACCACCAGAATTGACTTGCGCCAGAGCGGCGGTCACGGCTGCAGTCACGACTGTTTGGAACAACACCGGGTCGAACTGCGGAGGAACCGGCGGTGTAGGTGGTGGTGGTGGAGCTTGAGTTGCGGGAGTTCTCCTGGTTGGACGCTTGCGAGGTGGCATCCTGTACTGAAAGGTTACGAAAACGATGACAATAGTAAGAATCGATTTGTAAACATGATAAGGGTGTTTCTTGGACTAACTCTCTATAGTCTAACAAACAAAGGGAAATGTACTGCTAGGTTAGGGACACCCAAAAGTACAACTTCCCCATCGATTAGATACTGCCAATAGTACTGGTATTACTGATGTATAATGAGTTCGAGAAAGAAAATGACCTAGCAGTAGGTCTTACATCAAACCATCAGGGAAAATGTTGGCAGTTTAGTAGTCTAGCTCGAGTACTTCCAAAGTTAGGAATGTTTACAGGCATGTACTCTATTGACTATAGAAAGAAGGCTATTCCTTAATCAAAAGAGAGGGATGAGTTGGCATCTTTTACTGGCGACGAGGATCCTTTGGGGCAAACCCTAAGATCAGCCAGTTGGTGCACAACTCCCTGAAGATGTCGCTTGTGCGTCCTCTGACGTGCTCGGAGTTCCATGACTTCCGCTCGGGATGCGGTTATGCCATTTACGCGAGAATGGGGAAAGAAAATTGATAGGCGCGCTAATCTAAGATACTTATAAGATGATCGTTATTAGTCGACCCAATATTTGCATAGTGCATACCAATTACATGTAATCGAAGCAGAATAGACCTTCGAATAAGTGACCCTAACTCTAAGCCCACAATCAAACAAGAACAGGAAATGAAGCAAAGGTCACAGATTCTAAGTCTATAACTCCTTAGTCACATGTAACCGTGGTGTATCCACTTAGCAACTATTGCCCTACTAGTAACGACCCTTTTAGTTCTCACATATGTTGTAACTAGAATGCAGAATACTCCTATAGTATTCTTGTTCTGATGTTCTTGTAGCAGTATTGGTAAGTTTTAGACTTGTTGCAACACCACAACCATTCTTAGGCACATGCTAGCCACTCCTAGGAAAATGTAGTTGATCAGGCTACATCCGCCTAGTTTTGGCCATATGTCTCTAAGCCTAACTGTGCTGTTCAACAATCTTAATACTTTTGTTCTGTTCTAGTATGATACTGACCCTTTGTATGAATGAATGTATATATATACTTAGTTAAATATTTTATTATTTAAAAGTATATATTCTTGTTCAGAGTGTTTTAGTCCCGATGTGTTTATAGTTTGTATATCTTTTATGGGTTGATATACTTGATTCAATATAAACAGTGCTCTGATACCAATCTGTCACACCCCAAAACCGAGAACGGCGGAATACGTTCTGGGGTGGAGGACGTCATGTACAGTATCATAACAAAGCATAATAGTAAAGACAAGCAACAACATCCATTGCATTAAGATAATAATTGTAATACAAACGTGTTCAGTACAAATGTTAGACACCAAAAATACAATCAAAATAAAGTGGAGTCTTATGTGTGCTCCGTCTTCTCAAAAGCTGCATCCGTACCTGTCTACTGATGACCTGAGAATACAAGTTATTTTGAAAACGTTTATCAACATAAAGCTGGTGAGTTCATAAGTATTTAGTGTCATTTCCTGTATAAAAATATTCACAATTATACATTGTAAAAGAAAGTTTCGGTGTTCGAAAATAGTATGAGCCCTAGAAAACCCTATGTTTTCCAGAAAAAGTAGTCTTCACCAAGACCCGATGGTTTGTTTGTTCCTTTGATAATGTACAAGTTTTCCCAGTAGTTATTAGCTTGAAAATATAGTTTTAGACTTTATTCATGTATAGTAATGAGAAAAAAATGTTTTACCCCAACAGTATCACTGTCGGCCATATGTAATGAAATGCAGGCTCCAGGTAGTATTAAATGTACAATACTCCTCAGGGAGTCTGTTGCCTTTAATTCTTAAAGTATTAATTAAAGGTTTGAATGTGAACTCGTACGTAACCATGCTGATTGACGATCGAATCCCTTTGACCCTCCGAGTCATATGTAGTGATGTGACATTTTGTCACCCCTGGGCCTAGACGGCTCGGACTGTAGCTAGCAGTCGGGATGTGGGAGTGTCTGTCCCGTATAGATCTATACACATAATGCCCGCTCTCCCTCCAGGAGACTCTGGTTACGCGGTGATAGCACAAAGATGTGTCGTATCGAGAAATAGTATGCCACATTCTATCTTAGTAAGTTCTCTTGTATAGTATGTATTGTTCTCTTTGTATAGCATATAGTGTTCTCTTTGTATAGTATGTAATGTTCTCCTTGTATAGTATATAGTGTTCTCTTGTATAGTACATAGCATATATTGACTCACAACTGAACTGACTCCGGTAGTTGTCATGTCAATAGCAGCACTGAGTAGTAATCCTTAACTATACCTATTATAGTTAGATAGTAATGTTGGTTGTATGTCCTTGATATTCAAAGGCATTGAACTAATATGAAAACTTTTATATCTGACACAAATATATAAGATATATAACTAAGAATTCAACGAGAGTCGGACTAATAACAAAATACCCTAAGCCCACAATCAAACAAGAACAGGAAATAAGGTGAGCTATTAGTCCTAAGTCCTTCAAGTCTTACTTATATAAATATATTGGTGTAGATATGGTTTGAGAATAAAAATTAGTTTAAACGAATTTTGGAAAATAGTTTTATAGTGATTTAACACGAAAATGAATTTGGTAAGCATTTGAAAACAGTTTAATTGGCAATATAGTTGAAAATATAGAAAATCCCTTTTTTTTGTGGTAAAAACAGTTAATAGTGTAGAAAATCCTTTTGGTTGCAAGTTATAATTCACATGCGATTGTTACTATAACTTATTTGGTTCAACTTGTATCCCCCCCCATAAAACAGTTAAAAACATTTAAAAAGGTTCATTTAGGGGTATGAACTCACCTGTAGTGAGTGAAGTGGATGGAAACGCCGGGTAGGATGCTAGGTGTCAAGTGAGGACTTGAACACACACACGGATCCTATGTAACATGTAGTGATGTATAAAGTATCTAATTAGTTGTGTAATCACTAATTAAGTGAGTAAAGGCACTTTAATGTATGAAAACACTTTGTTTCAAGTGTTAGGAGTGCTAAAGGTTGCATCTAAGGAGTGTATGGCCTCACTATGGAGTTTACACTTCACTTGGCCACACTTAAGTGTGTTTACGGTTGGGAGACCATTTCCCCCATGAGTTTACGGCCGTAAACTCATGGAAATGGTGAGTTTGTGTGTCTAAAGGTCTCATGCATCACAAGGAAGGTTCCTAGGATCAATTCAAGGGCTTGGGAAGTGATTAGGGTTCAATTGGGTACCCCCTTGGAGTTTACGGTCCTTTGACCACTCCTTGGGAGTTTACGGTCGTAAACTCTAGGGTTTACGGCCGTAAACCCTTGACCACTTCAACCATTTCATGTTTTAGGGTCCTAAGCTCATCTACACTAGTTTCTAGTTCATCAAACAAGCTAAGGAAGGGTTTAGGGGCATCAAAACACCATTTGAGGTGTTTACGATTTTAGGTTTACGGTTCTTGAATGTTCAAGAACCGCAAACTCAAGTTTATGGCCAAAAAGTCATGATCTTGGGTTCCTTAGTCCATGCATGCAAGTATCTAAGCTATATCTAAGCATTAGAGAAGGTTTGGAAGTGTTTTGGGGCTTCAAAACCCTCACATAGGAGTTTACGGTTTTGGGAGGCTCCCCAAACCGTAAACACATGCATGTTGGGGGTATTTGGATGATCCAACTCGAAATAGCATGAATACCAAGCTAGAAAATCAAGTTAGGGGGTTTACCTTTGATTTTTGAGGCTTGAAAGTGGTGATCCTTGGCCAAACTCGATTTTAGAGAGAGAAGGTAGAGAGAGAAAGCTCCAAGGTGGGGAAAAGACTCTAAAGGTGGACACTCCTCCTTTATATATGGCTGCCTAGTGGGGACCCACCATGCACTGTCGTTTAAACGGAGCTAAATGTTTTTACCCGGTAGACTAACCGTAACCCGACTTAGATGCTTTTATTCCGTCATTAAATATATATTATTTTAATAACTCAAAATGAATTATTTTAATAAATAAAAGTTAACGGAAAATTTTAATAGAACTAACTTTTATTAACGGAAACGGGTTACAGTGACGGAGTAAATTTCGGGTTGTCACAGTTATGTAGTTATATTAAGGATAAATATAGCCTGATAAACTATATTTATTCAGAATATAACGAACATGTGTTCGGGAGTAATCACAGCGGGAAATGAATCCATAAGCCTACCCCACTCTCCAATAACTCTAGGGAAACTAAACACAATAATTAAAAATACTATGAGAATAATTAAAATATGACTTATATATGCACTCCCGTGTAGTCAGTATGGCTGGTTTCCACCTCCCGGGAGATCCCTACTTTCCCAATCAGGGAAATAACGGATGGCTAGAGGAATCCGACGAGGAACCTGAAGAGGAACCTGAAGAGGAGTCTGAAGAGGGACATGCGGAACCCGTGGCAGACGATGGTGAAGAAGAGTTTGGTGACGACAACGATGATGATTCGGACACAGAGTCTGAAGTCATCAACCCATCATACCCAGTGAGGGTGCCGACTCATCGAATGGGCCCGAGTGGCCCTACACCCCTTGGGGCATCGAAATTTGGAGATGGAGCAGGCAACAGGGACAGCGACCCCCGTTTGGCATGGCACGTGAGTTCTATGACTTGAGGGAGGAAGGACCGGCTGATTGAGCTCTTCCAGTCATGGTGAGACGATTGAGAGATACCGGCGATCTGGCTAAGAGCACCGCCGATCAGATGCACCCGATGCGGACTAGGGTTGAGCGGGCAGAGCAGGAAACGCGAGAGGTTATCCGAGAGTTCCACATGAGGCAGGTGAGGTGGGAGACTCGACTCCGAGACGCGGAGCGACAGGTGGCTCACCTTCAGGGAGCATCCACTTCCTCAGCATCACCCCCCTGACACATCCCACCATGACTAGGACCACCTGTATCTTTAGTCAGTATTATGTTATGTGATCTATACTATGTACTATCGACTCTATGTTTAAGTGATTACACTACTCATAGGGTCGTCATGCTGTCGGATTTTATAGTTCTATGTACTGTATGCCATCTGGCAAATTTTCATGTATCAAAACTATTAGTATTAATGAAAATGCTTTATGTTTTATCATGACATTGTTATCTACTATGTGTTTTACTTTCTTGTTTTATGTTAATGCATTAAATTACCCGAATACACACACTATACGCCTAGTTTATAGGATCACAAACTCGCAAAAACCATAGGCACTTAACATCTTTTCATTCCACGACAGAAAGATGCCTCAAAGACCCAACCGTGGAAACAACGCAACACCGACCCCACCTGAGATAAACTCGGTTGCATTCCAGACAGCAGTGTCCGCTGCGATCACTGCAGCACTTGCGCAGATTCGCAATGGAAACAATGGAGAAGGCAACGGGCAGGGAGCTGGGAGCACCAATCAAGGGACGAACCACAAAGCCGCTCGAACATGCACCTACAAGGACTTCGCCAACGCCAAACCTCGGACCTTTAATGGGACAAGAGGCGTCATAGCCCTGAAGCGGTGGATCGAGAAAATAGAATCTGTTTTCGAAATCTGCGGGTGTCCGGATGAGTGTAAGGTCAAGTTCGTAGCCTGCACGTTCATTGACCAAGCCCTCTCCTGGTGGAATGGCCACGTAGAGGCCATGACACTCCCCGTGGCAAACGCGATGCCCTGGGAAGAGCTGAAGGAGATGCTGTTAGCAGAATACTGTCCTAGAGGTGAGATTCAGAAGATGGAACAAGAGTTGTGGAATCTCACGGTTCAAAACTCCAATATCGATGCATACATATCCCAGTTTAGTGAGCTATCTCTTCTGTGTCTCGGAATGATCACCTCAGAAGGGAAAAAGATCGAGAGGTTTATCTAGGGGATTGACTGCACCTATCCAAGGGAATGTCATTGCAGCAAACCCTGCAACGTTTGACAGCGCCAAGAGACTGACCAAGAAACTGTATGATCATGGAAATAAGAAGGGTGCCAAGACAGTGGAAGTGGAGGCTAAGAAGGAAGAAGAGAACAAGAAGGGGAAAAACAACAAGCGAAAAGGAAAGCAAAACTCGGAATCATCTAAGAAGCAACAAACGGTGTCTGTCCATGCTGCAACACAAGCTACTGCCACACCACATGCTCCAGCCTCATCCACACCGAATACTTCCAAGCAGTACTCGGGAAATCTCCCCAGAGAGATGAGTTGCGCAAGGTGCCATACAACAAAGTATTGTAGGACATAGTGTCACACTCCCGAACCGTCAGAAATAACGGCGGAAACGTTCGGAGGCGGGTGATGTCATGCGTAGTATCACAACAGTTGTATCATAGTAAGCAAAGTAAACACAACCATTACATTACAATATGATTATTTACATCTGTTTGAAAACATAGTTTGTACATAAGAGTATATAACAAAAGTAAAAGACGTGACTCCAAATGCTCCGTCTTCTCCAAAAGTTGATAAAAGTACCTGTCTATTGCTGCCGTGAGAATACAAGCAGTTTGAAAGAGTATCAGCATAAAGCTGGTGAGTTCATAAGTATTTAGTTCTGGTGAAAAAATGTTTCTATGATCCCTTGAAAAGTGTTTCCCAAGAAAATCCTGTATTTTATTATGAAAGATGTTTGATTATCCATTAGTTATTTGTTAAACAGTCCGTTTATGAAAGGTTGAGTTATCCCGGGAAAGTCCTATATTTTCCCTAAAAGTTGATAGTTGGTTATCTGTTCTTGTCTGAGGTGTACAAGTATCTACCATACTTGTATCGTTAGATGTAGCTTTCTTGAAAAACCTTGTTTGTTTCCTGTGAGGTATATTAGCCTTATTACATAAATAAAACTAATAAATAAGTGGTGAAATAATTCCTAAGGGTGTTATTAATACCCTCTAGTAATCGAATCGGCTATTACGTTGAGATTAGTTCACTTGATTCATTATTACAAAAGTAAATTTCTGTTATCTGGATTGTGGGTGTCATAACCGTACTTAAACTTGATATGACACGTAACGGGGCCAGTATCCTTATATGACTTTGTCACCCCAGGCATGTATGCCTAACTGTAGCTAGCAGTTTAGGTGCGGGATAGTCAGTCCCGTATAGATCTATACACAACAGTCACGCTCTCCCTACAAGAGATTCTGGTTACAAGTGCTAGTCCTACACTCTCGAATTCGGTGGGAGTGTTACCAAGGACGTGTCCCCAACTTTAGACTAACAATTTACAAGTAATAATACTACAAATCCTGTTTAAAATCTGTATGATATACATTTTAAAAAATGTTTCACGAGTTCATTGCTTTAGTTTGAAAATTGTTTCTACGAATTGATTTCTTAATCGTTTGGTAAAATTATTTTCTGTGTTTAAAAGCATGCTGAAAATATAATTATCTTATACAAAATAATATACATTGAGCACAACTTTCCTTGTACTTTTGCTTGATTCCCCCCTGAAAACATGAAAAACTCGGAAAAAGCGTAGGGGTATGAACTCACTGTTTAACGTAGGATTTGAGTGTACGATCGGGATGAGTGCTGAGTGTCAACTGATGTTTCATACTCAAGTGGACCCTATTAACATATGATTACACATACACGTATTAGATGAGGACATAACACTATTTGTTATGGAAGGAAACCACCTTATGGACTAGGAAACACTTGAAACTAAGTGTTAGAATCACACGTGATTGAAGATGGGGAGTTTGCGGCCGTAATCAGGAGTGTACGGTCAGGGGTTTGCGGCCCAAGTGTTTGCGGTCCATGGGTTTACGGCCCATGGGTTTACGGCCTACGGGTTTACAGCCCATGAGTTTATGGCCGTAAACACTTGGTGAGAGGTGTGATTTTTGGTGTTCCAGGGTCCTCTCCAGCCTCTTGGAAATGTTGTAAGCCTTATGCACGGCTCAAAGTAGGGTATAAAGGCCAATAATCGACCAAAAATGGAGTTTACAGCCATTGAAGGGTGTACGGCCGTAAACCCATTTCGTGTTCATGATTTGGGTCGATTTTTAGGTGAAAACAAGTGATTCCTAGTAGATAACAAGCATAGGGAGTAGTTACTTACTGTATGAGGCTTGGACTGAGGTTTTTAGCCACCAAGAACTAGTGTGTGTTCTTGGTGAGAGAGAAAATCTAGAAAAAGATGAAATTTATGAGATGAAACATGGATTCATCACTAGAAAAGGGATTGAAACACAATAGAAGTGAAGAATCACTTACATTTTGAAGATCCTTGAGCAAAAACTCGAAAATTGTAGAGAGAGAGTAGAGAGAGAAAGCTTATGAGATGTGTAAAGTGTGAAATGAAGGCCACTCATCCCTTATATAGGGGTGAGTTTTCGCCCAAGGGGTGGGGTGGGGGTGTACGGCCGTAAACTCGAGTTTACGGCCGTACACTCCTCTCGAAGGGGTGTTTGGTCCGGATGCTATGCTTTGACTTAGAAAACCTCGTTTTTGAACCCAAAAATTGATTGTACCGAGTTCAAAATATTTAATTAGACCTGAGATAATGCTGACAAGAGCATAAATAAATTCTGAATTGATTTATTTTTAACAGTTTGGACGAAAGAAATTTCTGGTTGTCACATCATCCCCCCGTTAGATGGAATTTCGTCCCGAAATTCGAACATAGAATAAAAATCATGAATTAGGAAAGAGATGCGGATACTTTTGTTTCATATGATCTTCGCGCTCCCAAGTGAATTCAGGCCCCCGCTTGGCATTCCTGCGAACCTTCACTATCAGGATGCGACTTTGTTTCGTTCGTTTGATTTCTCTATCCATGATTTCGACCGGTTCTTCCACAAAGTTTAGGTTCTCATTGATTTCAATCTCATCGAGAGGGACTACAAGGGTTTCGTCGGATAAGCATTTCTTAAGATTCGAAACGTGGAAGACAGGATGAATGTTGTTAAGTTCTCGGGGTAGGCGAAGTTTGTAGGCTACGAGACTGATCGTAGCAAGGATCTCGAAGGGTCCTATGTATCTTGGATTTAGCTTTCCACGCTTTCCAAAGCGTATCATGCCTTTCCAGGGTGAGACCTTTAGCAGGACACAGTCTCCAATTTGGAACTCCAAGGGTTTTCGTCGTTTATCGGCATAGCTCTTTTCTCGGTCTCGTGAAGCTCTCAGTCGTTCTCTGATTTGTATGATCTTTTCTGTGGTTTCACGGATGATTTTTGGACCAGTGAGAGTGCTGTCAGGGACTTTCCCCTTGGCTAACTACGTGTCGCCCACCTCAGCCCAGCACAGAGGGGATCTGCACTTGTGGCCATAGAGGGCTTCGAATGGCGCAACCTTGATGCTGGTATGGTAACTGTTGTTGTAGTAAAAATCTACCATGGGCAAATGGGTGTCCCACGACTTACTGAAGTCGATGACACATGCTCTCAACATGTCTTCCAAAGTCTGGATGGTTCTCTCACTCTGCCCATCTGTCTGAGGATGGTAAGTTGTGCTCATATCCAGCTTAGTTCCAAGAGCTTTCTGCAGGGACTGCCAAAATCTCGAGGTGAACCTGCTATCTCGATCGAAGATAATGGACACTGGCACACCGTGCAATCGGACTATCTCTTGGATATAGATTCGTATGAGTCTCTCCATTTTGAAGTTTTCCTTGATCGGCAGGAAGTGGGCGGATTTAGTCAGTCGGTCGACTATTACCCAGATGGTGTCGTACCCACTCGGAGATTTGAGTAATTTGGTGATAAAATCCATAGTAATCCTCTCCCACTTCCACTCAGGTATCTCCGGCTGCTGAAGCAAACCTGAGGGCTTCTGATATTCGATCTTCACTTTGGCGCAAGTCAGACACTTGCCCACAAAGGTAGCGATCTCTGCTTTCATGTTTGGCCACCAGTACAGTTTCTTGAGATCAAGGTACATCTTGTCCGAACCTGGATGAACTGAGTATCTAGTCTTGTGAGCTTCGTTCATGACAACCTCTCTGTAACCACCAAACCTTAGGGTCCAGATCCGGTCCATGAAATAATAAACCCCGTCTCCCTTGATCTCTAGGTTCTTATCCATTCCTCTCAAGGCTTCATCCGTCACGTTCTCTGGTTTTAGGGCTTCCAGCTGAGCCTCTCAGATTTGTGCGGATAAGTGGGAATGGATAGTCATAGTTAGTGCTTTCGCATTGCGACCTGTGTACTCTTTTCGGCTAAGAGCATCCGCCACCACATTGGCCTTGCCGGGATGGTAGCATATTTCGCACTCGTAATCGCTGAGTAGCTCAACCCATCGCCGTTGTCTCATGTTCAACTCCTTCTGATCGAAAATATGTTGTAGGCTCTTATGGTCAGTGAAGATAGTGCACTTCGTTCCGTAGAGGTAATGTCTCCATATCTTCAATGTGAAGACCACTGCTCCCAATTCCAGGTCGTGCGTTGTGTAGTTGACTTCATGTGCTTTCAGCTGTCTCGAGGCATAAGCAATAACTTTTCCTCGCTGCATGAGCACACAACCTAAGCCCTGATTGGATACATCACAGTAGACCACGAAGTCCTCTGTCCCTTCGGGCAGAGACAAGATAGGTGCGCTGCATAGGGACCGTTTCAACGCTTGGAACGCAGTGTCTTGCTTTTCACTCCAACAGAAAGGTACGCCTTTCTGAGTCAGAGTGGTTAAGGGTTTGGCAATTCTAGAGAAATTCTGAATAAATCTGCGATAATAGCCAGCGAGACCCAAGAATTGACGAATTTCTGTGGGCGTCTTCGGTGCTGACCAGCTCTCTATCGCTTTGATTTTTGAGGGATCCACATGTATGCCTTCCTCGCTTACCACGTGACCTAGGAAGGTTACTTTTCGAATCCAGAATTCGCACTTGGAGAATTTCGCATAAAGCTTTTCCGCCCTTAGAGTTTCCAGCACTACTCTCAAGTCCTGTTTGTGATCTTCCTCGTTTCTGGAATAGACAAGTATATCGTCGATGAACACGATGACAAACTTGTCCAGGAAAGGATGGCACACCCGATTCATCAGGTCCATGAATACTGCCGGTGCGTTGGTTAGACCGAAGGGCATTACTACAAATTCGTAGTGACCATACCGAGTCCGAAATGTTGTCTTAGGAACATCTCTCTCATGGACTCGCAGCTGATGGTACCCTGATCTTAGGTCTATTTAGGAGAAGTAGCTGGCTCCTTGAAATTGATCGAAGAGGTCGTCGATTCGGGGAAGGGGGTAACAGTTTTTGACAGTGAGCTTGTTCGGTTCTCGATAATCAATACACATCCGAAAGGATCCATCCTTCTTTTTCACGAATAAGATCGGGCTCCCCAGGGTGAGGAACTCAGTCTTATGAATCCTTTATTGAGCAGCTCATTGAGCTGACTGGATAACTCCTGCATTTCTGCTGGCGCTAAGCGGTATGGGGATTTAGCTACGGGGGTAGCTCTGGGGATTAAGTCGATGCGAAACTCGACTTGGCGCTCGGGAGGAATTCCCGGAAGCTCCTCGGGAAAGACATCAGGAAAGTTGCAGACTTCGGGGATGCTCTAGAGGTCTTTAACTTCCTGTTTCTCATTTATGACGTGGGCTAGGAATGCATGGCACTCCTTTCATAGCAGTTTTTGGGCTTTGATGCACGAGATGATGCAGAGGTTCGAGCTGAGTTTATCGCCATAAATCATGAGGGTTTCACCAGAAGGAAGATTAAAACGGATAACTTTTTCGTAACAAAGGATATCAGCACGATTGGGGCTCAACCAATTCATGTCGATGATGACATCGAAGCTTTTTGTGGAAACTGATCGGAAAAGAATGGTCGTTTAGGGTAAGGGTACAGCCTACGAATATGTCGTTAGTGCTCTCTTTCTCACCGTTAGCCATCTCGACGGTAAATGTTTCGGTTAGCGTTTGGGGTTTATGTTTGAGAAGATGTTTGAATGCATGACTAACAAAACTTCTCTCCGCACAAGAATCGAAAAGAATGCATGCATAAGAGTTGTTGAGAAGGAACGTACCCGTAACAACGGTAGGTTCAGCAACTGCCTCCTCTTGCCCCATCACTAATACTCTCCCTGTGTTGCCAGTTGTGGTTGCCTTGGGGCAGTTTCTCTTATAGTGTCCGACCTCACCACAGCCATAACAGGCTTGACCGACACCTGCTCCAGATGCCTGATTGGTTGATTGGACTGGTGCCTTACAAGCTCGAGTTGTGTGCCCCTTTTTGCCACAGCTGGTGCAAAGCATTTCACGGCATGGGCCGGGATTATGATGGTAACTGCACTTGTCGCACCGAGGAAGGGAACCAGCATATCTACTGGTAGGTACTTGAGTTGCAGAAGCAGCGACATGAGTAGTAGCAGCGTGGACTGCCATAGTTTGTTGTTTCTTGGAGGGCTCACGAGAGGGCTGGCCCTTGCGTTTGTTCCAAAATTTCTTCTTCCCACTACCTTACTTCTGTGGTTCAGAAACAGTTGTCAACTCATCAAGATCGACTCCATGATCGATCAGAGTCTGCGCCAGACACTTGGCGCTATCAAACGTAGTTGGCCGAGCAGCCAAGACATTTCCTTTGGTTGGCTGTGTCAGTCCCCAAATGTATCTCTCAATCTTTTTGCTTTCTGGGGTGACCATACCCGGGCAAAGAAGTGCTAGATCTTCAAACCTAGAAGTGTAAGCAGCAATGTCGGAACCCTTCATCTTTAGGTTCTAGAGTTCGTGCTCCAGTTTCTGCATTTCGCCCCGTGGGCAGTACTCAGCTAGCATGAGCTCCTTCAAGCTCTCCCAACCCATAGCATTTGCTATTGGCAGGGTTAAAGATTTGACCCGACCATTCCACCAGGTCAATGCTCTGTTGGTGAAAGTGCAAGCGGCGAATTTCACCTTGTTGGCTTCAGAACATGAATAAATTTTGAAAATGGACTCGATCTTCTCGAACCATCGAGTCAGGGCAATAACACCTCCATTGCCTTCGAAAGATGTGGGTTTTGTGTCACACCCCAAAACCAGAACGACAGAAACGTTCGGAGGTGGAGGACGTCATGTACAGTATCACAACAATGCAAAGTAGTAAACAAGCAACAACATCATCCATTGCATTAACAATATAATTTAATACAAATGTTTTCTGTCAAGTTTTATAGACACCAAAAATATACATCAAAATAAAAGATGAGTCTTGAACGAGCTCCATCTTCTCAAAAACCTGGCTCCGGTACATGTCTACTGGCGACCTGAGAATACAAGTTATTTTGAAAGAGTTTATCAGCTTTAAAGCTGGTGAGTTCATAAGTATATTAGTGTCTGTATTTGTTATGAAAGTGGTTGTAAGTCTTGTAATGTATAAGTTTTGTAAAAGTTTGTAATTGTTTGAACTCTCCTAGAAAACCCTATGTTTCCTACTAAAAGTAGCCTTCTACAAGGCATCTAGTATCTGTGTGTGTGTCTCTTGTAAGAGTGTGTATTTTCCCAAATCTGACTATCATTAACCAAAAATATAGTTTTTACATTATTGTTTATTGTGTGAATATCACAAAGTAAATGTAAAGGGAAAATGAAATAGTACTGTAGTGTTGTATTAAGTAACTACTGCTGTACTAATTACTTTAAACCAATTGTTATTTAAAGTACCATGTAATCGGCCTGTATCCTGCTACCGACTCTATAGAAAAACGACGATGTAAGACATCGTAAGAAATGACGTTTGGCACCCGTAGACTTGCAAGTCCCACTGTAGCGAGCAGCAAGGTGTAGGATAATCAATCCAGTATAGATCTATACACAAACTCATACGCTCTCCACTTAAGGAGATTCTGGATACAAAACGGGTCATGACAGGTAGTGCCATGCCCCCGTTAAGTGGCTCACATAACTGTAAGTAATGTACATGTATATGTATATGTATGTGCTAGCTGTATTGTGTGTTCTTTCTCTATCTAGCCTGTATGTTTTGTTTCTCATAACTGTGTATTATGTTTGTTTCTCATCACTATGTATTATGTTTGTTTCTCATCACTATGTATTATGTTTGTTTCTCATCACCATGTATTATGTTTGTTTCTCATCACTATGTATTATGTTTGTTTCTCATCACTATGTATTATGTTTGTTTCTCATCACTATGTATTATGTTTGTTTCTCATCACTATGTATTACTCATGAATGAACTGACTCATTGTATGTTTCATTGTTCTAGTAATAGTATCTTCCTAAACTATACCTATTATAGTTTAATAGTAATGTTGTTTGTGTATATGAACATGTTTATATACCTTTGCTACCCAAAGGCATTGAACTGAATGAAAGAAGTAACCTTTTATATCTATACACATATACATGATATATAACTAGGATTCAAACGACCTTCGGACAAATAACCCGAATACCCTAAGTCCACAACCAAACAAGGAACAGGAAGTAAGGTGAGCTATCAGTGCTAAGTCCTTTCAATCCTACTTATATAATTATATCCATATAGATACACAGAATATAAGTTAAAAGAGTTTAATAAAAGTATTTGATATGTAAAAGAGTTTGTAAAACAGTTTGAAGTAAAGCAGTTTGATAACACAGTTTGAAAAGTAAGAAATCCACTTGTTTGGTAGTTGTTAATCACATGTGATTGATATAATAACTATCATAGTTCAACTTGTATCCCCACCCCCCCATAAAAGCATTTAAAAACATTTAAAATGTTAATTAAGGGGTATGAACTCACCTGTAGTGAGTGGTTTGGATGAACGGAATGTATAGGATGCTAGGTGTCAAGTGAAGACTTGTACACACACAATGATCTATGTTGGGACAGAGGGCCACCAATTCACAGAACCTGGCGGTGTAGGAGACTATGTTGGAGCCCTTCATGGTTAGGCTCCACAGTTCTTCCTCCAGTTTTTGGATTTCGCCCCTCGGGCAGTACTCTTCAACCATTAGCTCTCTCAGGGCTTCCCAACCCATAGCATTTGCCACTATTAGGTATAGTGACTTGACATGGCTATTCCACCATGTCAGGGCTTTGTCTTCAAAGGTGCAAGCAGCGAACTTGACCTTGCTCCCCTATGGACAGGAGCAGATTTCGAAAACCGATTCGGTTTTCTCGAACCATTGCGAAAGGGCAATGACTCCGCCAGTCCCTCTAAAGGACTTGGGCTTGCAGTTAGTGAAGTCCTTATAGGAGCACTCTCTCAAGCGCACAGGGATTTCACCATGAGTAGAGTGAACAGGGGTTCCTCCTCCAGTGGAACCAGACGAATGATATTGAGCCATGGCTGTAGCCATAGCCGCAGCTACAACAGCATTCAGGGCTGCCGTGTCGAATTGAGGAGCAGGTGGTGTTGGTGCTGGAGGATCGCGTCTTGTCGATCGATGTGGAGGCATCTTTTAACTATAAGTTAGAAAGATGAACATATTGATAAGAATTTAATAGGAAATAGATAAGAATGACTCATGGACTAACTCTCCATAGTCCAACAACACAAATAAATAACACGATTGATTGTAAACGAAAGCATTTGGATATAATTTCCATGAGATTAGATATCTGTCAATAATACTGGGATTACAGATGTAATGAGTTCGGGGAAAAATGACCTAGAAGTAGGCCTTACATCAACCAAGATGGGAAAATCTTGACAGACTACTACCTAATCAAGACCTAACGGGTCTAAGATTTACAAAGATAGGAAATTAGACTAGAGTTTTTACACTAACTAGGTTACATCCAAAAGAGAAGTCGATGAGACTCTAACGGCGACGAGAACTACTAGAGTGAGTTCTTGACTCCGACAGAAGACGTTCTATGTCCCTCATACGTCTTTCAGACCTTGCCTGCTGAGCTCGAAGTTCCCTGACTTCAGCTTGGGTTTCAGTAAGTTCCCTCTGTAGAACTGCATTGTGGACCTGAGTCCTTTCATGAGCAGACTCTAGCTGGCGAATGCGGACTGTGTTAACGCCAGAGTTGGCGTCAATCTCCACTACTCGGTCAATAGCTGCTCGACCTTGCTCGGTGTTCCGAGCAATCCTACGAACCATGATGGGTAGGACCCTGTCAGCTGAACCTCCCTCGGTGAGGTTGTAGAAGCTTCTGTCTCCATTGTAAGGAATGGGTTGACCCTGTTCCTGACTCCATCTATTCAAGTTTGTGGCCCACAGAGGAGTGGGTCCTTGAAATGTTGGACGAGGGTTCAGGTTTGGGTCTTGAGCAGCTGGGGGTAGGTTGTTGACTTCAGGCTCTGAGTCAGAACCATCAAAAAAGCCTTCAGCTTCGTGATCATCCAAAGGGATTGGGTGATCATCTTCTGGCTCTTCTCCCAGCCATCCTGCATTGCCGTGGTTGGGATAGTACGGGTCTCCGGGGATATGGAATCCAACCATGAAATCTACGCGAGAAAAGGGATAAAGAAATAACTAAATAGACGAACTAATTAGATAATTATAAGATGATCTTTATCAGTTACTCCAACATTTGCGTAGTGCATACCAGTCATATGTAACCTAGACAGGATAGACCTTCGAATAAGTGACCCTAAATCTAAGCCCACAACCAAACAAGGAACAAGAAGTAGAGCAAAGATCACAGATTCTAAGTCTATGCCATCCTAGTTACCTATAACCTTAATGTATCCACCCCGCAACTATTGACATACTAATAAAGACCTTTAGTTCTCAGATAGGTAATTAATAGCAACACAAAATACTCCTATAGTATTTTAAGTTTATGTTCTGTTCTATTGTTCTCGTTGTAGTAGTGTTGGTAAGTTTTTAGACTTGTTGCAACCTCACAACCATACTTAGGCACATGCTAATCACTCCTCGGATAATGTAGTTGATCAGGCTACATCTTCCCAGGGTTGACCATATGTCTCTAAGTCTACTTGTGCTGTCCAACAATCGTAATACTTTTGTTCTATCCTAGTGACACTGATTTTAGTATGAATGCAGGTATGTATACTTAGTTAAATATTTTATTATTTAAAAGTATAAACTCTCTATCAGAGTATTTTAATCCCGCTGTGTTTATAGTTCGTATATCTTTTATGCGTTGATACACTCGATTCACTATAAACAATGCTCTGATACCAATCTGTCACACCCCAAAACCGGAACGGCGGAAACGTTCGGGGGTGGAGGACGTCATGTACAGTATCACAACAATGCAAAGTAGTAAACAAGCAACAACATCATCCATTGCATTAACAATATAATTTAATACAGGTGTGTTCTGTCAAGTTTTATAGACACCAAAAATATACATCAAAATAAAAGATGAGTCGTGAACGAGCTCCATCTTCTCAAAAACCTGGCTCCGGTACCTGTCTACTGGCGACCTGAGAATACAAGTTATTTTGAAAGAGTTTATCAGCTTTAAAGCTGGTGAGTTCATAAGTATATTAGTGTCTGTATTTGTTATGAAAGTGGTTGTAAGTCTTGTAATGTATAAGTTTTGTAAAAGTTTGTAATTGTTTGAACTCTCCTAGAAAACCCTATGTTTCCTACTAAAAGTAGCCTTCTACCAAGGCATCTAGTATCTGTGTGTGTGTCTCTTGTCAGAGTGTGTATTTTCCCAAATCTGACTATCATTAACCAAAAATATAGTTTTTACATTATTGTTTATTGTGTGAATATCACAAAGTAAATGTAAAGGGAAAATGAAATAGTACTGTAGTGTTGTATTAAGTAACTACTGCTGTACTAATTACTTTAAACCAATTGTTATTTAAAGTACCATGTGATCGGCCTGTATCCTGCTACCGACTCTATAGAAAAACGACGATGTAAGACGTCGTAAGAAATGACGTTTGGCACCCGTAGACTTGCAAGTCCCACTGTAGCGAGCAACAAGGTGTAGGATAGTCAATCCAGTATAGATCTATACACAAACTCATACGCTCTCCACTTAAGGACATTCTGGATACAAAACGGGTCATGACAGGTAGTGTCATGCCCCCGTTAAGTGGCTCACATAACTGTAAGTAATGTATATGTATATGTATATGTATATGTATGTGCTAGCTGTATTGTGTGTTCTTTCTCTGTCTAGCCTGTATGTTTTGTTTCTCATAACTGTGTATTATGTTTGTTTCTCATCACTATGTATTATGTTTGTTTCTCATCACTATGTATTATGTTTGTTTCTCATCACCATGTATTATGTTTGTTTCTCATCACTATGTATTATGTTTGTTTCTCATCACTATGTATTACTCATGAATGAACTGACTCATTGTATGTTTCATTGTTCTAGTAATAGTATCTTCCTAAACTATACCTATTATAGTTTACTAGTAATGTTGTTTGTGTATATGAACATGTTTGTATACCTTTGCTACCCAAAGGCATTGAACTGAATGAAAGAAGTAACCTTTTATATCTATACACATATACATGATATATAACTAGGATTCAAACGACCTTTGGACAAATAACCCGAATACCCTAAGTCCACAACCAAACAAGGAACAGGAAGTAAGGTGAGCTATCAGTCCTAAGTCCTTTCAATCCTACTTATATAATTATATCCATATAGATACACAGAATATAAGTTAAAAGAGTTTAATAAAAGTATTTGATATGTAAAAGAGTTTGTAAAACAGTTTGATAACACAGTTTGAAAAGTAAGAAATCCACTTGTTTGGTAGTTATTAATCACATGTGATTGATATAATAACTATAATAGTTCAACTTGTATCCCCACCCCCCCCCATAAAAGCATTTAAAAACATTTAAAAGGTTAATTAAGGGGTATGAACTCACCTGTAGTGAGTGGTTTGGATGAACGGAATGTATAGGATGCTAGGTGTCAAGTGAAGACTTGTACACACACAATGATCCTAGTTTAACATATAATATCACATATATGTATCCAATTAGTCTTTAAACAACTAATTAACAAAGTTAAGACATCCTAGGACATGTAAAACACCTTATTTAAGTGCTATAAGTCCTAAGGATTGCATCTAAGTGTTGTAGGACATTGCTATTGAGTTTAGGGTTCAAGGGGACCCTTTATTTGAGTTTACGGTTTTGTGACCATAACTCATTGAGTTTACGGTCGTAAACCCATGAGTTTACGGCCGTAAACTCATGTTTCTTTGACCATCTTGTGTTTTGAAGCGTTAAAGATCACAAGAAGCATTCCTACTTCATGTTTAAGCCTTAGGAAGAGATTAGGGCACCATTTCACTCCTTTTAGGAGTTTACGGTCCTTGGACCATTTCCCTTTGGGTTTACGGTCGTAAACCCAAATGGTTTATGGTCTTTTGATGTTTTCAAGTACTAAGCACATCAAGGAATGGATCTAGGCTAGTTTCCAAGGCTTAGAAGGGACTAGGGCACACTTTGGCACCCCTTTTTTGGGGTTTACGGTCCAAGAACATCTTGGACCGTAAACACCTTTGATCCTTGGTTTCTTGGGTGTTTTCTTGATGTTTAGAAGTGTAACAAGCTCTATAATACTCTAGGATAGAAGTACTTACTAGGTAGAAGCTTGAAAAGGTGCTAAAAGTCCAAGAACACTAGTGTGTGTTCTTGGTGAAACTTGAAAATCTACACTTTTGGAATGATTTCACGGATGGAATCATGTTAGATCACTAGATTAAGTAAGATATCAACTTTTTAGGGCTAGAAACACTTACAATGTTGAAGATCAAGAAGAAAAGTCGATGATACTTGAGAGAGAATTGAGTTTTGGATCTTGAAGTTGTGAAAAGTGATAAATAATGACTAAGTGTCATATTTATACCCTCTTTTAGGGTTTACGGCCATAAACACCTTTTTTTAGGCCGTAAACTCCAAACTCTTGGAGTTTTGGGACATTATTGTTGCACAATAAACCCTAGGGCATCCTCTCTCCTGTTATCTCCTGGAGTACTAATCTTAAAATACTCAAACTTATTCCAAAAAGCTTGAAAATTAGCAGAAACAGTTTTGACTCCTATTGAAGTGAATGGTTGTACAGAATAGAAATTCCGGGTTGTCACATTTTGCGTTCATGAAATCTTTATAGGAGCACTCCTTCTGGTGTCCCTGACTACCTTCATGAATTTGGGGATGAGTACCACCTCCCGGCCCGCCAGATCCACCAGGATTTATCTGTGACATCGCGGCAGCCACAGCAGCAGTAACAGCTGCCTGAAACATAGCGGGATCGAACTGAGGAGGTGGAGGAGCTGGATCTGTTGGAGGATTGTTGTTCTTTCTGTTTGGTCTTTTCTTTGGAGGCATCTTGTACTATATCAGGAAGAAGAAAATGACAAACCCCTCAGACTTTTGAATCAAGAGATATGAAACAAGGTATATCTCTAGATGATAGCTAGAGTGTTCTACTAAGCGATAACAAGGTAAAGCTACCAATGCAATTAAGTTATCACTAAACGGAATGAGTAGCAACACTTGGAAGTGAGTTTCTGCAATGAATTTGACTCTAGTAAAATACTCCTATAGTATTTTAAGGTGTCTGTTTTGCTCTACTGACATCTTGTTGTATGGATACTTGGTAAGTTTTAGGCCTGCTACAACACCACAGTCACTCCCAAGCACATGTTGGTCATGTCTCGAATGAATATAGTCGATCAGGCTATATTGACCCTAGACATGATTACATAACTGCCCAGGTTTAACCGAAGTGTTCAACATCCAAATACTTTTGTTTTGTTCTACTCATGATACTGTTTCTGGTATGTAGGTATACTTGTATACATTTGTAAAAATACTTATATTTTAAAATTATACTTTTAGTTCAGAGCACTTCAGCTCCTTTTAGTGTTTATAGTTGTATACCATGTAAGGTTCGGTATACTTAGTTCACTATAAACAATAGCTCTGATACCAATCTGTCATACCCCCGAACTGCCAGAAGTAACGGCGGAAACGTTCGGAGGCGGGTGACGTCATGCGTAGTATCACAACAGTTGTATCATAGTAAGCAAAGTAAACACAACCATTACATTACAATATGATTATTTACATCTGTTTGAAAACATAGTTTGTACATAAGAGTATATAACAAAAGTAAAAGATGTGACTCCAAATGCTCCGTCTTCTCCAAAAGTTGATAAAAGTACCCGTCTATTGCTTCCCTAAGAATACAAGCTGTTTGAAAGAGTATCAACATAAAGCTGGTGAGTTCATAAGTATTTAGTTCTGGTGAAAAAATGTTGCTATGATCCCTTGAAAAGTGTTTCCTAAGAAAATCCTGTATTTTCTTATGAAAGATGTTTGATTATCCATTAGTTATTTGTTAAACAGTCCGTTTATGAAAGGTTGAGTTATGCCGGGAAAGTCCTATATTTTCCCTAAAAGTTGATAGTTCGCAGCCTGCATGTTCATTGACCAAGCCCTCTCCTGGTGGAATGGCCACGTAGAGGCCATGACACTCCCAGTGGCAAATGTGATGCCCTCGGAAGAGCTGAAGGAGATGTTGTTAGCAGAATACTGTCCTAGAGGTGAGATTCAGAAGATGGAATAAGAGTTGTGGAATATCACGGTTCAAAACTCCAATATCGACGCATACATATCCCGGTTTAGTGAGCTATCTCTTATGTGTCCCGGAATGATCACCTCAGAAGGGAAAAAGATCGAGAGGTTTATCTAGGGGATTGACTGCACCTATCCAAGGGAATATCATTGCAGCAAACCCTGCAACGTTTGACAGCGCCAAGAGACTGGCCAAGAAACTGTATGATCATGGGAAGAAGAAGGGTGCCAAGACAGTGGAAGCGGAGGCTAAGAAGGAAGAAGAGAACAAGAAGGGGAAAAACAACAAGCGAAAAGGAAAGCAAAACTCGGAATCATCTAAGAAGCAAAAAACGGTGTCTGTCCATGCTACAACACAAGCTACTGCCACACCACATGCTCCAGCCTCATCCACACCGAATGCTTCCAAGCAATACTCGGGAAATCTCCCCAAGTGTGGCAAATGCAACTTCCACCATCACGGGGAGTGCAGAGAGATGAGTTGCGCAAGGTGCAACCGGAAGGGCCATACAGCAAAGTATTGTAGGACTTAGTGTCACACCCCCGAACCGTCAGAAATAATGGCGGAAACGTTCGGAGACGGGTGACGTCATGCGTAGTATCACAACAGTTGTATCATAGTAAGCAAAGTAAACACAACCATTACATTACAATATGATTATTTACATCTGTTTGAAAACATAGTTTGTACATAAGAGTATATAACAAAAGTAAAGACGTGACTCCAAATGCTCCGTCTTCTCCAAAAGTTGATAGAAGTACCTGTCTATTGCTGCCCTGAGAATACAAGCAGTTTGAAAGAGTATCAGCATAAAGCTGGTGAGTTCATAAGTATTTAGTTCTGGTGAAAAAATGTTTCTATGATCCCTTGAAAAGTGTTTCCTGTATTTTCTTTTGAAAGATGTTTGATTATCCATTAGTTATTTGTTAAACAGTCCGTTTATGAAAGGTTGAGTTATCCCGGGAAAGTCCTATATTTTCCCTAAAAGTTGATAGTTGGTTATCTGTTCTTGTCTGAGGTGTACAAGTATCTACCATACTTGTATCGTTAGACGTAGCTTTCTTGAAAAACCTTGTTTGTTTCCTGTGAGGTATATTAGCCTTATTACATAAATAAAACTAATAAATAAGTGGTGAACTAATTCCTAAGGGTGTTATTAATACCCTCTAGTAATCGAATCGGTTATTACGTTGAGATTAGTTCATTTGATTCATTATTACAAAAGTAAATTTCTGTTATCTGGATTGTGGGTGTCATAACCGTACTTAAACTTGATATGGCACGTAACGGGGCCAGTATCCTTTTATGACTTTGTCACCCCAGGCATGTATGCCTAACTGTAGCTAGCAGTTTAGGTGCGGGATAGTCAGTCATGTATAGATCTGTACACAACAGTCACGCTCTCCCTACAAGATATTCTGGTTACAAGTGCTAGTCCTACACTCTCGAATTCGGTGGGAGTGTTACCAAGGACGTGTCCCCAACTTTAGACTAACAATTTACAAGTAATAATACTACAAATCCTGTTTAAAATCTGTATGATATACATTTTAAAAAATGTTTCACGAGTTCATTGCTTTAGTTTGAAACTGTTTCTACGAATTGATTTCTTAATCGTTTGGTAAAACTATTTTCTGTGTTTAAAAGCATGCTGAAAATATAATTATCTTATACAAAATAATATACATTGAGCACAAGTTTCCTTGTACTTTTGCTTGTATCCCCCCCCCCCCCTAAAAACATGAAAAACTCGGAAAAAGCGTAGGGGTATGAACTCACTATTTAATGTAGGATTTGAGTGTACGATCGAGATGAGTGCTGAGTGTCAACTGATGTTTCGTACTCAAGTGGACCCTATTAACATATGATTACACATACACGTATTAGATGAGGACATAACACTATTTGTTATGGAAGGAAACCACCTTAGGGACTAGGAAACACTTGAACCTAAGTGTTAGAATCACACGTGATTGAAGATGGGGAGTTTGCGGCCGTAATCAGGAGTGTACGGTCAGGGGTTTACGGCCCAAGTGTTTACGGTCCATGGGTTTACGGCCTATGGGTTTACGGCCCATGAGTTTACGGCCGTAGACACTTGGTGAGAGGTGTGATTTTTGGTGTTCCAGGGTCCTCTCCAGCCTCTTGGAAATGTTTTAAGCCTTATGCACGACTCAAAGTAGGGTTTAAAGGCCAATAATCGACCAAAAATGGAGTTTACGGCCATTGAAGGGTGTACGGCCGTAAACCCATTTCGTGTTCATGATTTGGGTCGATTTTTAGGTGAAAACAAGTGATTCCTAGTAGATAACAAGCATAAGGAGTAGTTACTTACTGTAAAAGGCTTGGAATGAGGTTTTTAGCCACCAAGAACTAGTGTGTGTTCTTGGTGTTCTTGGTGAGAGAGAAAATCTAGAAAAAGATGAAATTTATGAGATGAAACATGGATTCATCACTAGAAAAGGGATTGAAACACAATAGAAGTGAAGAATCACTTACATTTTGAAGATCCTTGAGCAAAAACTCGAAAATTGTAGAGAGAGAGTAGAGAGAGAAAGCTTATGAGATGTGTAAAGTGTGAAATGAAGGCCACTCATCCCTTATATAGGGGTAAGTTTTCGGCCAAGGGGTGGGGTGGGGGTGTACGGCCGTAAACTCGAGTTTGCGGCCGTACACTCCTCTCGAAGGGGTGTTTGGTCCGGATGCTATGCTTTGACTTAGAAAACCTTATTTTTGAACCCAAAAATTGATTGTACGGAGTTCAAAATATTTAATTAGACCCAAGATAATGCTGACAAGAGCATAAATAAATTCCGAATTGATTTATTTTTAACAGTTTGGACGAAAGAAATTTCGGGTTGTCACATCATCCCTCCGTTAGAGGGAATTTCGTCCCGAAATTCGAAAATTGAATAAAAATCATGAATTAGGAAAGAGATGCGGATACTTTTGTTTCATCTGATCTTCGCGCTCCCAAGTGAATTCAGGCCCCCGCTTGGCATTCCAGCGAACCTTCACTATCAGGATGCGACTTTGTTTCGTTCGTTTGATTTCTCTATCCATGATTTCGACCGGTTCTTCCACAAAGTTTAGGTTCTCGTTGATTTCAATCTCATCGAGAGGGACCACAAGGGTTTCGTCGGATAAGCATTTCTTAAGATTCGAAACGTGGAAGACAATATGAATGTTGTTAAGTTCTCAGGGTAGGCGAAGTTTGTAGGCTACGGGACCGATCCTAGCGAGGATCTCGAAGGGTCCTATGTATCTTGGATTTAGCTTCCCACGCTTTCCAAAGCGTATGATGCCTTTCCAGGGTGATACCTTTAGCAGGACACTGTCTCCAATTTGGAACTCCAAGGGTTTTCGTCGTTTATCGGGGTAGCTCTTTTGTCGGTCTCGTGAAGCTCTCATTCGTTCTCTGATTTGTATGATATTTTATGTGGTTTCACGGATGATTTTTGGACCAGTGAGAGTGCTGTCAGGGACTTGCCCCTTGGCTAACTGCGTGTCGCCCACCTCAGCCCAGCACAGAGGGGATTTGCACTTGCGGCCATAGAGGGCTTCGAATGGCACAACCTTGATGCTGGTATGGTAACTGTTGTTGTAGTAAAACTCTACCAAGGGAAAATGGGTGTCCCACGACTTACCAAAGTCGATGACACATGCTCTCAACATGTCTTCCAAAGTCTGGATGGTTCTCTCACTCTGCCCATCTATCTGAGGATGGTAAGTTGTGCTCATATCCAGCTTAGTTCCAAGAGCTTTCTGCAGGGACTGCCAAAATCTCGAGGTGAACCTGCTATCTCGATTGTAGATAATGGACACTGGCACACCGTGCAGTCGGACTATCTCTTGGATATAGATTCGTGTGAGTCTCTCCATTTTGAAGTTTTCCTTGATCGGCAGGAAGTGGGTGGATTTAGTCAGTCGGTCGACTATTACCCAGATGGTGTCGTACCCACTCGGAGATTTGGGTAATTTGGTGATAAAATCCATAGTAATCCTCTCCCACTTCCACTCAGGTATCTCCGGCTGCTGAAGCAAACCTGAGGGCTTCTGATATTCGATCTTCACTTTGGCGCAAGTCAGACACTTGCCCACAAAGGTAGCGATCTCTGCTTTCATGTTTGGCCACCAGTACAGTTTCTTGAGATCAAGGTACATCTTGTCCGAACCTGGATGAACTGAGTATCTAGTCTTGTGAGCTTCGTTCATGACAACCTCTCTGTAACCACCAAACCTTGGGGTCCAGATCCGGTCCATGAAATAATAAACCCCGTCTCCCTTGATCTCTAGGTTCTTATCCATTCCTCTCAAGGCTTCATCCGTCACGTTCTCTGGTTTTAGAGCTTCCAGCTGAGCCTCTCTGATTTGTGCGGATAAGTGGGAATGGATAGTCATAGTTAGTGCTTTCGCATTGCGACCTGTGTACTCTTTTCGGCTAAGAGCATCCGCCACCACATTGGCCTTGCCGGGATGGTAGCGTATTTCGCACTCGTAATCGCTGAGTAGCTCAACTCATCGCCGTTGTCTCATGTTCAACTCCTTCTGTTCGAAAATATGTTGTAGGCTCTTATGGTCAGTGAAGATAGTGCACTTCGTTCCGTAGAGGTAATGTCTCCATATCTTCAATGTGAAGACCACTGCTCCCAATTCCAGGTCGTGCATTGTGTAGTTGACTTCATGTGCTTTCAGCTGTCTCGAGGCATAAGCAATAACTTTTCCTCGCTGCATGAGCACACAGCCTAAGCCCTGATTGGATGCATCACAGTAGACCACGAAGTGTTGGATATGGTGTATAAGTCCATAACTATTTCTGGTATGTACTTGACCCGACCCGGCATGGTCCATTTGGGTTGCATGGCACCATGCAATTGGATAAACTAAAATGAGAGAAATAACACTTATGGTTTATTAATATATTATAAGTTCTAATATATTAATAATATTATTTAATTAGTTTGATCAAGAATTAATTTAGAATTAATTAAGTGATCAAAAGATAACTAATTAAATATATGGGTAGATTATGTAAATCTTCCATATCTTATATAGTGGGCTAAGAGGCTCCATGGATTATCAAGTTGGGTTCCACCCATAGGATGCTCCATGGATGCTCCATGGGAGTTACAAACCCATGGGTCATGGAAATGAAGAGTCATGACACATTAGGGTTTACATGGTGTAACCCTAGATGTGTCAACACTATATAAGAAACCCATTCTCCACCAAAATCGGCGACACTAAGAAACAAGAGGGCTAGAGCCGATTTTGCAAGTGTAAGATTCTCTCAAAGTTTACTCCTTTGCATTTGGTGTTGTGTGAAGCATTTGAGGCATCACATTTGGGGTGCTAAGCTCACAAGGTTTCAAGGATCATAAGCAACAACAAGGTAAGTTATTCTATCTTTCATGCAAGTTAAAATTTGTTCCCCATGTATGCTAGATAGGAATATAACCTTGGAATTCAACTTTGCATGATAATTAGACAAACATAGATCCAAGGTTATTAGGGTTGCATGTACACTTAGGAAGTGTTAGAATGCTCAAAACCCATCAGTGGTATCAGAGCCTGGTTCGTTTATTGTTTTTTTTTGTGTGCAAACAGCTTGAAAAAAAATCGTTTTTCTGTTTTCTGCTCCTATGAAAGTTTGCACATTTGTTGCTGGAAATGGACTAGAAACATTACCCTAAACTGTTTTGATGTTTTAAAGCTTGTTTTAGATGGTGTAATGTTTATGTTAATCCATTTACAATGGCAATTATTAAAATTACAACTTTTTTTTTAAGTCTAATTTTTTGATTCTTGAAAGTGTTTATATTCATGTTCTTGAACTTATGAAGATTAGATGATCATAGGAATTGTTTGTAACCTTCATGGTAGTTTAATTCATGATCATAATGTGTTTTAATGGAGTCCATAACTTGTCCTCAAGTTATGGAAAACCAAAAGTCTCACTTTTATTAAAGCCATTAAAAGAACACAAGAGTTATAAAAATGAAGAGTCTTCATTTTTATTACTCAATTAATTCATAAGTTATAAGAAATGAAAAGTTTTGGAAGTTTACAAAACTTGCCCTCAAGTTTTGGAACATGTAAAGTCTTGATTAAAACTTTAGTTCCAACCCTTAGAATTTTAAAAGTTAAAATTCAACCCTTATACTTTATAATATTATAAGTTACTAATATATATATGTATAACGTCAAGTCGTCTTACCGCTAGTACGCCTCATTCACGAAGCCGGTCTATAAGGGGGGTATAAGGTTGTTGCCTATAAAATGGCAACTTAATGGGTGTCCACTCTCACCCACCGCTTCCTTGATCGGTGGAGGGTCGTTAGCCGAACGGGTAAGACAAGGACTTATAAATTCTCATTAAAAGTATGATGAATATTATAAAGTAACTAAATGCTTTTATTAAATTCCCAATCTTAGTTACTTTAGGAAAATGTGAATAAGGTGCTAATCCATGAAATTACACTTTACACTTTGTTTAAGTCGTTGGTGGAGCGTGTGTGGTTAACCGGCACACTAACTTGGACTTAACAAGGTAGGTAAAGGGTGACTTAAGGTTTACCATAGCATCGGTGGAGCGTGTGTAGTTTATCGGCACATCGATTGAGTGCTAAACCTTGAGGGTACCAAGTGATTTGCATGGTTACTTCACACCTCATTTTGTGATCCTCGGTATCCCAGTCACAAAACTTGGAGGGCACACTCGAGATTGAAACATGCCTTTGAAAAGTTCATTGAATCTTAAAAGAATCTAGGAATTTCTAAAGAACCAATTAAAAACCTAATATTTATATTTCGTTTTTCATGGTGGAAATTGGTGAATCGTCATTCACCTACCTTTCAAATATGTTATAGCTTGGATTACGGCATACCTCTTCTAAGTTATAATATATTGTGATTGGATCCTAGCCTTAATATTACATTTGGGTGTTTTATTAAGGAATCTCTTAATATCTAAACTAATCTTGTTCTCTTCTTTCAGATGTCTTCAAACAATGCTGCTTCTGGCTCTAATCCTAATGGCTCCTTTACCCTTATGAACTTGTGTGGGAAAGTCACTTTTGATGGATCCAACTTCAATGAATGGATCAGAAACATCAGGATGATTACCCGCTACGAGGACAAAGAATATGTCCTTGACAAGGAGCTTAAGGAGATTGATGAGACCACTGCAACTCCCCAGGAGATCGCTGACTTCCGGGCACATGAAAGGGATGCTACAAAAGTGGCATGCATCATGTTGGCCACCATGACAGCGGAACTCCAAAAGTCCTATGAGGACTTCTACCCTTTTGAAATGCACCAAGATCTGATGGAAAGATACCATCAAAGTGCACGACAAGAGAGGTATGAAATCATATGCTCTATCATAACAACCATGATGAAGGACGGGGAATCCGTCACGAGCCACATGCAGAAAATGCAAAGGTATATGGATCGGTTGCTGAAGCTTAATGTGAACTTCCCTGAGGAGCTTGCAATAGATATCATTTTGCACTCCTTACCATCGTGCTATGATCAATTCCGCATGACATATCACATGAATAAGGAAGAGGTCACACTCAGCAAACTTCAGGGACTCCTCAAGACCGCAGAAACAGGTCTTAAGGGTAAGTCGGTTGTTAACACTCCTACTCCAAACTCCGCCCCGGTTTTGGCAATCGGGAAAGGTAGAGGGAAGAAGAGGAAGAGCTCTTCGAAGGGTACCAAGGCTAGGACCCTTGATGGCTCTTCTTCAAGTGGAACCAAGAAAGGTTTTGTCACTCCTTCTTCTGACCCTAAAGAGGCTGAATGCTTCTATTGCCATGAAAAGTCACATTGGAAGCGGAACTGCCCAAAGTACCAGCAAGATGTGAAGGATGGGAAAGTTAAACCCAACCATGCAGGTATTTACACTATCTTATCTAATAACTCACCCCATTCTAACTCTTGGGTCCTTGATACCGGTTGTGGTATTCATATCTGTTCTGATTTGCAGGGACTAAGAAGAAGTGAGAATGTGGAGCATGGAAGAATAAACTTAATCATGGGGAATAGGAAAGCTTTACCTGTCACCAAGATTGGAGTTTATACTTTATCGCTAAGTAGTGGGTTTAGTTTAGATTTGAATAAATGTTGTTATTCGCCAGAAATGGCAAGAAATATTATTTCCTTTCATGCATTGTATAAACAAGGTTTCACCTTTTCATTTGATAATGAAGTTGGTTCGATTAATGCTTTCTTTAATAATGTTCTTTATTTTAAAGCATTACCTTGTGATGGTGTGTATGAAACTGTATCTGTGGTTGATAACTTAGGAAATAATGTATTGTGTATTGATTCTGTTAATGATAATAACTTGGATAAAGCATCATTATGGCATTGTCGTCTTGGACATATAAGCAAGAAACGCATAGGCCAACTCCAAAAGGATGGAGTATTGGAGTCATTTGACCTAAAGTCAGATGATAGTTGCGAATCATGCTTACTTGGAAAAATGACAAAGTCACCCTTCACAGGTTCTTGTGAGAGGCGTGAAGGTTTGTTGGATCTTATACACACGGATGTGTGTGGGCCCTTCAAACATGCCACAAGGGATGCTAATCGTTATTATTTGACTTTTACTGATGATTACAGTAGATATGTGTTGGATTAATGTCTAAGTCCATAACTATAATTGGTAAGACTTGACCCGACCCGGCATGGTCCATTTGGGTTGCATGGCATCATGCGTTTGGATAGACTATAATGAGAGAAATAATACTTAAGGTTGGTTAATATATTATAAGTTCTAATATATTAATAAGGTTATTTAATTAGTATTGATCAAGAATTAATTTGGAATTAATTAAGTGATCAAAAGGAGACTAATTAAATATATGGGTTGATTGTGTAAATCATTCATTCTTATATATGTGGGCTTGTGATCCAAGATTCCTTATGTTGGACTAAGTCCATGGGGTGACCCATGGATACTCCATGGAGGTTAAAATCCATGGAGCATAAGGAATGGGTAAAGTTATGAGTTACATGGTGTAACCCTAATAGCCACCATATAAAAGAATCCCATGGCTCAAGAAATCGTGCACTAATGTGTGAGTGTGAGGGCTAGACGATTTCAAGGAGTGTTCAAGTTTCTCTCAAGTTATTCCAAGTGTATTTGGTGTTGTGTGAACCATTTGAGGTGTCACACTTGGGGCACTAGGCACTCAAGCTTCATGAAGACATTCTACATCAAAGAGGTATGTATTCTATCTTGTTATATTTATTTTGTATGCTAGATTAGGATAATACCTTGGATGTTCATAATTGTATGTATAATAGAGAAAACATAGATCCAAGGTATTTAGGGTTGCATGTACACTTAGGAGTGTTAGAATGCTCATAACCCAACAGTGGTATCAGAGCCTAGGCTTGTTTTCTTGTTATACTTGCAAAAGTAGCTGAAAAATCGAGTTGGATGCATATATTCGATTGTTTTGGCTGGAATTGGACTAGGAACATTACCCTAAGATGTTTTTGGACTTATAAACTTGTTTTTGATGTGGTAATGTTCATGCTAATCCAATTTCTAAGATAATTGTCATAATTTCAAGATTTGTATTAGTTTGTATGTTCATGCTAATTTCTTGAAGATTGATGATTTGAATTATTTTGTTCTTATGAGGTTCTTAGATTAATAGAAAAGTTGTGTGAAATAGTTGTTTTCAATCCATTTTAATCTAAGAGTTGATTCCAAAGTGTGTTTTTGTAACTTGTCCTCAAGTTATATGAAAATTCACATTTAAGAATCATAAAACTCATAAAAGTTGGCAAAGGTTACAAAATGAAGAGTCTAATTCTAATTAAATGGTTTTATGACTCCATAACTTGTCCTCAAGTTATGGAGGTTCAAGAGTCTCTTCATTAAATTAAAAAAAAATTGTAACCTTAATTAGTTCCATAAGTTACAATAAAAAAAGGTTATTTTTTTTATTAATTAGTTTAAAGTCTTCCATAACTTGTCCTCAAGTTATGGAACTTGAAGAGTTTTTTTTTTAATTAAAACTACTTTAAACTCATAAGTTATGGAATTAATTAGTTTTGAATAGTTTCAAAACTTGCCCTCAAGTTTTGGAATTTGAAAAGTTTTTACTTATGAATACTTTAATTCCAAGTTAGCCCTTAGAATTTTAAAAGTTAAAATTCAACCCTTATACTTTATAATATTATAAGTTAATAATATTTATATATATGTATAAGAGTAAGGTCAGTCTTACCATTAGTAGGCCTCATTCACGAAGCCGGTCTATAAGGGGAGGTATAAGGTTACTGCCTATAAAATGGCAGTTTAATGGGTGTCCACTCTCACCCACCGCTTCCTTGACTGGTGGAGGGTCGTTAGCCGAACGGGTAGGACAAGGACTATAATTCTCCTTTAATTAAAAGTATTAATGATAAATACTAAGTAACTAAACTCTTATTAATACCCAATCTTAGTTACTTAGGAAAATGTGAATTTGGTGCTAACCCATGAAATTACACTTTGCACTTTGCTTAAGTCGTTAGTGGAGCGTGTGTGGTTAACCGGCACACTAACCTGGACTTAACAAGGTAGGCAAAGGGTAACTTAATATTTATCATAGTATCGGTGGAACGTGTGTGGTTAACCGGCACACTGATTAAGGGGTAAATATTAAGGGTACCAAGTATATTTGCATGGTTATTCACACCTTGTTTTGTGATCCTCGGCATCCCAATCACAAAACCTGAAGGGCACACTCGAGATTGAAACATGCCTTTGAACAGTTCAATGAATCTCAAAGATCTAGGACTTTCAAATCCAATTAAAACCTAATAAATTATTTCGTTTTTCATGGTGGAAATTGGTGAATCGTCATTCACCTACCTTCAAATATTTTATAGCTTGGGTTACGGCATCCCTCTTCTAAGTTATAAAATAGTTTGTTGGGTCCTAGCCTTAATATTTCATATTGGGTGTCATATTAAGGACTTTAAATCAACTATCTTGAATATCTCCCAAAAAGATGTCTGGTCTAGACATTTATGATCTTCCCAAATCTCTTGAAACAAGCTTTCCTAAATGAAGATGATGTCCCATGGATATCATACTTCTTTCACCTCCTCCAATTATTCTCCCTAACCCACAAGTTCCTAAAAAGTTTAAGGTCACTCAAGCCCTATTGGCAAGGCAAGGTCTAGGTGTGATCACATCTTGGAGATGTAGTCACATATTGACAAGCCGGGAGAGTTGGGTGTCAAAGTCTTGAGAAAGTTGGTGGCTCAACTACTTTCTAAGTTACATAGTGAGTTCTTTTGGGAATCCTATGAAACAGACTAAGACAATACCCTTAATGATCTTATCTATTTGCTAAGATCAACTTCCTAAAACGCTATGGACATTGACAATGATGACATTGGATATCCAGTAAAGCTCTCTCTTCCCAATGGAAAGGGATCGGCCATAGTCAACTCGGTTGACCCAATGGTAAAGAGAGAGGCGAAGTCTGAGATAGTCCCATTATCAAGGGTCCATAGGTAACTATTGCCAAAGGAAGGGGCATTGGTTACGAAGCTGCCAAATTTACCGAAGGATGTTAAAGTCAATAAGTTTGGCTCTACTTCAGGTAAAGTCCATTGTCTAACTCTATTAAGTACATGCTGATTCTGATCGCGAAGATGGATTTCAATCGCATGGTTCGGTGATCAGAATTTTGGGCTATTACTTAAGAGTTATGATATTTATATTGCTTAGGAATAGATAACAACAAGGTTTTCATATGGATTGTAAGGATAAGTTTTTCCGCAAAGTTTTAAAATAAAAGAAAAAGGTTTTGATTTTATTTATTTTAAGTATCCTTACAATGGCATTTGTGAAAAGTTGTTGCTTATAAGATTCCATTGATAGCAATATTAGAAAAATGGATTTGATTCTTTCGGTTGTGGTAGTGTCTAATATTACCAAATAAGGAAAGATTCTCATCACCCAAGGTTCAATTGGACCGAAACTTGGAATCATGCAAGTTGTATAGTATGATGAATGAGAACTTTCAGCTTGGAAAATTAAGCCTAATTCCTTATGTGAATAAGGAAAGGACTAAGGGATCAAGTACACATTCTTGTGCACTGGTCAAGTCCACCACAAAATATCAAGAAGACTATTCGTCATGATTTACTTAAGTTTAGTAAATATGGTTATACTTATAAGTTTAAGTATAAGTCTGTAGCATTGGAGAAGTTTCAATGTGAGACAGAACGAATAAGAAGAATCAAAGTATGGCAGAAAGATAAAAGTTTCTCAAATCTGAAAAGATGGGAGAGTACTTTAGTATCATGTTTATGATCATCTTAACGATTAAGATACCATATCACAATTGGTCCTCTAAAGTCATCTTAGTGCATTCTTATGACTAAGAAGAGGAGTCATGAATTTTTGAAATGGTTAAATCAAAAAGATGAGTCATACTTCGTTCCAAAACAATTCTTAGAGTCATACTCCAAGATTGTAACTTGAGTGACATATCTTAAAGAGGGTTTCTTAACACTAGTCAAATGTAAGAGTAAAAGGTTATCTACTCTTGTACATTTGAAATTGGTAAGTTGTGATGTTTTGGATAAAACAGAGACCAACTTAGGCCAATTGTGTAAAGTGTTAGTCTTGATAAAGAATCCGCACTATCTCTTGAATATTTGACAAGGGAGTCTTATATGTCAAGAGGACAGTGGGAGTCTTAAAGCTCTTGAAAGTTTCAAGACTTAATCAAGAATAAAACCTAAAGTCCTTCACTAGCACACGACTTGAGGTTTATAACCTATCGTGTTGAAATTTTTGTGCCTATTCAAGTTGGCTTTGCATAGGAGTTCTGAGAGTTCTCAAGTTGGCTTTGCATAGGAGTTCTGAGAGTTCTCAATTGGTTGCACAAGTTTAATCAATATGAGTTTGGATTTGTCACTAACCTTGTCTTGTGATTATGGTTTTGACAAATTCACATGGATAAGAACACATACACTATTAAATCTAAGTGTCATAAGGTTTCTCTCCGATTCATGAAAATGATGGTGAGGAAACACTTTCACTAAGTAGATTTTAGCTAGATAGCAATTGTGATATTTGCATTCTCAAAGTCGTTAGTGGAGCGTGTGTGGTTTACCGGCACACTAACATGGACTTGTGAGAAGTGGCAAAGGTCTAAACAATTGAGACTATGATTACGGCATCCCTTTTCATAGTTCTAAAATTGTTTAGACACACATGTGAGCTATCTAAGAGAGGTGTATGATTTTGATAAAGTTTTATCAAAACAATCTAGTATCAGAAATCTGAACTTTGGTAAGAAAGTCAGCTGATTTCTGAGTACATGTCAAAGCTAGTGGGAGCATAAGTGTTATGCTAATAATCATCATGTTAGTTGGAGCATGATAATTATGACAAAGGTTGCACGTTAGCAATGTTAATTATAGAAAACAAAAGTTTCAATTCGTGAGGTTGCAGGGGTTGAAAAAGTTGTTTTGCTATAATTAAGGGAGAGGAAATTATACTTCATTTCAATTCTAAAAGCTTAGATTGAGATTTTAATCATATTTAATCAAGGATATATATATGAATTTCATGTTGGAATGGCTCAACATAAGGAAATTCTATATATGGGTTCATTATTTGCGTTCTAAAATTCGATTATGATTACGGCATCCCTTTTCATAATCTGAATTTTGAGAACTTGGCAAATTGAAATGGAAATATTATAGCAAAAGACTGGTTTAGTCTTTATGTGAGACATCATGAATCGTGTCCCATATGCTTCGGATATAGGATCGATTACATGTGCTATATTCATCCTTTCTAAAATTTTCCAAATGCCTGGGGCATTATGAAGGGAAAAGGTCTAGAATTGGATATGACTAAAATGATTAAGCAATTGTCGAGGACAATCTAAGGTTTACCAAAGATTGGTTGCTCAAGGACAGTTGGAAGTATAATGTTAATTCTGGAAGGACCATATTGACATAATCTGTAAGGAGGCAACTCTTGTTCAGAAGTGATAGTCAAAATGGAATATGGAAATGTTTCAAAGTTAGAAATTATTCAATCTATGTAAGATTAGGAAACTTAATGAAAGAAGGATGTTTCCAAGGAGCTGATCTCCTTTGGAATGCTCTGTAATGATTGTTGTCAAGTCTTTCTGACTTCGTGCATAATCATTAAGAGGATCAATGCATATAAGTTTAGAATCTAACAGATTTCATTAAATGGCATGAATTTGGAATTCTTGCATTTGCAGTAAGGATTTGGGACTGTGAAAAGAGGATCATTGGAGTGATGTTCAATTGATCTATTTTACAAAGTAAAGATCATAGACAAACATAGTATGCATACTTGGTGTATGGCATGACTAGTGTTTAGAAAACATAGTGTACATGCTTGGAGCATGGGACAACTATTGTTTTAAATTCAAGTATAAAGTTGATAAAACCGAAACAATGAATAATGAGTAATCAGTATGGTGATAAATAAAAGTGTTTATTTATATTCATAGGGTTTGATACCATATTTGATTCATTTATTCTTGTGTTTCACTTTGCATGTTTTGACTTCCAGAATAACTAAGTCGCTCTTCCTGAATGATTAAGTTATTCAAACCATCCACAGTCGGTCATATGTTGGAAGTAAATATGAATCAAGACTGTCATGGGTTGGTTTGTAGAGGTCCAAGTTGGTGGACAAAGTGGTGCTACAACACTCATGAGTGCTCATAAGTTCTGAGTATTGGATTCAACCCGCGCTCATTTGAATCACTTCATGGATTTTATCACGAGTGATCATGAGACGATAATATCGTATATTCTTCAAACCTAGAGATATGAGTTGTTACTATGAGTTGGTTATACATTGATTGCACGAAAACGCATTGGTAACTCGATGTTATAAAACATGCCTTTGTGTATGATTCAACAAGTAGTAGAACAAGCCATATGAGTCGAAGTTTATCCATTCCTTTTACCTTCGGGATAAAAGCGATATATGTGGGCCCCTCGATGATTTAAAGATGATACATGTGAGTGTTTGGCCAAGCCAGGACTGATTTGATTTGTTCAATCAGTCAGTCATCATGAATCGGAAATTGGGAAACAACAAATGGACAGAGAGAATGATTGATAATCCATGTCTCAGTCCATATGATATCTAGAATGGAGGAATATATGATCCCTTATCTAATGGACAAGTCATTGACAAAGGTCAGAGTTCATCGACAAGGTCAGAGTTCGACAGAAGCTTTTGAGAGCTACGATTGCTGATCGGTTCCTGAAGTCATACGCAATAATAGTTTTAGACTTATCCAAGTGGGAGACTGTTGGATTAATGTCTAAGTCCATAACAATAATTGGTAAGACTTGACCCGACCCGGCATGGTCCATTTGGGTTGCATGGCATCATGCATTTGGATAGACTATAATGAGAGAAATAATACTTAAGGTTGGTTAATATATTATAAGTTCTAATATATTAATAAGGTTATTTAATTAGTATTGATCAAGAATTAATTTGGAATTAATTAAGTAATCAAAAGGAGACTAATTAAATATATGGGTTGATTGTGTAAATCTTTCATTCTTATATATGTGGGCTTGTGATCCAAGATTCCTTATGTTGGACTAAGTCCATGGGGTGACCCATGGATACTCCATGGAGGTTAAAATCCATGGAGCATAAGGAATGGGTAAAGTTATGAGTTACATGGTGTAACCCTAATAGCCACCATATAAAAGAATCCCATGGCTCAAGAAATCGTGCACTAATGTGTGAGTGTGAGGGCTAGACGATTTCAAGGAGTGTTCAAGTTTCTCTCAAGTTATTCCAAGTGTATTTGGTGTTGTGTGAACCATTTGAGGTGTCACACTTGGGGCACTAGGCACTCAAGCTTCATGAAGACATTCTACATCAAAGAGGTATGTATTCTATCTTGTTATATTTATTTTGTATGCTAGATTAGGATAATACCTTGGATGTTCATAATTGTATGTATAATAGAGAAAACATAGATCCAAGGTATTTAGGGTTGCATGTACACTTAGGAGTGTTAGAATGCTCATAACCCAACAGTGGTATCAGAGCCTAGGCTTGTTTTCTTGTTATACTTGCAAAAGTAGCTGAAAAATCGAGTTGGATGCATATATTCGATTGTTTTGGCTGGAATTGGACTAGGAACATTACCCTAAGATGTTTTTGGACTTATAAACTTGTTTTTGATGTGGTAATGTTCATGCTAATCCAATTTCTAAGATAATTGTCATAATTTCAAGATTTGTATTAGTTTGTATGTTCATGCTAATTTCTTGAAGATTGATGATTTGAATTATTTTGTTCTTATGAGGTTCTTAGATTAATAGAAAAGTTGTGTGAAATAGTTGTTTTCAATCCATTTTAATCTAAGAGTTGATTCCAAAGTGTGTTTTTGTAACTTGTCCTCAAGTTATATGAAAATTCACATTTAAGAATCATAAAACTCATAAAAGTTGGCAAAGGTTACAAAATGAAGAGTCTAATTCTAATTAAATGGTTTTATGACTCCATAACTTGTCCTCAAGTTATGGAGGTTCAAGAGTCTCTTCATTAAATTAAAAAAAAATTGTAACCTTAATTAGTTCCATAAGTTACAATAAAAAAAGGTTATTTTTTTTATTAATTAGTTTAAAGTCTTCCATAACTTGTCCTCAAGTTATGGAACTTGAAGAGTTTTTTTTTTAATTAAAACTACTTTAAACTCATAAGTTATGGAATTAATTAGTTTTGAATAGTTTCAAAACTTGCCCTCAAGTTTTGGAATTTGAAAAGTTTTTACTTATGAATACTTTAATTCCAAGTTAGCCCTTAGAATTTTAAAAGTTAAAATTCAACCCTTATACTTTATAATATTATAAGTTAATAATATTTATATATATGTATAAGAGTAAAGTCAGTCTTACCATTAGTAGGCCTCATTCACGAAGCCGGTCTATAAGGGGAGGTATAAGGTTACTGCCTATAAAATGGCAGTTTAATGGGTGTCCACTCTCACCCACCGCTTCCTTGACTGGTGGAGGGTCGTTAGCCGAACGGGTAGGACAAGGACTATAATTCTCCTTTAATTAAAAGTATTAATGATAAATACTAAGTAACTAAACTCTTATTAATACCCAATCTTAGTTACTTAGGAAAATGTGAATTTGGTGCTAACCCATGAAATTACACTTTGCACTTTGCTTAAGTCGTTAGTGGAGCGTGTGTGGTTAACCGGCACACTAACCTGGACTTAACAAGGTAGACAAAGGGTAACTTAATATTTATCATAGTATCGGTGGAGCGTGTGTGGTTAACCGGCACACTGATTAAGGGGTAAATATTAAGGGTACCAAGTATATTTGCATGGTTATTCACACCTTGTTTTGTGATCCTCGGCATCCCAGTCACAAAACCTGAAGGGCACACTCGAGATTGAAACATGCCTTTGAACAGTTCAATGAATCTCAAAGATCTAGGACTTTCAAATCCAATTAAAACCTAATAAATTATTTCGTTTTTCATGATGGAAATTGGTGAATCGTCATTCACCTACCTTCAAATATTTTATAGCTTGGGTTACGGCATCCCTCTTCTAAGTTATAAAATAGTTTGTTGGGTCCTAGCCTTAATATTTCATATTGGGTGTCATATTAAGGACTTTAAATCAACTATCTTGAATATCTCCCAAAAAGATGTCTGGTCTAGACATTTATGATCTTCCCAAATCTCTTGAAACAAGCTTTCCTAAATGAAGATGATGTCCCATGGATATCATACTTCTTTCACCTCCTCCAATTATTCTCCCTAACCCACAAGTTCCTAAAAAGTTTAAGGTCACTCAAGCCCTATTGGCAAGGCAAGGTCTAGGTGTGATCACATCTTGGAGATGTAGTCACATATTGACAAGCCGGGAGAGTTGGGTGTCAAAGTCTTGAGAAAGTTGGTGGCTCAACTACTTTCTAAGTCACATAGTGAGTTCTTTTGGGAATCCTATGAAACAGACTAAGACAATACCCTTAATGATCTTATCTATTTGCTAAGATCAACTTCCTAAAACGCTATGGACATTGACAATGATGACATTGGATATCCAGTAAAGCTCTCTCTTCCCAATGGAAAGGGATCGGCCATAGTCAACTCGGTTGACCCAATGGTAAAGAGAGAGGCGAAGTCTGAGATAGTCCCATTATCAAGGGTCCATAGGTAACTATTGCCAAAGGAAGGGGCATTGGTTACGAAGCTGCCAAATTTACCGAAGGATGTTAAAGTCAATAAGTTTGGCTCTACTTCAGGTAAAGTCCATTGTCTAACTCTATTAAGTACATGCTGATTCTGATCGCGAAGATGGATTTCAATCGCATGGTTCGGTGATCAGAATTTTGGGCTATTACTTAAGAGTTATGATATTTATATTGCTTAGGAATAGATAACAACAAGGTTTTCATATGGATTGTAAGGATAAGTTTTTCCGCAAAGTTTTAAAATAAAAGAAAAAGGTTTTGATTTTATTTATTTTAAGTATCCTTACAATGGCATTTGTGAAAAGTTGTTGCTTATAAGATTCCATTGATAGCAATATTAGAAAAATGGATTTGATTCTTTCGGTTGTGGTAGTGTCTAATATTACCAAATAAGGAAAGATTCTCATCACCCAAGGTTCAATTGGACCGAAACTTGGAATCATGCAAGTTGTATAGTATGATGAATGAGAACTTTCAGCTTGGAAAATTAAGCCTAATTCCTTATGTGAATAAGGAAAGGACTAAGGGATCAAGTACACATTCTTGTGCACTGGTCAAGTCCACCACAAAATATCAAGAAGACTATTCGTCATGATTTACTTAAGTTTAGTAAATATGGTTATACTTATAAGTTTAAGTATAAGTCTGTAGCATTGGAGAAGTTTCAATGTGAGACAGAACGAATAAGAAGAATCAAAGTATGGCAGAAAGATAAAAGTTTCTCAAATCTGAAAAGATGGGAGAGTACTTTAGTATCATGTTTATGATCATCTTAACGATTAAGATACCATATCACAATTGGTCCTCTAAAGTCATCTTAGTGCATTCTTATGACTAAGAAGAGGAGTCATGAATTTTTGAAATGGTTAAATCAAAAAGATGAGTCATACTTCGTTCCAAAACAATTCTTAGAGTCATACTCCAAGATTGTAACTTGAGTGACATATCTTAAAGAGGGTTTCTTAACACTAGTCAAATGTAAGAGTAAAAGGTTATCTACTCTTGTACATTTGAAATTGGTAAGTTGTGATATTTTGGATAAAACAGAGACCAACTTAGGCCAATTGTGTAAAGTGTTAGTCTTGATAAAGAATCCGCACTATCTCTTGAATATTTGACAAGGGAGTCTTATATGTCAAGAGGACAGTGGGAGTCTTAAAGCTCTTGAAAGTTTCAAGACTTAATCAAGAATAAAACCTAAAGTCCTTCACTAGCACACGACTTGAGGTTTATAACCTATCGTGTTGAAATTTTTGTGCCTATTCAAGTTGGCTTTGCATAGGAGTTCTGAGAGTTCTCAAGTTGGCTTTGCATAGGAGTTCTGAGAGTTCTCAATTGGTTGCACAAGTTTAATCAATATGAGTTTGGATTTGTCACTAACCTTGTCTTGTGATTATGGTTTTGACAAATTCACATGGATAAGAACACATACACTATTAAATCTAAGTGTCATAAGGTTTCTCTCCGATTCATGAAAATGATGGTGAGGAAATACTTTCACTAAGTAGATTTTAGCTAGATAGCAATTGTGATATTTGCATTCTCAAAGTCGTTAGTGGAGCGTGTGTGGTTTACCGGCACACTAACATGGACTTGTGAGAAGTGGCAAAGGTCTAAACAATTGAGACTATGATTACGGCATCCCTTTTCATAGTTCTAAAATTGTTTAGACACACATGTGAGCTATCTAAGAGAGGTGTATGATTTTGATAAAGTTTTATCAAAACAATCTAGTATCAGAAATCTGAACTTTGGTAAGAAAGTCAGCTGATTTCTGAGTACATGTCAAAGCTAGTGGGAGCATAAGTGTTATGCTAATAATCATCATGTTAGTGGGAGCATGATAATTATGACAAAGGTTGCACGTTAGCAATGTTAATTATAGAAAACAAAAATTTCAATTCGTGAGGTTGCAGGGGTTGAAAAAGTTGTTTTGCTATAATTAAGGGAGAGGAAATTATACTTCATTTCAATTCTAAAAGCTTAGATTGAGATTTTAATCATATTTAATCAAGGATATATATATGCATTTCATGTTGGAATGGCTCAACATAAGGAAATTCTATATATGGGTTCATTATTTGCGTTCTAAAATTCGATTATGATTACGACATCCCTTTTCATAATCTGAATTTTGAGAACTTGGCAAATTGAAATGGAAATATTATAGCAAAAGACTGGTTTAGTCTTTATGTGAGACATCATGAATCGTGTCCCATATGCTTCGGATATAGGATCGATTACATGTGCTATATTCATCCTTTCTAAAATTTTCCAAATGCCTGGGGCATTATGAAGGGAAAAGGTCTAGAATTGGATATGACTAAAATGATTAAGCAATTGTCGAGGACAATCTAAGGTTTACCAAAGATTGGTTGCTCAAGGACAGTTGGAAGTATAATGTTAATTCTGGAAGGACCATATTGACATAATCTGTAAGGAGGCAACTCTTGTTCAGAAGTGATAGTCAAAATGGAATATGGAAATGTTTCAAAGTTAGAAATTATTCAATCTATGTAAGATTAGGAAACTTAATGAAAGAAGGATGTTTCCAAGGAGCTGATCTCCTTTGGAATGCTCTGTAATGATTGTTGTCAAGTCTTTCTGACTTCGTGCATAATCATTAAGAGGATCAATGCATATAAGTTTAGAATCTAACAGATTTCAGTAAATGGCATGAATTTGGAATTCTTGCATTTGCAGTAAGGATTTGGGACTGTGAAAAGAGGATCATTGGAGTGATGTTCAATTGATCTATTTTACAAAGTAAAGATCATAGACAAACATAGTATGCATACTTGGTGTATGGCATGACTAGTGTTTAGAAAACATAGTGTACATGCTTGGAGCATGGGACAACTATTGTTTTAAATTCAAGTATAAAGTTGATAAAACCGAAACAATGAATAATGAGTAATCAGTATGGTGATAAATAAAAGTGTTTATTTATATTCATAGGGTTTGATACCATATTTGATTCATTTATTCTTGTGTTTCACTTTGCATGTTTTGACTTCCAGAATAACTAAGTCGCTCTTCCTGAATGATTAAGTTATTCAAACCATCCACAGTCGGTCATATGTTGGAAGTAAATATGAATCAAGACTGTCATGGGTTGGTTTGTAGAGGTCCAAGTTGGTGGACAAAGTGGTGCTACAACACTCATGAGTGCTCATAAGTTCTGAGTATTGGATTCAACCCGCGCTCATTTGAATCACTTCATGGATTTTATCACGAGTGATCATGAGACGATAATATCGTATATTCTTCAAACCTAGAGATATGAGTTGTTACTATGAGTTAGTTATACATTGATTGCACGAAAACGCATTGGTAACTCGATGTTATAAAACATGCCTTTGTGTATGATTCAACAAGTAGTAGAACAAGCCATATGAGTCGAAGTTTATCCATTCCTTTTACCTTCGGGATAAAAGCGATATATGTGGGCCCCTCGATGATTTAAAGATGATACATGTGAGTGCTTGGCCAAGCCAGGACTGATTTGATTTGTTCAATCAGTCAGTCATCATGAATCGGAAATTGGGAAACAACAAATGGACAGAGAGAATGATTGATAATCCATGTCTCAGTCCATATGATATCTAGAATGGAGGAATATATGATCCCTTATCTAATGGACAAGTCATTGACAAAGGTCAGAGTTCATCGACAAGGTCAGAGTTCGACAGAAGCTTTTGAGAGCTACGATTGCTGATCGGTTCCTGAAGTCATACGCAATAATAGTTTTAGACTTATCCAAGTGGGAGACTGTTGGATTAATGTCTAAGTCCATAACTATAATTGGTAAGACTTGACCCGACCCGGCATGGTCCATTTGGGTTGCATGGCATCATGCATTTGGATAGACTATAATGAGAGAAATAATACTTAAGGTTGGTTAATATATTATAAGTTCTAATATATTAATAAGGTTATTTAATTAGTATTGATCAAGAATTAATTTGGAATTAATTAAGTAATCAAAAGGAGACTAATTAAATATATGGGTTGATTGTGTAAATCTTTCATTCTTATATATGTGGGCTTGTGATCCAAGATTCCTTATGTTGGACTAAGTCCATGGGGTGACCCATGGATACTCCATGGAGGTTAAAATCCATGGAGCATAAGGAATGGGTAAAGTTATGAGTTACATGGTGTAACCCTAATAGCCACCATATAAAAGAATCCCATGGCTCAAGAAATCGTGCACTAATGTGTGAGTGTGAGGGCTAGACGATTTCAAGGAGTGTTCAAGTTTCTCTCAAGTTATTCCAAGTGTATTTGGTGTTGTGTGAACCATTTGAGGTGTCACACTTGGGGCACTAGGCACTCAAGCTTCATGAAGACATTCTACATCAAAGAGGTATGTATTCTATCTTGTTATATTTATTTTGTATGCTAGATTAGGATAATACCTTGGATGTTCATAATTGTATGTATAATAGAGAAAACATAGATCCAAGGTATTTAGGGTTGCATGTACACTTAGGAGTGTTAGAATGCTCATAACCCAACAGTGGTATCAGAGCCTAGGCTTGTTTTCTTGTTATACTTGCAAAAGTAGCTGAAAAATCGAGTTGGATGCATATATTCGATTGTTTTGGCTGGAATTGGACTAGGAACATTACCCTAAGATGTTTTTGGACTTATAAACTTGTTTTTGATGTGGTAATGTTCATGCTAATCCAATTTCTAAGATAATTGTCATAATTTCAAGATTTGTATTAGTTTGTATGTTCATGCTAATTTCTTGAAGATTGATGATTTGAATTATTTTGTTCTTATGAGGTTCTTAGATTAATAGAAAAGTTGTGTGAAATAGTTGTTTTCAATCCATTTTAATCTAAGAGTTGATTCCAAAGTGTGTTTTTGTAACTTGTCCTCAAGTTATATGAAAATTCACATTTAAGAATCATAAAACTCATAAAAGTTGGCAAAGGTTACAAAATGAAGAGTCTAATTCTAATTAAATGGTTTTATGACTCCATAACTTGTCCTCAAGTTATGGAGGTTCAAGAGTCTCTTCATTAAATTAAAAAAAAATTGTAACCTTAATTAGTTCCATAAGTTACAATAAAAAAAGGTTATTTTTTTATTAATTAGTTTAAAGTCTTCCATAACTTGTCCTCAAGTTATGGAACTTGAAGAGTTTTTTTTTAATTAAAACTACTTTAAACTCATAAGTTATGGAATTAATTAGTTTTGAATAGTTTCAAAACTTGCCCTCAAGTTTTGGAATTTGAAAAGTTTTTACTTATGAATACTTTAATTCCAAGTTAGCCCTTAGAATTTTAAAAGTTAAAATTCAACCCTTATACTTTATAATATTATAAGTTAATAATATTTATATATATGTATAAGAGTAAAGTCAGTCTTACCATTAGTAGGCCTCATTCCCGAAGCCGGTCTATAAGGGGAGGTATAAGGTTACTGCCTATAAAATGGCAGTTTAATGGGTGTCCACTCTCACCCACCGCTTCCTTGACTGGTGGAGGGTCGTTAGCCGAACGGGTAGGACAAGGACTATAATTCTCCTTTAATTAAAAGTATTAATGATAAATACTAAGTAACTAAACTCTTATTAATACCCAATCTTAGTTACTTAGGAAAATGTGAATTTGGTGCTAACCCATAAAATTACACTTTGCACTTTGCTTAAGTCGTTAGTGGAGCGTGTGTGGTTAACCGGCACACTAACCTGGACTTAACAAGGTAGACAAAGGGTAACTTAATATTTATCATAGTATCGGTGGAGCGTGTGTGGTTAACCGGCACACTGATTAAGGGGTAAATATTAAGGGTACCAAGTATATTTGCATGGTTATTCACACCTTGTTTTGTGATCCTCGGCATCCCAGTCACAAAACCTGAAGGGCACACTCGAGATTGAAACATGCCTTTGAACAGTTCAATGAATCTCAAAGATCTAGGACTTTCAAATCCAATTAAAACCTAATAAATTATTTCGTTTTTCATGGTGGAAATTGGTGAATCGTCATTCACCTACCTTCAAATATTTTATAGCTTGGGTTACGGCATCCCTCTTCTAAGTTATAAAATAGTTTGTTGGGTCCTAGCCTTAATATTTCATATTGGGTGTCATATTAAGGACTTTAAATCAACTATCTTGAATATCTCCCAAAAAGATGTCTGGTCTAGACATTTATGATCTTCCCAAATCTCTTGAAACAAGCTTTCCTAAATGAAGATGATGTTCCATGGATATCATACTTCTTTCACCTCCTCCAATTATTCTCCCTAACCCACAAGTTCCTAAAAAGTTTAAGGTCACTCAAGCCCTATTGGCAAGGCAAGGTCTAGGTGTGATCACATCTTGGAGATGTAGTCACATATTGACAAGCCGGGAGAGTTGGGTGTCAAAGTCTTGAGAAAGTTGGTGGCTCAACTACTTTCTAAGTCACATAGTGAGTTCTTTTGGGAATCCTATGAAACAGACTAAGACAATACCCTTAATGATCTTATCTATTTGCTAAGATCAACTTCCTAAAACGCTATGGACATTGACAATGATGACATTGGATATCCAGTAAAGCTCTCTCTTCCCAATGGAAAGGGATCGGCCATAGTCAACTCGGTTGACCCAATGGTAAAGAGAGAGGCGAAGTCTGAGATAGTCCCATTATCAAGGGTCCATAGGTAACTATTGCCAAAGGAAGGGGCATTGGTTACGAAGCTGCCAAATTTACCGAAGGATGTTAAAGTCAATAAGTTTGGCTCTACTTCAGGTAAAGTCCATTGTCTAACTCTATTAAGTACATGCTGATTCTGATCGCGAAGATGGATTTCAATCGCATGGTTCGGTGATCAGAATTTTGGGCTATTACTTAAGAGTTATGATATTTATATTGCTTAGGAATAGATAACAACAAGGTTTTCATATGGATTGTAAGGATAAGTTTTTCCGCAAAGTTTTAAAATAAAAGAAAAAGGTTTTGATTTTATTTATTTTAAGTATCCTTACAATGGCATTTGTGAAAAGTTGTTGCTTATAAGATTCCATTGATAGCAATATTAGAAAAATGGATTTGATTCTTTCGGTTGTGGTAGTGTCTAATATTACCAAATAAGGAAAGATTCTCATCACCCAAGGTTCAATTGGACCGAAACTTGGAATCATGCAAGTTGTATAGTATGATGAATGAGAACTTTCAGCTTGGAAAATTAAGCCTAATTCCTTATGTGAATAAGGAAAGGACTAAGGGATCAAGTACACATTCTTGTGCACTGGTCAAGTCCACCACAAAATATCAAGAAGACTATTCGTCATGATTTACTTAAGTTTAGTAAATATGGTTATACTTATAAGTTTAAGTATAAGTCTGTAGCATTGGAGAAGTTTCAATGTGAGACAGAACGAATAAGAAGAATCAAAGTATGGCAGAAAGATAAAAGTTTCTCAAATCTGAAAAGATGGGAGAGTACTTTAGTATCATGTTTATGATCATCTTAACGATTAAGATACCATATCACAATTGGTCCTCTAAAGTCATCTTAGTGCATTCTTATGACTAAGAAGAGGAGTCATGAATTTTTGAAATGGTTAAATCAAAAAGATGAGTCATACTTCGTTCCAAAACAATTCTTAGAGTCATACTCCAAGATTGTAACTTGAGTGACATATCTTAAAGAGGGTTTCTTAACACTAGTCAAATGTAAGAGTAAAAGGTTATCTACTCTTGTACATTTGAAATTGGTAAGTTGTGATGTTTTGGATAAAACAGAGACCAACTTAGGCCAATTGTGTAAAGTGTTAGTCTTGATAAAGAATCCGCACTATCTCTTGAATATTTGACAAGGGAGTCTTATATGTCAAGAGGACAGTGGGAGTCTTAAAGCTCTTGAAAGTTTCAAGACTTAATCAAGAATAAAACCTAAAGTCCTTCACTAGCACACGACTTGAGGTTTATAACCTATCGTGTTGAAATTTTTGTGCCTATTCAAGTTGGCTTTGCATAGGAGTTCTGAGAGTTCTCAAGTTGGCTTTGCATAGGAGTTCTGAGAGTTCTCAATTGGTTGCACAAGTTTAATCAATATGAGTTTGGATTTGTCACTAACCTTGTCTTGTGATTATGGTTTTGACAAATTCACATGGATAAGAACACATACACTATTAAATCTAAGTGTCATAAGGTTTCTCTCCGATTCATGAAAATGATGGTGAGGAAATACTTTCACTAAGTAGATTTTAGCTAGATAGCAATTGTGATATTTGCATTCTCAAAGTCGTTAGTGGAGCGTGTGTGGTTTACCGGCACACTAACATGGACTTGTGAGAAGTGGCAAAGGTCTAAACAATTGAGACTATGATTACGGCATCCCTTTTCATAGTTCTAAAATTGTTTAGACACACATGTGAGCTATCTAAGAGAGGTGTATGATTTTGATAAAGTTTTATCAAAACAATCTAGTATCAGAAATCTGAACTTTGGTAAGAAAGTCAGCTGATTTCTGAGTACATGTCAAAGCTAGTGGGAGCATAAGTGTTATGCTAATAATCATCATGTTAGTGGGAGCATGATAATTATGACAAAGGTTGCACGTTAGCAATGTTAATTATAGAAAACAAAAGTTTCAATTCGTGAGGTTGCAGGGGTTGAAAAAGTTGTTTTGCTATAATTAAGGGAGAGGAAATTATACTTCATTTCAATTCTAAAAGCTTAGATTGAGATTTTAATCATATTTAATCAAGGATATATATATGAATTTCATGTTGGAATGGCTCAACATAAGGAAATTCTATATATGGGTTCATTATTTGCGTTCTAAAATTCGATTATGATTACGACATCCCTTTTCATAATCTGAATTTTGAGAACTTGGCAAATTGAAATGGAAATATTATAGCAAAAGACTGGTTTAGTCTTTATGTGAGACATCATGAATCGTGTCCCATATGCTTCGGATTTAGGATCGATTACATGTGCTATATTCATCCTTTCTAAAATTTTCCAAATGCCTGGGGCATTATGAAGGGAAAAGGTCTAGAATTGGATATGACTAAAATGATTAAGCAATTGTCGAGGACAATCTAAGGTTTACCAAAGATTGGTTGCTCAAGGACAGTTGGAAGTATAATGTTAATTCTGGAAGGACCATATTGACATAATCTGTAAGGAGGCAACTCTTGTTCAGAAGTGATAGTCAAAATGGAATATGGAAATGTTTCAAAGTTAGAAATTATTCAATCTATGTAAGATTAGGAAACTTAATGAAAGAAGGATGTTTCCAAGGAGCTGATCTCCTTTGGAATGCTCTGTAATGATTGTTGTCAAGTCTTTCTGACTTCGTGCATAATCATTAAGAGGATCAATGCATATAAGTTTAGAATCTAACAGATTTCAGTAAATGGCATGAATTTGGAATTCTTGCATTTGCAGTAAGGATTTGGGACTGTGAAAAGAGGATCATTGGAGTGATGTTCAATTGATCTATTTTACAAAGTAAAGATCATAGACAAACATAGTATGCATACTTGGTGTATGGCATGACTAGTGTTTAGAAAACATAGTGTACATGCTTGGAGCATGGGACAACTATTGTTTTAAATTCAAGTATAAAGTTGATAAAACCGAAACAATGAATAATGAGTAATCAGTATGGTGATAAATAAAAGTGTTTATTTATATTCATAGGGTTTGATACCATATTTGATTCATTTATTCTTGTGTTTCACTTTGCATGTTTTGACTTCCAGAATAACTAAGTCGCTCTTCCTGAATGATTAAGTTATTCAAACCATCCACAGTCGGTCATATGTTGGAAGTAAATATGAATCAAGACTGTCATGGGTTGGTTTGTAGAGGTCCAAGTTGGTGGACAAAGTGGTGCTACAACACTCATGAGTGCTCATAAGTTCTGAGTATTGGATTCAACCCGCGCTCATTTGAATCACTTCATGGATTTTATCACGAGTGATCATGAGACGATAATATCGTATATTCTTCAAACCTAGAGATATGAGTTGTTACTATGAGTTAGTTATACATTGATTGCACGAAAACGCATTGGTAACTCGATGTTATAAAACATGCCTTTGTGTATGATTCAACAAGTAGTAGAACAAGCCATATGAGTCGAAGTTTATCCATTCCTTTTACCTTCGGGATAAAAGCGATATATGTGGGCCCCTCGATGATTTAAAGATGATACATGTGAGTGCTTGGCCAAGCCAGGACTGATTTGATTTGTTCAATCAGTCAGTCATCATGAATCGGAAATTGGGAAACAACAAATGGACAGAGAGAATGATTGATAATCCATGTCTCAGTCCATATGATATCTAGAATGGAGGAATATATGATCCCTTATCTAATGGACAAGTCATTGACAAAGGTCAGAGTTCATCGACAAGGTCAGAGTTCGACAGAAGCTTTTGAGAGCTACGATTGCTGATCGGTTCCTGAAGTCATACGCAATAATAGTTTTAGACTTATCCAAGTGGGAGACTGTTGGATTAATGTCTAAGTCCATAACTATAATTGGTAAGACTTGACCCGACCCGGCATGGTCCATTTGGGTTGCATGGCATCATGCATTTGGATAGACTATAATGAGAGAAATAATACTTAAGGTTGGTTAATATATTATAAGTTCTAATATATTAATAAGGTTATTTAATTAGTATTGATCAAGAATTAATTTGGAATTAATTAAGTAATCAAAAGGAGACTAATTAAATATATGGGTTGATTGTGTAAATCTTTCATTCTTATATATGTGGGCTTGTGATCCAAGATTCCTTATGTTGGACTAAGTCCATGGGGTGACCCATGGATACTCCATGGAGGTTAAAATCCATGGAGCATAAGGAATGGGTAAAGTTATGAGTTACATGGTGTAACCCTAATAGCCACCATATAAAAGAATCCCATGGCTCAAGAAATCGTGCACTAATGTGTGAGTGTGAGGGCTAGACGATTTCAAGGAGTGTTCAAGTTTCTCTCAAGTTATTCCAAGTGTATTTGGTGTTGTGTGAACCATTTGAGGTGTCACACTTGGGGCACTAGGCACTCAAGCTTCATGAAGACATTCTACATCAAAGAGGTATGTATTCTATCTTGTTATATTTATTTTGTATGCTAGATTAGGATAATACCTTGGATGTTCATAATTGTATGTATAATAGAGAAAACATAGATCCAAGGTATTTAGGGTTGCATGTACACTTAGGAGTGTTAGAATGCTCATAACCCAACAGTGGTATCAGAGCCTAGGCTTGTTTTCTTGTTATACTTGCAAAAGTAGCTGAAAAATCGAGTTGGATGCATATATTCGATTGTTTTGGCTGGAATTGGACTAGGAACATTACCCTAAGATGTTTTTGGACTTATAAACTTGTTTTTGATGTGGTAATGTTCATGCTAATCCAATTTCTAAGATAATTGTCATAATTTCAAGATTTGTATTAGTTTGTATGTTCATGCTAATTTCTTGAAGATTGATGATTTGAATTATTTTGTTCTTATGAGGTTCTTAGATTAATAGAAAAGTTGTGTGAAATAGTTGTTTTCAATCCATTTTAATCTAAGAGTTGATTCCAAAGTGTGTTTTTGTAACTTGTCCTCAAGTTATATGAAAATTCACATTTAAGAATCATAAAACTCATAAAAGTTGGCAAAGGTTACAAAATGAAGAGTCTAATTCTAATTAAAAGTTGGCAAAGGTTACAAAATGAATAAAAGGTGTTTTATTTATGAGTAAAGTGTTGCTATCTCTTGTCGATCGTTTACTATATTTCTTTTGCATGTTTTGACTTCCAGAATAATTATGTTTGGTATATCATATTATTCGAACCTCCACAGTCGGTCATATGTCGGAAGTAGGTATGAATCAAGACTGTCATGATTGGTTGCAGAGGTCTAAGTTGTTGGACATGGCTACAACACTCATGAGTGCTCATAAGTTCTGAGCATTGGACTCAACCCACGCTCACTGGAATCACTTCATGGAATTTATCTCGAGTGATCGTGAGACGGTAATATCATATAAGTCTTCAAACCTAGAGATATGATTTGTTACTTATGAGTTGGTTATGCATTGATTGTACGTTAACGCATTGGTAACTCGATGTTATAAAACGTGCTTTTGTGTATAATTCAATGAGTGGTAGAACAAACATATGAGTCGAAGTTTATCTGTTCCTTCTTAGATTAGAAGCTGATATCTGGGCCCCTCGATGATTTTGTTTTGACCTATGTACCGGGCCCGGTCAGAACTAAGTTGATGTGTTCAATTAAGTTCTTTGTCAAACAAATCGGAAATCGGAAAACAAACTGCTGGACAATAAGTAAGACATTGTTCCATGTATTTGTCCGGCTGATATCTAGAACAGAGGATTATATGATCACTTATCTTAAATGGCGTATCATCATCTTCTCAGTTCCTAGAGACCTTGAAAGAGCTACGATTGTCGATCGGTTCCTGAAGTATTGCAGTTATAGTTATTAGACTTATCCAAGTGGGAGACTGTTGGATAAGGTGTATAAGTCCATAACTATTTCTGGTATGTACTTGACCCGACCTGGCATGGTCCATTTGGGTTGCATGGCACCATGCAATTGGATAAAATAAAATGAGAGAAATAACACTTATGGTTTATTAATATATTATAAGTTCTAATATATTAATAATATTATTTAATTAGTTTGATCAAGAATTAATTTAGAATTAATTAAGTGATCAAAAGATAACTAATTAAATATATGGGTAGATTATGTAAATCTTCCATATCTTATATAGTGGGCTAAGAGGCTCCATGGATTATCAAGTTGGGTTCCACCCATAGGATGCTCCATGGATGCTCCATGGGAGTTACAAACCCATGGGTCATGGAAATGAAGAGTCATGACACATTAGGGTTTACATGGTGTAACCCTAGATGTGTCAACGCTATATAAGAAACCCATTCTCCACCAAAATCGGCGACACTAAGAAACAAGAGGGCTAGAGCCGATTTTGCAAGTGTAAGATTCTCTCAAAGTTTACTCCTTTGCATTTGGTGTTGTGTGAAGCATTTGAGGCATCACATTTGGGGTGCTAGGCTCACAAGGTTTCAAGGATCATAAGCAACAACAAGGTAAGTTATTCTATCTTTCATGCAAGTTAAAATTTGTTCCCCATGTATGCTAGATAGGAATATAACCTTGGAATTCAACTTTGCATGATAATTAGACAAACATAGATCCAAGGTTATTAGGGTTGCATGTACACTTAGGAAGTGTTAGAATGCTCAAAACCCATCACGAAGTCCTCCGTCCCTTCGGGCAGAGACAAGATAGGTGCGCTGCATAGGGACCGTTTCAACGTTTGGAACGCAGTGTCTTGCTTTTCACTCCAACAGAAAGGTACGCCTTTCTGAGTCAGAGTGGTTAAGGGTTTGGCAATTCTAGAGAAATTCTGGATAAATCTGCGATAATAGCCAGCGAGACCCAAGAATTGACGAATTTCTGTGGGCGTCTTCGGTGCTGACCAGCTCTCTATCGCTTTGATTTTTGAGGGATCCACATGTATGCCTTCCTCTCTTACCACGTGACCTAGGAAGGTTACTTTTCGAATCCAGAATTCGCACTTGGAGAATTTCGCATAAAGCTTTTCCGCCCTTAGAGTTTCCAGCACTACTCTCAAGTGTTGTTTGTGATCTTCCTCGTTTCTGGAATAGACAAGTATATCGTCAATGAACACGATGACTAACTTGTCCAGGAAAGGACGGCACACCCGATTCATCAGGTCCATGAATATTGTCGGTGCGTTGGTTAGACCGAAGGGCATTACTACAAATTCGTAGTGACCATACCGAGTCCGAAATGCTGTCTTAGGAACATCGCTCTCATGGACTCGCAGCTGATGGTACCCTGATCTTAGGTCTATTTTGGAGAAGTAGTTGGCTCCTTGAAGTTGATCGAAGAGGTCGTCGATTCGGGGAAGGGGGTAACGGTTTTTGACAGTGAGCTTGTTCAGTTCTCGATAATCAATACATATCCGAAAGGATCCATCCTTCTTTTTCACGAATAAGATCGGGGCTCCCCAGGGTGAGGAACTCAATCTTATGAATCCTTTGTTGAGCAGCTCATTGAGCTGACTGGATAACTCCTACAATTCTGCTGGCGCTAAGCGGTATGGGGATTTAGCTACGGGGGTAGCTCCGGGGATTATGTCGATGCGAAACTCGACTTGGCGCTCGGGAGGAATTCCCGGAAGCTCCTCGGGAAAGACATCAGGAAAGTTGCAGACTTCGGGGATGCTCTAGAGGTCTTTAACTTCCTGTTTCTCATTTATGACGTGGGCTAGGAATGCATGGCACTCCTTTCGTAGCAGTTTTTGGGCTTTGATGCACGAGATGATGCAGAGGTTCGAGCTGAGTTTATCGCCATAAATCATGAGGGTTTCACCAGAAGGAAGATTGAGACAGATAGCTTTTTCGTACAAAGGATATCAGCACGATTGGGGCTCAACCAATCCATGCCGATGATGACATCGAAGCTTTTTATGGAAACTGGCATAAGATCGATCGGAAAAGAATGGTCATTTAGGGTTTACATGGATGTAACCCTAATCCTCCATAATATATAAAGGGGTCCTTGGCTCACAAAATTGGAAGAAGTGTGTGAAAATAAGAGTGGGCCGATTTTAGTGTGCATACATATTCTCTCAAGTTCTTCCAAGGAGTTTTGGTGATTTGTGATTCCATTTGAGGCTTCCACACTATTGGGGCTAAGCTCTTAAAGCTTGAAGACATCAAGCTACATCAAAAGGTATGTCATCTAACTAGAACTTTGTAGTATAGGTGCTTCATAATATGCTAGTTAGGATGAAACCTTGGAATAGTTAATATTTGCATGTATAATAGAGAAAACATAGATCCAAGGTTTATAGGGTTGCATGTACACCATAGGAGTGTTAGAATGCTCAAAACCCAACAGTGATATCAGAGCTATGAGTTGTTTTCTGTTATATTGATGCAAATGTTTTATTTTCAAAGTTGAAAAAAATGAAAAAAAAACACGACGTTTGTCAAATTTTAAGATAATTACTTGTTTTTGTGAAAAACTAATTATTTGTAAAATTTGAATCATTTGCTATATGAGTTGAATTAGGTCAAATTTAGTAAAAGATAAAATGATATGATTATTTTATTAGTTTTAAAAGTTTGATCTAAAGAGTTTTTTGAAACCTCCATAAGTTATGGATATGAAAAGGTTTAAAAAAAATTGATTCAAAATTTTTTATGGAGTTACAAAACTTGGTCTTAATGTTTTAAAGAATTCCATAACTTGTTCTTAAGTTATGGAACATGAAAAGTTCCATCATAAAACAAAACATTAAACTCCATAAGTTATGGAATCCAAAAGTTATTTTTTTTTTGTTTCCTTGATTTATGAGTTAGTTTAGATTAATGAAATTTTTTTTGTGTTTTAGTTGTTTTCAATCCTAATTAATCAAGAGGTAGTTCATAAAATGTGTTTTTGTAACTTGTCCTCAAGTTACATAAAAGGTCACATTTATGAATCTTAAAACTCATAAAAGTGTCATAGGTTACATAAAAAATGAAGAGTCTTCATTTTAATGAACCATTAAACTCATAAGTTATGAAATGAAAATTTTTTAATAGTTTCAAAAACTTGCCCTCAAGTTTTGGAATTTGTAAAGTTTTCCCATGAATACTTTAATTCCAAGCTAATCCCTTAGAATTTTAAAAGTTAAAATTCAACCCTTATACTTTATAATATTATAAGTTAATAATATTTATATATATGTATAAGAGCAAGTCGTCTTACCATTAGTAGGCCTCATTCACGAAGCCGGTCTATAAGGGGGTATAAGGTTACTGCCTATAAAACGGCAGTTTAATGGGTGTCCACTCTCACCCACCGCTTCCTTGACCGGTGGAGGGTCGTTAGCCGAACGGGTAGGACAAGGACTATAATTCTCCCTTCATTAAAAGTATTAATGACAAATACTAAGTAACTAAACATTTATAAATTCCCAATCTTAGTTACTTAGGAAAATGTGAATTTGGTGCTAACGCATGAAATTACACTTTGCACTTTCTTAAGTCAGTTAGTGGAGCGTGTGTGGTTAACCGACACACTAGCTTGATTTAACAAGGTAGGCAAAGGGTAACTTAATGTTTATCATAGCATCGGTGGAGCGTGTGTGGTTAACCGACACATCGATTGAGGGGTAAATATTAAGGGTACCAAGTATATTTGCATGGTTACTTCACACCTTGTTTTGTGATCCTCGGCATCCCAGTCACAAAACCTGAAGGGCACACTCAAGATTGAAACATGCCATTGAAAAGTTCAATGAATCTCAAAAGAATCTAGGAGGTTCAAAACCAATTAAAACCTAATAATACATTTCGTTTATCTTGGTGGAAATTGGTGAATCGTCATTCACCTACCTTCAAATATTTTATAGCTTGGATTACGGCATCCATCTTCCAAGTTATAAAATAGTTTGGTGGGTCCTAGCCTTAATATATCATATTGGGTGTTATATTAAGGACTTAAATCAACTTTACGTGAATTTCTCCCATTGTTGATGTCTGGTTTAGACAACAATGATCTTCCCAAACCAAGCTTTCCTAATGAATATGACTTCCCGAGTTTGGCTCATGGAAGTCATACTTCTCTTCCTCCACCTCCTCCAATTATTCTCCCTAACCCACAAGTTCAAGGTCACTCAAGCCCTAATGGCAAGCAAGGTCTATGTGTGATCACATCTTAGAGATGAAGTTACATATTGACAAGCCGGGAGAGTTGGGTGTCAAAGTCTTGAGAAAGTTGGATGTTCAATCACTTTCTAAGTCACATAGTGAGTTCCTTTGGGACTACTATGAAACAGACTATGACATGAACCTTAATGATCATATCTATTTGCTTGGTGCTGCTGAATCAGCAATGATTTGGAACGATAGTAAAGCAAATTTGATTAGAAGATCAACTTCCCAAAAACTTTATGGACAGTGACAATGGTGACACTGGAAATCCAAAAAAAGCATTCTCTTCCCAATGGAAAGGGATTGGCCATAGTCAACCCGGTTGACCAAATGGTAAAGAGAAAGGCTAAGTCTGAGATAGTACCATTACCAAAGGGTCCATTTGTTAAAATTGCCAAAGGAAGGGGCACTGTTTGCGAAGCTGCCAAATTTACCTAAGGATGTTAAAGTCAATAAGTTTGACTCTACTTCAGGTAAAGTCCATTGTCTAACTCTGTTAAGCTCCTATTTGGAGATTCTTATTACATAATGTGACTGAGTCACATGGTGATGTTATAAGAATCAAAGAAAAGAGAGAAAGCTTAAAGGAAGTATATGCTGCTTCTGATCGCGAAGATGGACTTCGATCGCATCAGGATTTTGAGCAGTTGCTTAAGAAGTTATGATATATTGCTAAGGAATAGATAACAACAATTTTCCATGTGGATTGTAAGGATAAGTTTTTCCGCAAAGTTTTAAAATAAAAGAAAATTGTTTAATTTTATTTATTTGAAGTATCCTTACAATGGCATTTGTGGAAAATTGTTGCTTATATGATTCCACTGACAGCAATATTGGAAAATGGATTTGATTCGTTCATTTGTGGTAGTGTCTAAATTTACCAAATCAGGAAAGTTCCTCATCACCCAAGTTTCAATTGGACCGAAACTTGGAATCATGCAAGTTGAATAGTATGATGAATGAGAACTTTCAAGCATTGGAAAATCAAGACTAATTACTTGTTCACATGGATGTGTGAGTCAAGTGAAGAACTAAAGGGATCGAGTACACATTCTTGTGCACTGGTCATGTCCACCACAAAGCTCGTTAAGACTATTTGATTTACTAAAGTTTAGTAAATATGGTTATACTTACAAGTTTAAGTATAATTCTGAAACATTGGAAAAGTCTCAATGTATGGCAGACGAATAGGAAGAATCAAATTAGGCAGAAAGATAAAAGTTTCTCAAATCTAAAAAGATGGAAGAGTACTTTAGTATCATGTTTGTGATCATCTTAATGATTTAGAAATCATATCACAATTAGTCCTCTAAAGGTCATCTTAGTGCATTCTTATGACTAAGAAGAGGAGTCATGAATTGTTGAAATGGTTAGATCAGGAAGATGAGTCATACTTCGTTCCAAAACAATTCTTAGAGTCATACTCCAAGATTGTAACTTGAGTGACATATCTTAAAGAAAGGTTTAAAACACTTGTCAAATGTAAGAGTAAAAGTGTCCTACTCTTGTACATTTGAAATTGGTAAGTTGTGATGTTTTGGATAAAACAAAGACCAACTAAGGCCAATTGTGTGAAGTGTTTGTCTTGATAAAGAATCCGCACTATCTCTTGAATATTTGGCAAGATAGTCTTATATGTCAAGAGGATAGTGGGAGTCTTAAAGATCCTAAAAAGAATTTCAAGAACTAATCAAGAATAAAACCTGAGGTTCTTCACTAGCACACGACTTGAGGTTTATAACCTATCGTGTTGACATATTCTGTGCCCATTCCAGTTAAAGTTGGCTTTGCATAGGAGTTCTGAAAGTTCTCAATTGGTTGCATAACAACTTGGAAGCAATGGCAGGCCCTGTACTGCCAGGTGGCAAGAAGTTAAGATTGCATAAGTTCAGTCCATATGAGTTTGGATTTGTCATTATCCTTGTCTTATGACTATGGTTTTGACGATTCACATGGATAAGAACACATACACCATAAAATCTAAGGGTCATAAGGTTTCTCTCCGATTCATGAAAATGATGGTGAGGAAACACTTCCACCAAGTAGATTTGAAGCAGATGGCAAAAGGTCTAAACAATTGAGACTATGATTACGGCATCCCTTTTCATATTCTGAAATTGTTTAGACACACATGCATGCTATCTAAGGAAAGGTGTATGATTTTGATAAAGTTTTATCAAAGCATCTCATATCAGAAATCTGAACTTTGGTAAGAAAGTCAATAAAGTATTGATTTCTAGAAGTCCAGCTGATTTCTAAGTACATGTCAAAGCTAGTGGGAGCATAAGTGTTATGCTAATAATCATCATGTTAGTGGGAGCATGATAATTATTGTTAGTGTTGCAAGTTAGCAATGTTAATTATAGAAAACAAAAGTTTCAATTCGTGAGGCTGCAGGGATTGAAAAAAGTTGTTTTGCTATAATTAAGGGAGAGGATATACTTCATTTCAGTTCTAAAGGCTTAGATTGAGACCTTAATCATCTTTAGTCAAGAATATATATATGAATTTCATGTTAGATTGGTTCAACTTAAGGAAATTCTATATATTGCGTTCTCAAAATTCGATTATGATTACGGCATCCCTCTTCATAGTCAAATTTTGAAAACATGGCAAATAAAAATATTGTAGCAAAAGACTGGTCTAGAATCATGTCTTTATGTGAGACATCATGAATCGTGTACCATTTGCTTTGGGTACAGGATCGATTGCATGTGCTATAATATTTGTCATTTCTAAATTTTTCCAAATGCCTAGAGGCATTAAGAAGGGAAAAGGTCTAGAATTGGATATGACTAAAATGATTAAGCAATTGTCGAGGACAATCTGAGGTTTACCAAAGATTGGTTGCTCAGGGACAGTTGGAAGCATAGTGCTAATTTTGGAAGGACCATATTGACATATTCTGAAAAGAGGCATCTCTTATTCAGAAGTGATAGTCAAAATGAGAATATGGAGTTGTCTCCATAGGTGGAAGTTATCTGTGTAAGATTAGAAAACTTAATGCAAGAAGCATGTCCAAAGCAATGTACTTTGAATATGAGACTTAGTTTCCATGGAGTTGATCTCCATTGGAATACCTTATAATGACTGTTGACAAGTCTTTGTGACTTTGTACATATTCATTACAGGAGGGTCAGTGCATATAAGTTTAAAATCTAAACAGATTTCGATAAATGATAGGAATTTGAAATTCTCACATTTTTCGATAAGGATTTGGGAGTGTGAAATTAGAATCATTGAAATTATGTTCAATTGGTTTATTTCACAAAGTAAGGATCATAGACAAACATAGAGTGCATACTTGGTGTATGGCAAAGCTATTGTTTAAGAAAAACATAGTGTACATGCTTGGAGCATGGGACAACTAGTGTTTTTAATTCAAGTATAAAGTTGATAAAACCGAAACAATGAATAATGAGTAATCAGTATGGTGATAAATAAAAGTGTTTATTTATATTCATAGGGTTTGATACCATATTTGATTCATTTATTGTTGTGTTTCACTTTGCATGTTTTGACTTCCAGAATAACTAAGTCGCTCTTCCTGAATGATTAAGTTATTCAAACCATCCACAGTCGGTCATATGTTGGAAGTAGATATGAATCAAGACTGTCATGGGTTGGTTTGTAGAGGTCCAAGTTGGTGGAAAAAGTGGTGCTACAACACTCATGAGTGCTCATAAGTTCTGAGTATTGGATTCAACCCACGCTCATTTGAATCACTTCATGGATTTTATCACGAGTGATCATGAGACGATAATATCTTATATTCTTAAAACCTAGAGATATGAGTTGTTACTATGAGTTGGTTATACATTGATTGCACGAAAACGCATTGGTAACTCGATGTTATAAAACATGCCTTTTTGTATGATTCAACAAGTAGTAGAACAAGCCATATGAGTCGAAGTTTATCCATTCCTTTTACCTTCAGGATAAAAGCGATATCTGTGGGCCCCTCGATGATTTAGCGATGACACATGTGAGTGCTTGGCCAAGCCAGGACTGATTTGATTTGTTCAATCAGTCAGTCATCATAAATCGAAAATCGGGAAACAACAAATGGACAGAGAGAATGATTATAATCCATGTCTCAGTCCATATGATATCTAGAATGGAGGAATATATGATCCCTTATCTAATGGACAAGTCATTGACAAGGTCAGAGTTCGACAGTGGCTTTAAGAGCTACGATTGCCAGTTAGGTTTTGAAGTCATACTCAATAATAGTTTTAGACTTATCCAAGTGGGAGACTGTTGGATTAATGTCTAAGTCCATAACTATATTTGGTATGTACTTGACCCGACCCGGCATGGTCCATTTAGGTTGCACTTCACCGGCACAATTTATATGGATAGTCTTTTGAGAATAGTATATTTATGATTTATATTAATATATTATAAGTTCTAATATATTAATATGGAATCATATTATTTAATTAGTATTGATCAAGAATTAATTTAGAATTAATTAAGTGATCAAAAAGAACTAATTAAATATGGACTCTTATATATATATATGGAATGGGCCAAGTTCATTTAGGTTGGGCTAAGCTTTCATGGATGGTCCATGGAGCTTTTAACCCATGGATCCTATGTAAATGAAAGGTCATGGGTATTAGGGTTTACATGGATGTAACTCTAATCCTCCATAATATATAAAGGGGTCCTTGGCTCACAAAATTGGAAGAAGTGTGTGAAAATAAGAGTGGGCCGATTTTAGTGTGCATACATATTCTCTCAAGTTCTTCCAAGGTGTTTTGGTGATTTGTGATTCCATTTGAGGCTTCCACACTATTGGGGCTAAGCTCTTAAAGCTTGAAGACATCAAGCTACATCAAAAGGTATGAATCTAACTAGAACTTTGTAGTATAGGTGCTTCATAATATGCTAGTTAGGATGAAACCTTGGAATAGTTAATATTTGCATGTATAATAGAGAAAACATAGATCCAAGGTTTATAGGGTTGCATGTACACCATAGGAGTGTTAGAATGCTCAAAACCCAACATGTTCAACATCCAAATACTTTTGTTTTGTTCTACTCATGATACTGTTTCTGGTATGTAGGTATACTTGTATACTTTTGTAAAAATACTTATATTTTAAAAGTATACTTTTAGTTCAGAGCACTTCATCCCCTTTTAGTGTTTATAGTTGTATACCATGTAAGGTTCGGTATACTTAGTTCACTATAAACAATAGCTCTGATACCAATCTGTCATACCCCCGAACCGTCAGAAATAACGGCGGAAACGTTCGGAGGCGGGTGACGTCATGCGTAGTATCACAACAGTTGTATCATAGTAAGCAAAGTAAACACAACCATTACATTACAATATGATTATTTACATCTCTTTGAAAACATAGTTTGTACATAAGAGTATATAACAAAAGTAAAATACGTGACTCCAAATGCTCCGTCTTCTCCAAAAGTTGATAAAAGTACCTGTCTATTGCTGCCCTGAGAATACAAGCAGTTTGAAAGAGTATCAGCATAAAGCTGGTGAGTTCATAAGTATTTAGTTCTGGTGAAAAAATGTTGCTATGATCCCTTGAAAAGTGTTTCCCAAGAAAATCCTGTATTTTCTTATGAAAGATGTTTGATTATCCATTAGTTATTTGTTAAACAGTCCGTTTATGAAAGGTTGAGTTATCCCAGGAAAGTCCTATATTTTCCCTAAAAGTTGATAGTTGGTTATCTGTTCCTGTCTGAGGTGTACAAGTATCTACCATACTTGTATCGTTAGACGTAGCTTTCTTGAAAAACCTTGTTTGTTTCCTGTGAGGTATATTAGCCTTATTACATAAATAAAACTAATAAATAAGTGGTGAACTAATTCCTAAGGGTGTTATTAATACCCTCTAGTAATCGAATCAGTTATTACGTTGAGATTAGTTCACTTGATTCATTATTACAAAAGTAAAATTCTGTTATCTGGATTGTGGGTGTCATAACTGTACTTAAACTTGATATGGCACGTAACGGGGCCAGTATCCTTTTATGACTTTGTCACCCGAGGCATGTATGCCTAACTGTAGCTAGCAGTTTAGGTGCGGGATAGTCAGTCCCGCTCTCCCTACAAGATATTCTGGTTACAAGTGCTAGTCCTACACTCTCGAATTCGGTGGGAGTGTTACCAAGGACGTGTCCCCAACTTTAGACTAACAATTTACAAGTAATAATACTACAAATCCTGTTTAAAATCTGTATGATATACATTTTAAAAAATGTTTCACGAGTTCATTGCTTTAGTTTGAAACTGTTTCTACGAATTGATTTCTTAATCGTTTGGTAAAACTATTTTCTGTGTTTAAAAGCATGCTGAAAATATAATTATCTTATACAAAATAATATACATTGAGAACAAGTTTCCTTGTACTTTTGCTTGTATTCCCCCCCTGAAAACATGAAAAACTCGGAAAAAGCGTAGGGGTATGAACTCACTGTTTAACGTAGGATTTGAGTGTACGATCGGGATGAGTGCTGAGTGGCAACTGATGTTTCGTACTCAAGTGGACCCTATTAACATATGATTACACATACACGTATTAGATGAGGACATAACACTATTTGTTATGGAAGGAAACCACCTTAGGGACTAGGAAACACTTGAAACTAAGTGTTAGAATCACACGTGATTGAAGATGGGGAGTTTGTGGCCGTAATCAGGAGTGTACGGTCAGGGGTTTGCGGCCCAAGTGTTTGCGGTCCATGGGATTACGGCCCATGGGTTTACGGCCTATGGGTTTACGGCCCATGAGTTTACGGTCGTAAACACTTAGTGAGAGGTGTGATTTTTGGTGTTCCAGGGTCCTCTCCAGCCTCTTGGAAATGTTTTAAACCTTATGCACGGCTCAAAGTAGGGCTTAAAGGCCAATAATCGACCAAAAAAGTGAGTTTACGGCCATTGAAGGGTGTACGGCCGTAAACCCATTTCGTGTTCATGATTTGGGTCGATTTTTAGGTGAAAACAAGTGATTCCTAGTAGATAACAAGCATAGGGAGTAGTTACTTACTGTAAGAGGCTTGGAATGAGGTTTTTAGCCACCAAGAACTAGTATGTGTTCTTGGTGAGAGAGAAAATCTAGAAAAAGATGAAATTTATGAGATGAAACATGGATTCATCACTAGAAAAGGGATTGAAACACAATAGAAGTGAAGAATCACTTACATTTTGAAGATCCTTGAGCAAAAACTCGAAAATTATAGAAAGAGAGTAGAGAGAGAATGCTTGTGAGATGTGTAAAGTGTGAAATGAAGGCCACTCAACCCTTATATAGGGGTGAGTTTTCGGCCAAGGGGTAGGGTGGGGGTGTACGGCCGTAAACTCGAGTTTACGGCCGTACACTCCTCTCGAAGGGGTGTTTGGTCCGGATGCTATGATTTGACTTAGAAAACCTCGTTTTTGAACCCAAAAATTGATTGTACTGAGTTCAAAATATTTAATTAGACCCGAGATAATGCTAACAAGAGCAGAAATAAATTCCGAATTGATTTATTTTTAACAGTTTGGACGAAAGAAATTTCGGGTTGTCACACTCAGCTCCCACAGAATCAGATGACAAACAACAAAAACAACAACAACAACAACAACAACAACAACAACAACAACAACAACAACAATAACAACAACACCAATGCTGGAGCTAGCTATACCTGTTACGGATGTGGAAAAACTGGGCATATCAGGCGAAACTACCCCAACGTGAACAACCAAGGGACAGGAGCAGCAGGGAGAGTACTGACAATGGGTCAGGGTGAAGCAGTGCAGGACCCAGCCGTTGTCACCGGTACGTTCCTACTTAACGACTCATATGCATGCATCTTATTTGATAGCGGGGCGGAGTGAAGTTTTGTTAGTAATAAGTTCAAAAACTTACTAAAACAACAACCCCAAAAGCTTAATGAAGCCTTCACGGTGGAAATGGCTAATGGGAAGACTGAATCAACTAAGGATATCTATGTGGGGTGTACCCTAACTCTAAACAATCACACCTTCCAAATAGACTTAATGCCTGTAAATATTAGGAGTTTTGATGTGATCATCGGCATGGATTGGTTAAGCCCCCATCATGCCGATATTATGTGTCACGAGAAGGTCGTTCGCCTTCATCTTCCTAACCATGAAACCCTAATAATCTACGGAGATAAACCAGGCGCAAATCTTCATCTTATATCGAGTATCAAGGCACAAAAGTGTCTACAAAAGAAGAACTGCGCGTTCCTTGCTCACGTGGTGGATAAAACCAAAGAGGAAGCGAGCATTCATGACATCCGAGTGGCGTGTGATTTCCCGGATGTGTTTCCAGAAGATCTTCCGGGAATACCCCCAGAACAACAAATCGAATTCTGAATCGACCTAGTGCCTGGAGCCACTCCAATTGACAAATCACCGTATAGGTTGGCTCCTGCAGAAATGCAAGAATTGTCAAGCCAACTGAGCGAACTCCTGAATAAAGGATTTATCAGACCCAACTTCTCGCCGTGGGGAGCTCCGGTTCTTTTCGTTAAAAAGAAAGACGGATCCTTCAGGATGTGCATCGACTATAGGGAATTAAATAAACTCACCATCAAAAACTGGTATCCACTTCCACGAATTGATGATCTATTTGACCAACTTCAAGGAGCTAGTTACTTTTCAAAGATAGATCTGAGATCCAGTTATCATCAACTAAAAGTCCGAGATGAGGACATTCCTAAGACTGCTTTCCGAACTCGTTACGGTCATTATAAATTTGTCGTGATGCCCTTCGGTCTGACGAATGCCCCCGTTGCATTCATGGACCTCATGAATCGAGTCTGCCGCCCATTCCTTGATAAATTCGTAATCGTCTTCATTGATGATATATACTCACGAAGCGAAGAAGATCATAGCCAACACCTCCGACAGATCTTAGAAACCCTGCGAGCTGAAACGTTGTATGCAAAACTCTCCAAGTGCGAATTCTGGCTCCGCAGCGTAAACTTTCTGGGCCATGTAGTCAGTCAAGAAGGAATACACGTGGACCCCTCCAAGATCAAAGCAATCGAAAGTTGGGCAACTCCGGAAACGCCAACGGAAATTCGTCAATTCTTAGGTCTCGCAGGCTACTACCGAAGATTCATTCAGAACTTCTCAAAGATATCCAAACCCCTCACCACATTGACCCAGAAAGGTGTACCATTCAACTGGACCGAGAAGCAAGAAATTGCCTTCCAATCCTTGAAACAAGCCCTCTGTAGTGCTCCAGTGCTATCCTTACCGGAGGGAACCGAAGACTTCATAGTTTACTGTGATGCTTCGAATTAGGGTTTAGGTTGTGTCCTTATGCAACGAGGGAAGGTAATTGCTTATGCATCCAGACAATTGAAAACGCATGAAGTAAATTACACCACACATGATCTTGAACTAGGGGCGGTGGTCTTCGCCCTAAAGATTTGGAGGCACTACCTATATGGTACCAAGTGCACCATCTTTACAGACCACAAGAGCCTCCAGCACATTCTAAATCAAAAGGAACTAAACATGAGGCAACAGAGATGGGTTGAGCTGTTAAACGATTATGAGTGTGAGATCAAATACCATCCAGGCAAGGCTAACGTGGTAGCCGATGCCCTGAGCCGAAAGGAGTATTCAAGACGTCGTTTGAAGACTCTGTGAATCACCATCTAGTCTCATCTAGCCTCACAGATTAAAGAAGCCCAGTTGGACGCATTGAATATGGAGAATGTCGCTAGTGAATCACTACGTGGAATGGAGAAGGAGCTCGAAGTCAAGGACAACGGAAACTACTACTTCATGAATAGAATATGGGTCCCCAAATTTGGGGGATTTAGAGAGGTAGTCATGCATGAAGCCCATAGGACGTGATATTCTATTCATCCATGGTCAGATAAAATGTATTTGGATATCAAGCAGCAATATTGGTGGCCTAATATGAAGGCAGAGATAGCCACTTTCGTGGGCAAGTGTCTTCCTTGCGCCAAGGTGAAAGTGGAATCAAAAGCCCTTGGGACTACTACAACAACCAGTGATACCCGAGTGGAAATGGGAAACGATTACTATGGACTTCGTGACTAAATTGCCAAAGACAGCAGACGAATTGGATGCTATCTGGGTAATTGTCGATAGATTAACAAAATCCGCTCATTTCCTGCCAATAAAAGAATCCTACAAGATGGAAAAGCTGACCCGAATCTATCTCAAGGAGGTTGTAAGACTCCATGGAGTGCCAGTATCTATTATCTCGGAACGAGATAGCAGGTTTACTTCAAGATTCTGGCAATCTCTTCAGAGAGCAATGGGAACACAGCTAGATATGAGCACTGCCTATCACCCACAGACGGATGGTCAGAGTGAGCCTACCATCCAGACACTCAAGGATATGCTCTGAGCTTGTGTGATTGACTTCGGCAAATCATGGGATGCCCACTTGCCTCTGATCGAATTTTCCTATAACAACAGTTATCACTCGAGCATCAAGGTTGCTCCCTTCGAAGCACTCTATGGTCGCAAATGCAGATCGCCCCTATGCTGGGCTGAGGTGGGTGACACTCAACTAGCAAAAGGACAATCGCCAACCAGTACTCTTTCCGGACCCGAAATCATCTGTGAGACGACCGAACAGATAGTCCAAATCAAAGCTCGACTTCAAGCATCGCGAGACCGACAGAAGAGCTATGCTAACAAGCGGCGGAAGCCATTAGAATTTCAAGTCGGGGATCACGTGTTGTTAAAGGTCTCTCCTTGGAAAAGAATGATTCGCTTTGGGAAATGAGGAAAATTGAACCCGCGATACATTGGACTGTTCGAGATTCTTACCCGAATTGGTCCAGTGGCTTATAAGCTACTGCTACCTGTCGAGCTCAGCAACGTACACCCGGTGTTCCACGTCTCGAATCTGAAAAAGTGTCTATCAGAAGAAACCCTTGTCGTCCCTTTATAAGAGATTGAGATAAACGAGAACCTCCTGTTCGTCGAAGAACCAGTCGAGATTATGGATAGGGAGGTGAAGCGTACAAAGCAAAGTCGCATCCCGATCGTGAAGGATCGATGGAGCGCGAAATGCGGACCGAAATTCACGTGGGAACGTGAAGATCAGATGAAGCAGAAATACCCTCACCTAGTCATTCCTTCACAATCCTAGTTTTCGAAAGGAATTTCGGGACGAAATTCCCTCTAACGGGGGATGATGTCACAACTAGCATTTTAGCTAGGAAATTATATTCCTGTGTAACCATTCCACTATTGTAAATCTTATACTCTTAGTAAATCTCACTCAATGCTCATATAGATTCATCAATGATGTTCATCAAAGAGTCTGAAAACTCTAGGAATCCCGGTTTAAGTCCATATTGGACTAGAATTTTCTTATTGGGCCTTATGGACCAATAAGCACCCAGTTCAACTTTATTGGACTTAGAAGCCCTAATTGGATCCTAATTGGACCCAATTCATAAATCTAAAACATTTTGGACCATTTGGGTCTAGAATGATTTATTCTAACCCTAATGGGCCTTAATGGGCCATAACTAATCCAATTAACCATTAGTGAGCCATAAGCCCATTCTTTTATTCTAATTGGGCCGTGAATGCTTCCAAGAGCCCAATGGGCTGAAAAATATTATGTTTAGGGTCCAAAAATCTTAGCTAAAGTTAATGGGCCCAATCTACTCCACCCTTTCTTCTTGGCCCAAAATCTCGGCCCATGTATAAAAAAAGGAAAAGAAGAGATTAAGGGGGGGTTAACTTTGGGAGGTGTCACCTCCATTTTATACATCATATATCCATGCAAGGACCACCATGTATCCATACTAGTCAGCTCACCCCTCTGTCTCCCCTCTCCTCTTCTATTCTCGGCCGAAGACAAACAAACACTACACACTACACCAAATTCTCTCAAACACTCTCAAGGATCATCCTACTCCTTCCATCAAAAATCTCGAAAATTGCTTGTGTTTCAAGAAGGTTTTCACAAGATAATCATCACTTCTTGGTAAGTCTTTACACATCCAAGTTTATAACTCCATTCTCATGTTAGATCACTCTTTTAAGCAAAGTTTTTGGTGATTTTGCTTCCTAGAACTTCTTAAGTTCGAAATCTACTCAAGAAAGCTTGCTAGGACCAAAATCTTCTTCATTTCTTCTTCAAAACCGAAACATCAAAGCAAAGGTGAGTTCATACCCCCTTGTTTTTCGGTTTTCATATGATTTTTGGGGGAGAATGCAAGTAAAATGTGTAGATCTAAGTGTTATATGCATGTTTTGTGTGAATTCTTAGTTTGTTTAATAATAATGGGTTAGATCTTAGCAAATATCGAAACTTTAAACAAAGATCTATGAACTATGACATGATATACATTACAATAACAAGCCAAAAGTGAATACATGTTTAAGATGCAAAAGAATTCAACAAAAACCTTGTTAAAGGTCAAAATTGTCAAGAAAACAAAAGATAAGGGTAAAAAAGTGTAAATTATGTTTTTAAAGGGGCCAAACAGGTCCAACATGTATAAAAAGGTATTTTTATGCTAAACATACTTTTAAAAGGGCAAAAAATGCAAATTTTAGCCTAGTAGGCCAAAACTTTTAGGCCTCACGGTTTGGGCCCAATTTGCAAACAAAATGAGTTTTGGGGGTTAAAAATGTTATTTGGCCAAATATTGAGTCATAAATGTAAATAAACCAAATTTAGAGGTGAAAATATCATTTATTTTCAAATTGGACCAAAAATGTAAAGTTTTCCAAAAATCGGGCCGAAATTGTAAACTTTTACAAACAAGGGGCTGAAAATGTATTTTTCTGCAAAACAGGGTTTTAAATGTAAAAATATAACATTTTGGGTTAAAACCGTAAGTTTATAGACATTTGGGACAAAATTGCAAACGTTTATAAATTATGGACTAAAGTGTCATTTGTACAAAACTTTGGGCCTAATTTAAAATTTTGAGAATTGTTGGCCAAAAACGTCGTTTTTACAAAAAGAGGATTTTTATCACCAATCTATTGAACTTCAAGTCAAAACAAACAACGGAATAAAACAAAACGAACGAAATACAACAATAACTATTTATTGGGCCTAATATACACGTTACTTGGCCATTGGACCCTAAGGGCCCAATTAAGTGTATATTGAGCCCAATGTTTTCCATGATGTGTTTATTGGGTCTTGCGACCCATTTACATGTTAATTTGGGCCTAAGTATTAGATTACATGTTATTGGGCTTTTGTGGCACATTTACATGCCTATTGGGCGTAAATTACCCTCTTACATGTTATTCGGCATTTGTGGCTTAACTACATGCTAATAGGGCTTGGAATGGAAATTTCACATGTTAATAAACCGTAACTATACCCTTGCGAAATCATTAAATGTCGAATACTTTTATATGTACCTTTCGAATATAAAAACATACCACATATACGTAAACGTTAAACATAGAACAAAAAGGGGTTAAGAATCTAGTGAGACATGTCGGTTGGCACCTCTGAGTGTACAATCGTATCGTGTAGTTATAATCAGAGTTTCTTGGTAGGAAAGCGGGAGTTTGTGTATAGATCTATACGGGGTGACCCCTCACGCCTTAGTTGTTCGCTACAACTAGAGTAGGCCAGTCTAGGGCGACAACATCCTTAGCAAGACCGGCATTTGGAAAAATACCAAGACGGGCGACCTAGTCATTATCATGCATGGTTATAACGGCTCATATAGGGATTCAATACCAAAAGATAACCTTTTGAAGATTAATTCTTTGATTGTGTCAATGCAAAACGACTTAACTAACGATACACAAATCTAAACGATGTTATAAAACAGAAAATATCGGATTTTCTAGGGAGTTTATGCATATACAATTATCATTTATTCAAAATACAGTGAACCTAAACTACACTCATACAAGTTTTTAACTATTAAATTCACACATGCATTTATACTCGTTTTTCACATCATTTTCAAAACATTTTACAGAAAATATCGGATTTTCTGGGTTTTTATGAAAGATACAAAGACTTTTACTCAAATATACTTATGAACTCACCAACATTATATATGTTGACCGTTTTCAAAATTACTTGTATTCTCAGGTAATCGTTAAGCTGGAAGATATGCAAGTGTGTATGGTGTTGTTTATGTAACATCACTTATCGTACTTTGAACACTTAGAACTTATGTATTTTAAAAATGTACTTGATGTGAACAATGCTGGTTGTATTATGTAATGTTGGTGATGAATGTGTTATGTTTCATGTATATTCATTGTGATGATTATTCAATTGTTAGTCACGCGAGCCCTCAGACGTTTCCGCCGTCTGGTTCGGAGGTGTGACAATAGCCCCTAAAACCCTAAATATACGTGAAGCCCATGGGTCGGAGGGCATCACGCTCTATAAAAGGCTCCCGACGTCTTCTACGATTAATTCTAAATTTTTAGTTTTCAGATTTCAACGAAAAAGAAAAATAAAATCATATCAAGTTACATACCGGGAATAAGGATGTTACAATTCTCCCCCACTTTGAAATCTGTTGCGGCATATAGCTCTAGATAATGATTGGATTGTAGCCTTGATCTCTTGATGCTCTTGTTGATTCTTGGAAGATTAGTACCCAAATTAGAGTACATATAATGGTTAACACCCAAAAGTCAAGAACCATAGAAACTTAAGGAGAGAGTTGAGAGGCAAGGAGAAATCAAAATTCTTAGCCTTCCATAAGGATTATCAGGGACCAAAATATGACCTCCACAAGGCCCATTTATAAAGTTGTGGTTGTAACAAGATAACCCTGATTTGATCAATTAAATAATTAGATTTAATGTTGATTCAAATCGCTGCCTTATTTGTTACTTGGATTAATTATGGAACCCTCTAAGGAAGCTCCAAAACTGTCCACCACCTATGGGGTTCCAGAATGTTCTTTTTGTTCAACTATTAAACAATTAACATTCAGTTCCTGCACTCAAAATTAATCCCAAATTAATTCTAATTATTTTAGCTAGTTTCTAATTAATTTATTAATCATATGAATTAATAAACTATTTTCTCTATCTCCTAAAACTATTTCAAGATATTCTTGATCTTGAGGGCAACCCAAAAAGGACTTTGCTATTATTCCCAAAGTTACACCAATTAGTTATGCTATTGGACATCTATTTCCAACAACTTTCCCATAAATATAACATATTTCATTACTTCAAAACACCAAACAAATACATAAGATGCATAAATTAACGTTATATAAGTATAATATTACCAAAAGGCCCAAAATGCCCTTTAACACTAAATAACATTCTAAGATATATGGGCTCAAAAATCTAGGTTCTTACACTATGTTAGTACCATGACCTATTTTCTTGATCTATCTTCCTGTATATTTTTAGTATGGTGATGAACAAAGGTTCAGGTTCGGGAAGTAGCGGCTAGGAGAGGTCGGGTATGAGTGATATGGAGATCTATGAGTTCATTGCCGCTAAGGTATCATAAGTAGTCAGACAGATGATTCCAGAGTTGTTCAGGTCTATCAAGGCCGAACTGATAGCCATGTTCGACGAGCGCTACGTCGTTGTTACTGATGTTGCATTTATCGTTGTTGTAGGACCACCAAGTGGTGGGGAATTTCCTATCATGATTTTAACAACACGAAACCCCCAAAGTTTGATGATTTCAAGGACCCGATTGTTGTTATATGGTGCATCTTTGATGTGGAGGGATGTTTCTATACGTGTTCTTGTCTGGATAACCTTATGTTTAGATTCATGTTGAATATTTTTCATTGGGGAGCAAAGGATTGGTGGGGCCTGGCGTCCAAGGCCCTTTCTCATGTCGAACGGGCCATTGTGACTTGGGAGCAGTTCACAACGATATTATGGGCTGAGTGTAACCATCAGAATACTCATCACTATCGAGGTATCACATACACTACAAGTTTCCTGATTTTATCTCAGCCCTTCTTGACTCGAGTACGGATCCTCTGCTCTCAGTAGTACGGGCCCATACTACCTTCTACATCTATCTGTACTTTCCTCAAGAATTGCCTCGACTCCACCAAGTTCCTTTCACTACTACTATTGCTCCAAGCACTACTCTCATCCTAGGCTTGCCCTAGGGTAATCACCAACCCACTCTCCGCCATCAGCTGCATAAGAAGTCCATGTTATCACCCCATAACTAGCACGCGAATACCATTACCTATCACTAAGACTAGATAATTCTTCGAATGAGAGATCCTACCCTACAACGGTTGGACTCAAACAAGAGCTGTGAAATAGAGCTAGACCTAACGTTCTGAAATTATTTAATCCTTGCAATATGTAACTTAACATATTCGTTTACTAGTTAGTAAAACATAACTAAGACTCCTAAAAGTACAAAGCAAGCAGCATTCGAGCATCGAGTAAACATAACCAAGCATATCCTAATCAGGCCATCATATCACTGACTAATCTGTACTAGCATGCAATTCATAAAGCTGATACACATATACAGGCACATAAGGCATCCTTCCTAGATCCTTAGCCCTAATCTAGCATGCAGTTCTCATAAGTATATCATAACTAAACAAACATGTATGGGAAATTTGGGAGAACTTACTTGAGCTCGGCTGATTGCATGCACCACACCCTTTTCTCTTTTGAAATTCTTTTCTCTTTTCAAAGTTCTTTTTGTAAAACTGATTTTCTTTTGAAAATTTTCATACCAAGTCCTTATTTTGAGTTCAGACACACTCGAGAGTGTACCAGAATCCCTCAAACCAAGGCTCTGATACCAACTTGAAACGTCCCTGAAATTATGACCAAAAATTCGTTTTAAACCATTAAATAAAACCATAGTTATCCAAATATCGTATCATCAAAACATAAGTAACTGTATCTCATATAAAACATCTGTCAAAGTATCAGAGTAAACATCCCAGGCTAAAACATCTTGGTGTGTGTGCAATGCAGTCATCCCGAGCTCTTCTCTCTGCAACTGGAAATACCTGAAACCAAAACTGAAAACCGTAAGCACGAAGCTTAGTAATTTCCCCATACTACCACATACCATACACATAACCACATATACTGGGCACCCGCCCCTACATCGGGCCCCGCCCAGCATCATACTCTGTATGGAATCGGGCCCCGCCTGGCATCGAGCCCCGCTCGGTATACGAATATGTTTCTCTTAGGCCCCGCCTGTCTCTGGGCCCCGCCCACTATACGCATACAACAATATCACATACTCATACTAGCACATAAAGAAACATACTCCAGATGTATTCCTTTCCTAAGGCCTCGCCTATCTTGGGCCCCGCCCCTGTCCTGCTACTGATGAGTCATGGAACCCCGTCCACGCTCCTGCTGATAGTGAGATACGGACCCCCGCCCACACTCAATTCTCTCCTAGCACATAAAGAAACATACTCCAGATGTATTCCCAACCCGCATCCCAAATCTGTTCCTACTCGTCGAGTTCCCCTTCTTGGACTCGACGAGTTGCCTTTTGATTTGGGGTTTTTCTTTCCTTAATTGGCCTTTTGGATTCTGGGTGTTACAAATCTCCCCTACTTAAACTAGACTTCGTCCTCGAAGTCACCTGCAGTTACCTATCACGGATATTCCACACACGTCACGCCCTCGGCTCCCATAATCTACCCCGGACTAACTGATCCCTCTCATGGAATACAATTGTCACTCTGAACTAGCCTGAAAGCCCACAACAATTCCTATACAATGTAACACCTTGTCTGCTCGGTCCAATCCTCGAAAGGACCGCTACACTTAGCCCTCCGTTCTGCTTCCTGAGCGAAATGCTACTCCCCGAAGGTAAAATCTTGAGAACACTTGCATCATTAGAAACCCTGATTACACTGCTCTCACCACTGCCGACAGTCCTTCCTGTACTCCCCGAGTACTTACACTTGGTATCCTTAGGGGTACAACCATTACCCTGCGCAGTCAATGGCCTTCCCAAGGCAATGGAACATAAATGACAATCCCTCTCTTTATCTCTATGAAGGATAAATCGTTTGCCGAAACTGAAACCCCCAGCCACTCCCAGTGCCAGTTATTCCGTCATTACCCACTGAATGATTCCACTTACTATGTCCAGATGTTGAACGCCCAACTCAGCGTGTGAATCAGATAATCCTTCGAGTAAAAGATTCGTCCCAACAACGGTTAGACTCAAACGAGAGCTGTGCAACAGAGTCAAATCATTTACTCTGAGATTATTTAATCCCACTGTGAGTGAGTCGGCACCTTTCGGTCAACTAGCTGCTCCACACAAGAATTCTCTTATCATTACCTGTCCGAAGATCCTGCTGCCTCTTACCCACTTTCCAACCGATCCGAGACCTCCCAGGTCCCAACTTAACTGTCATTATCTGGAACACCGGACTCCCACCCGGTTGTTGAACTAAAGAACACCTTCTCAGTCGCTCCCAGCAACCTCCGAATAAAACTTCGGCTATCGAACTACTCTATCTACATTGCCACTCATGGCTCTATAATCTTGGGATCCCCGATCCCCTACCTTGACCCTACGGTCTCTGCCATGTCCCACCTATCTTGCTACAAGCACATGGGCCTCGCCCACGAGTCCCACCCAACCATACTACGGAGTGGCCTTGCCCCTAGGTCTCACCTATCTCGGGCTACGCAGGTACAACTCCACCTCGAATCCTATCTACCTATCCTTTCCTGAATCGGATCACGCTAACTAGGAGATACGGTCCCCCGCCCACACTCCACTGACTAGGAGATACGGGCCCCCGCCCACACTTCGCTAACTAGGAGATACGGAACCCGCCCACACTACGCTAACTAGGAGATATGGGCCCCCGCCCACACTCCGCTATCTGTCCGCTAATGAATGTTGCGTCTATCCCACAGTCTTACAACATTTTCCACGTTGTCTTGCTGCTGGTGAATGCTACGGCTATCCCGCAGTTTTACAACAGTTTTCCACACCGTCTCAACCGCTGACTACCAACCTGAAAACATACAATGTCGAGTGCTCGAGCAATCTAACATCTTGACTAACTCGCGTCCTGCTTGGAATTATCCAACCTGGTTTCCCAACATGTGACAACCCGAAATTTTTTTACTTTTAAAGCCCAGTCAATCAACTCAGCTGAGTGTCAGACTCATTGGAAATGAGTTCTAGCCCGGTTTAAGGTCATTCTAAGGAGTTTTAGCCTAGTACACTAAAGGAATGAGTGTTAGAATGTACCTGCTAGTGATATTGTGCAAGAAATCAAACCTTAACCTCATCAAAATGAGTTCACGGCCACAAGGCAATGAGTTGATGGCCGTAAACTCATGTGGCCGTAAACTCAAGAGTATATACATGATACTTGGCCATTTCTAGTCATTTCTTCCTTCCTTGGCCGATTTTCCTTCAAATCCTCTCAAGTATCATCAAGATTTCCTTCCAAGATCTTCATATAAGTAAGTATTCTTCCTAGATTTGTTGATACATCTCTTAATCTAGTATCCTTCCATGATTTCATCCATGGAAATCATTCTTTTCTTAGATCTTCAAGTTTCACCAAGAACACCGAGAACATACACTAGTGTTCTTGGCGAATATCAACCATTTCAAGCTTCTAGATCGTAAGTACTCTTCCCTATACTTCATATCTACTTAGAAGCCTGGAATCACGCCCTTAAAACATGCATTTCCCAAGAACATCTTGAGTTTACGGCCCAAGATCTCCCTTGGCCGTAAACTCAATGTTATGACATGTAAGGGCCATAAACCCTCCTAGATGCAAAGCTAGTGACCCAGAACCCTTCCTTGATGATTGTAGGACCTTAAACCACACTCACTTCATAATGTCCATGAGTTTACGGCCGTAAGCTCCTTGCTTGGCCGTAAACTCATCAAAAGCCTTCAATGGGTTGGTCTTTTTCATACAAGTGTAGAGAAAAAGTCTCTAAAGTTTCCCTAGCTTTCAAACCAACACATATGCATGTTTAACCATGAGTTTACGGCCGTAAACTCCCTTGGGCTGTAAACCCATGGTAGTAAACTCAAGTTAGTGCCATTCCACTTCCCTTTGTTGAATCACATGTGATTCCAACACTTGGTCAAAGTGTTTCCTAGTCCCGGAAGGTGTTTCCTTTCATATAGTTGTTTATAAACACTATATTCATTCCAATATATGTCATTTAGGACTTGTTGTGTCTCGGAACTTCATTCGTGGAACTTCTCATCCTTACACGCATACCCGTTTGAATCACCCACATCAGGTGAGTTCATACCCCGTAATGAATCTTTTAACTGTTTTAACTGTTTTAAGGGGGGGAATACAAGTTGAACACAATGATAATTGTGTAATTGTTTGGTATAAACATCTTTCAAAATGTTACTTATGTCATTTATAAGTTGTCAAAACATTTCAAAAACTCTTTTAAAGTTATGTTACTTTATAGTTATACAAAACTCCGTTTTTAAAGTACAAGCATAACTTAGTAGATAAACGAGTCTTTTCAATAGCAGTTCAAGTAAAACTTTAGTAAACTATAATAGGTATAGTTTAGGAGGATACTATGCATTACTTCTAGTACAATGAAGCATACAAAAAACAATAACATACAGAGAGAGAGATACTATGTTGAGAAACAAACAATACCATACAGAACAAACAAACTAGGTTGCTATAGCATGGAACTACTACAGGATCTAATTATACCAATGAATCACTAACTCATTGTTTTAAACAAAATGTGATAGTTATATTGGGTATACATGATCATATAACTTCAATGTGAATTACACGGCTTGCAAGAATTTGTAGAGGTCGCGTTTGGTTCCCTTAATCTCTAGACAGGGAGAGCGTTTAGTAGGGGTACTAGCCTTCACATTATGACAATAATAAAACAAACATGTTTTAGGTCATCAGTACATCTGCATGTCATTATAAATGACAATTGTGTACTTACATTTCCCATTACTTTCATAAAGTGACAGTACCACTTGAAAGTCAAACTCAAACTATTTTTGAGTTAAGATAGTTATAAACTAGGGAAAACATACATTTTTACAAACGACAAACGGAACCGTCAAGTCTAGCACATAACAGTAGATGCCTTGGTAGAAGGCTACGTTTAAAAGAAAGGACCATAATGCTAGTCTTATGATTCCTTAATGTATACATCACAAGATATATATATATATATATATATATATATATATATATACCAATAGGGTCCGACAGGTAATAGGATGTGTGTTATCCGCTTCATTTCCTGTTCCTTGTTTGGTTGTGGGCTTGGAACAAATTCACCCAATCTATTTTCTATCTGATTCTATATATATGTATGCTCAGTATACATTAAGCCATCATAAGGGTACCAGGTATGGGTCAGGTTATAGGACACAGAGTCAAAGCACAGTTTTTCTTGTACAAAACATACTTTCCAAAATCAGTACTTTTGGTATACAAAACTAGAAACTTCCCAGTAAAGGGTTTAATCCATTTTATTAAACCAGTACAATTTAAAGGACCTTAGGTGAGTAACTCTATAATACCTTAGTTTATACATCATGTTTATATATAAAACTAATTCCCAATAGGTAGTTGGATGCGTGCTTTCCGCCTTAATTTCTGTTCCTCGTTTGGTTGTGGGCTTAGGGCAGATTCACCCAATTAACTTTCTATCCGATATTAGATTATATATATTAGTATAAACTAAGTTATTATAAAAGTAGTCACTGTGGTCACCATTTTATTATAAGAAATATAGGTTTTCTTAAAGAACATTTTCATTAGATATAAAGGAACCATTACAATTAACTCCATGAGTAACAAGTGAATACACCAGGGTTGTATACGACGATGATCCAACAACCAATGGGATGTGTGCTATCCGCCTTAATTTATGTTCCTCATTTGGTTGTGAGCTTGGGGCAGATGCGCACAATCGATTGTTTGTTTACTCTGAGTCTTATATAATTTGTATCCACTTAGTACCCATAGAAAGGGTTGTAGTGTCATTTTACTTAAACTTCCATCAAAGTAGGAAATATAGGATTTTGTAGAGGAACAGGCTAACTTTTCAAAACAGAACTTACAACTCACAACATTTTACAACTACATGTTACAACTACATTTTTAACTACATTTTCAACAACATTTTACAACTTTCTTACATCACTAAAATCTTATGAACTCACCAGCTTAATTGCTGATCAACTCTTTCAAATAACTTGTATTCTCAGGAGACTATTAGATAGGTGCTCGTGCTGGGAATTCAGAAGATGGAGCATAGTAGCTTCAAGTCTTGTTTTGTTATTTGATTATGAATTCTATGTTCTATGAACACACACATTGTAAACACTTTCTTTCGAAATGAAATGGTTGTTCATTACTTGCTTACCATATACATATCTCGCGATACTAAACATGACGTCCTCCACCCCTGAACGATTCTGGCGTTCCGGTTTTGGGGTGTGACACAACACCAACTATCAACTACCGTGAATACGCGAACTCAACGTTGGGAAGTTTCCCAAACTCCCAAATCACACACTCCTTTATCCAAACAACAACTTGGGCCGCTTTCATACCTGACGGGAATGCGAACTCATCCTAGTTTCTCACTCACTTCTGTTTCTGAACACCTTGAGGGTTCTCCCCCACTTTGGTCCAACTAAATCCTTACAACTCACAGCTTGGAAAGGAATCATGTAGGAACCCATTTTTATACGAACGGTGGATGCGGAAGAAAAATATCTCGAGATTTATCGTGTATAAAAATATAAGCATGAAGAACATATGATGAGAATTCTTAGAAAGATAAGAAAGAGAGAGAGAGATAAAATAATATTCATGAAGAACATTGGTGGGAGAGAGAAACTCTCCCTAGGTGGGAGAAATCCCACCAATTCTCTCTCTAGAATTACATTGTGAGTAAGGTGCATACTAAGAAATGACCACCTCTCCCTTTATATATGAGGGAGAGAAAATACACCAACAATACAATAAAGGGAAAAATACAACCTAACTATCACTCATTATTTGTAGATCATTTCCATGCTCCAACATTCTCTCCCTAAATGCTTACAAATGATGAGAGATACAACAAGTGATACAAGGCTATAATACAGTAATCTGACTAGCAAGTGTGGTAATAAAATGAAACATAATGAGAACCAAATGCTGAAATGTCTCTGAAACTCTGAAATGTCTGTGAAGTCTGAAACTGGCCATGAATCTCTAAACAATGAAGGTCTTCGGCTTCAAAGCACCACCAATGGAGCAGAAAAAATAAGATCCAAATCTTCAAACCAGTCATAATCACCGGAAGAAGAAGATCACCATGAGCAAGTAGAAGATCCGATAAAAGAAAAACTTCGGCTTCAAAAAGTCTGAAAAACATCTCTAGTTATCGAATCATAATACACCAAAATTCTTCAAAGAATAACCTGCTAAAAATGTGAATCATCCAAAAATGAAGTCCGGATAAAAATAATGTGAGTCCAAAGACATGGTCCAGCAATGCCAAAAATTTGATCCACGGATCAAAAATAAGTGTCACGTCACATCGCCAAAATAATTTTCGTCTTCAAAATATCACAAATCCAAACTCGAGAAATCATAAGATCTGAACCGGATGCAAACACAAAATCATCCTGTGGTAGAGTCCGAATAATAAATAATCTGAATCGGAAAACATCGAGTAATGCCAAAAATTTGATCTGTAAGGACCAAAAATAGGTGCCACATCGCATCACTAAATAAATAATCGTCTTCAGAAGTCTTCAAAAGTCCAAACTCAAACAATCATAAGAACCAAATCCGGATGATATTCTCTCCCTATTTTTGATAACCAATGACCGGATATCAAAAATCAACAAATCATCGGATGGAGAGTGTCGGATACCAAGAGCTAAGAGAGCTCTCCCTAGATGTATGAAGGGTCTAGATAAGACACGAGAAATAGAGGAAAAGAGATACTCTGCGGTCATGAGAAGATGGGTGATTCAGTTGCTAAAGCTGGACGAACAAATACCGTAGAACGAAGAATCACTGCATGAAAAATATCTCTGTTGTGCCGAAAAGATACCAAAATACCCAAACTGCGGTGCCGGAACTCTCGAAGTAGTCTTCAATAGAAAATAAAGTCCACATGCTCAAGATACATGGTTCGTCAACCGAAGATCAAGAGCGCCAAGTCATAATATCCCATAAAGTGAAGAATGCGAAACAACTTTGTTGATCAATCGCCGTTGCGGTGCAAGCATCACAAAGAATAATATGAAGTCCGACTGCGGTATGGAGTAATCTTTCAAAATAATCGGCATGAAGTGAACCAATGTGACAATTCAAGGTTCGGCTGTGGCAAAAATTGGTGTTAAAAACAATAATTGGTTTTTTTTTATTTAAATTGGTTTTAATAAAAAATTGGCTGAAAAAAAAAGAAAAAAAATGGCTGAATAAAAAAATTGGCGTTAAAAAAAATGAAAGAAAAAAAATTGGCTGAAAAAAAAATTGGCTGAAGAAAAAAAAAATTTTGGTTTAAAAAAAAGTTAAAAAAAAATAAGAGGCTAAAAAAGATGGGGGGGTGATGAGAGGGGAGGAGGAAGAAAGGAGGGGCTGAAGGAGGAGGGCCGGAGGCAAGGAGGGAGGATGCGGATCAGAGGGAAGGTACGGTGGAGGAAGGTTGCGGATGGAGGTTGGTTGGGTGCGGATGGAGCTGAGTACCGAAGTGGGAAGTGTAGGCAGTGGAGTAGGCGAGGCGGTATAGATGGCTGCGGATGATGCGAGGAAAGGCTAAGGCTGCGGTGCGAAGGAGATTGCGGCTCGAGCGCTGCGGTCCGAGAAGAGTCTGCGACAACTGGTTGTGGTCCGAACCGGAGAAGGAAGGCTGCGGGTCATCAGCAAGATCCGAGGCTCCTTGGCGGATTCAAGAATATGTAGTCTGGACCTCGGTCCGCAGGCAAAAGGAGGGGTTGCGGTCTGGTTGCTTGACATCAGAGGCTGCGGTTCATCAGCATAACTCGTTTTTTTTTTGTTTAATAATAAAGGAGTGTGCAGGTGGGTTTTAAGGGACAAAAGGTGATGGGAAGGGACAATGTCACATGGTTTTTACTTGGGAAGGAAAATAAAAGTGGAATACACTTTACCCAAAAGAGCAAAAAGGACAAAGTGCTTTATGCAAACACTTAAATACGTCCAAACTCTTCAAATGAAATATTCACAGCAATAAAATTGTGAAGAATAAGAACTTCATACCTCTGTGAAGAAGAGTTGTTGGGTAAAAAAAAGATACACCACTTCAAGAAAAATAAGCCCATAATTGTGTCTTTTCTTCCAAGATTAAAAGAAACTCCTAGAACAATTTCTTCAACATTTTGGAGATCACAAAAATAATTTATTCTCCAATTTTTCTTCATTTCTTCAACAGAAAAATACTAAGAACTTCAAGAACATAAATTTCCAGCAGAGAATTTGTGTGAGCAGCAGCAACATAATTATTCTTCTAAGCAAAAATCACCCCAGAAAAATAGAAAACTCATCAGAAATTTCCGGTTTGGACCCGAAAATTCTTGCAAAAACACGAAAAACGGGAATCGTTCCCTTGAACTAGTCGATTAAACCTTCAAGGTACGGCTCTGATACCAATTGTAGGAACCCATTTTTATACGAACGGTGGATGCGGAAGAAAAATATCTCGAGATTTATCGTGTATAAAGATATAAGTATGAAGAACACATGATGAGAATTCTTAGAAATATAAGAAAGAAAGAGAGATAAAATAATATTCATGAAGAACATTGGTGGGAGAGAGAAACTCTCCCTGGGTGGGAGAAATCCCACCAATTCTCTGTCTAGAATTACATTGTGAGTAAGGTGCATACTAAGAAATGACCACCTCTCCCTTTATATACGAGGGGAGAGAAAATACACCAACAATACAATAAAGGGAAAAATACAACCTAACTATTACAAGCTTGAGAAAGTAGTTTATGGTCTAAAGCAAGCACCTAGAGCGTGGTATGAGACTCTCTCAGAATTCCTTGTCTCATCCGGTTACAAAAGAGGAGTGATTGACCCCACTTTATTTAGAAAGGAAAACGGCAATCACCTTATGCTTGTACAAATCTATGTGGATGATATCATCTTCAGATCAACAGATCAGGGGATGGTGGATGAATTTGCAAAGCTCATGACAAACAAGTTCCAAATGAGCATGAATAGAGAGATTAATTTCTTTCTAAGACTTCAAGTGAAACAGGTCCCTCAAGGGATATTCATCCATCAAGAGAAATACACCTCTGAACTACTGAAGAAATTCTCAATGGACAATTGTTCCTCTGCCAAGGTCCCTATGGCCTTCGGATATAAGATTTATGCTGATCCTTCCGGAGAATCAGTAGACCACAAAACATATAGAGGAATGATTGGCTCGTTGATGTACCTCAACGCAAGCCGACCAGACATTGTCTTTGCAACAGGTGTATGCGCAAGATACCAAGCCGATCCGAAAGTATCTCACATGACCGCAGTTAAGCAAATTCTCAGATACTTAAAGGGCAGCAAGGCTCTAGGCCTCTCGTATCCCGCAGGGAATGACTTTAGTCTACAAGCATTCACAGATGCGGATCATGTTGGATGTAGATTGGATAGAAAAAGCACCTCCGGTGGCTGTCAATTTCTCGGTGGAAGACTCGTCAGCTGGTCATCAAGGAAACAAAATTGTGTCTCATTGTCAACCGCAAAAGCTGAATATGTGGCCGCAGCCAGCTGTTGTTCACAAGTCTTGTGGATGAAAATGCAACTTATGGACTACGGATATAGGATGCTGCGGATACCGATTTACTGTGACTCAGAGAGTGTGATAGCAATTTCCCACAATCCTATTCATCACTCTAAGACAAAGCACATTGAACTACGGTATCATTTCATTAAAGATCACATTCTGAAAGGTAACATTGAACTAATTTTTGTTAACACTCATGAAGAGATTGCTGATGTATTCACAAAAGCACTTGACTCTACAAAACTCAACAGTTTCTTACAAATGTTAGGAATGATGAATCCGGACCCGCAATTATTTTTGAATTGATAGGTGCCGCAGACCATCTCTGGTCCCCGTTGCGGTCCTAACAAAATATATCTATCATACATGGTTTCAGTATACTTTGTGTACCATAGTATACCTGGTGTACCGTAACCATATATCATACCTATATTTCTACGATCCTTATCGTTTGTTATTTCTGATCTTGTTCAAGTGTTTATCTCAGTTCCTTCTACCGCAGTCTTAGAACCATCCACCACTACGACAAATCTCTCCGCATTGATGTATCAATCCGCAATGACTGATCAATCCGCAGTCGCATTGAATGAACCTTCAACTACTTCATAAATTCCAAAGAACTTTGTGTGCTATTTAATGATCCTTCATTAAATTAAAAGCATTCTCAAAAACATTCTTTGTGTAGCACATCACCGTTTTGGGTTTGAAACCAAATAAAACCGTTTCCCAATAAAAGAAATCTTTAAGAAATCTTTTTTTAAACTGTCTAATCCCCCTTGCCCCAAGATGTCAAATCCGTTCAAATTCCACCTTTATTCAACGGACTTAAGCCCCTCACCACACGATCCTCAAACATGTGATAATGGGCCTGACACTTCATTAAATGCTACATTTTTGGAAAATCAAAAACATTTAAACTTTTCTTTTTTCAATTGTTTTTGTGGCTGAAATTCATCTTTTCTTAAAATTAAAAACTCAAGGGTTTTTATCTTTAACCGCCACATATAGGGTAAAAACATAACCTTTTGAGATCCGCCCCTATAAAAACCTTTTTTCTCATCCAAGAAAGCTTTATGCTTTCTGAACCCTCTTAGACGATCTCCATCTTCTTCACCCCTCTTGCACTCGAGTTTTTCTGCAAGTTCTTCAAACCTTTTTATCAAAATGGTGAAGTCGGACATTTCAAAGAAGCAATCCAAAGCTTCTGGTTCCGCTCAACCTGTTGGTTATGATTCCGCCACAAGGAACCAATCGCCATCCATTGCCTCGAGCAACTTTAGGGCAATCTTTGAAGATCATTCAGCCTACAATGAATCTATTCGACTCATGATCAAGTTCATCTCTAATCACCCACTGTTTGGACCATTTGATTCCTTCACTGATGTGGTTCCAATTTCAACACTCTTCAAGTGTGCATTCTCGGTGTACCGACCCCTCAACAATCTGCAAGAAGTTCATCTGAACTTAATGGATGATTCCCTGTTCATCTTGACCAAAGACAAGTTTCTGAATGCAATTAATCTACTAGTTTATCCCTCTACAAAGTTCATCTCTCCAAGCGTGACGGACATCATCACTTCACTCTATCAAATGGGATACCAGAAGAAGCTCAAGGGGATAGGCGAGTTCAAGAAAAATCAGCTCTCTGTGGTCTGGCAGTTCTTCTGACACTTCGTGATCCGCAGTCTGTCAGGAAGAACTGGAGGCACTGATAATATGGGTCTCAAGCTATTGGAGCTCGTCTGGAGTATCTTCACAAGTCACGACGTCAACTACGGTCAGATTCTATGGGATGACTTCCTTCAGTACATCCCTAAGGAGAATCCGAGGGCAAATCCTACAGAGCTCACTTTTGCAAGGTTTTGGTCCTTATGCATCTCAGACCTCCACCGCGATGCAAAGATCAGCATGGGCAGCGACATCAACTTCTTCGTCACTCGTGATCTCAAAAGGTACCCTCCCTCTAAAGATCAATCTGTCTTTGGACCTTTAAGATGCTTACCCATACATATCTTGACCACTGTTGGACTTGAGACAAAAGATGTCACTGATCACATTGAGGCTACGGAAGGTATTGACCCATACCTTTCTACCCCGCCTCTACCCAGTCAGAATATACTAGACTCTACAGCACCCCGTGATCCAGAGCATACCGCAGCCCCATCTTCCACTACGCTGTCTAATATTCCTTTGGCAAGACGGCTTAAGAAACATTCTTCAAGAAAAACTTCCCGTGGAAAGTCCAAGAAAGGTAACCCATCCAAAGAAGTCGAACCATCCAAAAAACGCAAACTCAGGCATATTGTCTCTTCGAATGAATACTCCGATCCAATTCCGACTCCCACAGTCAATGTTGAAGGTGAGTCTGATGATGACTCTGTCCCAATTCTCATCCTCAAGAAACGCAAAACCAACCCAAGTTCTAGCCAAATGCGTGACCGGACTGATACCGTAGTCTCTCAAAAGTCTCCAGTAGTCCTTGGGGTCCCCGCAGACTCATTTGTCTCAACCCTCCCCAACCACTCAGACACAGTAAGTGTGTCTGCTTCATCAAAATGTGGAGACTCTCCCCCAGCTAAATCCCACGAGGATTTAAATGGTTCTTCTCGCCCTAAGGTCTCCAGGGCTTCCAGACTTCATTTCTTTCATGAACAGAAGTTACGCTCCATACTTGACTTTGAAATCCAAACACTTGATACACCTTCCCAACCGCAGGACAACTCTTCAGTCCTTGCCAGAACTGAGCCGAGGCCAAACTTGACTACAGGTCAAGGAGACCAAGGAAGCTCAGGAAATCCTACTCTGCTTACGTTACATAGAGGTGGTTTAGGCACGGTGAGCACAAATGTGCAAGGATTCGTGAACCCGAGGGACACCTCCGTGCGTAATCAAGGTTTTGACAGCTATGACTCTGATGATACCTTCACTCGACATCGTCCCACTACCGAGTCTGGTATCAAGAAATATGAAGCTTTTCGCAGGGCATTTCAGGCTCGAAAAGATAGGCAAACACAGCAGCTTCAGCAAAAAGAGAAAGAAATTCAAATCGTGGCTAAATATTGGGCAGATGCAATCAACAATGCCAACACCGTCGCCAATATTCTCAAGGTTCAAGAATGGATGACCGCAATGGTAGAGACCATCCGCAAAGCTCAGTCTATTCCTGATGGTACAGGTCCATCCCAGCCCCTCCAACAAAAGCTGTTCATGACTCCCAAGATGACGAAACCGCAACCGAAGTCAGTTCCGGGCCTACATTTGGTTTTGATGACTTTGACATGAATGAAGTCACCCAACCGGAACGCTCAGATGATATGGTGGTGATCTTCGACGAAGAAGAAGAATCAAGCGGATCCCAACACTCTACTTTAAAACCCAAGGAAAAGAAGAAGAAGAAGAAAATGGTTGTCTCAAGAAAAGAATTTTTCAACCTGCAAAATAAAATTGATCAGATTTTAGCTGCAGTGAAATCCAGCCAACCGCAACCGGAAGATGTGCCTGGACCGCAATCCCTGATTGACATAATAGAACGATTGGAAGCAAGAGAATGACTTGCTGCTGAGAGAATCTCTCTCAAGGTTGAAATGGGTATCCGAGCCCTAGATACAAGCCGGAAGGCGGATCATCAACAATTCATCACCACTGCGGAGTGACTCATCACTGAAGTGACCGCAATCAAAGCTGAACTTCAAACAACCATTGCGGGTCAGGATGCTCATTCAAAGAAGCTTGTTGAGGAAACTCACAATGCCTATGAGTCCGCCATCTCTGTCTTACAAACAACCATCAACAACCTCAGACGCTCCTTATCCTCAAACTTCCATGGCCAGGAGATTCTTAGATTTACCAAGGAGATCCACAAACTGCTATTCAACAACGCAACCCCCACCAACTAGCAACTTAGTGAGGCTATCAAAGCTCAGTTTAATGAAGTCTGTGCCAAGATTGACGGTCTTAAGCAATGGCTTGAGGAGGAACCCGGTGTTCCTTCCTCAAGAGGGGGAAGTGAGGACCGCAATTCAAACCAAATTTCTCATCAACACTCTCATCTGCATCAACACTTACAAACTCCCATCCACTTCGGTCAGCATCCAATCTTATCTGAACTCATCACTCAACAAAAGGTTCCTACTCCGCAACCATCTCCACAAAAGAAAACTCTTGTGCCCTCTCCTCAGAAAAGTCCAATTCAATCCCCTCATCATTCTCCAGTTCAACAAGTCCAAGATGTTCAACATCCCTCTTCCCAGCATCCGGAGACCCCCCCTCATCTCAGAAACCTAGTCCCAGAGATGTCATCCAAAAACTCCTACGATTCTCCCAAAACCAAACAAAGGAAAGCTGACTGGAAAGCAGCTAAGTTTGCAGAGTTAATATGGAGAGATCACGGATTCGACATCACTATGGATGAATCCCTCATCAATTCCTGGGTTAATCCCATCCGGAGATTACTTGATGACGACTACAAGCCTTATGTCACCTATGCGGAACCCCTTCTGACGGTTATTGGGACATTCCCATCTCTCCCAATGCAAAGTTCATCACCGTCTTCAAGTCGTTTGATAGCAGCCTCCCCGATGATCAGAGGTTGCCACTAGAGTTAGAAAGACTTAACAGATTCCATGCCAAGCATGGATCTATAATTGAAAACATCTGGTCAAACGAAAGACCCACCGCAGTCAAGAACTACAAGCCCATAAGTTTATGAAAGCAGAATTCATCCAGTATACTCTCACAAGAAGAAATTCAAACTATATCCGAACACAAGCTGATTTTCCATGCATGAACCCGGAGGAAATCTTTCTGATTGCTAAGGTATTTCAGAACAAGTATGAGAAGCTTCCAAAGATGAAGAATGCGTATGAAAGGGCCTGTACATTTCTAAAAGAAACTGTATGTGACTTTGCTAAGATTGACGCGGACATCCACCCAGTTATTACTCAGAAGTTCAACCTCCCTCCTCTTGAACCAGCTCCGGTCCTGACCGAAGGTTTTCAAGAATGATCCCTTGGAGCAACTAACTTCCCAGTTCTTGGATTCATTTTCAAACGTATAAATGATTATACAAAATATTTCATTCCAATGACTGCCATGAACCGCATGACCCGGAAGCAACTAGAGATCACTCAAACTGCAGTCAACAGATCAAAACACACAACTGCTAAAGTAAAATTTGAAATCTCCAGGAGAATCATTAGAGTCTCGCACTCGGATATACTCCATCTCCTCGCCTGCTGTCCCTGCTATCTCCCCTAGCTAGCACGCGAATACCATTACATATCACTAAGACTAGATAATTCTTCGAATGAGAGATCCTACCCTACAACGGTTGGACTCAAACAAGAGCTGCAAAATAGAGCTAGACCTAACCTTCTGAAATTATTTAATCCTTGCAATATGTAACTTAAAATATTCGTTTACTAGTTCGTAAAAGATAACTAAGACTCCTAAAATCACAAAGAAAGCAGCATTCAAGCACTGAGTAAACATAATCAAGCATATCCTAATCAGGCCATCATATCACTCACTAATCTGTACTAGCATGCAGTTCCTAAAGGTGATACACATATACAGGCACATAAGGCATCCTTCCAAGATCCTTAGCCCTAATCTAGCATTCAGTTCTAATAAGTATATCATAACTAAACAAACATGTATGAGTAATTTGGGAGAACTTACTTGAGCTCGACTGATTGCATGCACCACACCCTTTTCTCTTTTGAAATTCTTTTCTCTTTTCAAAGTTCTTTCCTCTTTTCAAAGTTCTTTTTGTAAAACTAATTTTCTTTTGAAAATTTTCTTACAAGGTCCTTAGTTTGAGTTTAGACACACTCGAGAGTGTACCCGAATTCCTCAAACCAAGGTTTTGATACCAACTTGAAACGTCCCAAAAATCATGACCAAAAAATTCGTTTTAAACCATTAAATAAAACTATAGTTATCCAAATATTGTATCATCAAAACATAAGTAACTGTATCTCATATCAAACATCAGTCAAAATATCAGAGTAAACATCCCACGCTAAAACATATCGGTGTGTGTGCAATGCAGTCATCCCGAGCTTTTCTCTCTGCAACCGGAAATACTTGAAACCAAAACTGAAAACTGTAAGCACGAAGCTTAGTGAGTTCCCCATACTACCACATACCATACACATAACCACATATACTGGGCACCCGCCCCTACATCGGGGCGCCGCCCGGCACCAGACTCTATCCGGCATCGGGCCCCGCCCGGTATCAGGCCCCGCCTGACATCGAGCCCCGCTCGACATGTAGATCTGTTTCTCTTAGGCCCCTCCTGTCTCTGGGCCCCACCCGCTATACGCATACAATAATATCACATAATCATACTAGCACATAAAGAAACATACTCTAGATGTATTCCTGTCCTAAAGTCTCGCCTATATTGGGGCCCGCCCCTGTCTTGCTGCTGATGAGTCATGGAACCCCGTCCATGCTCCTGCTGATAGTGAGATACGGGCCCCCACCCTCACTCACTTCTCTCCTATCACGGGCCTCACCCCTACTTTGCTAATGATGAGATGTGGAACCCCATCCACACTCAGCTAGTGGTGAGATACATGACCTCTCCCACACTTACCTCCCTACCAATAAAATACAAGTATCACACAGACAAAAAGTATACTCTAACATCCAAACATTCCTCGGACACCGCCCGACATCGGACCTTGGTCCGGAATAACATACTATCATACAATGCCTATGGCTAACCCCCGGGTCTTCCTACCATACATAAACTAATGGGCTGACATTGTGGCCGTAGACCTATGCAAACAGTGAGGAGACTCACGTCACAAGCTGAATGTAGAACCCCACGAATAAATCTCTTGCTGCTAGCTGGCAGATCCCCGAACTGCTGATCTCTCGACTCCCCGAGCTACCGATCATCATACAAATTAGACAAGTCCAGGGCTCTTATAACTTGACCATAAGTCCTCACTGGGGTAGAAGACCATTCCACCCCTCACTTACTCTTGTCCAAATGCCTTCAAAATTCAAACTAGGTCAACCTTGGTCAAAGTCAAAGTCAACTGTCAAAGTCAACACTCCGAGTTGACTCAACTCGTCGAGTCACCCCCTGACTCGCCGAGTTCCCTTGCTACTCATAGTCGCGAAAACATTAATCAACTCGTCGAGTCCCTTCCAGACTCGTCGAGTTCCTCCTGTACAGAATCGGGACAAACCAACTCAACTTGTCGAGTCCCTCCATGGAATCGCCGAGTTCTTCAGTCTGTTTGGGCCTTCTTAATGGATTAAGCCCCTACTCTTCAGATCTAAGCTTCATACTTCTCATATACTCTGAAAATGTCCTTTTAAGGGTAAAGTGTCCAACATTACCCGTTAATACTCTCACTTAATGGCTATAGCTCAAACCCTAGTCCTTTAAGACTTAGATCTTGATCCAAACATCATCAACACTCTAAACCAAGGCATATAAACTGAGATTTGGGCTCTAGATACTACAAAACACGTAAAGCTTCCACCTTTTTCCTTCATGCATGGCCTTTTGGAGCTTAAAAGTCCAAAACAACCACCTATGGCTTGCATGGGGCTTCAATGGCCACAAAGTTTGCACCTTTATGCCATGAAAGCCCTCCATGGCTCTAAATCTGGAAAGATGTACACTTGGGACATTCATTTCCCAAGGATCAAGCTCCTTGGACCAAAAACCCACTAAAGAGGTAAGAAAGGAGATCTAAGTGATTAGTGAGCAAGGTTGAGACTTTCTTACCCAGAAATGATGAGAAAGGCAAGGTGCTTCTAGATCTACTTCCTTCCCAATCTTCAACACTCAGAACACTCAAAAATGGATCACTATGGTATTAGGGTTCGAGATCTAGGGTTTAGACAACGGAGGATGGAAATGAGGCTGAAAGGTGGAGAATAGGATGCTTAAATAGGGTACAAAAACTCGAATTTAGGGTTTCCCAAACCCAGACCAACTCGTCGAGTGGGTTTCCCAACCCGCATCCCAAATCTGTTCCTACTCATCGAGTTCCCCTTCTTGGACTCGACGAGTTGCCTTTTGATTTGGGGTTTTTCTTTCCTTAATTGGCCTTTTGGATTCTGGGTGTTACAACTCTCCCCTACTTAAACTAGACTTCGTCCTCGAAGTCACCTGCAGTTACCTATCACGGATATTCCACACACGTCACGCCCTCGGCTCTCGCAATCTAACACGGGCTAACTGATGCCTCTCATGGAATACAATTGTCACTCTGAACTAGCCTGAAAGCCCACAACAATTCCTATACAATGTAACACCTTGTCTGCTCGGTCCAATCCTCGAAAGGACTGCTACACTTAGCCCTCCGTTCTGCTTCCTGAGCGAAATGCTACTCCCCGAAGGTAAAATCTTGAGAACACTTGCATCATTAGAAACCCTGATTACACTGCTCTCACCACTGCCGACAGTCCTTCCTGTACTCCCCGAGTACTTACACTTGGTATCCTTAGGGGTACAACCATTACCCTGCGCAGTCAATGGCCTTCCCAAGGCAATGGAACATAAATGACAATCCCTCTCTTTATCTCTATGAAGGATAAATCCTTTGCCGAAACTGAAACCCCCAGCCACTCCCAGTGCCAGTTATTCCGTCATTACCCACTGAATGATTCCACTTACTATGTCCAGATGTTGAACGCCCAACTCAGCGTGTGAATCAGATAATCCTTCGAGTAAAATATTCGTCCCTACAACGGTTAGACTCAAATGAGAGCTGTGCAACAGAGTCAAATCATTTACTCTGAGATTATTTAATCCCGCTGTGAGTGAGTCGGCACCTCTCGGTCAACTAGCTGCTCCACACAAGAATTCTCTTATCATTACCTGTCCGAAGATCCTGCTGCCTCTTACCCACTTTCCAACCGATCCGAGACCTCCCAGGTCCCAACTTAACTGCCATTATCTGGAACACCGGACTCCCACCCGGTTGTTGAACTAAAGAACACCTTCTCAGTCGCTCCGAGCGACCTCCGAAGAAAACTTCGGCTATCGAACTACTCTATCTACATTGCCACTCATGGCTCTATAATATTGGGATCCCCTACCTTGACCCTATGGTCTTTGCCAGGTCCCACCTTCCTTGCTACAAGCACACGAGCCTCGGCCACAGGTCCCACCCATCCACACTACGGAGTGGCCTTGCCCCTAGGTCTCACCTATCTTGGGTTACGCAGGTATAACTCCACCTCGAATCCTATCTACCTATCATTTCCTAAATCTGATCACGCTAGCTAGGAGATACGGGCCTCGCCCACACTCCGCTGAATAGGAGATACGGGCCCCCGCCCACACTCCGCTAACTAGGAGATACGGGCCCCCGCTCACTCTCTGCTATCTGTCCGCTAATGAATGTTGCGGCTATCCCACAGTCTTACAACATGTTCCACGTTGTCTGGCTGCTGGTGAATGCTACGGCTATCCCGCAGTCTTACAACACTTTTCCACACTGTCTTAACCGATGACTATCAACCCGAAAACATACAATGTCAGGTGCTCGAGCAGTCTAACATCCTTACTAACTCGCATCCTGCTGGGAATTCTCCAACCTGGTTTCCCAACACCAACTATCAACTACCGTGAATACGCAAACTCAACGATGGGAAGTTTCCCAAACTCCCAACTCACACACTCCTCTATCCAAACAGCCACTTGGGCCTCTTTCATACCTAACGGGTATGCGAACTCATCCTAGTTTCGCACTCATTTCTGTTTCTGAACACCTTGAGGGTTCTCCCCCACTTTGGTCCAACTAAATCCTTACAAATCATAGCTTGGAAAGGATTCCCAATCCTTCTTACATTCCAATGATCAATCTGCTGGAAACCAACGCTTACCACTGCTAGCGTATCATGACTAACCATTACTAAAGCAATACCACTCCTGAAGACTAGCAGAACACTTCCCGAGTTCTAGCAAAACCGATCACCCCTACTTTCTTGAAATGTTACCACACTCAAGCCTTGAAGACCAAAAGTCATATGCTCCAACCCATACCTCAACAACGAGCCACTTCCCTTGGCGCTTCCAACTAGTCAAAGCTCAAGGACTGAACTCACCGAATCCTGACGATGCTGGATAATCATCCTGCGGAACCCAGATCGTAAACCTTCCGCATAATACCCTTGAACTGATCTCAACCAAAACCAAGATAATACTGAACACTTCCATCCCGAAAAAGGAGAACAACCTTTACTAACCACTAATAATTCCCGATATGCAATTGGCATATGACATCACTTGAAAATATAATCCACACACAGGCAAAAAATATGACTCCAAGATACACTTACTCAATCCCTTGGAACGAGAACTTCGTCGTGCATCTTCCCGTCAGTGCTGCTCTGAATCCGGCCCTGCTGGCTGATTAAAGGTTGATCCGCAAACCTAGGTCTCTTCCTGGGACCCTCCAATGTTTGCACCTGGTTTAACCCCTCTCTTACCAATGTGCTCCAAATCTATCTCCCACTTACAGGCTCTAGAAATCATATCATTAAGAGTCTCGCACTCCGATATACTCCATCTCCTCGCATGCTGTGTACTGCGGTACCAACAAACACTTTTCCGAAACTCTCGCGCCTACTGCTGCAAGTCAATCGCCTGTGCAAACTCTGCCCGGAATCCGATCGAAAAGTCATCCCATGACATAGCATAGACCACATCATCACCCAACTCACTATCAACTTCTTCCCATCAATCACGTGCCCTGTCCTTCAGGAGGCAGGAAGTAAGTCGGACCTTGTCCCTCTCGGGCAACGGTTGGTATGAAAAGTGTTGGCGACATCTGCCAACCATCTGATGCTAGCAATGGGGTCCCTCGCCCATGATAATCTGGAGCTTCACAAGCTCTGAACTCCCGAATCATCAATGTACGCGTCCCTATCATGGTCGCTATCTCAGTGCGGAATGCACTCCGCTTCTCATTAAGATTCTCTAAAATGCCCTCCTTGACCATACCAAAGATCACAGGAGTCTGGTAAGTGATAATGTGCGTAACCTCAGATAGAATGAACTCCCTCATCTGATCATCGTGCTGCCTGGCTCCAGAGTCCGAGCCTGATCCCTTGTCTGCGCCAGAACTGCCAACTGGCCTATCACGTAACATCACCATACTCGAAACATACCATAATAACTATCAGGATACTCATCACTATCGAGGGATCACACACACACACACTACAAGTTTCTTGGTTTTATCTCAGCCCTTCTTGACTCGAGTACGGATCCTCTGCTTTCAGTATTACGGGCCCATACTACCTTCCACATCTATCTGTACTTTCCTCAAGAATTGCCTCGACTCCACAAATCCCTTTCACTACTACTAATGCTCCCAACACTACTCTCATCCTAGGCTTGCCCTAGGGTAATCACCAACCCACTCTCCGCCATCAGTTGCATAAGAAGTCCCTGCTATCTCTCCTAACTAGCACGCGAATACCATTACATATCACTGACTAGATAATTCTTCGAATAAGAGATCCTACCCTACAACGGTTGGACTCAAACAAGAGCTGCGAAATAGAGCTAGACCTAACGTTCCGAAATTATTTAATCCTTGCAATATGTAACTTAACATATTCGTTTACTAGTTAGTAAAAGATAACTAAGACTCCTAAAAGCACAAAGCAAGCAGCATTCGAGCATCGAGTAAACATAATCAAGCATATCCTAATCAGGCCATCATATCACTGACTAATCTGTACTAGCATGCAATTCATAAAGCTGATACACATATACAGGCACATAAGGCATCCTTCCTAACTCCTTAGCCCTAATCTAGCATGCAGTTAGTTTCTTTATGTTCATTAAAATTCGTTTTTGTTCGTTCATTTATGCTTTTTAATGTTCAATTATGTTTGTTTAAGTTCGTCGGAGTTTGTGTTCCTTTATGTTCGTTTGTGTTCGTTTATCAACTAAACAAACAAGAACAAACTACAATTCTTAACAAACAAACACAAATACAAAATGATAGCGTATAGAGTTGTCAAGCAGCAAACAAATTAGTTAAAGTTAGTTAGCTATTTCACATGTTAGCATTGGTTTGTTAGATTAGTTACAAGTCTGTTGTAATTATTGAGGCTCATGTATAAAGGTGTGCTCTGCACTGTATTGAGTAACAAGATGAATACATATATAATCTCTCTCTCTCTCTCATGGTATCAGAGCTGCTGATTAGGGCAATATTATCATTTTTCGAAACAAGCTTTGAATCTCAATTTCTCCATTGATGACCACAGAGAAGAAACAAAATCAGATTTGAAATAAGATCTGAAACAGAGCATCTTCGTCAAAAGAGTAAATCTCTTTCTTATTCTTTTTTCTTCACTGGATTTTTCTTCTTTTTCTTTCTTATCTCAATTGTCTCTTTTCTTTTAAAGCCCTGATTTAAGATTGTTCTGAAATCAAAATTTCATCTCTCTTGATCTTACGACAACTTATCCTTGTTCATAAGTTGAAAATGGATGAAACAACTCCTCCTGCTACTACTTCTTCGTCTCAATTACCACCAATCGTTAATATCTTTAATTTTGTTTCTATCAAATTGAATGAAAACAATTATTTGGTTTGGAAACATCAGATTTCGTCTGTTTTTGAGTCACTTGATCTAATACGATTCATTGATGGAACGTCTCTACAACCTTCTATAAATAGCACTGAGTATAAGACATGGAATAAATTGAATAAATATGTTGAAATTTGTATAAATGCAACCTTGAGTTCGTCATTAGCTCATGTTGCGGTTGGTACAAAAACAACTTATGAGTTGTGGAAGAAGTTAGGGTGCTTATTTGCACAACAAATCTAAAAGAATTCAACTTCAAACGAGGTTTCATCAAATCAAACAAGGCACACGGAAATTGATGAATATTGAAGTGAAATTAATATTCTTTGTTGACAATTGACATATGTAAAAGGAGTATGAAAGTTGACCGACCATTTAATACATGTTATATTCATAAATATGAGAAAATAAATAAAATAATTTCTTAATATGAAATTGACTGTAACTCAGTTCTGTTGTTTGTTTTCCGAGCAACATTTTGTTTTGCTTATCAATATAAAAAATGTGTAAAACATGTTTTTATTTAATGTAAATTAATAAAAACATGTTTTTCATGTGTTTGAACTCCCCATCATACTTTCTTAAAACAAAAATAAATAAATAAACTCACAAATAAATACAATAATTAAGTACTTTATGAGTTTTGAATTTTCAAGTCTAATCGGCCATTCATGTCAAATTTCAAATTGAACAATGATGCAAAATCTTTACTTATATATCTTACAACATAGAAGTAGTTTCAAAGGGGGTGTGATTTCGAAGAAAAACACACTCACACACAGTGATACATTTCGCAAACAACAAAATAACTAGTTGAATCAAACTTGCTCCCAGATCAAAACGGAGTGATCATTCAAGTTTCTGGCATCTAACCTCCTGTGTTCATCCTCACTGTGTATCCAGAGCTTCCAATACCTCACGAGATCAACCATCACGAACACATAGAACAAAAACAAACTAAACACCACCACAACGGAATACAGAGCCACCGTCGTCGGCGGAGGGAAGAAATCCGCAAACGGATAAAGAAATCCAAACGAAATAGCGGTGTATAGAAACCACATATACAATTTCAGCACAAATTTCTGGCTCGATTTCTCGTTTTCAGGCAAGGATCGGTATCTAGATAGACAGAATTTCAACAAAACGAAACATAAACAAACCGATGCACAGAGAAGCGCCGTTGAATATTCATTACGGCGGATAGCTTTGGCGATTGTAGCGACGGTGTTAGGCATCATGATGACGAAGTAGAACGGAAACCACCGGTCGTCGTCGTTGTCGTCGGCGATTTTGTGAGTATCTCTTCGGATTCTGCTGTGAGGCATTAGGGTTACCTTCTTACGAATATGCATTTGGATTCCCATAAGGAGATGAGAGTGTGAATTGTGTGTGTGTGTTTGCTTGTAGAATTATTGATCGTTGTTGGGGAAGTGTGTGAGATGGAGTGGTGTGGGTAGGGTTTATATACATAAATGGACACTAAAAAGGGCAGCAAGTGGCAAAATGCGCGTGAAGTTTCGTAGTAACTAGAGCGTGTCTTCGTAGAAATTAAAACTTAAAAGGAAGCAATAAAAATGAAAAGACAAAACTGCACAAATGATCCCTTTGGTTTGCTCAAAATTGTCACTTTCGTTCAAAAAAGTTTGGACTAGCACCAGAGGTCCAAACTTTTTATTTCATCTGGACAATTTTTAGGAAGAAGAAGATGGCTAATTGGAGAGAGAGAGAGAGAGTGATTTATTTTTATTTTTTATTTTTTAAAATCTGAAAATCAGAATCACAAAAAACAATTAAGAAAACAAAAAAGAAAATCATATTAACAGGGGCAAATCCGTCCTTTTGAAAAAAATCAGAATAGAATGGACTAAACAAGCAACAAAATGAAAAGTTTGGACCTTTGGTGCTAGTCCAAACTTTTTTGGACCAAAGTGGCAATTTTGAGCAAACCACAGGGACCATTTGTGCAGTTTTGTCAAATGAAAATTTACTAGTTACTAGCTTATGATAAAAGTATTATTTAATATAGAATGATTACATGTTTTTTCCCTGACGTTTGTTCAAAATAACAAGGTTAGTCCAAACTTGATGATTGTTGTGGGTTTTATCCCTATTTCAAACTAAATTAGCCGCTTTGGTCCCTGACACTAACTCTCGTTTGTTTCTAACATGATGATAGTTTCGTTTTTTCACATTAACATGCTATTTTCCTCTTAAAGATTACAAAACAGGACAATACTCCACCACCACTAAAAATCCAAATCAAAATCAAAATCTAATGCAAACCAAAATCACATACAAAATCTTCACCTTGAACATAAATTTAAATACAAATCTGAGACAACCATGATCATGGTATTCTTGATTGAAACCATAAATTTAAATCGGATGATACCAAACCCATAAATTGAAGCTTGATTAACATCATGAACCTAAACCATACACCACTGTCTATCATTCATAATAAATTGAAACTTGATTAGCAGGATGAAACTTGAAATTTGATTAACATAATATACTTGACGGAAACTCATTCATTACAACAAAAAATAGAATTGTCTTACCACAAAACATTTACCATCCATTACAACTACTATTTTTCACCATCCATAAGATATACTAAATCAACCAAAATAAGAGATACATTTACCACAATCTGTTAACCGAAATCTACATCTACCAAAAGTTATCCTACTTGACAATGACATCCATAAAAATTTATCCTACTTGATTAACTATCCTTCATTACAACTTATTCACATTTACTAGCCCCACCATCTTCACAATGACAATCACCACCGGAATGCCCTTTACCATTAGACTACTCCTTAGTCCCTTAAGCTTACCACCATAATGCCCATTCATTAGACTGTCACTCACCTCCATACCGTCCTTCACCAGTTACCCATCACCACCACACTTCATTTATCCACCAAAATTCTCATACACAAAAATGGCTTTGGAATTGTCATAGTCTTATCAACATGCACTATTTCATAGACAATAATGGATTGGAAATTGTCACATTCTTCGTCACATATCTATGAGACAACCTTCATTGGTTGATCAGAATCTTGATAACATGTCTCCTTCGTAAACAACAATGGATTAGGAATTTTCATAATCTTCATCACCCATTTATCCATCTATGTTATAGTAGTCTACATAGGCTATTATTAGCAAGTGAATGTCATGTTATGTTATGAGTACACCTGGATTTTATTGATATATGTAATAAAATGAGACATAAGAAAGATACACTCGTCATCCTTTTTGGCTATAAGCCCACTTTCCAAATCAACATGAATGGTGAGAAAATGGGACATTTGTATCATACTTCATTTCGCTTATCATGATAAAAAAATCAAACATTGTAAAGTCTCAAATGTCAAGCACATCAAAATAGTTTACTTCACCTTTAATGTAGCTTTTTGCAGTGATGGGGTGAACATCCCACCATAATGTATATTTATATTAAAGATGTTTTTATAACTTCCTATAAAAAGTCAACCACATAATTAATAAAATCTTATTACACAAACAGAGAATAAAATACATAATATAAATATATAGCTACCAACATAAAATCAAAGCTAAGAAAAGTGAATCAAAGTCAATAACACAAACGCATAGCAAATAATACATAATCAAAGCCATGATATAAAAATCAGAGGTCATAACATAGAATCAAAGGCTGGAATAGAGACTACATACCATATATAAACTTTGATGTCAACATGATAACATTTACTTCTCCTATTCCACATTGTGAAAAACCTGTGTATTTGAGTATACATGAGTCGGACGATAATTGTTTTGGTAGGGTTCAGTGGACTCGAGCTCTATTTATCTTACGGACTCGTCTATTTATCTTACTGAACTGGAAACAAAGAGACGAAGGGAGAAATAGAATGACGTGTTGCGAAAAGACCAAACTATCCTCATGTACATGGCACATGAGGGTTCTTGACAGCAAAAAACAAAAGGGAGTTCGAGTGAAGGACCAAACCTACTAATTTAGATTGAAATATGGACCAAACTTGCAACAATCACCAACACTGGACTAAAGTTGTTTTGAACAAACCTCTGCGAGCAAATATGTAATTTACTCTTCAATATATTTGTAAAGTTTTTCTATATTTTTATCTTTCAAAAAATTATTATCACTGGAATGAAAGATTTGTGTTATATTTTAGGGTTAATGTCATAAAAACCCTCAAGTTTTCAAGGTTTTGTCGGTTTTGCCCAAAGTTGAATTTTATGTCCGTTTTTACCCTAACATTTTCGAAAAAAATGTTCGGTTTTACCCTTTTACCGGTGATAACAGGTTTTCCAGGTTACCATTATATTAAATTTGCAAAAAAACCCTTAATTTTACCACTGTTTTGCGTTTTTACCCTTAAGTTTATAATTTTTTTTTACACTTTTACCCTAAGTATTTTTTTTCATAATATACATATTCATATAGAAAAATCGTATTTATATACGAAAAAATGTTTAATTAAATATTGTATTTTTTTTAATGTTATATATATATATATATATATATATATATATATATATATATATATATATATTTGTTTTTGTGTGTGTGTTTTTGCAAGGTTATATCATTTAAAAAGATAAATAATATTTTTAGAATTATGAATACGTGTTTTATAGATATAGTTTTTAGAAGTATAAATACATATTTTTACATTTTTATATATTAATATGTATCTATACTTCTAAAAATATATTTATACTTTAAAACAAAACATGTATCAAAATACATATTTACACTTCTAAAAATATATGTATATACTTATATAAACATGTTTATGATTGAACTAGTTTTTTTATTGATATATATATTTTTAAATACATAAAAATACGTATTTGTAGTTCTAAAAACATATTAATTTGTTTTTTTACATCTTAAATGGTTTATCCAAGAAAAAAACCTATACACACACACACACACACACACACACATATATATATATATATATATATATATATATATATATAAAGAAGTAACATTAAAAAATGTAAATACAATATTTAATTAAATTTTTTTCGTATATAAATATGATTTTTCTGCATGAATACGTATAATATGAAAAAAAATACATAGGGTAAAAGTGTAAAAAAAATTATAAACTTAAGGGTAAAAACGTAAAAAAAAACTATAAACTTAAGGGTTTTTTGCGAACTTAATATGATGGTAACCTGTTATCACCGGTAAAAGGGTAAAACTGAACATTTTTTGGAAAATGTTAGGGTAAAAACGGACATAAAATTCAACTTTTGGCAAAACTGACAAAACCTTGAAAACTTGAGGGTTTTTATGACATTAGCCCTATATTTTACTCTAGTAAGCAATTTCAACCCATTTACTATTTAAAAAAACAATTTCAACCTATTTACTATTTTAAAAAATGAAAACTTTAATCCTATATATAAAAAGGTACTAAAATTTTGAGAGCCTCTTCGACTCTTCATAGCATTTGACGTAATAAAATATATAAATTCTGGAAAAACTTTTATAATTACTGTGATCGCATAGAGTAAGTATTGATTTCATAGAGTAAGTAATTTGATTAGTTTTGCCCTGCTTTTTTTTGGTCTCTTTTTTTTGGTCTCTTTTTCTTTATACAAGTTGAACAAATTATTGAAATCATCCGTATGGTTTGGTTAAATTTATGTGTTTGGTCCTTAATTTTTTTTTTTACACTCGGACTGTCCATATTGTTTTATTTGGTTGCGTTTTTCGTCCCTCATAGACATGAAAAGACTATATTCGTCCCTCTCCAACATGAAAATACTATATTACCCTTTGTATTTTTTTTTATTTTTCGTTTTTTATTATTTTATTTATTATTTATTAATTAAAGAAAAATAATTAAGTGATTTATGGACATGTGGGACCCACTCATACTCATACTCATACTCCCACTTGCACCACAACCACCACAAGCCACCGACAACCACCATAGGCCACTAAAAACCAACACCAGCCACTGAAAGCCACCATCCACCACCAGTAACCACCACCGAGCGATTTCAACATCACTAGCATCCACCGATTTTAGATCTAATACAGACCACATAATCGATTTCATTAATCTACACCCCAAGATCAAATCCCGAAAATCAAACTTGAACATAGAAATCAAAACCATAACAATATCAAATTCTAAAATAAAAAACCTAACGAAAGTCAAATACCAATATCCCAAAATCAGAACCTAAACTGAAATGAAATCCAGATATGGAATCAAAACCCAAAAGCAAAACCTCACCTGAAATCGACGATGAAAGAAAAAACTGATGAAATCCTAGAAATCAAATACGGTTTTCCAGAAAAATGGGGTTAAATGGGAACAACACTCAGTGAAGGAGATGATGGTGGTTGGAGGATTTTGGCGGACACGATGCTCCATCTATTCAGGTAGATGGCAAAGAGGGAAGAGCGAGGATGGAGCAGATGGGGGCGGAAAGATGAAGAGAAGGGATTGATGATGCAGATCGGTGGTTTCCTGGTGTCTTCCGATGACACTTCTTGGTGGTTTCCCGATGATGCTTCGTTGGTGGTTGTGGCTTCCGGTGAGAAATGAGAGGACGGGAATGAGAGAGTATTATGAGGCAACTGAGGGAGATGAGTGATGACGGGGGAGGGGGAAGAGATAATGGGGTCAGGGACCCACATTTTTTATTTTTAATAATAATCTTTAAAAGGTTAATATTAAAAAAATCGAAAATAAATCAAAAAAGAAATGACCAAAGGTAATAAAGTATTTTCATGTCTGTGAGGGACAAAAAACGTAACCAAATAAAATAATAGGGACGGTCCAAGTGCAAAACAAAACTTAGGGACCAAACACGCAAATTTAACCAAGCTATAAGGACGATTTTAGTAATTTTTCTCACAAATTTTAAACTTTTTGTAGAAAATCTGTAAAGAAACGTTTATGTTTATTCAAAAATTTACTTTAATGACTAAAATATAAAACACGATTTCTTAATAGAGCAAAATACACGGTTAATAATAGTACTAAAGTCTAGAGTAGTTTTCTTCTTCACATGGAAATGGCTCCGCGTAATTACCGTAGCACACGATAAATATTGAAAATTATACATAAACTGAAATGTTTTTTTTTAAAGCAGTATAAAGTGACATGTTTAATAAAGACATGAGAACTTAGTTTTATTTATGAAAAATTAATGACTTTGATTCTTTTAATAAAAATTGACAATTATTTACATAAGATGATACATTTGTTTATATATTTGGGATTTTAGACAAACATAAATTTTAGCTTTTAATTTTCAAAAAAATACATATTAAATGCTTACTAATAATTAATTCATGATTTTTTAACAGAAAAAATAGAGAATATTATCTATTTATATTCCTATCATCGAATTATATTTTTTATCGGACAAAAAGTATTGGTTTGTTGTAATCTTGTTGTATTATCTCTGTCTGACATAAAATATATCATGTATGAAATCTTGTTTTTTTTTGTAACTTCCATATCGATCTTTTGAAAATAATTGGTTATATGTTACTTTATGATCAAGGTTTTAATCTTAGAGTCTATATTAGAGAGAATATAATACAATTATATTATGATGAAACATCATGTCAGGCTGAAAGAATATACAGTAAAATTACATTAGAACAAGACCAAATATTAGACAAAGAGAATATCTTTTTTTTTCAAATGTGATAAGATTATAATAATATAGTATCCTCTCTTAAAAGAGAAAATATAATAAGATAACAACCTATGCCAGACTATATATATATATATATATATATATATATATATATATATATATATATATATATATATATATATATATATATATATATATATATATATATATATATATATATATATATATATATATAAGATTTAAGTAATACAAGATCCATTTTGATGTCATAAAAATAAAATTAAATTAAGACAAGATCATCTGTCAAACAGAAAATGTAACATCCCAAAATACTGATAAATTTGTTTTTTGATTTTCAAGTCATCAAATTCATACATCATTTGTTCCAAAATCAAACATGATATAAATATATCTTAAATATCAGAGTATAACAAAAGTCATCAATGCGAAAAATCATAGGGGACGTTGTACAGTCAAGCTGGGTCGTTCTCTTTAGAACTGGAAGTACCTGAAAATATTAAACCACAAAACTGTAAGCACAAAGCTTAGCGGGTTCCTAAAAATATCACATGCCATACAAATGGGCTCAAACCAACATACATACAAATGGGCCCAACCCAACATACATACAAATGGACCCAACCCAACATGTAAATGGGTGAAGCCCAACATACAAATGGCTCCAACCCAACATGTAAATAGGCCCGACCCAACATGCAAAATAATGGGCCCAATCCAACATACATACATAAAAATGGGCCCATTCCAACCTTCAAATGGGCCCAACCCAACATACAAATACAAGAGTCACAAAGATAGCTAACATCCTACATAGTATAATGAGAAGAATCACCTCAATCTGAAGACAGAATAATCTTATACTCGCGCTACCGATATTGGAACTCCTCACACTAATCATATACACAATAAGACCCTAATAAAAAATTAAGGTAATAATCCATACTCAATAGTCTTAGTTCATAGTTACTCTTCCTAGGGTAAAAGTCCATTTTACCCTTCTAAGACTAGAACCCACTCCACTTGACCAATAATCCATTTTGTCAAAACTCACCCTTCTGGTGCTACGCCCTGTGTAACACCATACTCTACACCCAACGTAAAGCCTTATATGGGAATACGGGGACTTTTCAGGCTATGCTAAGTGTAGCTAAGATTACGCCTAGCGTAGAACACTGATTTACCAACTTAATAAGAAGCTTTTAATACACAAAGACCAACCATCCAATCCTCAAATCTAGATTTAATGAATGTCCTAAGGGGTAAAGTCTCTGACTTTACACCTTTGTATGGCTAAAAAGGGTACAAGGCCAAACCCTAAGTCCATAAAACCTTCAAATGCTCAAGATCTCATGCATGGATGGATGTGAGTGACCAAGCTCCCATTTTTATGACTCTACAAGCTTAGAAACATCTAGAAATGATACTCATAAGGTCTGGAGTAGCTCATACCCACAAATACCAAGGTTATGGGACAAAAAGCATAAAACTCAAGGGATAACTAGATCTAACATGAAGGAACATCAAGATGCAAACTTTATACCTCCTGGAGAAGGTTGATGAAGTGTAAAGTCTGGATCTACAAAGCTTGGAGCACCCAAATTCTTCTTCAATGGACTCCTTCTTCAAAATGCACACAAAAACCAAATTAAGGCTTCAAAACTCTCACAAGATAGTTAGGGTTTTGAGGTGATTGAATATGAGGGTGGGGGTTGAGCATGGGGAGGCCCTCAAGGAGTTAGAGGCTTTAAATAGGACTCACAACCCTTAAATTAGGGTTTAGATGTTGTGCTCCTACGCCCAACGTAGAGCATTAAACCCACGCATGAAATCTTTTACCTACGCCCAGTGTAGGAGGCTATTCTACGCCCAGCGTAGGGCACCCAAAATGAGGGGTTTTAATACAAAATATAAGTTAGTTTTTTCATAAAAACCGGCAACGGAAGTCTTTAAAAATAACAAGTTTATTTTTAGTTTATAACAAAACCAAACCATCATGGATCCATTTGTAGATGTTAGAATGAAATAAAAACAACCAAAGAGTTTTTAGAATGACAATCTTTGATGCCTTTGAACCCACTTGGTTTTGGGGTGTTGATAGAGATAGCAAAAATAAAAGAATATGATTTCTCTACATGTATCCACCATCAAGAGCAAGACACTTGGAATTGTTGAATCTATATGTCCAATAATCATTATGGGGTGATATTGCTAATAATATATGATCCTATAGGGTCACACCTTTATCAAGTTGGCACATTTTGTATATTTATGACTAATATGATTATTAATAAATTATATCGATTCTTGTATTTTAATTAGGGAATAATTATTGTTTTGTGAAAATAATAATTATAAGAGAGTATAACTAGTTATTATTTCATATGGTATGAATTAATAAGTCATGCACAACATTTTGGACTAGTTGGATTTTTTCGTCTTTTACCAAGACAAAGTTTATATTTTATAAACTTAGAGTTTATAAAAATTAAAGAATCCTCCTCTTTTCAAGAGGTATGACAAAAAATATTAAATATGGGGGTTGTTTGTCAACCTCCATGCTTTGTCTCCCATGCTTCTAAAGGCTAGAAATACTTTAGAGTATTTTAATCAAAAGGCCTTACTTTGCATGGACTATATAGGAGATGCATGAGGCATAAATTTTTGCTAAGTGAAACACTCTCTTCTTCTTCCTTTCTTCTCACCAAAACCATAAGTAGCAAAGTGCTACTCCTTTTGCTTTTCTTTTGAAGATCATTCAAGTATTTGGTGGTTCAAAGTGCTTATCCTTTAGTGCTTATTTGAGTTAAGAACTTAAAGGCTTAAGAAGTGCTTTATACAAGAAGGAACTAGCATTCCAAGTGCCTTAATCTTGATGGTGGATACTTGTAGAGAAGATCATGTTCTTTGATCTTTACATCTTCATCAACACCCCAAAACCAAGTGGGTTCAAGGGCTTCAAATGTTATCTCTAAAACATACTATGGTTGTTTTAGTATCATTCTAACCTCTACAAATGGATCCTAGATCGTTTGGTTTTGTTATGAACTAAAAAATAAACTTGTTATTTTTAAAGACTTCCATTGCTGGTTTTTATAAAAACAAACTTATATTTCGTATCAAAACCCATCAGTGGTATCAGAGCCATCTTTTATATGTTAGAATGATTTTTTATGTTTGATAATCTTTGGTTTTTGGAAAACAAGCATGGATTTCTTTTTGTTAAGAAAAATCCATATCTGTCTTCTTTGGCAACTTCTTGGTTAAAATAGTTTATGTTTACATATAACCATTTTCATGCATTTTGGTTATATAAAAGTTGTCTTAGAAAAAACAAAGAGTTGTTTGTTATAATATTTGATATGTTGTTGTGTATAAACAAGCCATTTGGACCTTTGTTTTGGTTTTGGTTGATATTTATTTATTCATAAGATATAATAGATAAATAGATATTTTTTTCATTTGTTGATTTGTTGTAATAAATTAGTTAGACTAATTGTATTTCTTTTTAAATGTAACAAGATGAAGAAATGACCATTTTGAAGATGACTTAACCATTTAAGACCATAATCTCAACCATAAGCTTCTACTTTTGGTTTTGGGCTTAATTATAGTCTTAATGATTTAAGTGTTGCAACTTTCACAACATGAAGATTTGAAGTCCTTTTGCAAGCAAGAGTTGAGTTGGCAAGTAGGAGCTTAAAGACTTTTTGAAGTGTCCCTTAAGTCCTTTAGGAAAGACTTAATAATTCTTGTGATGGCTCACAAAAAAATTATTACTAGACATGGCTTAGTTTATACACATTATAATGCATGCTTGTGATGTTTATTTTATGTTAAATGTATGTTATGTTTTATGTATGAAAATGGTTTTTACATGTCAAAATAACAATTTTTTTTCATAAGATAATATCACTTGAAGTTGAATAAAAAAATATTTAAAAGATAGTATAAGATGTTTATAAATGGATATTTATAAAAAAAATATTTTTACTGGTTAACCGGTTTATAGGTTAAAAAAATCGTTTTTTGTTGAAAATAGTTTTATTGTAAAACTTATAAATAACCAACTTTAAAATATTTGAAATGGTTTAAAAGATATTTAAACTTTATATAAACTTCATTTCTTTATAATAGATAAGGAGTTTTTATTAAAAATATTAAAAATCGGTTTATAGCGTTATAACGGCAAATAATAAAACTAGTGATTATTTTTGCGTCGAAACTTAACATATGATATTCGTGTTTTAAACATAACGCGTGTAACATCCGGATTTCCAGATATCATAATTTAAATATTTATTTTGAGTTGAGAAGAGGGAATCGACAAGTTGACGTCTAGACTCGTCGAGTAGGATCGCGATTGATGACTCGGATTAATGAATGGACTCGGCGAGTCGGTGAGGCGACTCGACGAGTCCGCGCTGTTGGCAGAAACCCTAAATCTTTGGGCCTGAGCCCTATTTAAAGGCATTTATAGCCTTCAGTGGCGGCTACCTTCCCAGAAGAAAGAACCCTAGCATATTTGAGCGTGGGTAGTGAGAGAGAGAGAGAGTCATATTGATCCATTTGTTGTGATTTTGCTAAGGAGGAGAAGTGATCCAACAAGAAGGACCAAAGGAGGTTGTTGTTCTGAGACTTTCAAGCAAGGAGGCTTCACTTTGAGGTAGCAATTCGGCCTTTTTCTTCTTTATTGTGTAGGCTTCTTGAATCAAGGGTTTCTTTACCCTTTCTTGAGTTGGAATAAGAGCATGAGAGGTCCCAATGTGAAATAGACCTTAGATCTGGACCTTGAGAGGTCCAGAGAGCCCCAAACATCCAGCTTTATGCAGTTCCTTTTTGGGTTTTAGAACATGGTTGTCATATTAGGGCTAAATCATCATATAGAGCCATATGAGTGTTGCATGAGCATAAAGTTTGGACCTTTACGTAACTTTTGAGTGTTAGAAGGCCAGATCTATAGGTTAGAGAAATAGATCTGACCTCAGAATGTCGTTTGACCATTCTCATGGAAGGAACTCGCCGAGTCCATGAGCGGACTCGACGAGTCGGATCGTGTTGCACCACAATTCGTGATCAGTGGTAACCCGTCGAGAGAAAGGTTAACTCGACGAGTCGAGTGAGGCCTTAAGAGGATTCAGAGGACACGCATGGACGCGCCGAGTCACCCGAGTGCACTCGACGAGTCTGGTCAAAGTTGGACCGTTGACTGGGGTTGACTTTTAGGGTTTTTTTGTCAACTTTTGGACATTGGACCATTGGAGGGGTAAAATGGTCTTTTCCCCTTCTGAGAGAATATAGGGAGGGACTAGTCTAGCCTTTGAGAGCCGTATTACTTAGAGATAATTACTTTATGTGATTAGGCGGAGGCTAGATCAGATATTCGAGTTCGAGACTTTCCGAGATTACCCGAGGTGAGTCTTCTCACTATACATTACCTAGAGTGGTAACTATGTGCAGACCGGAGGGTCTTATGTGTTATGTGTATGTTGAGTTTATATGCCTGTGATATATGTATGCTATGTGTTATATAGACCGGGCCGGAGGGTCCTACGATTTAGACCGGACCAGAGGGTCCAACGATTTAGACCGGACCGGAGGGTCCAACGAGCTAGACCGGACTGAAGGGTCCAACGAGCTACGGGACTGGAGGGTCCTGTTGAGATACATTGACCGGAGGGTCATACCGAGTTATAGCCTCGAGTGGCTTATGTGTTGTATGTGGTATTTTGGGGAACTCACTAAGCATTTATGCTTACCGTGTTATGTGATATGTGTTTCAGGTACCAGCGAGGATCGCGGGAAGGCGCCGGCATGATTTGTACACACTGGCAGAGGATTATGTTTTGAGATTCTGGGATATGTTTTATTATGATGACATTTGATACATGAGATTTTGAGAATATTATATGAGTTTTATTATGTGGAAAAATGAAAAATTGTTTTAAAATTTACGTCGTTACAAGTTGGTATCAGAGCCTTGGTTTGAGGGATTCGGATGCACCTTCGGGCGTATCTGAACTCAAACTGAGGATTTGAGAAATTTTGCATAAAAGAAACAATTTTTCTAAAAAGAGAAAAAGATTCTTGAGAAACGCAGAACAGAGCAGTGTGTACAATCAGCCAGCGCCCGAACGGTAATTTCCCAAAATACCCTTACATTATGTGTTATGAGATATTATGTGATATGCTATGCATGCTAGAGTAGGATAGGTATTCATAGTTAGGACTAGAGTGGGCCTGGTTTGTGATGCCTTAGCCTAGGAGTTACTGCTACTATGAGATACTTCGAGAGTGAGTAGGTAGCAGCGAGGAGCTTATGAGTGGTCTACTGGAGGGTAGCCTAAGTTTAGTGAGATATAGAGTACTTGTGATCTGGGACCCTAGGAGGAGGACTTGGGGTGAATACCGATGCGTTGTGGATGGTAGTATAGGGCCCGTACTACTGGAAACACCAGATCAGTGAGCAGTCCAAGTAAGAATCCTTAGGGTACTAAAGAACAAGTAGGGTTGAGTATCGAGTGCGAGTATACTCGAGCGAGTCTCTGACTTCTTTTGTGTTGTATTTCAGAGACATCATGGTTGGGACGCGCCACCACCTAGGGGGCAGTGGTACCAGTGATGAGGAGATTCGTATGTTGATTCACGAAGAGGTGGCCGCAGCCATTCGAGCAGAGATTCCTGAGATGTTTGTGTTGGGTTTTGAGCATTCTAACACTCCTATGGTGTACATGCAACCCTATAAACCTTGGATCTATGTTTTCTCTATTATACATGCAAATATTAAATATTCCAAGGTTTCATCCTAACTAGCATATTATGAAGCACCTATACTACAAAGTTCTAGTTAGATGACATACCTTTTGATGTAGCTTGATGTCTTCAAGCTTTAAGAGCTTAGCCCCAATAGTGTGGAAGCCTCAAGTGGAATCACAAATCACCAAAACACCTTGGAAAACCTTTAGAGAATATGGATACTTGGCTCACACTATGAAATCGGTTATTGCCTTCTTTAGTGTATCCACACTAGCCACTAGCATAATTTCATGAACCATAAGACCCTTTATATTGTGTGGAGGATTAGGGTTAAACCCTAATACCCATGACCTTTCATTTCCTAGGATCCATGGGTTAAAGCTCCATGGACTATCCATGAAGACTTAGCCCAACCTAAATGAACTTGGCCCACTACACATATATATATCTAAGAGTCCATATTTAATTAGTTCCTTTTGATCACTTAATTAATTATAAATTAATTCTTGATCAATACTAATTAAATAATATGATTATATATTAATATATTAGAACTTATAATATATTAATATAAATCATAAATATACTATTCTCAAAAGACTATCCATATAAATTGTGTCGGTGAAGTGCAACCCAAATAGACCATGTCGGGTCGGGTCAAGTACATACCAAATATAGTTATGGACTTAAACATTAATCCAACAGTCTCCCACTTGGATAAGTCTAAAACTATTATTGAGTATGACTTCAAAAACCAACTGGCAATCGTAGCTCTTAAAGCCGCTGTCGAACTCTGATCTTGTCAATGAACTCTGACCTTTGTCAATGACTTGTCCATTAGATAAGGGATCATATATTCCTCCATTCTAGATATCATATGGACTGAGACATGGATTATCAATCATTCTCTCTGTCCATTTGTTGTTTCCCGATTTCCGATTTATGATGACTGACTGATTGAACAAATCAAATTAGTCCTGGCTTGGCCAAGCACTCACATGTGTCATCGCTAAATCATCGAGGGGCCCACAGATATCGCTTTTATCCCGAAGGTAAAAGGAATGGATAAACTTCGACTCATATGGCTTGTTCTACTACTTTTTGAATCATACACAAAGGCACGTTTTATAACATCGAGTTACCAATGCGTTTTTGTGCAATCAATGTATAACTAACTCATAGTAACAACTCATATCTCTAGGTTTTAAGAATATAAGATATTATCGTCTCATGATCACTCGTGATAAAATCCATGAAGTGATTAAAATGAGTGTGGGTTGAATCCAATACTCAGAACTTATGAGCACTCATGAGTGTTGTAGCACCACTTTGTCCACCAACTTGGACCTCTACAAACCAACCCATGACAGTCTTGATTCATATCTACTTCCAACATATGACCGACTGTGGATGGTTTGAATAACTTAATCATTCAGGAAGAGCGACTTAGTTATTCTGGAAGTCAAAACATGCAAAGTGAAACACAACAATAAATGAATCAAATATGGTATCAAACCCTATGAATATAAATAAACACTTTTATTTATCACCATACTGATTACTCATTATTCATTGTTTCGGTTTTATCAACTTTATACTTGAATTAAAAACACTAGTTGTCCCATGCTCCAAGCATGTACACTATGTTTTTCTTAAACAATAGCTTTGCCATACACCAAGTATGCACTCTATGTTTGTATATGATCCTTACTTTGTGAAATAAACCAATTGAACATAATTTCAATGATTCTAATTTCACACTCCCAAATCCTTATCGAAAAATGTGAGAATTTCAAATTCCTATCATTTATCGAAATTTGTTTAGATTTTAAACTTATATGCACTGACCCTCCTGTAATGAATATGTACAAAGTCACAAAGACTTGTCAACAGTCATTATAAGGTATTCCAATGGAGATCAACTCCATGGAAACTAAGTCTCATATTCAAAGTACATTGCTTTGGACATGCTTCTTGCATTAAGTTTTCTAATCTTACACAGATAACTTCCACCTATGGAGACAACTCCATATTCTTATTTTGACTATCACTTCTGAATAAGAGATGCCTCTTTTCAGAATATGTCAATATGGTCCTTCCAAAATTAGCACTATACTTCCAACTGTCCCTGAGCAACCAATCTTTGGTAAACCTCAAATTGTCCTCGACAATTGCTTAATCATTTTAGTCATATCCAATTCTAGACCTTTTCCCTTCTTAATGCCTCTGGGCATTTGGAAAAATTTAGAAATGAAAAATATTATAGCACATGCAATCGATCCTGTACCCAAAACAAAATGGTACACGATTCATGATGTCTCACATAAAGACATGATTCTAGACCAGTCTTTTGCTACAATATTTTTATTTGCCATGTTTTCAAAATTTGACTATGAAGAGGGATGCCGTAATCATAATCGAATTTTGAGAACGCAATCTATAGAATTTCCTTAAGTTGAACCAATCCAACATGAAATTCATATATATATTCTTGACTAAAGATGATTAAGGTCTCAATCTAAGCCTTTAGAACTGAAATGAAGTATATCCTCTCCCTTAATTATAGCAAAACAACTTTTTCAATCCCTGCAGCCTCACGAATTGAAACTTTTGTTTTCTATAAATAACATTGCTAACCTGCAACACTAACAATAATTATCATGCTCCCACTAACATGATGATTATTATCATAACACTTATGCTCCCACTAGCTTTGACATGTACTCAGAAATCAGCTGGACTTCTAGAAATCAATACTTTATTGACTTTCTTACCAAAGTTCAGATTTCTGATACGAGATGCTTTGATAAAACTTTATCAAAATCATACACCTTTCCTTAGATAGCATGCATGTGTGTCTAGACAATTTCAGAACTATGAAAAGGGATGCCGTAATCATAGTCTCAATTGTTTAGACCTTTTTCCATCTGCTTCAAATCTACTTGGTGGAAGTGTTTCCTCACCATCATTTTCATGAATCGGAGAGAAACCTTATGACCCTTAGATTTTATGGTGTATGTGTCCTTATCCATGTGAATCGTCAAAACCATAGTCACAAGACAAGGATAATGACAAATCCAAACTCATATGGACTGAACTTATGCAATCTTAACTTCTTGCCACCTGGCAGTACAGGGCCTGCCATTGCTTCCAAGTTGTTATGCAACCATTTGAGAACTTTCAGAACTCCTATGCAAAGCCAACTTTAACTGGAATGGGCACAGAATATGTCAACACGATAGGTTATAAACCTCAAGTCGTGTGCTAGTGAAGAACCTCAGGTTTTATTCTTGATTAGTTCTTGAAATTCTTTTTAGGATCTTTAAGACTCCCACTATCCTCTTGACATATAAGACTATCTTGCCAAATATTCAAGAGATAGTGCGGATTCTTTATCAAGACAAACACTTCACACAATTGGCCTTAGTTGGTCTTTGTTTTATCCAAAACATCACAACTTACCAATTTCAAATGTACAAGAGTAGGACACTTTTACTCTTACATTTGACAAGTGTTTTAAACCTTTCTTTAAGATATGTCACTCAAGTTACAATCTTGGAGTATGACTCTAAGAATTGTTTTGGAACGGAGTATGACTCATCTTCCTGATCTAACCATTTCAACAATTCATGACTCCTCTTCTTAGTCATAAGAATGCACTAAGATGACCTTTAGAGGACTAATTGTGATATGATTTCTAAATCATTAAGATGATCACAAACATGATACTAAAGTACTCTCTCATCTTTTCAGATTTGAGAAACTTTTATCTTTCTGCCTAATTTGATTCTTCCTATTCGTTCTGCCATACATTGAGACTTTTCCAATGTTTCAGAATTATACTTAAACTTGTAAGTATAACCATATTTACTAAACTTTAGTAAATCAAATAGTCTTAACGAGCTTTGTGGTGGACATGACCAGTGCACAAGAATGTGTACTCGATCCTTTTAGTCCTTCACTTGACTCACACATCCATGTGAACAAGTAATTAGTCTTGATTTTCCAATGCTTGAAAGTTCTCATTCATCATACTATTCAACTTGCATGATTCCAAGTTTCGGTCTAATTGAAACTTGGGTGATGAGGAACTTTCCTGATTTGGTAAATTTAGACACTACCAGAAATGAAAGAATCAAATCCATTTTCCAATATTGTTGTCAGTGGAATCATATAAGCAACAATTTTCCACAAATGCCATTGTAAGGATACTTCAAATAAATAAAATTAAACAATTTTCTTTTATTTTAAAACTTTGCGGAAAAACTTATCCTTACAATCCACATGGAAAATTTTTGTTATCTATTCCTTAGCAATATATCATAACTTCTTAAGCAACTGCTCAAAATTCTGATGCGATCGAAATCCACCTTCGCGATCAGAATCAGCATATACTTCCTTTAAGATTTCTCTCTATTCTTTGATTCTTAAAACATCAACATGTGACCCAGTCACATCATGTAATGAGGATCTCAGAATAGAACTTAACAGAGTTAGATAATGGGCTCTACCTGATGTAGAGTCAAACTTATTGACTTTAACATCCTTAGGTAAATTTGGCAGCTTTGCAATCAACGCCCCTTCCTTTGGCAAAATAAACATATGGACCCTTTGGTAGTGGGACTATCTCAGACTTAGCCTTTCTCTTTACCATTTGGTCAACCGGGTTGACTATGGCCAATCCCTTTCCATTGGGAAGAGAATGCTTTTTCTGGATTTCCAGTGTCACCATTGTCACTGTCCATAAAGTTTTTGGGAAGTTGATCTTCTAATCAAATTTGCTTTACTATCGTTCCAAATCATTGTTGATTCAGCAGCACCAAGCAAATAGATATGATCATTAAGGTTCATGTCATAGTCTGTTTCATAGTAGTCCCAAAGGAACTCACTATGTGACTTAGAAAGTGATTGAACATCCAACTTTCTCAAGACTTTGACACCCAACTCTCCCGGCTTGTCAATATGTGACTTCATCTCTAAGATGTGATCACATTTAGACCTTGCTTGCCATTAGGGCTTGAGTGACCTTGAACTTGTGGGTTAGGGAGAATAATTGGAGGAGGTGGAGGAAGAGAAGTATGACTTCCATGAGCCAAACTCGGGAAGTCATATTCATTAGGAAAGCTTGGTTTGGGAAGATCATTGTTGTCTAAACCAGACATCAACAATGGGAGAAATTCACGTAAAGTTGATTTAAGTCCTTAATATAACACCCAATATGATATATTAAGGCTAGGACCCAACAAACTATTTTATAACTTGGAAGAGGGATGCCGTAATCCAAGCTATAAAATATTTGAAGGTAGGTGAATAACGATTCACCAATTTCCACCAAGATAAACGAAATGTATTATTAGGTTTTAATTGGTTTTGAAACTCCTAGATTCTTTTGAGATTCATTGAACTTTTCAATGGCATGTTTCAATCTCGAGTGTGCCCTTCAGGTTTTGTGACTGGGATGCCGAGGATCACAAAACAAGGTGTGAAGTAACCATGCAAATATACTTGGTACCCTTAATATTTACCCCTCAATCGATGTGCCGGTTAACCACACACGCTCCAACGATACTATGATAAACATTAAGTTACCCTTTGCCTACCTTGTTAAGTCCAGGTTAGTGTGCCGGTTAACCACACACGCTCCACTAACAGCTTAAACAAAGTGCAAAGTATAATTTCATGGATTAGCACCTTATTCACATTTTCCTAAGTAACTATGATTGGGAATTTATAAGTGTCTAGTTACTTAGTATTTATCATTATACTTATAATGAAGGGAGAATTATAGTCCTTGTCCTACATGTTCGGCTAACGACCCTCCACCAGTCAAGGAAGCGGTGGGTGAGAGTGGACACCCATTAAACTGTCATTTTATAGGCAGTACCCTTATACCCCCCTTATAGACCGGCTTCGTGAATGAGGCCTACTAATGGTAAGACGACTTGCTCTTATACATATAATATATTAAACTTTTAATATTATAATAGTATAAGGGTGTATTTTAGACATTTAAAATACTTTGTGGTTTAATCTATTAATTAAACTATACTCTTAATTTAATTAAATTTAAACCATGTCATTATGGAATTATTAATTCTCTTTTAATTAAACACTTTAATTATCTATTAATAAAGTCCATAAGAGTTAATTGAATTATTCAATAAAAACATCATAATTCCAATTATTAAATTCAAAATTAAAACCATTTAATTAATTGTTTAAGTTATGAACCCAAGAGTTTTAGAATTCAATTCTTTTTTTTTATCATAAAAAAACTTTTTCCAAATTCCAAAACTTGAGGGCAAGTTTTGTAACTCTTGAAAACTTTTGGATTCCATAACTTATGGAGTTAAATACTTGTTTTATGATGAAACTTTTCATGTTCCATAACTTAAGAACAAGTTATGGAATTCTTTAAAACATTAAGACCATGTTTTGTAACTCCATAAAAAACTTTGAATCAAGTTTTTTAAAAACCTTTTCATATCCATAACTTATGGAGGTTTCAAAAAACTCTTTAGATCAAACTTTTAAAACTAATAAAATAATCATATCATTTTATCTTTTACTAAATTTGACCTAATTCAACTCATATAGCAAATGATTCAAATTTTACAAATAATTAGTTTTTCACAAAAACAAGTAATTATCTTAAAATTTGACAAACGTCATGTTTTTTTTCCTTTTATTTCAACTTGAAAATAAAACATTTGCATCAATATAACAGAAAACAACCTGGCTCTGATACCACTGTTGGGTTTTGAGCATTCTAACACTCCTATGGTGTACATGCAACCCTATAAACCTTGGATCTATGTTTTCTCTATTATACATGCAAATATTAAATATTCCAAGGTTTCATCCTAACTAGCATATTATGAAGCACCTATACTACAAAGTTCTAGTTAGATGACATACCTTTTGATGTAGCTTGATGTCTTCAAGCTTTAAGAGCTTAGCCCCAATAGTGTGGAAGCCTCAAGTGGAATCACAAATCACCAAAACACCTTGGAAAACCTTTAGAGAATATGGATACTTGGCTCACACTATGAAATCGGTTATTGCCCTCTTTAGTGTATCCACACTAGCCACTAGCATAATTTCATGAACCATAAGACCCTTTATATAGTGTGGAGGATTAGGGTTAAACCCTAATACCCATGACCTTTCATTTCCTAGGATCCATGGGTTAAAGCTCCATGGACTATCCATGAAGACTTAGCCCAACCTAAATGAACTTGGCCCACTACACATATATATATCTAAGAGTCCATATTTAATTAGTTCATTTTGATCACTTAATTAATTATAAATTAATTCTTGATCAATACTAATTAAATAATATGATTATATATTAATATATTAGAACTTATAATATATTAATATAAATCATAAATATACTATTCTCAAAAGACTATCCATATAAATTGTGTCGGTGAAGTGCAACCCAAATGGACCATGCCGGGTCGGGTCAAGTACATACCAAATATAGTTATGGACTTAGACATTAATCCAATAGTTTGGGTCTATCAAGACCACTTTGATTGAGACGTTTGACGAGCGGTATGCTTCTCTCACCGAGGCTGCTGTTGTTGCAGCCACCGCAGCCGTCGCCGCTGCCAGGCCACAGGGGGTGACTCGTTGCTGTACCGAGAGTTCAACAACACGAAGCCACCATAGTTTGATAGGACTCATGATCTGATAGCCGCGATGAGGTGGATCTCTGACATTGAGGGATGCTTCTACACCTGTTCTTGTCCGGAGCATCTGAGAGTTCGGTTCGTGCTGAACCAGCTTCGCTTGGGAGCGAAGGACTGGTGGAAGTTTGTTACGACAGACTTCACTCCTGCAGAGATTACAGCGGTGACCTGGGAGAGGTTCACCACCATGTTCCGAGATGAGTATGTTCCCCCGGTGGAGAGGGAATGATTGGCGCAGGAGTTCTTGTCCCTCAAGCAGGGGACGGAGTCCGTGACTGTGATTACACAGATGTTTCATGAGAGGGCGTTGTTTTTCCCTGAGCACGTGTCTACTGAGCAGGCACGTATGAGCCGATATCTGAGCATACTGAGGAGGGACATTCGTGAGTTCGTGGCGAACTCGACATACCGGACATTTGCCGAGCTCCAGGCGAATGCCCGGAAGAGGGAGATTGAGCTAGAGACTCAGGCCAGGGAGGAGGCCGAGTCTCAGAGGAGGGATAGGCGGCCGGTACAGTCTCAGCCAGCAGCCAAGCGGGCAAAGCCTGCTGATTCGAGATCTGGAGGTCCGAAGGGCCGCACTTGCGAGAAGTGCGGCAAGAGCCATGATGGGACGTGCAGAGCGGGTGTGTGCTACAAGTGTGGGAAGGAGGGGCATATCGCGAGGGATTGCCCCAAGGGATTTTCGGTTTGCTTTCACTGCAATCAGACAGGCCATCGAAAGGCCGAGTGCCCGCAGCTACTTCAGGGATCAGCACAGGGATCTGCACCTGCTGCTAGAGCTACCGAGGTCCAGCCAGGGCTCTGCACAGGGATCTGCACCTGCTGCTAGAGCGAAGGCCGAGGCACCGAAGGCTCGCGGGAGAGCCTTTCAGTTGACAGCGGAGGAGGTCCGCGCAGCGCCCGATGTCGTGGCTGGTATGTATTCTTTTATTTACTTATACTGAGTTTGAGATGTTGTGCTTATTCTGTGGTATGCATAGGTACTTTTCTTGTGAGTTTTGTACCTGCTTTGGTGTTATTTGACTCGGGTGCGAGTCGATCTTTTGTGTCATTAGCGTTTAGCCAGCACATCAGTACCCGACGAGAGGCGCTGAGTCGACCTCTACGAGTTTCTATAGCTGACGAGCGAGCGGTTTATGCTACTGATGTGATTCGAGGATGTGTACTAGAGATTTTCGGTGTTGAGTTCCCGATAGATCTTTTACCGATTGCGATGGGTGATGTCTGTGTCATCGTGGGCATGGACTGGTTGAGCCGATTTGGAGCTGTTATAGACTGCGAGCGGCAGTTGGTGACCATACGAGACCCTAGTGGGGAGTACTTATGGTGTATGGCGAGGGTACCCGGTCTGGGTGAACATTTTGTTCGGCTGCCAGATCGAGACAGAGTCTATAGCAGGGCTGTAGAGGGTTTGTAGCCTATGTGATGGATACACGAGTTGCCATAGAGAGGCCGAGTTATGTCAGTGAGGTACCGATAGTGCGAGAGTTTCCGGATGTTTTCCCCGAGGAGTTGTCGGGTGTGCCTCCCGAGAGGCAAGTGGAGTTCCGCATCGATTTGGTTCTGAGGGCAACATCTATTGCCAAGGCACCCTATCGCCTTGCGTCACCGGAGATGCAAGAGTTATCCTCACATATTCAGGAGCTGTTGGGGAAGGGATTCATCCGACCGAGTAGCTCGCCGTGGGGAGCGCCGATCCTTTTTGTCAAGAAAAAGGATGGTTCACACCGGATGTGCATTGATTACCGGGAGTTGAAAAAATTAACGGTCAAGAACCGTTATCCATTACCGAGGATCGACGATCTGTTCGATCAATTGTAGGGTGCGTCTTGGTTTTCCAAGATAGACTTGAGCTCTGGATATCACCAGATGAGGGTGCGTGATGAGGATATCCAGAAGACAGCATTTAGGACTCGTTATGGGCATTACGAGTTCGTGGTGATGCCTTTTGGGCTCACCAATGCACCAGCGGCGTTCATGGACCTCATGAACCGAGTATGCAGGCCGATGTTGGATCGATCGGTGATTGTGTTCATCGACGACATTCTAGTGTATTCGAGGACCAGAGAACAGCATGAGGAGCACCTGAGGGAGATCCTTGGAGTATTGAGATCGGAGAGGCTTTTTGCCAAATTCTCCAAGTGTGATTTCTGGTTACGAGAGGTCCAGTTCCTGGGATATCTCGTTAATCACAATGGGATATTGGTCGATCCGGCCAAGATTGAGGCTGTCATGAGTTGGGAGGTGCCGAGATCCCCCACCGAGATCAGGAGTTTTCTGGGGTTGGCCGGCTACTATCGGAGATTTATCTGGATTTCTCCAAGATTGTTGTTCCCCTCACCAGATTGACCCGGAAGGGCGTTGCTTTTTCTTGGGGTCTAGAGCAGCAGACCTCGTTTGAGACCCTTCGCCAGAGACTATGCGAAGCCCCAGTGTTAGCCCTTCCGGAGGGAATGGAGGATTTTGTGGTTTACTGTGATGCGTCTATATCAGGTTGGGTGCGGTGCTTATGCAGAGAGGGCACGTGATAGCATACACATCGAGGCAGCTGAAGCCTCATGAGACGAGGTATCCCACCCACGATTTGGAGTTGGGGGCAGTGGTGTTCGCCCTCAAGATATGGCGCCATTATCTGTATGGGGTCCAGTGTACTGTATACACGGACCACAAGAGTTTGAAGTATCTGATGGATCGGCCCAACCTGAACATGCGTCAGAGGAGATGGTTGGATGTGGTAAAGGATTATGATTGTGAGATCCTGTACCACCCGGGCAAGGCTAACGTGGTAGCCGATGCCCTGAGCCGCAGGGCGGAGAGTGCCCCGATTCGAGACATATGTATGAGGATGACGGTGATGACTCCGGTGTTGGACACTATACGAGAGGCCCAAGCAGAGGCTGTGAGACCGGAGATTCATAAAAGGGAGCAGGTGATTGGACAGGTGTCCGAGTTTGTGACGGATAGTCGAGGGCTCATGACCTTTCGTGGTCGAATTTGGGTGCCGTATACGGGCGGGGCACGTAGCACTCTGTTGGAGGAGGCGCATAGATCGAGATTTTCGATCCATCCCGGGGCCACTAAGATGTATTTGGACCTGAAGAGAGACTACTGGTGGCCCTGTATGAAGAGGGATGTTGCATGGGTAGTAGAGAGGTTCTTGACCTGTCGCCGGGTTAAGGCCGAGCACCAGCGTCCGCATGGCAAGTTGCAGCCACTAGAGGTTCCCCAGTGGAAGTAGGAACAGATTTCTATGGATTTTATCAGCAAATTGCCGAGGACCGCGAGGGGTGTTGATGTAATTTGGGTGATTGTGGACCGGCTGACGAAGAGCGCTCACTTCCTTGGTATCAATGAGAGCTCTTCTACGGAGAGGCTGGCAGAAATGTATGTGAGAGAGGTGGTGTCGCGGCATGGGGTGTCGATCTCGATTGTGTCAGACCGAGATGTATGTTTTACTTCCAGGTTCTGGAAGAAGTTTCATGAGGAGTTGGGTACGAGATTGCATTTCAGTACTGCTTACCACCCACAGACGGACGGGCAGAGTGAGCGGACGATTCAGACACTCGAGGACATGCTTCGGGCATGTGTTATGGACTTCGGTGGAAGTTTTCTTAACACATGCTTCGGGCATGTGTTATGGACCTCAGAATGTCGTTTGACCATTCTCATGGAAGGAACTCGCCGAGTCCATGAGCGGACTCGACGAGTCGGATCGTGTTGCACCACAATTCGTGATCAGTGGTAACCCGTCGAGAGAAAGGTTAACTCGACGAGTCGAGTAAGGCCTTAGGAGGATTCAGAGGACACGCATGGACTCGCCGAGTCACTCGAGTGCACTCGACGAGTCTGGTCAAAGTTGGACCGTTGACTGGGGTTGACTTTTAGGGTTTGGTCAACATTTGGACATTAGACCATTGGAGGGGTAAAATGGTCTTTTCCCCTTCTGAGAGAATATAGGGAGGGACTAGTCTAGCCTTTGAGAGCCGTATTACTTAGAGATAATTACTTTATGTGATTAGGTGGAGGCTAGATCAGATATTCGAGTTAGAGACTTTCCGAGATTACCCGAGGTGAGTCTTCTCACTATATATTACCTAGAGTGGTAACTATGTGCAGACCGGAGGGTCTTATGTGTTTTGTGTATATTGAGTTTATGTGCCTGTGATATATGTATGCTATGTGTTATATAGACCGGACCGGAGGGTCCTACGATTTAGACCGGACCGGAGGGTCCAACGATTTAGATCGGACTGGAGGGTCCAACGAGCTAGACCGGACTGGAGGGTCGAACGAGCTATGGGACTGGAGGGTCCCGCTGAGACACATTGACCGGAGGGTCATACCGAGTTATAGCCTCGAGTGGCTTATGTGTTGTATGTGGTATTTTGGGGAACTCACTAAGCATTTATGCTTACTGTGTTATGTGATATGTGTTTCAGGTACCAGCGAGGATCGCGGGAAGGCGCCGGCATGATTTGTACACACTGGCAGAGGATTATGTTTTGAGATTTTGGGATATGTTTTATTATGATGACATTTGATACATGAGATTTTGAGAATATTATATGAGTTTTATTATGTGGAAAAATGAAAAATTGTTTTAAAATTTACGTCGTTACAACGCGACATGTTGATTTTATGTTTTATGAATGCTAAATGAGATTTAAAACATAAGTATCATCATCCAAATTTTGGTTTATTAAAATATGACTTTTATCATAAGATGCATAAAATTGAGTTTATAAAATAAAATGAGTTTATTTTACAAATTCATGAAGTCATAATATTTTGATTGTTAAAAGAATATTAAAAATAGTGATTTTATAACTCATCCAAAACTCCAAGTCTTAAATATAAAATGAAGTTTTATTAAGATTATTACCGGTTCTTAAAACCGATCTATGATTAGACTTTAAAATACTGGATTTTAGTGGATAATTGATCGTGGCTAATGGCAAATAAAAGGAAGTTTTATTTGGCACCTTAAGAACCTCATAACAAGTGATATGAATTTTACAAAAGGGTACATGAATTGTTGGATGCATGAAATATTCATGAGACCATGTTTTTATAAACAATAATTGTAAAACATATATAAAACCTTTTCTAAAAATGCAAGTCATTGTCGTCCTTTTGAAGAACACTCGTTATCATTTGTATGGTCTTAGTGTCACAGGGTCACCTGGTCACTAGGATTGGATTATGATGTTCGGGGGTAGTTTTGTAGTTTCTGGTTTCTAAATGGTCACCTTGTCGCTGGTTAGTTACAATACTACATGTTGTTTCAAGTAGGATGACTTGATCAGAATCTTGTGTGATAAAGGTTATCTAAGCATGAGAGGTCCTAGGCATAAATGGGATAAACATGCCAAGTTAAGCAATTGTTGTTTAGGATCCCATAATCTAGGAGTTACATATCGTATGCAATTGGTAATCGCTACCTACTGAGTTTGATTAATTTTATGGGATAAAGGTCACCTAACCATTTACTTGTTTCGTTACTTGGATCCTAGACTTTAATAATTTAATGTTTTAGTTAACAATAAAAGGTATTAACTTTTAAAGACTAAATATTGAAAATACTAAATGAAACTTTGTTAAATTATGTTGATAACTGTTAATAATTTTACGCCTTGCAAAACCACTCTCTTGTTGAGTTTCAAGAGACAGTAACATTTGATGGTTATAATTTCTATAACTGGTATAATATCTTGAGGTTTTACCTTAAGGATAAATAGAAATTATATATACTAAAAGATCTCATACCTGAACAACCTCTGCAAACCAGTTAGTTTGATCATGATGCTTTGATGGAAGCATTATTGTGATGATGCTGATGTGTCTCACATGATCACATCATACTGTAGTAATTAACCTTGACTTGCGGAAAGTCTTGGATAATTATGAAACATATGAGATGTCTCATCAAGTAAAACAAATATTCAATTAGAAGACTAGAAAGTGCTTCAATTTTGTTTAAGCATTGAATAAAAGGAGGTCTAAGAGATTATGTACTCAAATAGACTTATAGTTCAGTTAAGGGATATACAACATGGACCCAGAAATCAAGAAATTATCTAAATGATTAGTGTTGTTTCTATTGTGGACGAAACTGGACACTAAAAGAGAAATTGCGTCTCTAATCTCATTGAGCTAAAGAAGTATGACTTGGACAAGACTTCAGATATCTATATGATAGAACTATTTATTCTTTGATCATTTACTTGAGTATGTTGTACTTCAAGTGACACCAATAATTGATATTATGTGCTGATGATCGGAAGAAATAATCAACTGATTACAAACGAATGGTATTTCGTGCTGAAGATATAACAAGTATTGTTATAGTCTTTATTTAAACAATAGATGTTTTGTACCTATTTTTATAGGGACATGTAACAGTTGTAACTTTATGAATAAATGTAGATTTACTTATCGTTTAATGGGTGTTCACATTCATGTTAAAAAACGATATATTCTATGTTAAAAAATATTTTCTCATAATGTTAATTATGAAGTAAATCTATAAGCTTTCGTTAAATTAATAGTTCTGATCATAACACCAAAATGAACAAATGATATTTGATTGAAACTTATCTATGTCATAATCATCATGACTATATAAATATGAAACATATATACCAACTTCAAAAGGATGGAATTTTTAAAGGAAAATGAGCTTGATTCATTTGATATATATGGATCCTATTTATATGGGAAGATGATTCACAAGTGTCTTTACCTATTAATAGTTAAAGAACAAAAGGCTTGACAACGAATTATACATAAGTGATGTATGTAATCTTTTCAATGCATGAATATATTTGGTGATAGATGTTTAATCAATTTCACTGATGACTTTTATTCGTTATTGATGAAACTGATGAATATAAAATTATAAGATCGATAGATTCAAGAATAGGATTAAGAATCAAACACAAAGAATGAAGATCAAAGTTGTGCTGGATGATTAAAAAGCATTGCCTTAGAAGAGCTCGATGAAGAACTTCTACTGTAAAGGCAGTGTAGGGTTACCAGATCATTAATTAAAACACGGTGCATGCATGCACTATTTATACTCTAACCTTAGCATAATAAGTAACCGGGTGGACAGGCCCAGCCCGTTACAAAAGATTGAATAATTACAACATAATAATTGACACAACACAATATAACCCCAATAGAAACTTTTGATTTGCTCAAATTGTTTCATAGTGAAGATTGAAATACAACTTAATGTGATCATCATTAACCTTTCGTTGTGATAAAGAAAATGAGTTTTGTGAAACAAGTCTTCTTGGAACATCTTAGGAGTTGTGGAATCGATTCACAACTCATTCCGACAAAAACACTCACTCGTCATTAGTATGGTTCTTGTGGCACAGGACCACCTGGTCACTTGGATCTATCTTTTGATGTTCGAGGTAGCCTTCAAATTCTATAGTGGGATAGGGTCACATGGCCAATGGTTGAATGTCGATAGTACAAGTTTTTGAAGAGGATAAAAATAGACCTTTCAGTCTATTACATGATGTTTATTAAAAGAACTATTTACTTTATAAAAATTTTGGAATTATGCTCACTGCAACAAATATATATATATATATATATATATATATATATATATATATATATATATATATATATATATATATATATATATTCCAACCAAACAAGTGGATTAAATACTTTCATTAGACTAAGGACGTAATGGTTTGTCCATATCTAAAAGGTATGGAGTTATAGAGCTTATGTTTGACAATAAGCTTAACTACTCTAGCATCTACAAATTTCATTTATGTAGACTATCCTAAATGATTGTTTAGGTTGAAGTCTCTACTAACCCCTCAAATTATCATTCCATAAGACAAGTACTCTTGCACCTATAAATTTCATTTATGTAGACACCGTCCGAGCCGAGTTGTCTGGCGTCCGACCCTCGCATCCGAGCCGCGCTGCTGCTGCGATGTGGCCTTCGCACCTGCTGCCACCTGCCCTCTGCGGTCCGAACCTCGGCCCTATAAAAGGGAGGCTGCGAGATCTTCCGACTACTTTTGGAAAATTGCCATTTTTTACCCCTAAACTCAAATTTTCACTATTTCGACTTCCCCCGAAGCCCCGGAATCATTTTTTAACACCCGAAACACGCCCCGAAGTGCCCGATGACCCCGAGAAATTTATCTTTTTGGTTTGAAGTTCAACCCTCGCAGGGCCCGGTTTTCAATAAAGCTCCCGATTTTCAACGAAGAAAGCTATTTATTATAACGAAGTGTTGCACAAAGTACTATTTTAACCCCCGATTAATTCACGGTGAGTTCAATATATAGGAACAATTGTATGTTATGTGTTATATGTGCTATGTGCTTTTCAGTGTTATTATTCCGGGTTATTTTCCCGTGTTATTTTTAGTCGCTATTTTAATAGCAAAGTAATACCTTTGACCATGTGATCAGTGAAAGGACTTAGATTCACATTGGAACTGGTATGTAGCCTCTGGCCATGTAGAGCATGTCTCCGTAAGAGAATGACTTCTATTCTATGGCATTGGCAGAAGGTTAGACAGGGCGTGAAAACCTGAAATCTACCAAATTGTTTAATCAGAAATTGAATGTCTTCTGTGCCATTTGGGCTGAAGTTTTATTGATGTATATCAAGTATTGAAATTGTTATGTCTCATTGATCGTATATCTTTGAATTAAGTCATTGATTGTTATGGAAAGATTATCACATGATTCACATATGTCTTTGTTGTTCCTCTTTGCTTCTGCCATAATGATGTATGTATATGGCATAACGTTATATTGTATCTATTATTGAACTCACTAAGCGTCACTGCTTACCCCTCTCAATGTTTAACAATTGCAGGAGATAAGTAAGCAGTGTAGTCATATACTGTTAGAAGCTTTTGAATAGTTTGAAACTATTGTATTTTGTACTCATGTAAATATAAAACTATAGTATCCTGGGAAGTTATGTAACATATAATACTTTGTAATAGTCGGTTTGTATCCAGTCGTTTATAAACAAGTTATCAATGTAAAATATTATTTAGTGAATATGCATGTAGCATGTTTTGGAGTAACAACTGTTTCAATTATGAAAGCAAGTGTGGGTCTTTCAATCATGTTATCAGAGCAGTAGTTTAAGTGAACTAAATTCCACGGATTGGTATTTAGACTTAAACTATTGGAAGTTCAATATATTAACTGAGTCATTGTAAGTATATGGATACAAACCATAGGAAAGACTTAAGTAAAGTATTAGGTTATAATAAATCCTAATATTCTAAAATACTATGTTACTCCTAAATTTAAGAGCAATGGCTAAACAAGTGAGTAGCGATACACCAGAAATGGGTGGAGGTCCTCAACCTAAGGAAGTAAATACTCCAGTATCTCCTCGTGAGGAGTGACTATTGGGTAAACTTACTGGTGTTATTCGACGGACTCTTGAAGAACACAAAAAGAATGGTGATAAAGAAAAAGATAAAGTCACCGGAGAATCTTCAGGAGAGAAGGCGAGACATCCCACATTCAAGACATTCAAGAGTAGCGGTGCTACAGAGTTTTCTGGTGTCCTTAATCCCATAGTTGTTCTAACTTGGATCCAGAACACAGAGAAAGTATTTCGTATTTCTCATGTGGATAATGAAGACAAGGCTAATTATGCTTCTGCAATGCTCATCGGAGAAGCCTTGTTCTGGTGGGAAGCAACATATGAAGCTCTCAACGGGTTTGTCCAGGAGAATTTATCCTGGGAAATGTTCAAAACTCGTTTGCTAGAGAAGTATTGTCCTCTAGACATGAGGAGGAGATTGGAGAAGGAACTCCTCGAGCTTAAACAAGAAGGAATGACTGTGAATGAGTATGAAACTCAGTTTAATCAAAGAGCAAGGTTTGCTACAAAGTATATTCCAACTGAAGACGAGAAAATTCAGTTATTCATGGAGGGACTACGACACGAAATCCACGATTTCGTTGCCAATCGTGAAGTTCTGTCATTCGATAAAACCGTTGAGTATGCTCGAAGACGCGAGCATGACTTAGAAATACGTGGTGCCACTTTTATTGTTCCGAAGCATCCACGTACTGAAAGAACTGTTCCTGCTCCCTCTATTCCACCAGCTCAATCTGTTCGACCTGAACCTAACAAGAAAGTGCAATCTCAGAGTGCTTTTCGTGGCCGCGGCACATCACAATCTTTTTCTATGCAATCGCCTTCATGTCGCGTTTGTGGAAGGAATCATCCGGGTCAATGCAAAATAGACAAGGAATCTATTGTCTGTTATGGATGTGGAGAAACGGGTCACATAAAGCCATCTTTCCCGAGGAAAGATGTTACTTCTTATGCATGTGGTATTACTGGCCACAGGAAGCGTTACTGCCCTACTCTTACCAGCCAAGTGACGGGAAGTCAAGCTTCCTTTCAACAACCAAAGGATACTCCAACTAAAAAGGAGGAGGTGCCAAAAGCTAAGGGTCGTGCATTCTAGATTACCGCAGAGGAGGCACGCGAGGACTCGAATGTTGTGACGGGTACATTTCTTGTCAATTCTAAACCTGCTCACATCTTATTTGATTCTGGTGCCTCAGATTCTTTTGTGTCTCATAAATTTGCGCATTCTTTTCAAACTGCTTGCTGTGCACTTGCGCAACCATTTCACCTAGATACTACGGTAAGTATATCATTACATGCTGATAAAATCTATAGGGATTGTGTCGTAGAAATTGAAGGTTATAATTTTCTTGTTAACCTGATCCCTATCTCCTTGCCCAACTTCGATATTATTCTCGGCATGGATTGGTTGTCAAAGAACCACGCAGAACTTTTGTGTTACGAAAAGATGGTACGCATCCCTATTAAAGGGGAAGATCCTATTTATGTCCACGGTGAACAAAGGATCTTAAAAATGATCTCTTTCCTCAAAGCTCGTAAATTTATATCGAAGGGATGCCCTATCTATCTGGCATACATAGTTGATATCTCAAGAGATGAGAAGAAAACTATAAATGATGTTCCCGTTGTTAACGAATATCCTAATGTTTTCCCCGATGAATTGTCTGGACTTCCTCCGGACAGGCAAGTAGAATTCCGAATAGACCTTGTGCCTGGCGCTGCTCCGATTGCAAAGACTCCTTATCGTCTTGCGCCAGCTGAGATGAAGGAAATGATGATTCAACTGCAGGAATTACTTGACATAGGCTTTATTCGACCGAGTACCTCTCCTTGGGGTGCTCCAGAATTGTTTGTCAAGAAGAAGGACGGATCGATGCGAATGTGTATTGATTACCGTGAGCTAAATAAGGTGACTATCAAGAACAAATACCCACTACCTCACATTGACGATTTGTTCGATCAACTTCAGGGTGTTAGCTATTTCTCAAAGATTGATTTGAGATCTGGTTATCATCAGTTGAAAGTACACGAGCAGAATGTACCCAAGACTTCTTTCCGTACTCGTTATGGGCATTTTGAATTCCTTGTCATGCCGTTCGGTTTGACAAATGCTCATGCTGTATTCATGGATATGATGAATCGAGTAATGCGCCTAATGCTCGATAAATTTGTCATCGTATTCATTGATGATATTCTAATCTATTCCAAGTCTGAAGCTGATCATGCCATTCATATTCGTGCGGTATTAGAACTTCTTCGAAAGGAGAAACTATATGCTAAATTCTCGAAATGTGAATTTTGGCTTCGCCAAGTTCAATTTCTCGGCCATGTTATTTCTGGTGATGGTGTATCCGTAGATCCTACCAAAATCGAAGCTATTCAAAATTGGGAAGTGCCCCGTAATGCTTCCGAAATTCGTAGTTTCTTGGGTCTAACGGGATATTACCGGAGATTCATTAAATACTTTTCTCATATAGTCGTACCTCTCACGAGTCTTACACGAAAGGAAGTGAAGTTTGAATGGGGTGAAGCCCAAGAAAAAGCTTTCTCGACTTTAAAAGATCTTTTGACTCATGCTCCAATCTTATCACTTCCAGAAGGTGATAGTGATTTCTCCGTCTATAGCGATGCTTCTGGGTTGGAACTCGGTTGTGTGTTGATGCAACGTGGTAAAGTGATAGCCTATGCCTCAAGAAAACTGAAAGATTATGAAAAGAATTATCCCACCCATGATCTCGAACTCGCTGCAGTAGTATTCGCCCTAAAACTCTGGAGACATTATCTTTTTGGTACAAAATGCCAATTGTTTACCGACCACAAAAGTCTCAAGTATATATTCAGTCAGCAAACTTTGAATATGAGACAACAACGAGCCATGGAGCTGATCAAGGATTATGACTGTGAAATCCTGTACCATCCTGGAAAGGCCAATGTAGTTGCCGATGCACTTAGCAGGAAAGTTTATCGTAATAGTATGTGATATACTATTACTCACACTACAGTGAAGTTCACTATCCTAGATGAACTAGAGAAATGGCAATTTGAGGCCTTAAAGCCAGAAAATGTGAAGAAGGAAGGGATGGTACATTATGCTGATGTTTTACTTGATGATCCACGAGGATTGAAGGTATTCAAGAATCGACTATGGATTCCAAAGATTGGTGGATTAAGAAAGAAGATTTTAGATGAAGCTCATAAGTCTAAGCTGTCAATACATCCTGGTACAAGTAAAATGTACTATGATGTAAGAGCTGATTATTGGTGGTCTGGACTAAAGCGAGACATTGGAAGATATGTACAGGAATGCTTAGTATGCTTACAAGTCAAATCAGAGCACCAAAAGCCTTACGGAACTCCAGAAAGTCTTAGTGTTCCTGTATGGAAATGGGAAGAACTGTCCATGGATTTTATTACCAAATTGCCAAAGACTGCTAGACAGCATGATAGCATTTGGGTAATCGTCGACCGCCTGACTAAGAGTGCACATTTTCTCACCATGCGTGAAACGGCTCCAATGGAGAAATACGCACAAGTATACTTGGATGAAATTGTTGCGAGGCATGGTGTGCCACTAAAGATCATTTCCGATCGTGATACTCGCTTCACTTCTCACTTTTGGGCGAGTATGCAACGTGAATTGGGATCTCGAGTTGCTCTCAGCACAGCTTATCATCCCCAAATAGATGGTCAGACGGAGAGAACAATCCAAACAGTAGAAGATATGTTTCGTGCATGTGTCTTGGAGTTCGGTGGTAACTGGGACAAGTATTTACCTCTTGTCGAATTTTCATATAATAACAGTTACCACACTTCAATCAAAATGCCACCATATGAAGCATTATATGGTCGTAAATGACGTACGCCATTATGTTGGCGTGATGTAGGACAGAAGATCCTTGGAGGCCCTGAAATGATTCAAGACACCACCGAAAAAATTCAAATTGTACGAGAAAGAATGAAAGCGGCCCAGGATCGACAAAAGTCCTATACAGAAAAGAGGAGGCGACCCATAGAATTCCAGGTGGGTGATTCGTAATGCTAAAGGTATCCCCGTGGAAAGGCCTTATGCGATTTGGGAAGAAAGGAAAGTTGAGTCCCAGATTTGTTGGTCCTTTCAAAATCATCCAGAAAATTGGTAAGCAAGCATATCGCTTGGAATTGCCTGAAGATTTGGCTGGTATTCATGATGTGTTTCATGTGAGCTATCTGCGTAAATGTTTAAGCATATATGATGAGGCGGTTCCATTATCCGAGGTGAAACTGGATAATAAATTAAGATACGTAGAAGAGCCTGAAGAGATCGTAAATGAAAGAACGACTAAGCTACGTAATAAAGAAGTAGAGTTGGTGCTTGTCAAGTGGAAACACCATCGAGGCCCAAATTATACTTGGGAAAATAAGAGTGAGATAAAAGCAAAATATCCCCATTTGTTTTAATCGCTGTAATTTCGGGGACGAAATCCTCAAAAGGAGGAGGTATTTGTAACATACACGTTTTGAAATCGTGTATTGTAAATTATAAAAGTGAATAATATTATGAAATATTATGTGAAATTGAGTGTTGAGTTCTAACATATAGTTTTTACTAAGAAATGAAGTAAAACTATGTTTAGAATCACTCAGAAAATATTGGAAGTCTTATGAGATTCCAATCAAAAGGCAAATAGTGAAATTTAACGAAAATATAAAACTTGAAATAAGTAAAATTTTATTATTGAAAATTGTTGATAATCTCATTAGAAACATGTAGGCGAAAACCTCATCGAAATCCGAGTTATAACGAAGAAGTTATGACCAATCGAAGATCCGCAACAAAACCGACAAACACTATTCAGCGTAAAAAGTGAGTTTTCGATAAACTACTTTTTAGCCTTAGTGATCTAAATGAAATTCGTAGTACTCGTTAAACCGAGAATTTTCATAAAAAGAACGTCCAAATCTGACTTCGTATGAGGAAGTTATGATTTTTCTATGTTTCAGAATAGTAGTAGACAGCTAAAAACTCGAAATAAAGATCAAGCGATATTTAGTTGAAGCAACCTAAACGAGAATCGAAGGTCTCGTCAATAGTAGTACAACGGTAAAAAGACTGACGAAAACGGACGTCGGATGAAGAAGTTATGATCTTTTAACAGATTTTCCTGTCCCGGTCTGTTAAAAATAATAATATTAAAAATAAATTCAAAATTAGCCGACGAAGTCTAAACAAAAGTTGTAGATTATATTTCCGCCTAAACGTGCATATAAAGAACGTCAAAAACGGAGCCCGTATACGAAAGTTATGGATTTTAGAAGTTTTGGGTTCAATTTCCAAGAAAATTCGCATGGATAAGCTTCATCCGGACCAGCCACGTCACCCTCGCTCCGAGCTGGCCGCGTGTCCGAAGCAGCTGCGTCATCCGAGTCGTGGCGCTTCCGAGGAGCGACGCGTGTCGCACATGTGTCCGAGTCTCGCATCCGACGCGTGCCACCATCCGAGCCGAGCCGTCTGGCGTCCGACCCTCGCATTCGAGTCGCGCTGCTGTTGCCGCGTGGCCTTCGCACCTGCTGCCACCCGCCCTATCTGGTCCGAATCTCGGCCCTATAAAAGGGAGGCTGCGAGATCTTCCGGCTACTTTTGGAAAATTGCCATTTTTCACCCCTAAACTCAAATTTTCACTATTTCGACTTCCCCCGAAGCCCCGGAATCATTTTTTAACACCCGAAACACGCCCCGAAGTGCCCGATGACCCCGAGAAATTTATCTTTTTGGTTTGAAGCTCAACCCTCGCAGGGCCCGGTTTTCAATAAAGCTCCCGATTTTCAACGAAGAAAGCTATTTATTATAATGAAGTGCTGCACAAATTACTATTTTAACCCCCGATTAATTCACGGTGAGTTCAATATATAGGAACAATTGTATGTTATGTGTTATATGTGCTATGTTCTTTTCAGTGTTATTATTCCGGGTTATTTTCCCCGTGTTATTTTTAGTCGCTATTTTAATAGCAAAGTAATACCTTTGACCATGTGATCAGTGAAAGGACTTAGATTCACATTGGTACTAGTATGTAGTCTCTGGCCATGTAGAGCATGTCTCCGTAAGAGAATGACTTCTATTCTATGGCATTGGCAGAAGGTTAGATAGGGCGTGAAAACCTGAAATATACCAAATTATTTAATCGGAAATTGAATGTTTTCTGTGCCATTTGGGCTGAAGTTTTATTGATGTATATCAAGTATTGAAATTGTTATGTCTCATTGATCGCATATCTTTGAATCAAGTCATTGATTGTTATGGAAAGCTTATCACATGATTCACATATGTCTTTGTTGTTCCTCTTTGATTCTGCCATAATGATGTATGTATATGGCATAACGTTTTATTGAATCTATTATTGAATTCACTAAGCGTCACCGCTTACCCCTCTCAATGTTTAACAATTGCAGGAGATAAGTAAGCAGTGTAGTCATATACTGTTAGAAGCTTTTGAATAGTTTGAAACTATTGTATTTTGTACTCATGTAAACATAAAACTATAGTATCCTGGGAAGTTCTGTAACATATAATACTTTGTAATAGTCGGTTTGTATCCAGTCGTTTATAAACAAGTTATCAATGTAAAATATTATTTAGTGAATATGCATATAGCATGTTTTGGAGTAACAACTGTTTCAATTATGAAAGCAAGTGTGGGTCTTTCATATATATATATATATATATATATATATATATATATATATATATATATATATATATATATATATATATATATATATATATATATATATATATATATATATATATATATATAGGTCATGGCAACTTAAATGATTAAGTAAAATTGCATTAATTGTCAAGGATCTTAAAAGAGCTTAAGATAAAGGACTTTGAGAGAGTTATCTTGTCAAATACCACATGACATGATTTTGAGCTCTCCACAAAATCCTAGTACAATGTTTTGAACTAGATAATATGATTGTATTCCATATGCTGATGTCGTTGGATTAATCATATATGTCATGAGTATGCATGAAGACCAGATAAGTCGTATGCTTAGAGCATGTCGAATGATACCAGTATAATACGAGTATAAGTCATGGTGTGACTTAAAGGAACATTCTCAAGTACATGTGAGAACTAAAGAAATATTCCTAATATACGGAGTATTTGAAAGAAAGCTATGTTTAAAGTTGTTACACATGTGCTAAATTTTCGAATAGATTGAGATGACTCTTAGTCACAATCGGGCGTGTCCACATTATGAATGAAGAGAAGGTTACATGGATAGTGTTTCCTTGAAAGTTTGAATTACAATTACACATCAGAATTAGAGTACATTATGGTTTTTGACAATCACATAGAAAGATGCTTAATGTATAGTTCATTATGACTATGAGTAATCCCATTACGCAAGTATTGTTATCTAAGTCATATTTAAGCATCTAATACATTCTCAATAGTTTTATTATATATGAGTTATATATATATATATAACTGAATATGTTTGTATTCGCAAATTTTATAGAAATCAAGTTTGTCAAATCTGCTTAACAAGGAGGCCTCATTAGCTAAAGCATGAAAATCAAGCTGGTGCCATAGGAACTTGTTGATATAAGTAGATATATTTGATTGAAATTTAGTATTTGGATATTGGAACAATACAAGCAACATATATTGTAATGAATTGATATATTGGATATGAGTCTTTCATTGAATAATTGTTGTGTTCTATATTAGCATGTTTAAATCCTTGAATAACTAGGTTATTCTAAATGTCCATAGTCGTTCATAGTTGTGGGAGCATCTATGAGATAAGACTAATATGACTGGATTGGTTGATTTTCATGGAGATGAAAATTGCAAGAGCTACTACCAACTTCATAGGTACTTGATTAGGAGAATAAGTATTGGACTTGACCCGCATCAAAATCACCTTTATGGATCGTAGTCAAGAGTGATGTTTTGATCAAGGTTGTATCTTTGTATTCTTAGATCTGAGATACATATTTGGGACTTGAAGTGTAGGAATTGTTATGATTTGACATGGTTTAACGATGTTCCGTAAAAGGCAGTCATAAGGGCCATCGTTAGGTATGACATGAACTACATTGATGGGCGTATGTAGTTGAAATGGGATTTTTCCCTCTTATTCGTTGAGAGTTAAACATCTAAGGCCTTACTAAAAGTTGAATACTAATTGAGATTGATGGCGATCCATATCTCATGTTCGACATGATGTCTGAGACAAAAGAATAATTGATACCACATCTTTAGTACCAATTGTAGCTTAGAGCTCCTGGAATTGGCTCTTGAAGAAATTGCACCCTTCATATGTTGTTAGGGGAAGTAGCCCCTTGCTAGGCGTCAGCTACTGTCTATGTCAGTCTATAATGAATCTTGTGCAAGTGAAAGATTGTTGAATCTATATGCCCAAGAATCATTATGGAGTGATATTGCTAATAATATTTGATTGTATAGGGTCACACATTTATCAAGTTGGCACATTTTGTATATTTATGACTAATATGATTATTAATAAATAATATCGATTCTTGTATTTTAAATAGGGAATAATTATTGTTTTGTGAAAATAATAATTATAAGAGAGTATAACTAGTTATTATTTCATATGGTATGAATTAATAAGTCATGCACAACATTTTGGACTAGTTGGATTCTTTTGTCTTTTACCTAAAGACAAATTTTATATTTTATAAACTTAGAAATTATAAAAATTAAAGAATCCTCCTCTTTTCAAGAGGTTTGGCCAAAAATATTAAAATATGGGGGTTGTTTGTCAACCTCCATGCTTTGTCTCCCATGCTTCTAAAGGCTAGAAATACTTTAGATTATTTTAATCAAAAGGCCTTACTTTGCATGGACTATATAAGAGATGCACGAGGCTTGCATTTTTGCTAAGTGAAACACTCTCTTCTTCTTCCTTTCTTTTCACCAAAACCGTAAGTAGCAAAGTGCTACTCCTCTTGCTTTTCTTTTGAAGACCATTCAACTATTTGGTGGTTCAAAGTGCTTCTCATTTAGTGCTTATTTAAGTTAAGCACTTAAAGGCTTAAGAAGTGCTTTATACAAGAAGGAACTAGCATTCCAAGTGCCTTAATCTTGATGATGGATACTTGTAGAGAAGATCATGTTCTTTGATCTTTACATCTTCATCAACACCCCAAAACCAAGTGGGTTCAAAGGCTTCAAAGGTTATCTGTAAAACATCCTATGGTTGTTTTAATATCATTCTAACCTCTATAAATGGATTCTAGATGGTTTGGTTTTGTTATGAACTAAAAAATAAACTTGTTATTTTTAAAGACTCCAGTTACCGGTTTTTATGAAAAACAAACTTATATTTCGTATCAAAACCCATCAGGAATACTAGTTCCTTCTTGTATAAAGTACTTCTTAAGCCTTTAAGTGCTTAACTCAAATAAGCACTAAAGGAGAAGCACTTTAAGCCACCAAATGCTTAAATAATCTTCAAAAGAAAGCAAGAGAAGATTCAAGATGCATCTTACGGTTTTGGTGAAGAAATAAGAGGAAGAAGAGAGTGTTTTTCTTTACAAAAATGTAAGCTTCATGCATCTCTTATATAGTCAATACAAAGTAAGACCTAACCATTAAAATACTCTAAAGTAATGGCTAGCATAAGGAGCATGGGAGACAAGGCATGGAGGTTGACAAGCAACCCCCATATTTTAATATTTTTTGGCCATACCTCCTGAAAAGAGGAGGATTCTTTAATTTTTATTAACTCTAAGTTTATAAAAATATAAACTTTGTCTTTAGGTAAAGGACAAAAGAATCCAACTCGTCCAAAATGTTGTGCATGACTTATTAATTCATACCATATTAAATAATAACTAGCTATACTCTCTTATAAATAAAAGAGGAGGATTCTTTAATATTTATAAACTCTAAGTTTATAAAAATATAAACTTTGTCTTTAGGTAAAATACAAAAGAATCCAACTAGTCCAAAATGTTGTGCATGACTTATTAATTATTTTCACAAAACAATAATTATTCCCTAATTAAATACAATAATTGATATTATTTAATAATAATTGTATTAATAATAAATATACAAAATGTGCCAACTTGATAAATGTGTGACCCTATAGGATCATATATTATTAACAATGTCACTCAATCACTACTAGAAAACAGCCCTTTAATGACACACAAACAATGACACACACAGATTTAGGATAGGCATTTTTTGTGTGTCCTAAAAATAATGCCAGTTTTCCAAAATTTGAAGAATAGAGGACACGCATTTATACGTGCCCTAAAATTAGTGTCCCAACAAAAACAACACGGAGGGCACATATCATAAACAGCGTGTCGTATAAAAATGTCGCTTTTACAATTTTTTTATGAAAAGCACGTCTCTGTCGTTTAATAGCCATGGGGGGAAATGAAATCCACAAAATTAAAAAACCCCGCTTGTTCTTCTTCGATACTCTCCCTTTCGTCTCCTCCTTCTCCTCCTTCTGCTATAAAATCCTCTACCTAAGAAACCCTAAAAGCATCGTGCGACTGTCAATCTTTCTCCCTTTCATATTTTTAGAGCTATACAACCATGGTATCAACTCCAAACAGAAATGAACCCTAGATCGTGTTCAATACTCATCTTGTAACACCCCGATCTTGGTATGTATGCTTTTTCCCATTCATTTATCAAGTTTTTCAATTTTTCCCTTTAAGCTGGTACGCGGGGCGTACCACTTGGTACGCTCAGCGTATTGGTTAGAGTTGGATCGGGACAAGCGGGTTTGTATGCTGCGCGTACGCTAAGGTACGCTGGGCGTACGTGTGTCTTACAGAAACCCTAATGTAGGGTGTTGCACCCTATATATTCATCCTTAACCTTTAGGGTTGGACTCATCTTTCGTCCCTCAACCTCCAGAAAACCCTAATCGTCCCCTTAGCCTCTATTTCGCATCTTTGAGCTTTTGAAGAGAAAATTGTGTTGTTTTGGTCCAGCTTTGAAGAACCAAGAAGAGAGTGAAGTTCATAACTTGGTGGGATATTTGAGATCTAGAACCCTCCATCACATTGCAAATTTCTCATGGTATAAAGTGCAAACCTTGACTTTTCAATGTTTAGTTTCCTTTGTGGGTTTTTTTGGCTCACTTTGGTCCCTTTTTCATGGATTTATGGTTTGGGTCGACTTGATGGGATCATTTCTCTAGATCTGGCCTTGTTAGAGGTTTCGTTGGCATAAAGGTGCCAACTTTATGGGGTATTAGTCATCATTCATGCATTAAGCCATTCATCAAGTCATTTATAAGCTTAATTGATGGGTTTTGAGCATTCTAACACTTCCTAAGTGTACATGCAACCCTAATAACCTTGGATCTATGTTTGTCTCATAATCATGAAAAGTTGAATTCCAAGGTTATATTCCTATCTAGCATACATGGGGAACATTTTTAACTTGAATGAAAGATAAAATAACTTACCTTGTTGTTGATTATGATCCTTGAAACCTTGTGAGCCTAGCACCCCAAGTGTGATGCCTGAAATGCTTCACACAACACCAAATGCAAAGGAGTAAACTTTGAGAGAATCTTACACTTGCAAAATCGGCTCTAGCCCTCTTGTTTCTTAGTGTCGCGATTTTGGTGGAGAACATGTTGCTTATATAGTGTGTCACATCTAGGGTTACACCATGTCAACCCTAATGTGGCATGACTCTTCATTTCCATGACCCATGGGTTTGTAACTCCCATGGAGCCTCCATGGAGCATTCAATGGGTTTAACCCAACTTGATTATCCATGGAGCCTTTTAGCCCACTATACAAGTTATGGATGATTTACATGATCAACCCATATATTTAATTAGTCATCTTTTGATCACTTAATTAATCCTAGATTAATTCTTGATCAATACTAATTAAATAATACTATTAATATATTAGAACTTATAATATATTAATAAACCACAAGTGTTATTTCTCTCATTTAGTCTATCCAAATGCATGATGTCATGCAACCCAAATGGACCATGCCGGGTCGGGTCAAGTACATACCAGAAATAGTTATGGACTTAGACACCTTATCCAACAGTCTCCCACTTGGATAAGTCTAATAACTATAACTACAAGTATGACTTCAGGAACCGATCAGCAATCGTAGCTCTTTTCAAGGTTTCTCGGAACTGAGAAGATGATGATACGCCATTTCAGATAAGTGATCATATAATCCTCTGTTCTAGATATCAGCCGGACAAATACATGGAACAGTGTCTTACTTTGTGTCCAGCAGTTTGTTTCCCGATTTCCGATTTGCTTGACATAGAACTCAATTGAACACATCAACTTAGTTCTGACCGGGCCCGGTACATAGGTCAAAACAAAATCATCGAGGGGCCCAGATATCAGCTTCTAATCCAAGAAGGAACAGATAAACTTCGACTCATATGTTTGTTCTACTACTCATTGAATTATACATAAGAGCACGTTTTATAACATCGAGTTACCAATGCGTTTTCGTACAATCAATGCATAACCAACTCATAAGTAACAAATCATATATCTAGGTTTGAAGACTTATATGATATTACCGTCTCACGATTACTCGAGATAAACTCCATGAAGTGATTCCAGTGAGCGTGGGTTGAGTCCAATGCTCATAACTTATGAGCACTCATGAGTGTTGTAGCCATGTCCAACAACTTAGACCTCTGCAACCAATCATTACAGTCTTGATTCATACCTACTTCCGACATATGACCGACTGTGGAGGTTCGAATAATATGATATACCAAACATAATTATTCTGGAAGTCAAAACATGCAAAAGAAATATAGTAAACGATCGACAAGAGATAGCAACACTTTACTCATAAATAAAACACCTTTTATTCATCATCTAATGTCAATTACACTTTACAAATTTCAAGGTTATCTAACTACTAAATCTAATATCATCCTTCAGCCCTATGCTCCGAGCATGCTGGAGATGCTTAACCCGAGTCAGTTCCATCGTGAGGGGATCTGCTAGATTCTCATCCGATGATACCCTCTTTGCCACGAGGAGTCCTTCTTCTATTCGATGTCTGATGAAATGGTATTTTCTGTCGATGTGTCTGGATCTCCCGTGATCCCTTGGTTCCTTAGCTAAGGCAACTGCACTTTCACTATCACAGAAAATTTCCATTGGCTCTTTAATAGCTGGTACAACTCCAAGGTCTCCAATGAAGTTCTTCAGCCATATCGCCTCCTTTGCTGCCTCGCTAGCTGCTATATACTCTGATTCGCAAGTTGAATCAGCCACTGTCTCTTGCTTGGAACTCTTCCAAGAAATTGCTCCTCCATTTAAGGTAAAGAACCAGCCGGACTGAGAGCGGAAATTATCCCTATCAGTCTGAAAGCTAGCATCACTATACCCTACAACTCTCAAGTCTTCACTCCCACCGAGGGTAAGGACCCAGTCCTTAGTCCTCCGTAGGTACTTGAGGATATTCTTTACCGCAGTCCAGTGTGCCTTGCCAGGGTTCCCCTGATACCTGCTAACCATGCTCAAAGAAAAGGCTACATCAGGTCGAGTACACGTCATAGCATACATGATCGATCCTACAGCCGAAGCATAAGGTATTCGACTCATTTCTGTTATCTTAGCCTCAGTACTAGGGCTTTGTGTCTTACTCAATCTGGCGTTACTCTGGATGGGTAACTCTCCTTTCTTGGAGTCCTGCATGCCGAATCTCTTCAACACCTTATCCAAGTAAGTACTCTGACTAAGTCCAATTAGTCTTTTACTCCGGTCTCTCAAAATCCTTATCCCTAGAATATAGGCAGCTTCTCCTAGGTCCTTCATAGAGAAACACTTCCCAAGCCAGGACTTAACTTCCTGCAGAGTTGGGATGTCATTTCCTATGAGTAGTATGTCATCCACATACAATACCAAAAAGCTAACTATACTCCCACTAGCCTTGACATATACACAAGATTCATCTTCACTCCTAGAAAAGCCAAATTCTTTGACTTTCTCATCAAAGCAAAGATTCCATCTGCGAGGTGCTTGCTTTAACCCATAAATGGATTTCTCAAGCTTACACACTCTATTAGGGTACTCTGTATTGACAAAACCCTCTGGCTGACTCATGTAAACATCCTCAGCCAACTTTCCATTAAGGAAAGCGGTTTTGACATCCATTTGCCATATTTCATAGTCATGAAATGCAGCTATGGCTAACAGAACCCTAATAGACTTAATCTTGGCCACTGGAGAAAAGGTCTCATCATAATCAACTCCCGGAGTTTGTGAGAAACCCTTTGCAACCAGTCGTGCCTTATAAGTGTGTACATTACCATCCATGTCGGTCTTCTTCTTGAAGATCCATTTGCACCCTATAGTCTTACGACCTGGTACATTCTCAACCAAGTTCCAAACTTGATTGTCATACATGGACTGTATCTCGCTGTCCATTGCCTCTTTTCACTTGGCTGACTCAGGGCCTGCCATAGCTTCCGCGTAACTGTTAGGTTCATCCAGACCTATCAGTGTCTCATCACTGATAAGTGTATCACCTTCCGCAGTAATATGGAATCCATAGTAATGCTCAGGTGCATTCCTAACCCTTGTGGAACGCCTCAGAGGTACAGACTTGTCAATTGGCTCAACAGGAGTTTCCTCCTCAAGTTGAGTGCTAGGGTTTGAAGTTCCTTCACCACTTGACTCTTGAATTTCTTCAAGGTCAACTTGCCTCCCACTATCTCATTGGCTTATGAACTCTCTCTCTCTCGAAAGAAAGCCCTCCTAGCTACAAAGACCACATTCTCACTAGGTCTGTAGAAGAGGTAACCAAAGGATTTATGTGGGTAGCCGATGAAAATACACCTCTCACTTCGAGGTTCGAGCTTATCATGAGTCTCGCGTCTCACGAAAGTATCGCAACCCCAAATCTTAATGTGGTCTAGTTTGGGTACTTTACCAGTCCACATCTCATGAGGAGTTTTGGCAACTTTCTTTGTGGGAACTAGATTAAGGATATGGGCGGCAGTCTCTAAGGCATACCCCAAAATGAGATTGGTAGCGAAGCTCGACTCATCATGGAACGAACCATATCCAACAAGGTTCGATTACGCCTCTCAGCTACACCATTCAACTGCGGTGTCCTGGGAGGTGTCAATTGTGAGACAATCCCACATTTCCTAAGATAGTCGAGGAACTCTGAACTAAGATACTCACCACCTCGATCGGATCGAAGCATCTTAATGTTCCTGCCTAATTGATTCTCGACTTCCTGTTTAAACTCATTAAACCTCTCAAAAGTCTCTGACTTATGCTTGATTAAGTAGACATATCCATATCTACTGTAATCATCAGTAAAAGTCAAATAATAACGATTAGCATCCCTTGTGGCATATTTGAAGGGCCCACACACATCCGTGTGTATAAGATCCAACAAACCTTCACCCCTCTCACAAGAACCTGTAAAGGGTGACTTTGTCATTTTTCCAAGTAAGCATGATTCGCAACTATCATCTGACTTTAGGTCAAATGACTCCAATACTCCATCCTTTTGGAGTTGGCCTATGCGTTTCTTGCTTATATGTCCAAGACGACAATGCCATAATGATGCTTTATCCATGTTATTATCATTAACAGAATCAATACACAATACATTATTTCCTAAGTTATCAACCACAGATACAGTTTCATACACACCATCACAAGGTAATTCTTTAAAATAAAGAACATTATTAAAGAAAGCATTAATCGAACCAACTTCATTATCAAATGAAAAGGTGAAACCTTGTTTATACAATGCATGAAAGGAAATAATATTTCTTGCCATTTCTGGCGAATAACAACATTTATTCAAATCTAAACTAAACCCACTACTTAGTGATAAAGTATAAACTCCAATCTTGGTGACAGGTAAAGCTTTCCTATTCCCCATGATTAAGTTTATTCTTCCATGCTCCACATTCTCACTTCTTCTTAGTCCCTGCAAATCAGAACAGATATGAATACCACAACCGGTATCAAGGACCCAAGAGTTAGAATGGGGTGAGTTATTAGATAAGATAGTGTAAATACCTGGATGGTTGGGTTTAACTTTCCCATCCTTCACATCTTGCTGGTACTTTGGGCAGTTCCGCTTCCAATGTGACTTTTCATGTCAATAGAAGCATTCAGCCTCTTTTGGGTCAGAAGAAGGAGTGACAAAACCTTTCTTGGTTCCACTTGAAGAAGAGCCATCAAGGGTCCTAGCCTTGGTACCCTTCGAAGAGCTCTTCCTCTTCTTCCCTCGACCTTTCCCGATTGCCAAAACCGGGGCGGAGTTTGGAGTAGGAGTGTTAACAACCGACTTACCCTTAAGACCTGTTTCTGCGGTCTTGAGGAGTCCCTGAAGTTTGCTGAGTGTGACCTCTTCCTTATTCATGTGATATGTCATGCGGAATTGATCATAGCACGATGGTAAGGAGTGCAAAATGATATCTATTGCAAGCTCCTCAGGGAAGTTCACATTAAGCTTCAGCAACCGATCCACATACCTTTGCATTTTCTGCATGTGGCTCGTGACGGATTCCCCCTCCTTCATCATGGTTGTTATGATAGAGCATATGATTTCATACCTCTCTTGTCGTGCACTTTGATGGTATCTTTCCATCAGATCTTGGTGCATTTCAAAAGGGTAGAAGTCCTCATAGGACTTTTGGAGTTCCGCTGTCATGGTGGCCAACATGATGCATGCCACTTTTGTAGCATCCCTTTCATGTGCCCGGAAGTCAGCGATCTCCTGGGGAGTTGCAGTGGTCTCATCAATCTCCTTAAGCTCCTTGTCAAGGACATATTCTTTGTCCTCGTAGCGGGTAATCATCCTGATGTTTCTGGTCCATTCATTGAAGTTGGATCCATCAAAAGTGACTTTCCCACACAAGTTCATAAAGGTAAAGGAGCCTTTAGGATTAGAGCCAGAAGCAACATTGTTTGAAGACATCTGAAAGAAGAGAACAAGATTAGTTTAGATATTAAGAGAGTCCTTAATAAAACACCCAAATGTAATATTAAGGCTAGGATCCAATCACAATATATTATAACTTAGAAGAGGTATGCCGTAATCCAAGCTATAACATATTTGAAAGGTAGGTGAATGACGATTCACCAATTTCCACCATGAAAAACGAAATATAAATATTAGGTTTTTAATTGGTTCTTAGAAATTCCTAGATTCTTTTGAGATTCAATGAACTTTTCAAAGGCATGTTTCAATCTCGAGTGTGCCCTCCAAGTTTTGTGACTGGGATACCGAGGATCACAAAACGAGGTGTGAAGTAACCATGCAAATCACTTGGTACCCTCAAGGTTTATCACTCAATCGATGTGCCGGTAAACCACGTACGCTCCACCGATGCTATGGTAAACCTTTAGTCACCCTTTACCTACCTTGTTAAGTCCAAGTTAGTGTGCCGGTTAACCACACACGCTCCACCAACGACTTAAACAAAGTGTAAAGTGTAATTTCATGGATTAGGACCTTATTCACATTTTCCTAAAGTAACTAAGATTGGGAATTTAATAAAAGCATTTAGTTACTTTATAATATTCATCATACTTTTAATGAGAATTTATAAGTCCTTGTCTTACCCGTTCGGCTAACGACCCTCCACCGATCAAGGAAGCGGTGGGTGAGAGTGGACACCCATTAAGTTGCCATTTTATAGGCAAGAACCTTATACCCCCCTTATAGACCGGCTTCGTGAATGAGGCGTACTAGCGGTAAGACGACTTGACGTTATACATATATATATATATATATATATATATATATATATATATATATATATATATATATATATATATATATATATTAGTAACTTATAATATTATAAAGTATAAGGGTTGAATTTTAACTTTTAAAATTCTAAGGGTTGGAACTAAAGTTTTAATCAAGACTTTACATGTTCCAAAACTTGAGGGCAAGTTTTGTAAACTTCCAAAACTTTTCATTTCTTATAACTTATGAATTAATTGAGTAATAAAAATGAAGACTCTTCATTTTTATAACTCTTGTGTTCTTTTTAATGGCTTTAATAAAAGTGAGACTTTTGGTTTTCCATAACTTGAGGACAAGTTATGGACTCCATTAAAACACATTATGATCATGAATTAAACTACCATGAAGGTTACAAACAATTCCTATGATCATCTAATCTTCATAAGTTCAAGAACATGAATATGAACACTTTCAAGAATCAAAAATTACACTTAAAAAAAACTTGTAATTTTAATAATTGCCATTGTAAATGGACTAGCATAAACATTACACCATCTAAAACAAGCTTTAAAACATCAAAACAATTTAGGGTAATGTTTCTAGTCCATTTCCAGCAACAAATGTGCAAACTTTCATACGAGCAGAAAACAGAAAAACGATTTTTTTTTCAAGCTGTTTGCACACAAAAAAAAACAACAAACAAACCTGGCTCTGATACCACTGATGGGTTTTGAGCATTCTAACACTTCCTAAGTGTACATGCAACCCTAATAACCTTGGATCTATGTTTGTCTCATAATCATGCAAAGTTGAATTCCAAGGTTATATTCCTATCTAGCATACATGGGGAACATTTTTAACTTGAATGAAAGATAGAATAACTTACCTTGTTGTTGATTATGATCCTTGAAACCTTGTGAGCCTAGCACCCCAAGTGTGATGCCTGAAATGCTTCACACAACACCAAATGCAAAGGAGTAAACTTTGAGAGAATCTTACACTTGCAAAATCGGCTCTAGCCCTCTTGTTTCTTAGTGTCGCGATTTTGGTGGAGAACATGTTGCTTATATAGTGTGTCACATCTAGGGTTACACCATGTAAACCCTAATGTGGCATGACTCTTCATTTCCATGACCCATGGGTTTGTAACTCCCATGGAGCCTCCATGGAGCATTCAATGGGTTTAACCCAACTTGATTATCCATGGAGCCTTTTAGCCCACTATACAAGTTATGGATGATTTACATGATCAACCCATATATTTAATTAGTCATCTTTTGATCACTTAATTAATCCTAGATTAATTCTTGATCAATACTAATTAAATAATACTATTAATATATTAGAACTTATAATATATTAATAAACCATAAGTGTTATTTCTCTCATTTAGTCTATCCAAATGCATGATGTCATGCAACCCAAATGGACCATGCCGGGTCGGGTCAAGTACATACCAGAAATAGTTATGGACTTAGACACCTTATCCAACATTAATAGCTTAACCGAGCCATGCATTAACGTAAAGTTAGCAACTTTATGTGTTATTTCAGCTCATAGAAGTCAGATCTACGTTTTGGGGCCTTATCTTAAGGTATTAAGTGCTTAATTGGATTTTTGTCTTAACATAGGAGTACGTTGGGCGTACAAGTGTCACACCCCAAAACCAGAATAGCGGAAACGTTCTGGGGTGGAGGACGTCATGTGTAGCATCACAACCAATGAATAATAGCAATCATAGCAACATAACCATTACAGTGAATACTTAAATAAAAATGTTTACATCAGTTTGAAACTTTGTCTGAAACTTGTTTGAATTACATCAAATAGCTTTGTAAAGTATAAACATAAAACTCTTATTGCTCCAACTCCTCAAAAATCCAGCAGGTACCTGTCTACTGATTTCCTGAGAATACAAGCAGTTTGAAAGAATATTAGCATAAAGCTGGTGAGTTCATAAGCGGTAGTTTGTAATGAAAACTTATTGATGAGTTGTAAAAGTGTTTGTGTAGTTTCAAGAAAATCCGATATTTTCTTTAATGAAAATCTAGTGTTTTCAATTCTATATAAAACCATGAATGTTTGTTACTGAAAACTGTAGTGATGTGCGAAAATAATACTTCATGTGACTAGCTAATGCTAATCATGATGTATAAGTATTTCGTACGTGAAACCATTGTATGTTCAGTTTTGTTTGAAAACCCTGAAAGTTCTCCAGCTGTAGTGTGTATTAGTTCTATTTAGTATAAATGAAACTGTTGAAGAGTGCCAGGTTGTAAACTAAAGGTGATATATACATAATGTGAGTCGTATAACCATGCTTGATATGACTAGAGACCTTTCCAACGTTCTTCAGGCGTCGAGTTTAAATGACATTTGTACACCCCAGGCGTGCCCGCCTAACTGTAGCTAGCAGTTCAGGTGTGGGATTGTCAGTCCCAAATAAATCTATTCACAAATCTCACGCTCTCCCTCCAGGAGACTCTGGTTATACTATGATAGAATTTATCCCTGTACACCTATGGGTACAGTATTGAAGTAGCGCCTCACAGTATCGTACAATATAGTTTACATGTAGTGTAGTAGCGTTCTACCATAGTGAAAATCCGTATGTATACCGTATGTAGTGATAATTACAGTTATGAATACTATGATAAAATAGTGAGGTAAACTGTAAACTATCTCTGTCTTAGTGCATATGTTTAGCAGTGAAAGTTTCTGTACTTGTTATGTTTAGAAAATCTCAAACTATACCGATTATAGTTTGCATGTATAACGTAGTGAATAGCGAGTCCGGAAAACTATGCAATTTTAGTGAAAACGTCCCTTATGCTCAACACAGTACAAAAGGGTTAAAGTATGAGAATTGCATGAGTTTTATATTAGTGAAAGCATTTATGTTTAGCTTGTATTCCCCCCTGAAAACATTAAAAACACGGAAAATGTAGGGGTATGAACTCACAGTTTGACGTAAGATCCGAGCGTAAGGTCGGTGTGGATGCTGAGTGTCAACTGATGTTTCGTACGCAAGTGGATCCTATTAACATATGGTAACACATATATACATTAGATGAGGACCTAACACTATTTGTTATGGAAGGAAACCACCTTAGGGACTAGGAAAACACTTGAAACTAAGCGTTAGAATCACACGTGATTGAAGATAGGGAGTTTGCGGCCGTAATCAGGAGTGTACGGTCAGGGGTTTGCTGCCGAACAGGGTTTACGGCCCACGAGTTTGCGGCCCAAGTGTTTGCGGTCCATGGGTTTACAGCTGTCACACCCCCAAACCGGAACGGCGGAAACGTTCGGGGGCGGAGGACGTCATGCTCAGTATCATAACCATAGTGAAGAAAGTAAACACAACCATCATAAATATAATTTAAAAGGTTACATCGTTGCAAAATACATGTTTCCAAATAAATTACATATGATGTCAAAATAGTTCAAAAGAAATCTACGCCTTAGCGTCTTACTTTCAAAAAGTCTTGTGGTTACCTGTATTACTGATTACCTGAGAATACAAGTTGTTTTTGAAAGAGTATCAGCATTAAAGCCAGTGAGTTCATAAGCAATTATGAATGAAAAATGCATGTTGTTCCTTAAAGTTTATTACCCGTTTGTTTCCAGAAAATCCAATATTTTCTAAAAGGTTTATTGTAGTCTTAACTGAACCAAGACTTAGTATATGTAAGTAAATCATCATACTTATATGTGGTTTTATGTTTAAATAAAACTCCTTTTGGTGAAATCCTTAAATTCCTGTGAACGGTGTGTTTGTTAATTTCCCATGTGAGTTGTTATAACCATACTATGACTCGAAGACCTCGTACTCGACGTTCTTCAAGCGTCGGAATGTTATGACACTTGTCACCACAGACCTGCCGGTCTAGCTGTTGCAAGCAGCTCAGGTGCGGGTTGTCAAACCCAATATAGATCTATACACAATTATCACGTTCTCCCTACAAGAGATTCTGGCTATAACTACAGGACTTTTCTGTTGTACTAAAGAGTACTCCGAAGATGAATGTCTCACAAATTTATTCATTAACATGTTCACGTAGTTTGTAATAAAACACTCGCTTTGTAAATCGATAGTATTACCATTTCTTTGTTAAATGAGGTGTCCAAACTATACCTATTATAGTTTTATAAAAATGTTTTAGATGAATGAAACCTTGTTATGCATGACCTTGTATTTCAATAAAATAACATTTAAAATGCTAGGTAGAAAATCTTAAACACCTTGCTCAGCATGTTACAAAGTTTGAATAACTCTTAAACTTGTTTTAACAATTTAACTCTTAACTGTCACTGTTTTAGTTTATTTATAGAAAAATAATCGTAAGTTGAAAACTAAATCCGTAAACTCGGAGAGTTTGGAAAAAGAGTCTACTATGTTCAAAAAATTTCTTATAATTTTTGGTGGTCTCAAACCAGTGTAAAAATGTTCATTTTCACGACCTGGTCTGATTTCGTTGCTGCAGTGATAGACAGTTTTGTAAAAATCACCAAAAATTGTAGAAAAATCGTATGGGGATGTGCAAGTAGTCATTTTAAAGGTATAAACCTGAACCATTTGCATATTGAACAGTTTTGAAAAATATTAAGTTTACGTTGGGTAAAACAATTCGTGAATAGGTCACAACTTTTCTGTTGTAAGCTATCAAGTTAAGTTTTTAATAGCTTGTATTTCCCCCCTGAAAACTGAAGAAAACTAGAAAATGTAGGGGTATGAACTCACCTTGAGTGATGACTTGAAGAGTGGGAGGTTGAAGTTAAGAAATATCAAGTCAAGGGCACTTGGTGAACACGTGAGGACTTGGATGACCCTAAGAACGATTTTTGGCGTTAAGGTATGAGTCAATGATCCAAGAGTGTTATGAAGTTATGGAATAATACTTGAGTTTAGATGGAATACTTACCAAAAAGTGCAGTAGCAACTCAAGAACACTTGCACAAGGTGGTGGAATGTAGAGAGAAAGAAGCTTTCTTGGGGTGATATGAGAAGTGTGGAAGTTTTTGAAATGAGCAAGTAAATCAAGAAATCCTACAGGGATTTCTTTATATAGCAGGTTACTGGAGCAACTTGTGAGTTTGAAGTGATGTGTGTCTTGGTTTGTGTGATGTGGATAAGGTTAGCTAATGAGAGGATGACACATGGAGGCAAGTGGGCACACTTGACCCACTTGTGGGGTAGAATACTCCTCTTATAATAAAATAATGATTTTTAATTAAAAATCCTTGAAAAATAAACAAAATATGAGTTTTGGGGGTTAAAAATGGTAAAAATATGAATTTTGTGAAAAAAATCCCGTCAAAACGGGTTTAGGAGGCGAAAGTAGTCAAAAACCGACATTAGGGACCGAACCTGCGAGGTTCGGCTCTAAAGGGCTAAGAACCGAGAGTAGGGAAAGGAAGGACCGAAAGTAGACCGAAGATCCGAAGTAGGTGTCCGAAGGTCCGAGGTCTCGCATGGGGGGGGGAGGTTCGGTCCTCGCTGCTGGCTTCGGTCCGAAGGGGCTTCTGACACTTTCGGCTCCTAAGAGGAGTTTCGGTTCCTAAGAGGAGTTTCGGTTCTATATGGCTGTTTTTCGAGAAATCTTTCCGTTTTGCGTGATTTTTGACCAAGTTAAGGGTCGGGATGACCCGGATGACTATAAAAAGTTTGAGAGAGATTTTGGGAGAGATTTGGGAGAGATTTCACATACTTGGAGAGATTTCACATACTTGGAGAGATTTGGGAGAGATTTCACATACTTGGAGAGATTTCACATACTTGGAGAGATTTGGGAGAGATTTCACATGCTTGGAGAGAGTTTTGCAAGCAGCTCAGGTGCGGGTTGTCAAACCCAATATAGATCTATACACAATTATCACGTTCTCCCTACAAGAGATTCTGGCTATAACTACAGGACTTTTCTGTTGTACTAAAGAGTACTCCGAAGATGAATGTCTCACAAATTTATTCATTAACATGTTCACGTAGTTTGTAATAAAACACTCGCTTTGTAAATCGATAGTATTACCATTTCTTTGTTAAATGAGGTGTCCAAACTATACCTATTATAGTTTTATAAAAATGTTTTAGATGAATGAAACCTTGTTATGCATGACCTTGTATTTCAATAAAATAACATTTAAAATGCTAGGTAGAAAATCTTAAACACCTTGCTCAGCATGTTACAAAGTTTGAATAACTCTTAAACTTGTTTTAACAATTTAACTCTTAACTGTCACTGTTTTAGTTTATTTATAGAAAAATAATCGTAAGTTGAAAACTAAATCCGTAAACTCAGAGAGTTTGGAAAAAGAGTCTACTATGTTCAAAAAATTTCTTATAATTTTTGGTGGTCTCAAACCAGTGTAAAAATGTTCATTTTCACGACCTGGGCTGATTTCGTTGCTGCAGTGATAGACAGTTTTGTAAAAATCACCAAAAATTGTAGAAAAATCGTATGGGGATGTGCAAGTAGTCATTTTAAAGGTATAAACCTGAACCATTTGCATATTGAACAGTTTTGAAAAATATTAAGTTTACGTTGGGTAAAACAATTCGTGAACAGGTCACAACTTTTCTGTTGTAAGCTATCAAGTTAAGTTTTTAATAGCTTGTATTTCCCCCCTGAAAACTGAAGAAAACTAGAAAATGTAGGGGGTATGAACTCACCTTGAGTGATGACTTGAAGAGTGGGAGGTTGAAGTTAAGAAATATCAAGTCAAGGGCACTTGGTGAACACGTGAGGACTTGGATGACCCTAAGAACGATTTTTGGCGTTAAGGTATGAGTCAATGATCCAAGAGTGTTATGAAGTTATGGAATAATACTTGAGTTTAGATGGAATACTTACCAAAAAGTGCAGTAGCAACTCAAGAACACTTGCACAAGGTGGTGGAATGTAGAGAGAAAGAAGCTTTCTTGGGGTGATATGAGAAGTGTGGAAGTTTTTGAAATGATCAAGTAAATCAAGAAATCCTACAGGGATTTCTTTATATAGCAGGTTACTGGAGCAACTTGTGAGTTTGAAGTGATGTGTGTCTTGGTTTGTGTGATGTGGATAAGGTTAGCTAATGAGAGGATGACACATGGAGGCAAGTGGGCACACTTGACCCACTTGTGGGGTAGAATACTCCTCTTATAATAAAATAATGATTTTTAATTAAAAATCCTTGAAAAATAAATAAAATATGAGTTTTGGGGGTTAAAAATGGTAAAAATATAAATTTGGTGAAAAAAATCCCGTCAAAACGGGTTTAGGAGGCGAAAGTAGTCAAAAACCGGCATTAGGGACCGAACCTGCGAGGTTCGGCTCTAAAGGGCTAAGAACCGAGAGTAGGGAAAGGAAGGACCGAAAGTAGACCGAAGATCCGAAGTAGGTGTCCGAAGGTCCGAGGTCTCGCATGGGGGGGGGAGGTTCGGTCCTCGCTGCTGGCTTCGGTCCGAAGGGGCTTCTGACACTTTCGGTTCTGACACTTTCGGCTCCTAAGAGGAGTTTCGGTTCCTAAGAGGAGTTTCGGTTCCTAAGAGGAGTTTCGGTTCTATATGGCTGTTTTTCGAGAAATCTTTCCGTTTTGCGTGATTTTTGACCAAGTTAAGGGTCGGGATGACCCGGATGACTATAAAAAGTTTGAGAGAGATTTTTGGAGAGATTTCACATACTTGGAGAGATTTGGGAGAGATTTCACATACTTGGAGAGATTTCACATACTTGGAGAGATTTGGGAGAGATTTCACATGCTTGGGAGAGTTTTGGGGGTTAAAAATGGTAAAAATATGAATTTGGTGAAAAACATCCCGTCAAAACGGGTTTAGGAGGCGAAATTAGTCAAAAACCGGTGTTAGGGACCGAACCTGCGAGGTTCGGCTCTAAAGGGCTAAGAACCGAGAGTAGGGAAAGGAAGGACCGAAAGTAGACCGAAGATCCGAAGTGGGTGTCCGAAGGTCCGAGGTCTCGTATGGGGGGGGCCGAGGTTCGGTCCTCGCTGCTGGCTTCGGTCCGAAGGGGCTTCTGACACTTTCCGTTCGTAAGAGGAGTTTCGGTTCCTAAGAGGAGTTTCGGTTCTATATGGCTGTTTTTCGAGAAATCTTTCCGTTTTGCGTGATTTTTGACCAAGTTAAGGGTCGGGATGACCCGGATGACTATAAAAAGTTTGAGAGAGATTTTGGGAGAGATTTCACATACTTGGAGAGATTTCACATACTTGGAGAGATTTGGGAGAGATTTCACATACTTGGAGAGATTTCACATACTTGGAGAGATTTGGGAGAGATTTCACATACTTGGAGAGATTTCACATACTTGGAGAGATTTGGGAGAGATTTCACATGCTTGGAGAGATTTCACATACTTGGAGAGATTTAGGAGAGATTTCACATACTTGGAGAGATTTCACATACTTAGAGAGATTTGGGAGAGATTTCACATACTTAGAGAGATTTGGGAGAGATTTCACATAGTTGGAGAGATTTCACATACTTAGAGGGATTTGGGAGAGATTTCACATACTTGGAGAGATTTGGGAGAGATTTCATCTTAGCCATTATTATCATAAAATCTCGTAATGCTAGGTTCGTGAACCCTGTTATGCTTCGTTTATGATTGTTTTAAGTCCCCGAAAGGGTCCTTAGTCGTGTTTTGATGCGTTTAACTCTCTTTTTAGGGTTTTCACGTTGTTAACACATTGATTTTTTGAGACACTTAAAATTTTGACATACAAATGCACATTTTTATTCATAGAATAACATCTAACGTACAAGCACTAATTAAATTCGACCGGTTTGACTTGTTTGACTTTGACTAGAATTTGACGGTTGTCACAGTATCCCCCCGTTAGAAGGAATTTCGTCCCGAAATTTTTGCATTTTGAGTGGGACTTCATGGGTCGGGGAAAAGATGTGGGTATTTTTGCTTCATTTGGTCCTCACGTTCCCAAGTAAACCCGAGTCCTCGCTTGGCGTTCCACCGGACTTTTACGATGGGAATGCGACTTTGTTTCGTCGATTTGACCTCTTTATCCATGATTTCAACAGGTTCCTCTACGAAGTGGAGGTTCTCATTGATCTCAATTTCTTCCAAGGGAATAACGAGGGTCTCATCAGACAAACATTTCTTCAGGTTTGACACATGAAAGGTAGGATGGACGTGGTTGAGTTCCTGTGGTAATCGTAGCTTATATGCCACCGGGCCAATCCTGGCGAGGATTTCGAATGGCCCGATATACCTTGGATTTAATTTACCACGTTTCCCAAAACGTATTAATCCCTTCCAAGGTGATACCTTCATAAGTACTCGATCTCCCACTTGGAACTCCAAGGGTTTTCGTCTCTTATCCGCGTAGCTCTTTTGTCCGTCTTGGGAAGCCTTCATTCGCTCTCGAATTTGGACGATCCTCTCGGTTGTTTCCTTTATGATCTTCGGGCCAGTGAGTGCGCTGTTAGGGACTTGCCCTTTTGCTAGTTGTGTATCGCCCACCTCGGCCCAGCACAGGGGTGATCTGCACTTACGGCCGTAGAGGGCTTCGAACGGAGCAACTTTGATGCTAGTATGATAACTATTATTGTAGGAAAACTCGATAAGAGGTAAGTGAGTATCCCACACTTTACAAAAGTCTATCACACAAGCTCTTAGCATGTCCTCTAACGTCTGAATGGTTCTTTCACTCTGACCGTCGGTCTGTGGGTGGTAGGCTATACTCATGTCCAGCTTAGTTCCCATAGCTTTCTGTAGTGACTGCCAGAATCGTGACGTGAACCTACTATCTCTATCGGAGATGATGGATATCGGTACTCCGTGAAGGCGCACTATTTCTCTAATGTAAATCCTTGTCAGCTTCTCCATTTTTTCTGTCTCTTTTATTGGTAGGAAGTGTGTGGATTTGGTTAATCTGTCGACGATTACCCAGATGGTGTCAAGCCCACTCGTGGTCTTAGGTAACTTGGTAACGAAATCCATCGTAATCCACTCCCACTTCCACTCGGGTATCTCTGGTTGTTGAAGTAGTCCCGAGGGCTTTTGATATTCTACCTTAACTTTGGCGCAAGTCAGGCACTTGCCCACAAAGGTAGCTATTTCAGCTTTCATGTTTGGCCACCAATACATCTTCTTGAGGTCTAAGTACATCTTGTCTGAGCTGGGATGCACAGAGTAGCGAGTTTTATGTGCTTCGTTCATGACAACGTCCCTGCATCCACCAAATTTTGGTGTCCAGATTCGGTTCATGAGACAACGAACTCCGTCATCCCTGACTTCAAGATTTTTGTCCATTCCTCTCAATGCTTCACCCGTTACGTTTTCTGGATTCAAGGCTTCTTTCTGAGCTTCCTTGATTTGTGCGGACAGGTGTGAGTGGATGGTCATGGTTAATGCCTTTACTCGGCGGCCCGAGTACTCCTTTCTGCTTAAAGTGTCTGCAACCACGTTGGCCTTTTCGAGGTGATAACGAATTTCGCATTCGTAATTGTTTAGCAATTCAACCCATCGTCTTTGTCTCATGTTGAGTTCTTTTTGGTTGAGGATATGCTGAAGGCTTTTGTGGTCGGTGAAGATAGTGCATTTGGTGCCGTAGAGGTAATGCCTCCAGATTTTTAGGGCGAAAACTACCGCTCCTAGTTCGAGATCGTGCGTCGTATAGTTTACCTCGTGCGTCTTCAGCTGTCTTGAGGCGTAGGCAATGACCTTTCCTCGTTGCATCAACACACATCCAAGACCTTGGTTTGATGCATCGCAATAAACCACAAAGTCCTCTGTTCCATCTGGTAGGGACAAGATCGGAGCACTGCACAGAGCTTGCTTCAGTGTTTGAAACGCAGCCTCTTGCTTATCCCCCCAGACGAAAGTTACTCCTTTCTGAGTCAAGGTGGTGAGCGGTTTTGCGATTTTGGAAAAGTTTTGGATGAATCTTCGATAGTAACCGGCAAGTCCTAAAAATTGTCGGATTTCTGTGGGCGTTCTTGGCGCTGCCCAACTTTCGATTGCCTTGATCTTTGAAGGGTCCACATGTATTCCTTCCTTGCTGACTACATGTCCGAGGAAATCCACTTCTCGAATCCAGAACTCGCACTTTGAGAATTTTGCGTACAATTTCTCTGCCCTCAGTGTCTCCAGGACTTGACGTAAATGATGGTTGTGTTCTTCCTCACTTCGGGAGTAGACTAGTATATCATCGATGAAAACGATCACGAACTTGTCTAAGTAAGGTCGACACACCCTATTCATCAGGTCCATAAACACCGCGGGTGCGTTTGTTAAGCCGAAGGGCATCACTACAAACTCGTAGTGACCATAGCGCGTTCTGAAGGCTGTCTTGGGAATATCCTCCTCTTGAACTCGCAATTGGTGGTACCCTGATCTAAGGTCAATCTTTGAGAAGAAAGTTGCTCCTTGCAGCTGGTCAAAGAGATCATCGATTCGAGGCAAAGGGTATCAGTTTTTAATGGTGAGTTTGTTTAGTTCACGGTAGTCAATGCACATGCGGAACGTCCCATCCTTCTTTTTGACGAACAAGACTGGTGCTCCCCAGGGCGAGAAGCTTGGCCTTATGAAGCCTTTGCTTAGTAGTTCATTTAATTGACTAGATAATTCCTGCATTTCAGCTGGGGCTAGACGGTATGGCGATTTTGCTACAGGAGTAGCTCCAGGAATTAGGTCGATTCGGAATTCGACCTGTCTAGCAGGGGGCACTTGTCACACCCCGAAACCGAAGGCGGAAACGTTCCGGGGCGGAGGACATCATGCGTAGTATCACAACAGTTGTATCATAGTAAGCATAGTAAACACAACCATTATATTATAATAAGAATATTTATATTGTTCAAAAACATGGTTTATACATGTCAGTATATATAGCAAAAGTAAAAGATGTGACTTTAGGATGTTCCATCTTCTCCAAAAGTTGGCAAAAGTACCTGCCTATTGATGCCCTGAGAATACAAGCAGTTTTAAAATATCAGCATAAAGCTGGTGAGTTCATAGTTTCCTTGATTCTTTGAAAAGTTGTTTCCCAAGAAAAATCCCATATTTTCTTATGAAAGAGTTTTGATTATCCATTAGTTACACATTAAACAGACTATTTATGAAAGATTAAGTTATTCCAGAAAATCCCATATTTTCTTAAGGGTTGATAGTTGATTATCCATACGCGAGTATCTACCATACTCGGACAGCAGTTTTCTTTTCGAAGCTCTGGTTACACCCAAAGGAGTATATTAGCCGTATTTTCGAAGCTCTGGTTACACCCAGATGAGTATATTGGAAAAGTAAATTCTCGTTACCTAAGTTGTGAGTGCCATAACCGTACTTTGACTGGATAAGGCACGAACGGGGACCAGTATCTTTTTAAGACTTTGTCACCCCTGAACCTAACGGTTCCGCTGTAGCTAGCAGCGAGTGTACGGGATAGTCAGTCCCGTACAGATCTATACACAATAGTCACGCTCTCCCTCCAAGAGATTCTGGTTATAATTCGTAGTCCTCCACTCACGAATCTGGGGGAGTGTTACCAAGGACATGTCTCAAACTTAGCCTAACGAATTTACAAGTAATAGTACGAAAATCCTGTTTATGATTTGCATGAATCCTTTATGAGACAATACATATTATGATAAGATTCACAAGTTCCTTGCTTTAGATTTGAAAACTGTTTCTACGAGTTGATTTTTTAATCGAGTGGTAAAACGGTTTTCTGTGTTAAAAGCATACTGAACATCTAATTATTTTAAACAAAATAATATATTTGAGCACAAGTTTCCTTGTACTTTTTGCTTGTATTCCCCCCCTTGAAAACATGAAAAATTCGGAAAAGTATAGGGGTATGAACTCACAGATTGACGAGGGATCCGAGTGTAAGTTGCTAGGAATTTTTGAGTGTCAATAAAAGCCTTGGACACAAACGGATCCTATTTAGCATGAAGAAGTTCATATATATATATATATATATATATATATATATATATATATATATATATATATATATATATATATATATATATATATATATATATATATATATATATATACATTAGGTGAGGGCATAACACTATTCGTTATGGAAGGAAACCACCTTAGGGACTAGGAAACACTTAAAACTAAGTGTTAGAATCACATGTGATTGAAAATGGGGAGTTTACGGTCGAAAAAGGAGTTTACGGTTCATGGGCTTACGGTCCATGAGTTTACGGTCGTAAAAGGGGTTTACGGTCCATGGGTTTACGGTCCAGGTGTTTACGGTCGTAAAAGGTGTTTCCGATCCAAGTGTTTACGGTCGTAAAAGGTGTTTACGGTCCAAGTGTTTACGGCCGTAAACACTTCGACGAGAAGTGCGATTTTCGGTGTTTCAAGGCCCTTTCTAGTCTTTTGGAAGTGTTCTAAGCTTAGTTTCTATGTTTAGGAGGGTGTTGTGGCAACTTTGTGCCACTTAAATAGAGTTTACAGTCAAGGGAGATTGCCTTGACCGTAAACACCCTTCTGGTCACGATTTCTAGATGTTAACAAGTGATTCTTGTATCCAACAAGCTAAGGGTAGAGTACTTACGAAATAGAAGCTTGAAAGGGTGGTTAGAGTCCCAAAAACACTAGTGTGTGTTCTTGGTGTTCTTGGTGAGAGAGAAAATCTAGAAAAATGATGAGATTTATGAGCTAAGAACATGGATTTGCCACTAGAAATGAGATAGAAACATAATCAAGGTGAAGAATCACTTACATTCTTGAGGATCTTTGAGAAAAAAAATCGAAGTTTGTAGAGAGAGAGAGTAGAGAGAGAAAGCCTTCTGGAGTGTGTAAAGTGAGAAATGGAGGCCACTCATCCCTTATATAGGGGTGAGTTTACGGTCAGGAGGTGGGGGGAGGGTTTACGGTCGTAAACAGTGTTTACGGCCGTAAACAGAGTTTACGGTCGTAAACAGGGTTTGCGGCCGTAAACTCCTTTTGAAGAGTCGTTTGGCCCGAATGCTATGTTTCGACTTAGAAATCTTCGTTTTCAAATATGGAAGTCGATCGAACTGAGTTTAGAATATTCCGTTAGACTAAAAATTATACTAACGTGAACGGAAATAAATTCGAAAAGATTTATTTAAACGTAAAGTCCTTCCCAAACTATCAAATTTGATGGAATTAGATAAGAATCCAAATTTGATTAATGGAAATTTAGTAAGGATAGCGGAAAAGTTTCGGGTTGTCACATTATCCCCCCGTTAAAGGGAATTTCGTCCCGAAATTCGAACATAGAATACAAATCATGGATTTGAAAAGAGATGTGGATACTTCTGTTTCATCTGATCTTCGCGTTCCCAAGTGAATTCAGGTCCCCGCTTAGCATTCCAGCGAACCTTCACTATCGGGATGCGACTCTGTTTCGTTCGTTTGATCTCTCTATCCATGATTTCGACTGGTTCTTCCACGAAGTTTAGGTTCTCGTTGATTTCAATCTCATCGAGAGGAATCGTAAAGGTTTCGTCAGATACGCATTTCTTAAGATTCGAAACGTGGAATACAGGATGAATGTTGCTAAGTTCATGCGGTAAATGAAGTTTGTAGGCTACGGGACCAATCCTAGCGAGGATCTCGAATGGTCCTATGTACCTCGGATTTAGCTTTCCACGCTTTCCGAAGCGTATCATGCCTTTCCAGGGCGAGACCTTTAGTAGGACACGGTCTCCAACCTGGAACTCCAAGGGTTTTCGTCGTTTATCGGCGTAGCTCTTCTGTCTATCTCGTGAGGCCTTAAGTCGTTCTCGGATTTGCACGATCTTTTCGGTGGTTTCACAGATGATTTCTGGACCTGTGAGAGTGTTGTCGGGGACTTGTCCCTTAGCTAGCTGTGTGTCGCCCACCTCAGCCCAGCACAGAGGGGATCTGCACTTGCGACCGTAGAGGGCTTCGAAAGGTGCAGCCTTAATGCTGGTATGGTAGCTGTTGTTGTAGGAAAATTCAACCAAAGGAAGATGAGTGTCCCATGACGCATCGAAATCGATGACGCAGGCTCTCAACATATCTTCCAATGTCTGAATTGTTCTCTCACTTTGTCCATCAGTCTGAGGATGGTAAGCCGTGCTCATATCCAGCTTAGTTCCAAGAGCTTTCTGAAGTGACTGCCAGAACCTCGAAGTGAACCTGCTATCTCGATCGGAGATAATGGACACAGGCACACCATGCAGTCGAACTATCTCTTGGATGTAGATTCGCGTGAGCCTCTCCATTTTGAAGCTTTCCTTGATCGGTAGGAAGTGGGCGGATTTAGTCAGACGGTCGACAATTACCCAGATGGCGTCGTGCCCACTCGGAGACTTGGGTAATTTGGTGATAAAATCCATAGTAATTCTCTCCCACTTCCATTCAGGTATCTCCGGCTGGTGGAGTAAACCTGAGGGTTTCTGATATTCGACCTTCACCTTGGCGCAAGTCAGGCACTTGCCCACGAAGGTAGCGATCTCTGCTTTCATGTTCGGCCACCAATACAGTTTCTTGAGATCGAGGTACATCTTGTCCGAACCTGGGTGAACGGAGTATTTAGTCTTGTGAGCTTCGTTCATTACAACCTCTATGTACCCACCGAACTTTGGGGTCCAGATCCGGTCCATGAAATAAAAGACTTCGTCTCCCTTGATCTCCAGGTTCTTTTCCATTCCTCTTAAGGCTTCACCCGGCATGTTCTCTGGTTTTAAGGCTTCCAGCTGAGCCTCCTTGATTTGCACGGATAAGTGGGAATGGATAGTCATAGTCAGTGCCTTCACTCTGCGACCTGAGTATTCTTTTCGGCTGAGGGCATCTGCCACCACATTGGCCTTGTCGGGATGGTAGTGGATTTCGCACTCGTAATCGCTGAGTAGCTCGACCCAACGCCGTTGTCGCATGTTCAGCTCCTTCTGATCGAAAATGTGCTGTAGGCTTTTATGGTCAGTGAAGATAGTGCACTTGGTTCCGTAGAGATAATGTCTCCATATCTTCAATGCGAAGACCACTGCTCCCAACTCCAGGTCGTGCGTTGTGTAGTTGACTTCGTGTACTTTCAGATGTCTCGAGGCATAAGCAATAACTTTTCCCCGTTGCATGAGTACACAGCCCAAACCCTGATTGGATGCATCGCAGTAAACAACGAAATCCTCCGTCCCTTCGGGCAAAGACAAGATAGGTGCGCTGCATAGGGCCTGCTTCAAATTCTGGAACGCAGTGTCTTGCTTTTCACTCCAACAAAAGGGTATTCCTTTCTGAGTCAGAGTGGTTAAAGGTTTGGCAATTCTGGAGAAATTCTGAATAAACCTACGATAATAGCCAGCGAGACCCAAGAATTGGCGAATTTCTGTGGGTGTCTTCGGTGCTGACCAGTTCTCTATCGCTTTGATTTTGGAAGGGTCCACGTATATGCCTTCCTCGCTTACCACGTGACCTAGGAAGGTTACTTTTCGAATCCAGAATTCGCACTTGGAGAATTTTGCGTAAAGCTTCTCCTTCCTTAGGGTTTCCAACACCGATTTCAAGTGCTGTCTGTGGTCCTCCTCACTTCTGGAATAGACAAGTATATCGTCGATGAATACGATAACGAACTTGTCCAGGAAAGGACGGCACACCCGGTTCATCAGGTCCATGAACACTGCCGGTGCGTTGGTTAGACCGAAGGTCATTACTATGAACTCGTAGTGACCATATCGAATCCGAAATGCTGTCTTAGGAACATCATTCTCATGGACTCTAAGCTGATGGTACCCTGATCTTAGGTCTATTTTCGAGAAGTAGCTGGCTCCTTGAAGTTGGTCGAAGAGATCGTCGATTCGAGGAAGAGGGTAACGGTTTTTGACTGTGAGCTTGTTCAGCTCTCGATAGTCAATGCACATCCGAAAGGATCCATCCTTCTTTTTCACAAATAAGATCGGGGCTCCCCAGGGTGAGGAACTCGGTCTGATGAATCCTTTGCTGAGCAGTTCATTGAGCTGACTAGATAACTCCTGCATTTCTGCCGGTGCTAATCGGTATGGGGATTTAGCTACGGGGGTAGCTCTGGGGACTAAGTCGATGCGAAACTCGACTTGGCGTTCGGGAGGGATTCCCGGGAGGTCTTCGGGGAAAACATCGGGAAAATCGCAGACTTCGGGGATGCTCTCGAGGTATTTAACTTCCTGCTTCTCGTTAATGACGTGGGCTAGGAATGCATAACACTCCTTCCGCAGGAGTTTCTGGGCTTTCATGCACGAAATGATGCGAAGGTTTGAACTGAGTTTATCGCCGTAGATTACAAGAGTTTCATCCGAGGAAAGATTGAGACGGATAGCTTTTTCGTAACAAAGGATATCAGCATGATTGGGGCTCAACCAATCCATGCCGATGATGACATCGAAGCTTTTTATGGAAACTGGCATAAGGTTGATAGGAAAAGAATGATCGTTTAAGGTAAGAGTACAGCCTACGTATATCTCATTAGCGCTCTCTTTCTCACCGTTAGCCATCTCGACGGTAAATGTTTCAGTTAATGGTTGAGGTTTATGCCTAAGAATATGTTTGAATGCATGGTTAACAAAACTTCTCTCCGCACCAGAATCGAAAAGAATGCATGCATAAGAATTGTCGAGGAGGAACGTACCCGTCACAACATTGGGGTCTGCAACTGCCTCTTCTTGACCCATAGATAGAACTCTCCCGGTGTTGCCATTTGTTGCTGCCTTGGGGCAGTTTCTCTTGTAGTGCCCGACCTCTCCACAGCCGTAACAGGCTTGACCAATGCCTGCTCCCGAGGCCTGATCGGTTGATCGGACTGGTGTTCTGCAGTCTCGAGTTAGGTGACCCTTCTTGCCACAGTTGTTGCAGAGCATTTCACGACATGGGCCAGGTATGCGATGATGATAACTGCATTTACTGCACCAAGGGAGGGTGCCAGTATATCTATTGGTAGGTGCACTGCAACCACTTGTTGTGGCAGCGTGCACTGCAACCACTTGTTGTTTCTTGGCAGGGTCTTGAGTAGGCTGGCTCTTTTTCTTGTTCCAGAATTTTCTTTTGTTGTTTCCCCCTTTTGCTTGCTCGGAGGTGGTCGTTACAGTGCCATGGCTGGCGTTATGGTCGATGAGTTATTGTGCCAGTTCCTTGGCACTGTCGAAGGTAGTTGGCTTTGAGGCCAATACGTGCCCTTGAAGTTGTTGAGATAATCCCCACACATATCTTTCCACCTTCTTGCTTTCAGTAGGAACCATCCCGGGACACAGCATGGCTAGATCGCTGAACCTCGAGGTGTACGACAGGACGTCAGAGCCTTTCATTTTAAGACCCCAAAATTCTTCTTCCAGCTTCTGTATCTCACCCCTGGGGCAGTACTCCTTCATTAACATGGTTTTCAGATCTTCCCATGTTATCGCATTAGCCACTGGGAGCGTTAGTGCCTTGACGTGACCCTTCCACCAGGTGAGGGCCCTTTTGGAGAATGTGCATGAAGCAAATTTGACCTTGCTTGCTTCAGGGCATGCGCATATTTCGAAAATGGTCTCGGTTTTCTCGAACCATTGCAGCAACGCTATGACACCTCCACTCCCGTTGAAGGTTTTGGGCTTGGCGTTAGTAAAGTCTTTGTAGGTACACTCTCTCGAGCGTCCCTGGCTGTCCCCGTTATTAGAATTCGAGGCACCACTGCCTGCACCTCCCGAATTATTGGGGTTGATTTGGGCTATCACGGCTGCCACTGCGGCCGCTATCGCAGCCTGGAACATGGCTAGGTCGAATTGAGGAGGTGGTGGTGGGGGTGGTGCAGTCCCAGCTACTTCGCCGCGTCTAGGATTTCTACGAGGTGGCATTTTCTGCCATTTTACAAGAATGGAAAGACAATAAGTCTTTGATACAAGTCGAGTGTTAAACTAAACATTATTAGTTCTTTTATATGCATCATGATTCCGACTTGTAAAAATGTTGTAAGAATTCATTCATACTAGAAGTCTATAAACAATGAAATATAGACTTTATGAATTTCGATAGTATTGATTCTCATGAAATGTCTGTGATAGTATCCATACCGGGTCCAACCAATAATCACTTGATGTATAATATTTACATGTAATTAAGATTAAATAACTTTCGAATCTAATGGTTCTACCCTGGGCCCACAGCCAAACAAGGAACAGGATCCAAGGCGGAACCACCATTTCTAGGTCGACATGGTCTCAATTACATATAACTTTGCTTATAAATCAAACAATCATAAATCGGACACCAGTAAATTTAGTCTGAAAACAATCCTTGTCATGAACTTGATGTGATAAAGCAAATTGCGTGTCAATTTCATTGATATAACTTAGTATACAATATTGGGAAAAATTTGACCCTATAAGGGTCTATGTTACATCAATGTACGGAAAATTTTTGACCGTCTAATAGATCCCAGAAGTGTAAACACTTCAATCGCGGGATCGGACATAACATACTAGAAAATAATAGTAATATCTATCCGCAAAACTAGATTAAGCTGAAGCGAGCAGTGCAAGTACTACTTGTGGTGGTTGAAGCTCTGCTGATCATGAAATGAAGACACGAAGTTCCTCATTTCGGCTCTGGATTCAGCCGCCTGGCGTTCTGTGTCTGTCAGACGTCCTTCTAGAGTAGCTCGGTGTTCTTGGAGTTCTTGTACTTCAGCTCGGGTCGCGGCCATCTCCCGTCGAAGAAGCTCGGTGCGGTCTCGAGTTCGATCGTGGTCATCATCCAACCGGCGAATACGAACAGAGTTGACTTGGCTGGTGGCACCAACCTCCATGAGATGTCGGGTGTTAACTCTTGTTTGCTCTTCGTGGCGTGTGACACGGTGAACTATGACAGGGAGGGCTCAGTCGGTTGACCCTCCTCTGCTGAGATCGTAGAAACCTCGTTGCATGCCATAGGGGGTCGTTGACCTTGCTCTCGGCTCCATCGATGTATAGTTTCAGCCCATTGGGGCGTCGGGCCCTGGTAGTGTTGTGGAGGAATAGGGGCTGGGTGTGGATTGTAAACTTCGGGTTCGGAGTCGGTTCCATCTAAGTCTTCTTCCTCTTCACCGTCTACGGATTTTTCCTCTTCCATGGGTTCTTCATCCTCCATGGGTTCCTCATCCTCCATGGGTTCCTCATCCTCCATGGGTTCCTCTTCGGAATCTTCCTCTGGGTCTTCTACAATCCAACCGGCATTCCCTTGGTTGGGAAAGTAGGGGTCACCTGGCAAATGAAATCCTGCCATCGTACCTGTACGAGAATGGGGGTAAGGAGGAATGTCACGAGAAACTTTGGGAACAAGAAGTTGTGATTACGGCTTTTTGTGTTAAAATACTCCTATAATATATATATATATATATATATATATATATATATATATATATATATATATATATATATATATATATATATATATATATATATTAGTTTGATTCTTGGAATTTTTGGTAAGTTGCAGACTTGTTGCTCATCATGATCCTTCTTCGGCATACATTGGCCCTACCTTGGCTAAATATAGTTGATCAGGCTATATTCATCCAAGATCTGACTACATACCCCAAAGCTGAATCATGGTGTTCAACTGGTCTTGATACTTATATGTTATTGCCATTATGATACTGAATTAGTATGTGCGATTGTGCGAATACTTTTATAAAAATACGAATTTTTATTTTTAAAAGTATTTTTGAAAGGCAACGTCAGAGAATTTTGTCCCGTTGTATTTATAGTTTGTATATCTTATGTGCTTCGATATACTTAGTTCACTATAAACAAAACTCTGATACCAATCTGTCACACCCCCAAACCGGAACGGCGGAAACATTCGGGGGCGGAGGACGTCATGCTCAGTATCATAACCATAGTGAAGAAAGTAAACACAACCATCATAAATATAATTTAAAAGGTTACATCGTTGCAAAATACATGTTTCCAAATAAATTACATATGATGTCAAAATAGTTCAAAAGAAATCTACGCCTTAGCGTCTTGCCTTCAAAAAGTCTTGTGGTTACCTGTATTACTGATTATCTGAGAATACAAGTTGTTTTTGAAAGAGTATCAGCATTAAAGCTGGTGAGTTCATAAGCAATTATGAATGAAAAATGCATGTTGTTCCTTAATGTTTGTTACCCGTGTGTTTCCAGAAAATCCAACATTTTCTAAAAGGTTTATTGTAGTCTTAACTGAACCAAGACTTAGTATATGTAAGTAAATCATCATACTTATATGTGGTTTTGTGTTTAAATAAAACTCCTTTTGGTGAAATCCTTAAATTCCCGTGAACGGTGTGTTTGTTAATTTCCCATGTGAGTTGTTATAACCATACTATGACTCGAAGACCTCGTACTCGACGTTCTTCAAGCGTCGGAATGTTATGACACTTGTCACCACAGACCTGTCGGTCTAGCTGTTGCAAGCAGCTCAGGTGCGGGTTGTCAAACCCAATATAGATCTATACACAATTATCACGTTCTCCCTACAAGAGATTCTGGCTATAACTACAGGACTTTTCTGTTGTACTAAAGAGTACTCCGAAGATGAATGTCTCACAAATTTATTCATTAACATGTTCACGTAGTTTGTAATAAAACACTCGCTTTGTAAATCGATAGTATTACCATTTCTTTGTTAAATGAGGTGTCCAAACTATACCTATTATAGTTTTATAAAAATGTTTTAGATGAAAGAAACCTTGTTATGCATGACCTTGTATTTCAATAAAATAACATTTAACATGCTAGGTATAAAATCTTACACACCTTGCTCAGCATGTTACAAGGTGTGAATAACTCTTAAACTTGTTTTAACAATTTAACTCTTAACTGTCACTCTTTTAGTTTATTTATAGAAAAATCATCGTAAGTTGAAAACTAAATCCGTAAACTCGGAGAGTTTGGAAAAAGAGTCTACTATGTTCACAAATTTTCTTATAATTTTTGGTGGTCTCAAACCAGTGTGAAAATGTTCATTTTCACGACCTGGTCTGATTTCGTTGCTGCAGTGATAGGCAGTTTTGTAAAAATCACCAAAAATTGTAGAAAAAAATCGTATGGGGATGTGCAAGTAGTCATTTTAAAGGTATAAACCTGAACCATTTGCATATTGAACAGTTTTGAGAAATATTAAGTTTAAGTTGGGTAAAACAATTCGTGAACAGGTCACAACTTTTCTGTTGTAAGCTGTCAAGTTAAGTTTTTAATATGTTTTGGTGTTTTAGCTTGTATTCCCCCCCTGAAAACTGAAGAAAACTAGAAAATGTAGGGGTATGAACTCACCTTGAGTGATGACTTGAAGAGTGGGAGGTTGAAGTTAAGAAATATCAAGTCAAGGGCACTTGGTGAACACGTGAGGACTTGGATGACCCTAAGAACGATTTTTGGCGTTAAGGTATGAGTCAATGATCCAAGAGTGTTATGAAGTTATGGAATAATACTTGAGTTTAGATGGAATACTTACCAAAAAGTGCAGTAGCAATTCAAGAACACTTGCACAAGGTGGTGGAATGTAGAGAGAAAGAAGCTTTCTTGGGGTGATATGAGAAGTGTGGAAGTTTTTGAAATGAGCAAGTAAATCAAGAAATCCTCCAGGGATTTCTTTATATAGCAGGTTACTGGAGCAACTTGTGAGTTTGAAGTGATGTGTGCCTTGGTTTGTGTGATGTGGATAAGGTTAGCTAATGAGAGGATGACACATGGAGGCAAGTGGGCACACTTGACCCACTTGTGGGGTAGAATACTCCTCTTATAATAAAATAATGGTTTTTAATTAAAAATCCTTGAAAAATAAGTAAAATATGAGTTTTGGGGGTTAAAAATGGTAAAAATATGAATTTGGTGAAAAAAATCCCGTCAAAACGGGTTTAGGAGGCGAAAGTAGTCAAAAACCGGCATTAGGGACCGAACCTGCGAGGTTCGGCTCTAAAGGGCTAAGAACCGAGAGTAGGGAAAGGAAGGACCGAAAGTAGACCGAAGATCCGAAGTAGGTGTCCGAAGGTCCGAGGTCTCGCATGGGGGGGGAGGTTCGGTCCTCGCTGCTGGCTTCGGTCCGAAGGGGCTTCTGACACTTTCAGTTCTGACACTTTCGGCTCCTAAGAGGAGTTTCGGTTCCTAAGAGGAGTTTCGGTTCTATATGGCTGTTTTTCGAGAAATCTTTCCGTTTTGCGTGATTTTTGACCAAGTTAAGGGTCGGGATGACCCGGATGACTATAAAAAGTTTGAGAGAGATTTTGGGAGAGATTTGGGAGAGATTTCACATACTTGGAGAGATTTCACATACTTGGAGAGATTTGGGAGAGATTTCACATACTTGGAGAGATTTCACATACTTGGAGAGATTTGGGAGAGATTTCACATGCTTGGAGAGATTTCACATGCTTGGAGAGATTTGGGAGAGATTTCACATGCTTGGAGAGATTTCACATACTTGGAGAGATTTGGGAGAGATTTCACATATCTAGAGATATTTCACATACTTAGAGAGATTTAGGAGAGATTTCACATACTTAGAGAGATTTGGGAGAGATTTCACATAGTTGGAGAGATTTCACATACTTAGAGGGATTTGGGAGAGATTTCACATACTTGGAGAGATTTGGGAGAGATTTCATCTTAGCCATTATTATCGTAAAATCTCATAATGCTAGGTTCGTGAACCCTGTTATGCTTCGTTTATGATTGTTTTAAGTCCCCGAAAGGGTCCTTAGTCGTGTTTTGATGCGTTTAACTCTCTTTTTAGGGTTTTCACGTTGTTAACACATTGATTTTTCGAGACACTTAAATTTTTGACATACAAATGCACATTTTTATTCATAGAATAACATCTAACGTACAAGCACTAATTAAATTCGACCGGTTTGACTTGTTTGACTTTGACTAGAATTTGACGGTTGTCACAACAGCCCATGGGTTTACGGCCTGTGGGTTTATGGCCCATGTGTTTACGGCCGTAAACACTTGGTGAAAGGTGCGATTTTTGGTGTTTCAAGGTCCTTTCTAGCCTCTTGGAAGTGTTCTAAGCCCTGTGCCCAGCTCAAGGAAGAGTTTAAAGGCCAATAATCGACCAAAAATGGAGTTTACGGCCATTAAAGGGATTACGGCCGTAAACCCATTTCGTGTTCATGATTTCAGGTCGATTTCTAGGTGAAAACAAGTGATTCTTAATAGATAACAAGCATAGGGAGTAGTTACTTACTGTAAGAGGCTTGGAATGAGGTTTTTAGTCACCAAGAACTAGTGTGTGTTCTTGGTGTTCTTGGTGAGAGAGAAGATCTAGAAAAAGATGAAATTTATGATATGAAACATGGATTCATCACTGGAAAAGGGGTTGAAACACCATAGAAGTGAAGAATCACTTACATTTTGAAGATCCTTGAGCAAAACTAGAAAATGGTAGAGAGAGAGTAGAGAGAAAGTCCTTTGAGTGCTTAGAGCTTGAAATGAAGGCCACTCATCCCTTATATAGGGGTGAGTTTACGGCCAAGGGGTGGGGTGGGGGGTTTACGGCCGTAAACTCGAGTTTGCGGCCGTAAACTCCTTTCGAAGGGGTGTTTGGCCCGGATGCTATGCTTTGACTTAGAAACCTCGTTTTCGAACCCAAAACTTAATTGGACCGATCCTAGAATATTTAATTAAGCTCAAAATAATGACGGCAAGAGCAGAAATAAATTCCAAATTGATTTATTTTTAACGATTTGAACGAAAGAAATTTCGGGTTGTCACAACAAGCTAGTACACGCAGCGTACAAGTGCCAATGTGTGTACGCTTAGCGTACAGTTGAGTACTCCCCGCGTACTCAGTCTGTGGGCTTTGCGGTTTTGTGCTTTGAGTTTGGGATACCTTTTTGGGATTAGATGCTTGGGTCCTCTTTGGGCCATCTGAGTGTTGATGTTTTGGGCCAAGTGAAGGATTGGGCCTTGGGTAAAACCCCAAGATGGAGTTGGGCCCACTTTAGAAAATTGGGCCAATAATGGGCCTTGGATTGTTATTTAATGGTTAGGCCTTTTGCATCAAGATTTGGGCATGGGTCTTAGCCCAACTGAGGAAAAAGGGTAAAGTAGCCATTTACCTTAATATTGAACTATCAGCTTAGATTGTAATCCAAGTATTGATTGGATGATTTTATGTTGTGATAGTGCGGGGATTTTAGTGAGCTAGCAGCCGGAGACTTCCAGTGTGATTTCAGCAGTGTGAGGTGAGTGTTCCTCACTGTACTTTTGGATCGAAGGCACCAAGGTCAGACCTTTTGGATTGTTATCATGATCATTGCATGACTGAGTATCGAAGTAATCTGTTAGATCTGTATCCTGGTAGATAGAATGATGCTCTCCTTAGTGATCTGTAAGATCTGTCTGTTTGTTATTGGCTGGTTAATTGTATGATTATCTGTTATATATATATATATATATATATATATATATATATATATATATATATATATATATATATATATATATATATATATATATATCGACACGGTGTATGAGTGGTTGGGTTGAGGCGGACCTGCTTTGTGTTGAAGGCTAACAGACCCAGGGCGTCCCGGATAGACTGAAGGCCCGTAGGGTGTACCTGTCAGGCCGAAGGCCTGGAGAATGATCCACATGGGCTGAAGGCCCGATGTGGCATACCAGTCATGTTGAAGGTTCTGTGAGCGTACCATGTAGACTGTAGGCCGATGGGGCATTACAGTCACACTCAAGGCTCTGTATGCATGTTGTTTATTGTTATTATTCTGGTTTTGTGTTGTGTTGGTACTTTGGTGGAAACTCACTAAGCTTTGGGCTTACAGTTTTGGGTTATATTTCAGATACCTCAGATGATCGTGGGAAGGAGAAGGCTTGATCATGCACTTCCTCATGTTTTGTTTATGATTTTGGGAAAACTCTGATAATTGACATGTTTTGGAAAATTATTTTTGTCAACAAGTGATGAATTGGGATTGTTTTAAAAGTTTTAAATTTTTGTGAATTTTGGATGTTACAAGTTGGTATTAGAGCCTTGGTTTGAGTGAATTCGATGAAACACTCGTGTGAGTCCAGTCTCAAACTAAGGAAATGATTTTTTTCAAAACAATTTTCAAAAGTTTTCAAAATAATGAAGGAGGATGCAATGTGTACGATCAGCCGGAGCCATTAAGTAGACCCCAAATTACCACACTGTAATTGATATTTTGATATGTTAGAACGTCGTGCTAGTGATAGGCTAGGGATCTTTAGGAATTTGCATGATAGAATTGCCTGATTTTATGATGAAGGGCTTAGGGTAGGATCAAATATTCGACTGTCTATGGGGTCCAGCGTTATGTATGACTAGCATACATGAGTGTTGCATGGTTGGTGGAAGTTTTATGGATAGGCTGTGTGGGGTCAGCCGGCCAGTTCAGAGATAATTAGCCTTTCTTCTAGGGTGTGAGGATCGAGTGTATGTTTATGCTAGTGTGTATCGTTAGGGTGTTGTGTTAATCCCCTGGAACAAATGTGGGTAGGTGTGGAAGGTAGTATGGGCCCGTACTACTGGAAGCATAGGACCCGTACGCGTAACGGGGAAGTCACAACCCCTAGGGCTTCAGTGGGAGTTGGTTACCTATTTTTTATGCGTGTTATTTGATATTCCTTGGTTTATTTTCATTTTGGTGATGACGAGGCTGTTGGATTAATGTCTAAGTCCATAACTATAATTGGTAAGACTTGACCCGACCCGGCATGGTCCATTTGGGTTGCATGGCATCATGCATTTAGATAGACTATAATGAGAGAAATAACACTTAAGGTTGGTTAATATATTATAAGTTCTAATATATTAATAAGGTTATTTAATTAGTATTGATCAAGAATTAATTTGGAATTAATTAAGTGATCAAAATGAGACTAATTAAATATATGGGTTGATTGTGTAAATCATTCATTCTTATATATGTGGGCTTGTGATCCAAGATTCCTTATGTTGGACTAAGTCCATGGGGTGACCCATGGATACTCCATGGAGGTTAAAATCCATGGAGCATAAGGAATGGGTAAAGTTATGAGTTACATGGTGTAACCCTAATAGCCACCATATAAAAGAATCCCATGGCTCAAGAAATCGTGCACTAATGTGTGAGTGTGAGGGCTAGACGATTTCAAGGAGTGTTCAAGTTTCTCTCAAGTTATTCCAAGTGTATTTGGTGTTGTGTGAACCATTTGAGGTGTCACACTTGGGGCACTAGGCACTCAAGCTTCATGAAGACATTCTACATCAAAGAGGTATGTATTCTATCTTGTTATATTTATTATTTTGTATGCTAGATTAGGATAATACCTTGGATGTTCATAATTGTATGTATAATAGAGAAAACATAGATCCAAGGTATTTAGGGTTGCATGTACACTTAGGAGTGTTAGAATGCTCATAACCCAACAGTGGTATCAGAGCCTAGGCTTGTTTTCTTGTTATACTTGCAAAAGTAGCTGAAAAATCGAGTTGGATGCATATATTCGATTGTTTTGGCTGGAATTGGACTAGGAACATTACCCTAAGATGTTTTTGGACTTATAAACTTGTTTTTGATGTGGTAATGTTCATGCTAATCCAATTTCTAAGATAATTGTCATAATTTCAAGATTTGTATTAGTTTGTATGTTCATGCTAATTTCTTGAAGATTGATGATTTGAATTATCTTGTTCTTATGAGGTTCTTAGATTAATAGAAAAGTTGTGTAAAATAGTTGTTTTCAATCCATTTTAATCTAAGAGTTGATTCCAAAGTGTGTTTTTGTAACTTGTCCTTAAGTTATATGAAAAGTCACATTTAAGAATCATAAAACTCATAAAAGTTGGCAAAGGTTACAAAATGAAGAGTCTCTTCATTAAATTAAAAAAAAAGTGTAACCTTAATTAGTTCCATAAGTTACAATAAAAAAAGGTTATTTTTTTTATTAATTAGTTTAAAGTCTTCCATAACTTGTCCTCAAGTTATGGAACTTGAAGAGTTTTTTTTTAATTAAAGTAGTTTTTTTTTTAATTAAAACTACTTTAAACTCATAAGTTATGGAATTAATTAGTTTTGAATAGTTTCAAAACTTGCCCTCAAGTTTTGGAATTTGAAAAGTTTTCACTTATGAATACTTTAATTCCAAGTTAGCCCTTAGAATTTTAAAAGTTAAAATTCAACCCTTATACTTTATAATATTATAAGTTAATAATATTTATATATATGTATAAGAGTAAAGTCAGTCTTACCGTTAGTAGGCCTCATTCACGAAGCCGGTCTATAAAGGGGGTATAAGGTTACTGCCTATAAAATGGCAGTTTAATGGGTGTCCACTCTCACCCACCGCTTCCTTGACTGGTGGAGGGTCGTTAGCCGAACGGGTAGGACAAGGACTATAATTCTCCTTTCATTAAAAGTATTAATGATAAATACTAAGTAACTAAACTCTTATTAATACCCAATCTTAGTTACTTAGGAAAATGTGAATTTGGTGCTAACCCATGAAATTACACTTTGCACTTTGCTTAAGTCGTTAGTGGAGCGTGTGTGGTTAACCGGCACACTAACTTGGACTTAACAAGGTAGGCAAAGGGTAACTTAATATTTATCATAGTATCGGTGGAGCGTGTGTGGTTAACCGGCACACTGATTAAGGGGTAAATATTAAGGGTACCAAGTATATTTGCATGGTTATTCACACCTTGTTTTGTGATCCTCGGCATCCCAGTCACAAAACCTGAAGGGCACACTCGAGATTGAAACATGCCTTTGAACAGTTCAATGAATCTCAAAGATCTAGGACTTTCAAATCCAATTAAAACCTAATAAATTATTTCGTTTTTCATGGTGGAAATTGGTGAATCGTCATTCACCTACCTTCAAATATTTTATAGCTTGGATTACGGCATCCCTCTTCTAAGTTATAAAATAGTTTGTTGGGTCCTAGCCTTAATATTTCATATTGGGTGTCATATTAAGGACTTTAAATCAACTATCTTGAATATTTCCCAAAAAGATGTCTGGTCTAGACATTTATGATCTTCCCAAATCTCTTGAAACAAGCTTTCCTAAATGAAGATGATGTCCCATGGATATCATACTTCTTTCACCTCCTCCAATTATTCTCCCTAACCCACAAGTTCCTAAAAAGTTTAAGGTCACTCAAACCCTATTGGCAAGGCAAGGTCTAGGTGTGATCACATCTTGGAGATGTAGTCACATATTGACAAGCCGGGAGAGTTGGGTGTCAAAGTCTTGAGAAAGTTGGTGGCTCAACTACTTTCTAAGTCACATAGTGAGTTCTTTTGGGAATCCTATGAAACAGACTAAGACAAGACCCTTAATGATCTTATCTATTTGCTAAGATCAACTTCCTAAAATGCTATGGACATTGACAATGATGCCATTGGATATCCAGTAAAGCTCTCTCTTCCCAATGGAAAGGGATCGGCCATAGTCAACTCTGTTGACCCAATGGTAAAGAGAGAGGCGAAGTCTAAGATAGTCCCATTATCAAGGATCCATAGGTAACTATTGCCAAAGGAAGGGGCATTGGTTACGAAGCTGCCAAATTTACCTAAGGATGTTAAAGTCAATAAGTTTGGCTCTACTTCAGGTAAATTCCATTGTCTAACTCTATTAAGTACATGCTGATTCTGATCGCGAAGATGGATTTCAATCGCATGGTTCGGTGATCAGAATTTTGGGCTATTACTTAAGAGTTATGATATTTATATTGCTTAGGAATAGATAACAACAAGGTTTTCATATGGATTGTAAGGATAAGTTTTTCCGCAAAGTTTTAAAATAAAAGAAAAAAAGGTTTTGATTTTATTTATTTTAAGTATCCTTACAATGGCATTTGTGAAAAGTTGTTGCTTATAAGATTCCATTGATAGCAATATTGGAAAAATGGATTTGATTCTTTCGGTTGTGGTAGTGTCTAATATTACCAAATAAGGAAAGATTCTCATCACCCAAGGTTCAATTGGACCGAAACTTGGAATCATGCAAGTTGTATAGTATGATGAATGAGAACTTTCAGCTTGGAAAATTAAGACTAATTCCTTATGTGAATAAGGAAAGGACTAAGGGATCGAGTACACATTCTTGTGCACTGGTCAAGTCCACCACAAAAGATCAAGAAGACTATTCGTCATGATTTACTTAAGTTCAGTAAATATGGTTATACTTATAAGTTTAAGTATAAGTTTGTAGCATTGGAGAAGTTTCAATGTGAGACAGAACGAATAAGAAGAATCAAAGTATGGCAGAAAGATAAAAGTTTCTCAAATCTGAAAAGATGGGAGAGTACTTTAGTATCATGTTTATGATCATCTTAATGATTAAGATACCATATCACAACTGGTCCTCTAAAGTCAAGAAGAGGAGTCATGAATTGTTGAAATGGTTAAATCAAAAAGATGAGTCATACTTCGTTCCAAAACAATTCTTAGAGTCATACTCCAAGATTGTAACTTGAGTGACATATCTTAAAGAGGGTTTGTTAACACTAGTCAAATGTAAGAGTAAAAGGTTATCTACTCTTCTACATTTGAAATTGGTAAGTTGTGATGTTTTGGATAAAACAGAGACCAACTTAGGCCAATTGTGTAAAGTGTTAGTCTTGATAAAGAATCCGCACTATCTCTTGAATATTTGACAAGGGAGTCTTATATGTCAAGAGGACAGTGGGAGTCTTAAAGCTCTTGAAAGTTTCAAGACTTAATCAAGAATAAAACCTAAAGTCCTTCACTAGCACACGACTTGAGGTTTATAACCTATCGTGTTGAAATTTTTGTGCCTATTCAAGTTGGCTTTGCATAGGAGTTCTGAGAGTTCTCAATTGGTTGCATAACTACTTGGAAGCAATGGCAGGCACCTGAGCTGCCAAATGGCAAGAATTTAAGATTGCACAAGTTTAATCAATATGAGTTTGGATTTGTCACTAACCTTGTCTTGTGATTATGGTTTTGACAAATTCACATGGATAAGAACACATACACTATTAAATCTAAGTGTCATAAGGTTTCTCTCCGATTCATGAAAATGATGGTGAGGAAACACTTTCACTAAGTAGATTTTAGCTAGATAGCAATTGTGATATTTGCATTCTCAAAGTCGTTAGTGGAGCGTGTGTGGTTTACCGGCACACTAACATGGACTTGTGAGAAGTGGCAAAGGTCTAAACAATTGAGACTATGATTACGGCATCCCTTTTCATAGTTCTAAAATTGTTTAGACACACATGTGAGCTATCTAAGAGAGGTGTATGATTTTGATAAAGTTTTATCAAAACAATCTAGTATCAGAAATCTGAACTTTGGTAAGAAAGTCAGCTGATTTCTGAGTACATGTCAAAGCTAATGGGAGCATAAGTATTATGCTAATAATCATCATGTTAGTGGGAGCATGATAATTATGACAAAGGTTGCAAGTTAGCAATGTTAATTATAGAAAACAAAAGTTTCAATTCGTGAGGTTGCAGGGGTTGAAAAAGTTGTTTTGCTATAATTAAGGGAGAAGAAATTATACTTCATTTCAATTCTAAAAAGCTTAGATTGAGATTTTAATCGTATTTAATCAAGGATATATATATGAATTTCATGTTGGAATGGCTCAACATAAGGAAATTCTATATATGGGTCCATTATTTGCGTTCTAAAATTCGATTATGATTACGGCATCCCTTTTCATAATCTGAATTTTGAGAACTTGGCAAATTGAAATGGAAATATTATAGCAAAAGACTGGTTTAGTCTTTATGTGAGACATCATGAATCGTGTCCCATATGCTTCGGATATAGGATCGATTACATGTGCTATATTCATCCTTTCTAAAATTTTCCAAATGCCTGGGGCATTATGAAGGGAAAAGGTCTAGAATTGGATATGACTAAAATGATTAAGCATAATCATTAAGAGGATCAATGCATATAAGTTTAGAATCTAACAGATTTCAGTAAATGGCATGAATTTGGAATTCTTGCATTTGCAGTAAGGATTTGGGACTGTGAAAAGATGATCATTGGAGTGATGTTCAATTGATCTATTTTACAAAGTAAAGATCATAGACAAACATAGTATGCATACTTGGTGTATGGCATGACTAGTGTTTAGAAAACATAGTGTACATGCTTGGAGCATGGGACAACTATTGTTTTAAATTCAAGTATAAAGTTGATAAAACCGAAACAATGAATAATGAGTAATCAGTATGGTGATAAATAAAAGTGTTTATTTATATTCATATGGTCTGATACCATATTTGATTCATTTATTCTTGTGTTTCACTTTGCATGTTTTGACTTCCAGAATAACTAAGTCGCTCTTCCTGAATGATTAAGTTATTCAAACCATCCACAGTCGGTCATATGTTGGAAGTAGATATGAATCAAGACTGTCATGGGTTGGTTTGTAGAGGTCCAAGTTGGTGGACAAAGTGGTGCTACAACACTCATGAGTGCTCATAAGTTCTGAGTATTGGATTCAACCAGCTCTCATTTGAATCACTTCATGGATTTTATCACGAGTGATCATGAGACGATAATATCTTATATTCTTCAAACCTAGAGATATGAGTTGTTACTATGAGTTGGTTATACATTGATTGCACGAAAACGCATTGGTAACTCGATGTTATAAAACGTGCCTTTGTGTATGATTCAACAAGTAGTAGAACAAGCCATATGAGTCGAAGTTTATCCATTCCTTTTACCTTCAGGATAAAAGCGATATCTGTGGGCCCCTCGATGATTTAAAGATGATACATGTGAGTGCTTGGCCAAGCCAGGACTGATTTGATTTGTTCAATCAGTCAGTCATCATGAATCGGAAATCGGGAAACAACAAATGGACAGAGAGAATGATTGATAATCCATGTCTCAGTCCATATGATATCTAGAATGGAGGAATATATGATCCCTTATCTAATGGACAAGTCATTGACAAAGGTCAGAGTTCATCGACAAGGTCAGAGTTCGACAGAAGCTTTTGAGAGCTACGATTGCTGATCGGTTCCTGAAGTCATACGCAATAATAGTTTTAGACTTATCCAAGTGGGAGACTGTTGGATTAATGTCTAAGTCCATAACTATAATTGGTAAGACTTGACCCGACCCGGCATGGTCCATTTGGGTTGCATGACATCATGCATTTAGATAGACTATAATGAGAGAAATAACACTTACGGTTGGTTAATATATTATAAGTTCTAATATATTAATAAGGTTATTTAATTAGTATTGATCAAGAATTAATTTGGAATTAATTAAGTGATCAAAAGGAGACTAATTAAATATATGGGTTGATTGTGTAAATCATTCATTCTTATATATGTGGGCTTGTGATCCAAGATTCCTTATGTTGGACTAAGTCCATGGGGTGACCCATGGATACTCCATGGAGGTTAAAATCCATGGAGCATAAGGAATGGGTAAAGTTATGAGTTACATGGTGTAACCCTAATAGCCACCATATAAAAGAATCCCATGGCTCAAGAAATCGTGCACTAATGTGTGAGTGTGAGGGCTAGACGATTTCAAGGAGTGTTCAAGTTTCTCTCAAGTTATTCCAAGTGTATTTGGTGTTGTGTGAACCATTTGAGGTGTCACACTTGGGGCACTAGGCACTCAAGCTTCATGAAGACATTCTACATCAAAGAGGTATGTATTCTATCTTGTTATATTTATTATTTTGTATGCTAGATTAGGATAATACCTTGGATGTTCATAATTGTATGTATAATAGAGAAAACATAGATCCAAGGTATTTAGGGTTGCATGTACACTTAGGAGTGTTAGAATGCTCATAACCCAACATAGGCGAGTTAAGACTGGGTCCGGATCAGGATCAGGAGCTGGCAGTCAGGGTGGGTCAGCTGCATTGGATGACAGGATTAGGGAGATCCTCCATGAGGAGGTTGTGGCTATTGTCAAGGGTTAGATACCAAAGTTATTTGGGGGTATTAAGACCACGGTTATGGAGTTCTTTGATGACAGATACGCAACCATTGCTGAGACTGCCGCTGCAGCAGCCTCCACAGCTGTTACAGCTGCAGGTGTTGGACAGAGTTGGGTTTTTCATTATCGGGACTTCGATAATACGAAGCCCCCGACTTTCGATGGAGTTTAAGACCCGATTTCATCCATGACGTGAGGGATGCTTGTAAGTCCCTAATCTGCTTGTGTATCAATCAGATTCGTTTGATGGTGCGGAATCTCAATCAAATGGATGATGTCAGATCAAATAGAAGAGAAGGAGAAGAAGATGATGATGAATCTTGTATGTATTGATATGAATGAAGATCCGGATACAAGATTCACACACACTAACACACACTCTCTTTTCTCTCTCTGTAGAACACCTTCAAATGCACACACTTAAGCTCCTGTAGTCTAAATACAATTATGCACTCCTCTCCCTATATATAGAAGACATAAGAAACATGGGTCGTAAAGGGGTTTACGGCCGTAAACCTATTCACGGCCGTAAACACAACTGTAAACACGTATACGGCCGTAAACACCAAGCTGTTTACGGTCCAAGACACAAAAATACATTTTCTTAGACAAGCAAAGTATAAACCATATTTTTGACCCAACAATCTCCCCCTTGGTTAATAGCTTTCTTTTCTTAATTTAACCAACAAGCTCCCCCTAAAAAGTAGCTGGCTTTTATTGATAATCTTCATTGGGAGCTTTGGCTTCAGCTTTAATCTTCGAATTCTTCACAGCTTCAAGATGAACATGATGAATCTTCAATAATTGACTTCATCTTGAGCAGCTCAGCATTTCTTCAGAATTTGGCATTGAACGCACATTGGGTGAGGAGGCTTGACGTACTGATTCTTGAAAGATAGCGCTTTCATCTTGAGAATCTTCAGAGAGAACATCAGATAGAACAAATCTTCTGGATCACTTCAGCAGGTTCAAGATAGCAGCAGACTGATTGAGGAGGCTTCAATGCAATCTGTCACATAATCTTCAAGTCAGTTTCACCTTGCTTCTGGGGTTGAAAGATTGAATGTCGAAAGAATAATCTTCATTTCTTGCTCCTTCGAATGAGAATTCTTAAATGCTCACGGATGAAGCCTTGGCTCAAAAATTTTCGACACAAACTCCATGAGTTTCATCTTCACCTGAATTCACTTTTCAAGACAAAACAAAACTAAAAGAAAATTTAGCACACTAAACGGAAACAAAAATATTTTTTGATTTTTTTTGTTGAACAAGAAATAAAACAGAAATAACACTATTTTTGGATTTTTAATTTTCTGATTTTTGTTTGATTTTTGAAATTTCTGATTTTTGTTTGATTTTTTTTTTTTTGATTTTTTTTTAATTCTCCCCCTAATATTTAAATTAGAAGAAACCCCCCCTAATTTTCAGAGATCTATCTAAAAACGCAGGAATTTTTCAAAAATAAGATCAAATAAGCTCCAGATCTGACAAAAATTGATTGATACAACCAAGCTCTGATACCAATTGTAAATCCCTAATCTGCTTGTGTATCAATCAGATCCGTTTGATGGTGCGGAATCCCAATCAAACGGATGATGTCAGATCAAATAGAAGAGAAGGAGAAGAAGAAGATGATGAATCTTGTATGTATTGATATGAATGAAGATCCGGATACAAGATTCACACACACTAACACCCACTCTCTTTTCTCTCTCTGTAGAACACCTTCAAATGCACACACTTAAGCTCCTGTAGTCTAAATACAATTATACACTCCTCTCCCTATATATAGAAGACATGAGAAACATGGGCCGTAAAAGGGTTTACGGCCGTAAACACCAAGCTGTTTACGGTCCAAGACACAAAAATACATTTTCTTAGAAAAGCAAAGTATAAACCATATTTTTGACCCAACAATGCTTTTTCACATGCTCTTGCCCAACTGACCAGAAGGTCAGGTGCGCTCTGAACCTCCTGAGCTCCGGAGTGAAGGATAGGTGGAGACTTGTTACGGGATCATATTTTGCTGAACAGAGGGTTGCGGTATCTTGGGATCAGTTCATGGAGATGTTTCGTACTCGATATATGCCACGGGTTAGCGCGAGAAGTTGGCCCAGGAGTTTTTGGATCTGAGGCAGGGATCAGAGTCGGTGACAGAGATCATAGGATGTTTACTGAGAGGGCCATGTTTTTCCCTGAGTTTGCTTCGGAGCAGGCTCAGATGACCCGTTACTTGAGCATGCTCAAGTCGGATATCAGACAGTTTCTTTCCACCCAGCGATATGACTCTCTGTTGGTGATGTAGGAGGCCGCTAGCTGGCGTGAGATTGAGATAGAGCTGCAGACGAAAGAGCAGATGTCGGCCCCAACGCAGTCGCAACCAGCGTTGTAGCGGTTCAAAGCCACTGATTCTAGGTATTGGGGTCAGCGAGGCCACACTTGTGGGAAGTGCGAAAAGGTTCATGACGGGGCATGTCGATCAGGAGGTGTATGCCACAAGTGTAACAGGGGGTGGCACTATGTGAGGATTGTCGCCAGTTGGTCCCTGTCCAGAGCACCAGGATTTGCTATCATTGTGATCAGGTTGGCCATGTGAAGGTCAACTGTCCGTTGCTCGCCGCCTAGCCAGTGCAGCCACCCACACCAGCTACTTTGAGGATCACAGATGGGTGCCAGGGGAAGGCGGATGGTTCACACTGGATGTGTATTGATTACCGGGAGTTGAACAAGCTAACAGTGAAGAACCGTTATCCCCTTCCACAGATTGATGACCTTTTTTGATCAGTTGCATGGTGCTTCTTGGTTCTCCAAGATAGATCTGAGGTCTGGGTATCATCGGGTCAGGGTGAGAGAGGAGGACGTGGAGAAGGCCACGTTCCAGACTCGTTATGGGTATTACGAGTTTGTGGTGATGCATTTGGGCACACCAACGCGCCTGTAGTATTTATGGATTTGATGAATCGAGTGTGCAGGCCGATGCTCGATCGTTCGGTTATTGTATTCATTGATGATATCTTGGTATATTCCAAGACCAGAGAGCAACATGAGGAGCATCTTCATGAGCTTCTGGGGGTGTTGAGGCAGGAACGACTTTATACTAAGTTCTCAAAGTGCAAGTTTTGGTTATGAGAGGTTTAGTTCCTTGGACACCTCGTTAACTAGTAGGGGATATTGGTCGATCCGGCCAAGATTGAGGCCGTGATGCAGTGGGAGGTTCCAAAATCTCCGTCGGATATCAGGAGTTTCTTGGGTTTAGCAGGGTACTATCGGAGATTCATTCAAGATTTCTCCAAGATTGCAGTACCCCTCACTCGGCTGACGAGGAAGGGGGTGGATTTCCGATGGGGCCCCGAGCAGCAGACAACATTTGAGACCCTTCGGCAGAGGCTATGTGAAGCCCCTGTTTTGACCCTTCCCGAGGGAATTAAGGATTTAGTGGTTTTCTGTGATGCATCCATCACTGCTTTGGGAGTTGTCCTCATGCAGAGAGGATGGGTGATAACTTATGCTTCGCGGCAGCTGAAGCCGCACAAGATGAGATATACCATGCATGATCTGGACTTGGGGGCTGTGGTTTTTACCCTCAAGATTTGGAGGCATTAGCTTTATGGGGTCCGTTGTACTATCTACACGGATTGTAAGTGTTTGAGACATATTATGGGTTAGACAAACCTGAACATGAGGCAGCGCAGGTGGCTGGATGTAGTCAAGGATTATGACTACGAGATCATTTACCATCCGGGTAAAGCAAATGTGGTGGCAGATGCTTTGAGCCGCAAGTCGGCTGGGTTTTCAGGTGGGGCATCGTGTATGAGGATATCAGTGGATTCTCTGCTCTTGGGGTTGATTAGGGAGACTCATGCCGAGGGTGTTCGAGAAGATAACTGGAAGTTAGAGAGGATCAGGGGTGAGTTCACCAGATTCGTACCGGATAGTCGTGGACTGTTGACCTGTTGTGTTCGGGTATGGGTTCCTATGTCTGGTGGGGTTAGACAGATCGGAGGAGGCTCATAAGTCTCATTTTTCTATCCATCCGGGGGCCACCAAGATGTATCAAAATCTGAGATTGAGCTATTGGTGGCTATGTATGAAGAGGGATATAGCCTGGTACGTGGAGAGGTACTTGACCTGCAAGATGGTCAAGGCTGAGCATCAGAGGCCGCATGGCAAGCTGCACCTTCTGTAGGTTCCCATGTGGAAATGGGATCTGATTTTGATGGACTTCATCACCAAGTTTCCAAAGACGGCAAAAGGCTTCGACGCTATTTGGGTCATCGTGGATCGATTAACCAAGAGTGCCCACTTCCTGGCGATTCAGGAGAGTTCTTCGGCCGAAACGTTGGGCGATGTGTATATTCACGAGATCGTTGCTCGCCATGGAGTTCCGGTCTCCATTGTTTCAGACTGTGATGTTAGATTCACCTCCCGTTTTTGGTAGAGGTTCCATGAGGAACTGGGCACGAGGTTGCACTTCAGCACAACTTATCACCTGCAGACCGATGGCCAGAGTGAGCGGACGATACATACCCTTGAAGTTATGTTGCGAGTTTGTGTCATTGATTTTGGTGGGAGTTGGGACTCCTATCTACCTCTCGCAGACTTCTCCTACAAAAATAGTTGTCACTCCAGCATCGGTGCTCCGCCTTTTAAGCTCTTGTATGGGCGGAAATATCGTACCCTGGTTTGCTGGGGCGAGGTTGGTCACCAAGTTATAGGGCAGACCGAAGTGGTCCTTCATACCACGGAGATGATTCAACAGATCAGGCAGAGATTGGACACTGCTCAGAGTTGGCAGAAGAGCTATGCCAACCGACGCCGATCCGATTTGGAGTTTCAGGTCGGCGACATGGTGTTACTGAAGGCCAGGCCCGATTTTAAGGGGGGGCAAGAGGTGCAGCCGCACAGGGCCCCGAAAAAAATAGGGCCCGAATTTTAATTAAATTATATCTTTAGTAACTATATATATATGAATTTATTCAACTTTTACCATAAATGTTGGGTAGCCTAAGTGGCATAAGCGTCGCCTTTCTCTAAAATTAGCGTGGGTTCGATTCTTCCTATAGACGGTACTTTGATTTTTTAAATTCATATTACAATTTTACAATTTTAGCCATTACTTTTTCCTATATATTCATAATCAACCCCTTCTTCCAATATGTTTAACAAATCAGTTTTCAGAAGTTACATAATTAGCCCTTAAACTTTTTATAAGTTTGTTTTTCTTATATATTAAAAACTTGTATTTAGGGCCCTATTTTTCTTTTTAGCACAGGGCCCTTAAAATCATGGAGCCGGCCCTGCTGAAGGCCTCACCTTGGAAATGTGGGATTCGCTTCATGAATAGGGGAAAATTGGGTCCCCAGTATATTGGCCCATTCCGAGTGATCGCCAGGGTTGGCAAGGCTGCGTATAGATTGGGGTTGTAGTATTCGCTTGGGGTAAAGCGAACTTCGTGACTTGTGTGTCACACTGGGCCGAGATAGTTAGTGTGAGAAGGAAGTCAGTGAGACGTTTTGGGGTATGCAATGGGTAACCTTTAGAGTTTCAACTGTTGGGTCGGGAGATGACCTGGTGCTCAGTGTTGAAAGGGATATTTGAGGAGGGAGTTGGGGTTTATGATTGTTAGATGTCAGAGGATACTTCTGAGCAAGCGTGATCTTTTTCTTGTGTCTGAGGACAGGGTGTTGAAAGTCCATTGTTCAGATGGGTTTGATTGCAGTACAATGGATGGGTCCCTGGTGTGATGTGATCCTTTCATTCCTTGGAGTATGATTTGGATTGTTTAAAATGTCTGGTATGAGTGATCGGTAGCCAATTTTTGGGCATTGACTTGTTTCTATCAGTCGCAACGAGAGAATCAGAGGGGCAGTGAGTTATCAGGGTCTTTTATTCGAGGAGCGAATAATATGGTGATATCTGAGAGGGCGGTTTGGCAGTGAGACAGGCCACTAGAGTTTCCAGATTCTAGAGAGTCAGAAGGGGCATTATAGAGGCATATGGGTCTATCCTTTTCTGGGTTTGGGAGTTCCTGTTTGAATTCAGGTGTCCATGGAAGAAGAGAGTTGTGTCGTACGAGATCCTTTCGGTGGTACTTTTCGGGTTTTTGGGTTCGATCTATGTGTTGTTGTGGGGCGATTTCGAGGGCGAAATCTAATTCAAGTGGGGGAGAATTGTAACATCCGGACTTTTAGGTATATTATTGTGTGATTAATTTTGAGATTTATAGAGTGACTCGACGAGTTGTGAGTCCAACTCGTCGAGTAGAGTCGAGTTGTCCGCATGGGATTAATGAATGGACTCGACGAGTCAGAGAGCCGACTCGCCGAGTAGGTGCTGGGCAGAGAAACCCTAATTTCCCAGGGTTAGGGCCTATATAAGGGAACTTATGCCCCATTCTGCCTCACCAGCTGCCTAACCCTCCTGTGTAAAACCCTAAATGAGTGTAGTGAGCTAAGAGAGTCTCCAAGCTAACCCTGAAGGATTTTAGTGCATCTTTGAGGAGGAAGAGGAGTTTGTTCAGCAAGAAACAAGAAGGAGTTGTTGGGGTTCAGGCCATTTCGTCCAGAGCTTCAAGAGGAAGGTAAAAAGCTTGAATCTTTCCCCTTTATTTGGTTAGATCTCATGAGTTGAGAAGTTAGGGTTTTCATCACATATTATTTGGGACTTCGAGAATACTAAGTTATCTAGAGGTTTAAACCTCAGATCTGGACCTTGTGAGGTCCCTAGAGCCCAAAAGTCCCAACTTTATTCATCCATATGAGGAGTATGGTGGTTAACACCTTATGAGAACATGTATTAGTGGATTGGAGCAAAACCACCATGCATGAGTGTAAAGATCGAAGCTTTACGTGTCATTCGAGCCTTAGGATCGTAGATCTAGTGTTTGGAGTGATAGATCTGCCTTAAATCGTCTGTATGAGAAATCACATAAAAGGGACTCGCCGAGTCCATGGCCTGACTCGACGAGTCGGTGAGGGTTTGTCCCGATGAGCTTGATCATGCGATAACTCGACGAGCTGAGCTAGACCTTCGCGAGACTTCTAAGGAAACGAGTGGACTCGACGAGTCACATGGGTGCACTCGGCGAGTCGGGTCAAACATGGACTGTTGACTCGAGTTTGACTTCTGTTGACTTTAGAGTTAGGTCAATCATGAGTAATGGAGACCATGGAGGGGTAAATGGTCTTTTATCCACTTCAAGAGTTGGAGAGAGAAAGAATAGCCTTCGGTTATTAGAGCCGTGAAAAGAGTATTAATTAGAGATATTAATCCCTTGTGATAGGCAGAGGCTAGTTCGAGATTCGGGTGCGAGGTTATTTGCTTGCTTGCTTGCAAGGTGAGCCATCTCTCTATACTTACCATGAGTGGTATCTATGTATGACCGGAGGGTCTTATGTGCTTATTTGAGTTATGTGATATTATGCATTTTGTCTGTGTGGTATATATGCAATATTTTGTGTTTACCGAGATAGGACCGGAGGGTCTTCACCGAGATACTGGACTGGAGGGTCCAACCGAGCTGTGAGACCGGAGGGTCCTCACATGAGACACGTGACCGGAGGGTCTTATTTAAGCATAGCCATGAGAGGCTAATGAGATATGTGTGGTATTTTGGGGAACTCACTAAGCTTCGTGCTTACCGTGTTTTGTGATATGTGTTTCAGGTTCTTCTCAGGATCGCGGGAGGGCGCCGGTTCGATTGTACACACCAGAGAAAGAGTTATGTTTTGAGGATCCTGGATTATTAATCAAAAAATTATGTTGTGTTTTGTAAATTAAATAAATGGGATTTTCGTGAAACGTGTTATGAGAATTATGTGATTTGAAATTGAAAAAAATTGTTTGAAATTTTACGGTGTTACAACCGTGATGTTCAGCATTCAGCTTTGCGAGGTGAGTTTCCTCCTGTAGGAACGGGTCGAAGGCACTAATGTCGGCCTATTTATGTATGTTAGTATATTCCGGACTAAGGTCCAATGTCGAGCAGCACCTGATGTAGCTTTATATGTTTTCGGATTCTAATCTGATGTCGGGCAATGCCCGATGAATGTTTGTATGCTTGATGTCTTCGTGATTCTTGCATGTGTCTGTTTGTATGTTTCTGGATTACGGTCCGATGTCGGGCAATGCGCGAGGAATGTTTGTATGCTTTCGGATTTCGGTCTGATGTCGAGCGGGGCCCGAGGAATGTTTATATGTTTATGTTATGTGATTATTTATGTGTATTTGTTGATATGTTTAGATGTATACCGAGCTTTGCCCGATGTCGGGCGGGGCCCGATGCCGGATCTCGGTCTGATGCCGGGCAAGGCCCGATGCCGGACGATGCCGGGCGGGGCCCGATGTACCGGGCAAGGCCCATGATATGTTATTATGTGATTATGTGACTATGTGTATGGTATGTGGTAGTTTGGGGAGACTCACTAAGCTTTGTGCTTACAATTTTCAGTTTTGGTTTCAGGTACTTTCGGTAGCAAGGGGAAGAGCTCGGGATGACTGTAGTGCACACACCATGATTTTAGCCTGGGATGTTTTTACTCTGATATATTTGATAGATAATTATGATGTTTTGAGATACATTGACTTATGGTTTTTATGTGATGATTTGATAACTATGGTTTTAGTAATAATTAAAAACGAAATTTTTGGACCGTATTTTTGGGATGTTTCATTGCGCCCACAAAAGGATGTGTCACGTCTTACCCTGTCCAACCTTTATATTTTAACTTAAACCATTAAGTCCAAGCCTCTAAATTTCAGATATGGATCTCCTTGGTTTCTAAATGGATAAATTTTCAACTTTATTCATTAAGACATCCCAAACAAACTAGATCTAAAATCCTAACCTTTAAAATGTCCAAGATTGCATTTTTCTTCAAGCATGGAGTAAAGAGAGCTCTTGTATGCACTCTATACCCACTTAAACCTCAGATTTGAAGTAGATTATTGCACTTAGATCATGGAGTTTTCCAAACTCTATATATCAAACCATCAAAGGGACCAAAACAACCTTTAAAGCACTAAAATCTAAAACTCCAAATATTCAAAGATCAAAAGATGAAAACCAATAAAGATTGAATCTTTAAGACATACCAAGCTCCATAGGATGGATGAGGGCTAATTTCTTTAGTTTCAAAGCTTCAAAGATCAATCTTGCAAGATAACAACACTCCAAAACCACAAAAACACATCAAAATGGATGAAATGGGAGAGTATAAGCTCAAAACTTTCAAATGGAGGCTAGGGTTTCTCAAGGATTATCAGGGGTTGATGGAGGCTAAGAAATGACAAACCCTAAGGGTTAATGACCTTTAAATACCCCATAAACCCTAAAAACAGGATCCGCCATGGGACGGAGGCGCATCGTGCCTTTTAAAGGGCGCCCTACGTCCCATGCGTTAATTTCTAGATTTCTATATTTTCAGCAAATGCGATCAATGGCTTCCTGCTTCGCCCCATCCTTCCACTTTACTTTGGACTATAAAACTCCCAATTAAAAAAATGAAAAAACACCATCGTAAATAGAGTTTTACATTATGATTTGTTTTGTGGATTATTAAAGATAGTTTGACAAATCGATGTTAGTAAATGCTTCTTTCCTCTATACTTAAGTACATTGGATTTTGAAAACCATTTTAGGGTTTGACCGTGCAATTGGATGATCACAACCATCATTATTATTAGAGATGACAAAAATTGACACGGCACGCTACTTGACAAGAAATAAACATGTTTGGATAAGATATTTCAACCTATTTAATTAATGAGTTGAGACGACACGACACAGAATTAAACGGGTAAGGTTAAGGTTGACAATTTCAATTCCAAAATTACCTATTTTTTTAATATGATTTGAAAACAAAATCACCCTATTTCTACTGATTTTTTTAAAACTAGCTTTTCCTTGACCAACGTTGTTTTTGTATCATATATGCATTTTAATCGTCCAAAGTTCTTAACCTTCAACTCCAAACTTAATTTACTTCTAAAATTTTCGAAATTTCACTATTATCTTTCTCTGACATCACATCTTTCTACAAAACACCTATCATGCTATATATATTTTAGTTGAAAATGAAAATTATGTAAGAGGAAGACAATTGTGAATTTTCAAAAAATATTGGAAGTAAATCAAGCTAGGAGTTGAATTTTAAGAACTTTGGACAATTACAATGCATGTACGATACAAAAACGACGTACTATGGTGAGTTTGGGTACCTAAGCTTATATACCGTATATTCATATCTCTCTCTCTCTCTCTCTCTCAATATATATATATATATATATATATATATATATATATATATATATATATATATATATATATATATATTCTAATAAATGAAGGTTTTTTGTCAAATGTCACACTCTCATTCAATCTGTCAGATGTCATTTTGTGGTTATTTTGAATTAATTTCTTTTTCCACATGTTATTTTATGAGTTTTCTATTTTAATAAATTTCACATAATATTTTAATGTAATAGTTACAATAAATGTAGTAATAAATGAATATCAATTTCATTAATGAGTTTACCTTCTTATTTCAAAATTCTCAAATTAAATCTTATTAGTTTATTTATTTAAATTTAAAAGATAAAAAAAACCAATTTTAATTATTTATTATTTTTCTTATTTTCTTATAAATCCAAAGTTGTTAAATATTTAGACTTTTATATTTAATTTTTTTTAATTAACCTATATAATACATGAGTCTTAGACCAAGTATATTAACAAATGAGGTGAAAAAGGGTCTTCTTATTATACAAAGAAAGACTCTAAAATGACTAAAACACCTATATAGTTATTGTGTATAAAAAAATAATAAATAAAAATCAAAGAAAAAAAATGGTTGGTTTCTCGAACCGTTCCAATCCAGCTTCAATGAAAATAATTTCAAACCTATACAAATTGCCCGTTCGGATTCATACTGGACCGTTTTAGCTAAAACCGGTTTCTAACTGTATCAGTTTTTTTGGATCCTAAACCAATTTCGAATCATGAACCGGTTTTGGATCCTAAACCAATTTCGAATCATGAACGGGTTTATTTGTGCAACCTTAGTTCACGATAATATATGAATTTTTTTAATAAGAAAATCGGAAAACCATTATCTTTTCATAAGGCCTACCAAAGCATATGTGCCATCAAATTTCTAGCGATCAGGGACCCAAGGCTTGGTCCTTCTTTGTCTGAATTACGCTCAACAGCCTAATAGCATAGGGCCCAACTAGGCAAACACGGAATTAACGGCTGCATACCATTACAAAATAAATAAAAATAAATCAGATATACATTTCTAATTGCGTGACATTTATTTCATATATCTTTTGTGATTTTATTTATATTATAATTTTGGTCGTAAAATCATAATATACCATTTACAAATGACGCTGATTCTTCCAAGAAAGAATTTGATTAAGCCACTGAAATTACAGGTTAATTTCAAGTATATCCATGTTTAGATATATAGGAGATTTTAATTCCGTTTTTAGTTCGCCCGTTTCTTCATAAAACAATTATACAAAAAATAAGGAATTGCCATTTTATAGCCCGCATCTTTTTTTTCCTTTGTTCTTAACATCAATATATTTTTTAACAATAAATCCATCATCTTAATATATATATATATATATATATATATATATATATATATATATATATATATATATATACACACACACTAGCCGTTTACCCGCGCCAAACGACGGGTGCGAATAGTTTATTTCGGCAATAATTTCAATTTAGAAACATGTTATATTTCAAGGAACACCAGTTACTTTTCGACAAATCGTTTCATTTCGGTGTTTATTGTTCATTCACAAATGCCCCTGTTTATTTTTTGTTATGATTAATCAAGAAACAATTATTTCTTGTCTTAAAAACAATATTTAAAAAAAAAAAGTTAAAATTAGAATTGAAAATTAGATTCTATAATTATACAAACAAATGAAAGTACATTTCTATTTCTTGCATTTAGTCCAATCAGAGGCTAATAGTTTGTAGAAATTAGTTTGTAGAGTCGATTAGTTTATTGAACAATGAATAGTTTCAATTCAGCGATTAATTTGTTTTAAGAAACATTTCATTAAAAATAAGACACAATGTAATCTCATAAAAACGGATATTGGAAATTAAAAGTTTGGCAAAGGCAATTGAAAATTACCATGCGTCCCTGCGGACTGGGGATGGGCAATTTCTAATTAAAAATAAGACACAATGTATTGACAAGTATGGCAAAGCATTAGTTTCAATTCAACGATTTGTTTTATTTTCAACGCACAATGTATTCTTCGTTTTTATGTATGTTGTATAAGTGCTTGCAAATGTTGTATCCATTTTGTTGAAAATAGATTATTTACAATTTCGGAACCATAGGGACCAAAACACCAAAAAACAGCAAACTATAGGGACAAAATTTAAAAGAGAAATATATAAAGAAAAGAAATGAAGATATAGGGGGATACTTACCACTTATAGCCCAAATCCCTTGATTACATGTATGTATTTATTATTTTATAATGAATCGTATTATATTTATATAGGATTGTTAATTCCAGCAAATAAAGTTTTGTTGCTAAAGTACACAAAAGGTGCTCAATTATTAGTAGTAGTAAGCACCATAAATGTATTCATGTAATTTTATGTATAGTCTTTGACAAATGAATTTCCAATATTGCCGACAATATGTTTTGGCTTAAAAAAAATAACAAATCCAAAGGGTTTATATCTTCCACATCAAAATACAATTTTACACAAAGACAAATCGGCATTGTAGCTTTGATTCTAGACATCACCTAGCCAAGCAACAACTTCCATTACCATCCTCATTACATAGTGTACATAAATGATAATGATAAGCCCTACTACAAAAGAAAGAAATAATGTTTTCTTTGAGCACAACTGACAAAAGCAAGAAACAGAATGTTTGCGTTTGCTGGTATGACTTTAATAAAACAACAAGAAATAAAGCTGTCATTAAGCAGTAATAACAAATAATAATGACAACATACAAGAATATATACAAAATGTTACATTATAGGCTTTAAGGTTGTATCAATTGGACAAAATCACAAAAGGCAATCTTCAAAAAATCGGTCAAATTCACATATTCAGAGTTCATAAATGCAAATTGAGAGATAGAGAGACCAAGATAGGGGATAATTGAAGAAATTGCAAACATACACATGTAAACAAATCATATTGAAAAACATATAAACATGTTTACCTCCATATAAATCCTCTCACATAAGTATTTTACCCCTTTGCGTCCTCTCAATATAAGAAATAACCACATGCACAATCCTAGAAAACCAAAAAAGATATGATTATCTCTAAGACAATATAGAATATAAAAATATTTTCCTCTTTCTTGTCCCTCTTCTGCCAGTTTCCTACACACCAGTAATAAACATATTGAGAGGATATTTTCTTTTTTCCTTGATTTTTAAGATCATTTGGAAATCAAACCTTTAATTTCTCTCCAGAAGTATGAACTAAGAACCAAATATTGCATCCCATTTAGAGCAAAATCATAAACAAAAGGTTCATAAACTGGATAAGGACAGGTTCAGTCTTCTTCAGTACAGACTTGCCCAAAACTTGAACAGGGTAGCCAAAGCGGTGTAACTGAGTGACAAAAACCTGCAAATATTATTATTAAACAATATGTTAAATCAAGTAACTTGTAGGATTATTCTAGGATTTGATGAACCTGCAAATATTTGTATCAAACATCATAGTAATGAGTGAGTCTGTTATTACAAGATTCCATTAGGTCCAAATTCCAAAACCTTAGGCCCAGATTACAAAACCTGCACAAAAATGAACAACTATTAAAAACTGATTTCTAAAATATCGATTTTTTCACGTTTTTGCTTTGGATCTTACCTGGGAGTCCACCTTAAACAAATTCGAAAAAGAAAAAAAAAGAGTAAGGTCTTCTGTCAAAAAATTAGGCATAAGATACAAAAAATACATAGCTGCTTACTTTGTAACATAATTATTAAAAAGATTCCTGGAATTGATTAGCCCTGCCAACATTTTATTCTGACTTCTGCTGCTTAATTTCACTTGCTTTATGAAGTTGATTAACTTGATTCCTCTCTAACTCTCAACAAACTCTGGAACGCAAAAAATTATGTCTCGTTGCTAGATTGAGAATTGAGATGCTTGTTGTGGTTGTTCCATGATGGTAAGATTCCTCTCACCACCCATTTCTAAACTTGAGTTAGCAAGGAATAAATTTCAGCATCCATAGTTCATGAGAGATTCCTCTCATGACTCACATGATTGTTTACTTCTGATCATACTTCAAAGTGACCCTTTGACCTAATAATGAACTTCATGTCATTTTTGGGTCTATTTTCAGCAACAAGATGGCTCATCTCCAACAACATTAGTAAGTATGTCATCTACAAAGTATATAATGAAATTGATAAGCAACATTATTGAGATGATCGGAAAAAATAATCCAGTAGGGTAAGATTGTCATTTTATTGTGTTGGCATAACAATAAAACTCTTGTGGGAATCAGGGAAAATGAGAGTGTGAGTAAGGAATAAGAAAAGCCAAGCAAGGTCTAGCCACGAGTGCATACTATACTGGTAAAAAAATGTCAATGCTATTGTCATTGTCTTTCAGAACATCAATTCAAAAATCATAAATTTTATTTTGTTATGCAATTTACAATGATAATCAGAAGCTAAATTCCCCATATACACACGCAATACCTTTCCCAAATCAAAAATTGTTACTAAAAATAAAAAAAATCTAAAAATTGCAAAGAGTTTACCTTTAGGCTTTATCCATTGTTCAAAGGAATTGCAGGAGCTTGTTTGGAGGCTTAGAGAAAACAAAACGCACAGAAAATCAAAATACTGTGTGAAGTCTAAAATCATGTTCATAAAAAAATCAACAAAAAGAAGCACCCACCATAGCAGTTGGATTGATATTAACATAAAAAATCAAATTTGAATGCAACCTTAGAGAAAGTTACACCAAGGTGTCTGTATTATAAAGATTTTATCTTGCATTGGAGCCCTAAAAAGAAAAGTATCAAACACCAACCAAGAACGGACTCATTGTATTATTCGCTTTGTTTTTGTGAATATAAAATTAATGAAATAGATACCTCAATCGGATCGATTCTGTAATATATAGAAAGAAACATAAGGAAAAAGAGGGCAAATTGATTACGGGTATAAACAACAAAATGAATGAAGAAGAAGCACCGAAACTAACGTGTATCTTTCAGAACATAAACAAAGTATTTACCTTTTTTGCTGGAGAGTGGCGTTTTTGTTGGAGAGTGAGTTTATCTTCAAGGGGGTGATCTAGGTTTCGTTGAGACGTTTGTAATTTGAACAATTTATGAATGGGGTCTGTGATTGATTTGTCATTTTTCAATTCACATTCGTGGGAAGCGTTGGTGACTGCATGAAAGGTGGAGGAGGCTGGTTTTGTGGGAAGGGGAAAGGCGACGTTTCTCTTCGCAGGAGACAGAGGGATAGAGGAAGTCGATGAAATAGTGTGGAATTTGAGGAAGGTGAGGGAGAAGTTCAACAGGAAGACGCAAGGTATAAGGGAGGATCGCCAGAATCTACATATATATTTGCCAAGATCTCGGATTCAAAAAAAGACTCGATTCCCCTATTTCAAGGAACAGATTGGGAATAAGTCTTCATTTTGACCGGTTTTATTCACACTAATTAGGTGGATATTTTTAAGGGATATAAGTGAGACTATTCAAAGTTTGACCTTTTGACTAAATAAGATTCAATGCATAAATTCATTGTACAACTTGCATTTGATTTTGTACTTCTTAAAATTCAGCATTTGAGGCTAAATGCTTATATATATATATATATATATATATATATATATATATATATATATATATATATATATATATATATATATAAGGTTGAGATCCGTTGACAACTCATAATTTTACGAGAACCTGAGAACTAAAGGTGAAGCGTTAGATTAAAATTAACTCAGTAAGGACATGCTCGTCATCTTACCAATCCCATTTAATGTTTAATTTTTTTGTTATTGGAAATATTAATAAAAATTTCTAAAAATTGACATACTAAATCAAATTTCGGATTTAAAAAAAAATTGTCAATTTGGTTTTTTAAATGGAGATTTTTTAATTTTATTTAGAAAACATGAATTTAAAAAAAATGAAAAAAATATATTTTTTTAAAAAAACTGTAATTTTTTTTAAAAAAACTGCAATTTTTTCAAAAGAAACTGCATTTTTTTCAACAAAAAAACTGCAATTTTTTTTAAAAAAAAACTGCATTTAAAAAAAAAAACTGCAATTCTTTCAAAAAAACTGCAATTTTTTCAAAAAAAACTGCATTTTTAAAAAAAACTGCAACTTTTTTAAAAAAAAAATACATTTTTTAAGTAAATTTTTAAAAATCAGTAAATTAATAAAAAAAAACTAAAAAGTTTATTAAAAACTCTAATTTTTTTAACAAAAAAAAATCAACGTTTTAGGTGCATATATGCATATTTTTTCAAATGCATATATACATATTTCTTATACCAAAATATTCGTAAGTAAATCATAAAAAATATCATTTTTATTAATCAATCTATAAACATAATACTACAAGTATTTTATTCGATACAAAATAAAATAAAATAAAAAACTACAAAGATTCACATTGTTATCATTTTTTCATATCAAGATTTCCATATTTTCTTCAATTTATCACTTTTTAACTCTTCAATATTTTCCACAAATTCTTCAAAATCTACAAGAAAATTTTAAAAAAAATCGATTAAGGCAAGAACACTCACAAAAATGCACATGTATATATCATGTAAGATTCATATGTGATTATATCATGTAAGATTAACATATGATTATATAATGTGATATTCACATGTGATTGTATCTTTTAAGATTCAAATGTGAAATTCACAAGAAAATTTTAAAAAAATAATTAACGAAGAACACTCACACAAAATGCATGTGTGCATATAGACGTAATTCATATGTGATTTACATGTGAATCACATGTAATTCATATGTTATTCACTTGTGATTTACATGTGAAGCACATGTAATTGAAATGTGATTCACGTGTGATTTACATGTGAATTACATGTGATTAATATGTGAATTACATGTGATTTATATTCGGATCACATATAATTCATATGATTCACTTATAATTTACATGTGAATCACAAATGAATCATGTAACATCTATAAATTCATGTCAATTTAAAACTTTTTCAAACATCCAAAAATCATTATTTATTACAAAGTGTTTTCAAAATAGTTTCATAGCAGAGAATCCCAGAAATAAAGTCATAAAATGTGAGGAGGTGCACGATCAAGCCTTCGCCTTCCCGCGATCATCTGAAGTACCTGAAAAAAATTTAACAACTGTAAGTCCGAAGCTTAGTGAGTTCCCCCAAAATACCAACGACATACAAATCATAATAATATCATAACAAACAGCATGCATATAGAGTCTACAGTATGACCGGACCGCCCGCACCGGGCCTTTGATCTATCTGGCCTACTCCGAGGACCTTCAGCATGTCTGTTTCGCCCTCCCGGGCCTTCATCGTGTTTGGGCCGTTCTCCGGGCCTTCGGCTTGACTAGTATGCCCTGATGGGTCTGCAGTCTATCCGGGCCGCCCTGGGTATGTTGGCCTAGAGCACAAAGTAGGACCGCCTCAACCCACCCCCAATCACACAATAAACACATAAATATCATACACTAGCTAGCATGTACATATCAGTCATACAGATCTACCGATCACTAATCATAACATTATCCTATATATCAGGATACCGATCTAACAGATCAATAAACATACCATCATCCTATAACTAGGATACCGATCTAACATATCACTAACATAGCATCATCCTATAACCATGATACAATCCAACAGATCACTAACATAGCATCATCCTATAACCATGATACAATCCAAAAAGGGTCGGCCTTGGTGCCTTAGACCCTGTTGATATAGTGAGAAGAACTCACATCATAATGTCGAACTGAACTGAAAAGATCAAGATCTCGAATCACAGCTCCAAACTCAAACACCTGCAACCACCATAGGACCAATTCCATCAAGATCCAAATTACTAGAATACCCTTAAAGTCAAACTTGGTCAACCATGGTCAAAGTCAACAGTCAACAGTCCATGTTAAACCAACTCGTCGAGTGCATCTAGCAACTCGTCGAATTCCTCCAGTGTAATGCCCGTGTTTCTAAGCTAGGCATTAATAATGATGTAATAGTCTAGATCAACCTTTGTAACTCGTTTTGAAGTAATAAGAATGAATTATGTGAATTTATGTGCCTTATACTTAATTATTATGATTTAATAAATTAAAGATAAAAATAAGCATTGAAAATAAATGTTAGATAAACCCTATATCTATGAATAAAGTTGCAGTGGTTGAAACAAGGATTCCGGAGATATAAAGAATACCGAAATCCGAGTTATAACGAAGAAGTTATGACCTGACGAAGTTTCGCGACAGAACCGGTACGACGCTGTGTGACGTAAAAAAATGAGTTTACGATAAAGTGCTTTTTAGTCTTAGCGATCTAAATGAAAGTCGTAGTACATTTTAAACCGAGAGCGTGCATATAAAGAATGTCCAAATCTGACTTCGTATGAGGAAGTTATGAATTTTCTAAGATTTGGCATAACAGTATGCAGCCCGGATTTCGAAATATAGATCGAGCGATTTTTAGCAGACACAACCTAAACGAGAATCGAAGATCTTGTTGATAGTAGTTCAACGGTAAAAAGACAGATGAAAACGAACTTCGGATGAAGAAGTTATGAATTTTTAACGGACTTTTCCTGTCCCGGCCTGTTAAAAATACAACTTTAAAAATAAATTCAAAATTAGCCGATGGAGTCTAAACGAACGTTGTAGACCACGGTCTCACCTACGCATGGATATAAAGAACGTCAAAAACGGAGCTTGTATGCGAAAGTTACGAATTTTTGAAGTTTGAAAAATCAGAGTACGCCCAGCGTACTCTTGTACGTGATCCGGAGTCAGTCACCCCCCTACTCCTTCGCATGATGGACACCTGTTCGTAGTCTTGACGCGTCCGAGCTGATCCCTTCGTACGCCCCGCGTACGAAAGCGTACGCCCAACGAAGAGCCTTGCAAGGCAGTAAGCCCCGCGTACCAGGAATTACGTCCAGCGTAACAGGAATTACGCCCAGCGAAATTAGGTGCTTCAGATACTATAAATAGGGTGCGAGGCTGCCCCGAAAATGTTTACAAAATTTGCCCTTTTTCACCTTCTACTTTTTTTTACCTACACTAAATACCCCCAAGCCTAGAGTATCATCCTAGCATCGTAAGCAAACCCCGGAGAGCCCGAAGATCCCGAGAAAAGAGTTTTTCAAGTCGAAACTCTGTCCGCGTGAAGCCCGGTTTTTGAGAAAACATCCCAGTTTCATCGACAAAGATTATTTTAAGGGACGAAGTGTTGTCCAACCGCCGTCTTATCAAGTGAGTGTGTAGTCACTTTCATCTTACACCTAGATATGAAGTATTTTCTATAAAATACGTGCTATGTGTATATATATTGTTTGTTTATTTGAGATGGGTGTTGAATAGATGTTTTATACAAGTTTTAAACTGTATATGTATTTTTATCTACAGATATGTTGGGTAAAACATGGGTAGATGAAATAGTTGATGTGTGATAAAATGATGTGAGTCCTCGATGTTGTTGTTGTTGTAGTCATCTAGCGGAGTATAGATGACGACCACAGACCTTTCTAGACAGTCCAGTGGAACGCTAGCAGGCTCGCAACCTGTAGGTGTTGGTAAACAATATGTTCGCTGGTGTACTCCATCCCCCTCATGGTTGCCTTACAGACATATATGGCTGAGGAATCCCCTTAGCAGTAAAGTCCATCTCAATGATGATCCTTAGGCTAGGTCCCTTATGATAGGTGTTTAGGGACGTAAAGTGAGGATAACGGGAACGGGTAATCAGGGTTATTGTTGGTTGATGAAATTAATAAATTTATTGTTGATTGATGAAATTAATAAATTTATTTATTGTGGGTTGAAAACCCTATATGCTCACCAAGCTCCCAAGCCTGACCCACTTAGCTTTCTATATTACAGGTAGTGGACCCAGAGCATAGTTGGATGATGACGTGGGATTTTTGGATTATAGGCCAGTAGATGTAAATAACTGTTGTAAGGCCTATAATGTACTGTTTATGCTTTTGGTCTATATCGATGTGGACATCCCCAGTTTTGTAATGAAATGAAAATACATTTCTTTAAGAAATGCTTTGATAAATATTTTTTTTTATCATATTTTGTTTTGGGACAAATTCCGCATATTTTATTGGAGAGATTACTCTGATTTTATTTTAAAAGCATAAACTAAATCGGTCTTTTTTGGCCGAGAAAATGGGGATGTCACAGTTGGTATCAGAGCATTAGTTTAAGCGAACCAGGAATTTGTAGGATTTCTAGACTTAAACTTAGAATGCTAAGTGATGATCGTGAGATGAGTGTCTACCATATTTTAGACACGAGCACTAGTATATTTTAGGAAAGATGCCTAAAATGCTTTTATGTGCTAAATGCTATATGTTTGCCATATACGATATTATTTGTTCGGATCTATGGTCTATTGCCGACCGGATCTGGAAACCTTATGTGTTCAGGATTCTAAGCGTATGACTACGATATTAGAACTAGCATGTAACGTTTTAGAGTGATAATGAAGATTTAAACGTCTATCGTGAATAAAGATCTACATTCGCCTAATTTGGTGTATAGATCAAGATGGCAAGAACCCGAAGTGGAGCTGGAAATGCAAATAGAAATCAACAACCTCAAACCCAAGTGATGGAACAGGTGCCTATAGCATAAGCTGCACCATGACCAATCACAATGGCTGGAGTACAAGCCATGATTCAGACAATGATAGCTGAACAAAGGGAAGAAATGAGACAACTATTGCTGAACAACAGGAATGAACCTTCAATGCCAGTTGAACAACCTGAATTAAATGACAGTCAGTCAGAGGAAGGGAATTACAATAGATATGTTGGTCAAAATGAACCGCTTGTGGTTAAGAGGAATAACCAAGAGGATGGAGTTGAGAGAAATGGATGCAAGTACAAAGACTTTATGACTTGCAAGTCGTCAACTTTCACTGGAAAGGAAGATCCCGTCGGAGTAATGGATTGGATTTCGGAAATGGAATTAGCCTTCATGACATGTGGTTGCCAAGGCAAGTTAAAAACCATATTTGCAGTGCGTCAGTTCAAGAGTGGCGCTGTTCGCTGGTGGAACACTCTGGGGAAGACCCTAAGCCATAATGAGCCACTGCAACCGACTTGGGCAGAGTTCTTGGTGCATTTTAAGCGCAAGTACTGCTCGGCCCAAAATCTGCTTGAGCTAGAGAACCAATTTCTAACATTAAAGAAGGGAGGCATGTCCATCGATGAATACACCAATAATTTCACAGACAAAATGGAGTTTGCCTTGCGTATTGTCCTAGACGAGCTGACAAAAATCGACAGGTATGCAAAGGGACTTCCATGGGAGTATGCGGTGCCAGTGTGTCAGGCACTTACTTTGGAGGCAGCTATCTGGGCTGCCAAGTCTGTTGAAGATATGATTAAAGGAAGAGCCGCCAGCAAGGTTGAAGTTGGCGAAAAGAGAAGTTTGAAGGAACTTCAGGTTCCAACAAGAATAGCAAGTTTGAATGAACTTCAGGTTCCAACAAGAAGAGCAAGTTCTCGAAGTCTGGTTCGAGGAAATTCGGAAGAGGATGCGAAGCAAAATGATATGACAAGTGTAAGAAGAAACATGTTGGGAAATGTGGTGAGGAAGTCACTTGTTTTAAATGTGGAAAGCCTGGGCATTATGCCAACGAGTGCACCTTAAATAAGAAAGTCTGTTATGGGTGCAACGAAGAAAGGCACATTTTGAGGGACTGCCCGAAGAAGAAAGAGGCAGCGAAACCCAATCTCCCACCAAAGCCAAAAGCCAGAGCTATCCAGATGACATTGGAAGCCGCAAAGGATGCATCGGATGTCGATTCAGGTACCTTTCTTGTAAATGGATTGCCTGCTAATTTATTGTTTGATTCTGGAGCGAATTACTCCTTTATATCACATAAATTTTGTGAAAGACTAGCATTGTCTATAGAAAACTTGATGACACCCTAATTGTAGAAATTGCTAGTGGCAAATTCATACCTGTTAACAACTGCATTAAGAATATCGTTATCGACTTGAACGAAAACGAATTCCTCGAGGAGCTATTACCCATTGAGTTGAATGGTTTCGACATCGTTCTGGGGATAGATTGGCTTAGCGCCAATGATGTCGAGATACTGTGCAATAAAAAGATAGTGAGGGTAAACCCGCCTGGAAAAGAGTCATTTATGGTATACGAAGACAAGCGCAGAGTAAATTCTGGAATCATTTCCCTAATGAAAGCAATAAAATGTTTGTCTAAAGGATGTACCTCATACTTGACATTCGTGATCGATGCTAAGAAGGAGAAAAATGATATGCAAAGTATACCAGTAGTGTGTGACTATCCGAAAGTTTTTCCCGAAAATCTTCCTGGATTGCCCCCTGATAGACAAGTGGAGTTTCGAATAGACTTGTTACCAGGAACAACACCAATAGCAAAAGCACTATATCGATTAGCACCGACAGAGATGAATGAGCTTATGACGCAACTTTAGGAGTTGTTGGACAAAGGTTTCATTAGACCTAGTTCATCGCCCTGGGGAGCTCCGGTGTTATTTGTAAAGAAGAAAGATTGGAGCATGAGAATGTGCATAGATTACAGAGAGCTGAACAAAGCAACAATAAAGAACAAGTACCCGTTGCCAATGATTGATGACCTGTTCGATCAGCTGCAAGGTTCGAGCTATTTCTCGAAGATCGATCTTAGGTCAGGATATCATCAGCTAAAGGTGAGAGAGCATGCTATTGAGAAGACTGCATTCAGAACAAGATATGTACGAGTTCTTGGTTATGTCGTTTGGACTAACCAATGCTCCAGCAAAATTCATGGATTTGATGAACAGGGTTTGTAAACCATTCCTTGATAAATCTGTGATAGTGTTCATAGATGATATTTTGATTTATTCAAAAATCAAGAAGAAGCATGAAAGACATCTACGAGAAGTGTTAGAAGTTCTGAAAAAGGAGAAGTTGTATGCAAAGTTCTCTAAATGTGATTTTTGGATTCAAGAAGTCGAACTTTTGGGTCATGTGGTTAACCAAGAAGGGATTATGGTTGAGCCAACTAAGATTGAAGCTATAATAAAGTGGGAACAACCAAAGAGTCCCACGGAGATCCGAAGCTTTCTGGGATTAGCTGGATATTACCGAAGATTTATCCAAGGCTTTTCTTCGATAGCTGCTCCATTGATAGCTTTGAACCACAAAGGAGCTACTTATACATGGAATGAGAAGCATAAGGAAGCATTTGAGAAGTTAAAGAAGAAATTGTGTGAAGCACCGATTCTTTCTTTACCTGAAGGAGTTGATGACTTCGCAGTTTATAGCGATGCATCTGGAGTTGGGTTAGGTTGTGTTATGACCCAAAAGGATAAGGTGGTAGAATATGCATCGATACAATTGAACGAACATGAAAAGAACTACCCTACTCATGATTTGGAGTTGGCAGCGGTAGTATTCGCCCTAAAGATATGGAGGCATTATCTTTATGGCACAAAGTGCAAACTTTTCACTGATCATAAGAGTCTTCAATATCTCTTTAATCAGAAAGAATTGAACATGAGACAACGACGCTGGCTAGAGTTGCTTAAGGATTATGACTGTGAAATACTTTACCACCCTGGTAAAGCAAATGTTGTAGCTGATGCTTTAAGCAGAAAAGTGAGCCTTGAAAAGAAAAGGCCGAGAGCATTAAGAATCGAAGTTGTCTCAACGATTGTAGAAAGTATCAAGAAAGCTCAGAAAGAATCTTTAGAGAAAAATAACCGAAAGGAAGAACATTTGGGCAAAACGTTAGTGTTTGATACAAACGGTTAAGGACTGAAGGTATTCCAAGATAGAATTTGGGTACCTAAGACGGGAGGAATAAGAGATCTTCTGATGGAAGAAGCTCACAAGACCATGTACTCGATTCATCCCGGCAGCACGAAAATGTATAGGGATCTGAAACCCTACTACTGGTGGCCGACGATGAAGCTCGATGTTGTTATGTATGTGGCCGAGTGTGTGACATATGCGAGGGTTAAGGCACAACATCATAAACCATATGGGAGTTTAGAACCTTTACCTGTACCCATGGTTAAATGGGAAGATATCACCATGGATTCCGTGACTAAACTGCCCAGAACGAAGAGCGGTCACGACATGATTTGGATGGTCGTTGATCGGTTTACTAAAAGTGCACACTTCATAACAGCCAATGAAAAATGGTCTATGGATAAACTTGCAAATATCTACGTGAAGGAGATAGTGAGACTTCACGGTGTTCCTTTAACAATTGTATCAGATCGTGATAGCGTTTCCCGTCGAGATTTTGGAGAAGTCTACAAGAGGAATTGGGTACGAAATTGTGTCTAAGTACAGCCTACCATCCGCAAACCGATGGTTAGAGCGAACGAACGATTCAAACATTGGAGGATATGCTAAGAGCATGTACCCTGGAATTCCAAGGTAACTTGGATGAACACTTACCTCTCGTAGAATTTTCCTACAATAATAGTTTCCCCTTGAGCATCAAGATGTATCCTTATCAAGCTTTGTATGGACAAAAGTGTCGAACGCCGTCATGTTGGCGTGAAGCTGGAGAAAAGCAGTTTATGGGACCTGAGATAGTTCATCAGACTGCTAAAAAGCTGAAAGTGATTAGGGAAAGGATGTTAGCAGCTCAAGATTGTCAAAAGAGCGATGATGATAAGAAAAGACAACTGATAACATTCGAAGTTGGAGATTCGATTTTACTTAAAGTCTCGCCATGGAAGGGACTTATAAGATTTGGTAAAAGAGGAAAGTTGAGTCCAAGGTTTATTGGATCGTTTAAAGTTCTTCAGAGGATTGGGAACCAAGCTTACAAGCTAGAACTACCAGAAGAACTAGATGGTATTCATAACACTTTCCATGTGTGTTATTTGAGGAAGTTCACGGGAGAAGTTCCCGATATAATTCCAATTTCTGAATTAAGGTTGGATGAAAGTTGGAGGTTAATTGAAGAACCAGAGGCAATCGTTAACCGTAAGACTAAGAAGTTGAGACGCAAGATGGTCGATTTAGTGCTTGTGCGATGGAAACATACGAATGGGCCAAATCTCACATGGGAAACGGAGAGTGACATGATGAGTTGCTATCCGCATTTGTTTGCTGATGTGATTCCGGGGACGGAATCATCCTAACGGGGAGAGAATTGTAACGCCCGTGTTTCTAGGATAGACATTAATAATGATGTAATAGTCTAGATCAACCTTTGTAACTCGTTTTGAAGTAATAAGAATGAATTATGTAAATTTATGTGTCTTATACTTAATTATTATGATTTAATAAATTAAGCATAAAAATAAGCGTCGAAAATAAATGTTAGATAAACCTGATATCTATGAAGAAAGTTGTAATGGTTGAAACAAGGATTCCGGAGATATAAAGAATACCGAAATTCGAGTTATAACGAAAAAGTTATGACATGTCGAAGTTTCGCGACAAAACCAGCACGACGCTGTGTGACGTAAAAAAATGAGTTTACGATAAAGTGCTTTTTAGCCTTATCGATCTAAATGAAAGTCGTAGTACACGTTAAACCGAGAGCGTGCATATAAAGAATGTCCAAATCTGACTTCGTATGAGGAAGTTATGAATTTTCTAAGATTTGGCAAAACAGTATGCAGCCTGGAATTCGAAATATAGATCGAGCGATTTTTAGCCGACACAACCTAAACAAGAATCGAAGATCTTGTTGATAGTAGTTCAACGGTAAAATGACAGACGAAAACGGACGTCGGATGAAGAAGTTATGAATTTTTAACGGACTTTTCCTGTCCCGGCCTGTTAAAAATATAACTTTAAAAATAAATTCAAAAATAGCCGACGGAGTCTAAATGAAAGTTGTAGAGCACGGTCTCACCTACGCGTGGATATAAAGAACGTCAAAAACAGAGCTCATATGCAAAAGTTACGAATTTTTGAAGTTTGAAAAGTCGGAGTACGCCCAGCGTACTCGTGTACGTGATCCGAAGTCAGTCACCCCTACTCCTTCGCATGATGGACACGTGTTCGTAGCCTTGACGCGTCCGAGCTGATCCCTTCGTACGCCTCGCGTACGAAAGCGTACGCCCAACGAAGAGCCTTGCAAGGCAGTACGCCCCGCGTACCAGGAGGTGCTTCGGATACTATAAATAGGGTGCGAGGCTGCCCCAAAAATGTTTACAAAATTTGCCCTTTTTCACCTTCTACTTTCTTTTTACCTACAATAAATACCCCCAAGCCTAGAGTATCATCCTAGCATCGTAAGCAAGCCCCAGAGAGCCCGAAGATCTCGAGAAAAGGGTTTTTCGAGGCGAAACTTTGTCCGCGTGAAGCCCGGTTTTTTAGAAAACTTCCCGGTTTCATCGACAAAGATTATTTTAAGGGACGAAGTGCTGTCCAACCGCCGTCTTATCAAGTGAGTGCGTAGTCACTTTCATCTCACACATAGATATTAAGTATTTTCTATAAAATACGTGCTATGTGTATATATATTGTTTGTTTATTTGAGATGAGTGTTGAATAGATGTGTTATACAAGTTTTCAACTATATATATATATATATATATATATATATATATATATATATATATTTATCTACAAATATGTTGGGTAAAACATGGGTAGATGAAATAGTTGATGTGTGATAAAATGATGAGAGGCCTCGATGTTGTTGTTGTTGTAGTCATCTAGCGGAGTATAGATGACGACCACATACCTTTCTAGACAGTCCAGTGGAACGCTAGCAGACTCGCAACCTGTAGGTGTTGGTGAACAATATGTTCACTGGTGTTCTCCATCCCCCTCATGGTTGCCTTACGGACATATATGGCTGAGGAATCCCCTTAGCAGTAAAGTCCATCCCGATGATTATCCTTAGGCTAGGCCCCTTATGATAGGTGTTTAGGGACGTAAAGTGAGGATAACGGGAACGGGTAATCAGGGTTATTGTTGGTTGATGAAATTAATAAAGTTATTGCTGATTGATGAAATTAATAAATTTATTTATTGTGGGTTGAAAACCCTATATGCTCACCAGGCTCCCAAGCCTGACCCACTCATCTTTCTATATTACAGGTAGTGGACCCAGAGCATAGTTGGATGATGACGCGGGATTTTTAGATTATAGGTCAGTAGATGTAAATAACTGTTGTAAGGCCTATAATGTACTGTTTATGCTTTTGGTCTATATCGATGTGGACATTCCGAGTTTTGTAATGAAATGAAAATACATTTCTTTAAGAAATGCTTTGATAAATAATTTTTTATCATATTTTGTTTTGGGACAAATTCCGCATATTTTATTGGAGAGATTACTCTGATTTTATTTTAAAAGCATAAACTAGATCGGTCTTTCTGGCCGAGAAATTGGGGATGTCACATCCAGTTGTTCAGAAGATCGGGAAAACTTTTGTCAACTCACCGAGTCATCTTACCCACTCACCGAGTTCACTCAATATCTAGAAGGTGGGTAAACCCGAATCAACTTGTCGAGTTGGTTACGCAACTCGTCGAGTTCTTTCTGTCTTAACGTGTTCAGCCCTTTCCAGTCGACCCCAAGGCGCCAAACTACAGATCTAGCCTCTTAGGACTGATATACCACGTAAAGTTGCTAACTTTACATGCATGCAAGGTTTCAAAGGGATTAAAACACTAAAACTAAGATTAATAAGAGGTTTAGGGCATGGAGGAGAGCCAAGACTAGATAAAGTCCACCACTTTATGTTCATGGAGGCCTAGAGGTGTCCAGATCTGAAACCACCTCCTCTGGACAAGCTCAAATCCGAGAATGACCCCATTTTGCACTAAAAATTATCATATTCTTGTATGAGAAGTCTCAAGTTCAAAATCTCGGGCTTTCAATCACTTGATTTAAAAGTGTATCCAACTTTTTCATTTAACCGGTTTCGGCTTAAAACAAGTAAAAAAAATCGGTTTTTAAAATATTTGATTCCTAACCGTCGGTTCATTTTTCTCAAAACATGTTTTTAACAAAACCGGTTTAGTTTTGTTATAACGGTTTCAAAAAACGGGTTCTTCTGTACACTAAAATTATGAGTCTAATGAAAATTATACCCATATTTATATATATGGTGAATTTTAATGCTTTTTGGGATGTTTCTTCTTACGTCAGTTATACTAAAAATAATATATTGACAATTTATACCCCTTCTCCAATTGTTTTTTTTCCTTTGTTGTTTTCACTATCATTTTTCTTCTTTTGACAATGAGTCTCATCTTAATATTTATTTTTTCTTTGGTAATTCTTCTCATAGCTAACTTTTATCTAAAGATTTTATAAATTAAAAGTTTATACCCCTTCTCTAATTGTTTCTTTTTCTTTGTTGTTTTCGCCATCATTTTTTTGACAATGCGTCCCCATCTTAATATTTATTTTTTCTTTGGTAATTTCTTCACATAGCTAAGTTTTTATAAAGATTTTATAAAGGATAAAACTATTACACAATCAATCATTCAACAGAAAAAAACATAACTTCAAACTAAAGTATATCAGATCACAATAAAATATTGTCCAATAAAGAAATTCAAACTAATGCATATCAAATATTCAAACTACTCATGTATAGAAGTGTACAAAATGAACCCGTTTTCCTGAACCGATACGAAAAAACTAAATCGCTTTTGTTAAAAACATGTTTTGAGAAAACTGAACCGACGATTAGGAATCAGATATTTTAAAAACCGAAAACCGATTTCTTTTACCTATTTTAAGTCGAAACCGGTTAAGTGAGAAAGTTGGATACACTTTTAAATCAAGTGATTGAATCCCGAGATTTTGAACTTGAGACTTCTCATATAAGAAGCCCAAAACTTGCGTTATCATCACTTATATAACTAATATTATCAAATACTTCATTGCTTATTTGGAAGACAAAGATAGAAGTTGACGATTTTAGTGTTTGTGACGATTCCACAAACTAAAATTTTAATATCACGTATTAGAATTCAGTAATTTTTTTCTTCTATTAAGTGGTTGACTGTGTAATAGTTTTATCTGATAAATATGTTTATATCATCTTTAAAAAACATGGTGGTGTAAACAACGACAATATATATATATATATATATATATATATATATATATATATATATATATATATATATATATATTAAGATGATGGATTTATTGTAAAAAAGATATTGATGTAAACAATAAAGGAAGAGCAAAGGAAAAAAAGATGGGGTTGTAAAATGTCAATACCTCAAAGGAAAAAGAAGATGGGGTTATAAAATGTTAATTTCTTATTTTTGGTATAATTGTTGTATGAAGAAATGACGAACTAAACATAATTAAAATCTCCTACGTATCTAAACAAGGGTATACTTGTAATTGGACTTGTATTTCAGTGGCTTAATCAAATTCTTCCTTGGAAGAATCAGCACCCTTTACATATTTTAGCTTCTACTTGTATTCTATTGCTCCAGCATCAAAATCGAGTGGTTATGATGAGTTTGGGAATATTAAGGAGTAGAAAGTAGCGGAAGAGTTTATTTTCCTTCAACACAAGATATTCCAGTAAAAGCTCTTACTAAATACTCATAATCAACTAAAAAACACAATTAATCAGGTTCAAAATAGCCGATTTTAAAAGGCATTAATTGTGCTTTTACACGGCGTAAATTTACCCAACATTGTGTCAATAAAACTTGATTGACATTTCACATTCAATTTTTAGGGCGTTCAATAAATACTCATAATCAACTCAAAAACACAATTAGTCAGGTTTAAAAAAAATGGATGGTTGGACGGAGGTACGACGCAGGAAAACACCGGCGAAATTTCAAACTGGATTGGATGAAACTAGCTTCTTCGTATCGAACATACCCACAGGGGCTACAAAGGAGGAGTTCAGGAAGATATTCAACCTATTTGGTGGGCTAACAGACATCTACTTCGGGGGCAAAAAAGGGAAGAACGGTAAAAACTTTGGCTTCATTCGATTTAATGGAGTCACTAATGCGAGAACACTCGAGGCAAGCTTGAATGGAACGTTATGCAGAAACAATAAGCTACATATTAATATTGCAAAACATGAAAAGGAAGATGCCAAAGTCATCCATCAAGTCTGGGAACAAATCTCATACGCTGACTTCAATTCCAGCAGGTGGTGGCTTTGCTGGAAGCAGAACTGTCACACCCCCGGACCAGACGGTGGAAACGTCCGGAGGCGGGTGACTTCATTGTGCAATATCATAACAATTGAATATAAATGAAACGGAGCAATCCAAACATCATACATTGAGATAACAAACTTACATTATTTACATATTGTATTTGTTCTTCGAATTACACAAAAGAGACATAAGCAGAAAAATCCAAGCTACAGCTAAAAGTCTTGCATCCGCGTCCCTTGTTACCTGCTTACTAGATCCCTGAGAATACAAGTCGTTTTGAAAAGCGTCAACTAAATAGTTGGTGAGTTCATAAACATTTTTGTATAAAATTGTTTACACTTGTTAGGATCGTTCGTATTGTACATTTAGAAAATCCGATATTTTCTATGAAATCGATTGAAGTCTTGCCTTGAAAATCATGGATATATGAGTGCATGCCATTACTTTTATTCATCCTTATAAGGAGTGATCTTTGAAAAGTATTGTAATTTGTGAAAGCGAGTTGTGTCCGAGAATAGTTCTTTTGAATAGTAAAAATCAATCGTTTCCAGAAAAATCCCTTATTTTCAAAAAGAGAATATGGTTGAAAATCTTGTTCCTCTTATCGAGTAAAATTGAGTGTGCGTTCTAGTTTATTGTTATCGAAACCGTAGAAGATCGTTTTCTCCAGAAAATCCTATATTTTCTGCTATAAAATATTCGTAAATTCTAGTTCCAACTATGTATATGCGTGCGTTAATTTATCGTTTTCAAAATCGTTTACAAACGTTTTCCATAGAGTCCTACGCTTTTTAATTTGTAAAAATAGCAGTATTACGACTCTATACTTGTTAGGAGAAAGAATCAACGTGGCAATTGTAGACATTCTACGCGATGAAAAAGGACAGTCAACGCAACAAATGCGGACCATCACTTATCATGTATAGGACGGTCAACACAACGTGCCAAAAAATTTATTTATGAGGTTTTTCCTTACATAAATTTCTAGATGACATAACATATTCTAGTGAGTCGTTATAACCATACTAATCTGACGAAGTGCCTGTTTTGGCGTTTCTCAGGCGCCCTCGGTTTGGAAAAGACATTTGTCACCCTAGACTGGTCTGTCTAGCTGTAGCGAACAACGAATGTGCGAGGTGTCAACCCCGTATAGATCTATACACAAATTCCCGCTCTCTCTCCAGGAGACTTTGGCTATAACTCCTTACAGGACTTAGACGTACACTAATATTTTTATATTTAGGTACTTTTGAGATTTGTCTGACTAGAATATTAACAACCTTTTGAGCAATCGTTAGAGATCCATTATTTGTTAGATAAATAATGAAATTCGTATTTGTTGAATAAGAATATCGTTCTCGTTCCATATCGTTGATTGTGCTCGTTAACTAGGTGCTCGTGTTCGTTCTTTTCGTTTATTGAAAAATAAGTCATTTTAGTCAAGAGAGAAAAAGTGTCAAGTTATAATTTATATAAATTTATAACTGCAGGTTATGACACGCATTTTCTGTTTTATGACATATAGAACATTACTTATGTTCTTGGAGGTTCTATGACAGCAGCTTATGACATACAAATATTTCTGTCATAAAGGCTCTATTTGATATTTTCTTGATGCAAACTTTTATATTGAATATTTACAAAATACTCCCTGACAGTTTGCAAAATAGTCACAAAGTTTCCTTTTTCGAAAATGACTAGAAATGGTGTCCACTTATCAAGATCCCTTTTTATGATTTATATCTCTAGACATGAGAGCATAGATAAAGGGGTTAAGTTGGACACACCCAATAGTTGGGAGGCTCTTTTGTACAAAGTATCCTCTGTTCTTTATGAAATTTAGAAATCCTTCGTTCATGAGTATATTACTAAATAATAATTTAATAATATTTCACACACACATACAAACATACGTATATATGCAATGATTTAATAATCTAGGCAAGATTTGACTTGTACTCTCCCCCAAAAACATTAAAACATTGAAAAAGGTGGGGTATGAAGCTCACATTGAGTTAGTTGAGGAGTTGTCTGGAGTTATGGAGTGAAGATCTCAAGCTTAAACTCTTGCTGAGATGAGGAACTTCCCTGGGAGGGATGCTTTCCTTTCAACTCCAGGGAGAAATTGAGAATTTCCTTTCAGCAAGATCCCATGTTCTTGCTTGAAGATGAGTTTTTGAGAGAAAATGGGAAAAGTGAGAGAGAAAGTGGAGTCTAAACTCCCTTACTGTCGTGGCTTTGGAGTATAAGGAAAGGAAAGTAATCTTTGATGCATGGGGATCTGGTGGTCCATGCATGGATATTTGGTGGGTAAAGCATGGAATACTATGATTTGCATGGGAAATGAGGATTTTATCAAATCACAAAGTCAACTTCCTTGTCCTTTTCTTGATTTAGGATAAGGTTTTCCTAAATCCCAAACATTTATTTTTATGAAAAATATGCTTAAAATAATTAATTTTAGCATAAAATAGGGGTTTAAGGGGTTTAGGATAGGAAAAATGAGAGTTTGGTGTGATTTTCGGCGTCAAAATGTCCTAAAATGATAAAAAGGTCCGGAAATGGCAAAAATCCGGAGCTTAGAAGCGAAATCCGAAGTCATTATGAAATTTCCGGAGCAAAGGAGTAAATTCCGAAGCAAACAGTGAAGTTCCGGAGCAAAATCTCGCCATTCCGGAGTGCTCTTCTCGGATCCGAAGTCGTCTGATCAATTCCGAAGCCATCTTCCAAATTCCGGAGTCATGCGAGCGAAGTCCGGTCCGGCCAGCAGTCTTCCGAAGCGAAGTTTCGAAGCAAGAAGGGGGGAAGTTCCGAAGTGGTGAGTCCTCTTGGTTCCTTAGGAGGCATTCCGGACTAAGAGGTTCCGGACCACGAGGGTTTCGGACCAAGAGGGTTCCGGACCAAGAGGTTCCGGACCAAGAGGTTCCGGACCAAGAGGGTCCTTTTGGGGTTTCCTCTTCCGGTTTTGAGCTGTTTTCGACTAAGGAAGGTATTTAGGGAGATTTGAGAGAGATTTGAGATACGTGGAGAGATTTAGGAGAGATTTCACATACCTGGAGAGATTTGGGAGAGATTCACTATTCTTGGAGAGATTTGGGAGATATTCACTATTCTTGGAGAGATTTCGCATACTTAAAGAGATTTGGGAGAGATTCATTATTCTTGGAGAGATTTCGCATACTTAGGGAGATTTGGGAGAGATTTCACATACTTGGAGAGATTTGGGAGAGATTCACTATAGTTGGAGAGATTTGCATTCTAACACTTTATGGCTCTTTAGAAACTCATATTGAACACTTAGGAGTGTTAGCACAAATCTCACAATAGTCCTTACTTACCTGAGGAAAGAATTTCCTAGCCAAAAGTGCTAGTTGTGACAAGAACCTATGCGGAAGTTATTGGTGCAAGATCCACTTTACCCAGGTATCAAAATCCAGTAAATCCTCCAATTCGTTTAAAAGTAGATGACAGGATGAAGAGGATGTTTAGCGGGAAAATACTTACCAGAGAGGTGAAAACATTGGATCATCTTGGTCACCTGCCAGCGTTGATCTCCATTCATAGCGAGGTTGGAGCGAAGGTTAAATATGCTGGTGGAATGAAGGCCATAATTGAGTTTGATTCATCGACTCTAGCTAAGAACTTTTTGAATAATGAAAACAACTGGAGAGGTATATTTAACTATTTAAAATATGGGGAAGACGATGAGTACAATTTTGAGAGAGTAGCTTGTATAAGGATTGTTGGGCTTCCTATCCGTCTATGGTGTGAGGAGAACTTCTCTGCTATTGTTCATAAGTTTGGGAAAATCATAGTTCCTTTTGATCACATTGAAGATAGATTGGACCTCTCAGTGGTTAAAGTGGGAATTCTTACTGGTATGAAGAAAAAAATAAACGAAGTAATTAGAATAGAAGCTGAAGGAAAAATCTTTGATTTTGGGGTGGTTGAGTATGAAGACGAACCGTGGTTCCCATTCAAGTTTGAAAACGAAGACCAACCATACGAGTCGGAGTCGAATTATGCAACCTCTGAGGTAGAACCAGATGACGATGCTGAAGATGAAGAAGGTATATCTAATACCTGGGTGGACGAGGTTGAAGATGGAGAAATAGTTGGTGGCGGGAGACATGATGGCGCCGATGAAGATGGAGGTTCCGGCAATCACGATGCACATGAAACTAGTCCAGTTCAAAAGTCGCGGTCAACCTTAGAACCACCACAGGTACATGCATGCTCTGTTAATGGGGAAGTGGAAAAGACTCATGGGGAAATAATGAATTAAATATGAAAGATACCCCAATTGAAACATGTGCTGGAAATACTATAGTAACCGGGCGGGTCATGGACACTCCAATTAGGACCCATGCTTCCAATCTGGATCACTCGTTGATGGGCTCTCGCAAGCCTAGTTCTTTCCCCACAAATCTCGCACAATCCGGTTGCTTTGGATCATTCCCGTCCAAGGTGATTACTTCCCCACTCACTGAACAAGCTATCGAGAATCAGGTAAACGGAATGGGGCGTTCAGGAAAAAAAAGGCGCTCTCTTAGTAGATCGTCGACAAACGAACTATCGAAGTTCCCAGTTCACAACTTGTTTGGCGTTGGTGACGGGCATTCCTCAGAGGTTGGATCTCCTCGGTTGAACTCATCGTCTCCCAAACTCACTGAAGCTAACAAAGTTCCGAGGATCAGTGAAATTGAGGTCACAGTTGAAGTTGGAGCTATGATTGGGTTTGAAATCGATGCTTCCAACAAGCTGTTGGTAGAAATTCTTGGAGTAAATGGAGAGTAAAACGTGCCCCAATGAATTTTCTATCGATCAACATTAGGGGAATTGGTGAGAGATATAAGGTGGATTGGGTTAGGAGGCTAAAATTGAAACAAAAGGTCTCCTTCTTAGCGATCCAAGAGACACAGTTAATGGAGGCAGAGAATATTGACATGCGGGGGTGTTGGGGAGCTGATACCTTTGGCTCGAGCAAGGTTAACTCATCAGGTAGGTCGGGTGGCCTCTTGAACGTGTGGGACAGTAGCTTGTTCCAATCTATTGAGGTTATTTCGGCTAAACATTTTTCTAATAAACATTGGTAAGTGGAATGGTGTGGGTGAACCGTTGATCTTTGCTAACGTCTACGGACCTCAGTCAAGCACTGATAAAGCCACTCTCTGGAAGGAGTTATTGGAAATTAAAAACTCCAAATCAGGTACATGGATCATAATGGGGGATTTTAACGCTGTGAGAAGGAAAGAGGAGAGATTTAATTCAATTTTTTGTGCAAAAACTGCAAGTGACTTCAATAACTTCCTACATGAGATGGGCCTCATTGATATGAAAATGGGTGGTCATCGGTTTTCGTGCTTCCGCAACTCAGACCTTAAGTTAAGCAAACTTGATCGATTCCTGGTGTGTCCAACTTTCCTTAACATCTGCCCTCATGCTTCAGTGACCTCTCTCCCTAGAGAAATATCAGATCACTGCCCTATTCTCTTGTCCACATCACGTAAAGATTATTGGCCCAGCCCCATTCAGGTTCTTCAATTCCTGGATGTGTAGGGATGGGTTTGAAAAAGCCTTCATATCCAATTGGAACAACTTTGTAGGTTATGGCACACCTGATTTGTACCTTGCTGCCAAGCTCAAGCATATAAAGAAGGGTTTAAAAAATTGGCGTGCCAAGGAACATCCCAGGGAGGAGGGGAATTTATCAAGGATTAAGAAAATGGTGCATCAACTCGATATCGAAGCTGAATCAAGGCAGCTGACTGAGCAGGAGCTTATGGAGAGGACCTCAGGGTATAAGTCAATCATTGAGTTGGAAAAGATCAGAAGTATGGATCTCAGACAGAAGTCCAGGATTAAGTGGGCAGTAGACGGGGACGAAAACACAAGTTTTTTTTCATGGATTTATTAATAAAAATAACCGGAAAAATATGATAGATGGCCTAATGATAAATGGTGAATGGTGTACTGATCCGACAATCATAAAACAAGGGGTATGTTCTTTCTTTGTAGAAAAATTCAGTGAAAAATGGCCTAGTAGGCCGAAACTTGTGAACCGACACTTCAGGAAAATCCCCGTCGGTGACTCGGAAGCTTTAGAGGCACCTATCTCACTCCCGGAGATAAAGAATGTGGTATGGGCGTGTGGCAACGAGAAGGCCCCAGGGCCTGATGGATTTACATTTATGTTCGTCAAGAAATACTTTGAGCAATGTGGTAAAATTGATTCTTCTTGTAACTCCTCCTTCATCTCGCTGGTCCCCAAAATCAAGGATCCTCTATTGATTAGCGATTATAGACCAATAAGTCTCATTGGATGCATCTATAATATCATCTCCAAAATCCTCTCGCTTAGAATGAAGAAGGTGATGGGGCAGTGCATTGACGAGGTGCAAACAACATATGTTGAAGGAAGAAGTATTCTTGATGGACCTCTTGTGGTTAATGAGATTTAATCATGGGCGAAAAAGACCAATAAGAAAGTTCTCTTATTTAAGGTGGACTTTGAAAAGACATTTGACTCCATAAACTGGAACTTCCTAGATACCAATCTGATGCACATGGGATTTGGAAATAAATTTAGAATGTGGCTAAAAGGATGCCTTGGATCTGCAAGATCCTCTGTTCTTGTCAATGGAAGCCCGGCCGAGGAATTTCCAATATCTAAAGGCGTCAGGCAGGGCGATCCGCTATCTCCGTTCCTTTTTATAACAACTATGGAGGGCCTTAGTGTTGCGATGCGATCAGCATGCGAACGGGGAATCTTCCAAGGTGTTAAACTTCCAAATGGGGGACCTTTGATCTCGCATCTGCTATATGCAGATGATGCATTATTTCTTGGTGAGTGGTAAAGGAGAAACATCAATAATTTAGGTCGAATTCTTCACTGCTTCCATGTTGCATCAGGATTAAAAGTAAACTTTCACAAATCTAGAGTATTTGGAGTTGGATCAGAAATGCAGGAAGTCTCAAGCTGGGCTAGTGTTCTTGGATGTGAACCCTCCTCCCTCCCCTTCACATACCTAGGAGTTTCGGTTGGAGCCAACATGAATTTAAAGAAGAACTGGAAACCGATTGTAGATAGATTTCAAGCCAAACTTTCAAAATGGAAATAAAAAACCCTCTCCTTTGGTGGTAGATTGACTCTCATATAATCAGTACTTGGTAACCTACCAACATATTACCTGTCACTGTTTGTAGCACCTGATGGTGTAATCCAAGTTCTCGAGAAATTAAGGAGTAGGTTTTTATGGGGTGCTTCGGAAGAAAGTAGGAAAATACATTGGATTTCTTGGGATACGGTGGTTGCACCCAAGGAATCGGGAGGTTTAGGTGTTGGTACGTTAAAAAGCCTCAATATATCCCTTTTGATGAAATGGTGGTGGAAGTTGAGAACTGAACCTTACAGCCTTTGGGCAGAAGTCATCGTAAGCATGCACAACCTCAGGACAAAACCTGATGATGTATACTCAAAACGATCTCTATCGGGAGTGTGGAATAACATTGCTGGGATAAGAAAGGCCCTTGTGAAAAAGGATATTTATGTTACGTTTGTGATATTTAAACAACCCATAGCTCATGGAGCAATCTGGAGATGTGGACTTACTTCGAATAGAGCATACACAGTCTGTGCTCTCAGACAAAGATGGGACTACCGGCCTCACAACAATGATAGGAAATTCTATTGGCTTAAAGAAGTTCCTTTGAGAGTCAATTGTTTTATATGGCGGGCGAAAATGGGCAGGATCCCAGTAGCTTTGGAGCTGTCAAAGAGAGGGGTATTTATGGAAACATTGACTTGTCTTATGTGTAATGAACGTGAAGAAGGCACTGATCACGTTTTAGTGGACAGCCCTTATGCTAGGAAGGTTTTCGAAGGAGTATTCAACTGGTGTAATGTGAACAGGGAAAATTTTCATTTGGTGAAGGATGTTATGGACTATGTTTCTCGGTAGGGATGGTGCCAAAAAAAGAGAAAGCTCCTCCTGACAATCTACTATGGAACAATATGGAATATTTGGAAATCAAGGAACGAAAGAGTCTATAAGAAAAACCGGCTACCACCAGACAAGGTCATTGGTATTATTAAATCAACAACATATCTCTGGGTGAAAAACATGGGAAAAATTAATCGGCTGGACTGGGCAACATGGTCTCAATGCCCATTGTCTTATTGACTATGTCAATTTTAGTTTAGCTTCCTTGTATTTTCTTTTTTTATGCTAAACTTTTGTAAGCCACTAATTGTGGCTGATTATTTTTCTTGTGGTTATTAATATATATCTTATTGGCCGGTTCAAAAAAAAAAAAGTCAGGTTCAAAATAGCCGATTTTAAAAGGCATTAATTGTGCTTTTACAAGGCGCAAATTTACCCAACAACATAAATTGTGTCAATAAAACTTGATTGACATTTCACATTCAATTTTTAGGGCGTTCAATAATGAATTTTGCTGTTGGTGATGCACGTGGAAATGGCAGTTGTAGCAAACCTTGAAACATTTGAACTTCTTCCTCGCTAGAAACAAATGTATTGAGCTCTATTCGTGTTTTCTTCAGCAGAGGTGACTTAGCCATGACGAGCTTCACAAATTCCATCTCTAGAGCACTAATACGACATCTTGTTATCTCCAATTCTTTAAGATGATCCAAGTTGAGGCCCGAGTAGACTTGAAGATCAAGAAACTTCATGAAAGTTTGTTGAGCACACCAGCTATGTTCCCAACACATCTAATCGGAAAAACAAAGTCAGATTTATTAATGGAATTGTGAAAATCCTACGGGTGACAAATCAGACAGACAGTCGTGTAGTGTTTTTAACTGGCACAACACAACACGACAATTTTTATATAACATGATCACGACACTATGTCATGTTTTGTTGTACTAACACGAAAACGACCAAATTAAAAAAACACGATAAAAACGAAAAAGATAAAATAAAATAAACATTTTAGTTTATTTAATTCATAATTAATCATACAAAACATGAAAACCCCGACAAACACATAATATCGTGTAAAATTCGTACACGACACAACATCGTCTTTTTTACACTTCGACATGTACACAGACACGAATTCAAATTTTAATTTTGTTCCAATTTCGTTTCGTGTCATGCTATGGATATTTCTATCCCTAAAAAATCCATTATAAACAAAAATGTGATAGCATGCAGTTTATATTTACCTTCACTCGAGTTTTGTCTAAATTTGGGGAATTGTTGATCACAAGATGAAAGCTCAAGAAAACACACTTCAAGCACAAGTATCCTCAAGTGGACTAGAGAAGTGGGGAGCTTCTATGGCGAACCATGAACAACAAATAGCTTTAACCAAATACCAAAACAAGGATTAAAACACAATATTTTTGCATGAGATAGTACAATCAAGGTAAGTAGCACCTCCCCATAAAACTGAGAGAGTTCCAAAACTTGAATCGAAGGTAAACACTCAAACAAATCAACAAATGCACACTTGTTTTCTCTGTAAAGTCTTTTTGATCTCCAATTTGCATCAAAATACCTCAATTAGGTTATGTTTGTCGAACTAGCTGATAAAAAATGACGATTGAGTGTTTTTATAACTAATAAAATGTATATTTGGGAGAATCTAAAAAACTAAAAAAAACCCAATAAGCTCGTTGAAACGATAGTCAAGCTTTTTTAAAAGCTAGTTTATAAGCTATTTTTTGGTTGCCTAACATGACAACCTAAAAAACCGGAAAAAATAAGATAGATGTGGTGCGACAAAAATAGCGAAGAGGCTTCATAACTCATAAGTAGTTATGGAGTTATGGACCTTACCAAGGTAAACTCCTAAGTAGGGGGCAATTAGTAAGGAGTTGTAGAAGTGTCTTGGTAGTGATGTCAACATTGAGAAACCTCAAATTCCTCTACATACTAAATCCGTTAAATAATAATGGTGGCTCAAATACACAATCTGTAAGATCTAGGTGTTCTAATCCATACAGCAAAAAGAACAAAGAGGATAGCTTATAATGGTTATCGGGTGACCAAATCTCAAAGATGAATTTCTTGAGGTTATTGCTCCTTGAAAGATGAAGTATAATCTGGTTTATAACACAATAATATTTGGAAGGAAACGGATCTGCTTTATAACATACAGACTCTATTTGCATATCAATACAATAAGCAGCTATACATTTTTAAATGCTAGACATTATTCGTATTTCTTTTGTGATTGTATTTATATTCTGTTTTTTAGCTTTTCCTTTTGTTTTATTGCTCAAGCATCAAAGTGACAATGAAGAAGAGTTTACGAATAGCGCTTCATCATAATGCTAATAATCAAATCAAAAACACAATTAAACAAGTTCAAAATAGCCAATAAAGGCATTCATTGTGCTTTTACAATCCTTAAATTTACCCTACAACACAAATAAACTACCACTAAAACTTAATTTACTTTCACATGTAAATTTTAAATGCGTTCGATAATGAATTCTGTTGGTAGTGATGCATGTAGAAATGGCATTTGTAGCAAATCTTGAAACATTTGAACTTTTTCCTCATCAGAACCAGATGTATTGAGCTCTATTTGTGCTTCCTTCAACAGAGATGACTTAGTCGTGATGAGCTTCAAAAACTCCATCTCTGGAGCATAGTTATGGAAACTTGTCATCTCAAATTCTTTAAGATGAGCCAAGTTGAGGCCTGAATAGTCTTTAAGATCAACCAAGTTCTTGACAGGTTGTTCAACAAAACACATCTAATTAAAGAAGCTTCATAAGTGGTCATATGGACCTTACCATGGTAAACTCCTCAAGTAGGGGGCAATCAGTAAGGAATCGTAGAAGTGTCTTGATAGTGATGTCAACATTATGAAACCTCAACTTCCTCAACATACTAAATCCATTAAATAACAATGGAGGCTCAAATACACAATCTGTAAGATCTAAGTGTTCTAATCCATGCAATGAAAAGAACAAAGAGGGTAGCTTGTAGCGACTATTAGGTGACCAAATCTCAAAGATGAATATCTTGAGGTTATTGCTCCTTGAAAGATGAAGTATAATCTGGTTAAACTCATTGAAGATATACGTATCAGCCATACAGACAACGATTTCCAAAATCGGACCTTTGTGTAGCAACAAAACGTGCAAGATTGCATTGCCAAAGAATACCTCCATTTCTTTGACAAAATACTCGTCCTTAATGCATCTCGGATTGGCATAAGAGTCAGAATTTTTTCAATTATGTCTTGAGGAAGAGTGCTGATTCTATCCGAATTTAGGTTCATATCTTGATGAGTTCCTCAAAAGTTAATACTCCACAATGCTGCAAAGTAGAATTCAAAACCAAATATATTTATTTCCTTAAAATTCGTAGCCAAAAGCCATGCATATCTAGAGCAGCATTTAAAGAAAATGTAAATACTTGTTTTAAACAAATAGGAACCTGTTGCTTCAAACTTCAAATATACAGTATTAACGAAAATCATATATGTTCCTAAGTATGATTCACCTGAATACTAGAGTCCTAACTCCTTGATTTCCAAAAGTTAAGCTCTTAGTATACCCCTCATTAGCATTATAAAACTATTAAGAAATTAATGATTTTTTTCAAGCAAAATAAAGGATTATATTGCAGCGTCTCAAGATAAATCACCATAAAAGAAGAGAAGAAAATTACCGGCTGCAGCTGCGCCCCCTGATTTGCTGTCTCCCCTTCCCTGTCTTTCAGTCCGAGACCCTTAAATTTTCATTTTAGACAACATTACACTAATTGTCATGTGGTTTGCAGTAATATCTACTTTGGTCCTTCAGGTTCCTTTTTTTTCCCTTCTTTTTAGTTCCTCATGCTTTGTTGCCTCTTCGGTTTCTTTTGGACAGAAAAAAAACAAAACTTTGTCCTTAGAAATTTATTATAATTTATAAATTATTAAAATTAAAATAGACCCACATTAGTTTGCTCATTGATAATATTTTTGTTAAAGTTACACGAACTTTTCAAATACAATGTCGGAATCAATAAGAGGGTTTAACGGGTAGTTTCAGAAACATGAGGGGTTTTGAACAAAAATTACACTCTCAAGTCCGAAACTCCAAATAAACACCCCTTCGTTTTCCCCCAAAAACCAATTTCACGTTGGGCTTCCAAACATCATCCGTCCCCTTTCTCTGCTAAACCCTTCTACGTTATTCTCTCAGGTCAGTTTCACTCTGTTTTCTTCATTTTTCTGTTATGCGGTTGTCGATTGTAAGCTATTAGATTTCCCGTTGTGCTCAATCACCAAGTTGTCTGAATCATACTCAAATTTGTATTTATTTTTCATGTTATCGTTCTTATGCATTTTATTGATGAAGTTGATCTAATAGATTAGGTTTTTTTGTTTGCGTGATCCATTTCATCTTGCAATTATGTCTCTTAACCAAAGTTTCACGAGCAACTCTGAGCACCGAACAATTTGAATACAGTGATTTTTATGTGTTTTCAACCGTAGACAATTTCAATGCTTGAATTTGAAAATTGATGGTGAATATAAGTCTTAATCACATTCAGAGTTGCTGAAATAGTGTTTCAATACGCATATGAATGTATTTCTGACTAATATTGTTACATAAGCTGATAGATTGAGAACGAACACTGTTAGTGGATGTTTAATTAAGCTTGGTAAGTAGGAAACATGATACCCATGGCTTTGTAGTCGCTCTGGAATCTGAGTATAACTGTATAAGATGCTATAGTCTATAAATCCAATGAAATTTGCAAACAATTTCCATTTTGTTACAATCACAGAACACATCATCTTCTTTCTGCCTTTTTTTCTTTAAAAAACTCTACTAGTGCCTGCAAGGATAGAAATACTTAACTTGTTTACATTGTTTGAGATAATTGAAGGTAATTGCATCAGCAAACAGAAGCATTGTTGGAACATAAAGTCAATTATGGCATATGGAGGCACACCTTCGGGCCCACCTGCAGCTGCAGGCAGTTCTCCTGCAATGAAGCAGGTGAAACTGGAGAAAGAAAGTGAACTCAGGATTGAAGTCAATTTTAACAGTTCTCTTCGCCTCAGGCTACTAAATGGGACAGCTGAGATATTTGGGACCGAAATGCCCCCAGAAAATTGGCTCATCTTCCCACCAAGAATGAAATTTGCTGTAAACTCTTAACAACTTTGAAAAAAAAAAATCCCACTAGGAATATTAAAGATCACCTGAATCTTGTCCTCTTGTAATACTTTTTTTTCCTTCTTTTTGGAATTTCAGATATTTACATGGTATGGGGCCACCATTGAAATGCAAGACAACACTGAAACTGATTATGTAGCAGATGAGGTAGGATATTATATCACGTCACCATTGTATTTTACTTGCTTAATGTTACAATAATCTTAATTTTTTTGCTTTCTATTTTGATATAAAGACACCAATGATCAGTTATGTAAACGTGCATGCTGTACTTGAAGGGCGTAGAAATCGTGCAAAAGCCTCTCCTAGTGATTCTGATGCTTCCCAGGTGTCTTTTACCTTTCTTTCCTTATGCTTTCAATCTCTAATAACATTTCCATGACAAAATAATAACTATTTCACCAAATTCTGTATTTCTTTAGGGTCCCAGGGTGATTGTTGTGGGACCCACAGATTCTGGAAAGAGTACATTATCTAGAATGCTTCTTAGCTGGGCAGCCAAACAAGGATGGAAACCTACTTTTGTGGATTTGGACATTGGGCAAGGATCTATAACCCTCCCTGGGTGTATTGCTGCAAGCCCAATTGAAATGCCAATTGACCCTGTTGAAGGGATTCCTCTTGAAATGCCTCTTGTTTACTTTTTTGGACACAACACTCCAACGTATCAATCTTTTACTCACTCATTCATTTATGTCTTTATTTTCTTTGTGATGTGTTTGTTACTTTTGTTTTTGTTTGAAAATTTCTTACTTTTGTTTTTGTAGTGTTAATGCAGATCTTTATAGGGTACTAGTAAAGGAGCTAGCACAGATATTGGAAAGGCAATTTGCTGGGAATCCTGAATCTAGGGCTGCAGGCATGGTCATCAACACCATGGGATTCATTGATGGACTTGGTTATGATGTATGTGTTGAAAAAAGTTGTACCTTGAAAAAAAATTACAATACAATAATTAGGAAAAAAAAATCAACTTATGTTGACTAGCATTTTGTGTCTCTTTGCAGCTTCTTTTGCATGCAATTGATACATTCCAGGCTACTGTTGTTCTTGTGTTGGGTCAGGTAAAAGAATTATCTCCATAAAGTTTATAATATCATTTTGTATGTCATAAAATGATGGATGAAATTGAACTATAAATTGCTAATACTTTTTGTTTTATTTATTTATTTTTAAAAACAGGAGAAACTTTGCAGCATGTTAAAAGATGTACTAAAACGAAAATCTAATGTGGATGTAGTGAAACTACAAAAATCAGGTGGTGTTGTATCCAGGAATTCAAAATTCAGAGCAAGTGCAAGGAGTCAGAGGATAAGAGTAAGTCAAAATAAGTCAAAAGTTTAGATGATCATATAATTTTTTGGCTAACATTTTTATTTTAAATTAATTACAGGAATATTTTTATGGTCTTTCAAATGACCTTTCCCCTCACTCAAGTATAGCGAATTTCAATGATTTGAGTATTTATAAAGTTGGGGGTGGCCCACAGGCCCCAGCTTCAGCTCTCCCTATTGGTGCACAGCCTGTGGCGGACCCCATGAGATTGGTTCCTGTAAACATCAACAGGGATTTGCTTAATTTAGTTCTTGCTGTCTCTTTTGCAAAAGAACAAGATCAGATTCTTTCAAGGTATTCTTTTAAATTGTTTTAATAAAACTTATTATATATGGTGCTTACTATTTTGGTTTGGTTTATTTGCTTTTAATGTAGCAACATAGCTGGGTTTATTTGGATCACTGATATTGATATTCCAAGGTTTGATTGAGAGCTCTGAATTTATTAAAGATTAAATAATAAATAGAGAATACAAATTAATTTTGTGTTGTATTTACAATGTCAGGAAGAAAATCACATATCTAGCTCCATCAGGTGGAGAACTTCCCAGCAAGTTCTTGTTAATGGGAAGCTTAACATGGATTGAAACCTAAACTGCAAGTCTTTATTGCCATTTTTTTTTTGTTAATGTAAGCCGTTTGTTTTTTGATCCATGTAGCATTGAGGGCCCAACAAGCAAACTTGGGTATTTAATTTGTAGTATATGTAGCAATATCTATGACTTCTTAAATTTTTTTTTTTGGCTTAAGCATGGTTGGATAAATGATGTTTTAAAAAGTATTTTAGAAAATGACGGCATGTTTGTGTAAGGTGAATATACAGGTTTTGAAATTAAGACTAAATATCAAAATCAATTGGTGATGAAAGACGCTGAAGAACTAAGAATCAGGGAGAGGGAGAGATTAGCGTCAAGTTAGGTTTGAAAATTGAAATTATGATTTGAATTTGAATGTAATTTCTAGGGATACAGAGAGTCGTGGTGAAGAAAAAGGGGGAATTCGACTGATTTCATGAAACTTGAGTAGACAAAAACTCATCGGATAAGACAAATCCAAGCTGATAAAAAAAATTGAAAAACTAGGAATAATTAAGACTAAATATCAAAATCAATTGGTGATGAAAGACGCTGAAGAACTAAGAATCAGGGAGAGGGAGAGATTAGCGTCAAGTTAGGTTTGAAAATTGAAATTATGATTTGAATTTGAATGTAATTTCTAGGGATACAGAGAATCGTGGTGAAGAAAAAGGGGGAATTGGACTGATTTCATGAAACTTGAGTAGACAAAAACTCATCGGATAAGACAAATCCAAGCTGATAAAAAAAAATTGAAAAACTAGGAATAATTAAGACTAAATATCAAAATCAATTGGTGATGAAAGACGCTGAAGAACTAAGAATCAGGGAGAGGGAGAGATTAGCGTCAAGTTAGGTTTGAAAATTGAAATTATGATTTGAATTTGAATGTAATTTCTAGGGATACAGAGAGTCGTGGTGAAGAAACAGGGGGAATTGGACTGATTTCATGAAACTTGAGTAGACAAAAACTCACCGGATAAGACAAATCCAAGCTGATAAAAAAAATTTGAAAAACTAGGCATAATTAAGACTAAATATCAAAATCAATTGGTGATGAAAGACGCTGAAGAACTAAGAATCAGGGAGAGGGAGAGATTAGCGTCAAGTTAGGTTTGAAAATTGAAATTATGATTTGAATTTGAATGTAATTTCTAGGGATACAGAGAGTCGTGGTGAAGAAAAAGGGGGAATTGGACTGATTTCATGAAACTTGAGTAGACAAAAACGCATCGGATAAGACGAATCCAAGCTGATAAAAAAAATTGAAAAACTAGGAATAATTAAGACTAAATATCAAAATCAATTGGTGATGAAAGACGCTGAAGAACTAAGAATCAGGGAGAGGGAGAGATTAGCGTCAAGTTAGGTTTGAAAATTGAAATTATGATTTGAATTTGAATGTAATTTCTAGGGATACAGAGAGTCGTGGTGAAGAAACAGGGGGAATTGGACTGATTTCATGAAACTTGAGTAGACAAAAACTCACCGGATAAGACAAATCCAAGCTGTAAAAAAAAATTGAAAAACTAGGAATAAGTAGATCACATCATATATTTAAAATTCTAAGAAAAAATTAATGTGAAACAAGAAACTCAAAAACCTTAGATCTAAAGATAGGGATGAGCAAAGGAACCGCCCCGCCTGGAACCGGTCCGAACCGGAACCGACCCGAACCGGAACCGGCCCGGGAACCGAACTTGATGGAAAATACGAACCGAACCGGACCGCCGGTTCTACCGGTTCCCGGTTCTTGTCGTGTCTTCAAATGTTGAAACCGGTCCTCGAAAAATAGCTTCATACGGTTCCGGTTTTTGCCGGTTCTACCGGTTCCGGTTATATCGGTTCCGGTTCCTACCGGTTCCCGGTTCCAAAAATCCACAAAAATAACATTCCGGTCCCGGCACGACCAGTTCCATCGGGTTCCGGTGCCGGTTCCGGTTCCGGTACCGGTTCCCGCTGGTTCCCCGGTCCATATGCTCATCCTTATCGAAAGGGATACCAAATCTACCGTGAGGAAGCCACCCAAAAGTAAAACTCACTGGGGTGACTTTAAGCAATCTGTCAACTAAAGCCAAAACAGGTGGATGAAGCAGGCAGGCAATCAATATATGTCTAATGTTAGAGATACAAATCAATGGAAGATAGAGAAAGATATCGATGGTGATCTTTTAGGGTTTCCAAATCGATGAGTCTTTAGGATTTACAAATCGAGCATGAGTGGTGGGTGAGTGTGCTTAGATCTAGTAGCGGAGGCTATGTGTGTGTATGCACGAAGATCTAGCAACAAGTGTGCTACAGTGAGCTAAGGGTTAGTATTTTTAGTGGTGCGATGGTGGAGAATTATGGTGAGATAGTGGTCCGATGGAGCGGTGGTAGTGTGGTGGGGGTGTCCGGTAATGTCGATGGTTGTGTTTCCAGGTTTTCAATAAAGAGAGAGAGAGAGAGAGAGAGAGAGAGAGAGAGAGAGAGAGAGAGAGAGAGAGAGAGAGAGAGAGAGTATTTGTAGGTGGATGCGATAGATACATTATGTTTCTCTAATGTTTTGTGGGTGTTTTAAACTAAGAATTGAGTGGATTAAATGGGAGTTCAAATTAAAAAGGCTAGGTCAAGATAAAGTGAGAAGAGAGAAAATTAGGGAAGAAAATAGATGATAGGTAAGGATTGAGTCTTGATACATATGTTTCAATTTTTATTTCCGCTTAATCTTTTCATGCAAGCTCGGTTATGGAAGAGTGTCAAAAAATAATATCCGATGGGTACAACCTTAGGGTATTCGATGGATGGAGGTGATAGGTATTTGTATGACTTGATTCAAAGGAATATCGTTAAGGATGTTAATGATGAAGGGGTTGTTTGATAGTTGTTGACTGAGTCAGGGCTGACCGGGTATGAAGCTCTGACCAAACTTGCCTTTGACTGAAACCATGTTAGATTACGGCTTTGATTGACTATGTTGAATGCTGGAAATGACCATTTACCCTTCTTTTTTGTTTACCAAAACCAAACTAGAGCTTAGATGTGATCCGCATATTTTCTCATTTTACTACAACATCTTGAAAGAGTTTTTCCAAGACTAAATCAATATGAAAAAAATAAAGTAAAATCATTTACAGGAAACATATATGAAACAAAATACACGTTTTCTCTTTATTTGGCAACAACACTTGATAACAATGCTAATAGTGTACACATTCACATGATTTAACCAAACAAGTCAAAATGAAGTTAAATTGCCTTCATGGAGAATTCAATTGTAGAGATTTAAACTGCCTTCATGGAGAATTCATTTACAACACCAATTGTCACACCCTCGGTTGTCGGTGGAAACGCTAAAATGCGTGACGTAAATCAATGATCATAGTTATTGAACATACATTGAACAATACAAATATAATCTTCTATTATTACCGAAATAAAAATTACATTGACAGTGACTATTGTTAAATCACGACACACGCCTAACAATTCGGCGTTTACAAAGATGTAGTAAAATAACGGAAAGTCTTCTATGCAAACTCTTCCGATCTGTTAATAAACCTGAGAATACATGCATTAAGATACGTTAACAAAGATTGCTGGTGAGTTCTACAAGTTTTGACTCCATGACTTTTTATAATCCAAAAGTGTCTTTTAAATAAATATTTTCGAATATCAACATATATAAAATGCAGTTATTTTTCCCTATTTAAAGTATAAGATTAACCGTTTTCACGTTTAAATTTCCGTACAAGAGATGGTAATATTTATATGAATAACTCATTGTTAATCAGTTTATAAACTTTGTATGGTCATGTCGTAGAATTTATTAAGTGTTATCTTACTTAATTTGGGAACGGACACCTAATTAGTGGGGTAAACTCCTCCCACATAAACATTGTGTTTTCTCACAATAATTATAAAGTATTGTTTTACTTAATTTTGACAGTGACACTAATCTTTTTAAGCCACAACTATCCCACTACATACAATATCTTCAAACTAGTATAAGTGAACAAAATCCACATATAAATCATATTTTGATTCTATACAACAACTAGATAAACTCTGGAATTTTTAATGAGCTCATAACCGAACTATGACACTATACCACAACATTAGTTCTAGAAAAGATTGTGTTGATAGTCATTCCCAACGTTTTAATATACAATGCGATAAACAAAGACTGAACGTGCCTAATTCGACTCGTCAGACGATAGTTGTAGCTAGCAACTTCAGGCGGGTGGTCGAACCGTATAAGTCCAGTAATATGAATCTTATACATGACGTTCTTCGTTCCATACGAATTAACAACTATGACACTGATGGGTTTTACCAAGACACCCAGTCTTAGTGTAGACAACAACATAGTACATATAGCTTAGGAAATGATCTTAACTCATATGGCTTCAAAAACAAACGTATCTCGTACAGAGAGACTCGAGAGTGCTGGATCCTAACAATGAGTCTAGGCATCCTAATCCTAAACTTTCCATTATAAGTTCATTGAACACCTATAATTCTTTGAGGTTTAAGAATAATTATTAATTGAATTCTTTTAGTATTTGAGATTCGTAAGACTTAACGTATTTCCACATTTTTATTATTTATCGTGATAAATTTTGGGGAGCATAACGGTGATTCTTATGATATTTTCGAGGTTTCAACCAATGTGCAACCAATAATTCTTATAAAACTAATAAGTCACATAATTAATACGATACATAATTTCGTAAATAACAATTTTTAAATCTCGAAGCTAATAATGTTATAATATACAACAAAATCCGTAATTTAGTAAAAATGAATTATATTATTATAATTAATATAAAAATATAGTGAATCGTTTTAAAATTCATTTTTACATGACCTTATATAATAAGAGTTAATTTTTGATAATGTTAACTAATAGTTATATATTTTCTTAGGCTTCGTTTTACCACCATTTAAGGTAATGTACTTTCTTTTTATGCATAAATAACGTCTTTGGCTATAATTACATCTTTTATACATTCCTAACATACTCAAACTTGTATGTACAATCATCATAGTCTTATAAGTCGTCATATTAACTTGAATCATTATAGCAATATTCTTATGAGTTTATGGTTTTTCTTAACTTTTATAACCATATATCACCACAAAATATAAGCATGTCATTTATAGAATCCTACTTAATACTTAGAAGATATATTGGTGATTTTTAACATTTTAAGTTGCTATTTCACAATCTTTTAAACATTAACAAAGTATGATGCCATTTTATGTATAAAAACTTGTAAATTATCAAAAATTTCAGTAGACATGCATGTATTCTCCCCCAAACAAGAAAACCGTAAAAGAGGGGCCATAGAAACTCACATTTGATGTTTGATCTCAATCTATGTTCGTTTTGGTGAAGCTTTACGTGAAAAACCGAATTTCAACAATTCTTGAACTTTGAAACACTTTCGAGACTATTTTGTAACAAACTAAACTAAAGGGATTATTTGTGTAATGATTTAAATCAAAATGGTTGTTTTAAATCTTGTATAATTATTGGAAGGGATGATTTGGTCAATAACTACCAAATGAAGGTTTGTTTTGATCATGCAAATACCCTAAGGGGCTATTCTTGTCAAATTAATCAAATAAGGGGCTGATTTGGTCTTTTAAAACCATGAAGTGACTAATTTGGTTAAGTAATTCAATAAGGGGTTGTTTTTGGGAAAAACAAGACAAACAAAAAGGTAACAAGTCTTCGTCTTCTTCTGATCGGGAAGGAGTGTGATCGAAGTAGGAAAAGAGGTGGTGGATCGGAGACAACAAAATAGATTTGTTGAGGGAGGGAGAGCAGGAAACGAAGGGCTGCTCTGACGGTTTTTTTCTTTTTCTGGTCCGATCGGCAACTACACAAAAAGGAGGAGGAAGGACTTCGGTCCTCTGCTGATTGGAGAAGGAGGTTGAATGGAAGCAGCGATAAGGTAGATCGGGAAAGCACCTCCGGTGCTCGACTGTTTCAGAGAAAAAGAAAGAAGGATGGGAGAGACAACGGGGCTGTTTTCGGTTGCTTCGTCGACGAGGGCTGCTCCGGTGGCTCTCGATTGCCACTTTTCCGTCAGGTAGAAAACACGAAAGGGACAGGGGATGTTTGGATTGCTTCTTCAAAAGGAAGAGGGTTATGAATCGGTGACCTCATCGAAAAATTAACACACCTCGGTGTGTTCTTTGGCAGTCAATCAAAGGAGAAAAAAGAGAGAAGGATTAGGGTTAAGAAGGTGGAACAACATGTTGGATTAGGTGTCTAAGCCCATAACTATAATTGGTATGTACTTGATTTGATGGTAACATGGTCCTTTTGGGTTGCCTTCACACTGACAACTAGACATGATGACTATTGGAGAGAGAGGCCGAGTTTATTATTAAGAATAATAAATTGGTGCATAAAATGATTTATTAATACATTATAAGAATAATATATTAATTATAAATCATACTATTATTTAGTATTTAATCATAAATTAATTCGGAATTAACTTTGGGATTAAAGGAACTGATTAAAAGTGTAGGGGCTGTTTTGCAATTATTTGATAGTTGTGGTTTTGAACCATTGGATCACCCTTATTAGGGGGTGGGGGGCGAAAATCCCTAGAAGGTTCTAGAGATTTTCGTCCAAGCCCTAAGGAAGGGGTCCATGGACTTTCTTGGGCCCTAAGCTAAGGAGATAGGGTTTCCACCTTAAAACCCTAGCCAGCCTCAACTATAAATAGAACCCTGTGCCTCATGAATTCGTGCACCTCTAAGAAACCCTAGAAAAGCCAAATTTCTGAGCAAGTGACTCCTCTCTCCTCTCTCTCATATTCATCCTTTTTCCCTAGTGTGTTTGTGAGCCATTAGTGGTACTACGATTGTGGTACTTGTTCTCAAAAGCAAGGATCTTCAAGGTTTGGTTGTTATTAATATATAGCAACAAAGGTATGTGATATAATCTTTCATATGTAGACTTCGAATTATTAGATGCATATTAGGGTTTTCTATTTTGTTTTCAATGCTTGTATGTCTAATAGAGAAAACATAGATCCGATCTAGGGTTGCATGCACACATAAGATTGTTTGTATAAAAAACCATCAGTGGTATCAGAGCCTTTGTTTTTTTTTTCAATTAGATTTGATACAATAGATTGAACTTGACAACAAAGGGTTTATGGTAATTAAACCCTAGGGCTTGGATTTTTCGAAATTAGAGTTTGAAAACCCTAGGTTCGAAATTTGATTAGGGTTTTTGAACCCTTTCCTTTGACCCTCATGATTTCGATTTCTAGGGTTTTGGGTAGGTATTATCTTTTAATTGTTTAAATGGATAATTGATGATTTTGATATATCTCTTCCCAAAATTTCGAAATCTAAGGGATAAAAGGATTAGATTAAATTATTTATTTAATTTAATGGATAATTCTATGAGATTTAATAATTTAAATTAATTGTTTAATTTTGGATAATTATTAAATCAAGGTTTTTAATATTTAAGATTTAAATTAAAAGGTATTAATTTCGAAAATTTTAAATTAGATTAAAAACCCTAGTATTTTGAAATGTTTAAAATACACCCTTATACTATATATATATATATATATATATATATATATATATATTAAAAGTTTAATATTATATATGTATAAGAAAAGTCAGTCTTACCGTTAGTAGGCCTCATTCACGAAGCTAGTCTATAAGGGGTGTTTAAGGAAGCGGCCATGTAAATTACCGCCATTGGGTATCCACTCTTACCCACCGTACTCTTGACTAGTGGAGGGTTTATAGCCGAATGGGTAGGATAATATATTAATCCTCTCCATAATAAGTATAATGATAAATATAAAGTAACTAAATGTTTTTATAAATTCATAATCTTAGTTACTTTAGGAAAATGTGAATTTGATGCTAATCCTTGAAATTGCACATTGCACTTTGTCAAGTCGTTAGGGGAGCGTGTGTCGTTAACCGGCACACTAATCTGGATTAACAAAGAGTGGAAATGGGTAGCCCGTAAATTATCATTGATCAATTGAGCGTTTGTGGTTAACCGACACATTGATTAGTTGGTAAATGACATCGAGAGTACCAAGCTAATTTGCATGGTTATTCACACCTTGTTTGTGATCCTCGATATCACAGTCACAAACTTGAAGGGCGTAATCGAGATTAAACATGCCATTGAAGATTTCAATGAATCTCAAAGATCTAGGAATTTCATTTAATAAAACCTAATTTATTTAATTTCATTTTTCGTGGTGGAATTGGTAAATCGTCATTTACCTATCTTCATAATAATTTACAATTGTATTACGGAATCCCTCTTCTGAATTGTAAATTATTGTATTGGGTCCTAGCCTTAATATTTCATTTGGGTGTTAATTTAAGGATTAAATCAACTCACTTGAATTTTTCCCTTTTGTAGATGTCTAGTTCAGACAACTATGGTCTTCCACATTCCTTTGGAAAAAGCTTTCTTTTTGAAGATGATCTTCCGAGTGTCGATCAAGGTGAAAGATCATTCCCATCCTCGTGCATTGGTGGAACTAGAAATCAGACTTCACTTCCTCCACCTCCTCCAGTGATTCTCCCTGACCCACATTTTCGTCGACTTGAAAAGTTTAAGGTCACTCAAGCGCTATTGGCATGCAAACACCGAGATGGAAGTTCTATGTGTGCACACGTCCTGAAGATGAAGTCGCACATTGGCAGATTGGGAATGTTGGGTGTCATTTTCCCAAGGAAGCTAGTTGTTGACTTGGTTCTACAATCGCTTACTGATTCATACAGTCAATTCGTTGAGGACTACTATATGACTTACCACGACATGACCCTTTTTGATCTGACATATTTGCTAATTGCTGCTGAAGCAGCAATGCTTTGGCGCACTGGTCAAGCAAATATGTTTGGAAGATCTACCTCCCAAATTTCCATGGACGTAGGCAATGACAACGATGATAGTCCAGAAATGATTTCTTCTCCTAAGGAAGAGAAATCGGCCAAGGTCAAAAAGTTTGACCGTAAGAGAAAGACCAATTCTGAGATAGTTTCACGTGTCACTCCTAAAGAGTCTACCTGTCTCTATTGCTGATTGAAGGGGAATTGGAAGCGAAGTTGCCATGACTACCTGAGAGATCTTAAAGATGGTAAAGTCAAATTGTATGACTCTACTTCATGTACATCCACTATCTAACTCCTTTATTAAGTTCCTGTTCATAGATTCTTAATACATGATGTGAAAGTTGCATTTTGATGTTTTGGAGAATCTAAGAGAAAGAAGGAAGCTTAAGGAAAGTGAAGGCTAATTCAGATCTGAAGAGATGGATTTCGGTCACATGGTTCAGTGACCAGGATTCAGAGCTGCTACTTAGAAGTTATGATAGATTGCTTAGGAATATTTAGAAACATAGTTTTCATGTGTATTTGCATTGTAAGAACAAGTTTTCCGCACATTATCAATAAAGTAAATTTTTGTGGTTTATCTTATTGACTTTATGATTACTTGTAATGGCATTTATGAAAATTGGTGTTTATATTTATCTTATTAGCAATGTTGAAAATGAACTTGATTCTTAGTTATATACCTTGTGGTAGGGTCATAATCTACAAAATAAGGAAGGATTCTCATCACCAAAGGTTCAATTGGAAAGAAACTTGGAATCATACGATTTGAATTGTGTGATGTATGAGAATCTTGATCTTTGGAAAATTAAGACTAAATTCCTTGTTCACATATATATGTGAGTCAAGTGAAGGGCGAAAGGATCTAGTATACATCGATGTGGACCGGTTAGATCTACCACAAAGAACGATAAAGTCTATTCATCATGATTTACTGTTGGTTCATGAAATATGGTTATGCTTATAAGATTATGTATAATTCTGATACCTTGAAAAGTCTCAAAGTATAGCAGAACGAATAAGAAGAATCAATTGGGCAGAAAGATAAAAGTTTCTCCAATCTGAAAGGAAAGGAGAGTACTTTAGTATCATGTTTTATGATCATCCTAATGATTATGGAACCATGTCACAATTGATCCTCTAAGAACATCTTAGTGAATTTGTATGACTAAAAAGAGGAATCAGGAATTGTTGAAATGGTTAAATCAAAAAGGTGAGTCATACTTCGTTCCAAAATCAAGTTTTAGAGTTATACTCTAGTTACCCCATGTTGTACCTTGAGCAACATGTTCTAAGTAGGTTTATAACACCTCATGAAATGTGGAGTAGAAATGTTTTCTTACTCTTGAACATTTGAAATTGGTAGTTGTGATGTTTTGGCTAAAACAAAGACCAACTAAGACCAATTAGATGAAGTGTTTTCTTAAGAACCCACACTAACTCTTGAATATTTGTTTGTTGAGGAATGTTCCTTGACAGAGAATCTTATATGTCAAGAGGTTAGTGGGAGTCTTAATGGTCTTGAATAGTTTCAGGAACTAATCAAGAATAAATCTTTTAGTTATCACTAGCACATGACCTGAGGTTTATAACCTATTGTATTGACATATTCTTATTTCTGTGCCCATTCCGGTTAAGTTGATTATGCGTGTGAGTTCTATGAATTCTCATTTGACTGCATAAGGCAATGCACCTTGACCAGTGAAAGTACATTGATATGTATGGGTGAGCAGCTCAATAACTTGGAAGCACTGATAGGCCCTTGTGCTGCCAGGTGGCAAGAAATTAAGATGAGGTAGTTCAATCCATATGAGTTTGAATTTGTCATAAACCTTGTCTTATGATACTGATTGGAAATGACAAATTCACATGGATTGGAGCACATACACCATAAAATCTAAGTGGAAAGAGGTTTCTCTCTACTTCATGAAAATGATTGTGAGGAAACGCTTTCACTAGTAGATTTTAAAGGATTAATTAATATCATTAGTGTTAGCAGTTGTGATAATTGTGTTCTCAAATTCGAGTATGGTTACAACATCCCTTTTCATAGTTCGAATTGTGAGAAATGGAAAATAGTTTGAACATTCGGTACTTATTGCTATAAGTTCAGAAAGGGTTTAGACACACACATGAGCTATCTAATGAAAGGTGTGTGAGCTTGAGAAGTCTAGATAAAGACTTATAGAAACACCACGTATCAGAAATCTAAACTTTGGTAAGAAGGTCAATTGATATTGATTTCTAGAAGTCCAGCTGGTTTCTGGGTATATGTCAAAGCCAGTGGGAGCATAATTGTTATGCTAGCAAGAGTATAGTTGTTATGCTAGTGTGAGCATAATTGTTATACTAAGTGTTGCAAGTAGGCAATGCTGGTTGTAGGAAAGAAAGGCTACAAATTTTCAAGTTGCAAAGTTTGGAAGTTGTTTCGCTATAGTAAGGCATAAGGAAGAGGGCACTAATACTTCATTTCAAATCTAAAAGTTTAGATTGAAATTTTAATGGAACTTAGTCATTAACATATATGAATATCATGTTGAAATGTTTCAACATAGGAAATTCGATATATGAAAATATTATAGCAAGAGTGTAACGCCTGGTTCCTGGTATGCATTTAACTTATTTATTTATTCATTTTTAGAGAGAGACTCGACGAGTTGTTGGCCCTAACTCATCAAGTAGAAGGCAGATTATATGCGGGGTTTAAGCTATCTACTCGACGAGTCAAGATCCCTTGACTCGACGAGTAGATCAGCCAGAATGAAACCCTAATTTCGGGGTTTTGCACCCTATTTAAGCATCTTAATCCCCACCCCTTGCCCTCATTTCCAGCCTCCTTGTCCCAAACCCTAATCCACGAAACCCTAGAGCACCTTCTGAGTGTGTGAGCCATTTGTGAGCAATATTTTGTGTTTTGAAGCTTGAAGAAGAAGGAGTTAGAAGGCTCAAGAGGAAGAGAGTAGATCCAAAAACTACACTTCTTTGGCTACATTTTCTGGTAATCAAGTTTCTATCTTGACCTCTAGTTCATTAGATCTCTTCTTTCCCCTTTTATGAAGGTTTTGGCCCAAGAATGATAACCTTTGGAGAATGGAAAACCCAAGTGGATAATCTTCCAGATCTAGGAACTAGAGGGGCTGTTATGACATAAAGGTGCAAACTTTATGCCATTGAAGTCCCCATGCAAGCCATAGAGTATCATATTGGCCTTTTTAGCCCAAAAGTCCATGCATGTGGGGAAAGGTGGGAACTTTACGTGTCCAAGTAGTGTTAGGGGTGTAGATCTGAAGTTGTAAGATTTAGTTTGGTGTATAGAGGAGTTAAGGACCAAGTTCTAGGTCCCAAGAAATTAGGGTTTGAGCTAAACCCTTTAAGAAGTGGTATTAAGGGGTAAAGTCAGAAACTTTACCCTTAAAAGGACATTTTCAGGGTTATTGTGAAGTATGAAGCTTGGATCTGAAGTGTAGGGGCTTAATCCATTAAGATAGCCCAAACAGACAGGGGAACTCGGCGAGTCCGGTAAGGGACTCGACGAGTTGAAGTCGGGTTGTCCCGATGGTATGTCAGTTAGAACTCGACGAGTCTGTGAAGGGACTCGACGAGTTGACTCGGCTGACCACGAGTCTGAGTAGTACATGAACTCGCCGAGTTGGGAGATAACTTGACGAGTTGGGTTGACTGGGAGTTGACCTTGAATTTGAATTTGACTAGGACGTTGACTTTGACCAGGGGTAAAATGGTCAGTTTACACTAAGAAGAGTTAGCAGATTTTTGATTAAGTCTTATTGTGAAATTTAGAGTCGGGAAGTCGTTGGAGCAGCCGTCAGAGATTCCTTACATGAGATTTCACAGCTAGCATTCAAGGTGAGTTTCCTCTAGCAGGAACGGGTTCAAGGCACCAAGGCCGACCTGTTTAGTTAGTAGTAGTTCCGGACTACAGTCCGATGCCGGGCGGGGCCCGATGTAGGATTATATGTTTTTCTGGATTTCGATGCCGGGGCGGTCCCGAGGAATGTTTGTATGCTTGACGACTTTGTGATTCTTGCATGTGTTTGTATTGTATATTTCCGGACTTCGGTTCGATGTCGGGGCGGTCCCGATGAATGTTAGTATGATACCGAATTACAGTCTGATGTCGGGCAGGGCCCGAGGAAATGTTTAAATGTTATGATATATGCTTAGGGTTATGTGTATTAATTGATTATGCTCACATGTATTCTGAGATCCGCTCGATGCCGGGTGGGGCTCGATGTCGGGCGGGGCCAGATGCCGAATAGGGTTCGATGCCGGGCGGGCCTAATGCTGGGAAAGTCGATGCTGAGCTTGACTCGATGTAGCAGGGGCGGGGCACAAGATATGTTTACGTGATATATGTATGATATGTGGTAGTTGGGGAGACTCACTAAGCTTCGTGCTTACAGTTTTCTATTTTGGTTTCAGGTACTTCCGGTAGCAAGGGGAAGAGCTCGGGATGACTGCAGTGCACACACCATTATGTTTATAGCCTGAGATATTTACTCTGATATTTGATACATGATTTTGACACATTGACAAATATTATGTTATTTTTGAGACACATGGTTTATGGTTTTATATGATGATTAAGATTCATGGTTTTATTAATGATTTTAAAACGAAATTTTTGGTCTGTATTTTTGGGACGTTTCAAGTTGGTATCAGAGCCTTGGTTTGAGGGATTCAGGCACACTCTCGGGTGTGTCTGAACTCAAACTAAGGACATGGTATGAAAATTTTGAAAAGAAAAATCATTTTTACAAAAAGAATTTCTAAAAGAGAAAAGAACTTTGAAAAGAGAAAAAGGGTGTGGTGCATGCAATCAGTTGAGCTCAAGTAAGTACTCCCAAATTACCCATACAATTTTATGTTATGATATGTTTATGAGAACTGCATGCTAGTTTAGGACTAAGGATCTGGGAAGGATGCCTTATGTACCTATTATATGTGTATCAACTTTATGAGAATTGCATGCTAGTTTAGGACTAAGGATCTAGGAAGGATGCCTTATGTGCCTGTTATATGTATCTCAGCTTTATGAACTGCATGCTAGTACAGATTAGTCAGTGATGGCCTGAATGTGATATGCTTGACTATGTTTACTCGATGCTCGAATGTTGCTTGCTTTGTGCTTTTAGGAGTCCTAGTTATCTTCTACTAATTAGTAAATGAATATGTTAAGTTACATATTGCGAGGATTAAATAATTTCAGAAGGTTAGGTCTAGCTCTATTGCGCAACTCTTGTTTGAGTCCAACCGTTGTAGGGTAGGATCTCTCATTCGAAGAATTATCTAGTCTTAGTGATATGTAATAGTGTTCACGAGCTAGTTAGGGGGAGATAGCAGGGACTTCTTATGTAGCTGATGGCAGAGAGTGGGTTGGTGATTACCCTAGGGCAAGCCTAGGATGAGTTTAGTATGAGATCAACAGTAGTAGTAGAAGGGACTTGGTGGAGTCGAGGCAGTTGTTGAGGAAAGTACGGATAGATGTGGAAGGTAGTATGGGCCCGTACTACTAAAAGCAGATGATCCATACTCGAATCAAGGAAGGCTGAGATGAATCCAGGAAACTTGTAGTGTGTTAGATCCCTCGAGATATGATGAGTATACTGATGTTTGTTATGATGTATTTTCAGTATGGTGACGCTACACACTAGGCCAGTTGGCACTTCAGGCACTGGTGAGGGATCAGGCTCGGGCTCTGGAACCAGGCAGATGGATGAGCAGACGAGGGAGTTTATCTCATCTGAGATCACGTGCAACATTTTAGAGTAGAATCCTATGATCTTTAGTTCGATCAGGGAGGGTATTTTGGAGCTTCTTGATGAGAAGCTGAGTGCTTTCCGCACCGAGGTGGCGGCCATGATGGGGTCGCGCACCCTGACTTTCCGGGAGTTCAGGGCTTGTGGAGCTCCCGACTATCATGGGGCTCGGGACCCCATTGCTAGTAGCAGATGGTTGGCTGTTGTCGCCAACGCATTTCGTACGAGCAGATGTCCTGAAGGGACAAGGTCTGACTTGCATCCTGTCTTCTGAAGGACAGGGCACGAGATTGGTGGGAGGAGGTTGGACGAGCCATTAGGGATGACACAGTTCTAGATGCTATGACCTGGAGTGATTTTTCGTCCAGGTTCAGGGCCGAGTTTGCACCTGTGATTGAGGTGCAACATTTAGAGAGGGAGTTACAGGATCTTGAGCAGATGACAGAGACTGTGGCGGAGATCACCGCCAAGTTTAGGGAGATGGCCCTTATTGTTCTGCAGTACATGGCGGACGAGGAGATAAAGAAGGCCGAATACCATGAGATGTTGCGGAGTGATATCCGCCAGTTTGTCAGCCGCTCCAGCTGCAAGACGCTGGAGGACATGATTGCTAGGGCTCGAGATAGGGAGTTGGATTTGGAGATGGAGAGGAAGAGGAAACCAGAGGGGGTTCAAGCAGGAAGTGTGGGCAAGAAGCCCAAGGTATCAGATCACAGATGGAGGATCCAGAAGGGCCGCAACCGGTGTGGCAAGTGCGGCAAGATGCACGAGGGGGCGTGTAGGGCGGGGAGTTCGGGCTGCTTCAAGTGCGGCCGAACTGGTCATATGATTAGGGATTGTACAGCTACTACCACCACCACAACAGTTTCAGATCTGATTTGCTTCCAGTGTAATAAGAGGGGCCACAAAAAGGCCCAGTGTCCGAGTCTGGCAGCAGCAGGACAGGTGGCTGCACCCGCTCCTGCCACGTTGAGGATTACAGATGGCCGTCAGGACTGGGCAGAGGCGCCTATGGCGAGGAGCAGGGCTTTTGAGCTTACTGCAGAGGAGGCACGTGCGGCTCCCGATGTTATGATGGGTATGTATTCTCTCATTATCTCTTTATTTGTTATGATTATTGCTTATGTTTATGTGTTTGTTATAGGATCGTTCTTAGTGAACGGTATATCAGCCTTGGTACTGTTTGATTCAGGTGCAACCCGGTCTTTTGTGTCGCTCGCGCTCAGCAAGCAATTCGTAGGAGCTCTGGGGGAGCTGGATTGCCCAATTGATGTGGAGATAGTAGATGACAAGACTGTTAGGGTTGTGAGGGTTCACAGAGGTTGTACACTTCAGTTATTCGATGAGCAGTTTTCAGTGGATCTGGTTCCTATTCCCCTGCGAGGGAATAAGGTTATAGTGGGTATGGATTGGCTGAGCCCCAATAGGACAGTGATCGACTGCGAGCAGCAGCTAGTGAGGGTTCGGACTCCTAGTGGGGTAGGGTTAGTGATTCAGGGCGAGAGGCCACAATGCGGACCGGTTTTATGTTCAGCAGTGAGGGCGAGGTGTTACCTTCAGTAGTGTTGCGCAGGTTATGTCGCTTATGTGATGGATACCCGGGATAAGGGTAAGGCGACAGTGGATGGTGTATCGGTCGTGCGAGAGTACTCGGATGTATTCCTGAGGGATTTTCCTGGGATACCTCCGGAGAGGCAGGTTGAGTTCAAGATCGACTTAGTCCCTGGTGCGGCTCCGATAGCCAAGACACCATATCGGTTGACTCCTCCCGAGGTGCAAGAGTTATCTACGCAGCTGCAAGAGCTGCTAGACAAGGTATTTATCAGGCAGAGTAGTTCGCCATGGGGAGCACCGATCCTTTTTATGAAGAAGAAGAAGGATGGTTCGCATCGGATGTGCATAGACTACCGGGAGCTGAATAAGGTAACGGTGAAGAACAACTACCCCCTCCCGAGGATTGATGATTTGTTTGACCAACTACAGGGTGCATCTTGGTTCTCCAAGATTGATCTGCGATCGGGTTATCACCAAATGTGAGTCAGGGAGGAGGATGTACAAAAGACAGATTTAGGACTCGCTATGGTCCTTATGAGTTTGTGGTGATGCCGTTTGGGCTCACCAATGCTCCAGCCGCGTTCATGGATCTCATGAACCGAGTGTGCAGACCGATGCTGGATCGGTCTGTGATAGTTTTCATTGATGATATATTGGTCTATTACAAGTCCTAGGAGTGGCATGAGGAGCACCCGAGGGAGGTGCTGGAGACACTGAGGAGGGAGAGACTTTTTGCAAAGTTCTCCAAGTGTGAGTTCTGGTTGCGCGAGGTATAGTTCCTTGGGCATCTCGTCAACCAGAAGGGTATTCTGGTCGATCTGGCTAAGATAGTGGTCGTGATGCAGTGGGAGGTTCCGATGTCTCCAACTGAGATTCAGAGTTGTCTTGGTCTAGTGGGTTACTACAGGAGATTCATCCAGGATTTATCCAAGATTGTTGTTCCTTTGACCCGACTGACCAAGAAGTCGGTGACATTCCGCTGGGGGCCTGAGCAACAGGCAGCCTTCAAGACTCTCAGACAGTGGTTATGCGAGGCACCGATTTTTAACTCTGCCCGAGGGAGTTGATGACTTTGTGGTTTATTGTGACGCGTTAATTACGGGCATGGGTGCAGTTTTGATGCAAAGGGTTCATGTGATAGCTTACGCGTCGAGGCAGTTGAAGCCTCACGAGGCTAATTATCCGACACATGATTTAGAGTTGGGGGTTGTGGTGTTCGCCCTCAAGATTTGGCGGCATTACCTCTACGGATTCCATTGTAACATTTACACGGACCACAAGAGTTTGAGGTACCTCATGGATCAGCTGAATCTGAACATGAGGCAGCGTCAGTGGTTAGATGTAGTGAATGATTATGACTGTGAGATCCTTTACCACACGGGTAAGGCTAATGTGGTGGCCGACGCCCTGAGCTGCAAGGCGGTGGCGACTCCTATTAGAGACATGTGCTTGAGGATGACAGTGATTACTCCACTGCTGGAGCAGATTAGAGAGGCACAGGTTGAGGGCCTGAAAGAAGAGCGCCAGAAGTTTGAGCGGATCGTAGGACGGGTGGCCTCATTTGATTATGATAGCCGAGGGTTGTTGACCCTTCATGGGAGGGTCTGGGTTCCGTACTGGGGCGGAGTACGACAAATTCTGATGGATGAGGCCCACAAGTCGAGGTTGTCCATCCATCCCGGGGCGACGAAGATGTATCAGGATCTTCACCCTGATTACTGGTGGCCCTGCATGAAGTGGAACGTTGCTTGGTACGTGGAGCAGTGCTTGACCTACAGGAAGGTCAAGGCCGAACATCAGCGTCCCCACGACAAAAATGCAGCCGTTGGACATTCCCGTGTGGAAATGGGAATATATCACTATGGATTTCATTACCAAGCTTCCCAGGACCGCACGTGGAGTAGATTCGATATAGGTCATCATGGATCGGTTGACCAAGAGCGCTCATTTTATCCCGATCCAGGAGAGCATATCGGCCGAGAAGCTGGCCGAGATATATGTGCGCGAGATAGTGGCACGACATGGAGTGCCTGTCTCGGTGGTGTCAGACCGAGATGTCCGTTTCACTTCCAGATTTTGGAAGCGGTTTCACGAGGAGATGGGTACTCATCTCCACTTCAGCACCGCTTTCCACCCTCAGACAGAAGGCAGAGCGAGAGGACAATACAGACTCTCGAGGACATGTTGCGCGCATGTGTTTTGGATTTCAGTGGCAGTTGGGATACATATCTTCCATTAGCGGAATTTTCATATAACAACAGTTACCACGCCAACATAGACCGACCTCCCTTCGAGATGCTCTACGGGAGGAAGTGTAGGACCCCAATCCGTTGGGGTGAGGTCGGTCAGAGAGTCATGGGGAGTACTGAGGTAGTACTTAAGACTAAAGAGGGGATCCAGTAGGTCTGGAGCAGGCTCCAGACTGCTCAGAGTCGGCAGAAAAGCTACGCCGACAAGCGGCGTTCAGATTTAGAGTTTCAGGTGGTCGATATGGTCCTCCTGAAGGTGTCACCTTGGAAAGGTGTCATCCGGTTCCGGAAACGGGGCAAGCTGGGCACCAGGTACATTGGCCCTTTCAGGGTTATAGCCCGGGTGGGCAGAGTGGCTTATCGGTTGGATCTACTGGCAGAGCTCAGTCATATCCACAACAGGTTCCATGTTTCCCAGTTGTGGAAGTGCTTAGTGGATGCTTCAGCGATTGTGCTCCTGGAGGATATTCAGGTTGATGACAGCTTGAACTACATCGAGAGACCGGTGGCGATTCTGGATCGCAAGACGAAAACCTTGAGGAACAAGGTTGTTCAGTTAGTGAAGGTGCAGTGACAGCACCACAAGGGTTTGGAGTGGACATGGGAGCCCGAGGAGAAGATGAGGGAGCACTACCCAGAGTTGTTTCTAGATGCAACAGACTTCGAGGACAAAGTCTAAGACAAGTGGGGGAGAATTGTAACGCCTGGTTCCTGGTATGCATTTAACTTATTTATTTATTCATTTTTAGAGAAGGACTCGACGATTTGGTGGCCCTAACTCGTCGAGTAGAAGGCAGATTATGCGCAGGTTTTAAGCTATCTACTCGACGAGTCAAGAGCCCTCGACTCGACGAGTAGATCATCCAGAATGAAACCCTAATTTCGGGGTTTTGCACCTTATTTAAGCATCTTAATCCCCACCCCTTGGCCTCATTTACAGACTCCTTGTCCCAAACCCTAATCCACGAAACCCTAGAGCACCTTCTGAGTGTGTGAGCCGTTTGTGAGCAATCTTTTGTGTTTTGAAGCTGAAGAAGAAGAAGGAGTTAGAAGGCTCAAGAGGAAGATAGTAGATCCAGAAACTACACTTCTTTGGCTATATTTTCTGGTAATCAAGTTTCTATCTTGACCACTAGTTCATTAGATTTCTTCTTTTCCCTTTTATGAAGGTTTTGCCCCAAGAATGATAACCTTTGGAGAATGGACGACCCAAGTGGATAATCTTCCAGATTTAGGATCTAGAGGGGCTGTTATGACATAAAGGTGCAAACTTTATGCCATTGGAGCCCCCATGCAAGCCATAGAGTATCATATTGGCCTTTTTAGCCAAAAGGCCATGCATGTGGGGAAAGGTGGGAACTTTACGTGTCCAAGTAATGTTAGGGGTGTAGATCTAGAGTTATAAGCTTTAGTTTGGTGTATAGAAGAATTAAGGACCAAGTTCTAGGTCCCAAGAAATTAGGGTTTGAGCTAAACCCTTTAAGAAGTTGTATTAAGGGGTAAAGTCAGAAACTTTACCCTTAAAAAAGACATTTTCAGGGTTATTGTGAAGTATGAAGCTTGGATCTGAATTGTAGGGCTTAATCCATTAAGATAGGCCAAGCAGACAGGGGAACTCGTGGAGTCCAGTAAGGGACTCGACGAGTTGAAGCTTGTCCCGATGGTATGCCAGGTAGAACTCGACGAGTATGTGAAGGGACTCGACGAGTTGAATCGGTTGACCACGAGTCTGAGTAGTACAAGAACTCGCCGAGTTGCGAGATAACTCGACGAGTTGGGTTGACTGGGAGTTGACCTTGAATTTGAATTTGACTAGCACATTGACTTTGACCAGGGGTAAAATGGTTATTTTACCCTAAGAAGAGTTAGCAGATTTTTGATTAAGTGTTATTGTGAAATTTATAGCCGGGAATTCGTTGGAGCAGCCGTCAGAGATTCCTCACATAAGATTTCACATCTAGTATTCGAGGTGAGTTTCCTCTAGTAGGAACGGGTCTAAGGCACCAAGGCCGGCCCATTTAGTTAGTAGTAGTTCCTGACTACAGTTCGATACCGGGCGGGGACCGATGTAGGATTATATGTTTTTCCGGATTTCGATCTGATGTTGGGGCGGTCCCAAGGAATTTTTGTATGCTTGATGTCTTTGTGATTCTTTCATGTGTTTGTATTGTATGTTTTTGGACTTCGGTTTGATGCCGGGGTGGTCCCGATGAATGTTAGTATGATACCGGATTACAGTCCGATGTCGGGCGGGGCCCGAGGAAATGTTTAAATGTTATGATATATGCTTAGGGGTATGTGTATTAATTGATTATGCTCACATGTATTCCTAGATCTGCTCGATGCCGGGCGGGGCCCGGTGCTGAATAGGATTCGATGTCGGGCGGGGACCGATGCCGGGAAAGCCGATGCCGAGCTTGACTCGATGTAGCAGGGGCGGGGCCCAAGATATGTTTACGTGATATGTGTATGGTATGTGTGTTGGATTAATGTCTAAGTCCATAACTATATTTGGTATGTACTTGACCCGACCCGACATGGTCCATTTGGGTTGCACTTCACCGGCACAATTTATATGGATAGTCTTTTGAGAATAGTATATTTATGATTTATATTAATATATTATAAGTTCTAATATATTAATATGGAATCATATTATTTAATTAGTATTGATTAAGAATTAATTTAGAATTAATTAAGTGATCAAAAAGAACTAATTAAATATGGACTCTTATATATATGGAATGGGCCAAGTTCATTTAGGTTGGGCTAAGCTTTCATGGATGGTCCATGGAGCTTTTAACCCATGGATCCTATGTAAATGAAAGGTCATGGGTATTAGGGTTTACATGGATGTAACCCTAATCCTCCATAATATATAAAGGGGTACTTGGCTCACAAAATTGGACAAGTGTGTGAAAATAAGAGTGGGCCGATTTTAGTGTGCATACATATTCTCTCAAGTTCTTCCAAGGTGTTTTGGTGATTTGTGATTCCATTTGAGGCTTCCACACTATTGGGGCTAAGCTCTTAAAGCTTGAAGACATCAAGCTACATCAAAAGGTATGTCATCTAACTAGAACTTTGTAGTATAGGTGCTTTATAATATGCTAGTTAGGATGAAACCTTGGAATAGTTAATATTTGCATGTATAATAGAGAAAACATAGATCCAAGGTTTATAGGGTTGCATGTACACCATAGGAGTGTTAGAATGCTCAAAACCCAACAGTGGTATCAGAGACTGGTTGTTTTCTATTATATTTGATGCAAATGTATTTTTTTTTCAAGTTGAAGGAAAAAAAAAGGAAAAAAAACATGAAGTTTGTCAAATTTTATGATAATTACTTGAGTTTATGAAAAACTAAATATTTATAAAATTTGAGTCACTTTACTACAAGAGTTGAATTAGGTCAATTTATTAAAAGATAGAATGATATGATTATTTTATTTGTTTTAAAAGTTTGATCTAAATGGTTTTAAGGAGTTACAAATTTTGTCATAAAATTTTGGAACTCAAAAGTTTTTTTTTTAAAGTTATGATCTTAAGAGTTTTGAAACTTCCATAAGTTATGGATGTGAAATGTCTCATTTATTAACTCTTGAGGTTATGAATTTCAAGAGTCTTTAAAGGATAATTGTCAAAGTTTCAAGATTTGTATTAGTTTATATGATTATCTAATTTCTTGAAAATTGTTGATGTGAATTATCTTTACTTATGAGTTTAATCTAGATCATAGAAAAATTATTTGATTATTGTGTTAATTGGAATATTTGATCTTAATGGTTTTTATGAACTCCATAACTTGTCCTCAAGTTATGGAAAGTGAAGAGTTTTTCTTTTTAAAGTGTCATTAAGTCTCATAGGTTATGAAAATAGAAGAGTCACTATTTTTAATGTCATCATTAAATGATTTAATGTCTTCCATAACTTGTCCTCAAGTTATGGAACTTGAATTTTTTTTTTTATTTTTCATTAAACCTTAATTAAACTCATAAGTTATGAAAAATCCAAGAGTTTTGAAAGGTTTCAAAACTTGTCCTCAAGTTTTGGAATTTGTAAAGTTACCCCCCATGTATACTTTAATTCCAAACTAGACCTTAGAATTTTAAAAGTTTAAAATTCAACCCTTATACTATTACAATATTAAAAGTTTAATATATTATATGTATAAGAGCAAGTCGTCTTACCATTAGTAGGCCTCATTCACGAAGCCGGTCTATAAGGGGGGTATAAGGTTACTGCCTATAAAATGGCAGTTTAATGGGTGTCCACTCTCACTCACCGCTTCCTTGACCGGTGGAGGGTCGTTAGCCGAACAGGTAGGACAAGGACTATAATTCTCCCTTCATTATAAGTATAATGATAAATACTAAGTAACTAAACACTTATAAATTCCCAATCTTAGTTACTTAGGAAAATGTGAATAAGGTGCTGATCCATGAAATTACACTTTGCACTTTGTTTAAGCTGTTAGTGGAGCGTGTGTGGTTAACCGGCACACTAACCTGGACTTAACAAGGTAGGCAAAGGGTAACTTAATGTTTATCATAGTATCGTTGGAGCGTGTGTGGTTAACCGGCACATCGATTGAGGGGTAAATATTAAGGGTACCAAGTATATTTGCATGGTTACTTCACACCTTGTTTTGTGATCCTCGGCATCCCAGTCACAAAACCTAAAGGGCACACTCGAGATTGAAACATGCCATTGAAAAGTTCAATGAATCTCAAAAGAATATAGGAGTTTCAAAACCAATTAAAACCTAATAATAAATTTCGTTTATCTTGGTGGAAATTGGTGAATCGTCATTCACCTACCTTCAAATATTTTATAGCTTGGATTATGGCATCCCTCTTCCAAGTTATAAAATAGTTTGTTGGGTCCTAGCCTTAATATATCATATTGGGTGTTATATTAAGGACTTAAATCAACTTTACGTGAATTTCTCCCATTGTTGATGTCTGGTTTAGACAACAATGATCTTCCCAAACCAAGCTTTCCAAATGAATATGACTTCCCGAGTTTGGCTCATGGAAGTCATACTTCTCTTCCTCCACCTCCTCCAATTATTCTCCCTAACCCACAAGTTCAAGGTCACTCAAGCCCTAATGGCAAGCAAGGTCTATGTGTGATCACATCTTAGAGATGAAGTCACATATTGACAAGCCGGGAGAGTTGGGTGTCAAATTCTTGAGAAAGTTGGATGTTTAATCACTTTCTAAGTCAACATAGTGAGTTCCTTTGGGACTACTATGAAACAGACTATGACATGAACCTTAATGATCATATCTATTTTCTTGGTGCTGCTGAATCAGCAATGATTTGGACCGATAGTAAAGCAAATTTGATTAGAAGATCAACTTCCCAAAAACTTTATGGACAGTGACAATGGTGACACTGGAAATCCAGAAAAAGCATTCTCTTCCCAATGGAAAAGGATTGGCCATAGTCAACCCGGTTGACCAAATGGTAAAGAGAAAGGCTAAGTCTGAGATAGCCCCATTACCAAAGGGTCCATATGTTTATTTTGCCAAAGGAAGGGGCGTTGATTGCAAAGCTGCCAAATTTATCTAAGGATGTTAAAGTCAATAAGTTTGACTCTACATCAGGTAGAGCCCATTATCTAACTCTGTTAAGTTCTATTCTGAGATCCTCATTACATGATGTGACTGGGTCACATGTTGATGTTTTAAGAATCAAAGAATAGAGAGAAATCTTAAAGGAATTATATGCTGATTCTGATCGCGAAGGTGGATTTCGATCGCATCAGAATTTTGAGCAGTTGCTTAAGAAGTTATGATATATTGCTAAGGAATAGATAACAACAATTTTCCATGTGGATTGTAAGGATAAGTTTTTCCGCAAAGTTTTAAAGTAAAAGAAAATTGTTTAATTTTATTTATTTCAAGTATCCTTACAATGGCATTTGTGGAAAATTGTTGCTTATATGATTCCACTGACAGCAATATTGGAAAATGGATTTGATTCTTTCATTTGTGGTAGTGTCTAAATTTACCAAATCAGGAAAGTTCCTCATCACCCAAATTTCAATTGGACCGAAACTTGGAATCATGCAAGTTGAATAGTATGATGAATGAGAACTTTCAAGCATTGGAAAATCAAGACTAATTACTTATTCACATGGATGTGTGAGTCAAGTGAAGGACTAAAGGGATCGAGTACACATTCTTGTGCACTGGTCATGTCCACCACAAAGCTCGTTAAGACTGTTTGATTTACTAAAGTTTAGTAAATATGGTTATACTTACAAGTTTAAGTATAATTCTGAAACATTGGAAAAGTCTCAATGTATGGCAGAACGAATGGGAAGAATCAAATTAGGCAGAAAGATAAAGGTTTCTCAAATCTGAAAAGATGGGAGAGTACTTTAGTATCATGTTTGTGATCATCTTAATGATTTAGAAATCATATCACAATTAGTCCTCTAAAGGTCATCTTAGTGCATTCTTATGACTAAGAAGAGGAGTCATGAATTGTTGAAATGGTTAGATCAGGAAGATGAGTCATACTTCGTTCCAAAACAATTCTTAGAGTCATACTCCAAGATTGTAACTTGAGTGACATATCTTAAAGAAAGGTTTAAAACACTTGTCAAATGTAAGAGTAAAAGTGTCCTACTCTTGTACATTTGAAATTGGTAATTTGTGATGTTTTGGATAAAACAAAGACCAACTAAGGCCAATTGTGTGAAGTGTTTGTCTTGATAAAGAATCCACACTATCTCTTGAATATTTGGCAAGATAGTCTTATATGTCAAGAGGACAGTGGGAGTCTTAAAGATCCTAAAAAGAATTTCAAGAACTAATCAAGAATAAAACCTGAGGTTCTTCACTAGCACACGACTTGAGGTTTATAACCTATCGTGTTGACATATTCTGTGCCCATTCCAGTTAAAGTTGGCTTTGCATAGGAGTTCTAAAAGTTCTCAATTGGTTGCATAACAACTTGGAAGCAATGGCAGGCCCTGTACTGCCAGGTGGCAAGAAGTTAAGATTGCATAAGTTCAGTCCATATGAGTTTGGATTTGTCATTATCCTTGTCTTGTGACTATGGTTTTGACGATTCACATGGATAAGAACACATACACCATAAAATCTAAGGGTCATAAGGTTTCTCTCCGATTCATGAAAATGATGGTGAGGAAACACTTCCACCAAGTAGATTTGAAGCAGATGGCAAAAGGTCTAAACAATTGAGACTATGATTACGGCATCCCTTTTCATAGTTCTGAAATTGTTTAGACACACATGCATGCTACCTAAGGAAAGGTGTATGATTTTGATAAAGTTTTATCAAAGCATCTCGTATCAGAAATCTGAACTTTGGTAAGAAAGTCAATAAAGTATTGATTTCTAGAAGTCCAGCTGATTTTTGAGTACATGTCAAAGCTAGTGGGAGCATAAGTGTTATGCTAATAATCATCATGTTAGTGGGAGCATGATAATTATTGTTAGTGTTGCAAGTTAGCAATGTTAATTATAGAAAACAAAAGTTTCAATTCATGAGGCTGCAGGGATTGAAAAAGTTGTTTTGCTATAATTAAGGGAGATAATATACTTCATTTCAGTTCTAAAGGCTTAGATTGAGACCTTAATCATCCTTAGTCAAGAATATATATATGAATTTCATGTTGGATTGGTTCAACTTAAGGAAATTCTATATATTGCGTTCTCAAAATTCGATTATGATTACGACATCCCTCTTCATAGTCAAATTTTGAAAACATGGCAAATAAAAATATTGTAGCAAAAGACTGGTCTAGAATCATGTCTTTATGTGAGACATCATGAATCGTGTACCATTTGCTTTGGGTACAGGATCGATTGCATGTGCTATAATATTTGTCATTTATAAATTTTTCCAAATGCCCAGAGGCATTAAGAAGGGAAAAGGTCTAGAATTCGATATGACTAAAATGATTAAGCAATTGTCGAGGACAATATGAGGTTTACCAAAGATTGGTTGCTCAGGGACAGTTGGAAGTATAGTGCTAATTTTGGAAGGACCATATTGACATATTCTGAAAAGAGGCATCTCTTATTCAGAAGTGATAGTCAAAATGAGAATATGGAGTTGTCTCCATAGGTGGAAGTTATCTGTGTAAGATTAGAAAACTTAATGCAAGAAGCATGTCCAAAGCAATGTACTTTGAATATGAGACTTAGTTTCCATGGAGTTGATCTCCATTGGAATACCTTATAATGACTGTTGACAAGTCTTTGTGACTTTGTACATATTCATTACAGGAGGGTCAATGCATATAAGTTTAAAATCTAAACAGATTTCGATAAATGATAGGAATTTGAAATTCTCACATTTTTCGATAAGGATTTGGGAGTGTGAAATTAGAATCATTGAAATTATGTTCAATTGGTTTATTTCACAAAGTAAGGATCATAGACAAACATAGAGTGCATACTTGGTGTATGGCAAAGCTATTGTTTAAGAAAAACATAGTGTACATGCTTGGAGCATGGGACAACTAGTGTTTTTAATTCAAGTATAAAGTTGATAAAACCGAAACAATGAATAACGAGTAATCAGTATGGTGATAAATAAAAGTATTTATTTATATTCATAGGGTTTGATACCATATTTGATTCATTTATTCTTGTGTTTCACTTTGCATGTTTTGACTTCCAGAATAACTAAGTCGCTCTTCCTGAATGATTAAGTTATTCAAACCATCCACAGTCGGTCATATGTTGGAAGTAGATATGAATCAAGACTATCATGGGTTGGTTTGTAGATGTCCAAGTTGGTGGACAAAGTGGTGCTACAACACTCATGAGTGCTCATAAGTTCTGAGTATTGGATTCAACCCATGCTCATTTGAATCACTTCATGGATTTTATCACGAGTGATCATGAGACGATAATATCTTATATTCTTAAAACCTAGAGATATGAGTTGTTACTATGAGTTGGTTATACATTGATTGCACGAAAACGCATTGGTAACTCGATGTTATAAAACGTGCCTTTGTGTATGATTCAACAAGTAGTAGAATAAGCCATATGAGTCGAAGTTTATCCATTCCTTTTACCTTCGGGATATAAGCGATATATGTGGGCCCCTCGATGATTTAGCGATGACACATGTGAGTGCTTGGCCAAGCCAGGACTGATTTGATTTGTTCAATCAGTCAGTCATCATAAATCGAAAACCGGGAAACAAAAAATGGACAGAGAGAATGATTATAATCCAGGTCTCAGTCCATATGATATCTAGAATGGAGGAATATATGATCCCTTATCTAATGGACAAGTCATTGACAAGGTCAGAGTTCGACAGCGGCTTTAAGAGCTACGATTGCTAGTTAGGTTTTGAAGTCATACTCAATAATAGTTTTAGACTTATCCAAGTGGGATACTGTTGGATTAATGTCTAAGTCCATAACTATATTTGGTATGTACTTGACCCGACCCGGCATGGTCCATTTGGGTTGCACTTCACCGGCACATTTTATATGGATAGTCTTTTGAGAATAGTATATTTATGATTTATATTAATATATTATAAGTTCTAATATATTAATATGGAATCATATTATTTAATTAGTATTGATCAAGAATTAATTTAGAATTAATTAAGTGATCAAAAAGAACTAATTAAATATGGACTCTTATATATATGGAATGGGCCAAGTTCATTTAGGTTGGGCCCTCAGCTCATATCTGGAATGCCACCGAGCCCTCAGTATGAGTCTGGAATGCCTACCGGGCCCTCAGCTCGTATCTGGAATGCTCCCAAGTCCTCAGTATGAGTCTGGAATGCTTATCGGGCCCTCAGCTCATATCTGGAATACTCTAGGGTTTGTTGGCTACCGCACGGAGCAGTACAACCTCAACCCATCCCACATAACATATCAACATGTAACAGATAATGCACATGCAGACAATCAATCAGTATCACAGGTAGTCCTACAGACCTACCCTCTAGCGTATGAAACTAGCATGCATAACTAACTCATACTCAACATAATACAACTACTAGAATATCATATCCAATGGTCCGGCCTTGGTGCCTTAGACCCCTTAGTATAGTGAGGATAACTCACCTCGCAACTGTCGTCGAAAATAAGAAGGCTCAACTCCTGGGTCCAACACGAACTCCACCACCTAAAGGTACCATACAAACCTTTTTCATAAATCTCCCAATTACCAGAAACCATCAGAAGTCAACTGGTCAACCCTTGGTCCAAGTCAAAGTCCACAGTCAAAGTCAACAGTCTATGTTGACTCGACTCGTCGAGTGCAGATCACCGACTCGTCGAGTCCTTCCTGAACTCGAGAAGTCATGAAATTCTTGATTGGCTCGTCGAGTTCCCTTTTTAACTCGTCGAGTTCATACGTGGCCAAGATTTGGAAGAAACCCTAGCCAACTCGCTGAGTCTTCTAACAACTCGCCGAGTTCAAGGCAATCTTCAACGAACTCGCCGAGTTGCTCAACCAACTCGCCGAGTTCACGGCTATGTTCATAGGACTCGCCGAGTCCAGCGTTCTACTCGCCGAGTTCATTCAGTCCTTTTTCCATACAGACCTGGTTTGAGCCATGCAGCGGCTCCAAACCACAGATCTAGGCTTCTAGGGCATGCTTATCACGTAAAGTTGCAAACTTTACATGCATGCATAGCTTTAAGGGCTCCAAATGTCAAAACTAAGCTCTTAATGGGGTTCTAAGCTCAAGAGGGACCTCAATCACGAACATAACTGAGACTTTACAACTCTAGAAGGTAATGAGGGTCCAGATCTGAAGTATAGCCCAACCATAAGGTTTCTCTACCAAGGATTTGGGGTTTTAGGGCTTAAAAGCAACAATTTAGGGACAAACAAGATCTAATAGATCAATAATCAAGATGGAAACTTTATTACCAGAATGGGTGACCACAAATGAATGTGTTCTGGATCTAAGTCCCCTTCCTTGAGCTCTTCAACCCCCTCCTTCTTCCACTTGCTCCAATGTGCACCAAAAGTCCCAGGAACGGGGCGTTACAATTCTCCACCACTTGTCTCAGACTTCGTCCTCGAAGTCTGCTGCTGCTGCATCTGAAAACAACTCCGGGTAATGCCCCCGCATCTCCTCTTTGGACTCCCACGTCCACTCTGAACCCTTCCGGTGCTGCCACTGCACCTTCACTAACTGAACCACCTTGTTCCTCAAGGTCTTCGCCTTTCGATCTAAGATCGCAACTGGTCTCTCGATATAATTCAGGCTGCTATCAACCTGAATATCCTCCATGGGTACTACTGCTGACTCGTCCACCAAACACTTCCTCAACTGAGAAACATGGAAAGTGTTGTGGATCTGGCTAAGCTCTGCCGGGAGATCCAATCGATAGGCGACCCGACCCACCCGGGCCAAAACCTTAAAAGGACCAATGAACCTGGGGCCCAGCTTGCCCCTCTTTCGGAATCTGACAACACCCTTCCAGGGTGATACCTTCAGGAGGACCATGTCACCCACCTGAAACTCCAACTCGGATCGACGTTTGTCGGCATAACTCTTCTGCCGACTCTGAGCGGTCTGCAAACACTGTCTAACCTGCTGGATCTTTTCGGTAGTCTGCAAGACTACCTCCATACTACTCATCACCCTGTGCCCAACTTCGCCCCAACAAACCGGGGTGCGACATCTCCGCCCGTACAATATCTCGAATGGCGGGGCGCCAAGGCTAGAATGATAGCTGTTGTTGTAGGCGAACTCCGCAAGCGGTAGGTGAGAATCCCAGCTCCCACCGAAATCAATGACACATGCCCGCAACATGTCCTCGAGGGTCTGAATAGTCCGCTCGCTCTGGCCGTCTGTCTGCGGGTGGAATGCTGTGCTGAAGTGCAATCGCATGCCCAGCTCCTCGTGAAACTTTTGCCAGAAGCGGGAGGTAAACCTGACATCCCGATCAGAGACAATGGAGACAGGAACCCCATGGCGAGACACGATCTTCCGAACGTACAATTCGGCCAATTTCGCGGCCGATGAGCCCTCTCGTATAGCCAAGAAATGGGCGCTCTTGGTCAAACGATCCACGATGACCCATCTAGCATCAAACCCCTTTGCCGTCTTCGGCAATTTGGTAATAAAATCCATCGTGATCTGTTCCCATTTCCACATGGGAATCTCTAGGGGCTGCAGCTTTCCATGCGGCCACTGATGCTCGGCCTTGACCATCCTACAGGTCAAGCACCTCTCAACGTACCAAGCGATTTCACGCTTCATGCACGGCCACCAATAGCTCAAACTCAAATCCCGATACATCTTGGTAGCCCCCGGGTGAATAGAGAAATGAGACTTATGAGCCTCCTCCATAACCGTCTGCCTAACCCCACCCGCCATTGGAACCCAAACCCGACCGCATCGGGTTAATAGTCCCCGACTATCCTGCACAAACCGGGTGTTCTCGCCCTTGATCCTCTCCAGCTTCCAGTTTTTCCGGGCGGATGCCCTCAACCTGGGCATCTCTGATCAAACTCACCAGCGGAGAATCCACCGCTATCCTCATACATACCGCTGGGGTGGAAAACCCCGCTGACTTGCGGCTCAAAGCGTCCGCCACTACATTCGCTTTACCAGGATGGTAAAGGATCTCGCAATCGTAGTCCTTGACTACGTCCAGACACCTGCGTTGCCTCATGTTCAGGTTCGGCTGATCCATGATATGTCTCAAGCTCTTGTGATCCGTGTAAATAGTACAACGGACCCCATAGAGGTAGTGTCTCCATATCTTGAGGGCGAACACCACCGCCCCCAGTTCCAAGTCATGCGTAGGGTATCTCGTCTCATGCGGCTTCAGCTGCCGCGATACGTAGGCTATCACTCGTCCTCTCTGCATGAGGACCGCCCCTAAACCTGTGATGGATGCATCACAGAACACCACAAAATCCTCGACTCCCTCCGGGAGTGTCAATACTGGAGCCTCGCACAAATGCTGACGGAGGGTATCAAACGCCCTCTGCTGCTCGAGACCCCATCGGAAATCCACTCCCTTCCTTGTTAGACGAGTGAGGGGCACTGCAATCTTGGAGAAGTCCCGTATGAACCTGCGGTAGTACCCTGCCAACCCCAGAAAGCTCCTAATATCTGAGGGAGATTTTGGAACCTCCCACTGCATAACCGCCTCGATTTTGGCCAGATCGACCAAAATCCCCTCCTGGTTAACGAGATGTCCGAGGAACTGGACCTCCCGTAGCCAAAACTCACACTTCGAGAACTTGGCGTACAGCCGTTCCCGTCTTAGAACTCCCAACAGCTCTCGCAGATGTTCCTCATGCTGCTCTCGGGTCTTGGAATACACCAAGATATCATCTATAAACACTATGACCGAGCGATCAAGCATCAGTCTACAGACCCGATTCATCAGGTCCATGAACACCGCTGGCGCGTTGGTGAGCCCAAACGGCATCACCACGAACTCGTAATGTCCATAACGAGTTCGGAACGCGGTCTTCTCTACGTCCTCCTCTCTGACCCTGACCTGATGATACCCAGACCTCAAGTCTATCTTGGAAAACCAAGATGCACCCTGTAACTGGTCGAAGAGATCGTCTATCCTCGGGAGTGGATAACGGTTCTTCACCGTCAACTTATTCAACTCCCGGTAATCGATACACATCCGGTGCGAAACGTCCTTCTTCCGGACGAAAAGTATCGGTGCTCCCCATGGAGAACTGCTAGGTCGAATGAACTGCTTGCCCAGCAGTTCCTGCAGCTGCGATGACAGCTCCTGCATCTCTGGCGGTGCCAATCGGTACGGCGCCTTAGCAATAGGGGCCGCACCTGGCACCAGGTCGATCCTGAACTCGACCTGCCTCTCTGGAGGTATCCCTGGTAACTCCTCCGGGAATATGTCTGCGAACTCCCTGACCACCGATACGTCGGAAACCGAAATCTGATCCCTGGCTCGCGTATCTACCACATATGCTAGATAACCTACACACCCGTGCTGAATGTACTGTCGTGCCCTGGCAGCTGAACAAAACCCTGATCCCACTCTTGTGCCCTCGCCATATACAATCAGTTCTCCCCCACTTGGGGTTCGAACTACTACTCGCTGCCCCTCACAGTCGATCATGGCACCGAATCGACTGAGCCAATCCATGCCTACAATCACGCATACCTCCCCCATAGGAATCAGAATCAAATCTATCGGAAATGACACCCCGAAAATCTCCAAGTCACACCCTCGATAAACTGAAGAAGCAGAAACCCCGTGTTCGTTGGCGATAGACACTCGCAACGGACACTCTAACTCGCCCACTGGCGCACTGAACTCCCTACTAAATGTCTGAGATACGAAGGACCGACTCGCCCCCGAGTCAAATAAGACCAAAGCAGGCAAGGAGTTCACTAAAAACGTACCTAACCACAGGTATAGGTCCTGTGCTTTCAGTAGCATGGGCCCCTACTACCTTCCACACCTACCCATATTTGCCCCAAGTATCACCACAACACCCTAACAATATGCACAACATGGCGAGCGCTCAATCCTCACTCCTAGAGGAATGCTAAATATCTTATAACTGACCTCCCGGTCTCACTCAATCCCTCCTATCCATGAAACTTCCACCAACCCTGCAGCACTAATGTATGCTAGCCATGCATAACGCTGGACCCTATAGACTTTAGAATATCCAATCCTACCCCAAGCCCCCAATCAAACAAGAACAGAACATAAGGCCAAATCAAACATTCTCAGGCTATAAGATCTTAATTATGTACAACTGGGATGCATACATTAGACAACTACAGTAATGATGTCAATCTCACATAAAGGAAACCCTAGGCTAGCAGGCATCATGTATTCAGGCAATTCTATCATGCAAATCCTGAAGATCCCTAGCCTAGCACTAACATGCTGTTCTATCATATCGTATAATCAAATAACTTGTATGGTATTTTGGGGTCTACTTACTGGCTCCGGCTGATCGTACGCCCTGCATCCTCCTTTATTTATTTTGAAAACCTTTTTGAAAAATCATTTTGAAAATCCTTTCCTTGATTTGAGACTGGAGTCACACGAGTGTTCCTCCAATTCACTCAAACCAAGGCTCTGATACCAACTTGTAACACCCAAAAATTCAAGCCAAATTTAAACTTTCAAAACATGTCGAATTTATCAAAACATTACAACTTTGTTTTCAAAATAGATTTATATCAGAGTTTTCCCAGAAACATAACATAATAGGAGGAGCTGTACGATCATGCCTTCGCCTTGCCGCGATCCCCTGATGTACCTGAAACAATAAACTGAAACTGTAAGCCCGAAAGCTTAGTGAGTTACCCCCAAAATACCGATACACATACAGTCCACATAACCATGTCACACCATGACATATCATAACAAACTGAGCAGAACAGCACATAACGGGTCCACAGCTTTACAGACTGGAATACCCCTGGGCCCACAGTGTGAGTCTGGAATGCCTACCGGGCCCTCAGCTCACATCTGGATTGCCACCGAGCCCTCAGTACGAGTCTAGAATGCCTATCGGGCCCTCAGCTCGTATCTGGAATGCCACCGAGCCCTCAGTACGAGTCTGGAATGCCTACCGGGCCCTCAGCTCGTATCTGGAATGCCACCGAGCCCTCAGTACGAGTCTGGAATGCCTACCGGGCCCTCAGCTCGTATCTGGAATGCTCCCAAGTCCTCAGTATGAGTCTGGAATGCCTATCGGGCCCTCAGCTCATATCTGGAATACTCTAGGGTTTGTTGGCTACCGCACGGAGCAGTACAACCTCAACCCATCCCACATAACATATCAACATGTAACAGATAATGCACATGTAGACAATCAATCAGTATCACAGGTAGTCCTACAGACCTACCCTCTAGCGTATGAAACTAGCATGCATAACTAACTCATACTCAACATAATACAACGACTAGGATATCATATCTAATGGGCCGGCCTTGGTGCCTTAGACCCCTTAGTATAGTGAGGATAACTCACCTCGCAACTGTCGTCGGAAATAAGAAGGCTCAACTCCTGGGTCCAACACGAACTCCACCACCTATAGGTACCATACAAACCTTTTTCATAAATCTCCCAATTACCAGAAACCATCAGAAGTCAACTGGTCAACCCTTGGTCCAAGTCAAAGTCCACAGTCAAAGTCAACAGTCTATGTTGACTCGACTCGTCGAGTGCAGATCACCGACTCGTCGAGTCCTTCCTGAACTCGAGAAGTCGTGAAATCCTTGATTGGCTTGTCGAGTTCCCTTTTTAACTCGTCGAGTTCATACGTGGCCAAGATTTGGAAGAAACCCTAGCCAACTCGCTGAGTCTTCTAACAACTCGCCGAGTTCAAGGCAATCTTCAACGAACTCGCCGAGTTGCTCAACCAACTCGCCGAGTTCACGGCTATGTTCATAGGACTCGCCGAGTCCAGCGTTCTACCCGCTGAGTTCATTCAGTCCTTTTTCCATACAGACCTGGTTTGAGCCATGCAGCGGCTCCAAACCACAGATCTAGGCTTCTAGGGCATGCTTATCACGTAAAGTTGCAAACTTTACATGCATGCATAGCTTTAAGGGCTCCAAATGTCAAAACTAAGCTCTTAATGAGGTTCTAAGCTCAAGAGGGACCTCAATCACGAACATAACTGAGACTTTACAACTCTAGAAGGTAATGAGGGTCCAGATCTGAAGTATAGCCCAACCATAAGGTTTCTCTACCAAGGATTTGGGGTTTTAGGGCTTAAAAGCAACAATTTAGGGACAAACAAGATCTAATAGATCAATAATCAAGATGGAAACTTTATTACCAGAATGGGTGACCACAAATGAATGTGTTCTGGATCTAAGTCCCCTTCCTTGAGCTCTTCAACCCCTTCCTTCTTCCACTTGCTCCAATGTGCACCAAAAGTCCCAGGAACGGGGAGTTACAGTTAGAATGCTCAAAACCCAACAATGTGGTACTTGGGGAGACTCACTAAGCTTCGTGTTTACAGTTTCAGTTTTGGTTTCAGGTACTTCCGGTAGCAAGGGGAAGAGCTCGGGATGACTGCAGTGCACACACCATTATGTTTATAGCCTGGGATATTTACTCTTATATTTGATACATGATTTTGATACATTGAAAGATATTATATTATTTTTGAGACACATGGTTTATGGTTTTATATGATGATTGAGATTCATGGTTTTATTAATGATTTTAAAATTAAATTTTTGGTATGTATTTTTGGGACGTTTCAAAGAGACTGATCAAGTATCATGTAAGACATCATGAATCGAATCTCATATGCTTCGGGTATAGGATCGATTGCATGTGATATAATATTCACTTGTTCTAATTTTTCCAAATGCCTAACGCATTAAGAGGGAAAAGGACTAGAACCTGATATGACTAAGGTGATTGAACAACTGTTAGAGGAAAATCTGAGATTTGATAAAGATTGGCTGCTTATGGACAGTTGAAAGTATAGTAATGGATGGATCATATTGACGTAATTCTAGATAGATTGAGTTCTGTTAAGAAAGGATGTGATATGGCAATATGGAAATGTTTTACATTATGGGCGTTAGATATTGAGATCTATGTGTTAGCTAGAAACCTTTATGGAAGAAGGATGTTCAAGGAATGTGCTTTGAATGTGAGACTTCATTTCCATGGAATTGTTTTGTAGCCAATCTCCAATGGAATGCTTTGTAATATCATTGGCAAAGTCTCTTTGACTTTGGTGCCTCGACAATACAAAAGGATCATTGCATGAAAGGTTAGACTCTAACAGGTTCTAGTAGTGGCAAGAATTTGGTATTCTTACACTTGAAATAAGGATTTTGGAAATGTGAAATGAGAATCATTGGAAATGTGTTCAATTGATCTGTTTCACAAAGAAAGTACCATAGATAAACATTGTGTGCGTGTTTTGTGCATGGTATGACTAATGTTTTAGTTCAAGTATTAAGTTGATTACTCGAAACATTATACAATGAGTAAAGTCTAATTAATATGGTGATTAAATAAAAGTGCTTTTATTTATACTCAAATGTTTTGAGACCATAGTTAATTAGGTTATTCTTGTGTTTCATTTCGCATGTTTTACTTCCCGGATAATTGGATTATTCAAACTATCCATAGTCGATCATACTTTGGAAGTAAGTAATGAAGTAAGTCTGTCATGAATTGTCTTATAGATTGTTTAAGTGTTTAGACATTGCAAATGTTTGCTGCAACGTTCATGAGTACTCCTGAAATAGGATTTGAGTATTGGACTAAACTCACGCTCACAGAATTACTTCATGGATTTTATCACGAGTAATTCTGAGACGATAATATCTTATATTCTTGACACGGAGACATATGATTTGTTGTTTACGACTCGGTTGTGCATTGATAATACATAAACGCATTAGTAACTTGATGTTATAAAACGTATTGTTGTGTGTGACTTGATGAGTAAATAGTGCAAGCATATGATTCGAAGTTTATCCGTTCCTTTTACCCTAAATGGGATAAAAGCGATATATGTGGGCCCCTCGATGATTTAGTGATGACATCTGAAGCGCTTGGCCAAGCCTGGACTAAGTTGATGTGTTAAATTATAGTCTGAATCAGTTGTCATGAATCGGAAATCGGGAAACAAATATTGGACAGAGAGATTTATTATAATCCATGTCTCATGTCCATATGATATCTTGTCGAACGGTGGGATATTTGATCATTTATCTAAGGACGCGTCACTGATTAGGTCAGAGTTTGACATTGGCTTTTGAGAGATACGAATGTTAATAAAATTTTGAAGTCATATATAGTTATTAGACTTATCCAAGTGGGAGACTGTTGGATTAGGTGTCTAAGCCCATAACTATAATTGGTATGTACTTGATTTGATGATAGCTTGGTCCTTTTGGGTTGCCTTCACACTGACAACTAGACAGGATGACTATTGTAGAGAGAGGCTGCATTTATTATTAAGAATAATAAATTGGTGCATAAAATTATTTATTAATATATTATAAGAATAATATATTAATTAGAAATCATATTATTAATTACTATTTAATCATAAATTAATTTGGAATTAATTTTGGGATTAAAGGAACTGATTAAAAGTGCAGGGGCTGTTTTGCAATTATTTGATAGTTGTGGTTTTGGGCCATTGGATCACCCTTATTAGGGAAGGCCGAAATTCCCTAAAAGTTTCTAGAGATTTTCGTCCAAGCCCTAAGGAAGGAGTCCATGGACTTGCTTAGGCCCTAAGCTAAGGAATTAGGGTTTCCACCTTAAAACCCTAGCTAGCCTCAACTATAAATAGAGCCATTTGCCTCATGAATTCGTGCACCTGCAAGAAACCCTAGAAGAGCCGAATTTTTGAGCAAGTGACTCCTCTCTCGTCTCTCTCATATTCATCCTCTTGCCCTAATGTGTTTGTGAGCCATTAGAGGTACTACATTTGTGGTACTTGTTCTCAAAAGCAATGATCTTCAAGTTTTGGTTGTTATTACTATATAGAAACAAAGGTATGTGATCTAATCTTTCATATATAGATTTCGAATTATTAGATGCATATTAGGGTTTTCTATTTTGTGTTCAATGCTTTTATGTCTAATAGAGAAAACATAGATCCGATCTAGGGTTGCATGCACACATAGGATTGTTTGTATAAAAACCCATCACAACACACCAACAGGGGGAGGTGTTTGGCTGCTAAGATTCACGAAAGAGAAGGGAAGGGCTATCATCGCCGGTGAAGGTCATCGGTTGTTCTTATTCTTTGGTCGGTGATTAAGAAACGAGAGGGAGAGAAAGTTTAGTAAAAAAAATAAATGTGTACCTCTCTTAGCCTTCAATAGAAGCAATGGCTCATCATAAAAAGAGACTTCCTTTTACTACTAATAGATATTTTAGGTAATAAATTTGTAATATATATATTTTGTGATATAAATTCCATTTCTCGATTTTCCTGCCCTCATACAGCCTCATAAATTTTTTCTTAAGGTGCATGCTTATTATTCTGGTCGTGGTGATTCCAAAAATGTAGACGAAATTCAATTCCGATATACAAAACTCCGTGAACTAGCGTTTAAAGTTTCGCGATTAATTGGATCTGATTCGACGGATTTTACGAATCTAATTTTGGTCGAGATTAAAAATGGCATAAAAATGAAATAAGATAATAGACCATAGTGTGAGTTCAAAAATATGCTCAAAAATAGTTTACGAGGTTTGTAGCTATTTCAAACGAAGTAGTGCACGGTTTGTTCCAGTAAAATCAAATAAATACTGATTTTATAACTTAAAAGAGGCGTAACTTCCTCATATGACCTCCATTTGGACGTTCTTTACATCTACAAAATTCGGAGAACGTAATCTTTTCAAATTGATCATAAATTAGTCTCAGGTATACTCGATGCAAAAATTTATTTTTAACGTCACAAATAGAATTAATTTTTTGTGATTTTCGATTCGATCCTCAACGATAGATGGTTTTTTGAGTAGTTTGAGTCGTTATGAAAGTAATTATGAATATAATATCTTTAATATACACTATCAACATAAAATTACACACAATTGGTCCTTAATACATAGCGGTTCGCAGTGGTTTGACCACCGAACTCTAACAAATTTTTACCAATTGTTACACCAATCCATTGTTGCATTTTTCTTTTGAAAGGTGAACAATCAAAATGTACTCACCACCATCTCCTAATTGCATCACTCTAAATTTGTAGTTGTTGAAATTATTTATGTATTTGAATTGGTCAACTGTCCATTTGAACCATTTCATTAGAAAGACAAGTGCATCAAGTCCATGTGAAATTTTTATGATGTTTAAATCATCTGAAACATGTTGTCGATGTCCTTCCATCCAACATATTGTGTTAAATTTAACCATTATAGGTCTTCATAGTCATCCAAGATTTTCTGAACAATTTGAAACTCAGTATGTAACCTCCCACATATTAAGAGTAAAATTTTCATTTTCAAAACAATAAGTCATACAATTAAGTTGTTCCAAAACCAATCAAAGTGATTAAATCAATTAAACATCAGAGTAAGAAAACCAAAATTAGCCAATGCGGAAATTAAACTTCGAGGGATGTTGTGTAGTCACGTCGGACCTTCCCTATCAACCAAAAGTACCATAAACCATAACCATAAAATATCAAGCACGAAGCTTAGTGAGTTCCCTAAAATACCACATACCATACATACAATGGGCCTTGCCCGACATCCATTGGGCCCCGCCCGGTACAGATCTGACTGTAACATGCCATGAGCCCTACCCAACACATTCATCAGTCCCCGCCCAATATACATACAAACATATACAATACATATAAGAGTCACAAAGACAGCTAGCATCCTATGAACATAACCAATGGGTCGACATTGGTGCCTTCGACCCCCCAAACACTGTGAGAATACTCACCTCAATCCAAAGATATATGAATCACAAACGAGCTGCTGCTACAGGTCTCCTCACACTAAACATATCCAAAATCACCACTAATCAAATATTAGGGTAACAACCCATAATCAAAGGTCCAACCATATTCTATCATGCTAAGGGGTAAAAGACTATTTTACCATTCCCTTACTTGACTCATCTAACCATGGCCCAAACCCAAAAGGACCCAAGGCCCGAAAATGACCCAAAGGGCCCTCTAGTGAGTATGCCATGCATACCACCCTATTATGCACCGCATACTCGACAATCACAGAAAAGGAAAACGGGACTAAGAAGTCATATGTGTTGCGTACTCCGATTTACACAGGGCGTAATCACAAGGACCTTAAACACTCATTTTAAGCACTTAATACTTTAAGATACATGTCCAATTCTCAGATCTAAGTCTTGGGGAGGTCTTAACTGATAAAGTTGACAACTTTAAGCTTTTTCATGGCTCAATGAATCCTAAAGCCAAACCATAGCTTCTTATTAGCACTTAATGCTCAAAGGCTAACCATCCAATACTCAAATCAAGTTCCTAATAGCTCCATAATGGATAAAGTTTCCAACTTTATCCATTAGGATGACCCAAACAACCAAGATCTAGTCTTTAAGTCTCAAAGGGACCAAAAATGCATCTTTCTCAACTTAATCCATTAAGTCCAAGTCTCCAACATTCAGATCTAAATTAATATGATGTTTAGATTGATAAAGTTTCAAAATTTATCCGTAACAAGGTCACAAACTTTCAAGATGTAAACTTTATGTAATAGAGTGACCAAAAAGAGAAAAATATGAAAATTAACAAGATCTATGAAACTAATGAGCAAGTTTGAATATTTTTACTCACAAAGGTCCAGAAATGATGTAATCTTGCTGGATCTATGCTTCAATACTTCTTCCATGCACTTTTCCACCACCTTGTTCTTGAAGATCCCACCTTCTAATGGAGAAATAAGCTCATAAATGATGCTAATGCTCAAAATAAGTGAGATGAGGCTAGGGTTTTGAGTAAGAGGATCAAGAGGGTGGAGGCTCAAGATAGGAAGGAGCCCTAAGGGGTTAGAGACCTTAAATAGGGCTCAAAAGCACGATAATGGGGATTTTACTTTGCGGAGGTACACCCAACATACCTAAAGTTACACCCAGTGTAACGCCCTAAAATTGTGACTTCCTCAGCCCAGTACGCCAAGCGTACTCCTAGTGTATGCCCAACATACTGCCAAACTCCCTTTGCCTAACTTCAAACAACCATAACTTCTTCCTTTTAACTCTGTTTTCGGCGTTTTTTATATGTACAGAAAGGTATTGCAGAGCCCCAAAATCCTATCTAATTATTTTTAACTTAAACCATACCGAACTAAAATCCTAATTCCAAGAAAAAAGTCTGAAACATCACTTTTCCCGTTTTACCCTTTGACTCGAAAACACAAACCAAGGGCTTGGATCGCATAACCAATATTATCAACATCTAATAGAGTCTAAAACTTATTCCCTTGTAGCCCAATGCCTTTACTTGATCTATTTATTGTCCACAATCCTGAAATAAGAAACTTCTCGAAACAGGACGTTACAACTCTCCCCCACTTAAATTAAATTTCGTCCTTGAAATCATTCATTACTATTTCCTCTGCCACGCTATTCGACCCCGACCGAACTTCCTAAATTCCATTTAAGACCGAAGATTCATCCTTTACCGATGACCGCCTCCCAACCCTTCCATCCAAACCCCATCGTAGCTAAAATCACTTATCCCTTCGAAAAAATGAAACTTAACACTCTGCCTTCAGCCAATGAAAGTAATCCAATTGCTCTGCCTGAGAACTGAAACAACTACCTTACTCTTCCCAACTAGAATACCTCAAATCACAACGATAAACACTCAAAGCAGGAAACTTCTCAAAAACTGAAACCCAACAATTTAAACTCCATAAATTATTCCCTAAGACTAATGATCATTCATTCGTCGTACCCTCCCCTAGTCCATGACTAGGAAAACCACTCAACCATGCATATGGAATACTCAAAATATACCGATCGTGAATTTCAACCAATCCCAATCCGGAGGCTGTGTCCAACAACCTTAAATACGTACTTGACTTCCTGACAAGTCATCACGAGTATAAGGATGGTCAACCCAAGAATTCTTACGATGCCTCCAAATCCCTTATCCGCTCAGGTTTACCCCCACCCGCCAAATCACTCGAGACATTCACAATGAACTTCATGACTCGAGATTCCATAACTGATACCCAACATTGGTAACCAGACTCCTGATAAACAGCCCGCAAGCAAACAGGGTTTGTCCCATGCAAAATGCTTAGGGGATGGGTTTAAGAAGCTTAAATAGGTCACAAACTTTAAAAATTAGGGTTTTTTCCAAGCCAGTGTATGCCCAGCATACGTGGTCGATGCCCACGAACAAGATCTAGCTAGTACGCTAAGCGTACTCATAGAGTATGCCCTACGTACTAGCCAGAGGACCAAAATGCAAGAATGTTTTGTTTATCAAAGGAAAAAAGGGAACCTACAAGGTCCGAATGTTATAATTCTCCTCCACTTGAATCAGACTTCGTCCTCGAAGTCCGCTGCTCCAAATAACTCCGGATAGTGCTCCTTCATCTCATCTTCCGGTTCCCACGTCCATTTAGAACCCTTGCGATGCTGCTTTTGAACTTTTACCAACTCAACAACCTTATTCCTCAAGGTTTTCGTTTTTTCGGTCAAGAATCGTCACTGGTCTCTCAATATAGTTCAAGCAGTCATCCACCTGAATATCCTCCAATAGAACCACTGAGGAATCATCCACTAAACACTTCCGCAGCTGAGAGACATGGAACGTGCTATGGATCTGACTGAGCTCATCTGGAAGATCCAAGTGATATGCAACCCGGCCTACTCGGGCCAAAACCCTGAAAGGACCGATATACCTGGGGCCCAGCTTACCCCTCTTCCTTAATCGGATGACACATTTCCAAGGTGACACCTTCAAGAGAACCATATCCCCCACCTGGAACTTAAGATCTGAACGACGCTTGTCGGCATAACTCTTCTACCGACTCTGAGCTGTCTGGAGTCTACTTTGAACATGTTGGATCAACTCGGTAGTCTTGAGTACCACCTCGGTACTCCTCATAACCCGCTGATCGACCTCACCCCCAACATATCGGGGTCTACCTTTCCTCCCTTAAAGCATCTCAAAAGGAGGTCGATCAATGCTGGCGTGATAACTGTTGTTATACGAAAATTCCGCTAACGGAAGATATGTATCCCAACTCCCACTAAAGTCCAGAACACATGCCCGTAACATATATTTTAGAGTATGAATGGTCCGCTCGCTCTGAACATCGGTTTAAGGATGGAAGGTTGTGCTGAAATGGAGACGAGTACCCAACTCGTCATGGAACCTCTTGCAAAACCTAGAAGTAAACCTAACATCCATGTCTGAAACCACGGAAACCGGAACCCCATGCCGTGCCACAACCTCCCTGATGTATACCTCTGTCAACTTCTCCGCAAAGATGCTCTCCTCGATCGGGATAAAATGGGCGCTCTTGGTCAATCGATCCACGATGACCCAAATCAAATCCACACCGCTCACAGTTCGAGGCAATTTCGTGGTGAAATCCATGGTAATCTGCTCCTATTTCCATACGGGAATCTCCAACGTCTATATCTGGCTGTGAGGTCGTTGATGCTCGGCCTTGACTTTCCTGAAAGTCAAGCACCGCTCCAAATACCACGCTACATCCCTCTTCATGCATCGCCACCAATAATCAAGACGAAGATCATGATACATCTTCGTTGCCTCGGGATGAATGGAGAACCTCGATTTGTGCGCTTCCTCCATCAACACCTGACGCATGCTGCCCCAATAAGGAACCCAAACCCTCCAATAAAGGGTTAACAACCCACGACTATTATAATCAAAGGAAGCCACATGACCCACAATACGCCCACTCTTTCGGTGCTCTTCCTTCATAGCCTCTACCTGTGTCTCTCGAACCTGCTCCAGCAGTGGAGTCATCACTGTCATCCGTAAACAGATATCTCGGATCGAAGCCGCGACCACCTTGCGGCTCAGAGCGTCGGCCACCACATTGGCCTTCCCCGGATGGTAAAGGATTTCACATTCATAATCCTTCACCACATCCAACCATCGGCCTTGTCTCATATTCAGTTTTGCCTGATCCATCAAGTACCTCAGGCTCTTATGGTTCGTGTAAACAGTACAACGGACCCCATAAAGGTAATGTTGCCAAATCTTAAAGGCGAAAACCACAACCCCCAGCTCCAAATCGTGCGTCGGATAGTTCGCCTCATGAGGCTTCAGCTGCCTTGAAGCGTAAGCGATCACGCGACCCATCTGCATCAACACTGCCCCCAAACCCGTGATCGACGCATCACAATAAACCACAAAATCCTCAACACCCTCCGGCAGGGTTAAAATCGGTGCCTCACAGTTGTCTCAAGGTCTCAAAAGCTGCCTGCTGCTCAGGCCCCCAGTGAAAGGTGATTGTATTCTTTGTCAGCCGAGTCAAATGAACAGCTATCTTGGAGAAAATTTGGATGAATCTCCGATAATAACCTGCTAGACCAAGGAAACTCTGATCTCAGATGAATACCTTGGAACCTCCCACCGCATCACGACCTTGGCCTTGGCCGGATCGACCAGAATAGCATTCTGGTTGACATGGTGCCCCAGAAACTGCACCTCACGTAACCAGAACTCACACTTGAGAACTTTGCGAAAAGTCTCTAGCTCCTCAAAGTCTCCAGCACCTCCCTCAAGTGTTCCTCGTGCTGCTCCTGGGTCTTGGAATAAACCAAGATATCATCAATGAATACAATCACAGACCAATCCAGAATCGGCCTGCACACGCGGTTCATGAGATCCATAAATGTTGATGGAGCATTGGTGAGCCCAAAAGGCATCACCACATACTCGTTATGACGATAACAAGTCCAGAAAGTTGTCTTCAGCACATCCTCATCTCTAACCCTCATCTGATGATAACCCGAACACAAATCAATCTTGGAAAACCCAGATGCGCCTTGAAGGTGGTCAAATAGATCATCAATCCTTGGGAGTGGATAACGGTTCTTCACCGTTACCTGATTCAGCTCCCGGTAGTCAATACACATACGATGACACCCATCTTTCTTCTTCACAAATAAGATCGGTGCTCGCCAAGGCCAACTGCTCGGTCGAATGAATCCCTTGTCTAACAGCTCCTGCAGCTGTGTAGACAACTCCTGCATCTCGGGAGGAACCAAACGAGACAGTGCTTTGGCTATCGGATCCGCACCAGGAACCAGATCAATCATGAACTCAACCTGCCTCTCCGGAGGCACCCTGGGAAATTCCTCTGGAAACACATCTGGATACTCCCGCACAATAGGCACATAATCCACAGTCGCCTTACTCTTATTACAGGTATCTGTAACATTGGCGACAAATCCGGCATTAACCTGCTAGATATAGCGTTTGACCCTCGCTGTTGAACACAAAATCAGCCCACACTGTGCTCTCTCTCCCTGAACCACTAACTCTCCCCCACTAAGTTTGGGTCTATGGACCCTTTTGGTCCCATTGATGAGATCATATGAGTTCATATCGTTTTTGAAACTTAGAATTGCCACTCTCGGTGTTATTTGGGCCCTTGAGTCATAAAGTTGCCATTTTGAGGTTGAGATCCATCCATGCATGAGTTAGGGCCGTTATCATGAGAGTAGAATGTTATATTTTGAGTTTGGGCTCATTTGGGGTATGCAAAGTCACCAAGTTAGTGACTTTATGGGTCTAGACATTGATTAGGACTCAGATCTGTGGTTTGGACCTTTGGGCTAAGCCTTAAGTGCTTAATGGAAAAAGTTGGCTTAATATATGAGTACGTCGGGTGTACAAGCCAGCAAGCGTGTACACGCTGGGTATTATTGTAACAACGTAAATTTTCAAACCAAAATTTTCAAATTTTAAAACACATTTTTCTCAATTCAAACATCTCAAAAGTGTTATAGTATCAAATGATCCAACACATATCCCAAAAAATGTATATATAACAAATCCAGGATCCTCTTAAAACATGACTCAAATCTCTGACGTGTGTACAATCTAGTCGGTGCCTTCCCGTGATCCTGAGAAGTACCTGAAACACATAACACATAACACAGTAAGCACAAAGCTTAGTGAGTTCCCCAAAATAACACTCATATCTCATCAGCCTCTCATGGCTATGCTTAGATAAGACCCTCTGGTCAAGTATGTCTCAGTGGGACCCTCTGGTCCCACAACTCAGATGGACCCTCTGGTCCCTCAACTCAGTAGCTCAATAAAACACAACATTACATATCACAAAGACAAATAAGCAGGATATCTCAATACACAGTATATGCACATAAGACCCTTTGGTCACACATAAATTACCACTCAAGGTAAGTATAGTGAGAAGACTCACCTCGTAGGAACTTGGATAATCTTGAACTCGAATCACCGGTCTAGCCTCGGCCTAACACAACTATAATAATCCCTAATTAACAAGGATCTCACTGAAGCTAAACTAACCCTTCTACAAAATCACAAAAGGGAAAAAGACCATTTTACCCCTCCGTGGCCTTATAGTCCTCAAATTGACCAAACCCTAAAAGTCAACCGAAAGTCAACGGCAGGGAGTACGTTACGCGTACCAACTCTCTACGCTGGGCGTACTCGGCTTCCATGCAGGCATCGGGGATGATCGACCCCTACGTTGCACGTACTGGGATTACGCCCATCGTACGTCCTAGTTTCACTCTCCTCACATTTTTGGTCTTAATCAGTTAAGACCTTGGCTAATATCACATATCTGGACTCCCTAATATCTCTTAATCCATAAAGTCAGTGACTTTAAGCCTTTGCATGGATGATTAGGTCGCAAATACTCAAAATACTCATCCTCTTTCCTCATTAAGCTCATATCTCATGCATGGCTTACTCCTAACGTCCAAGATTGGATTTTTATGACTTTACTCCACAAAATACACTAAAATGGGGTAGATAAAGGTCTCTGGAGCTCATTATCTCATAAAGGATCCATCTTTTGGGACAAAACCCTAAAATACTCCATATAAATACACAAATCAAAAGAGTGAGAAAGCTTGAAGCTTTATACCTCTTTGTGAATCTTTCCACATAGCGAAGCTCAGATACAAAATCCTGGACTCTCACTCCTTCTTCTCCAAAGCTTCTTCTCCACTTCAAGAACACAAGAATACACTCACAAGCTCTCAAATGCACTCACAAGCTATAAGAACGAAGATTTAGGGTTAGGAGGGTTTGGTGTCTGGGAATGGTGGCCAGGAATGAGGCCATCATATCCTTTATATAGGGTCACACCCCAAATTAGGGTTTCCAATCTGGGCCTAGTACGCCCAGCGTACCCTCCGGTACACCCAGCGTACTAGGTGGTCTCCGCGTCAAATGCACGCATATGAGTACGCTGAGCATACACTCTAGTACGCCCCGCGTACTCATTTACCACCTTTTCTCTAAAAAGGGACAAAATGGACAAATGCTCAATAGATCAAGGTTTACAAGGTATACCTGGACTTGGGATGTTACAATTCTACCCCACTAGAATCAGACTTCACCATCGAAGTCATGCTCCGCAAATAACTTCGGATGCTGCTCCCTCATCTCCGACTCCGGCTCCCAAGTCGACTCGGACGCCGTCCGATGCTGCAACTAGACCTAAACCACGGGCACCTCCTTGTTTCTCAGAACCTTCACCTTCCGATCCAAAATCGCAATCGGTCTCTGAATATAATTTAGGCTCGCATCTACCTGAATGTCCTCTAATGGTACCGCTACCGTCTCGTCGGCTACACACTTCCTCAACTGGGACACGTAGAAGGTGTTATGAATCTGACTAAACTCTGCAGGTAGCTCCAACCGGTAGGCTACTCTACCTACCCTGGCGATCACTCTAAAAGGAACGATGTATCGGGGTCCCAGCTTGCCCCGCTTCCTGAATCGGATCACCCCTTTCCATGGGGATACCTTCAGGAGGGCAAAATCTCCGACCTGGAATTCTAGCTCGGATCGTCGCCTATCTGCATAACTCTTCTGGCGACTCTGGGCCGTTAGTAATCTCTGTCTAACCTGCTAAATCTGCTCATTCTTCTTTAGCACTATCCCAGTGCCACCCATCACTCTATGTACCACCCCTCCCCAACAAATAGGAGTCTGACACCTCCTCCCATATAAAAGCTCAAAGGGAGGCATACCAATACTCGAATGGTGGCTGTTGTTGTAGGAAAACTCAGCCAGGGGTAAGTATGTGTCCCAACTTCCTACGAAGTCCATGACACAGGCACACAGCATGTCCTCAAGCGTCTGAATCGTCCGCTCGCTCTGCCCGTCCATCTGCGGGTGGTACGTAGTACTAAAATGTAAGCGCGTGCCCAACTCCTCGTGAAATTTCTTCCAGAATCTGGAAGTAAAGCGCACGTCTCGATCTGACACTATCGAGATCGGCACTCTATGCCGAGATACCACCTCTCTCACATAAATCTCGGCCAATCTCTCTGCAGAGGAGCTCTCACTAATAGCAAGGAAGTGAGCACTCTTCGTCAGCCGGTCCACAATCACCCAAATCGCATCAACTCAATGTGCAGTCCTCGGTAACTTGGTGATAAAGTCCATAGAGATCTGCTCCCACTTCCACTGGGGAATCTCCAGAGGCTGTAATGGACCATGTGGGCACTGGTGCTCTGCCTTGACCCGACGGCAGGTCAAGCACCTCTAAACTACCCAAGCAACATCCCGCTTCATACAGGGCCACCAATAATCTCTCTTCAGGTCCAAATACATCTTAGTAGCCCCGGGATGGATCGAGAATCTCGATCTATGCGCCTCCTCCATCAGTATACGCTGAGCTCCGCCCGAAAAGGGTACCTAAATCTGCCCTCGGAAATTCATAAGCCCACGACTATCCGTCACAAACTCGAAAACCTGCCCAATCACACGCTCTCTCTTGCGGTTCCCTGGTTTCACAGCCTCCACCTGAGCCTCTCGGATGGTATCTAATATTGGAGTCATCACTGTCATCCTCATACATACATCCCAGATCGGAGCGCTCTCGGCTCTGCGGCTCAAGGCGTCGGCTACCACATTAGCCTTGCATGGGTGATATAAGATCTCGCAGTCGTAGTCCTTCACTACATCCAGCCATCTCCTCTGCCGCATGTTCAGGTTGGGCTGATCCATCAAGTACTTCAGACTCTTATGGTTCGTGTATATGGTACACCGGAGTCCATACAAATAGTGGCGCCAGATCTTGAGGGCGAACACCACCGTCGCCAGCTCCAGATCGTGGGTGGGATATCTCGTCTCATGAGGCTTCAACTACCTCGATGCGTATGCTATCACATGCCCTCTCTGCATCAGCACCACACCCAACCCGAATATAGATACATCACAGAAAACCACAAGTCCTCCACTCCCTTGGGAAGGGCTAACACCGGGGCTTCGCACAATCTATGGCGAAGAGTCTCAAATGAGGTCTGATGCTCGGGACCCCAAGTAAAAGTAACGCCCTTCCGGGTCAACCTGGTGAGGGGGATGACAATTGTCACACCCCCAAACCAGAATGGCGGAAACATTCGGGGGTGGGTGACTTCACGTAGTATCATAACAGTTGAATATTGTAAAGAAAGTAAACACAACCATCATAAATATAATAAAAACTTACATTGTTGCGTGTAATACATGTTTCAAAAGAATATTACAAATATGATGATTTAAAATGTTTTGATAATAGACGCCTTAGCGTTCCTTCTCCAAAAGCTGATGGTTACTTGTATTACTGATTCCCTGATAAATACAAGTAGTTTTGAAAAAGTGTCAACAATTAAGTTGGTGAGTTCATAAGAGTTTTGTACTGAAAAATTTGTATGTCCTTTAGTAAAAATAACTGAACGTGTTTTTCCATAAAATCCAATATTTTCTATATGTAGTCTGAAAAAGTTCCAAAGGCTGGTATTGCAATAGTATCCTTCGTATTCAAATGGTGAAAGTGTATTTAAAATCAAACAATGTGTATGCATCAAAAAGGTCTCGTAAATCAAACTTATATTAATACTTCCGTGTGAGTTTTATAACCATGCTATTGACCCAGACTGCTTGTAACAACGTTCTTCAGGCGTTGTAGTGTTATGACGTTTGTCACCCCAGACCTGCCGGTCTAACTGTAGCTAACAATTTAGGTGCGGGATTGTCAATCCCGTATAGATCTATACACAAGTATCACGCTCTCCCTCCAAGAGATTATGGCTTATAATACACGACTTGAAATGCGTACTTGTGAGTACGTTAAAGCTGAATGTCTCACAACACTTATTAATAGATTTACGAAAAGAAAAGTCTATATTTCATGTAGATGAAAGTGTTTCATTTTCACGATGTTTATGTAAAAATGTAATGAATAACCCGCAAACTATACCCATTATAGTTTTTCCGAAAGTGTGTTCCATTTAGTGATAAAAACTCGGTGTAATACTAACTTTGCATGTAAAGTGTATCGTTGATATCGATGTTATTTAATGCTTTTAATAATGTAAATGATGTATTTAAATCCGTATAAAACGATAAGTTTTTCTCGTATTGCACTTGTATTCCCCCCCTAAAACATGAAAAGACATGAAAATGTAGGGGTATGAACTCACCTGATAGATTGAAGAAAGTGAGACGAAAACCGAGCAGAACTTTGACAGGAGAAAGCGGATTTCTCGGGGTTATCAGGGATCTCGGGGGTGTAAATCCTTCCTTCGGAACTTGGGTGTGAAGACCGGGGCTTTGGGATATTTCTTGCACGCAAAACGGAGTAAAAACGCAAGAAAAGGAGAGAAAATGAGCACAGATGCCCGGAACCCTCACATCCCTTTTATAGGGGCTGAAGACCCTCGGTACGCTGGGCGTACGAGGTTAGGCGGGGCGTACTCGTGCGTCACTGCTTACCGCATCATCGACTGCCGGACTTCGGATGGGACGGGCATAGAGGCGTAGAGGGGCGACATGGACGATCCGGAGCCTAGCATCCGAGTACGCTGGGCGTAAATCGTCTCGGTTTGTGCACTTCGAACTTGTAAAATCCGTAACTTTCGCATACGAACTCCGATTTTTATGTTCTTTATATGCACGCGAAGGTGAGAAAATACTCTACAACTTTTATTTAGACTTCGTTGGCTAATTTTGACTTTATTTTTAATTATATTTTATTTAATAGGCCGGGACACGATAATTCCGTTAAAAATCCATAACTTCTTTATCTGACGTCCGTTTTCGTCTGTCTTTTTACCATTGTACTACTATTGTAGAGACCTTGAACTCTTGTTTAGGTTGTGTCGGCTAAAAATCACTTCATCTTTATTTCGAGTTTTTAGCTGTCTACCGCTGTTCCGAAACTTAGAAAAATCATAACTTCCTCATACGAAGTCAGATTTGGGCGTTCTCTTTATGTATGCTCACGGTTTAACGAAATCTACGACTTTCGTTTAGATACCTAAGGTTAAAAAGTATTTTATTGAAGTTTCACTTTTTACGTTTAGCAGTGTTTTACCGGGTGTGTCGTGGATTTTCGATTGGTCATAACTTCTTCGTTATAACTCAGATTTGAGTGTTCTTTATGTTTTTGGAAACCTTGGAACGATGTCTAACACTTTGAGTATCCCAATTTAGATTTTTGAACACTTCATTTTTGATGCTATTTTCGTTGATCCCAAACAGTTTATTAAATTTGACTTTTTGAATGTTACATTGACTTAAAAATATCGTGTTGTTACATCATCCCCCTGTTAGAGGGAATTTCGTCCCGAAATTTAATCTAAGACAGAGTTTATGGATTAGGAAAAAGATGTGGGTACTTTTGTCTCATCTGATCCTCACGTTCCCAGGTGTATTCAGGTCCCCGCTTGGCGTTCCAACGGACCTTCACAATGGGTATGCGGCTTTGTTTAGTCCTTTTAATTTCCCGATCCATGATATCTACTGGTTCTTCTACGAATTGGAGATTCTCGTTGATTTCAATTTCGTCCAGAGGAATAACGAGGGTCTTATCGGACAAGCACTTCTTTAGGTTTGATACGTGAAAGGTAGGGTGCACGTTATTGAGTTCCTGTGGTAATCGAAGTTTGTATGCTACCGGGCCGATCCTGACAAGGATCTCGAATGGTCCGATATACCTTGGGTTTAGTTTCCCATGTTTTCCGAAACGTATTAACCCCTTCCAGGGCGAGACCTTCAATAGCACTCGGTCTCCAACCTGAAATTCTAAAGGTTTCCTTCTTTTGTCCGCATAACTCTTTTGTCTGTCTCTGGAAGCCTTCAGTCGCTCCCGGATTTGAACAATCTTTTATGTAGTTTCCCTTATGATTTTTGGTCCAGTGAGAATGCTGTCAGTTGCTTGTCCTCTTGCTAGTTGGGTGTCACCCACTTCAGCCCAGCACAGAGGTGATCTGCACTTACGGCCGTAGAGGGCTTCGAATGGGGCAACTTTGATGCTAGTGTGATAACTGTTGTTGTACGAGAACTCGACCAATGGTAAATGGGTGTCCCATGCCTTACCAAAATCGATCACGCAAGCTCTTAGCATATCTTCTAAGGCTTGAATGGTTCTCTCACTCTGGCCGTCGGTCTGTGGGTGGTAGGCGGTACTCATGTCTAGCCTCGTTCCTAGAGATTTCTGTAGTGACTGCCAGAACCTCGAGGTGAATCTACTATCTCGGTCCGAGATAATGGATATTGGAACACCATGCAGTCGTACAATCTCCATGATGTATGTTCTAGTTAGTTTCTCCAGTTTATCCGTTTCCTTGATTGGTAGGAAGTGCGCGGATTTGGTTAACCTGTCGACGATCACCCAGATGGTGTCGAGTCCGCTTGCCGTCTTGGGTAACTTGGTTATGAAGTCTATGGTTATCCGCTCCCACTTCCATTCGGGTATTTCCGGTTGTTGCAACAATCCCGAGGGCTTTTGATATTCCGCCTTGACCTTGGCGCAAGTCAAACATTTGCCTACATAGGTAGCTATTTCGGCTTTCATGTTCGGCCACCAATACAACTTCTTGAGGTCTAAGTACATCTTGTCTGAGCCGGGATGTACAAAGTAGCGAGTTTTATGAGCTTCGTTCGTGACAACATCCCTGAATCCACCAAATTTTGGTGTCCAGATCCGGTTCATGAAACAACGAACTCCGTCATCCCTGACTTCAAGGTTTTTGTCCATTCCTCTCAATGCTTCACCTGCCACGTTCTCTGGCCTCAAGGCTTCTTCCTGCGCTTCTTTGATTTGTGTGGACAAATGTGAGTGGATGGTCATGGTTAATGCTCTTACTCGGCGGCCCGAGTACTCCTTTCTGCTCAAAGCGTCTGCAACCACGTTGGCTTTTCCAGGGTGATAACGAATTTCACATTCGTAATCGTTTACTAGTTCTACCCACCGTCTCTGTCTCATGTTGAGTTCCTTTTGACTGAGGATGTGTTGAAGGCTTTTATGGTCGGTAAATATTGTACATTTCGTGCCGTAGAGATAGTGCCTCCAGATCTTTAGAGCGAAAACGACGGCTCCTAGTTCGAGATCATGCGTGGTATAATTGACTTTGTGCATCTTGAGTTGTCTCGAGGCGTATGCGATGACCTTCGCTCGTTGCATCAGGACACATGCAAGTCCCTGGTTTGACGCATCACAGTAGACCACAAAGTCTTCTGTTCCTTCTGGCAAGGATAATATAGGTGCGCTGCACAGAGCTCGCTTCAGTGTTTGGAACGCAACGTCTTGTTTTTCTCCCCAACTGAAGGTTACACCCTTCTGAGTCAGTGTGGTAAGTGGCTTAGCAATCTTTGAGAAGTTTTGTATGAACCTTCGGTAATACCCGGCGAGGCCCAAGAATTGTCGGATTTCCGTTGGAGTCCTTGGAGTTGTCCAGTTCTCGATTGCCTTGATTTTGGAAGGGTCCACGTGTATTCCCTCCTCGCTGACCACGTGACCTAGGAAATCTACTTTCCGAATCCAAAACTCGCACTTTGAGAATTTTGCGTATAGCTTCTCTGTCCTTAATGTTTCCAAGACTTGTCGGAGGTGTTGACTATGATCCTCCTTGCTCCGAGAATAGATGAGTATGTCATCTATGAACACGATCACAAATTTATCTAGGAAGGGACGACATACTCGGTTCATCAAGTCCATGAATACCGCCGGTGCATTTGTCAATCCAAAGGGCATCACTACAAACTCGTAGTGACCATAGCGTGTTCGGAATGCCGTTTTGGGAATGTCTCCTTCCAGGACTCGCAGCTGGTGGTACCCAGATCTTAAATCGATCTTTGAGAAGTAGCTCGCTCCTTGTAGTTGGTCGAATAGATCGTCTATGCGCGGTAAGGGATATCGGTTCTTGATCGTGAGTTTGTTCAGCTCTCGGTAATCGATGCACATGCGAAAAGATCCGTCCTTCTTCTTTACAAACAGAACTGGTGCTCCCCAAGGGGAGAAGCTTGGTCTGATGAATCCTTTGCTTAGAAGCTCGTTCAGCTGGCTGGATAACTCCTGCATTTCAGCCGGTGCTAGACGGTATGGCGATTTTGCTACTGGGGTTGCTCCAGGAATCAAGTCGATCCTGAACTCGACTTGACGTTCTGGTGGAACCCCTGGAAGATCTTCTAGGAAAACATCTGGGAAATTGCAGACTTCCGGAATGTCTTTAATGTCCTTCACTTCTCGTTTCTTGTCTACCACGTGGGCTAGAAAGGCATGATATTCTTTGCGAATGTATTTTCGGGCTTTGACGCAAGAGATGATTTGTAAATTTGTACTGGGTTTGTCACCATAAATGACAAGAGTTTTGCCGCTTGGCAGATTTAGGCGAACGGCCCTTTCGTGACAAAGTATATCGGCATGGTGAAGGCTTAACCAGTCCATACCGATGATGACATCAAAACTTCTTATATTAATCGGCATAAGATCGATTTGGAACGAGTGTTCATTTAAATTTAACATACAGCCTATGTACATATCGTTTGCGCTTTCCGTTTTACCGTTTGCCATTTCTACTGTAAATGTTTTATTGAGTGCTTGGGGTTTTTGATTAAGTAAGTGCTTGAACTTATGACTCACGAAACTTCTCTCCGCACCACAGTCAAAGAGTATGCATGCATAAATGTTGTTGAGGAGAAACGTACCCGTAACCACTGTGGGATCGGCTATCGCCTCGTTCTGCCCTATTGCCAGCACTCTTCCTACACCGCCAACATTCTTTGCCTTAGGGCAATCCCTCTTGTAGTGCCCAGTCTCCCCACACCCATAACATGCCTGGCTCACTCCAGCACCAGGAACTTGGGTGATTGGTCGCACCGGTGCCCTACAGAAACGGGCAGTGTGCCCTTTCCTGTCGCAGTTTTTACAGTGCATCTCCCGGCAATTCCTGTTGTGATGGTAATTACATTTGTTGCACTTTGGTAGGTTCCCAGCATATTGTTTTACCGACGTAGGGGTAACAGGGACAACAGTGGGGGCAGTAGCAGCATGGACCGCCACTATTTGTTTCTTTGAAGGTTCTTGCGAATTTTGACCTTTACTTTTGTTCCAAAACTTCTTCTTGTTGTTGTTGTTGGCATTGCTGTTATTGTTGTTGCTTCCTTTGGTTGGTTCCGAGACGATGGTTGTGACATCTTGGCAGACCCCATGATCGACGAGGGACTGTGCCAGTTGTTTGGCACTGTCGAACGTCGTGGGTTTGGAAGCTAGCACACTTCCTCGAAGCTGGGGCGACAGCCCCTAGATATACCTTTCCACCTTCTTGCTTTCTAGGGCCATCATCCCTGGGCAAAGTATTGTCAAATCACTGAACCTATTCGTATAGGTTGTGATGTCCGAGCCTACCATAGTCAATTCCCAAAGTTCCTGTTCAAGTTTCTGGATCTCGTCTCTTGGGCAGTACTCTCGTAATAGCATTTGCTTCAGGTTTTCCCAACCCATGGAGTTTGCCACCACTAGAGTTAGTGACTTGACGTGGCCATTCCACCACGTTAGGGCTCGTTCGGAGAAAGTACAGGCGGCAAATTTTACTTTGCTCTCTTCGGGGCATGAGCATATCTCGAACACGGCTTCCGTTTTCTCTATCCATTGGGATAGAGCCATCACTCCCCCAGTTCCATTAAAGGGGATGGGTTTGCTGTTGGAGAAGTCCTTATAGGTACATTCCCCGGAACGACCATGGTTTTGACCATTAGTGGAGCTATTTATTCCTCCTCCTGATCCATTGTTATTCATTTGCGCCATTGCTGCGGTTACGGCAGCTGTTACAAGTTAAGAGACGAATTCTTGATAAGTCATTAGAAATGATTATGGAAGGTTTTAGTTCTGAACATTTCTGGTTTTCGCATGTAAATGGAAACTTTCAAAAATAAGTGTATGCTTCTTTTAAGAATTTAATGGAATACTCAAGGAAATAATAAATGCGTGTCAATTTCATTGATATTAGTATATGATACAACGATCAAGAAAATTTGACCTTATATAGGTCTAGGGTACATCAATGAAAATGGGAAAATTTGACCGCATTCCGACCCCCGAACTGCGTTCTCACAATTCGTCGGGTTTACATTCTTAAAGGAAAGAGTAGCACCAACACTTATTTGATAGGTATATACATAGCACCAGAAGTACGCGCTCTACTCTGAGCGGCTGGCACGCTGCGGACCATGGTATGTGGTTGTAGAAGCCTTAGCTCGGGCTGCTTGACGTTCAGCCTCGATGACGCGCCTCTCCATTGCGGCTTGGCTCCTACGGAGCTCCCTCACTTCGGTTCTAGTAGCAGTGATGTCCTTCTGCAGGGAAAAGGTGTGCTCTATTGTTCGCTCATGCTCTTCGTCCAGACGACGAAGACGTACCGCGATGACAGCAGCGGTGGCCCCAATGTCCAAGAGTTGGTTGGCATTTGTTCTTGCTTGCTCGCCTTGGTTGGCAATGCGTCGGACCATGTCAGGGAGTGCCCTGTCAGCTGAACCCCCGTTGCGGAGGTTATAAAAGCCTCGGGCCATGTCGTAGGGTGGGCGTTGCGCTTGTTCCCTGCTCCATCGCTTCAGATCCACAGCCCAGCGGGGCGTCGGGCCCTGAACGTTCCTTGGGGGATTGGCTGCTCCTCGGGGAGGATTGTAGATCTCAGGCTCCGAGTCTGTGCTCCCACCATCTCCTTCCTCTTCTGTATCTTCGTCTGGGTCTTCCTCAGGATCCTCTTTAGATTCTTCTTCGGGTTCTTCCTCGGGAATTTCCTCTTCGGAATCCTCTTCTGGGTCGTCTTCAATCCAGCCTCCATTACCCTGGTTGGGTAGTAGGGATCCCCGGGAATGTGAAAACCTGCCATTTCGTCTGATCGAGAATAGGGGCAAGAGAATTATAAAAGGAGGGAAATTTTCGATAAGGATAAATTTTATTCGACGATTTCTATTTCTAATTAAATACCGAGATTCGCATGATTATAACAGTTCTTTTAGTTTTTACAAAATACTCCTATAGTATTTCAAATTTGTGAGTTTGATTCTAGTATTTAATTCGGTAAGTTTTCGACTTGTTGCTTACTACGACCATTCCTCGACATACGTTGGTCATCTCCAGGATAAATATAGTTGATCAGGCTATATTTATTCTCGATTTGATTACATACCCCGAGGCCTAGTCATAGTGTAGCAACTTGCCTTAATACTTTTTACAAAATTTTGCTATGATACGAGACCGATGCATGCGTGTACTTATACTTTTAATATATATATATATATATATATATATATATATATATATATATATATATATATATATATATATATATATATAAATATATATATCATTTTAATTTATTAAAAGTATCGTTTATGAAAACGTTCTGTCAGAGGGTTTTTTTTTTGTCCCTTTGCATTTATAGTTTGTATATCTTATGTGGTTCGATATACTTAGTTCACTATAAACAATGCTCTGATACCAATCTGTCACACCCCCAAACCAGAATGGCGGAAACATTCGGGGGTGGGTGACTTCACGTAGTATCATAACAGTTGAATATTGTAAAGAAAGTAAACACAACCATCATAAATATAATAAAAACTTACATTGTTGCGTGTAATACATGTTTTAAAAGAATATTACAAATATGATGATTTAAAATGTTTTGATAATAGACGCCTTAGCGTTCCTTCTCCAAAAGCTGATGGTTACATGTATTACTGATTCCCTGAGAAATACAAGTAGTTTTGAAAAAGTGTCAACAATTAAGTTGGTGAGTTCATAAGAGTTTTGTACTGAAAAATTTGTATGTCCTTTAGTAAAAATAACTGAACGTGTTTTTCCAGAAAATCCAATATTTTCTACATGTAGTCTGAAAAAGTTCCAAAGGCTGGTATTGCAATAGTATCCTTCATATTCAAATGGTGAAAGTGTATTTAAAATCAAACAATGTGTATGCATCAAAAAGGTCTCGTAAATCAAACTTATATTAATACTTCCGTGTGAGTTTTATAACCATGCTATTGACCCAGACTGCCTGTAACAACGTTCTTCAGGCGTTGTAGTGGTATGACGTTTGTCACCCCAGACCTGCCGGTCTAACTGTAGCTAACAGTTTAGGTGCGGGATTGTCAATCTCGTATAGATCTATACACAAGTATCACGCTCTCCCTCCAAGAGATTATGGTTTATGATACAGGACTTGAAATGCGTACTTGTGAGTACGTTGAAGCTGAATGTCTCACAACACTTATTAATAGATTTACGAAAAGAAAAGTCTATATTTCATGTAGATGAAAGTGTTTCATTTTCACGATGTTTATGTAAAAATGTAATGAATAACCTGCAAACTATACCCATTATAGTTTTTCCGAAAGTGTGTTCCATTTAGTGATAAAAACTCGGTGTAATACTAACTTTGCATGTAAAGTGTATCGTTGATATCGATGTTATTTAATGCTTTTAATAATGTAAATGATGTATTTAAATCCGTATAAAACGATAAGTTTTTCTCGTATTGCACTTGTATTCCCCCCCTCCCCCTAAAACATGAAAAGACGTGAAAATTTAGGGGTATGAACTCACCTGATAGATTGAAGAAAGTGAGACGAAAACCGAGCAGAACTTTGATAGGAGAAAGCGGATTTCTCGGGGTTATCGGGGATCTCGGGGGTGTAAATCCTTCCTTCGGAACTTGGGTGTGAAGATCGGGGCTTCGGGATATTTATTGCACGCAAAACGGAGTAAAAACGCAAGAAAAGGAGAGAAAATGAGCACAAATGCCCGGAACCCTCGCATCCCTTTTATAGGGGCTGGAGACCCTCGGTACGCTGGGCGTACGAGGTTACGCGGGGCGTACTCGTGCGTCACTGCTTACCGCATCATCGACTGCCGGACTTCGGACGGGATGAGCATAGAGGCGTAGAGGGGCGACGTGGACGATCCGGAGCCTAGCATCCGAGTACGCTGGGCGTACGAGGGTACGCTGGGCGTAAATCGTCTCGGTTTGTGCACTTCGAACTTGTAAAATCCGTAACTTTCGCATACGAACTCCGATTTTTACGTTCTTTATATGCATACGAAGGTGAGAAAATACTCTACAACTTTCATTTAGACTTCGTTGGCTAATTTTGACTTTATTTTTAATTATATTTTATTTAATAGGCCGGGACACGATAATTCCGTTAAAAATCCATAACTTCTTTATCCGACGTCCGTTTTCGTCTGGCTTTTTACCATTGTACTACTATTGTAGAGACCTTGAACTCTTGTTTAGGTTGTGTCGGCTAAAAATCGCTTCATCTTTATTTCGAGTTTTTAGCTGTCTACCGCTGTTCTGAAACTTAGAAAAATCATAACTTCCTCATACGAAGTCAGATTTGGGCATTCTCTTTATGTATGCTCACGGTTTAACGAAATCTACGACTTTCATTTAGATACCTAAGGCTAAAAAGTATTTTATCGAAGTTTCACTTTTTACGTTTAGCAGTGTTTTACCGGGTGTGTCGTGGATTTTCGATTGGTCATAACTTCTTCGTTATAACTCGGATTTGAGTGTTCTTTATGTTTTTGGAAACCTTGGCACGATGTCTAACACTTTGAGTATCCCAATTTAGATTTTTGAACACTTCATTTTTGATGCTATTTTCGTTGATCCCAAACAGTTTATTACATTTGACTTTTTGAATGTTACATTGACTTAAAAATATCGGGTTGTTACAACAATCTTGGAGAAATCTATGATAAATCTCCGATAATAGACGGCCAATCCCAGAAAACTCCTGATCTCGGATGTGGATCTCGGCAACTCCCATCGCATAACTGCCTCAATCTTGGCCGGGTCGACCAATATCCCATTCTGAGTAACAAGATGCCCTAGGAATTGGACCTCTCATAACCAGAAATCACACTTGGAGAATCTGGCATACAACCTCTCCGATCTTAAAACTCCCAAAACCTCTCTAAGATGTTCCTCATGCTGCTTCCTGGACCTCGAGTACATAAGAATATCGTCGATGAACACGATCACCGATCGATCCAACATGGGCCTGCACACCCGGTTCATGAGGTCGATGAACATTGCCGGTGCTTTGGTGAGCCCGAAAGGCATCACCACAAACTCGTAGTGCCCATAACGAGTCCTAAAGGCCGTTTTCGGAATATCCTCCTCGCAAACCCTCATCTGATGATATCCGGACCTCAGATCAATCTTGGAGAACCAAGATGCCCCCTGTAATTGATCGAACAAATCGTCGATCCTTAGAAGTGGATAACGATTTTTGACCGTCAACTTGTTCAACTCCCGGTAATCAATGCACATCTGGTGCGAACCATCCTTTTTCTTGACAAAAAGGACCGAATCTCCCCACAGTGAGCTACTCGGTCTAATAAACCCTTTCCCCAGCAGCTCCTGAAGCTGAGAGGATAACTCTTGCATCTCTGGTGGCACAAGGCGATAGGGTGCCTTGGCAATAGGCGCCGCTCCCGGAATCAAATCAATTCAGAACTCCACCTACCTCTCAGGAGGCACACCCGGCAACTCCTCGGGGAAAACATCTGCAAACTAACACACTATCAGAACCTCAGAGATAGAACTCGGTCTCCCTACAGTAACCCGCGTATCCATCACATACGCCAGAAAGCTCATAAAACCCTACTATAAACTCTGTCTCACTCGGGCAGCAGATCAGAAGGCTGATCCATACCTAGTACCCTCGCCGTACACCGTAAGTACTCCCGTACTGGGGTCTCGTATAGTCACTAACTGCCGCTCGCATTCTATTACAGCTCCAAATCGACTCAACCAGTCCATGGCAACTATGACACAGACATTACCCATAGCGATCGGTACCAGGTCTATCAGAAACTTAACACCAAAAATCTCCAGAGTACACTCACTGATCACGTCAGTAGAAAAAACCGCATGCTCGTCGGCCATAGAAACCCTCAGAGGTCGACTCAACGCCTCATGTTGGATACTGATGTGACGACTAAAAGCTATGGGCACAAAAGATCGACTCGCACCCGAGTCAAATAACCCAAAAGCAGGTACAGAACTCACAAGAAACGTACCTATACACAACACCATATAAGCACAAAATATCTCAAAAGAATAATGATAAGAATACATATCGGGCACAACGTCAGGTGCTGCGCGGACCTCCTCCGCTGTCAGCTGAAAGGCTCTCCCACGAACCCTCAGTTTCTCGGCCTTCACTGGCCGACTCTCAGTAGCATTCAAAGAAGCTGATGCAGATCCCTGTGCTGAACCCTGCACGAGCTGAGGGCACTCGGCCTTCCGGTGGCCGGTCTGGTTGCAATGGAAGCAAACTTAGAACCCCTTGGGGCAATCCTTCGCCATGTGCCCCTCCTTGCCCCATTTGTAGCAAATCCCCGCACGACACGAATCCTCATAGCTCTTACCGCACTTGCCACAAGTACGGCCCTTCTGGCCCCCAGCTCTGGTATCAGCGGGCTTAGCCCGCTTCGTCGGCGGATGTGACTGTACTGGTCTGCGGTCCCTACCCCGGGACTCCTCCTCCTCCCTGGACTGCAGCTCAAGCTCAATCTCCCTCCTCCTAACATTATCCTGAAGCTCGGTCAATGTCCTGTACGACGAGTTCGCCACAAACTCTCGTACATCCCTCCTCAGTATGCTCAAATATCGGCTCACACATGCCTACTCAGTGGACACGTGCTCAGGGAAAAACATTGCCCTCTCGTGAAACATCCTTGAAATCTCAGTCACTGATTATGTCTTCTGCTTGAGTGACAGAAACTCTTGTGCCAACCGTTCCCTCTCCACCGGGGGAACATACTCGTCTTGGAACAACTGAACATACCTCTCCCATGTCACTGCAACATGATCTGTAGAGGTAAAGCTGGCTGTCACAAACTTCCACCAGTCCTTCGCCCCCAAGCGAAGCTGGTTCAGCACAAACCAAACTCTCAAGTGATCTGGGCATGAACATGTGTAAAAACACCCCTCGATATCAGATATCCATCTCATCGCAACAATCAGATCATGTGTGTGTTGGATAAGGTGTCTAAGTCCATAACTATATTTGAGATGTACTTGACCCGACCCGGCATGGTCCATTTAGGTTGCACTTCACCCGAACAATTTATATGGATAATCTTTTGAGAATAGTATAAGTTATGATTTATTAATATATTATAAGTTCTAATATATTAATATGAAATCATATTATTTAAATACTATTGATCTAAAATTAATTTAGAATTAATTTGGTGATCAAAAGTGTGACTAATTAAATATGGACTCTTGTATTTATATAGTGTGGGCTAATGCTTATTTAGAATGGGCTAGGCTTGCATGGTAAGTCCATGGATAGTCTATGGAGCTTTAACCCATGGATCTCATGGAAATGAAAGGTCATGGGTATTAGGGTTTACATGGATGTAACCCTAATCCACCACACTATATAAAGGAGTCATTGGTACTTGAAATTGCACTAGTTTATGTGTGAGAACTAAGGGTGGTCTATTTCTAGAAGTGTTCTACTATTCTCTCAAGTTTCCAAGGTTTGTGGTGATTTATGACTTCCATTTGAGGCATCCACATTATTGGTGCTAGGCTCTTAAACTCTAAGCAATCAACCACTACTAAAAGGTATGTAACTCTACTAACATATTATGTTTCAAAGTTCCCCATGCCATGCTAGTTAGGTTATGAACTTTGGAAAAGAAAATTTGCATGTATCTTAGTAAAACATAGATCCAAGGTTTCTAGGGTTGCATGTACACCATAGGAGTGTTAGAATTCTCAAAACCCATCAGTGGTATCAGAGACTAGGCTTGTTTTCTTGATACTTGATGCAAATTGTTGAAAAAAGTCGAAAAAATATGTAATCTGCTGAGTGAACTCGCCAAGTCCATGGGAGACTCGACGAGTCCATGCCTAAAATATCCTACTCGTCGAGTAGGTTCATGCACTCAACGAGTAGAATGCCCAGAGTGCATATTTTCGAGTTTTGCTGCTGGAAATGGACTAGAAACATTACCCTAAACTGTTTTGGTCTTATAAAACTTGTTTTAGATGGTGTAATGATTATGCTAATCCATTTTCAATAGCTATTATCAAAATTTCAAGTATTATATGTGTTTTTTTTATGATTCTTGAAATTGTTGATATGAATATTCATACACTTATGAGTTTAGAAGATCATAGGAATTATTTGCAACTTTCTTGTTAGTTTAATTCTTGATCATTATGTGTTTTAATGGAATCCATAATTTGTCCTCAAGTTATGGATTACCAAAAGTCACTCTTTTAAAGTCCATTAAAGAAAAACATAGTTTACATAAAATGAAAAGTCTCTCATTTTAATAAACCATTAACTCATAAGTTATGAAAGATGAAAAGTTTTGAAAGTTACAAAACTTTCCCTCAAATTTTGGAACATGTAAAGTCTCACACATTTTAGTAAACTTTAGTTCCAACCCCTAGAATTTTAAAAGTTAAAATTCAACCCTTATACTTTATACTATTATAAGTTAATAATATATATGTATAAGAACAAGTTGTTTTACTGTTAGTAGGACTCATTCATGAAGCCGGTCTATAAGGGGGTACAAGGTTGTTGCCTATAAAATGGCAGCTTAATGGGTGTCCACTCTCACCCACCGCTTCCTTGACTGGTGGAGGGTCGTTAGCCGAACGGGTAGGACAATGACTTTAATCCTCATTAAAAGTATGATGAATGTAAAGTAACTAAATGTTTTTATAAATTCCCAATCTTAGTTACTTTAGGAAAATGTGAATAAGGTGCTAACCCATGAAATTATTGTTGGGTTTTGAGCATTCTAACACTCCTATGGTGTACATGCAACCCAAGAAACCTTGGATCTATGTTTTCTCTAAAATACATGCAAATTTGATTTCCAAGGTTTACAACCTAACTAGCATGTTATGGGGTACTTTTAATACAAAACTTTAAGTAGAATAACATACCTTTCTTTTGTGGTTGATTGCTTGGAGTTTTAGAGCGTAGCACCAATAGTGTGGATGCCTCAACTGGTGTCACAAATCACCCTAAACAATTTGGAAATATTTGAGAGAATATAATGCTTTGCTAGAATCGGCCTACCCTTGTTTCTCACACACTCTAGTGCCAATTATAGAACCAAGGCCCTCTTTATATAGCATGGAGAATTAGGGTTACACCCTAATACCCATGACTCTTGATTTACCTAGGATCCATGGGTTAAAAGTTCCATGGACTATCCATGGACTTCCATGTACTCTTTAGCCCATCCTAAATAAATCTTAGCCCAATCCATATATATGAAAGAGTCCATATTTAATTAGCCTCTTTTGATCTTTAAATTAATTCCAAAATCAATTCTTGATCAACACTAATTAAATAATATGATTTAATATTAATATATTATATCTTATAATATATTAATAGATTATAAACATCTTTTTCTCAAATGTATATCCATACAAATTGTTAGGTGAAGTGCAACCCAAATAGACCATGTCGGGTAGGGTCAAGTTCATACAAAATATAGTTACGGACTTAGACACATTATCCAACAGTCTCCCACTTGGATAAGTTTGATAACTATAGTTGCAAGTATAACTTCAGGAACCAACCGGCAATCGTAGCTCTTTAAAACTCTGTTGAACTATGAAGCGCCATTTTAGATAAGTGATCATATAATCCTCTGTTCTCAATATATCATCCGGACAAATACATGGAACAATGTCATACTTATTGTCCAGCAGTTGTTTCTCAATCTCTGATTTGTTTGACATAGAACTAAATTGAACACATCAATTAGGTTCTGACCGGGCCCGACACATAAGCCAAAACCAAATCATCGAGGGGCCCAGATATCGCTTCTATTGCTAAAAGGAACAGATAAACTTCGACTCATATGCTTGTACTAACTACTAGTTGAATTATGCACAAAAGCACATTTTATGACATCATGTTACTGATGCGTTTTCGTACAATCAATGGACAACCAACTGATAGTCAACATTTCATATTTCTAGGTTTGAAGATATATATGATATTGCCGCCTCACGATCACTCGAGATAAATTCCATGAAGTGATACAAGTGAGCATGGGTTTAATCCAATACTCAGACCTTATGAGTACTCATGAATGTTGTAGCAACCATTGCAATGTCTAATGCACCTTAGACAAATCATACAAGCCAAATTCATGAGAGTCTTAATTCAATACCTACTTACAACGTATGACCGACCGTGGAGAGTTTTGAATAATATAATTATTCAGGAAGTCAAAACATGCAAAATTGAAACAATAGTAAACGATTAACAGAGGATAGTAACACTTTACTTATAAATAAATAACAACTTTTATTTAATCATCAAATGTCAATTAAATTTTACAAGTTTCAGAAATCTAATTATTAAAACTAATATCATCCCTCAGCCTAATGCTTCTTGCATGCTGCAATGCCTAACCCTAGTCAGTCCCTTCTAGAGGGGATCTGCAGGATTCTCTTCTGACGATACCCTCTTTGCCATGAGGAGTCCTTCTATCTTGTGTCTTATGAAGTGATATTTTCTGTCAATGTGTCTGGATCTGCCATGATATCTTGGTTCCTTGGCTAAGGCAACCGCACTATTGCTATCACAAAAAATCTCCATAGGCTCCTGTATAGCTGGTACAACTCCAAGGTGTCCAATGAAGTTCTTCAGCCATATCGCCTCCTTTGCCGCTTCACTTGCTGCTATGTACTCTGATTCACAAGTAGAATCAGCTATTGTCTCCTGCTTGGAACTTTTCCAAGTAATTGCTCCTCCATTTAGGGTAAAGACCTAACCTGAATGAGAGCGGAAATTATCCCTGTCAGTCTGAAAACTAGCATCACTATACCTAACCACTCTTAAGTCATCACTCCCACCAAGGGTAAGAACCCAGTCCTTAGTCCTCCGTAGGTACTTGAGAATGTTATTTATCGCAGTCCAGTGAGCCTTGCCAGGGTTTCCCTGATATCTGATGACCATGCTCAAAGAAAAGGCCACATCAGGATGAGTACAAGTCATAGCATACATGATTAATCCAACAATGGAAGCATATGGTAATCGACTCATCTCAGCTATCTCAGCCTCTATACTCGGACTCTGAGTTTTACTCAGTGTGGCATTGTGCTGGATCGGTAACTCCCCTTTCTTGGAATTCTTCATGTTGAACCTCTTCAACACTTTATCCAAGTAGGTACTATGACTATGTCCAATTAGTCTTTTATTCCTGTCTCTCAATATCCTTATCCCTAGGATATAGGCAGCTTCACCAAGGTCCTTCATAGCGAAACACTTCCCAAGCCAGGACTTAACCTCCTGCAAAGTTGGGATGTCATTTCCTATGAGTAGTATGTCATCCACATACAATACCAAAAAGCTAACAATACTCCCACTAGCCCTAACATATACACATGACTCATCCTCACTCCTCGAAAAACCAAACTCTTTCACTTTCTCATCGAAGCAAAGATTCCATCTACGAGGTACTTGTTTCAATCCATAGATAGATTTCTCAAGCTTACACTCCCTATTAGGGTATTTAGCATTGACAAAACCCTTTGTCTGATTCATGTAAACATCCTCAGCCAACTTTCCATTAAGGAAAGCGGTTTTGACATCCATTTGCATATTTTATAATCATGAAATGTAGCAATGGCTAGCATAACTCTAATAGACTTAATCTTTGCTACTGGTGAAAAGGTCTCATCATAATCAACTCCCGGAGTTTGAGAAAATCCCTTTGCAACCAGTCGTGCCTTATACGTGTGTACATTACCATCTATGTCGGTCTTCTTCTTGAAGATCCATTTGTACCCGACTGTCTTGCGACCTGGTACATTGTCAACCAAGTTCCAAACTTGATTGTCATACATGGACTATATCTCGCTGTCAATAGCCTCTTTCCATTTAGCAGTCTCAGGGCCTGCCATGGCTTCCGTGTAGCTGTTAGGTTCATCCACACTTACCAGTGTACTATCACTGATAAGCGTATCACCTTCCGCAGTAATATAGAAACCATAGTAATGCTCAGGTGCATTCCTAACTCTTGTGGAACGCCTTAGAGGTATAGGCTCGTCAGTTGGATCAACTGGAGTTTCCTCCTCAGGTTGATTACTAGGGTTTGAAGTTCCTTCACCACTTGACTCTTGAATTTCTTCAAGGTCAATTCGCCTCCCACTGATTCCTTGGCTTATGAACTCTCTCTCACAAAAGACTCCTTTTCTAGATACAAAGACCACATTCTCACTGGGTCTGTAGAAGAGATAACCAAAGGATTTCTATGGGTAGCCGATGAAAATACACCTCTCACTTCGAGGTTCGAGCTTGTCGTGAGACTCACACCTCACGAAAGCCTCGTAACCCCAAATCTTGATGTGGTCTACGTTAGGAACTTTCCCAATACACATCTCATGAGGTGTTTTGGCAACCTTTTTGGTAGGGACTAGATTAAGGATGTGGGCGGCACTCTCTAAGGCATACCCCCAGAATGAGATTGGTAACGAAGCTCGACTCATCATGGAACTAACCATGTCCAACCAGGTTCGATTGCGCCTCTCAGCCACACCATTCAGTTCTGGTGTCCTAGGAGGTGTCAATTGTGAGACAATCCCACATTCCTTAAGATAGTCAAGGAACTCAATACTAAGATACTCTCCTCCCCGATCGGATCGGAGCATCTTGATATTCCTGCCCAGTTGATTCTCCACTTCCTGCTTGAACTCTTTGAACTTTTCAAAGGTTTCTGACTTATGCTTGATTAAGTAGATATATCCATATCTACTATAATCATCAGTAAAAGTCACATAGTAGCGATTAGCATCCCTAGTGGCGGTTTTGAAGGGTCCACACACATCTGTATGTATGAGGTCCAACAAACCTACACCCCTCTCACATGAACCAGTGAAGGGTGACTTTGTCATTTTTCCAAGTAAAAAAGACTCGCAACTATCATCCGACTTTAGGTCAAATGATTCCAAAACTCCAGCCTTTTGGAGTTGGCCTATGTGCTTCTTGTTAACATGTCCAAGACGACAATGCCACAAGGATGCTTTATCTAGACTATTTGAAGAATCAATACACAATACATTATTTCCTAGATTATCTACAACATTCACAGCTTCATATACACCATCACAAGGTAATGCTTTAAAATAAAACACATCATTATAAAAAGCATCAATAGCACCCATTTTATTATCAAATGAAAATGTGAATCCTTGCTTGTACAAACTATGAAAGGAAAGAATATTTCTCGCCATTTCTGACGAGTAACAACATTTATTCAAATCTAAAGTTAACCCATTATTGAGCAATAAAGAATAAACTCCAATCTTGGTCACAGATGATGCTTTCCTATTGCCCATGATTAAGTTTATCTTCCCGTGCTCCACTTCTTCACTTCTTCTTAGGCCCTGAAAATCAGTACAAATGTGAATACCACAACCTGTATCAAGTACCCAAGAGTTAGAACACAATGAGTTATTAGACAATATAGTATAAATACCTGCATGGGTGGGTTTAACTATCCCATCCCTTACATCCTGCAAGTATTTAGGGCAGCTTCGCTTCCAGTGCCCATTTTCTTGGCAGTAGAAGCACTGTGCTTCTTTAGGGTTTGAAGAAGGAGGAATGAAACCTTTTTTGGTTCCACTTGAAGAGGAGCTATCAATGGGCTTTCCCTTGGTACCCTTCGAAGGGGTCTTCCTCTTCTTCCCCTTTCCTTGCCCAATTGCCAGAACAGGGGCAGTTGTAGGAGTAGGAGTAACAACTGATGTACTTTTAAGGCCACTTTCAGCGGTCCTTAAAAGTCCTTGAAGCTTGTTGAGTGTGACTTCCTCCTTGTTCATATGATAAGTCATGCGAAACTGATCATAACTTGGAGGTAAGGAATGGAGAATGATTTCAATCGCCATGTCCTCAGGGAAGTCCACATTAAGCTTCAACAATCGGTCCACGAACCTTTGCATTTTCTGCAAGTGACCGGTGAGGGATTCTCCTTCCTTCATCCTAGCTATTATCATGGAGGAAATGATTTCATACCTCTCTTGACGAGCACTCTGATGGTACCTATCCATCATATCCTGGTGCATCTCAAAAGGGTAGAAATCTTCATAGGATTTCTGGAGTTCTGTTGTCATTGTGGCCAACATGATGCAAGACACCTTAGTGGCATCTTTCTCATGGGTAATGTACTCAGCAACCTCCTCAAGAGTAGTAGTTGACTCATCAACAACCTTCAGTTCTCTGCCAAGGACATACTCCTTCCCCTCATAGCGAGTAATCATTCTGATGTTCCTAATCCATTCATTGAAATTGGAACCATCAAAAGTGACTTTTCCACACAAGTTCATTAGGGAAAAGGAGCCTGTAGGGTTTGAGCCAGTAGCAGTGTTGGAAGACATTTGAAAGAAAGAAAGACAAGTTTTATTAGATAAATAGTCCTTAATAAGTCACCCAAATGAAATATTAGGGGTAGGACCCAACAACCTATTTATAACTGGAAGAGGGATGTCGTAATCCAAGTTATAAAATAGTTGAAGGTAGGTAAATGACGATTTACCAATTTCCATCATAAAACTAAAAGATTATTAAGTTTTTAATTTGGATTTGAAACTCCTAGATCTTTTGAGATACATTGAACTTTCAATGGCATGTTTGAATCTCGATTGTGCCCTCTCAAGTTTGTGACTGGGATGCCGAGGATCACAAACAAGGTGTGAATAACCATGCAAATTGACTTGGTACCCTCAACTTTATCACCTAATCGATGTGCCGGTTAACCACACGCGCTCCACCGATCTATGATAAAATCAAGTTACCCTTTGCCACTCTTACTAGTCCTTGTTAGTGTGCCAGCTAACCACACACACTCCACTAACGACTTTGTAAGGTACAAAGTGTAATTTCATGGGTTAGCACCTAATTCACCTTTTTCCAAAAGTAACTAAGATTCAGAATTAATAAAGGTTTAATTACTTTATAATTTCTTTATACGTTTAATGAGGATTAAGCTCCTATCCTACCCGTTCGGCTAACGAACCTCCACCAGTCAAGGAAGCGGTGGGTGAGAGTGGACACCCATTAAGCTGCCATTTTATAGGCAACAACCTTATACCTCCTTATAGACCGGCTTCGTGAATGAGGCCTACTAACTGTAAGACTGACGTATTTTTATACATATATATATATATATATATATATATATATATATATAATTAAAACTTTTAATAATATAGAAGTATAAAGGTTGAATTTTAAACTTTTAAAACTCTAAGGTTCAATTTGGAATTTAAAGTATTAATGTGTGAGACTTTACAAATTCCAAACTTGAGGGCAAGTATTGAAACTATTCAAGACTTTTCATTTCATAACTTATGATTTTAATGGTCCATTAAAGAGAAGACTCTTCACTTTATGTAATCTCTTATTCTTTAATAACAATTTTGAAGAAGTGGCTTTTGGTTATCCATACCTTTAGGACCAGTTATGGACTCCATCATTAGGCATTAAGATCAAGAATCAATCATCAAACAACTCAGCAAATAACTCCTATGATCTAACCATAACTCATAAGAACATGAACATTCATATCAAAATTTCAAGAATCATATTAACACATATAAAACATGGAATTTTGATATTAGCCATTGTAAATGGATTAGCATAAGCATTACACCAACTAAAACAAGTTTTAAAACACCAAAACAGTTTAGGGTAATGTTTCTATTCCATTTCCAGCAGCAAAACTCGAAAATCTGCATTCAGAAGCTCCTACTCGCCGAGTGCAAGAACCTACTCAACGAGTAGGATGAATTATCACATGGACTCGTCGAGTCCCCCATGGACTCGGCGAGTTCATACAGCAGATAGCAGATTTTTGAGCTTTTTCAACAAGTTTCATCAAGTATCAAGAAAACAAGCCTAGGCTCTGATACAACTGTTGGGTTTTGAGCATTCTAACACTCCTATGGTGTACATGTAACCATAGAAACCTTGGATCTATGTTTTCTCTAAAATAAATGCAAATTTGATTTCCAAGGTTTACAACCTAACTAGCATGTTATGGGGTACTTGTAATACAAAACTTTAAGTAGAATAACATACCTTTCTTTTGTGGTTGATTGCTTGGAGTTTTAGAGCCTAGAACCAATAGTGTGGATGCCTCAAGTGGTGTCACAAATCACCCAAAACAATTTGGAAATACTTGAGAGAATATAATGCTTTTCTAGAATCGGACCACCCTTGTTTCTCACACACTCTAGTGCCAATTCTAGAACTTATATAGCATGGAGGATTAGGGTTACACCCTAATACCCATGAGTCTTCATTTACCTAGGATCCATGGGTTAAAAGCTCCATGGACTATCCATGGACTTCCATGTACTCTTTAGCCCATCCTAAATAAATCTTAGCCCAATCCATATATATGAAAGATTCCATATTTAATTAGCCTTTTTTGATCTTTAAATTAATTCCAAAATCAATTCTTGATCAACACTAATTAAATAATATGATTTCATATAAATATATTATATCTTATAATATATTAATAGATTATAAACATCTTATTCTAAAATGTATATCCATACAAATTGTTAGGTGAAGTGCAACCCAAATGGACCATGCCGGGTCGGGTGAAGTTCATACCAAATATAGTTACGGACTTAGACACCTTATCCAACAATTACACTTTGCACTTTGAGTAAGTCGTTAGTGGAGCGTGTGTGGTTAACCGGCACACTAACCTAGACTTAACAAGGTAGGCAAAGGGTGGCTTAAGGTTTATCATAGTTCGGTGGAGCGCGTGTGGTTAACCGGCACATCGATTGAGTGATTAACATTAAGAGTACCAAGTAATTTGCATGGTTACTTCACACCTTGTTTTGTGATCCTTGGCATCCTAGTCACAAAACTTGAAGGGCACACTCAAGATTGAAACATGCCATTGAAAAGTACAATGAATCTAAAAGAATCTAGGAGTTTCAAAATCAATTAAAACCTAGTAATTTATTTCGTTTTTCATGGTGGAAATTGGTGAATCGTCATTCACCTACCTTCAAATATTTTATAGCTTGGATTAGAGCATCCCTCTTCTAAGTTATAAAATATTGTGTTGGATCCTAGCCTTAATATTACATTTGGGTGTCTTATTAAGGACTATCTTTATATCTAATCTAAACTTGTCTTTCTTCTTTTCAGATGTCTTCCAATAATACTGCTTCTGGCTCAAACCCTACCGGCTCCTTCTCTCTCATGAACCTTTGTGGGAGAGTCATCTTCGATGGATCCAACTTTATGGATTGGATCAGGAACATCAGGATGGTCACTCGGTATGAGGACAAAGAATATGTCCTCGACAAGGAGCTTAATGAACTTGATGAGTCGTCTACTACTCCTGAGGAGATCGCTGAATATCAGGCACATGAGAGAGATGCCACCAAAGTGGCATGTATCATGTTGGTCACAATGACAGCTGAGCTCCAAAAGTCCTATGAGGACTATTACCCTTTTGAGATGCACCAGGACTTGATGGACCTCTACCATCAGAGTGCTCGTCAAGAGCGGTATGAAATCATCTCCTCCATGATAACAACCCGGATGAAGGATGGTGAACCCATCACGGGCCACATGCAGAAAATGAAAAGGTATGTGGACCGTTTGCTGAAACTGGATGTGAACTTCCCAGAGGAGTTGGCAATTGATATCATTTTGTACTCCTTACCTTCTTGTTATGATCGATTCTGAATGACATACCACATGAACAAGGAGGAAGTTACACTCAGCAAGCTTCAAGGACTTTGGAAGACCGCAGAAAGTGGTCTTAAAGGTAAGTCGGTTCTTACTACTCCTACTCTTACAGCGGCCCCTGTCTTGGCAATCGGACAAGGCAAAGGAAAGAAAAGGAAGAGCCCTTCGAAGGGTACCAAGGGAAAGTCCCTTGATGGCTCCTCTTCAAGTGGAACCAATAAAGGTTTCATCACTCCTTCTGCTAATCCTAAAGAGGTTGAATGCTTCTATTGCCATGAAAAGTCGCACGGGAAGCGAAACTGCCCGAAGTACCTGCAAGATGTTAAGGATGGGAAAGTGAAACCCAACCATGCAGGTATTTACACTATATTGTCTAATAACTCACCCTATTCTAATTCTTGGGTCCTTGATACAGTTTGTGGTATTCACATATGTTCTGATTTGTAGGGACTAAGAAGAAGTGAGAATGTGGAGCATGGGAAGATAAACTTGATCATGGGGAATAGGAAAGTTACACCTGTCACCAAGATTGGAGTTTATCCTTTGTTGCTAAGTAGTGGGTTAACATTAGATTTGAATAAATGTTGTTACTCGTCTAAAATGGCGAGAGATATTATTTCCTTTCATGGTTTGTACAAACAAGGTTTTACCTTTTTGTTTGATAATGAATGTGGTGGTATTAATGCTTTCTTTAATAATGTTCTTTATTTTAAAGAATTACCTTGTGATGGTGTGTATGAAACTGTGTCGGTTGTAGATAACCTAGGAAATAATGTGTTGTGTATCGATGATAACAACCCGGATGAAGGATGGTGAACCCATCACTGGCCACATGCAGAAAATGAAAAGGTATGTGGATAGTTTGCTGAAACTGAATGTGAACTTCCCAGAGGAGTTGGCAATTGATATCATTTTGTACTCCTTACCTTCTTGTTATGATCAATTCTGAATGACATACCACATGAACAAGAAGGAAGTTACACTCAGCAAGCTTCAAGGACTTTGGAAGACCGCAGAAAGTGGTCTTAAAGGTAAGTCGGTTCTTACTACTCCTACTCTTACCGCGGCCCCTGTCTTGGCAATCGGACAAGGCAAAGGAAAGAAAAGGAAGAGCCCTTCGAAGGGTACCAAGGGAAAGTCCCTTGATGGATCCTCTTCAATTGGAACCAAGAAAGGTTTCGTCACTCCTTCTGCTAATCCTAAAGAGGTTGAATGCTTCTATTGCCATGAAAAGTCGCACGGGAAGCGAAACTGCCCGAAGTACCTGCAAGATGTTAAGGATGGGAAAGTGAAACCCAACCATGCAGGTATTTACACTATATTGTCTAATAACTCACCCTATTCTAATTCTTGGGTCCTTGATACAGTTTGTGGTATTCACATATGTTCTGATTTGTAGGGACTAAGAAGAAGTGAGAATGTGGAGCATGGGAAGATAAACTTGATCATGGGGAATAGGAAAGTTACACCTGTCACCAAGATTGGATTTTATCCTTTGTTGCTAAGTAGTGGGTTAACATTAGATTTGAATAAATGTTGTTACTCGTCTGAAATGGCGAGAGATATTATTTCCTTTCATGGTTTGTACAAACAAGGTTTTACCTTTTTGTTTGATAATGAATGTGGTGGTATTAATGCTTTCTTTAATAATGTTCTTTATTTTAAAGAATTACCTTGTGATGGTGTGTATGAAACTGTGTCGGTTGTAGATAACCTAGGAAATAATGTGTTGTGTATCGATTCTTCCACTAGCTTGGATAAAGCATCATTATGGCATTGTTGTCTTAGACATGTAAGCAAGAAACGCATAGGCCAACTCCAAAAGGATGAAGTCTTGGAGTCATTTGACCTAAAGTCAGATGATAGTTGTGAATCTTGTTTACTTGGAAAAATGACAAAGTCACCCTTCACCGGTACTTGTGCTAGGGGTGAAAGTTTGTTGGATCTTGTACACACAGATGTGTGTGGACCCTTCAGAACCGCCACAAGGGATGCTAACCACTTCTATGTGACTTTTACTAATGATTTTAGTAGATATGGATATGTCTACTTAATCAAGCATAAGTCAGAAACCTTTGAAAAGTTCAAGGAGTTTAAACAGGAAGTGGAGAATCAGTTGGGCAGGAACATTAAGATGCTTCGATCCGATCGAGGTGGTGAGTATCTTAGTATAGAGTTCCTTAACTATCTTAAGGAATGTGGGATTGTCTCACTACTGACACCTCCCAGAACACCACAACTTAATGGTGTGGCTGAGAGGTGCAATCGAACCTTGTTGGATATGGTTCGTTCCATGATGAGTCAAGCTTCGCTACCAATCTCATTTTAGGGGTATGCCTTATAGACTGTTACCCATATCCTTAATCTAGTCCCTACCAAAAAGGTTGCCAAAACACCTCACGAGATGTGGACTGGAAAAGTTCCCAATCTAGATCACATCAAGATTTGGGGTTGCGAGGCTTTTGTGAGGCGCGAGACTCACAATAAGCTTGAACCTCGAAGTGAGAGGTGTATTTTCATCGGCTACCCACAGAAATCCTTTGGTTACCTCTTCTACAGACCTAGTGATAATGTGGTATTTGTAGCAAGGAGAGGAGTCTTTCGCGAGAGAAAATTCATAAGCCAAGGAAACAGTGGGAGGAAAATTGACCTTGAAGAAATTCAAGAGTCAAGTGGTGAAGGAACCTCAAACCCTAGCAATCAACCTGAGGAGGAAACTCTTGTTGATCCGACAGATGAGTCTGTACCTCTGAGGCGTTCCACGAGAGTTAGAAATGCACCTGAGCATTACTATGGTTTCCATATTACTGCAGAAGGTGATACACTTATCAGTGATAGCACACTGGTAAGTCTGGATGAACCTAACAGCTACACGTAAGCCATGGCAAGCCCTGAGGCTGCTAAATGGAAAGAGGTTATGGACAGCGAGATACAGCCCATATATGACAATCAAGTTTGGAACTTGGTTGACAATGTACCAGGTCGTAAGACAGTCGGGTATAAATGGATCTCAAGAAGAAGACCGATATGGATGGTAATGTACACACTTATAAGGCGCGACTGGTTGCAAACGGCTTTGCTCAAACTCCGGGAGTTGATTATGATGAGACCTTTTCACCAGTAGCAAAGATTAAGTGTATTAGGATTATGCTAGCCATTGCTGCATTTCATTACTATGAAATATGGCAAATGAATGTCAAAACCGCTTTCCTTAATGGTAAGTTGGCTGAAGATGTTTACATGAGTCAGCCAGAGGGTTTTGTCAGCGCAGAGTACCCTAATAGAGTGTGTAAGCTTGAGAAATCCATCTATGGATTGAAACAAGCACCTCGCAGATGGAATCTTTGTTTCGATGAGAAAGTCAAAGAGTTTGGCTTTTCGAGGAGTGAAGATGAGTCATGTGTATATGTCAAGTCTAGTGGGAGTATAGTTAGCTTTTTGTTATTGTATGTGGATGACATACTACTCATAGGAAATGACATCCCAACTCTGCAGGAAGTGAAGTCCTGGCTTGGGAAGTGTTTCGCTATGAAGGACCTTGGTGAAGCTGCCTATATCCTAGGGATAAGGATTTTGAGAGACAGGAGTAAAAGACTAATTGGACTTAGTCAAATAACCTATGTGGACAAAGTTTTGAAAAGGTTCAACATGCAGAACTCCAAGAAAGGTGAGTTACCGATCCAGAGTAACGCCAGACTGAGTAAGACTCAGAGCCCGAGTACAGAGGCTGAGATAGCAGAAATGAGTCGAGTTCCGTATGCTTCCGTTGTAGGCTCGATCATGTATGCTATGACTTGTACTCGTCCTGATGTGGCCTTTGCATTGAGCATGGTCAGAAGATATCAGAGGAATCCTGGCAAGGATCACTGGACTGCGGTAAAGAACATTCTCAAGTACCTGTGGAGGACTAATGATTGGGTCCTTACCCTCGGTGGGAGTGATGACTTGAGAGTAATAGGGTATAGTGATGCTAGCTTTCAGACTGATATGGATAATGTTGGGTTTTGAGCATTCTAACACTCCTATGGTGTACATGCAACCCTAAATACCTTGGATCTATGTTTTCTCTATTATACATGCAAATATCAATTTTCCAAGGTATTGTTCTAACTAGCATAATATAAAGTACACATAATATAAATTCTAGTAGAATTACATACCTCTTGTTTGGTGCTTGATTCCATGGAGCTCAAGAGCCTAGTGCCCCAAGTGTGACACCTCAAATGGTTCACACAACATCATAAACACTTGGAATAACTTGAGAGAGAAATGAACACTTCATGAAATCGCCTAGCCCTCTTCATGCATACATGGTGGCCGATTTTTACAAGAATAAGATGCTTATATAGTTTGTCACAATTAGGGTAAACCCTAATTGTCATGGCTTTCCATTTCCTTGGATCCATGGGTTCAAATACACCATGGAGCATCCTATGGGTTTTAGCCCAACTTGATAATCCATGGAGCATTAGCCCACTATATAAGTATGGATGATTTACACAATCAACCCATATATTTAATTAGTCTTCTTTTGATCACTTAACTAATTCTAGATTAATTCTTGATCAATACTAATTAAATAATCTTATTAATATATTAGAACTTATAATATATTAATAAACCTTAAGTGTTATTTCTCTCATTTTAGTCTATCCAAATGCATGATGCCATGCAACCCAAATGTACCATGCCGGGTCGGGTCAAGTATATACCAATTATAGTTATGGACTTAGACACTAATCCAACAGTCTCCCACTTGGATAAATCTAATAACTATTATTGCAAGTACGCCTTCATAACCTGACCAGCAATCGTAGCTCTTAAAAGCTGCTGTCGAACTCTGAACAAATTAATGACGCGTCCATTAGATAAGTGATCATATATTCCTCCATTCTAGATATCATATGGACTGAGACATGGATTATAATCATTCTCTCTGTTCATTTGTTGTTTCCCGGTTTCCGATTTATGACGACTGACTAATTGAACAAATCAAATCAGTCCAGGCCCGGCCGAGCACTTACATTTTGTCATCACTAAATCATCGAGGGGCCCACAGATATGGCTTTTATCCCTTTAATGGTAAAAGGAATGGATAAACTTCGACTCATATGCTTGTACTGACTACTTGTTGAATCATACACAAAGGCACGTTTTATAACATCGAGTTACCAATGCGTTTTCGTGCAATCAATGTATAACCAACTCATAGTCAACAACTTATATCTCTAGGTTTGAAGAATATAAGATATTATCGTCTCATGATTCACTCGTGATAAAATCCATGAAGTGATTCAAATGAGCGTGGGTTGAATCTAATACTCAGAACTTATGAGCACTCATGAATGTTGTAGCAATCACTGCTATGTCTAATGCACATTAGACAAATCATACAAGCCAAATTCATGACAGTCTTAAATCAATACCTACTTCCAAAGTATGACTGACTGTGGAGGGTTTGAATAACTTAGTCAGTCAGAAAGAATGACCTAGTTATTCTGGAAGTCAAAACATGCAAAGTGAAACACAAAAATAATACTAATCTTGTATGGCCTCAACACTTCGAGTGTAAATAAAAACCCTTTTATCTAAGCACCATATTGATTACTCATTATTCATTGTTTCGATTTATCAACTTAATACTTGAATTAAAACAATACTCATGCCATGCACCAAGCATGCATACTATGTTTACTTATGGTCTTTTCTTTTGTGAAATAGATCAATTGAACACGACTCCAACGATGCTCATTTCACAATCCCAATCCCTTTTGTAAATGTAAGAATACCAAACTCTTGCCATTTACTGTAATCTGTTAGACTCTAAACTTATATGCAATGATCCCCTTGTAATGACTATGCACAAAAGTCACAAAGACTTGGCAACATACATTACAGAGTATTCCAATGGAAAGCAATCCCATGGAAATGATCTCAAATTCAAAGTACATTCCTTTGAACATCCTTCTTTGCATTAAGTTTTTTAATCTTACACATATTCAAAGAATAACTTCCACCTATGGAAACAATTCCACATTTCCATTTTGACCATCACTTTTGAACCAGAGTTGCCTTTTTTCAAAATATGTCAATATGGTCCTTACTCTATACTTCCAATTGTCCATGAGTAACCAATCTTTGGTAAAATTCAAATTGTCCTCGACAATTGCTTAATCATTTTAGTCATATCCAGTTCTAATCCATTTTCCCCTCTTAATGCCCTAAGCATTAGGAAAATTTAGAAAGGATAACTATTATAGCTCATGTAATCGATCCTATACCCGAAGCATATAGGACACGATTCATGCTATAAATTTTTATTTGCCATATTCTCACAATTCGAACTATGAAGAGGTATGCCGTAATCATAATCGAATTTTGAGAACGCAACATATATAGAATTTCCTTATGTTGAACCATTCCAAGATAACATTCTTATATATCCTTGACTAAAGTAGATTAAAATCTCAATCTAAGCTTGTAGAATTGGAATGAAGTATAAAATCCTCTCCCTTAATTATAGCAAAACAACCTTTCAAAGCGAATTGAAACCTTTTGTTTTCTATAATTAACATCGCTAACTTGCAACACTTAACATAATAATCATGCTCCCACTAGCATAATGATTATTATCTTACTAGCATGACACTTATGCTCCCACTAGCTTTGACATGTATCCAGAGATCAGCTGGACTTTTAGAAAAAACAATACTTTATTGACTTTCTTACCAAAGTTCAGATTTCTGATACGCAATTGCTTTGATAAGACTTTATCAAAATCATACACCTTTCCTTAGATAGCTCACTTATGTGTCTAAACAATTATGAAGAGGGATGCCGTAATCATAATGTTTAGACCTTTTGTCATCCTCACAATTGCTATCTACTTAAAATCTACTTAGTGAAAGAGTTTCCTCACCATCATTTTCATGAATTGGAGAGAAACCTTATGACACTTAGATTTTATGGTGTAAGTGTTCCTATCCATGTGAATTTGTCATAACCATAATCACAAGACAAGGTTAGTGGCAAATCCAAACACATATGGACTGAACTTGTTCAACCTTAATTTCTTGCCACCTGGCAGCACAAGGGCCTACCATTGCTTCCAGGTTGTTATGCAAACAATTGAGAACTCATAGAACTCACAAGCATAGTCAACTTTTAACTGGAATAGACACAGAAATAAGAATATGTCAACACGATAGGTTACAAACCTCAAGTTGTGGGCTAGTGATTAACAAAACTCTTGATTAGTTCTTGAAACTATTTCAGGATCTTTTAAACTCCCACTGTCCTCTTGACATATAAGACTCACTTGCCCAATATTCAAGAGATAGTGCGGATTCTTTTACAAACACTTCACACAATTGGCCTTAGTTGGTCTTTGTTTTATCCAAAACATCACAACTTACCAATTTCAAATGTACAAGAGTAAGAAAACATTTTACTCTACATTTAACAAGTGTTTTAAACCTTTCTTAAGATTATGTCACTCAAGGCTCAATCTTGGAGTATGACTCTAAGATTTTATTTTGGAATGAAGTATGATTTATCTTTTGATTTAACCATTTCCATAATTCATGATTCCTCTCCTTAGCCAACAAATGCACTAAGGTATCCTTAGAGGATCAATTGTGATATGGTTCCATAATCACTAAGATAATAATAAAACTGTGACATCCACCAAAACTCAGGTCAATACTCATCTAGAACCTTGTCATTTCCTTGTGTGCACTTAACTTGGCTCTATAGTTACAAGTTGAACTAGGTTTGTAACTTAATAGATCCCTCGGAACAAGTAGTGTACCTTAGTTGTATTGAACGATCACATTGATATGTAAAGGAACCAACTGAGTGGTAAAGTGCCAAAGCTGAACCTTAAGTCTAAACATAAAACTATGTTCGATAGATTACAACTCAAGGGTAGGTTATTAACCCTAAAAATTTCATATTGGAACAAATTGATGCTTAACAAGGTTAAGTATCACAAGCTAATATGAACAAAAATTAGATCATAATATGAACCAACTATAAAGTTGATGACAAATTCATACACTTCATGATTCGAAATGTGAACCAAAAGTAAAATCCAAGAATATCAAATTCTTACAATCACATATTATGAATCCTTGTTAGAATTGTTGAAATATGATAAATTGATTTTTATAAAAATTAAATAATAGGTTATCATTATATAAATTAATTCAACAAATATATTTTTTGGAAGTCATTACCAAGTGTAAATACCTCAACAAAACCCAATAATTAAAACCTTAGGAGATTATGAAAATGTTTGAGTTTTATAAAATTTAAAATCTAGATTTATAAAAATTCAAGGGAGGCTTTTATTATTTGATAAAATACCAATAAAAATACCATATCCCTCTTAAATTTTCGTCCATTAGGCTTTTCCCTCTCCCCCATGCCTTAAAACCCATCATTACACCTCATTTGAACCACCTACACACTCCATCACACACTCCTTCTCCAAGAAAACTCTCCCACTTCCAAGACCACTCCTACACATCAGAAAATCCTCCATTCTCTGCCATAATTTCGAAATTGAGAAGGTCTTGAAGTGTTCTTGCTTCTCTCAAGATCAAAACCAAGGTAAACAACACAATCCTCCCTCATAGTTTCATGATTTTACTTCCTCTTCTTCATGGTTCTTCTCTACTCTTCGGATTCTATGCCCTTCTATGGCTAGAAATCCTTACTTTTTCCCTTGTGGTTTGTAGATTCTCACCATAACACAATGCATGTGTTTGAGATGGTGAAAATCCGGGATCAAACCCATGCAAGGAGTGAAAAAGATGCACATGTGTTCATGTGACTTCAAAACCGAGTATTACATCTTCTTCTCCATTTCTTTTGTGTTCTTGCATGACCAAAAGCATTTAAACCATTTCTAGTACATCTTGGATGCTCATTCACTCCATGCATGTGCTAGAAATCGGACCTTAACAGAAGCATGCATGTTGTTCTTGTCAAAGTGCCCTAAGAATGCACTCAAAGCAACCAGGGGAAACATGCAATCTGCCAGACTATTTTGTTCAGATTTGAACGGCCATAACTCGGTCATTACTTAACCAAATCCTGATATTCTTTTTGTATTGGATAGTTCCACGAGTTAGCTTTCAAACCCAACTGGTCTCACTGTAAAAGATTAAATATCGGATTTTTGGCAATTTTTACAAAATAGTTGCGCGAACAGCTCTTTTTCTGTGATCACCATTTTTACTTTACGTGATCAGTGGCCTTAAACCCAACCATAAATCTGGGGAAAATAGTTTAGAAACTTAACATATCCAGTGAATGATGGCTGAAATTTCGTGGCTTAAAACCCCACAGAATGTGCTACTCAAATTCATGAACTTCAGCCACATTTACATCTCATGCACTATAATGTGCAACATTTCTTAACTTGTTTGGGTTCAATACCCCTATTTCCCTTCTGAATAAATTTTGAACATTTTTCCTTTTGAAAGCCCTCACATGCATGTGATAATCTGTAAAATACCAAGGGCTAGAACCAATTCCTTATTTATTTATAAAAATAGTTATTTAATGGCTTTAAATTCCAAATAATCATTTTCGGAAGGTATAAAAATCTGAAAATTTTTATTATGAATATAATCACAGAATAAGAAAGCCATGTAAATTTTCAGACATTTTGGACACTGTTTGATATTTATTCCATATTTTTCATTAAATTGGAGCATGAAATTATAATCTCGGGTTATTGGACTCAAAGTTCCTAACCAATAATTTTCTCAACCTTAGGAACATTATAAGAACCTGTAAAAATTAAATTGGGAATTTTAGAAACTGTTTACCAATTTATTTGGATTTTCTATATTATTTGATCCTAAATTACAAATAAATATAAAACGACCATCAAAAATGTCTATAAAATATCTGGACACTAATACCCTCCTGTAGAAACACAATATAAAGTTTTACAATTTTTGGAGTTCATTTTCATGCCTTTATGAATTTTTTTTTTTTAATATAAGACACCATGAATTCAATAATACTAATAATGAACCAAACAAACTTTGGGCACTTAATGACACCACTAGTAGGATAAGTAGACTTAGATAATGGTTTAGTGAATTATATCTCACTAGAGACTATTTGTTCCGTAGGACGCTATTAGGATTCGCACTCACCAACATCAACCCGCAAAGCCCGAGCTGCAAACTTTCCAGAGTGAGTATTCACGCACTCCCTTATTTTCGGTTTTTAATGTTTTGGGGTGGAAAGCATTCCACAATATCTATGAACATTATTTTATGAACTTGTGCTATGAATTTGTGATATGAACTTTGTTGTATGAACTTGTATTATGAATTTGGTGTTATGAACTTGTATGATTAAGTCCCCGGAGAACCGATACAACCTATTAACTCATATTTGAGCCGATGGTCTTATGGATAGCGCTATTTGGGGTCGACAGCCCCCACTCGCCCGGAACTGCGAGTGCATATTTCCATGAACTGACATCATGAGAACCATGGACATGATGGAATGGGGCAGGAACGGTCGTTAGGCTTGGTTGTGAACGGAATGCAATGGCATTCTTCGTCTTCTAAATTGGAACATTTATAGAATAAACTACATTTTTGAAATAATGTATTATTATAAACCTGTGAACTCACCAACTATTTTATAGTTGACCCTCGTTTTTGCATGCTTTTCAGGGAACAGTCAGTGAATCAACAAGACGTTAGCATGATTTAAGTTGTTACCTTTGCTATGTATTAAATTATGTATTGTGAAAACTGAATGTATTTGTTTTGTACGCGATGTAAACTTAAAACGCTTAATGTTTATGGTTGGTACTTCTATTTACCTTTGTGATGAGACCTTAGCCTGTCACTCTTCGTGTTTCCGCTTTAACGGGGTATGACAAAAACAAGATACACAAGTACTCTCCCATCCATTCAGATTGGAGAAACTTTTATCTTCCTGCCTTATTTGATTCTTCTTATTCATTCTGCCATATATTGAAACTTTTCCAATGTTTCAGCATTACACTTAAACTTGTAAGCATAATCATATTTACTAAACCTTAGTAAATCATAACGAATACTCTTATCAGCCTTTGTGGTAGACCTGACTAGTGCACAACCTAATGTACCCGATCCTTTAGTCCTTCGCTTGACTCACATGCGAATGTGAACAAGGAATTAGTCTTAATTTACCAAAGATGAAAAATCTCATTCATCACACAATACAACTTGCATGATTCCAAGTTTCTATCCAACTGAAACTTGGGTGATGAGAATCTTTCCTTATTTGATAAATTATGACACTACCACAAACGAAAGAATCAAATTCATTTTTCCAATATTGCTTATCAATGGAAACATATAAACAACAATTTTTCACAAATGCCTTTGTAAGGATACTTAAAAAAAATCAAAACTTTTCTTTTATTTTTAAAACTTGCAGAAAAACTTATCCTTACAATGCAAATTCATATGAAAACTTTGTTGTTATCTATTCCTAAGCAATATCTCATAACTCTTATGCAGTGGCTCAAAATTCTGGTCATCGAACCATGCGATCAGAATCAACACACCTTTTCTTTAAGCTTCCTTTGATTCTTCAAAAACATCAAAATGTAATTACATTACATCATGTATTAAGAATCTCCAAAAGAGACTTAATAGAGTTAGATAACGGACTTTACCTGAAGTAGAGTCAAACTTTTGACTTTACCATCCTTATGAGGGTTCAGGTAAATTCGGCAGCTTCGCAACCAATGCCCCTTTCCTTTGGCAATAGGCACATATGGACTCTTCGGGAATGGTACATGGGACTATCTCAGACTTAGCCTTTCTCTTTACCATTTGGTCAACCGAGTTGACTATGGCCGATCCCTTTCCATTGGGAAGATAAAGTTTTTCTGGATTTCCAGTGTTACCATTGTCAATGTCCATGAAGTTTTGGGAAGTTGATCTTCTAATCAAATTTGCTTTGCCAGTGTTCCAAATCATTGCTGATTCAGCAGCACCAAGCAAATAGATAAGATCATTAAAGGGTCATGTCGTGATCTGTCATCAGGGAGTGACTGAAGAACCAAGTCAATAGCCAGCTACCTCGAGACTTTGACACCCGACTCTCCCGGCTTGTCAATATGTGACTTAATCTCCAAGACTTAAGCACATATAGCCTTTGTTTGCCAATAGGGATTGTGATGAACCAAAGAATCGAGTAATGAATTTAACAGAGTATGAATTCAAGTAAGATTGCGAGATTTGAACACAGGATGTAAATATGATCTTGTTATGCTTTATTACGCTTTCGAATTCTTTACAGAGTACAATAGACAAGTCTGTAAAAGTTCTTCTCTAACTCTAGTAAATAACCCTATTTATAGGGAACAGAAAGCGTACAAAAAATATACTAAGGCATTGACTCTAAAGCTTCGAATAAAATCGCCCTAGTAAAATACATTACAAAACATTCGAAGAGTCCAAAACATACTTCGACTAATTACAACAATTCGACTCTTACAATCTCCCCCTTTGTAATCATAGTCGAAGTCTTCAATTTGTAAGAAGCGTGATGGAATACAGCAACACTCTTCGAATCTCCGTGTACCAGGAAATAATCTTCTTCAACTCTTTCTTATCTCCTTCATTGTTCTTCTTACAATGATTCATACGAACAATTAAGTTCGTATATTGAGACGTTGAATATCTCTCCACTTCACTTTCCTGGAATAAGAATCGTTTAGCTTTTCCAGCTTTGTCTTTTCCTGCGAAGACCATTCCAAAAGGCTTCAGGCAAATTTCACCATCAGCATATTTCTTCAATTCAGCCTGAGTCTTCGTAGGAGCCATCGGTGCTTTTATTTCCATTCCTTTGGCAGTAGCTAATTCCACATCTGTTAGTGCCAAGCACTCATAATAGTTTTCGATAAAAATTTTGATGTGAGAAACTCCAAGCTTGAATTCATCCGGTTTAGTGTTTTGAAGGAATGAAAATGATTTGTCTTTTAAAAGCAATGCAACTTGTATACGGTCATACAAGTTCATCAATGGAAAATCAGCAATCGTAAATTCGCAAATCTTTCCATTTGCCCTGGCAACCGCATACTTTACATTCTAGACTGTGTTTTCGAAAATCACATCCTTTTCATACTGATCACTTTCTTGATTTTAACCAATGACCACACTTCCTTAGGGGCTTTTCCAAGAACAGCATGAAAACGAATTTCCATGTGTGTACCTTCATCCTTATTTTTAAAAATTCCCTTCTGCTTTGAACTGAGGCATGATAAATATCATTTCGTTTATCGGAAAATCCAGTTGGCTTGCATCAGTATTCGTAACCAAATAACTCTGCTTTGGTTTCTTCTCGAATGTATACATGTGATTAAAAGCAACCTTGGCCTCAATTGTTTCGTAATTATAGTGTATGGCTGGATCACCTTTATCCATTCCCTTCGGATCACTAGCACGCTGAGTCATAATGCTTTGAATAATCCTCAGTTTTTCAAGTTTAGCTTCTGCTTCAGCCTTCTTTTCCTCTTTCGACTTTTCCACTACAATTGATTTCCCTTTATCTTTCAAGGCTGGATTGTCAATTGTCTCTTTTGGATTCGAACCACTCCCACCAGTCTCTGAAGATTTACCAATCACAATTCCTTTCGAAATTGGTCTTGCAATTGGCATTGTTGTTACAACTGTTGAAGTAAACAGTTCAGCAGAAACTATTACTGGTTTTGTTGTTGGGATTTTCGAAGAAAAGACTTTTCCCACAACTTTCGCATCTTCTCCACTAGTCTTCGACTCACCAGTTTTTCTTTCTCCCCCTTGCACCCCTGTGAAAACAGGTGGGGCAATTGTTGTTGGAAGAAGACTTGATATGCGAAAGAGAGGAGCAAGTTGCTTGTTGAGAATGGCTTCAAATTGGACAAACTTTTGTGATAAAAAGTCAGGAGTAATGATGGAAGAAGAAACCGACCTGTCAGAAAGGTCTTTTAACTCCTTGAGCAAAGAAAGCACTTCCTCAAAGTTTGTACTTTCGGATGTTGAAAGTTGAGTTAGTTGTGGACTCAAATTTTCATACAACTTCACAAATTGTGTGACGACATCACAAATGATATCAACCTTCTGATTCAGAGAAGCATAATCTTTTTGAAAATTTCCAATTTCTTTTTGCATATCTTCGCGGAATTCACGAATTTGCAAATTCACATCCTCCCTTACTTTCTTTACCTCTTGAACAAGAAGAACATGTCGTTCCTTTGTGACATTCTTCAAATTTTTCACATCACTGGTAAACATTGAATTTTGAGATTTGATCCGAAGTTCATTATTTTGATCATTATAATCAACCTTCTCCAGAATTCGAGACTCAGAGTCAGTAATCATTCTAGATACTTTGCTAATAACTCTGGCTTCGAGCATTTTCAACAGTGAATCAACCTCCAAACTAGAAACAGATGAACCACCCCCTAGATCAGCTTGAGATTGAATTATCGAATTCAATTTCTGATTCAGAATTTTAAACTGCTTCATGGTCATCAGCATATGATCGGGAAACTGTTCTTCTTCTTCATGAAATTCCAATTCATCAAACATACCAACAAACCCTTCATTATCAGTCTCTGTCTCCATAAAAACGGTTTCTTGAACAGGTGAAGTTGGTTTGGGTGACTCAGTAGATTGTGAAGAAAAAATAGAAGTAAAGGGTTGATCAAGAATGTGTTCGAATGTTGGAGAATCTGTGGTTGAAGTAAGAGGAGTAGTAGATGTTGGTAATGAAACAATGCTTGCAAAAGGAGCAGAAGTAACGTGACCTTGAGCTTCATTTTTCGAACCTCCTTCACCCATATCGACATTTACATCCGTATCAGATACGTGTGCAGGGATGGCTGAAGTTCGAACCGCCTCAGAAACTGATTTGGTAATCGAATCTTCGGGTGGTATGACGACTGTCTTCTCAGGAGTGGAACTTTATGTGAGAGGAGTGAACTCTGGGGTTTCTGGAATTCTTTCACCATCATCTTCTGTTGACTCAGTAGAGATTACAAGTTTTTGGGTCTTCTTCTTCTTTTTCTTTGACAAATGCTTTGCCATATCCTCAGCCCTTCGTTTCTTGGACACCGGAGAAACAGGTGCTGGCACTTCTCTAATTAAAATGCCTTGATGAGTGATTTGAGGTTTTCGAACCACTTTTTGTGTGGGAGACTTGCGTTTATGGGTTGACTTCATTTTGATTCGTCGAAAAATTCCAGTCTTCGAAGGAATGATTACATTCTCTTGGGTTTCTTCAAGAATAGGCTCAATCACTTGAGTCTCAGCAACAGATACTTCAACGATTTCAGGCTTCTTCTTTGGAGATTTCGAAGATTGTGATTCAGTTTCATTCTTCTTCGTCTTCTTGGATTTTGTATCATCTCTATCCAGTAGTATGCCAGTTTCAATTGTAGAATCGATGGTCTGCAAATATGCCACCAAGACAGAGTTCGAAGAATCAACTCTTTTAAGCATAGCATCTGGAATATGAGCAACTGATGGAAAAACTTCAGCACTATCTGTGACATCCTTCGGATAGTGGTATGATTGAAAAACTGCTTTGTCTTCATCATTGGGTACCAAAATCCCTTCCTTATTGTAAAAGTATTGCAAAATCAAACTCCAGTATCTTGCACACGAAATACCATGAATAGCATTCGTGTGTTCTACACCCTTTTGGAATTCCTTCCACAATTGTGTAGAATAATCCACTTGAAGATCATAATAGATGCCAGCAACCATGGCATAAACCTCCATTCTTCCTTTATCAAGAGCAGCTGATCTCCGAGTCAAACATCGTAGAAAAATACCAAATAAGAAATTCCATATTCGTGGAAGACCAGACTTCTTAAAATCACTAATCTTGGACAGTGGTGGCTGATATCCCATCTCATTAAACATGTGAACGATTTGTGGAAAAGTAAATGAAACATATGGAGGCAAATTCGGAATATCAAGAATTTGGGAGAAGAGTTTCTTGGATAGCCTGACCTTTTTGTCGTTCACCAGATGAAAAGTAATCGTATCAGATGCTTTGTTGTAAGTCGCAGTTGATCCTGCTTGAGAAAGCCAGGACAATGGAACAGAGAAAGAATTGAACATCGCCTTAGCCAAAACAGAGTTCTTCAAGGCAACTATTAGCATCTTCAATTCTTCCGGGTACTGAGAAACTTCACCCTCCAAGTAATAGTTTGTTGCTTGAATCTTCATTATTGGTAATGAAGAGGCATCTTCAGTGGTATGAGAATCAACATGAGCAGAAGTCGCCATTGTTAGGGTTTGAAGATGATGATGAACAGAGAATTTGGGAAATTTGCTTTTTGATCGCGTAAACTGACAATGAACCCTTGAATCCCCTTTTATATGTAACCCTGATGTTTGAATTTGAAGCGGGATGTGTATTTAATGATATCCGACGTGGCACCTTGAAAGTCGGACCATTACTGTGGAAAAGTAGCCATGCGTCAAAAAGTAGTTGTCACATCACCTTGAAAACCGGACAGAATACCATACGTCATTTATAAACAGCCTGTCTTTTTATCCCCAAGAATATTGTAACCATCAGAACCCTTCGAATGGAAGCAAGGCTCTTTGTAACACCCATAAAATTCAAGCCAAATTTAAACTTTTTAGCACATTTTAAAACCATTAAGTTATTACAGGTTGTTTTCAAAATAGTTTAGACATCAGAGTATTCCCAGAACCAATCATGAAAATATGAGGAGGTGCACGGTCACGCCTTCGCCTATCCGAAGTGCCTGAAACAAAATCAACAACTGTAAGCCCGAAGCTTAGTGAGTTTCCCCAAAATACCAACGCCATACAAACATAACCATATCATATAACCAATACAGAACAGCATGCATAATGAGTCATCAGCCTGACTGGACCGCTCTTCGAGCCTTCGGCACCTCTGGACCGCCACGCAGGGCCTACAGCCTATCCGGACCTCTCTTCGAGCCTTCGGCACGTCTGGACCACCACGCAGGGCCTACAGCCTATCCGGACCGCTCGCTGAGTATGTTGGCCTACAGCACAAAGCAGGACCGCCTCAACCCAACCCTCAATCAACAAACATGTGCACATAAATATCATACGCTAGCTCATTTCATATAACAATCAAACCGATCTAACAGATCACCAATCATAGCAACATCCCAATACCCGGGATACAGACCTAACCGGTCACTAACATAACATCATCCTATAACCAGGACAATCATGTGCACATAGACATCATATAACACTAGCATGTATATATATAACAGTCAAACCGATCTAACATATCACCAATCATAGCAACATCCCAATACCTGGGATATAGACCTAACCGGTCACTAACATAGCATCATCCTATAACCAGGATACCGACCCAACCAGGTCACTGAAGCATAGCATATCACCATCCTAACTACCGGGATATAAATCAGTAAGCATAACATGCAATAATCTGAATACAATCCATAAAGGGTCGGCCTTGGTGCCTTAGACCCTGTTGATATAGTGAGGAGAACTCACCTGACACTGCTGAAGTCCCGCATGTACACTCCAGCTGCTGATTGACAGATTTCCGAACTGTCAACATCAAACAATACCCAATTAATAATTGGGTTCCAAGCCCAAAGTCCAACTCACACTCCAAAAGCCCAAAAGTCAAGTAATGGGTCAAGGCCCAACATATGGCCCAATCTTCCAAATTGGGCCCAAGTCCTCACATAGGCCTTATCCTAAAGCCCATCTAATTACTTTGGTCCATTAACTTGTTCTTGGATGGTTCATCAATAGTCTAACCACCAAAACCCTATAGGAAGGCCCAACTTAAGGCCCAAGTGAAATTAGGGTTTCACATAAAATGACAACTAGGGTTAAGTGTTTCTCACTTAACCCATTAAGGACTTAATCCATTAAGTCCCTTACTTTACTAAATAAGTCATATGGTATGATTGGGCTTAATACACAATTCCATCCCAATGGCCCAAATGTGGGTCCCGATAAGTCCAAGCCCATAATCCCAAAATTAGGGTTTCATGGCATTAGGGTTTTCCAAACCCTAATTAGGGTTTCCAACCCAATACTAGCCCATTAATCAAATGGTTGGGCTTTTAGGTCCATTAGATCTTCATTGGGCCCATTAGGGCTTCTTTGGGCCCATTAGGGTTTCCTTGATTCCACATTGTCCAAACATCCCCAAACGAGTAAAACACAACAAGACAAGCACACCGCCACCCGAGACGGCGGCCGGTGGCGGCAGGAGGCGGCAGCCACCACCTCACGGTGGTGGTTAGGGTTTTCTTTTTCATGATCCTTTATCGATTACACCATACAACACAAAACCCAATTAACACACACAATAAGCTAAGTACACACACAGCTACTAAGACACACACACACGGTGGTGTATGGTGGCAGCCATCACCTCACGGTGGTGGCAGCAACTCTTCCGTGAACTCCAGCTAAACAGTAGACCATACACGACCAACATCAAAAGCTGAAGAGCCCTACACTTGCATCTTGCTCGAACAACAAACCCACACCCTCCTGTGGTGGGCGGCGACGGTGGGAGTGAAACAACCGGCAACAGTGAAACAATTTGGTAGCAGAATCAGCTTACGGCGGCAAAAGCCAACCCCTCCTCACTTTCTACGTCCCACCGCCGATCTTCCCCATCAGCCACGACAGAAGCAGCGACGACTGATGGCAGCGGCGGCTTCCTTCGGTTCCTGGTCCAGCAGCGACAGCAACAGAATGGAGAGTAAAGGAGATGCGACTCTCCACCGAGGGCAATGACTGAAACCAACGTGTTTCTTCCGTCCCGACAGCGGCCAGCGATGGCGGAGCTAGGTGGCGACGCAACCCGGCAGCGAGAACGACAGCAGGACGAACGACAACTCGGAGGGATAAGGGAACGGTGGTCGGGAAAGCAACAGCAGCAGTCACACTATCGAGATTCAACCCCATCGCTGGAGTTGTGATGGCAGCCGATCGGTGGTTCAAGGCAGCGACGAAGTGGTCTGCGGCGGCTGGGATAGGGGGTATAAGGATGGTGAAGTTGGCGGCTGGAGGTTTTGGGGCATCTAGGGTTAGGTTATCGGGTGGGTAACGTTTAAATACCCCGCCTTCATAGACATTTCCCCATAATTACAAGATCAGCCCCTCCAACCTCCTTTCTTTCAAATTTAATCCAAATGTTACCATTTTAACCCTGGCTTCAAGAATCTTTTCCAAATCTAATCCGTAATTTACACAACAACCCCTCACTCAACAAATCCTTTCAACATAGGACCAAAATTTACTCTTTTAACCCCAGTCATTCACGATCCTTTCAAATTAAGTCCAATATTATTCTTTAACCCCCGAAACTACCATTCCAATATTTATTATTTGATTTTTGGGGTACGATAATATGAAGTAATAATAAAATTACTTCTCAGGGTTCCTGATTTATTATTTAATTACTCTTCTTAAAACGGGATGTTACACTCTTTCACTTTTGGGATGAAAAGCGAAGCCATACGCCAGAAGTTTGAAATCATCAGCCTGAGTTGGTATTACTCAGAGCCTCAAGGATTTCGTGAGTGCAGTGTTCCAAAGAATATAGACGAGAAACAAAGATAAGAAAAATATGGGATATTGTGATGTCAAACCATTGACACAAAAGCAGATAAAATCCCGGGCAAAGATTACTTCATTAATCATTAAGAAAAATTATCAATAGCTTGTGTGGGTTCCCGTGAATTACAATCGAATACTTGTTGATAAGTATCGAAGGGCTTCTTTTATAATGCTTCATGGGTAGTTAAAAATTTCATTACATGTCATCCTAAACATAAGGTGAGAAATTGTAACATAAATTATTTGTTTGACCAGTGTAGTCAGTGACAAGTTGGCTTTGATAAATTTTGAAATGACAAGGACATTCGAATGAAACTCACACGGAAATCATATTCAAGAAAAAATTTGTGTGCTGGATCTTGTTGGGTAACAAACATCGTGGGTTTCGAATGTTTGATCAAGACCACTCATTCGAAATGAATATGATTTGGAGTTTCGAATTTTGGTACAGAAACAAAAGTTTCGTGAAAATCTGGAGCTTAGTTCCCCGTCAATTCCTTAAAAAGGTAATGAAAATTGGGTTTCACTTTCATCACGTTCTCATGATGTCAGATCATAAACACAGATTTTTTATATGTCTAAGTCTCGATGGGTTTGATCAGAGACCTCTCGGACATATGTCTTCGTGTGTGATCGTGTAAGAACGTTATGGATGAAAAAGATTGATGTAAGACACGAAAAGTACCTCTGTTATTTTTGGACCAAACAGTAAACTCTTAACTCATTTTGAGAAGAGTAAGGTAGCTCAGAGACTAATGTGAATATAAGCCTGATTGGGAAGAAATTTTCGTATAAATAATTTCATTAAGGCTATCGTACACACACATTGAGTCATGGAGGCTTTGGACAACATGCAGCAGCATGCTTCTAGGGACAACCTAACTATTTCGAATGATGAAAAATTTATCGATTCATACGAAAAATGTACCTGACCCTAGTACTGCAAGCATAATCCCCTCTGTATCTTCATGATAATCTGCAACAAAATACTAAAAAGAAATAAGAATCAAAATATTTTTGTTGTTTTGATTTTTCAAAAATAAAGACAAAACAAACGAAAATCTTTTTGGATTTTTGAATTTTCGAAAATTAAATGACAAGACAAAAACAAATGAAAATCTTTTTGGATTTTTGAATTTTCGAAAATTAAATGACAAAAATAAAAGAAAATCTTTTTGGATTTTTGATTTTTAGAAAATTGAATTACAATACAAAAGAAAATCTTTTTGGATTTTTGATTTTTCGAAAATTTAAAATATACTGTACTTGTTACAAAAACACGAAATTTTATCATCCCCTTATAAGTGACAAATGTACGAATTCGAAGGGGTCGAAACGTTGACTATGAACAGTAACCTCTGAATCAACCCTTAAAATAAGTGACAAATGTGCGAATTCGAAGGGGTCGAAGCGTTGACTATGAACAGTAACCTCTGAATGCTGAATGACTTTGCATTGTCTTTTATTCAGCGCCTCTGATTCATTCCTGGTCAACCATCATTATCCTTTTTCGCATGGAACAAAATTTCCATCAATCATTCCAAGTCCTTCTATAATTTTCACAAAAGATTTTTCATCTAAAGGTTTCGTGAAAATATCAGCTAACTGATCAGTTGTTTTCACGAAATGTACTTCAATATTTCCATCCTCCACATGATCTTTGATGAAATGATAACGAAGAGCTATATGTTTAGTCTTCGAATGCTGCACAGGATTATGACAAATTCTTATCGCACTTTGAGAATCACAATATAATGGAATCTTTTTCATATTTATTGCATAATCACGCAATTGACTTTGGATCCATATAATTTGTGAAGTGCAAGCAGCAGCAACCACATATTCTGCTTCAGCTGTTGAAATTGATACGCATGTTTGATTTTTCGACTGCCAGCTCACCAATTTGCCATCAAGAAATTGACATCCACCACTTGTGCTTTTTCGATCAAGATTACAACCACCCAAGTCTGCATCCGAATATGCTTGTACAAAGAACCCAGTTTTCGAAGGATACCACAATCCTAACGAAATTGTTCCTTTAAGATAACGAAAGATATTCTTCACAGCAGTGAGATGTGGTTCTCGTGGATTAGACTGATACCTAGCACAATTACACACAGAAAACATGATATCAGGTCTACTTGATGTAAGATAAAGTAATGATCCAATCATGCTCCTATGTAAAGTTATGTCAACTGCAGGTTTATCTAACGACGGTGTTAACTTTATGCCCGTTGCCATTGGAACTCGTAACTTTGTGCTATTCGTCAATTCAAACTTTTCAAGCAAATTTTTCGTATACTTTTCCTGATTAATAAAAGTCCCTTCTCTATTTTGACGAATATTCAGTCCAAGAAAATTATTGATTTTTCCCCTCACGCTCATTTCAAACTTGTTTTTCATCAGATCTTCGAATTCTCTAGACAAGGCAGGGTCAGTTGAGCCAAAAATAATATCATCAACATAAATTTGAACAAGAATTAGATGATTCCCCACTTTCTTTCGAAATAATGTGGGATCTACAGATCCTTGTTTAAATTTAGATTGTTTCAAAAATGATGTAAGAGTTGCATACCATGCTTGTGGTGCTTGTTTCAAACCATAAACTGCCTTATCTAAAACATAAACATGATCAGAATATTCTTCGTTAATAAAACCTGGGGGTTGTTCTACGTAAACAATTTCTTCAAGCTCTCCATTTAGAAATGCACACTTCGCGTCCATTTGATAAACATCAAAATCCTTATGAGCTGTATAAGCCAGAAATATACGAACCGCCTCGAGTCTTGCGACAAGGGAAAAAGTTTCTTCATAGTCGATTCCTTCTTGTTGTGAATATCCTTTGACAACAAGTCTAGCTTTGTTTCGAACAATATTTCCATCTTTGTCGGTTTTATTTTTGAAAATCCATTTTAACACAACAATCGAAACATTTTCAGGTTTAGGAATTAATCTCCAAACCTTGTTTCGTTCGAATTCAGACAATTCAGATTGCATTGCAACAACCCAATCTTAACTGTTTCAGGTTTAGGAATTAATCTCCAAACCTTGTTCCATTGCAATCTTAACTGTTTTTGGTTCAATTTTAGAGATGAAAACATTGAACATGCAAAATTCTTGATGAGTATTCAATACCTCATTCTTTGCACGAATTTGAACTCTTGTTAAAACTCCCTCTTGTGGATTCCCAATTACTTGATCCTTCGGATGATCTTTTGTCCACTTTTCCATTGGTGGATATGCTTGTTCAAATTCCAAAGGTGCATCTTCGTATATATCATCGTTTTCTGAACCTGCAATCGAACAAGCATCATCAAAATCATTATTATTTTCAATATTTTGTAAATGTTCCCCCTCAACATTATGCTCCCCCTCAACATCATCATTCAATCTTTCTTTCTCCCCCTCGAAAGAATGCTCTTCATCATCTAATGTATTCGAATCCAAGTGCTCCCCCTCCACTGGATTATTTTGCATACTTCCGCCTTTCTCTGGAGAATTTGATGTTGAATCATCAGTAAGCTTTGTTAGTTCAGAGAGATGATTATCATTTGCATTTATTTCAGCATCAACAGCATGATCTGAAATTCCAAATATTAAATCATAATCAATATCTAATGTTTGTGAGGGTTCAGATTCATCTTGTATGTTTTTCAGAATTGGATGATTTTCAAACTGTGATGTTGTTTGTTTAACGTAGTAATCATCAAATGTAAGATTAAAAGTTTCTTCAACTTTTCGTGTTCTTTTATTCAACACACGATATGCGACTGAATTATGGGAATATCCCAAGAAAATCCCTTCATCTGCTTTAGCTTGAAATTTCGTAAGATGATCCTTGAGATTCATAATGAAGCACCTGCATCCGAAAACATGAAAAAATTTGACGTTAGGTTTTAGATTGTTGAGAATTTCATATGGAGTAATGTTAAAACGACGATGAATGAAAGATCTGTTTTGAGTGAAACATGCGGTTGATACTGCTTCAGCCCAAAGGTATTGTGGAAGATTCACATATGCCAACATAGTCTTTGCCGCTTCGCATAGAGACCTATTTCTTCGTTCAACAACACCATTTTGTTGTGGTGTGTATGGAGATGAAAAAATATGCGAAATCCCTTTGTCCACCAAAAATGAATCAAGAACATTGTTCTTAAACTCAGTTCCATGATCACTCTTAATTTTTCGAACAATCTTCTTCAGTGTTGTTTCCATCTTTTTGATAAATTCAATCATGATTTGTGCAACTTCGGATTTAAGCCTGAGAAAATAAACCCACGTAAATCTGGAAAAATCATCAACAATAACTAAAATGTACCGTTTCTTGTTGAGAGTTGAAACAGTCGAAGGACCACACCAATCAATATGTAAAAGCTCCAGAGGTGCAACAATTTTCGAATCTATTGTAATTGGATGACCTTATTTATGTTGCTTGCCAACTTCACAAGCTGCACATAAAGAATCATTGTCAAATTTAAGTACAGGTAAACCCCTTACCAGATCTTGTACCACAAGTTTATTGATGTTTCGAAAATTGAGATGAGAAAGTCTTCGATGCCATAACCAACTTAAGTCTGATGTTGCTTTCGAAAGAAGACATATAGCAGGTTTCCCTACTATCGGATTGATATCCAAAGTGAACATGTCACCTTTCCTTTTGGATTTCAGTAACACTTCTTTTGTGTTGATATTCGAAATAACACTTCCTTCTTCATTAAAAAGAACTTGATTTCCAGTGCCCACAACAAGTTGCGAAACACTGATCAAGTTATGTTGAAGACCTTCAACATATGCAACACGATTCACTGTGAATTGTCCATTCGTGATCTTCCCATATCCTTTGACTTGACATTTTTGATTGTTCCCAAACTTCACAACTCCAGCATTTTTGAGACTTCGAAAATCACGTAAATTCTCCTTCTTCCCAGTCATGTGACGAGAGCAACCACTATCAATGTACCATTTGTTATCATATTGCTCGTCACATAGTACCTGCAATCAGTGGAAAAATTTAGGTACCCAAGGCTTTTTGGGTCCTTGGAAATTAGATTTCAATTTCGAATGTAATGAAGAACTTTTAACCCAATCACAAACTTTAGTTTTGATACTATCAATTAAGTTCACTTCATCATTTAAAGGAACCGAAACATAATATTTTGATGGTTTCGAATGTTCACTAACATTACCCTTCGAATTCTGAGGTTGTGAATGAACATTCTTTGCTTTTAGTACTGGTTTCCAAGCTTTGACTGATATGTTCAAATCCTTAGAAGATGAACTTCCGTTTGATGAAGTATTCACATACTTTTCATATGCTTCGTGAATTTGCTCCTTTGAAAATGTATTCGACTGATACATCTTTCCTTTGCCTTCAAGCCAATGATCAATGTTCTTCCTTCAAGTCATTCCTTTTTCCCGTAAAGTCTTCATTGTTTCTTTCTTCGTATGATTAGGAAAATTTGGCTTTTGAGGAACAAAATCAACTTTTGGATTTGTTAAAAATGATTGAGCATATTATGAATCAACTGTTGATTTAAAATGTTGATGTTGAAAGAATTGTTGATTTGAATTAGATTTATTTGATAATGCTCTTGATTTATTAGTTGCTGAAACTTTCGAAAACCTTGTTTGTTTATTCACTTCAGACCTTGAATGATTTGTATGAGATGACTGTTGAGGTTTTGTTGAAAAAGAGGAATTTTTAGCTTTGAAAACATTTTTGGTTGATTGTGATTCAGACATCTTTTGAGACTCAACATTTTGCCAAAATATTTTCTTTCTTGCTTGTCTTTTTGAAATGTTGTGTTCCTTCGAAAATTTGTCAATTTGATCTTTAAATTCCTTAGAGTTTAGTTTGACAACCTTTTCATTTTCCTTTACAACTTGTTTTGAAAACTCTTTTTCAATTTTTGATTTTTCAACCCATTGTCTTTGTGGTTTTTGACGTTGGAACACATACGAATTCTTAGTTAAGTTGTTTTCAACTATGCTTTGATTTCAGAAAAAAACCTTCTTCAGTTGTTTTTGAATTATCCTCCTCAACTAACTTCTTTAATTCTGGTTTGATATTCTCAACATTTCCAGTAGTTACGAAAACTTGATTTGGAAAAATGACATCATCTATACATTTGAAATTTGGATAAACCACTGTATTCGTTTCAAGATAGTGTTCACCTTTTTCATTCATTACTTTTTAGAACTTTTGTGTATCACCATACACTTGATTAACCACTATTCGAGGAGTTTCTTCTTCCTTTGAAGATTTCTTTTCATTCGAAATGTTCTCTTCATCTTCATCATCACTATCATCAGTTTGGCTGTCTTTGAGATCCACGAAGTTCATATCACAAACTTTCGAAGTTGAGGGTATATCAGTTTCATTTTCAACCATCAAATCCTTAACTTTTTCTTTCCCTTTAGATGTTGAAGCAACATTAACAACAGACAACTGAGAACAATCAACATCTTCAAGTTCACTAATTTCACTAATATTGTCAGAATTATCTTCAATATCAGCAAAATTAGATTGAGAATCAGAAGTTGAATTCTCAATCTTTTTCAAAATTTGAATTTGTTCAGATTTAGTCAAAGTATCATTCACTATGTTAACTAATTCATTCGCATCAAGACATTCATCAATTTTGACAATTCCATATTTATATCTATCATCAGGAACTTTGTCAAAATCAGCTATTATTTGCTCACAATCATACGAAATATTATCTACCTTGGCTCTTTCGAATGCTAGAAAATGTAGTAATTTTCTATGTTGCTCTTTACTTATATCACATGAATGATGTAAATCGGTTAATTTGCTATAAAATCGTTTAACAGAAATACAATAAATGTTTCTTTGTGCTAGCAAAAGTTTAACATCACTCGATAACCTATCCCTATCACACATAATATTTGTTATTTGTAACTCCAAACATTCAATTTTGCTTATTTTCAAATCTAATCTCTTTTTGACCTCTATCAACTCCATTGACAACTTGTTGGCCTCATTGCTAGCAGACACAACAATTGAATCAAAATAAGTAACCGTCTCATCAAAAGAAATTAGTTCAGAATCATAAGCATGTGTAGGAATATTAAAGGATTCGAGAATTTTACGTACCTTTGTTGTCATTGGAGATTTGTCTGCCGTTTTAGATACGAAGCATCGTCCTTTCACTTCGAATTCCTCGTCATCTGAATCCTCCTCCATTTTCGCATACATCGCTCCATGCGTTGGATTCCTCATTTCTTCATCGTCTGACCCGGATGACCAGATTTGATAAGTTCCATCTTCATCCTCATGCTCACCCTTTGCAACCAATGACAAATTCTTGGCTTTAGCACGAACCACCTCAAGCTTCTCTGCATAATACGCCTCATCCTTGACTTTATTCTTCCGAAGCATACAGTCATTCGCAAGATGATTAGCACCGTTGCAATAATGACAATCTATTCCAGCATCACCTTTCAGCTTCTTCTCACTCTTTCCTTCAGCTATTTTCGAATCTTGCTTCTCAACTTTCTTTTTCTCCTCAACAACATTTTTACTCACAGAACTTCCTTTCACCTCAGCAAGCTTAGTCTTCGAATTGAACGGCTTTTTGAAAAATTTCTTAACACGATTATTCGAGTAAAATGCTATTGCTTCATCATCCGAATTCATGATGAATCCTTCTTCTTCCTCAGAATCACCATTTTCAACTTCTTTCTCAGAAATCTTTGATACAAGAGCTAACGGACCTCCCAAATTCAACTTCGATTCCTCAACAATTTCATTTACCTCAATTTCGTGTGTTTTCAACTGATTGTACAGATCATTAAGAGTTGATGAATCAAAACTTTGCTGATTCTTCACCATCATACTCACACTTCTCCATTCTTTTCGGAGCCCCATCACAAAGATGAGATTGAATTACATTGAAGTCCTTGTAATTCCATAGTGATTACAACGATAGATTAACTCGTTCAGTCGATCATAGTAGACTTCGATTGTTTCACCTTCCTTTTGTCTGAAATCTTTCAGCTCAACCAAACACTGTTTGACTGAATTGATTTTCGTTTTCTCACTTCCTTGAAACTTATCTTTCAGATTGTTCCAGACCTCCTTTGCAGTTGTACAACTCCTAACGTAACTGTACACAACTGGAGGTAAAGCACCTCGCAGTTCCCTCATACACCTTTTCTCCAGTTTCTTCAGACGATCACTTTGATTATCAACACCAGAATTTGTGGAAGAAGATCCGATTGGTTGAACATTCACTGGAACATTAACACTTCCAGTGATACATGTCCATAATTCTTCATCAAGACCATTCAGATAATCCTGCATCCGATCAGCCCACTGATCATAATATTCAGGAATTAGCATTGGAATTTTGGTCGATGATCCTAACAGATGAGAGAACGAAGTCATTGAATTGAGATTGAAGCTCGCCATTGTTGTACGGAAGTTGATTTTGAAAATTTTTAAGAAAATTTGGAGATTTGAAAACAAACTAGCTGAATCAGATCGAAATTATAAGAAGAACACTCGATTCAACAATTCAAATGCAGAATCAAATCACAAACTGAAATCCAGACAACTTTTTCACGATCAAAAAGTGCGGAAACTTTTGAACCAAAAATTTGATTCAAAAACTTTTTGAATGGAAGAAAAACAGATCACAGATGTGATTCCTACTTTGATACCAATTGATGAACCAAAGAATCGAGTAATGAATTAATCAGAGTATGAATTCAAGTAAGATTGCGAGATTTGAACACAGGATGTAAATATGATCTTGTTATGTTCTATTACGATTTCGAATTCTTTACATAGTACAATAGACAAGCCTGTAAAAGTTCTTCTCTAACTCTAGTAAATAACCCTATTTATAGGAAACAGAAAGCGTACAAAAAATATACTAAGGCATTGACTCTAAAGCTTCGAATAAAAGCGCCCTAGTAAAATACATTACAAAACATTCGAAGAGTCCAAAACATACTTCGACTAATTACAACAATTCAACCCTTACAGATTGAGTGACTTAGAACTTATCTAGTCTTGAAACTTGTGGGATAGGGAGATTTATTGGAGGAGGTGGAGGAAGTGAAGTATGATTTCCATTCCCACTAATGCACATCAAAGGGATTGATCTTTCACCTTGATTGCCATTTGGGATATCATCTTCATTAGGATAGCTTGTTCCTAAAGATTTGGGAAGACCATAGTTGTCTAAAGGAGACATCTATAAGGGAGAAATTCAAGTTAGTTGATTTAAAGTCCTTAATATAACACCCAATATGAAATATTAAGGCTAGGATCCAACAACCTATTTATAACTGGAAGAGGGATGCCGTAATCCGAGTTATAAAATATTTGAAGGTAGGTAAATGACGATTTACCAATTTCCACCATGAAAAACAAAATATAATTAAGTTTTAATTGGATTTGAAACTCCTAGATCTTTTGAGATACATTGAACTTTCAATGGCATGTTTGAATCTCGATTGTGCCCTCTCAAGTTTGTGACTGGGATGCCGAGGATCACAAACAAGGTGTGAATAACCATGCAAATTGACTTGGTACCCTTAACTTTATCACCTAATCGATGTGCCGGTTAGCCACACAGCTTCACCGATCTATAATAAGGTCAAGTTACCCTTTGCCACTCTTACTAGTCCTTATTAGCGTACCGGTTAGCCACACACGCTCCACTAATCGACTTGGTAAGGTACAAAGTGTAATTTCATGGGTTAGCACCTATTTCACATTTTCCTAAGTAACTAAGATTGGGAATTTATAAGTGTTTAGTTACTTAGTATTTTTCATTATACTTTTAATGAAGGGAGAATTATAGTCCTTTCCTACCCGTTCGGCTAACGACCCTCCACCAGTCAAGGAAGCGGTGGGTGAGAGTGGACACCCATTAAACTGCCATTTTATAGGCAGTAACCTTATACCCCCCTTATAGACCGGCTTCGTAAATGAGGCCTACTAATGGTAAGATTGACTTTATCTTATACATATCTATATAATTAAAATTATAATAATAGTATAAGGGTGTATTTTAAACATTTTAAACATTTAAAATACTTGGTGGTTTAATCTATTAATTAAACTATACTCTTAATTTAATGAAACTTAAACCATGTCTTTATGGAATTATTAACTCTTTTAATTAAACACTTTAATTAATTTAATGAAGTCCATAAAGTTTGAATTTTAATTTTTAAAATTGTAGAGTTTGGAATTAAAGCATCAATGTGTGTGAGACTTTACAAATTCCAAAACTTGAGGGCAAGTTTTGAAACTATTCAAAACCTTTCATTTCATAACTTATGAGTTTAATGGTTCATTAAAATGAAGACTCTTCATTTTCATGTAACCTCTTATTTTTTAATAACACTTTTAAAGAAGTGACTCTTAAACATCCATAACTTGAGGACAAGTTATGGAGTCATAAAACAATTTAATGAAAAAGACTCTTCATTTTTATGTAACCTATGGCACTTTTATGATTTTTAAGATTCATAAATATGACTTTTCATATAACTTGAGGACAAGTTACAAAAACATATTTTATGAACTTCTTTTAGATCAATATGGATTGAAAACAACTAAAACACAAATTTTTTTTATTAATCTAAACTAACTCATAAATCAAGGAAACATAAAAAAAACTTGGTAATCCATAATTTGAGGACAAGTTATGGACTCCATACAATTTCAATGAGATCAAGAATTATACTAACAAACAATTTGCACATAATTCCTATGATCTACCAAACCTCATAAGCATGAACATTCATAATCAACATTTTTCAAGAATTACATAAACATATATAAACTTGAAACTTCGATTATAGCATTGAAATTGGTTTAACATAATCATTACCACATTAAAAACAGGTTTTATAATACCAAAAAAATCAAAGGTAATGATTCTAGACCAATTCCAGCACCAAAACTCGAAGATATGCTGTTTGGGGGTCCAACTCGTCGAGTGCATGAACAAACTCGATGAGTTGGATCGGTTTTGCCTTGGAATCGTCGAGTCCATTGATGGACTCGTCGAGTCCCCTGTCCAGACAACACAAAACTTCGATTTTTAAGCAGTTTGCATCAAGTATAAGTGAAAACAAGCCTAGGCTCTGATATCACTGTTGGGTTTTGAGCATTCTAACACTCCTATGGTGTACATGCAACCCTAAATACCTTGGATCTATGTTTTCTCTATTATACATGCAAATATCAATTTTCCAAGGTATTGTTCTAACTAGCATAATATAAAGTACAAATAATATAAATTCTAGTAGAATTACATACCTCTTGTTTGGTGCTTAATTCCATGGAGCTCAAGAGCCTAGTGCCCCAAGTGTGACACCTCAAATTGTTCACACAACATCATAAACACTTGGAATAACTTGAAAGAGAAATGAACACTTCATGAAATCGCCTAGCCCTCTTCATGCATACATGGTGGCCAATTTTTACAAGAATAAGATGATTATATAGTTTGTCACAATTAGGGTAAACCCTAATTGTCATGGCTTTCCATTTCCTTGGATCCATGGGTTCAAATACACCATTGAGCATCCATGGAGCATGTAATGCCCGTGTTTCTAGGCTAGGCATTAATATTGACATTATAGTCTAGGTTAACCTTTGTGACTCATTTTGAAGAAATGAAAAGGAATTATGTGAATATTATGTGAATTATGTGTTTTATGCTTAATTATTAGGGCTTAATTAATTAAGAATAAAAATGAGCGTCAAAATTAAATTTTAGATAAAGCCGATATCTATTAAGAAACTTGTAGTGGGCGTGACAAGGATTACGGATATATAAAGAATACCGAAATCCGAGTTATAACGAAGAAGTTATGACATGTCGAAGTTTCGCGACAAACCGACACGGGGCCGAATGTCATAAAAAGTGAGTTTTTGATAAACTACTTTTTGGCCTTAGTGATCTAAACGAAACTCGTAGTGTTCGTTAAACCGAGAGTAGGTATAAAAAGAACACCCAAATCTGACTTCGTATGAGGAAGTTATGATTTTTCGAAGTTTCAGCTTAGCAGTAGACAGCTAAAAACTCGAATTTTAGATCGAGCGATTTTTAGCCAACACGACCTAAACGAGAATCGAAGGTCTCGTCATTAGTAGCACAACGGTAAAAAGTCTGACGAAAACGGACGTCAGATGAAGAAGTTATGAATTTTTAACGGATTTCCTGTCCCGGTCTGTTAAAAATAATAATATAAAAATTAAAGTCAAAATTAGCCGACGAAGTCTAAACGAAAGTTGTAGAACGTAATTTTACCTACGCGTGCATATAAAGGACGTCAAAAATGGAGCTCGTATGCGAAAGTTATGGATTTTAGAAGTTTTTGCACAAAAATCGAGAAAATTCGCATAGTCACGTTTTTGCCACGTCACCCTCGCTTAGATCGTGCCACGTGTCCGAAATTGGTGAGTCATGCGAGTCACGTGTCCGAGCTGCTGAGTCATCCGATCTCGTGAGCTGGTCCGAAGGGGTCCGCTAGGAGTCCGACGCGTGCCTTATTCCTCGTGTCCGAGTCTCGCAGAAGGAGGCCACGTCCGAAGTCTTGGACTAGACCTCGGTCCAATCAGCGGCTGCCACCGAGACCTTCGCACATGCGAGCCATGTGCTGCGCACCCTCGCCCTGCTGCCGCGTGTCCTCGCATGCTGACTCCTCTCCTTCTAAGACTGACTTCGGACCCTATAAATAGAAGGGTCATGCGAGCCTTCTCGGGTAGATTTGGAATTTTGCCATATTTAGCCCCTTTCTTCATATTTTCTTCATCTTAACATTCCCCAAAGCCCCGGTATCGATTATAACCCCCGGAATACGCCACGAAGAGCCCGAGAAGCCCGGAAAATTTATCTTTTCGGTTTCGAAGCCCGACCCTCGCAGAGCCCGGTTTCTGAATAAAACTCTCGGTTTTATTAGAAACGAACGTTTTAGGAAACGAATTGCTGCCCGATTTTCATCAAAACATGTGAGTGTATAGTCACTTTCATTTTACACATAGATATGAAGTATTTACCTTATAATATGTGCTATGTGCAAATATATTAATTGTTTATTTGAGGTGACTGTTGAGTTGATGTTTTATACAAGTTTTAAACTGTATAAGTATTTTTATCTACAAATATGTTGGGTAGAACATGGGTAGATAGTGATGTGTGATAAAATAAAAGTGATGAGAGGCCTCGATGTGATTTGAGATTCAGTCATCTAGCGGAGTTTGGAAGACGACCACGGACTTTCTAGACAGTCCAGTGGAACACTGGCAGGCCCGCAACCTGTAGGTGTAATGAACTAGAGTGTTCATTCGCTGTACTCCATCCCCCTCATGGTTTCCTTTAGGACATGTATGGCTGAGGAAACCCCTTAGCAGTAGTGTCCATCCCGATGATATTCTTTAGGCTAGGTCCCTTGTGAAAAGTGTTTAGGGACGTAAAGTGAGGATAACGGGAACGGGTAATCAGGATTATTGTTGATTGGTGAACTTAATAAGTTTATTATTACTGTGGGTTGAAAACCCTATATGCTCACCAGGCTCCCAAGCCTGACCCACTCAGCTTTTTATGTTACAGGTAGTGGACCCCGAGCATAGTCGGAGGACGATGAGAGATTTTTGGATTATAGGTCAGTAGTTGTAAATAACTGTTAAAAGGCTTATAATGTCTTGTTTATGCTTTTGATCTGTATCGGAACATGACATCCCAAGGTTTTGATATGAAATGAAACTATATATTTCTTAAAGAAAGGTTTTGACAAACTTTTATTATATTTTGTATTGGGGACCAATTCCGCAACATCTTTTAAAAAGATTTGTCTGCTTTTATTTTAAAAAGCATAAATTAAATCGGTCTTTTCTGGCCGAGAAATTATGGGATGTCACAGAGCATCCTATGGGTTTTAGCCCAACTTGATAATCCATGGAGCATTAGCCCACTATATAAGTATGGATGATTTACACAATCAACTCATATATTTAATTAGTCTTCTTTTGATCACTTAACTAATTCTAGATTAATTCTTGATCAATACTAATTAAATAATCTTATTAATATATTAGAACTTATAATATATTAATAAACCGTAAGTGTTATTTCTCTCATTTTAGTCTATCCAAATGCATGATGCCATGCAACCTAAATGGACCATGCCGGGTCGGGTCAAGTATATACCAATTATAGTTATGGACTTAGACACTAATCCAACAGATAATTTCCGCTCTCAGTCAGGCTGGGTCTTGACCTTAAATGGAGGAGCAATTTCTTGGAAAAGTTCCAAGCAGGAGACAGTGGCTGATTCAACTTGCGAATCAGAGTATATAGCGGCAAGTGAGGCAGCAAAGGAGGCTATATCGCTAAAGAACTTCATTGGAGATATTGGAGTTGTACCAGCTATAAATGAGCCTATGGAGATTTTCTGTGACAACAATAGTGTGGTTGCCTTAGCCAAGGAACCGAGAGATCATGGCAGATCCAGACACATTGACAGAAAATATCACTTCATCAGACATCGAATAGAAGAAGGACTTCTCGTGGCAAAGAGGGTATCATCGGATGAGAACCCAACAGATCCCCTCACAAAGGGACTGAGTAGGGTTAAGCATCTTTAGCATGCAAGGCGCATAGGGCTAAAGGATGATATTAGTTTTGTAAATTAGATAGTTTTTTGAAATTTGTAAAGTGTAATTGGCATTTGATGATGAATAAAAGTTGTTGTTTATTTATGAGTAAAGTATTGCTATCTTTTGTCAATCGTTTACTATCATTTCATTTTGCATGTTTTGACTTCCAGAATAATTATGTTATGGTATATCATATTATTCAAACTCTCCATAGTCGATCATATGTTGGAAGTAGATATGAATCAAGACTGTCATGAAGGTGGTTTGTAGATGTCTAAAGTGTTGGATATAACAAGAGTTGCTGCAACATTCGTGAGTGCTCATAAGTTCTGAGTATTGGATTCAACCCACGCTCACTTGTATCACTTCATGGAATTTATCTCGAGTAATCGTGAGACGGTAATATCGTATATGTCTTCAAACCTAGAGATATGAGTTGTTGACTATGAGTTGGTTATACATTGATCGTACGAAAACGCATTGGTAACTCGATGTTATAAAACGTGCCTTTGTGTATGATTCAACTAGTAGAACATGCATATGAGTCAAAGTTTATCTGTTCCTTCGTGGATTAGAAGCGATATATGGGCCCTTCGATGATTTTGTTGTGACCTATGTACCGGGCCCGGTCAGAACTAAATTGATGTGTTCAATTAAGTTCTATGTCAAACAAATCGGAAATCGGGAAACGTACTGCTGGACAATAAGTAAGACATTGTTCCATGTATTTGTCTAGTTGATATCTAGAACAGAGGATTATATGATCCCTTATCTAAAATGGCGCTTCATAGTTCAACAGAGTTTTAAGAGCTACGATTGTCGGTCGGTTCCTGAAGTCATAATTGCAACTATAGTTATTAGAATTATCCAAGTGGGAGACTTTTGGATAAGGTGTCTAAGTCCATAACTATATTTGAGATGTACTTGACCCGACCCGGCATGGTCCATTTGGGTTGCACTTCACCCGAACAATTTATATGGATAATCTTTTGAGAATAGTATGAGTTCTGATTTATTAATATATTATAAGTTCTAATATATTAATATGAAATCATATTATTTAATTAGTATTGATCTAAAATTAATTTAGAATTAAATTGGTGATCAAAAGTGTGACTAATTAAATATGGACTTTCGTATTTATATAGTGTGGGGTAATGCTTATTTAGAATGGGCTATGCTTGCATGGTAAGTCCATGGATAGTCGATGGAGCTTTAACCCATGGATCTCATGGAAATGAAAGGTCATGGGTATTAGGGTTTACATGGATGTAACCCTAATCCACCATACTATATAAAGGAGTCCTTGGCACTTGAAATTGCACTAGTTTATGTGTGAGAACTAAGGGTGGCCGATTTCTAGAAGTGTTCTACTATTCTCTCAAGTTTCCAAGGTTTGTGATGATTTGTGAATTCCATTTGAGGCATCCACATTATTGATGCTAGGCTCTCAAAATCCAAGCAATCAACAACTACTAAAAGGTATGTAACTCTAATAGCATATTATGTTTCAAAGTTCCCCATGCCATGCTAGTTAGGTTATGAACCTTGGAAAATCAAATTTACATGTATCTTAGTAAAACATACATCCAAGGTTTCTAGGGTTGCATGTACACCATAGGAGTGTTAGAATGCTCAAAAACCATCAGTGTCCCATCAAACTCTGGTGGCTTCGTGTTGCTGAACTCCCGGAACAACAACGAGTCACCTCCCTGTGGCCTAGCAGCGACGACATCTACAGTGGCGGCAGCAGCAGCAGCCTCAGGGATAGCAGTGTATCGCTCATCAAATATCTTAATCAGGGTGGTCTTGATAGACCCAAACATCTCGGGAATCTTTGCTCGGATTGCTGCGGCCACCTCCTCATGAATCATCCTCTGAATCTCATCATCACTAGTCCCACTGCCTCCAGGGTTGTGGCGTGTACCCACCATGATGCCTCTGAAACACAACACAAAATCATCAGAGACTCTCTCGAGCATACTCACACTCGATCACCCATCCCTACTTGTTCCTTAGCTTCCTAAGGATTCTTACTTGCGTTGCATACAGATCTGATGTTTTCAGTAGTACAAGCCCAATACTACCTTCCACACCCGGCCTGTAGTCACCCCAAGTCCCCCTCCTAGGATTCTAATTCCCAAGTACTCTATCTCTCTCAATATCAGACTACTCTCGTCTCAGAATTCTCTCTCTAAGTGCTCATTCTCACTACTCTCATTAGCACATACTCAAAGCACATAACAGGTAACAGCGACTCCTAAGCTAAGGCATCACAAATCAGGTAACCCTAGCCCTAAGATATGAAATACCTAGCTCTTTCTCTAGCATGCATCACTATCATTTCATAATTATCTCATAACACATTAAGTAAGGGTATTTTGGGAAATCACCGTTCGGGCTCTGACTGATTGTACACACTGCTCCATCTCGATTTCTCTTAAAACTCTTTCCTTTTTTTTTGAAAAATTAATTTCTTTTGAAAATTTTTCTCAAATCCTCAGTTTGAGTCCAGACATACCCGAAGATGCATCTGAATCCCTCAAACCAAGGCTCTGATACCAACTTGTAACAACGTAAATTTTCAAACCAAATTTTTTAGATTTTAAAACACATTTTTCTCAATTCAAACATCTCAAAAGTGTTATAGTATCAAATCATCCAACACATATCCCAAAAACTGTATATATAACAAATCCAGGATCCTCTCAAAACATGACTCAAATCTCTGACGTGTGTACAATCAAGTCGGCGCCTTCCCGTGATCCTGAGAAGTACCTGAAACACATAACACATAACACTGTAAGCACAAAGCTTAGTGAGTTCCCCAAAATACCACTCATATATCATCAGCCTCTCATGGCTATGCTCAGATAAGACCCTCTGGTCAAGTGTGTCTCAGTGAGACCCTCTGGTCCCACAACTCAGATGGACCCTTCGGTCCCTCAACTCAGTAGCTCAATAAAACACAGCATACATATCACAAAGACAAATAAGCAGGATATCTCAATACACAGTATATGCACATAAGACCCTCCGGTCACACATATATTACCACTCAAGGTAAGTATAGTGAGAAGACTCACCTTGTAGGAACTTGGATAATCTTGAACTCGAATCACCGGTCTAGCCTCGGCCTAACACAACAATAATAATCCCTAATTAATAAGGCTCTCACTGAAGCTAAACTAACCCTTCTACAAACTCACAGAAGGGAAAAATACCATTTTACCCCTCCATGGCCTTATAGTCCACAAATTGACCAAACCCTAAAAGTCAACCGAAAGTCAACGGCAGGGAGTATGTTGCGCATACCAACTCTCTACGCTGGGCGTACTCGGCTGCCATGCAAGCATCGGGGATGCTCGACCCCTACGTTGCGCGTACTGGGATTACGCCCAGCGTACATCCCAGTTTCACTCTCCTCACATTTTTGGTCTTAATCAGTTAAGACCTTGGCTCATATCACAAATCTGGACTCCCTAATATCTCTTAATCCATAAAGTCGGTGACTTTAAGCCTTTGCATGGCTGATTAGGACACAAATACTCAAAACACTCATCCTCTTTCCTCATTAAGCTCATATCTCATGCATGGCTTACTCCTAACGTCCAAGATTGGATTTTTATAACTTTACTCCACAAAATACACTAAAAGGGGGGTAGATCAAGGTCTCTAGAGCTCATTATCTCATAAAGTCTCCATCTTTTGGGAGGAAACCCTAAAATACTCCATATAAATGCACAAATCAAAAGAGTGAGAAAGCTTGAAGCTTTTTACCTCTATGTGAAGCTTTCCACACAACTAAGCTCAAATCCAAAAGCCTGGACTCTCACTCCTTCTTCTCCACTTCAAGAACACAAGAATACACTCACAAGCTCTCAAATGCACTCACAAGCTATAAGAACGAAGATTTAGGGTTAAGAGGGTTTGGTGTCTGGGAATGGTGGCCAGGAATGAGGCCATCATATCCTTTATATAGGGTCACACCCTAAATTAGGGTTTTGACTCTGGGCTTAGTACGCCCAGTGTACCCTCCGGTACGCCCAGCGTACTAGGTGGTCTCCGCGTCAAATGCACGCATATGAGTACGCTGAGCGTACACTCTAGTACGCCCCGCATACTCATTTACCACATTTTCTCTAAAAAGGGCCAAAATGGACAAATGCTCAATAGATCAAGGTTTACAAGGTATACCTGGACTTGGGATGTTACAGGTACAGCTGAGTACGCCGTGTGTACTTAGTCAGAGTGGGCTTCACATATTTGGGCCTCAGTTTGGGCCATTTCTTGGACCTATTTGCTTTGGGCCTTAGTGAGCCATCTGAAAACAGGCTTTTGGACTAAGGATATTATTGGGCTTTAGGGTAAGGCCCATTAGAGGGGTTTGGGCCCAATATGGAAAATTGGGCCATAAGTGGGCAACAAGTGGGCCTTGGAAGATTATCTAGTGTTGGGCCTTTTATATTGTGGATTTGGGCCTTAGTCATGGATGAAGTTAAGCCAGGGGTAAAATGGTAATTTTACCCTAATTATGGAGTATTGGATATATATATTTAAACCCAAGTATTTATTGGGTGTTATTTTGTACTGGTAGCTTGAGGAGTCGTTAGGGCAGCAACTAGGGATTTCTTTCTGTGAGATTCAACATTTGAGGTGAGTTTCCTCACTGGGTTTAGCGGGTCGAAGGCACCAATGTCGACCCTTCTTGTTTATATTAGGATGCTAGGAGTCTACATGACCCTTGCATGTGTTATGTGCTGCTATGTATACCAGGCTAGGCTCGATGTCAGGCGAGGCCTGAGGACTGGAACATATGCTAGTATTATGATTATTATATGTGTCAACATGATTATGTGATATTGATTGTATGTGTATAGCGGGTGAGGCCTGAGAATAACAGATCTGTAAACCGAGCGGGGCTCGATGCCGGGCGGGGTCCGATGCTGGGCGAGGCCCGATGTCGGGCTGGGACCCCGTACGTGATTTATTATGGTATGGGGTAGTTTGAGGAACTCACTAAGCTTTGTGCTTATTGTTTTCAGTTTATGTTTCAGGTACTTCTGGTTACAAAGGGAAGAGTTAGGTTTGACGGCATCGCACACACCATTGGGATTCAGAATATGATATTCTACTCTGATTTTTATGACATTTGATACACTGGCTTTTGTTGAGATGTATGGATGATATTTGGAAATACTATTTTATCTATTTTAAAAAAAAATGAAATTTTTGGGACCATATTTTGGGATGTTACAGGGAGTATCTTAACGAAAGTTGTACCAGACTCAAATATGAACTCATGGATATAAAGATCATTAAGAAGAAGTTATAACGTTCAGAATACAAGTCCTAAGCTAAACTACAAGACCTAAGCAACCAAACATTCGAGGTCGTGATGGACATAAGCATCAACAACCCCAAACACCTTGTTAATGATTGTCTCACATATGATATCATGAGAAAAACCTAGAGAAATCAGTCATAAGTACTTAATGTATACAAAAAACAACAATGACTTATTTTGCAAAAAAAAATATTAAGGACTAAATATGTATAAAGTGATAAATATATTACCCTTTTAAGTCATTTTTTTCCGGTTTACCTGGAGTAGCCGGTCATAAAGACTGAATGTATATACAGTTTAACAAGTTGAAGGGGTAAATATGGACGTAAAAAAAAAACTTAATGACCACATGTATACAAATCGATAAATGTATTACCCTTTAAGTAATTATAATATATATATTACCCTTTAAGTAATTATAATATATATATATATATATATATATATATATATATATATATATATATATATATATATATATATATATATATATATATATATATATACACACACGTTATAGACATAAAACCTTACTTAATATTGTCAAAATTCAAATAAGAATTAGTGCTAAATGGGTATTTTACGTAGTGACCTAGAATTTTCGTAGTATTTTTGCCAAATGTGGCCCTCAATTTCTTTATTTTATCATTGTTATTGGTCAATTTGATCATAGTTGGAGAGCATTTATTAAAAGCACAAAACATTTTAAATTAATGAATACTATATATCCAACTTGTTGTTATAGTACATCTAACTCCAGCTCCTTTATGAGTCTGGGCTTATATGCGAATATTATTTGATAGACTAAACTGTCAAAATGGTCTTATGGTATGTCGAAAATTGTCACTTTGGTTGAACTAGCTTCAGTTGTCGAAAATTGTCATTTTGGTTGAACTAGCATCAGTGGTCCAAAAAACTTTCATTTTGTTGCGTTTTTGGTCCAATCTGTTTTATTTTTTTTCAAAATGACGGATTTGCCCCTATTAATATGATTTTCTCTTTTTTTCTTATTTGTTTTTCTGATTTTATTTATTTCATTAAAAAAAAAAAAAACACTATCCCTAATCACCTAAACTCCACCCCACCCCACCATTTCCCTCATCAGTCACCATAGACTCTCTCTCTCTCTCTCTCTCTCTCTCTCTCTCGTCTTTACTGTCCGCCGGAATCCACCGCCGGAAATCACCGCCACTGCCGAAATTCACCACCTCCACAGCTGGAAATCATTGCCACTGCCGGAATACACCACCGCAACTGCCGGCAATCACTGCAACCGCCATAAAACCACCACGTTTGCTGGAATCCACCACCTAGCCCTGTGAATATCTGAAAGACCACCGCCACAGTCATCCTTGTCTGATTATCTCTATCACAGTCAATCTGAAACCCTCACTGCCGATCTATCTCTCTCAACAACGATCTGAAAACCCTCTTGATCGGAACGGTAGAAACCACCACCACCCCCTTCGAAAGTCCAGATCTATGGCGTTGGAGTTCAAGTCTACGTCGGAAACCATTTTCACTACCACAACTCAACGTCGTAAGTTTAGATCTATGCCTGAAACGATTGTCACTACCACAGCTCAATGCCGTCTCCACCACCTTTGTCGTTGGAGTTCAGATCTACGTCAAGAACTCTGACGGCGCTGTAAGTGGTTAGGGTTTCTGGTGGTGGTACGATGAACGAAAGAAGGGTGGCGTCGGTTGTGGTTCTTCGATGGTTTTCAGATCGACGTACCGGTTGGTGGTGGTGGTTGTTTATATTTTTCCGGCGAAGTTTAGATGTAGGATTGGTGGTCAGGTCTAGGTCGATGGTGTTGGTTTGGATGGTCCGAAGAAAAGGGGGATCTCCGGTGAATAGGGTGATCCGACAGGCTGAGGTGGTATGGTAGATGGTGGAGGTCCGACAGGCGGTGGTCGGTGGTGGTCCATAGCAGTGGTGGTGGTCCGACATTAATAAAGAAGGTGAGAGAGAATATGTATCCAATGTAATTAAGAGTGATAATGGGTGGTGGGTTAGTAGGAGGTGGGGGTATATACTTATTTTTTGTTTTTCTTTTAATTAGAAAAATATTAAGTAAATAAAAAATATAAAATACCTAGGGAAAAATCGGCATTTTAAAAAGTTTAAAACAAATTGGACCAAACTTACAACTAAAAGAAAACTTTGGACTTCTAGTGCTAGTCTAAACTTTTTTGGACTAAAGTGTCAATTTTCGACATACCATAGGGACTATTTGTGCAGTTTAGTCTATTAGATATCGTCTCATATATATATAATATATCGTTTTCTGACAATTGTGGTTTTTTGGACCGGTTGAGAGCAATGATATTATTCTACGTTAATTATCATGTTTTTGGACCTGTTCAAGTATTATGAGCGCTATATAGTTATGCATAAGGCCTAATTGTTTTACTATTAAAATTACCATGTTTTTGTTTGTTCTTGTAATAATTTTGTGTCTAATGAAAGTGGCTAACTGATTATGTTTATCTAAATTTTAACTTGATTATGAAATACCTAAGAGAATGCTTATACAATGAATTTAAGCCTTAAGCTTCAATCATGCCGCCAAATCATCCAAAAGTTCAATAAGACATGGAACTAAAACATAAAGTAAGAATTTAAATCGTTTCTCAATTTGGAAAAAGACACAAATATACTTGTAGTGACATTTGATTAACTAGCAACGACAACTATAACATGATTAAAATAACTGAGTAAATAAATTATGAAACACCTGGTGGGCATGCATGAAACTGTGGTTTATAGGCGACATAAATTGTCACATCGTCATTCACCATTGCTTGTTAGCCATATGTATCTTGAATTACACGAGGATGACGAGTCATGCCGCTTGGTTGTGAGCCACCATATGAACAACATCAACCAAAATGTAAGCTTTATGGATTTTAGATGGCCTTCTAGGTTCAAGAATCGAAGCCATTTCAAGAAACCAACAGTTATAAGATACAAAACAAAAAATTTTCTGATGAAGATCAAGGGTTTGAAGTGGATCATCACATCTGTCACATCACCACCATTTGTCTCCAACCATCGATGATGAACTCGATCACTTTTACCAAACTTAAATTTATGGTTGTTCATTTTGCTTGTATGATTAGATATTTTCTCATGGATCTGGAATGTATCGAAATACTCATCGTTAAAAGATTTAGTTAGTAAATTCTAAAAGAAGAGCATAGAAAAAAGGAAAATACCCTCATGTGCATGGCACATGAGGTTTCTTGACCAAAACAAAGTAACGGGCGTTAGTGCAAGGGACTAACCTTGCTGATATAGTTTGAAATAGGGACCAATGTTGCAGCAAAGCTCATATTTGGACAAACCATGCAATAAACACTACACAGGACCAAACATGTAATTTTGTCTTAGTCCCACAAGAATTCTACTGTGAATCTGAAACTAATATTCTTCAACATAATAATCTTGAATTTGTTTCGAATAATTTAACAAACTCTATATGTTAGAAATTGTTTTTCGCATTTGCAATGTTTAACCAATAAGTCGTTGCCAGATGTTAATGGAGCCCACTCTCGTATGAAGTATTTTCTATTGTCTTGATAAACTAGCTTTGTCTTTTTTATATATTCGTTATGAGGCGCGATAAAATTATAATATCAAAAGTTTAAGGTATCTTCAATAATGTCATTTGTTGTGTTGTACATCTATAAACGACAAAAAGAAAACCCCATCTCCTGTAGTTTAGAATATATCCTATGTACATGTTCACATGTAGCAAAGGACAACTTAGATGCACTACTTGCATACTTTGAATCACTGAAAAGTCACACGATAATATTAAAAGTATTCAATTTTGTCTAGATCCATCGTGAAAGTACAAATATTTATAAAATTAGCCTGTATTTCTCATATCGGTCTGATATATGGTTTCTTATTTCTTTATATAAATGTTGTATTATTTCTTTTTATAAAGATTTTTTTAGGATAGTTAATATTAAACTCCACATTATGTCCCGTGACTTAACACATAATTGTATGACTTCATCAGTGTTAATGTCTCCCACAACGGTACGATATATGTTGAAGTCTCTATTATCTCCATAAGGCTTTAACATCTAAGACCCTTCTGATTATCTATCTCGATGCATTGATATCAACATTATAATTGAGTTTAGTTTTATCTATCAAACTAAGGGTATGTGTTCAAATTTGTAGATATTATTAGTGTCTCTACATCGTCTAGACAAAGTCTCATGCGTCTTTTCTACCAACTCCATAAGACTCTTTTGGAGAGTAAACCAATTACTCCACATATATTTTATATGGTATCAGATCCGACATCTATATCATTTGTGACTTAATACCTCCTTGTCTATCTTCATCGAGCCTCCATCTCCAAAAGGGAATATAAGTGTATCTCATATCAACTAGACACCGTCTTATGCATATCTATATGTTGGAGTATACCTTCTTTTTATAATGGCTGTTGTAAAAGGTAATATATGACCAGATCTATGTAATAATTTACATAGATGATCAGATCTACATATCTTATATATGTAATCATCTATATTTTCCCATAACTCGACATTTCATTAGATACCCGCAATATATACATGATACATGAATAATGAGAAAAAGGACAAACATATGGCCGTATTATATGCTAATAATACAAATAATACATAATAATGATACGCTAACAGCCCCCCGTAGATTGAATGGGGGTAGAGTCTCGAACATTCAAGTTGGACCGAAAATCAAGAAACAGAGGAGATGAAAGGTTCCTGGTAAAAATGTCTACATATTGAGAAGAAGATGGAACATGAAGGACATGAACGTGACCAGTGGCGACTTTTTTCTCGAAAAAAATGCAAATCAATCTCTATATGAAAAAAATGCAAATCAATCTCTATATGGTTCGTGCATTGATAATGAACCAGATTAGATAACATGTAGACAACATTAACATTATCACAATAAATGATAGTAGCCTTGGCAGGCATATAATGAAGCTCAAGAAGTAAATTACGAAGCCAACAAGTTTCTGCCACCGCATTTGCAACCACCTGCATTCAGCTTCAACATTTGACCGAGATATTGTGTTCTGGCATTCGGAGGCCCAAGAAAGAATATTTTGATCTGAAATGACACAATAACCAGATGTAGAGTGTTGTATCACGGGACACCTGACCCAGTTAGCATCAGAGTAGGCAGTAAGGGAACGATTGGGAGAGGAATACAATTATAGTCCATAAGCAGTAGTGCCTCTTACATAACGTAAAAATACATTTAAAAGCGGTAAAATAAGGCTCCCGTGGGTCATGCATGAATAAACATATATGTTACACATAAAAGTGATGTCAAGACGAGTAAACGTGAGATAATGTAATGCACTAGCCAAGCTGCGATATAAAGTGAGATCATCAACGGGAGGACCATACACTATGATGAAGTGTCAAAAGCAAAAAAAAAAAAAAAAAAAAAAAAAAAAAAAAAAAAAGGCAAAAGACACCATTTTTTCTTTGCGATTTTGACACTAAGATTTCAATCTTTTCTAATTTTGACAATAAGTTTTCGGTTTTCTCCAATTTGCAACATAAATAAAATAAGCATATCCAATTTCCACCCCATCAATGAAAATCTTCATTTTGTATATAGTTTTTGTTTATCCTATATTTCTAAATAAAATTTGAACTATAGAACCTTAATTTTTCATAGTATATACCCTTTCGGTTTCACTTATTCTTTAATCGAGTACTTTTACTCACTTTCTTTTGTCTATCCTCCCTCGTTTCTCTGACCTTTCCTCGTGTATGTAAATAACTTGTTTTCATAACTCAAAATCATGTTTGCTTTTTAGTCGTAAAAACATTCGTAGTGCATGTTTTGTGACTCAAAATGTAACACTCGGTTCAGGTGAATATTTTATCAAGTTCAAAATTGGGAATTTTAACCCGACTCACGACGCGAAGGATGTTTGTCACGTTGTGAGGAAAATTATGGATGCGCACATCAGCTTTGGGCTCACGACGTGAGCACATACGGCTGACGACGTGAGGCCGGTCTGAGAGGAAAACCCTAATTTTGGGGGTTTTTTATTATGTATTTAAAGGAAGTGAGGGCTAGATTTATCCCACCCTCAGCCCCCCATCACCTCCTTGCGCTCCCCTTTGAAACCCTAGCATCCATATTTGATCTTGAGCTTATTTGTGGTGATTCTAGCCAAGAAGAAGAGGAAGAGCATCTAGTCCATCATTTTTGCATCTAAGCCTCATCATCAATCATTTTCACACCTTTTGGACCTTTTGTAAGTTTCAAGTTCATTGCTTTATGAGTCTATAAGCTTAGATCTAGATTCTTATGCTTTTTCCTTCATATGCAAGATGATGTAGTGGTTGGAATCCATAAAGTAACCAACTTTATGGATCTACAGTATCCCTTGAGTAGTATAGATGCTCGATCTGGAATATGGTTGAGTTTTATGACTCTTGCATGCGATATGGTATCATTTCCTCCTTTTGTGCCCTAGTTAGTGTTTGGGACATGCATTGGAAATACATGTCCAAAAAGCCAGGATTTTTATGATCTTCTGGAGTAAATAAGACACTATGGAGGATTAGCTTGCTTGTCCAAAAAGGGGCTAAGAGTTTTATTAAGAACTTCTGTCCAAAGCATTCTCACAACGTGAGCACTTTGGTGTCACGACGTGAGGATGGTATTCCTCGTCTATTTTTACTTATTAGGTCACGACGTGACCTCTAGGGGGTCACGACGTGACGAGTGATTGTGGGACTTTTTGTAACACCTATTCCAGGTATTAATGTAATTTTCAAAATTTTAAGGTTTTGGCACTGGGACTCGACGAGTTGGGAGCCCCGACTCGTCGAGTGGAGGCTATCAAAAGGACGCAGAAGTTAGGCCCTACTCGACGAGTCGGAAGGCCCGACTCGACGAGTTAGAGCTGTAAAGGAAAACCCTAAATTTTAGGGTTTGCACCCTATATAATCTCCTTAAGGACCTTGAGGCTGACCTTCCATCAGCCTCCAAACCCTAAAATGTCTGTGCTAAACCCTAATCCCCGTTCTATTCCATTTTGTGAGCTAAGAGTGATTTATGGAGCTTAATAAGAAGGAGATAGTGAGAAGAAGAAGGAGATCCACCAAGCCAAGCTCTCACTCTTGAACTTGATCATTTTGTGGACTATTATAAGTCCTCAAGACCTGATTTTTATCTTAGAAAATGGCTAGATCTTGAGTTTACTCTTTGTTTCCCATTATTCTTCTTGATTGCATGAATGGGGTTCATAAAGTTTGCAACTTTATGAATCTCCACGGAAAAATAGTCCCAAGGTGGGCTAGATCTAGTTTATGGTCAAGCAAGGATACCATGCAAGGGTTTCTAAGTGTATTTTCCCCCTTTTTGGCCATTTTGATTTAAGGACATGCATTAGACGTGTATATCAATAAAGCCTCCATCTTTGGAACGTTTTGAGGACTAGAAACTCTTCTGGAAAGGAGGGATTCCAGATCCCTAAAGTCTTGGACCAAATGGCTAAGCTTTGGAGCTTTCCAACCTTTGATAAGGGCCTTAGAGCATTCAGAGTGATTCTAGAAGGTAAAGTTGGAAACTTTATCCTCCTAGACACCTTAGGGTTTCAGATCTAAGCCATAGAGTCCTTGCATTCGATGGATTATCATAATAAGCAAACAGGGAGGGGGACTCGACGAGTTGCCCTGGCAACTCGACGAGTCAGATCGGGTTTCCCCTTCGATTGGATATCAAGAGAACTCGTCGAGTTGATGAACCAACTCAGCGAGTTGGCTAGGGTTTGCTCAGGTGTTCTGGACTCTGCAGGAACTCGACGGGTTGCTAGATGCACTCGACGAGTTGAGGTCAACATGGACTGTTGACCTTGACTTTGACCAAGGTTGACCAGGGTTGACTTTGAGGGTAATTATGGGATTATGACAAGTTAATCACTTAATGATTATAGGCAGTTGAGTTGGAGTAGCACGTGGGACATATCTGATTCTAGCTTGTCAGTTCAGCATTCGAGAGGTGAGTCTTCTCACTATACCAATGGGTCTAAGGCACCAAGGTCGACCCATTTCATGTTATGTGGATTGTTGATTGATTATGTGTTATGTTAGTATGACATGTGCATGGAAGACCACGTGGGGGTTCCCGTGGCATTGGGTATAAGACCTTGGAGGGTTTCCATGGCATCCTACTATATCTGCATGTATAGTTGCATTATGTCTTGTTTGGTAGTGAAGACCTTGTAGGGGTTCCCAAGGCAGGAAGACCTTGTGGGGGTTCCTAAGGCAGGAAGACCATGTGGGGGTTCCTATGGCAGATAGTTAAGACCACGTGGGGATTCCAGTGGCACTAGGTGTAAGACCCTGGAGGGTTTCCACGACTTCCTTATATGTTGTATGCATGGCTTATGTGATATGTGTAGCTTTTATAGCTAATACGATATGTGGATTGTGGATTGTGTGTGCGGTATGCTCTGGGGGCTTACTAAGCATTAGCTTACAGTTTGTGGATTTGTTTCAGATACATCTGAGCCCAAGGGAAAGGACAAGGCTTGATGGCGCGGCGTGCACTCTCTCAGACATCTTTATGGGACAATCTGATGTTTTGAAATAAAATTTGTATTTGATATGAGTTTCGAAAACAATTGTATTTGGATTTCGTGGTTTATGGAAATGTGTTTTGGCTAATCAAAAATGAAAAATCTCTTTTGAAAATTGTGTCATTACACTTTTGAGTGTGGATTTGATTTTTGACTTTGACCAAGATTTGACGAAGTTTGACCTAAGGGTATTTTGGTCTGTATTTGAGATTGGTCACTATTTGTTGAATAGGTGACGGGTAGAGCTGAGATTCGGAGCAGAGATCTATTCATTTATATGTTTAGATTGAGAGGTGGGTTTCCTCACTGTTCTTGTAGGTCGAAGGCACCAATGTCGGCCCATTAGTTTATGTATCCTGGTATAGAGTATGTTGATATGATATAGTGATCTATTAGATATGTGTCTTGGTTTATAGGATGTTGCTATGCGGTAGTGATCTGTAGATCTGCATGTTTGTCTGTTGACTAGTTATATGATTATATGTTGCTGGATATATGTTATTTATTATTTATATGTCGACATGGTATGGTGGGGTTGAGACTGTACTGCTTTGTTCTATCAATCAACAGATCGGGGCATTCCAACCAGGAGGTTGTGGGCCAGGGGTAATCCAACTAGGAGGTTGTGGACCCGTTATGTATTGGGCAAGCCAACCGTAAGGTTGTGGACCGGGGCATTCCAACCGTAAGGTTGTGGGCTAGGGGTAATCCAACCAGGAGGTTGTGGACCCGTTATCTATTTGGTTATATGTTTGTATGGTGGTACTTTGGGAGAAATCACTAAGCTTTGGGTTACAGTTTCATTTTGTTGTTTCAGGTACTTCATATGCCCATGGCAAGGCGAAAACGTGATTGTGCACATCCTTCGGATTTATGTTAACTATTTGGATTTTGGGACACTTTGATTATTGAATAACACTTTTAAAACAATGGTTTTATAAACAATTATGGTTATTGGGTTGTTTTTGAAAAGTTCAAATTTACTGTGATTTTTTGGGATGTTACACAAAATTAAACCATATATGCTTTTAACTTGATCTTAAAACGAAAAAATAAAACCATGGATCGAATTAAAAGAAAGAAAGAGACAATTAAGGACCAACTTACACTTCGTTGGCATCATATATTGCATAGAGAGGATGTGAAGGTATAATAATGGCAACACCCGAACTGATACTAACAATGACACCTATTTTCGTTTGAACCATTCATTAAATCACAACTCTTGTTACCACTCGTACCTATCATATCCACTTTCATCACATTCGTCCAAACTTCTTCTTTAACTCATGGAAAAACCTAGCGGCATGATAATTCACCCCAACATTATTCACCAAATATACCCACATCGAGTTGTTCATCATAAATCACCTTCTATATCTCCTTAACTCCAGCCACCATATTCTCTCCAGAAAAATCCATAGTAAAAATGTTGATCTTGGCGGTTGGGTGTACCGATATAATCTCATCAGAAACTTATTTAAGCTTAGACTAGTTTCTGCTAACCAAGATTAGGTTAACACCCTTTTGAGTAAGTTACAAGGCAAAGACTTTGAAAAGAGTGTAGCACCCGTCCCGAGAAGGTTCGTTTTTAACCCTAAATATGTTAAGTTTGACTTTTTGGTCCGTACGCCGTGCATAATTGGAGTGTACGCATGATGTACTCATGCATTAGAAAAGCGGTACTCACACGCGTACATCAGGCGTACTCAGCAGGTACGCCGCGTGTACGATGTTCAAACCAAAATGCTAGTTTTGATGGTTTGCACCCTATATAATCTCCTTATGGCCCCAATACCTTCACCCTCATCAGCCTCCACCTAAAAATCATCCCTGTAGCTAACCCTAAGTGTAAATAGTGCATCTTTGAGCTCATTTGTGTGTTTTGGTGGTGTTCTTGAAGAATAAGAAGGTGGTAGAAGGACATTGGAGCTTGGAAGAATCTTGGATTTGAGATTCTCACCTTGCTAGCAACCTTCTGGAGGTAAAATGCTCCTAGCTTGATCATCTTTTCTTATGGATCTAGTAATTTCTTTATTTAGGCTATTTTTGGTCCCAACCTTTGTGATTCTTGAGCATGGCATGCTCTTAACCAAATAAGTCATCCTTTCAGATCCAATGAGGGGCCTTGAGTCATAATAATGTGATCTTGATGCTTAGTTCTTCCCCATGCATGCTGATGCGACCTGGTCACCGAACGATACACTTAGTGTCTCTGATTGGTCTGATGAGCCTGCAAGGTCACAACAGGAATAGGCCGTCAGCCGTTATCCGGGAGGAGGCTTCCAGGAAAACACTTCGACGGTCAAGTGAGTGGATAGACTTGGTGTATTCTAGAGTGAACGAGAATAGAACGACTTACCCTCCAAGGTATCGGAGGAGGCCATTTATACTGAGGCCATCTGATAGTCCGTACAGGACAAAGGCGTCAGACTCGACAGGATCAGGGACGCTGATTGGGTAATCGTGCACCTTGATCTGTCAGAGCCAACGATTGGTTCAGGTGATAAGGCTCTGAGCATCTTCCTTGTCGCCTAGAGCCGTTATACTTTGTCACAGATTAGAAGGCGCCCTTGGCGGGGCCGGGCCTTCTCCGCGGGCGCCCTGCTCTTAGGGGTGTCCGCTGGCGCAAGGTTCCGTCGGGCTTGTCTCGCTAGGTGCGACTTGTCTTAGGGAATTCTCCAGCGCGCCTGAGCGCGGCTCTTCGTTCGTGCCAACGGCACGTAATCACATGCTCTAGAAGGTCTTTAGGTGTTAAGAAGTTAAGTTGGTTGGTATAAATCACTTAATGGGCTTACAAAGTCATAAAGTTGGAAACTTTATGAATCTCAGTGGTATTATGGCATTGGATCTATATTTAGAACATGAGAGCTTAACGCATTAAGCTCTTATTAGGGAAAAGGACTTTGGTGCATACTTCGTGCGTAACCCAGCGTACGTGGTTAACTGCCCGATCCCGGTCAAGGCTTAAGCACGCCCAATGTAGGTGTAACGCCCGGGTTTCGGGGCTAAGCATTTTTAGACGATGTAATAGTCTAGGTCAACTATTGTAACTCATTTGATGTAATAAAAATGAAATATTTGAGTATTTTGTGAATTATGTGAATTTATGTGCTTATTATTTAATTATAAATGTATAATTAATAAAGAATAAAAATAAGCGTCAAAATTAAAATATGAGATAAGCCCGATATCTTTACATAAAGTTGTAGTGGTCAAAACAAGGATTCCGGAGATATAAAGAACGCTGAAATCCGAGTTATAACGAAGAAGTTATGACCCGACGAAGTTTCACGACGGAACCGGCACGATACCGGGAAGCGTGAATAGTGAATTTACGATAAAGCGAGTTTTTAGCCGACACGACCTAAACGAGAATCGAAGAGCTCGTTAATTGTGGCGTAACAATAAAAAGACAGACGAAAACGGACGTCGGATGAGGAAGTTATGAATTTTTAACGGACCAATCCTGTCCCGGCCTGTTAAAAATATAACTTTTAAAATAAATTCAAAATTAGCCAACGGAGTCTAAACGAAAGTTGTAGATTACGTTCCCGCCTTCGCATGGATATAAATAACGTCAAAAACGAAGCTCGTATGCGAGAGTTATGATTTTTCTAAGTCGGGAGGCCGATACGCGATATTGGGTGACGTGGCACCACCAGAAATTGGACATGTGGCACCACCAGAAATTGGACACATGGCACCACCAGAAATTGGACACGTGACACCACCAGAATTTGGACAAGTGGCACCACCAGAAGGCCACCACATGCCCCAACTCACTATAAATAGAAGTGCCGGGTTCTCTCATTTCTTACACCTTTCCTCTTCCACTTTCTCTCTCTAAACTTTCTCTCTAAGCTCCCTTGAGCCCCTAAAGTCTAGGTAAACCCCCTAGCACCCGAAGGAAGTCCCGAGGCTCCCGGAGTCCCGAGAAAAGAACCTTTCGGCTCGGAAACGCTGCTCGAGCGAAGCCCGGTTTTGAGAAAAAAAAACCCGCTGTAAGTAAGGTACGCCTACGAAATTTTTAATATAACTTTTAAATAATTATAGTAATGTTATTAGGTCCTTAAAATAATTATTTGGGCTATTATTATTTATATATTGAGTGTTATTTAACGCTTGTATAATAATAATAATAGCCAGACTATTAATTAGTCGCGGTTAACGTTAAAACTAAACTCTAGTGGTATTAATACTAGGTTTTGGTCAAGGAAAAATTGTTTTGAGATAACGAAGTGCTGTTCAAATACCGAGTCACCACCTAATCAGGTGAGTGCATAGTTACTTTCATCTTACACATAGATATGAAGTATTTTATATTAATTACGTGCTATGTGTGCATATTATCTGAATACTTGCTGCCTATGTTGATGAAAGATTTTTATACATGTTTTAAATAATTTAAACTGTATATGTATTTTATATCTACAAAAATGTTGGGGTAAAACATGGGTAGATGTAATAAGACAATGTGTGATAAAATGATGAGAGGCCTCGATGTTGTTGTTATTGATTCTGTCATCTAGCGGAGTATGGATGACGACCACGGACTCTTCTAGACAGTCCAGTGGAACGCTAGCAGGCTCGCAACCTGTAGGTGTTTGTGAACGATGTGTTCACCGGTGTACTCCATCCCCCTCACGGTTGCCTTTAGGACATTTATTGCTGAGGAAACCCCTTGGCAGTAGTGTCCATCCCGATATTGATCCTTAGTCTAGGTCCCTTATGATAGGTGTTTTAGGGACGTAATGTGAGGATAACGGGAACGGGTAATCGGGTTATTGTTGATTGATGAAATTAATAAACTTATTTATTGTGGGTTGAAAACCCTATGTGCTCACCAGGCTCCCAAGCCTGACCCACTCAGTTTCTTGTATTACAGGTAGTGGCGCACGAGCATAGATATGATGTTTGGGATGAGAGATTATGAATAAATGTAGTAAGGCTATATTGTACTGTTTATGCTTTTGATCTGTATCGAACATGACATCCCGAGGTTTTTAATGAAATACATTTCTACGGAAATGCTTTGATAAATCTTTATCATATTTTATTTTGGGAACAAATTCCGCAACACTTTTATTTAAAATGTTACTCTGATTTTTAAACAAAGCATAAACAAAATCGGTCTTTTCTGGCCGTGAAAATGGGGATGTCACAGTAGGAGTTGAGTATGCCCCGCGTATTCAGTTGAGTTGACCGACTTGACTCGTTGACCTTCACCTTTGACCAAATTTTTGACCAAGTTGGACCTAGGGTTATTTTGGGTATTTTGAGTTGTTAATTGTGACAACCGTCAAACTTTGGTCAAGTCAAAGTCAAGAAAAGTCAACGGGTCAAACCGGTCAACTCAACCAGTACTTCTATGTTAAAAGTTATTATATGAAAATATGCATTTGTATGACAAGAATTCAAGTGTCTCGGGGATTTTATGTGTTTAGTAATGTAAAACCCTAAGAAGGGAGTTAAATGCACCAAAACACGATTATGGACCCTTTGGGGACTTAAAACAATCATAAACAAAGCCTAAATGAGTTTAAGAACCTTACATTGCGAGGATAAACACTAACAAAGACTATAGTCAAATCTCTCCCAAATCTCTCCCAAATATATCTCAAAATCTCTCTCAACTTTTTATAGTCATCCGGGTCATCCCGACCCTTAACTTGGTCAAAAACCACTTGAATCGGGAGGTTTACTTGAAAAACAGCCATTTATGACCGAAACCCTATTAGAACCGAGCCTCTTGAAGCGAAACCCTCTTAGAGGCGAATCCTACTAAGACCGAAGCTCCTTATTAGGACCGAACTACATGGAACCGAAGGTCCCTTCAGGACCGAACTTAGCCTCGGACCGAACTTCCCTGAGGACCGAAGTCAGCAGAACCGAAACCTCATAAACAACCGAAATGAACCGAGCCTTCGGTCCATTTCGCTTCCTCCTCATCTTCAGACCCGAGACTCACCTTCTCTTCTACCCCGCCTTCGCATGCTCCGATCGAACCGAACCACCGAGACCGAACCCTCCCTCTCGGTTCTTAAGGACCGAACCTCGCAGCTTCGCCCCTATTTCCCGGTTTTCGACTACTTTCTCCTCTTAAGCCCGTTTTTTACGATTTTGATGGGGATTTTTCACCAAATTCATATTTTTATCATTTTAAACTCTCTAAAATCATATTTTATTCATATCTCAAGGAATTATTAATTATAAATCATTATTTTACATTAAAGAAAAGGGCTTAGGATATTTTATGTTACAAATGGGTCAAGTGTGTCCACTTGCACTTATGTGTCACTTTCTCATTGGTCCAACCTTATCCACATCACACACATCAATGTAAACATCCCTTCACGCTAGCCACTTGCTCCAACAATCCTTCTTATAAAGAAATGCCTGGGGATTTCCTTGATCATTTTCTTCTTCATCAAACATTTAAACACTTCTTAACCATCAAGAGAGCCTCTTTTTCTCTCAACTTCCACCCACACTTTTGAAGTGTTCTTGAGTTATTTATTCACTTATTGGTAAGTATTTCCTTCTAACTCAAGAGCTATTACATGTTGTCATAACACTCTTGAATCATCGACACACATATTAACACGAAATCATTCATAGGATCATCCAAAAACTTCGTGTGTTCATCAAGTGTTCTTGACTTGAAACTCATCATCTTACAACCTTCCATCCTTCAATAAATCACATAACGTGAGTTCATACCCCTACATTTTCTAGTTTTCTTTAGTTTTCAGAGGGGGGGGGATACAAGTTAAAACACCAAAAACTTAACTAAACTCAAACATCATCTTTCAATAGAAAAGTTGAGTTCTATTCACGGACTGTTTTGACCATCTTAAACTTAATATCCTTCAAAACTGTTTAATATGAAAATAATTCAGGTTTATACCTTTAAAATGACTACTTTCACATCTCCATACGATTTTTCTACAATTTATGGAGATTTTTAGAAAACAACCTATCATTTTAGAAACCACTTCGGACCAATCTGTGAAGTTGAACCTTTTTACACAAGTTAAAGGTCACTAAAAATCACGATAAAAATTATGAATAAAATAGACACATTTTCTAGACCCTCAGAGTTTACGGATCTGAATTTTGACCTCTGATGATTTTTCTATAAATTTTTCCAATAGCAGGAATAGAAAAGTTACAAACTATAAATAGTTAACAATCCTATTTACACCTTGGAACCCCTCTGAGCAAGGTGTGTAGTATTATTTGAATACATGTAGCTGATAGTACATATTATATACCTTATTTTAAAGGTATGAATCATATACAAAGAAGTACTACCACTACAAATAATTATAATAGATCATAATAAGTAAAGTTAAGTCTATTATACACCACAAACAAACATGCTAAACTATAATAGGTATAATTAGGTTTCATATACAATACAAACATTATGATAAACTATAATAGGTATAGTTTATGTTTCTTTTACATTTCAAATTCGTTACAAAAGGTTTTCATATAAACGGGGTACGAATACAAAGTACCGGGTTTATACAAAAGGGGTACATTACAAAGTAGTGGGTTTTTCATATAAACGGGGTACGAATACAAAGTATCGGGTTTATACAAAAAGGGTACATTACAAAGTACCGGGTTTTTCATATAAACGGGGTACGAATACAAAGTACCGGGTTTATACAAAAATGGTACATTACAAAGTACCGGGTTTTTCATATAAACGGGGTACGAATACAAAGTACTGGGTTTATACAAAAGGGGTACATTACAAAGTACCGGGTTTACACAAATGGCTTTTATGGTATTAAAACTACGTATACTATTTTAAGTATGGGAATTTACTTACAAAAATGGAGTCTTAATACGTTAAAGGCTACAAGCTATCTTTTTGAAAACATAGAATCTACCAGGTTAAGCGTCATCACTGGCAAAGTGAGGACATCTTCAAACTAGTTTTCTTAATAGCAAAACTACACACTTGTAAACTAAGTATGGTATTTATACTTACATATTTCGGCCTTGGTTCAATAAAGGCTATAACACACTTTACGGAAAATATAGGATTTTCTAGAAACATTAAAGACTTAAGAACCACACAAAATGGGGTTTTATGCACATACAAAACTACATATGCTATTTTAAGTATGGAGATTTACTTACGAAAATAGTGTTGAGTAAATACGTAGTAGATCCGTTCGATCTAAAACTTTACTAACATGTACACACCAAGAAATCGCACCAGGAACATATTTTTCTTACTAATCTTTTGAATTTTGAAACGTTCTTTAAAAACATGAGAAACACAGATATATTTTGGTCTTAAGACTCAAAGGCAACATTCCACTTTTCCAAGGAACAAAAGGACGTATCTCTTTTACAACAAAAATGCTTATGAACTCACCAGCTTTAATGTTGATACTCTTTCAAACTACTTGTATTCTCAGTGAATTAGTAAGTCAAGTATGCATACAAGTTTCGAGAAGACGGAGCATCATAGTGCCAAGTCTTAGTTTTGCTGTTTACTTTTGGAAGTTAAACTTATGTAAATCAATTACAATGTAAACCATATGTTATCAATGAAATGGTTGTTGTTGCTTTGATTACTATTGTACAATTGTTGTGATAATGTGCATGACGTGCTCCACCCCCGAACGTTTCCGCCGTTCCGGTTTGGGGGTGTGACAGATTGGTATCAGAGCATTGTTTATAGTGAACTAAGTATATCAACCTATAAAAGATATACAACTATAAATACAATGGGGCCGAAGTGCTCTAACTTAAAGTATACTTTTAAAATATAACGATATTTTTACGAAAGTATACATATATGCATATATTTATTTATATATGTACATACTAGAGCAAGTATCACAAAAGGAACAAAACAAAAGTATTTAGAGGTTGGACACTACAGTCCTAGACAGTTATGTAATCATATCTGTGGTAAATATAGCCTGATCAACTATATTTATTCAAGATACGACCAACATGTGTTCAGGAGTGATAGTGGTGTGTCGACGGAACTAAAGCTTACCAATACTACATAAAGGAATACTAAAACCGAACATAAAGATTTAAAATATTATATGAGTATTTTATGGTACCATGCAATAAACAACAAATCTGAAAACTCATCAGCTTCGTATATCAAGAAGCTCAAGAATCAATCATGCGACTAAAATACTATGGGAGTATTTGAGATGCTATAACTAACTTATATGAAAGCTAAAAAGACCCTGACTGGTTGGTCTATAATTTCGGAGTGTATACTCTCAGAGTTATACATAATTGAGATTTTATAGACTTAGAATCTGTGATCTTCGCTCTACTTCCTGTTCATTGTTTGGTTATGGACTTAGAGTAGGATCACTTATTCGAAGGTCTATTTGATCTTGTTTATGTATAATCGGTATACACTACGCAATTATAGAAGGACCCAGTGAGGATCACTATAAAAACCATTAAACAAAACCTTATTTCCGCTCGGAGTGGACTAGGAAATACCATATGTATCATGCTAGGAAACTAATATAGCCTAGAGAGTCAGTTGCTACACTACTCGTGCTATGCTACCGTACCTTACATCTCCACTAGTAGCAGTAAAACCAGAAGAAAAACTCCCTTCCAGAGCCATAAAAAACGACTCTCTTAAAAATCAGTATCGATACTCGATTTTAGTTGAACTAAATTCTAGATAAAATACCTATTTCTTTTCTCTACCACAAGTACATCATGGGAATGTAAGATGAGACATTAGAAATCGTATATCCAAAAAAGAAATTTATGCACGTATATAAATAAATGGGTGACACCTAGAAACAATTATTGTTACTTACCAGCTTATTTCATACATTGTAACAGAATCATTTCTCCGCATGGAAATAACCAGTCAACAACCGAAACACCATTCCTGCAGATAGACTCTGCTACCTTTCAAGCTGCGGTTTCAGCCGCCGTGTGACAACCCGAAATTTCTATCTTGTACAAACCATTCACTTCAATCAAAGTCAGACTTGTTTCTGCTAACTTTTAGCACTGTTTAAAGTCTGTTTGAGCATTCAGAGCCTAGTACACCATATGAATGAGTGAAAGGAAGTGCCAATTTAAGTTGTAACCTATCAAACAAGCCATAAACCCTCAAATGAGGAGTTTACGGTCAGAGACAATGAGTTTACGGCTATGGTGACCGTAAACTCCATGCTATATATATGGTCCTTAGTCATTTTCAATCACTTTTCACATTTCAAGCCTAGAAATCGGATTTTCTCTCAAGTATCTTAAGAACACACTACTGTTTTTGAACCTTAATCACCCTTTCAAGCTTCTATATTGTAAGTACCCTATCCTAAGCTTGTTGTATACTTGTAATACTTGAAGAACACTTAGAAAACATCCATTTGACAAGAACAAAGGGAGTTTACGGCCAAGACCATCTCCCTTGGCCGTAAACCCATATAATGGTGCCATATTGACCCTAAACTCTTGTAGGAGCTAAAATTGTGAACTATAATACTTCTTGGAAGACCATTAGACTTTGAAAGCATCTAGAATTCAAGAACATTAGGAGTTTACGTCCAAGAAAATCTCCCTTGACCGTAAACCCTTGTTAAGGGTGCATTTGTTGGCCTTAGACCCCCCTAAAGACTTCTAAACTCTTGAGTACCTTCCTTTGTGTGGTACTTAGTAGTTATACTTCTTGAAATCATCCAATATCCAAGATCAAAGAGATTTTACGGACAAGACAATCTCCCTTGGCCGTAAACCCTAATTTGTGATGCATATGGATCATAACTTCTTCCTAAAGCTTGGATTTAGAGTTAAAACACTTCCTTGTGGATGTTAGGACTTCAAAAGACCATTTGGCACAAAACATTATGAGTTTATGGCCGTAAACTCATAGGTCCGTAAACTCATATGAGACTTACCATGTTGGCCGCAAACTCCCTAGAATGGCCATACACCCTTAGTATGCAATCATATGTGATTGTAGTACTTCAATCTTAGGATTTCCTAGTCTAATAGGGTGCTACCTTTCATGATTAGTTGTTTATGCACTAATTATATACATTGTGTGTCATTATATGCTAAATAGGATCCATGTGTGTGCTCAAGTCTTCACTTGACACCTAGCATCCTATACCGATCTTTCATTCACTACAGGTGAGTTCATGCCCCCGTATTTTCATAATTTTTACTGTTTTAAGGGGGGGGGGAATACAAGTCTAACATAAAGATTTTGTGTTATAACAAATGATTTCAAATGGATTACAGTTATCAAAACAAATGGTTTCAAACATCTTATCAAATCAAGTGGTTTTAAGTGATTATTTCAAAAAGACATCAAGTCACTAAAATGAATTTCAAAATATGAAACTTCTTTTAAATGTTTTATAAACTTATATTTTCCCCAAAAATCATACTAGTATACATATATTTATATAAATAAGATTTAAAAGATTTAGGACTGACAATCCACTTTGGTTCCTTTTCCTTGTTTGGATGTGGGATTACAAGTATCCGTTGTTTGTCCAAGTGTCATTTAAATTTTTGTTATATATATTTGTATATTTATACAAGTATAAAAGTTTATTCAATTAGATTCAATTACCCTTTGTAACATGTTGAGCAAAGGATCCCATTCATGAATACTCGTTATCAAACCAGAAAGTACATATAAATTATAATAGGTATAATTTATGATTCACAGAACATTAATTCACGGTACAAGTATACTAGAGTACATGGTTTTACAAAAACAAAGGTTTAATTCAAAACTATTCAAGGGTATACATTCATTCAAATACATGTTAAGAGTACTAATTCAAGAATATACTATCAATCATTTACTTCAGAATGATTGGGTTTTCATAACTGTTATACATGTAACGTTATATGTTTTTATGAGACAAGTAGTACAGTTTGTTTAATTCATTTTAAACAATACAGTAAAGTCCTGATATTATAACCAGAGTCTCCAACAGGGGATCGAAACAATGGGTGTATAGATCTATATTGGGATTGACAATCCTGCACTCGGACTGCTAGCTACAGTCAGGCATACATGCCTGTGAGTGACAATTGTTATCATCAACTTTCAGTGCATTCATAGCGTTGGGTCAGGCCATCTAGTCAGTATGTTTATAATATCTCATTAAAAGATATTAACAATACGTTAGTGTATAATTATCTAAACTTAAGTACATTTTCAAAGTACTAGTTTACAAGATACAGTTTACAAGATACAATTTACAAGATACAGTTTACAAGATACAATTTACAAGATACAGTTTACAAGATACAGTTACAAGATACAGTTTACAAGATTCAGTTTACAAGATACAGTTTACAATATACAGTTTACAAGATACAGTTAATAAGATACAAGTTTACATAAAGATCACAAACACAAAACATTGATTTACAAATAGAACAGTTTTATACAAATACAACTACTTTTCATATACAACAGAAAATATAGGATTTTCTGGAATAGTTTACATATTCAAGAAACAGAAGATATTCTTACAAAACATAAATGCTTATGCACTCACTCAACTTTATGTTGATACTCTCTTTTCAAATTACTTGTATTCTCAGGGAACCAGTAGACAGGTACACCCCGAGCTTTTGAGAAGATAGAGCTATTTATGTCTTGTCTTCTTCTTTTGTACAACTTTATAGATTCAGTATACAATGTGAAACACATGTAAATATTTATACTTTTTAATACAGTGGTTGTTTGTACTTTGATTACTATTATACATGTGTTGTGATACTACAAATGAAGTCCTCCACCCCCGGATGTTTCCGCCGTCTGGTTTGGGGGTGTGACAGATTGGTATCAGAGCATTGTTTATAGTGAACTCAGTATATCAATCCATAAAAGATATACAAACTATAAATACATTTGGGGCTAAGAGCTCTGACTACAAGTATACTTTTAAAAATTTAAGTATTTTTACAAGAAGTATATTAACACTCATACCTACAAGTACAGTAGCACAGTCATAAGAACTTAAAAGTATTTGGATGTTGAACACTACAGTCAAACCTGTACAGTTATGTAATCATATATGGGATTAATATAACCTGATCAACTATATTGATTTGAGATATGACCAACATGTGTTTGGGAGTGATGGTAGTGTTTTGTCATGTCTAAAACTTACCATACATACTCAAAAGAACTTTAGAACAGAACATAAAGATTAAAATACTATAGGGGTATTTTAGGCACTATATACTAATAACAAACATGTGAAATCAGTAGAACAATCGAGGGTAGAACTATAAATATTAAGGGTATATTACAATTATATATAATTAAAATTATATAGACTTAGAATATGAGATTTAGCTTCATTTCATGTTCCTTGTTTGGTTGTGGATTTAGAGCCGGTTCATTTAATCGAAGGTCGAATATAACCAAGTTATATATAATTAATATGCACTTTATAGTTATAGTAATATCTAGAAAAATTTGTATTTAGTACATTATTTTTTAATTGTAGGTCTTTCTTGTAGAAACTTATCGTTACTAACTATATTCTATATCTCTTATCCCTATTCTCGCTTAGATAAAAAAATGGCTAAGATGAGGTTTCATCCAAATGATACTCGTCGCCATTAGGAAATACTCTACTCATTTCCTATTTCACTCTTTTGGTTATAGTTAAGTCTATGGATAGGTTTTAGTGTTATTTTTTTTCAAGTTTTTCAGTAAGACCATGAAAATTTTATTTTCGATAGGTCTTTATGTTGTCGATATTTTCTCAGAATTTGGTGTGTTGAAGACCTGTATAGGGTCAATTTTTCCAGACTTATGTATTCAATATGCCAATTTAATCGACATGCATTTTCGTACTCTTGAAAAATAACCATTCAATTTCATATTATTCAGCTACAATTTGTACTTGTCATAGACTTCTATTTCCAATTCATTCCAATATTCATGTCGAACTATATATTTTAGTTTAGAGATATCAGGATTCATATTCACTCTTGATATCTTATCATCATTGTATCTCTTGACTTTTATAGAAAAAGATGCCTCCTCGTAGAAATCCAAGACGTCAAAATGTTAATGAACCACCGGTACCACCTCCGCCACCACCTCCTCAGTTCGACCCCGCTATGTTCCAAGCGGCGGTCACGGCGGCTGTAGCTGCTACTATGGCTCAGATCAATACTTCTGGTGCTAGTGGGTCTGGAGCTGGTACAAATCCTGCTAACCAGGGCGAAGGTCATGGGCACTCGCGAGAGTGCACTTATAAGGATTTTTCCAATGCCAAACCCAGGACCTTTAATGGAACTGGTGGAGTTATGGCATTAAGGCAATGGATAGAAAAGACATAAGCAATTTTTGAAATTTGCTCCTGTCCTGAAGGCAGCAAGGTCAAGTTCGCTGCTTGTACCTTTTCAGAAAGAGCTTTAACATGGTGGAATGGCCATGTTAAGTCACTTACCCTAGTGGTGGATAATTCAATAAGTTGGGAGAACTTCAAAGCTATGCTTATGCGGGAATATTGTCCGCGAGGTGAAGTCCAAAAACTTGAGCAGGAACTCTAGGGTCTTTCAATGGTTGGTTCTGATATATCAACCTATACTAGTAGATTTTGTGATCTGGCAATTCTGTGCCCAGAGATGGTTGCTATGGAGAGCAAGAAGATTGAGAGATATATTTGGGGACTGTCGCCCCAAATTCAATCTAGTGTTTTAGCTTCAAGGCCTGTTACTTTTGACAATGCTAAAGAGCTGGCACAATCTCTTATCGATCATGGAGTCCATCAACATTCAGTGGTTGCTGCACTAGAACAACCAAAGAGAAACAACAACAACAATAACAATAACAATAGCAAGAAGGGTCAGAGCAAGAGGAAGGACAAGTTCTCACAGGGTTCCTCAAAGAAACAACAGCTGGCTACAGTCAACGTTGTGACTGTACCTACTGTTGTTCCTGTTAATCCAACACCAGCTAAGCCATATGTTGGTAATCTCCCTAAGTGCAACAAGTGCAATTTTCACCATAATGGAAATTGCAGGGAAATGAAGTGTCGTAACTGCAACAGAAAAGGGCATACCACCCGATTCTGTAGAGCACCACCCCAACCACTTAACCAAGTACATGCGGCTGGAGTTGGTCAAGCATGTTATCAGTGTGGTGAAGTGGGGCATTTCAAGAGAGATTGTCCTAAAACTGGAAATGCAGGTGGAGTGGGGAGAATTCTAGCCTTGGGCCAGGAAGAAGCGGTGCCAAATCCCGCAGTAGTTACGGGTACGTTTCTTCTCAACAACACTTATGCATGCATTCTATTTGATTGTGGTGCTGTGAAGAGCTTCATGAGCCATAATTTCAAACACTTGTTAAAAAAAAACTCTCAACCATTAAAAGAAACATTCACGGTCGAAATGGCTAATGGGAAATCCGAATCCACCAACGATATATACATAGGATGTACTCTTACTTTGAATAACTATTCGTTTCCTATTGACCTTATTTCGGTCTCTATCAAGAGTTTCGACGTCATAATAGGTATGGATTGGTTGTGTCCTAACCGTGTTGACATCCTTTGTTATGAAAAATCCATTCGTCTGAATTTACCAACTAATGAAACTCTTGTTATTTGCGGTGACAAACCTGGAACGAACCTCCAAATCATTTCTTGCATCAAGCCACAGAAGTACCTTCACAAAGATTAATGTGCTTTCTTAGCTCATGTTGTAGTCAAAAAGCAAGAAGTGAAAGATATCGCGAAAATTCCTGAAGTCTGTAACTTTCTCGACGTTTTTCGCGGTGATCTTCCAGGAGTACCTCCCGAACGACAAGTCGAATTCAGAATCGATTTAATTCCAGGAGCTAACCCTGTTGCCAAATCACCTTACCGTCTTGCACCTTCAGAATTGCAGGAATTATCCAGCCAACTTAATGAACTTTTTAGCAAAGGTTTCATAAGACCAAGCTTCTCACCCTGGGGAGCACCAGTTTTGTTCGTGAAGAAGAAGGATGGATCCTTCCGTATGTGCATAGACTACAGCGAACTGAATAAACTTACCATTAAGAATTGATACCCTCTGCCTCGCATTGACGATTTGTTCGACCAACTACAAGGTGCGAGCTACTTCTCCAAAATAGACTTAAGATCCGGGTATCAACAGTTACGAATTCTGGAAAATGACATTCCCAAAACCACGTTCAGAACTTATTATGGTCATTATGAGTTCGTAGTGATGCCATTCGGATTGACGAATGCACCTATTGTGTTCATGGATTTAATGAACAGAGTGTGTCGTCCTTTCTTGGACAAATTCGTCATAGTTTTCATCGATGATATCCTTATCTACTCAAGAAGTGAAGAAGAACATGGCCAACATCTTCGTCAAGTTTTGCAAACCCTTAGAATAGAGAAACTCTATGCGAAGTTTTCAAAGTGTGAATTTTGGATCAGGAATGTTGAATTCCTAGGTCACGTGGTCAGTTCTAAAGGAATACACGTCGATCCTTCCAAAATTAAGGCTATTGAAAAATGGTCAGCGCCCAAAACACCTACAGAAATCCGTCAATTCTTAGGTCTTGCTGGTTATTATCGCAGATTCATCCAGAATTTCTATCGAATAGCTAAACCTCTTACCACCCTGACGCAAAAAGGTGTAAATTTTAGTTGGGGAGAAAAGCAAGAAACAACGTTCCAAACGCTGAAGCGAGCTTTGTGTAGTGCACCAATCCCATCTCTTCCTGAAGGGACAGAGGATTTTGTAGTGTACTGCGATGCTTCTAATCAAGGACTTGGATGTGTTCTTATGCAAAGAGGAAAGGTGATATCTTATGCCTCAAGACAGCTAAAGACACATGAAGTCAATTATTCAACACATGACCTTGAACTAGGATCAGTAGTATTTGCTCTGAAGATCTGGAGACATTATTTATATGGCACGAAATGCACAGTATTCACGGACCATAAAAGTCTCTAGCATATCTTCAATCAGAAAGAGCTGAACATGAGACAACGACGATGGATGGAGCTACTGAACGACTACGATTGTCAGATTCTTTATCACCCTGGTAAAGCTAATGTAGTAGCTGACGCCCTTAGCAAAAAAGAATACTCGAGACGTCGAGTAAAGTCGTTGACCATGACATGCCATTCACATCTGTCCACACAGATCAGAGAGGCTCAACTTGAGGCCTTAAAACCTAAAAATGTGGGAAGTGAAGCCTTGAGAGGAATGGATAAAAATTTCATAGTCAGGGATGATGGAGTCTATTGTTTCATGAACCGGATCTGGACACCTAAGTTTGGTGGTTACAGAGACGTAGTCATGAATGAAGCTCACAAAACTCGATACTCTATTCATCCAGGTTCAGACAAGATGTATCTAAACCTTAAGAAACTATACTGGTGGCCTAACATGAAGGCTGAAATCGCTACCTTCGTGGGCAAGTGCCTTACTTGCGCCAAAGTAAAGGTAGAGTACCAGAAACCTTCAGGTTTATTGCAACAACCTGAAATACCATAATGGAAGTGGGAACGGATTACAATGGATTTCATAACCAAGTTACCTACGACAACGGGTAGTTATGATACTATTTGGGTAATCGTCGATAGATTAACCAAATCCGCGCACTTCTTACCGATCAGAGAAACTGACAAGATGGAGAAGCTAACAAGAACTTACCTCAAAGAAATCGTTAGACTGCATGGTGTTCCAATATCTATTATTTCCGACCAAGATAGTAGAATCACTTCTCGCTTTTGGCAGTCTTTACAAAAATCTTTGGGAACTAGGCTGGACATGAGTACAGCCTACCATCCTCAGACTGACGAACAGAGTGAGAGGACGATTCAAACTTTAGAAGATATGTTGCGAGCTTGCATGACAGACTTTGGTAAGGCATGGGATACTCATTTACCCCTTGTCGAATTCTCGTACAACAATAGTTATCACAATAGCATAAAGGCTGCTCCTTTCGAAGCTCTCAATGGCCGTAAGTGCAGATCCCCTCTGTGCTGGGCTGAAGTGGGCGATACGCAGTTAGCTAGAAGTCAAGTTCCTGAAGGTGCCCTCACTGGTCCGGAAATCATTCGCGAAACCACGGAGAAAATCGTACAAATCCGAGAGCGACTTAAAGCTTCCAGAGATAGACAGAAAAGCTATGCTGACAAAAGAAGAAAACCTTTGGAGTTTCAGGTTGGTGACCGTGTCATGTTGAAGGTCTCACCCTGGAAGGGCATGATACGCTTTGGAAAGCGTGACAAGTTAAATCTAAGGTACATAGGACCATTCGAGATTCTTGCTAGAATCGGTCTTGTAGCTTACAAACTCCGTCTACCTCAAGAACTAAGTAACATACATCCTGTTTTAAACGTCTCAAACTTGAAAAAGTGTATGTCCGACGAGACTCTTGTTATCCCACTCGACGAGATCGAGATCGACGAGAGCCTCAACTTCGTGGAAGAACCTGTAGAGATCATGGACCGAGAGGTCAAGCAGACAAAACAAAGTCGTATTCCTATAGTGAAGGTTCGCTGGAATGCCAAACGAGGACCTGAATTCACTTGGGAGCGCGAGGATCAAATGAAACTGAAATATCCTCATCTTTTCGTTTAGTTATTTGTAATAGCTTATTTGTGAAACTTTAATCTCGGGACGAAATTCTCTCTAACGGGGGGATGATGTGACAACCCGGAATTTCTATATTGTACAAACCATTCACTTCAATCAAAGTCAGACTTGTTTCTGCTAACTTTTAGCACTGTTTAAAGTCTGTTTGAGCATTCGGAGCCTAGTACACCATAGGAATGAGTGAAAGGAAGTACCAATTTAAGTTGTAACCTATCAAACAAGCCATAAACCCTCAAATGAGGAGTTTACGGACAGAGACCATGAGTTTACAGCCATGGTGACCGCAAACTCCATGCTATATATATGGTCCTTAGTCATTTTCAATCACTTTTCACATTTCAAGCCTAGAAATCGGATTTTCTCTCAAGTAACTTAAGAACACACTAGTGTTTTTGAACCTTAATCACCCTTTCAAGCTTCTATATCGTAAGTACCCTATCCTAAGCTTGTTGTATACTTGTAATACTTGAAGAACACTTAGAAAACATCCATTTGACAAGAACAAAGGGAGTTTACGGCCAAGACCATCTCCATTGGCCGTAAACCCATATAATGGTGCCATATTGACCCTAAACTCTTCTAGGAGCTAAACTTGTGAACTAGAATACTTCTTGGAAGACCATTAGACCTTGAAAGCATCTAGAATTCAAGAAAAATAGGAGTTTATGGCCAAGACAATCTCCCTTGGCCGTAAACCCTTGTTAAGGGTGCATTTGTCGGCCTTAGACCCCCCCCTAAAGACTTCTAAATTTTTGAGTACCTTCCTTTGTGTGGTACTTACTAGTTATACTTCTTGAAATCATCCAATATCCAAGATCAAAGAGAGTTTACGGCCAAGACAATCTCCCTTGGCCGTAAACCCTAATTAGCGATGCATATGGATCATAACTTCTTCCTAAAGCTTGGATTTAGAGTTAGAACACTTCCTTGTGGATGTTAGGAATTCAAAACACCATTTGGCACAAAACATTACGAGTTTACGGCCGTAAACTCATAGGGCCGTAAACCCTAGTCCGTAAACTCATATGAGACTTACCATGTTGGCCGCAAACTCCATAGAATGGCCATACACCCTTAGTATGCAATCATATGTGATTGTAGTACTTCAATCTTAGGATTTCCTAGTCTAATAGGGTGTTACCTTTCATGATTAGTTGTTTGTGCACTAATTATATACATTGTGTGTCATTATATGCTAAATACGATCCGTGTGTGTGCTCAAGTCTTCACTTGACACCTAGCATCCTATACCGATCTTTCATTCACTACAGGTGAGTTTATGCCCCCGCATTTTCATAATTTTTACTGTTTTAATGGGGGGGGGGGGAATACAAGTCTAACACAAAGATTTTGTGTTATAACAAATGATTTCAAATGGATTACAGTTATCAAAACAAATGGTTTCAAACATCTTATCAAATCAAGTGGTTTTAAGTGATTATTTCAAAAAGACATCAACTCACTAAAATGGATTTCAAAATATGAAACTTCTTTTAAATGTTTTATAAACTTATATTTTCCCCAAAAATTATACTAGTATACATATATTTATATAAATAAGATTTAAAAGATTTAGGACTGTCAACCCACTTTGGTTCCTTTTCCTTGTTTGGATGTGGGATTATAAGTATCCGTTGTTTGTCCAAGTGTCATTTAAATTTTAGTTATATATATATTTGTATATGTATACAAGTATAAAAGTTTATTCAATTAGATTCAATTACCCTTTGTAACATGTTGAGCAAAGGATCCCATTCATGAATACTCGTTATCAAACCAGAAAGTACATATAAATTATAATAGGTATAATTTATGATTCACAGAACATTAATTCACGATACAAGTATACTAGAGTACATGGTTTTACAAAAACAAAGGTTTAATTCAAAACTATTCAAGGGTATACATTCATTCAAATACATGTTAAGAGTACTAATTCAAGAATATACTATCAATCATTACTTCAGAATGATTGGGTTTTCATAACTGTTATACATGTAACGTTATATGCTTTTATGAGACAAGTAGTACAGTTTGTTTAATTCATTTTAAACAATACAGTAAAGTCCTGATATTACCCTAATCCTCCATAATATATAAAGGGGTCCTTGGCTCACAAAAATGTACACTAGTGTATGAAAATAAGAGTGGGCCGATTTTAGTGTGCATACATATTCTCTCAAGTTCTTCCAAGGTGTTTTGGTGATTTGTGATTCCACTTGAGGCTTCCACACTATTGGGGCTAAGCTCTTAAAGTTTGAAGACATCAAGCTACATCAAAAGGTATGTCATCTATCTAGAACTTTGTAGTATAGGTGCTCCATAATATGCTAGTTATGATGAAACCTTGGAATATTTAATATTTGCATGTATAATAGAGAAAACATAGATCCACGGTTTATAGGGTTGCATGTACACCATAGGAGTGTTAGAATGCTCTAAAACCCATCAGTGGTATCAGAGCCTAGGCTTGTTTTCCTATATACTTGATGCAATTGCTGAAAAATGAAGTTTTTGTGCTGTCTGGGCAGTGGACTCGCCGAGTTCACTCATGGACTTGACGAGTCCAAGGCAAAACTCAACCAACTCGCCGAGTTGCTTCATGCACTCGACGAGTTGGACCCCCTGACAGCATATCTTCAAGTTTTGGTGCTGGAATTGGTCTAGAATCATTACCTTAAACTGTTTTGGACTTATAAAACCTGTTTTTGATGTGGTAATGATTATGGTAAACCAATTTCAGAGTTGTTATCAAAATTTCAAGTTTATGTGTGTTCATGTAACTCTTGAAACTGTTGATATGATTGTTCATAGACTTGTGAGTTTTGATAGATCATAGGAATTATTTACAAAATTGTTTGTTAGTTAATTCTTGATCTAAATGTGTTTTAATGGAATCCATAATTTGTCCTCAAGTTATGGATTATCAAAAGTCATTTCTTTTAAAGTTTCATTAAAAAATGCATAGGTTACAAAAGTGAAGAGTCTTTTTGGTTTATGAACTCCATAACTTGTCCTCAAGTTATGGATGTCCAAGAGTCTCTTCATTAAAGTTTTAAAAACTTAATTAAAACTCATAAGTTATGAAAATCCAAAAGTTTTAAATAGTTTCAAAACTTGCCCTCAAGTTTTTGAATTTGAAAAGTTTTCTTTTATGAATACTTTAATTCTAAATTAAGCCCTTAGGATTTTAAAGCATTAAAATTCAACCCTTATACTTTATAATATTATAAGTTAATAATATATATATATATATATATATATATATATATATATATATATATATATATAAGTGCAAGTCGTCTTACCATTAGTATGCCTCATTCACGAAGCCAGTCTATAAGAGGGGTATTAGGTTACTGCCTATAAAATGACAATTTAATGGGTGTCCACTCTCACCCACCGCTTCCTTGACTGGTGGAGGGTCGTTAGCCGAACGGGTAGGACAAGGACTACAATTATCCCTTCATTAAAAGTATTAATGATAAATACTAAGTAACTAAACTTTTTATAAATTCCCAATCTTAGTTACTTAGGAAAATGTGAATTTGGTGCTAACCCATGAAATTACACTTTGCACTTTGCTTAAGTCATTAGTGGAGCGCGTGTGGGTAACCGGCACACTAACCTAGATTTAACAAGGTAGGCAAAGGGTAACTTAATGTTTATCATAGTATCGTTGGAGCGCGTGTGGTTAACCGGCTCATCGATTGAGGGGTAAATATTAAGAGTACCAAGTATATTTGCATGGTTATTCACACCTTGTTATGTGATCCTCGGCATCCCAATCACAAAATTTGAGAGGGCACAATCGAGATTGAAACATGCCATTGAACAGTTCAATGAATCTCAAAAGATCTAGGAGTTTCAAATCCAAGTAAAACCTAATTAAATTATTTCGTTTTCATGGTGGAAATTGGTGAATCGTCATTCGCCTACCTTCAAATATTTTATAGCTTGGATCACGGCATCCCACTTCCAAGTTGTAAAAGTATTGCGTTGGGTCCTAGCCTTAATATTTCATATTGGGTGTTATATTAAGGACTTTAAATCAACTATCTTGAATATCTCCCAAAAGATGGCTAGCTCAGACATCTATGATCTTCCCAAATCTCTTAAGACTTCACTTCCACCACCTCCTCTAATTATTCTCCCTAACCCACAAGTACAAAGTCACTCAAGCCCTATTGGCAAGCAAGGTCTATGTGTGATCGCATCTTGGAGATGAACTCACATATTGACAAGCCGGGAGAGTTGGGTGTCAAAGTATTAAGAAGGTTGGATGTTCAATCACTTTCTAAGTCACATAGTGAGTTCCTTTGGGACTACTATGAAACAGACTATGGCATGACCCTTAATGATCTTATCTATTTGCTTGGTCAGCAATTATTTGAGGACTAGTAAAGCAAATTGATTAGGATATGAACTTCCCAATGGACATTGACAATGGTAACATTGGATATCTAGAAAAGCCTTCTCATCCCAAAGAAAGGGTTTGACCATAGTCAACTAGGTTGACCAAATGGTAAAGAGAAAGGCTAAGTCTGCGATAGTCCCATGTACCATTCCCAGTGAGTCCATATGTTTCTCTTGCCATAGGAAGGGGCATTGATTGCGAAGCTGCCTATTTACCTGAAAGATCATAAGGTTGATCAAACCAAGAAGTTTGACTCTGCTTCAGGTAAAGTCCACTATCTAACTCTATTAAGTTCCTATTTGAGATTCTTATACATGATGTGACTAGTTCACATGTTGATGTTTTAAGAATCAAAGAAAAAAGGAAGCTTAAAGGAAGTATATGTTGATTCTGATTGCGAAGATGGTTTTCGATCGCATGGTTCGATGATCAGAATTTTGAGCAGTTGCTTAAGAGTTATGATATATTGCTTGGGAATAGATAACAACAAGTTTTCATATGCATTTGCATTGTAAGGATAAGTTTTTCCACAAGTTTTTTTTTAAAAAAAAGGTTTTAATTTTATTTATTTTAAATATCCTTAGAGTGGCATTTGTGAAAAATGGTTGTTTATATGGTTCCATTGATAGCAATATTGGAAAATTGATTTGATTCTTTCGTTTGTGGTAGAGTCATAATTTCCAAATAAGGAAAGATTCTCATCACCCAAGTTTCAATTGGACCGAAACTTGGAATCATGCAATTTGTATGAAGAATGAGAACTTCCATCTTTGGAAAATTAAGACTAATTCCTTGTTCACATGTATATGTGAGTCAAGTGAAGGACAAAGGGATCAAGTACACATTCTTGTGCGCTAGTTAAAGTCCACCACAAAAGATCAATAAGACTATTCGTCATGATTTACTAAAGTTTAGTAAATATGGTTATACTTATAACCTTAAGTATAATTCTGAGACATTGGAAAAGTTTCAATGTATGGCAGAGCGAATGAGAAAAATCAAATTTGGCAGAAGGATAAAAGTGTCTCAAATCTGAAAAGATGGGAGAGCACTTTAAGTATCATGTTTTATGATCATCTTAATGATTATGAGACCTTATCACAATTCATCCTCTAAGTGCATTCTGATGGCTAAGAAGAGGAGTCATGAATTGTTGAAGTGGTTAAATCAAGAAGATGATTCATACTTCGTTCCAAAAAAAAATCTTAGAGTCATACTTGAGTGACATATCTTAAAGAAGGTTTATTAACACTTGTCAAATGTAAGAGTAAAAGTTTTCTACTTTTACATTTGAAGTTGGTAAGTTGTGATGTTTTGGATAAAAACAAAGACCAACTAAGGCCAATTGTGTGAAGTGTTTGTCTTGATTAGAATCCACCCTATCTCTTGAATATTTGACAAGAAAGTCTTATAGGTCAAGAAGACAGTGGGAGTATAAAAGATCATGAAATAGTTTCAAGAACTAATCAAGAATAAAACCTGTATTTCATCACTATCACACGACTAGAGGTTTATAACCTATCGTGTTGACATTTCTGTGCCTATTCTAGTAAAGTTGGCTATACATTTGAGTTCTACATGTTCTCAATTGTTTGCGTAACTACTTGGAAGCAATGGCATGCCCTGTAGTTAAGATTGCACAAGTTCAATCTATATGAGTTTGAATTTGTCACTAACCTTGTCTTGTGATTATGGTTTTGACAAATTCACGTGGATAAGAACACATACACAATATCATAAGGTTTCTCTCCGATTCATGAAAATGAGGGTGAGGAAACAATTCCACCAAGTAGATTTTAAGTAAGATAGCAATTATAATCTTTGCATTCTCAAAGTCGTTAGTGGAGCGTGCGTGGTTAACCGGCACACTAACAGAGACTTATGAGAAATAGAAAAGATCTAAACAATTGAGACTATGATTACGACATCCCTTTTCATAGTTCTGAAATTGTTTAGACACACCTGTAAGCTATCTAAGAGAAGGTGTATGATTTTGATAAAGTCTTATCAAAGCAATCTAGTATCAGAAATCTGAACTTTGGTAAGGGAGTCAATACAGTGCTGATTTCTAGAAGTCCAGCTGTTTTCTGGATACATGTCAAAGCTAATGGGAGCATAAGTGTTATGCTGATAATCATCATGTTAGTGGGAGCATGATAATTATGACAAGTATTGCAAGATTAGCAATGTTAATTATAGAAAACAAAAGACTTTCAATTCGTGAAGTTGCAAGGGTTGGAAGAGTTGTTTTTCTATAATTAAGGGAGAGGAAATTATACTTCATTTCAATTCTAAAAGGCTTAGATTGAGTTTTTTAATTAGATTGAGAATTTTAATCATTTTAGTCAAGAATATATATATATATATATATATATATATATATATATATATATATATGAATTTCAAGTTGGGTTGGTTTAACTTAAGGAAATTCTATATATTGCATTCTCAAAATTTGATTATGATTACGGCATCCCTCTTCATAGTCAAATTTTGAGAAACATGGCAAAAGACTGGTCTAGAATCATGTCTTTATGTGAGATATCATCTATCGTGTCCCATTTGCTTTCGGTACAAGATCGATTACATGTGCTATAATATTTTTCCTTTCTAAGTTTTCCAAATGCCTTGGGGCATTAAGGAGGGAAAAGGTATAGAATTGGATATGACTAAAGTGATTAAGCAATTGTCGAGGACAATCTAAGGTTCTACCAAACATTGGTTGCTCAGGGACAGTTGGAAGTATAGTGTTAACTCTGGGAGGAATATATTGACATAGTCTGAAAAGAGGCAACTCTTGTTCAGAAGTAGTAGTCAAAATGGGAATATGGAGTTGTCTCCATAGGTGGAAGCAATCTGTGTAAGATTAAGAAAAAAACTTAATGCAAGAAGCATGTTCAAAGCAATGGACTTTGAATATGAGACTTAGTTTCCATGGAGTAGAACTTCATTGGAATACCCTTAATGATTGTTGACAAGTCTTTGTGACTTTGTACATATTCATTACAAGAGGGTCACTGTATATAAGTTTAAAATCTAACAGATTTTGATAAATGATAGGAATTTGGAATTCTTACATTTAAGACAAGGATTTGGGAGTGTGAAAAGAGAATCATTGAAAGTATGTTCAATCGATCTAGTTCACAAAGTAAGGATCATAGACAAACATAGAGTGCTTACTTGGTGTATGGCAAAGTTATTGTTTAGAAAAACATAGTGTACATGCTTGGAGCATGGGACAACTAGTGTTTTTAATTCAAGTATAAAGTTGATAAAACCGAAACAATGAATAATGAGTAATCAGTATGGTGATAAATAAAAGTGGTCTATTTATATTCATAGGGCTTGATACCATATTTGATTCATTTATTCTTGTGTTTCATTTTGCATGTTTTGACTTCCAGAATAAACTAGGTCATTCTTTCCGAATGACTAAGTTATTCAAACCATCCACAGTTGGTCATATGTTGGAAGTAGATATGAATCAAGACTGTCATGAGTTGGCTTGTAGAGGTCCAAGCTGGTGGATAAAGTGGTGCTACAACACTCATGAGTGCTCATAAGTTCTGAGTATTGGATTCAACCCGCGCTCATTTGAATCACTTCATGGATTTTATCACGAGTGATCATGAGACGATAATATCTTATATTCTTCAAACCTAGAGATATGAGTTGTTACTATGAGTTGGTTATACATTGATTGCACGAAAATGCATTTGGTAACTCGATGTTATAAAACGTGCCTTTGTGTATGATTCAACAAGTAGTAGAACAAGCCATATGAGTCGAAGTTTATCCATTCCTTTTACCTTCAGAATAAAAGCGATATCTGTGGGCCCCTCGATGATTTAGCGATCACACATGTGTGTGCTTGGCCAAGCCAGGACTGATTTGATTTGTTCAATCAGTTTGTCATCATAAATCAGAAATCGGGAAACAACAAATGGACTGAGAGAATGATTGATAATCCATGTCTCAGTCCATATGATATCTAGAATGGAGGAATATATGATCCCTTGTCTAATGGACAGGTCGTTGACAAGGCCAGAGTTCGACAACGGCTTTAAGAGCTACGATTGCCAGTTATGTTTTGAAGTCATACTCAATAATAGTTTTAGACTTATCCAAGTGGGAGACTGTTGGATTAATGTCTAAGTCCATAACTATATTTGGTATGTACTTGACCCGACCCGGCATGGTCCATTTGGGTTGCACTTCACCGGCACAATTTATATGGATAGTCTTTTGAGAATAGTATATTATGATTTATATTAATATATTATAAGTTCTAATATATTAATATGGAATCATATTATTTAATTAGTATTGATCAATAATTAATTTAGAATTAATTAAGTGATAAAAAGGAACTAATTAAATATGGACTCTTATATATATATATATATATATATATATATATATATATATATATATATATATATATATATATATATATATGTGGAATGGGCCAAGTTCATTGAGGTTGGAATAAGCTTTCATGGGGTAGTCCATGGAGCTTTTAACCCATGGATCCTATGTAAATGAAAGGTCATGGGTATTAGGGTTTACATGGATGTAACCCTAATCCTCCATAATATATAAAGGGGTCCTTGGCTCACAAAAATGTACACTAGTATATGAAAATAAGAGTGGGTCGATTTTAGTGTGCATACATATTCTCTCAAGTTCTTCCAAGGTGTTTTGGTGATTTGTGATTCCACTTGAGGCTTCCACACTATTGGGGCTAAGCTCTTAAAGTTTGAAGACATCAAGCTACATCAAAAGGTATGTCATCTATCTAGAACTTTGTAGTATAGGTGCTTCATAATATGCTAGTTAGGATGAAACCTTGGAATATTTAATATTTGCATGTATAATAGAGAAAACATAGATCCAAGGTTTATAGGGTTGCATGTACACCATAGGAGTGTTAGAATGCTCAAAAACCCATCAATTATAACCAGAGTCTCCAGCAGGGGATTGAAACATTGGGTGTATAGATTTATATTGGGATTGACAATCCCGCACTCGGACTGCTAGCTACAGTCAGGCATACATGCCTGTGAGTGACAATTGTTATCATCAACTTTCAGCGCATTCATAGCGTTGGGTCCGACCATCTAGTCAGTATGGTTATAATAACTCATTAAAAGATATTAACAATACGTTAGTGTATAATTATCTAAACTTAAGTGCATTTTCAAAGTACTAGTTTACAAGATACAGTTTACAAGATACAATTTACAAGATACAATTTACAAGATACAGTTTACAAGATACAATTTACAAGATACAGTTTACAAGATACAGTTACAAGATACAGTTTACAAGATTCAGTTTACAAGATACAGTTTACAATATACAGTTTACAAGATACAGTTAATAAGATACAAGTTTACATAAAGATCACAAACACAAAACATTGATGTACAAATAGAACAGTTTTATACAAATACAACTACTTTTCATATACAACAGAAAATATAGGATTTTCTGGAACAGTTTACATATTCAAGAAACAGAAGATATTCTTACAAAACATAAATGCTTATGCACTCACTCAACTTTATGTTGATACTCTTTTTTCAAATTACTTGTATTCTCAGGGAACCAGTAGACAGGTACACCCCGAGCTTTTGAGAAGATGGAGCTATTTATGTCTTGTCTTCTTCTTTTGTACAACTTTATAGATTCAGTATACAATGTGAAACACATGTAAATATTTATACTTTTTAATACAGTGGTTGTTTGTACTTTGATTACTATTATACATGTGTTGTGATACTACAAATGAAGTCCTCCACCTCCGGATGTTTCCGCCGTCTGGTTTGGGGGTGTGACACGCCGTGTCCGCCGTTATGGCACATCTCAATGCAAATAACACTAGTGAAAATGGAAGTGGTGTAGGCAATTCAAACCGTAGTAACAACCAAGGAAATCGACAAGTACCTACCTATAAGAATCCTTCAACTCACAAATCTAAGATCAATAAACGAAAGTTCTGGAACAAAAAGAAGAGCGGAGTATCTCCAAAACTTGCCAGGAGGGAGCAAACTGCGGCAACCCCTACAACCACAACATCTACTACTCCAGCACCAACGACAGTGCGTCAATATGCTGGAAATCTTCCAAACTACAACAAGTGCAACTATCATCATACTGGATCCTGCCGAGTGTTGCGTTGCATTGGGTGCAACAAAAATGGGCATACTTTCCCTTTTTGTAGAAACCCAACCCAACACATCACTTCAACCACCGATGCTATTACCAGTCAGATATGTCATGCATGTGGTGAATTAGGGGATTTCAAGAGAGATTGTCCAACAGAGAAGAATGACGGAGGAGTAGGAGGTGTTTAGCAACGGGACGTAGTGAAACAACAAGGATCCCTACTAGATCATATACAAGGGAGGCATTACCGTCTGACAAACACTCTTTCCAGATCAAGTTAATAACTAAGAGATCTCGACGTCATCATTCAAACTCAATTGGCTTGGTCCTCACCATACCAATTGTATGTTCTACGGATTTAATATTCGCCTTAACTAGCCGACTAACAAAGCCATCGTCACTCATAGCGGTGAACCCGACGCAAACCCCAGAATCATCACCAGCCTCAAACTTTCGAAGTACTCATGTGAGGAGTACCACACTTTTCGTAGTTTTCCCTCAATAAACCTTTCAAGAATACCGCACGTATAGCAAGTCAACTTCAAGGGTAGCGACAGGTGGGCCATACGGTTAAACTATCACCACTTGGGACATACATCAGGGTGGTTTATAACTAGGATCCTACGGATTTCGGATGTGTGATTCCGCCTTATCTCTTGTTCCTTGTTTGGTTGTGGACTTGGGGCAGAATCACCCGGCTAACAATCTAACCGATCTTAACTATATACGACTTGAATAAACTAAGTAATGATAGGGGAACCAGGTATAAGAACCTACCGCGACTTCAGGTGTGACAACCGTCAATTTTTAGTCAAGTCAAAGTCAACAAGTCAAACCGGCCAACCCAACTAACCCTTGTATATTAGGGTTTACATTAGGTTTTCTATTGTACAACGCACCATCATAATGCAAAGTATCACTTAGAGTTTTCACGTGTTCAGAAAATCTAAACCCAAATCAAGGTAAGTGATGGAACTACTCAATAAAACACTGATACATACCCTTCAGGGGTGTATAACACTCTTAACAAGTCATAACGGGGTTTACGAACCTTGCATTACAAGGAAAAACACTGATAAAAGTCACAAACTAAGTCTCTCTCAATCTCTCTCACTCTATCAAAATCTCTCCCTAATCTCTCTCAAAATCTCTTTCAACTTTTTATAATCATTCGGGGCATCCCGACACTTAACTTGGTCAAACATTACTCAAAACGGGAAGTTTATTTGAAAAACAGCCCTTAAGGACCGAAACCCTAATAGAACCGAACATCCCTTAATGAACCGAAGTCACCTTCGGGTTCGGCTCCTTGTACCTTCGGTTCGGATTCATGAAGCGTCTCTCGGTCCATTTCGCTTCTTCCGCCTTCGGACTATTTCGCTTCAAAGCCACCTTCGGTCCTACCCTCGCAACCGAACCCTTCTCGGACCGAAGCTGCTTTCGGTTCTCAGCACCATGGACCGAACCAACCTTTGATTCTAAGCTCCAAGGACCGAGCTTCGCCTCCTGACCTCGGATTCTCGCAGATTCATTCTTCTTTTCCTGGTTTTCGATCCTTTTCGCGTTTTAAGCCCGTTTTTCGTGATTTTAACGTTGGATTTTCATCCAAACTCATATTTTGGCATATAAGACCCTAAATATTCATAAATTAATCATATTTTGGGGGAAATCCTTGTCCAAGAATAAAATCTATTGGGTTAGATTTTAAGGTGGAGTGTTGACTTTGCCGTAAAGTTATGACACAAGCAACCTCTCACACCCACTCCATGACATTTTATGTCACTATTCACATCTGAAAAGTCAATCCCTTGTACTCTCACCCTTTCCCCCACAAGTTTCCTTGAACCCATACACACAAAGAAACTTTACTACTCATTCTCCCTAGATCACCAACACTTCACCAAAAGCAAACACACTTTTTTTCTCTCTCACTTCCTCTCCAAGATTTCGAGATTCTCCAAGAGTTTTGAGCTCTTCATCCTCTTTTGGGTAAGTAACTTCATCTTTCACTTGATTATCTTACACCCTTTCACTCAAATCATGGATTCCTTACACAAATATCATCATATTTATTCATAGAATCTTCAAGCATCTCCCAAGTGTTCTTGACTTGGAAACTCCTTTTTCTTCATCATCCATCTACTGAAATCAGTCAAGGTGAGTTCATACCCCCACATTTTCATGTTTTCTTCAAGTTTTAGGGAGGGGGGGGGGAATACAAGTTAAAACATCAAAAACTTTAACTAATCTCAAACATCAGCTTTCAACAGGAAAGTTTAGTTCCATTCACGGACTGTTTTGACCATATTAAACTTAATATCTTTCAAAACTGTTTAACATGAAAATAGTTCAGGTTCATACCTTTAAAATGACTACTTTCACATCTCCATACGATTTTTCTACAATTTATGGTGATTTTTACAAAACTGCCTATCATTTCAGAAACGAATTCGGACCAATCTGTGAATATGAACATTTTCACACAAGTTAGAGACTTCTAAAAATCATAATAAAAATTATGAATAAATTAGACACATTTTGTAAACTCTCAGAGCTTACGGATTCAGTTTTTGACTTCGTATGATTTTGCTATGATGTTTTTAAAACAGCGCAGAAAGATTAAAAACTAGTTACATAGCTTACAATATTAACAACACTTTGTAGTATGTTGAGCAAAGTGCATAGCAATAAGTTTCTAAATGTTGAATGTATTTCTTGTTAGTTTATCATCATAAATAGAATTTAGTCATTCATGATAAGGTCTTTCATTCATTTCGAACACATATAATAAACTACAATAAGTATAGTTTATGGATTTTACAATAAAAGCATACTACATGAAAAAGGTTTTACTCTCAAATCAAACAGGTTTTTCATATACTACATGATAAACTATAATAGTAATAGTTTATGGATTTCATATCACGAATTTGTCACATAAAAGGTGATTTCACTTCCACCACGGAAGAGGTTTTATATTCAAACTATATGTAAACTAGTTAACGTAAGTTGTGAGACAATTCTTCCATCGTACTCTTAGAGTACGGGTTCAAATTCCTGTAAGTTATAACCAGAGTCTCTTGTAGGGAGAGAGTGATAATCGTGTATAGATCTATATTGGGATTGACACCCCACACCTCGCTGCTAGCTACAGCCGGACCTGCAGGTCTACGGGTGACAAGAGTCATAGGATCTTGACGTCTGAAAAACGTTGTTGGAGGTTATTTCTCGTTATAGTATGGTTATAACGACTCACATAGGGAGTTAACAATCTTTCAAGTTTACAGGGAAAATTCTATTTTGAAAAGGGGTTTTATCTATTTAAAACTACAAACACGTTATAGGTACAAAACACACACATATTCTCGGTCTTGGGATTTAGGAGTACATGACTTTTATAAGGAAAATATTGGATTTTCTTTGGAAACACATTTCTATTAAAACTACGTTTCATCTAGAATTGTTAGACTTCATCTATAATTGCTAAGTGTACATGTTAGAGTTATATATGAATTTAGTCGCAATCGACTTAGAATTGGTGGAGTCGCCTTACTTCCTGTTCCTTGTTTGGTTGTGGACCTAGGGCAGACCCATTATATTCGACGGTTTATTTAACTTAAATTTTATATAACTTATATACACTGGGTGATTATAGAAGGAATCTACGGGTATTTCTAGGGTACATTGTTGCATAACATAGGAGCTTTCTTTTCACACTTAATAAAGAAAATATTGAATGTTCTGGAATCATACTTTGTCGCTTTTACAAGGAAAACTGTTTCTTTCTCAAATAAAACTCTTATTAACTCACCAACTTAATTGTTGAAACTTTTCAAAACTACTTGTATTCTCAGGAAATCAGTGAAACAGGAAATCAACAACATTTTGAGGATGGGACGTTAAATCGTCAAACAGTTCATTTTGTCATCATAATGTAATTGATTTGAAACATGTAAAGACATTATGTGGTGTAACTTTTTCAATTATATTTATGATGGTTGTATTTACTTTGAGCACTATTATACTCGTTGTTGTGATACTATACATGAAGTCCTCCACCCCCGGACGTTTCCGCCATCCTTGGTTTGGGGGTGTGACATCAGGACGCAGCTGCCGGGAGTACGGATGGACTCGACACCATTAAGGTAATCATTAATAGATTAACCAAAACCGCGCGCACCCCATGAGTAAAAGAGACAAACGAAATAGAGAAACCGACAAGGACTTACATTAAGGAAAATTGTACGACTACACGGAGTACCGATATCCATTATCTCCGATAGGGATAGTAGATCTACAGTACAGCTCTGACAGTCGCTACACGAACCTACTGGGACTAGATTTGGACATGTGTACAGCCTACCACCCACAGACCGAAGGACAGAAACCAAGGACCATTCAAACGCTAGAGGACATGCTAAGAGCTTGTGTGATAGACTTTGGTAAAGCTTGGGATGCTCATTTACCCCTTATCGAATTCTCATACAATAATAGTTATCACACTAGCATCAAAGTTGCTCCGTGCGAAGCCCTCTATGGCCGTAAGTGCAGATCACCCCTGTGCTGGGATGAGGTGGGTGTCACACCCCCGGACCAGACGGCGGAAACGTCCGGAGGCGGGTGACTTCATTGTGCAGTATCATAACAATTTAATATAAATGAAACAGAGCAATCCAAACATCATACATTGAGATAACAAACTTACATTGTTTGCATATTGTATTTGTCCTTCGAGTTACACAAAAGAGACATAAGTAGAAAATTCCAAGGTACAGCTAAATAGTCCTGCATCCGCGTCCCTTTTACCTGCTTACTAGATCCCTGAGAATACAAGTCGTTTTGAAAAGCGTCAACTAAAAAGCATTTTTGTATAAAATCGTTTAGACTTGTTTAGAATCGTTCTTATTGTACTATCCGAAAATCCGATATTTTCTATGAAATCGTTTGAAGTCTTGCCTTGAAAATCATGGATATATGTGTGTGCCTGTCATTACTTTTGTTCATCCTTATAAGGAGTGATTTTGAAAAGTAGTGTAATTTGTAAAAGCGAGCTGTGTACGAGAATAGTTCTTTTGAATAGTAATAGTCAACCGTTTCCAGAAAAACCTCTTTATTTTCAAAAAGAGAATATGGTTGAAAGTCTTGTTCCTCTTATCGAGTAAAATTGAGTGTGCGTTCTAGTTTATCGTTATCAAAATCGTAGAAAATCGTTTTCTCCAGAAAATCCTATATTTTCTGATATAAAATATTCGTAAGTTCTAGTTCCAACTATGTATATGTGTGGGTTAGATTATCGTTTTCAAAATAGTTTACAAACGTTTTCCATAGAGTCCTACGCTTTTTAATTTGTAAAATAGCAGTATTACGACTCTATACTTGTTAGGAGGAAGAATCAACATGAAAATTGTGGACTTTCTATGCGATGGAAAAAGGACAGTCAACGCAACAAATGTGGACCATCACTTATCATGCATAGGACGGTCAACACAACGTGTCAAAATTTATTTATGAGGTTTTCCTTACATAAATTTCTATTTTTTTTTTTGTTTTTTTAAGAACGGCAACATAAATTTCTAGTTAATATAACATATTCTAGTGAGTCGTTATAACCATACTTATCTGATGGAGTGCCTGTTTTGGCGTTTCTCAGGCGCCCTCAGTTTGGAAAAGACATTTGTCACCCTAGACTGGCCTGTCTAGCTGTAGCGAACAGCGAAGGTGCGTGGTATCAACCCCGTATAGATCTATACACAAATTTCTGCTCTCCCTCCAGGAAACTCTGGCTATAACTCCTTATAGGACTTAGACGTACACTAATATATTTATATTTAGGTACTTTTGAGATTTGTCTGACTAGAATATTAACAACCTTTTGAGCAATCGTTAGAGATCCATTATTTATTAGATAAATAATGAAATTCGTACTTATTGAATAGAAATATCATTCTCGTTCCATATCTTGATTGTGCTCGTTAACTAGGTGCTTTTGTTCGTTCCTTTTTGTTTATTGAAAAATAAGTCATTTAGTCAAGAGAAAAAGTGTCAAGTTATAATTTGTATAAATTTATAACTGCCGGTTATGACACGCATTTTCTGTTTTATGACATATAGAACATTACTTATGTTGTTGGAGGTTTTACTACAACAGTTTATGACATGCAAATATTTCTGTCATAAAGGCTCTATTTGTGTATTTTCTTGACGCAAACTTTTATATTGAATATTTATAAAATACTCCCTGATAGTTTGCAAAATAGTCACAAAGCTCCCATTTTCGAAAATCACTAGAAATAGTGTCAACTTATCAAGGTCCATTTTTATAAGTTTTATCTCTAGACACGAAAGCATAGATAAAGGGGTTAAGTTGGACACAACCCATAGTTGGGAGGCTCTTTTGTTCACAAAGTATCCTCTGTTCCTTATGAAGATGTGAAATCTTACATTCATGAGGATATTACTAAAATAATAATTTAATAATATTTCACACACACATACAAACATACGTATACATGCAATTATTCAAGTATTTAGGCAAGATTTAACTTGTACTCTCCCCCAAAAACATTAAAATATTGAAAAAGATGGGGTATGAAGCTCACCTTGAGTTGGTTGAGGAGTTCCAGAGGCGCTGGGCGAGTTCCGAAATCAATCCTCACTTCCGGAGTCAGGTGCGAAACGGGTAAGTCCGGACCGAGGCATTCCGAGATGAGAAGTTGTCCGGTGCAAGGTCCTTCCGGAGCAAGCCTTAGTCTTCCGGAGTCACTTCAGAGGTTTCGAAGAGGGGGGGGGGGGGAAGGTTCCGAAGATGCTTCCTCTTGGCCCTTAGAAGGCATTTCAGATAAGAGGGTTCCGGATCAGGAGGGTTCCAGACCAAGAGGGTTCCGGCCAAGAGGTTCAGGACCAAGAGGGTTCCGGACCATGAGGTTCAGGACCAAGAGGGTTCCGGACCAAGAGGGTCCTTTTGGGTTTCCTCTTCCGGTTTTGAGCTGTTTTCGACTAAGGAAGGTGCTTAGAGAGATTTGAGATACATGGAGAGATTTGGGAGAGATTTCACATACTTGGAGAGATTTGGGAGAGATTTGATATACGTGGAGAGATTTCACATACTTGGAGAGATTTGGGAGAGATTTCACATACTTGAAGAGATTTGGGAGAGATTCGATATACATGGAGAGATTTGCATTCTAACTCTACATGGCTCATTAGGAACTCATATTGTACACTTAGAAGTGTTAGCACAAGACTCACAATAGTCCTTGCTTACTTGAGGACGAAATTTCCTAGCCAAAAAGGCTAGTTGTGACATCATCCCCCCGATAGAGGGAATTTCGTCCCGAAATTCTTTCGAAATGTAGGGTCATGAATACGGGAATAGGGGAAAGTACTTTCGATTCATCTGGTTTTCGCGTTCCCAAGTGATTTCCGGTTCACGTCTAGCGTTCTCTCGAACCTTCACAATCAGGATGCGGTTTTGTGTTGTGTACTTAACTTTTCCGTTCATTGTCTTGATAGGCCGATCAATGATTAGGAGTTTCTAGTTCACCTTAGTCTTGTCTAGTGGGACTTGGAGAGTTGTCCGATAGATACTTTCTAGGTTCGATACATGGAATACAGGGTGTGCGTTACTAAATTCGAAGGGTAATTGGAGTTTGTAGGCTACCGGGCCGATCCGTGCGAGGATCTCGAAGGGTCTGGTGCATCGGGAGTTTAGTTTACTTTTCCTTTTGGTTCGAGTCACTCTTCTCTGAGGGGAGTTCTTAAATAATACACTTATCCCCTACTTGGGATTTCAAGGTTTTAAGATGTGATCTACATAGTTCCTTGTCGGTGTTATGATGTTTGGGGTCGTGTTTGGGTTTGGACTATCCTTTCCATGGTTTCTCGAATAATATCGGTTCTAGTGAGTGTGCTATTGGGCGTGTGTCATCTTGTCGACTGGGTATCTCCCATCTCAGACTAATAGAGGATGACCTGTATCTCTGGCCACACCGGGCCTCAAGGGGTGCAACTCCTATGCTCGAGTGGTAGTGGCTGTCATATGAATACTCGTTTAGAAGCAAATGGGTATCCCAAACCTTGTCAATGTCCATTACACATGCTTCTCTTCGGGATGTGGGTTCTTGTTTACCTTGACCTCGACAGGTGGAATTTCTAGAGTTTCGGTGGTCTGACACTTATGAGCGCTGAGCACATTGAAGGTGAAATGTCCAAAACTAGTTCCTTATGTTAATCGGAGACTATGAGTTATTGGGCCCTTTCTTGGCGAGGCCTTTTGAATGGTCTTCTAGGGATCGGGATCCTGGTGTCCTAGAAATAGGGGTTTTTTTTACGCCCTAAGTGTAGCGCCTGGTTCCTGGTACGTATTTCTTTCTAAGTATTTTGCATTTTTAGCCTTGGACTCGGCGAGTTGAAGGACCAACTCGCCGAGTAGAAGCGGGACGGGACGTGAAATTTAAGTGATGTACTCGGCGAGTCAGGTCCCGGACTCGGTGAGTAGACACTGTCTGGACAAAAACCCTAATCTGAGGGTTTGCACCCTATTTAAACGACCTTATGCAGCCTCCATCGCCCCTTTATGCTCCCAAACACCCCTCATTGAAACCCTAGCCGTTATTGAAGCAATCTTAGGCATTTGGAGTGATTTTGGTGCTTTTGTGACCCAAGGAAGGAAGGAAAAGCTTGAAGGATCAAGAGGAGGCTAGAAGGATCCGATTTTGAGCATCATTTGCAGTCTACAGAAGGTATAAAGTCTATACCTTGTTTGTTCTTTTGATAGATCCCATTTTGTGGAGTTCTAGGGCTTTTCTAAGCCATTTTGGTCACCAACCATGATTGCAAGCATGGTTTGGGGTTGATGTTTCGGATCTAGGTCCTTAGAGGGGTTATAAGGCAGACAGGAGTGGCTTTTGCACTCAAAGAAGGCCCCATGCATTGTATGAGCTTGTTTTAGGACCTTTTGAGCTCAAAGTCCCATGCAAGCACGTAAAGGTTGTAACTTTACGTGGTAGATCGATTGTAGAAGCATAGATCTATCTTTTGATCAAGGGTTGTACATCAGAAATCGAAGATTTAGTGAGGGGATGTGACCAACTCGACGAGTCCATTCTTGGACTCGGCGAGTCCTGGGGTTCTGTCCCATATCAGTTGGGGGTCAAAAGGAGCCAGTTGAGTGTGGAAAGGTTTTAGGGAGTCCCGGGGAGTGACCCAACGTTCTGGACTAAGCTATGGTTCTGGAATTCATGGGACTCGGCGAGTGCATGAACGGACTCGGCGAGTCCAAGGCAATCTTCTTAAGGATGAAGATGAACTCGACGAGTTGTTCGTCAACTCGGCGAGTCGAGGACATAACTTGTTCATCAGATGAAGGTGAACTCGACGAGTTGTTCATCAACTCGGCGAGTCGGATGAGTTTTCATGTGATGTTCATATGAGAGGAGAACTAGTCGAGTTTACGGCCCAAATCGATGAGTGGGGTCATGAATGAGGACTAGTAAAGGGTGAGGGACTCGGCGAGTTGGCGACCCAACTCGGCGAGTCCGGTCAACTAGAAGTTGACTTTGACTTGGACTTGGTCGGGGGTAAAATGGTCATTTTACCCTAAGAGTAGATATCAGTTTCTAACGAGTGTTTGTGGGGATTGTAGCTGGAGGATTTCCGGAGCAGCAGCGGACGGAGGTTTCCCGCACAGATTATCAGCAGCTTCTTGTACGAGGTGAGTTACCTTCCAGTAGGGGTGGGTCTAAGGCCACAATGCAGGCCCACCAATGAGGAGTATTTAGAAGATGATTGTCTTTGTGATAATTATCTTGGTCTGGTTATGTGCTTGGTTATGAGTTATATCTGTATGATATGTTACGTGCATGATAGGGATAGTTTCCCTGACAGTGGTCCTTAGGACCAAAGGGTAGGTCAGTACCCGGATATGCCTGACTGTATGCTTATATCTTGTTATTGTATGCTAGTGGTAGGGGTGGAATAGTCCCCAGTTACCGGTTGAAAGATACCGATGATGGTTACCAGTTGAAAGATACCGATGATGATTACCGGTTGAAAGATACCGATGAAGATTACCGGTTGAAAGATACCGATGATATTGTATGGTGGGGGAACTCACTAAGCTTTGTGCTTACGGTTTCAGTTTTGGTTTCAGGTACCTCTTCGTCTAAGGGGAAGGAGTCGGCGGCGTAGCATCGCATTACACACACACATGATTTCCGCATAGGAGTTTTCTGGGACTGTACTCTGATATGTTAGTAGTTTATGACTTGGGTTTCAGACATGATACATTGTTTTATGAGACGACATGTTTTCACAGTATTTTCTAATGGATGTTTTTATGAGTTATTTAAATAAAAATGAAATTTTTGGGCGTGAATTTTGGATGTTACAAGTTGGTATCAGAGCCCTGGTTTGAGGGATTCGGACACACCCTCGGGGGTGTCTGGACTCAAACCGAGGGACTAAAAGATTTTTTTTTACAAAGAAAATGGTTTTCTAAAATCTAAATGGAAGGATTTTAAGAAAGACGAGGTGTGTGATGCATGTGAACGGCCTGGCTCAAGTAAGTTTTCCCCAAGATACCCATACTTGCTATGTTATGCTATATGGTTTTGATTCAGAAACTGCATGCTAGAATAGGACTAAGGATCTAGAAGGATGCCTTATATGCCTGTTGTATGAGCTGTATGCTAGGACTGTTTAGTCAGCAGTAGGATGGCCTGTGTAGGTTATACCTGGTTTGGTTACCCAATACACGAATGCTGCTTGCTTTGTGCTATGGGGGTCCTGGCCATTTTCGACTAACTAAGGAGCAGATATGTAACAGTATCTGCAAGTTAGTTAGGGGGAAGTAGTGGGGACTCCTGGTGCAGCTGATGGCGGAGGGTAGGTCGGAGAGTGCCCTAGGGAAGCCTAGGATGAGGTCAGTGGAAAGGATATCGGTAAAAGGGACTTGGTGAAGTCGAAGCAATCCTTGAGGAAAGTATATGTAGATGTGGAAGGTAGTATGGGCTCGTACTACTGAAAGCAGAGGACCCGTACTCGAATTAAGGAGGGCCTAGATGGAACCGGGAACCTTGGAGAGTGCGTTAGACCTCTCGGGAGTATGTATGATCCTGACATTTATGCGTGTATTTTCAGCATGGTGACCACGCGACATGGAGCAGGAGGTTCCGGATCAGGATCAGGATCAGGCTCGGGTGCAGGATCCGAGCAGGTTGATGGCGGCCTGCGCGAGTTCATCGCGTCTGAGATCACGAGAGGCATCCTTGAGTTGACCCCTGTCATTTTCGGGTCGATCAAGGAAGGGATTGTTGAGCTGATGGAGGATCGCCTCCGAGCATTCAGGAGTGATATGGCGTCTAGCCAGGTGGGTACGTGCACACTGTCCTTTAAGGACTTTCGAGGGAGTGGTGCACCAGATTTCCATGGGGTGAAAGACCCCATTGCTGCCAGGAGATGGATCGCAGACATCGAGTCTGTGCAGCTGACGAGCTTCTGCCCGGAGGGGTCGAAGGTGAGATATGTTGCAGGATGCTTACGAGACAGGGCCGGAGATTGGTGGGAGTCATTTGGTGACTCGTTGGGAGCCTCGGCTGTTGAGGCTATGACCTGGTCAGACTTTGTGACTAGATTCAGGGCGTAGTTTGCACCAGCTGTTGAGCTTCAACAGCTGGCTAGGGAGTTTTTGGACATGAGGCAGACTACAGAGACTGTGGCGGAGATCACCGCCAAGTTCCGGGAGAGGGCATTGTTGGTGCCCCAGTATGCGGGAGATGAGGATATGAGGAGGACCCGCTACCATGACATGCTACGAGCTGACATTCGGGAGCATGTTAGTTTTTCATCTTGCCCTACCTTGGATTCCATGATTGCCAGGGCTAGGGAGAGGGAGATTGATCTGGAGCACATCCAGAAGAGGAAGGCAATGGAGGGGCTGACGACGGGAGCTTCGAGGAAGAAGCCCAAGGGATCCGATGGTAGGCCGAAAGGCCAGACAGGACGGGACCGCTGTGGGAAATGCGGTCGGTCACACGAGGGAGCTTGTCGCACTGGGCCGGGTTCAGGCTGCTATAAGTGTGGCAAGGTTGGGCATTTTGGTAGGGATTGTACTGCCCCCGCCCCCACGATACAGATGACAGACTTGATTTGCTTCCATTGAAATCAGAGGGGCCACAAGAGGGCCAATTGCTCGAGATTGTCATCAGCGTCAGCAGTAGCGCCAGCAGCGGCGCCGGTCTCAGCGACGACGCGGGTTGCAGATAGCCGGAAGGTCAAGACAGAGGCTCCCGTGGTGCGGAGCCGAGCATTTCAGCTGACAGCCGAGGAGGCACGCGCTGCACCCGATGTGGTGACAGGTATGACTTCTTATTTATGTTTTATGGTTCACTGCTGTGATTTTGGTTATGTGATGAATGTGCCCTGTTTAGGATCGTTCCATGTGAACGGTATCCCAGTTCAGGTATTGTTTGATTCGGGTGCCACCCGATCCTTCGTCTCTCTTGCGCTTAGCAAGAAGTTCCCGGAGTCTTCAGACATTTTGGATTTCCCTCTAGAGGTCGAGATTGCGGACGACCGGTCAGTGCGAGCATCAGAGGTCTACCGGGATTGTGTTTTGAGGCTGTTCGAGGAACGTTACCTGGTGGACTTGGTTCCCATACCTTTGCGGGGGAACAAGGTTATTATTGGTATGGATTGGCTGAGCCCCAATGGGGCAGTGATTGACTGCGCGCAGCAGTCAGTGAGGATTAGGACCCCTGGTGGGGAAGAGCTGGTGATTCAGGGCGAAAGGCCACAGCGAGGGCCAGCATTATGTTCAACAGCGAGAGCTAGGCGTTACCTTCAGCAGGGTTGCGCCGGTTATGTCGCCTATGTTATGGATACCCGGGAGATGGGTAGGGCGACGGTGGGCGATGTGTCCATGGTACGAGAGTTTGCGGATGTATTCCCCGAGGAGCTGCCTGGGATACCTCCGGAGCGACAGGTGGAGTTCAGGATCGACCTAGTCCCTGGTGCGGCTCCGATAGCCAAGGCACCGTATCGGTTGGCTCCTCCTGAGATGCAGGAGTTGTCTACACAGCTGCAGGAGCTGTTAGACAAGGGCTTTATTAGACCGAGCAGTTCACCCTGGGGAGCCCCGATTCTGTTTGTGAAGAAAAAGGACGGGTCGCATCGGATGTGTATAGACTATAGGGAGCTGAATAAGGTAACGGTGAAAAACCGTTACCCACTCCCGAGGATTGACGACCTCTTTGACCAGCTACATGGAGCATCTTGGTTCTCCAAGATTGATTTGCGTTCAGGGTATCATCAGATGAGGGTCAGAGAGGAGGATGTGCAGAAGACGGCGTTTCGGACGCGTTATGGCCACTATGAGTTCGTGGTGATGCCTTTCGGGCTCACCAATGCTCCTGCCGCATTCATGGACCTCATGAACCGCGTGTGTAGACCGATGTTAGACCGGTCTGTGATAGTGTTTATCGATGATATCTTGGTTTACTCCAAGACGCGATAGCAGCATGAGGAGCACCTGCGAGAGGTTCTAGAGACTTTGAGGAGGGAGAGCTTGTATGCTAAGTTCTCCAAGTGTGAGTTCTGGTTGCGCGAGGTGCAGTTCCTTGGGCACCTTGTCAACCAGAATGGGATTTCGGTAGATCCGGCCAAGGTGGAGGCCGTGATGAGATGGGAGGTTCCGAGGTCTCCATCTGAGATTCGGAGTTTCCTAGGGTTAGCCGGCTACTATCGGAGATTCATTCGCGATTTCTCCAAGATAGTCGTACCCCTGACCAGGCTAACGAGGAAAGCTGTGGTCTTTCATTGGGGGCCTGAGCAGCAGGCTGCATTCGAGACGTTGAGGCAGAGATTGTGCGAGACACCAATCTTAGCCCTGCCAGAGGGCATGGAGGATCTTGTTGTATACTGCGATGCGTCCATCTCGGGTTTGGGCGCAGTATTGATGCAGAGAGGGCATGTCATTGCTTACGCTTCGAGGCAGCTGAAGCCTCACGAGGCGAACTACCCGACGCATGATTTGGAGTTGGGGGCTGTTGTGTTCGCCCTCAAGATTTGGCGTCATTACCTCTATGGGGTTCGTTGTACGATTTACACGGACCACAAGAGCCTGAGGTATCTCATCGACCAGCCAAATCTGAATATGAGGCAGCGTCGGTGGCTTGATGTGGTAAAGGATTATGATTGTGAGATCCTCTACCACCCGGGGAAGGCCAATGTCGTGGCCGATGCGCTTAGCCACAAGGCAGCGCCGATCAGGGATATCTGTCTGAGGATGACAGTGGTGACTCCGCTTTTGGAGCGGATATGGGAGGCTATGAAGGAGGAACATCGGAAGAGCGAGCGGATTGTGGGACAGGTTTCCTCCTTCGACTATGATAGCCGAGGGTTATTGACTCTTCACCGTAGGGTGTGGGTCCCTTATCATGGAGGTGTGCGCTAGATCCTGATGGAGGAGGCACACAAATCCAGATTTTCTATCCATCCCGGAGCGACGAATATGTATAGGGATCTTCGTCCTGATTATTGATGGCCCTGCATGAAGCGGGACGTAGCATGGTATGTGGAGCGGTGCTTGACCTGCAGGAAGGTCAAGGCCGAGCACCAGAGGCCGCACGGCAAGATGCAGCCGTTGGATATTCCGCTGTGGAAGTGGGAGGACATTACGATGGATTTCATCACAAAGCTTCCCTGGACCACGCGGGGAGTGGATTCGATTTGGGTCATCGTCGATCGATTGACCAAGAACGCCCACTTTATCCCAATTCAGGAGAGCATCTCGGCCGAGAAATTGGCCGATATCTATATCAGGGAGGTGGTGGCGCGGCACGGGGTGCCAGTTTTGGTGATTTCAGACAGGGATGTGCGGTTCACTTCCAGGTTTTGGAAGAAGTTTCATGACGAACTGGGTACTCGTCTGCATTTTAGCACCGCCTTTCACCCGCAGACGGATGGTCAGAGTGAGCGGACCATCCAGACGCTAGAGGATATGCTGTGGGCATGTGTTTTAGACTTCGGAGGTAGTTGGGATACCTACCTTCCGTTGGCGGAGTTCTCGTATAACAATAGCTATCATGCGAGTATTGACCGTCCTCCCTTCGAGATGTTATACGGGAGGAAGTGCAGGACCCCGATATGTTGGGGTGAGGTTGGCCAGAGGGGATTCAGCAAGTTCGAAGCAGACTTCAGACCGCTCAGAGTCGGCAGAAAAGTTATGCCGACAAGCGCCGATCGGACCTGGAGTTTCAGGTGGGGGATATGGTTCTCCTGAAGGTGTCGCCATGGAAGGGCATCATCAGATTCAGGAAACGAGGCAAGCTGGGTCCCGGGTATATTGGACCCTTCAGGGTTATAGCCCGGGTGGGCAAGGTGGCTTATAGGTTGGATCTGCCAGCCAAACTCAGACATATCCACAGCACTTTCCACGTCTCTCAGCTGCGAAAGTGCCTGGTGGACGACTCAGCAGTGGTACCCTTAGAGGACATTCAGGTCGATGACAGACTGAATTACATCGAGCGGCCTGTGGCAATCCTCGACCGGAAGTCGAAGGATTTGAGGATCAAGAGGGTGGAGCTCGTGAAGGTGCAATGGCAGCACCGGAAGGGCTCGGAATGGACTTGGGAGCCGGTGGATGAGATGATGGAGCATTACCCAGAGCTGTTCCAGGATCGAGCAACAGACATCGAGGACGAAGTCTAAAATAAGTGGGGGAGATTTGTAGCGCCTGGTTCTTGGTACGTATTTCTTTCTAAGTATTTTGCATTTTTGGCCTTGGACTCGGCGAGTTGAAGGACCAACTAGCCGAGTAGAAGCGGCACGGGACGCGAAATTTAAGTGATGTACTCGGCGAGTCGGGTCCCGGACTCGGCGAGTAGACACTGTCTGGACAAAAATCCTAATCCGAGGGTTTGCACCCTATTTAAACGACCTTATGCAGCCTCCATCGCCCCTTTATGCTCCCAAACACCCCTCATTGAAACCCTAGCCGTTATTGAAGCAATCTTAGGCATTTGGAGTGATTTTGGTGCTTTTGTGACCCAAGGAAGGAAGGAAAAGCTTGAAGGATCAAGAGGAGGCTAGAAGGATCCGATTGTGAGCATCATTTGCAGTCTACAGAAGGTATAAAGTCTATACCTTGTTTGTTCTTTTGATAGATCCCATTTTGTGGAGTTCTAGGGCTTTTCTAAGCCATTTTGGTCACCAACCATGATTGCAAGCATGTTTTGGGGTTGATGTTTCGGATCTAGGTCCTTAGAGGGGTTATAAGGCAGAAAGGAGTGGCTTTTGCACTCAAAGAAGGCCCCATGCATTGAAAGAGCTTGTTTTAGGACCTTTTTAGCTCAAAGTCCCATGCAAGCACGTAAAGGTTATAACTTTATGTGCTATATCGATTGTAGAATCATAGATCTATCTTTTGATCAAGGGTTGTACATCAGAAATCGAAGATTTAGTGAGGGGATGTGACCAACTCGACGAGTCCATTCTTGGACTCGGCGAGTCCTGGGGTTCTGTCCCATATCAGTTGGGGGTCAAAAGGAGCCAGTTGAGTGTGGAAAGGTTTTAGGGAGTCCCGGGGAGTGACCCAACGTTCTGGACTAAGCTATGGTTCTGGAATTCATGGGACTCGGCGAGTGCATGAACGGACTCGGCGAGTCCAAGGCAATCTTCTTAAGGATGAAGATGAACTCGACGAGTTGTTCGTCAACTCGGCGAGTCGAGGACAGAGCTTGTTCATCAGATGAAGGTGAACTCGACGAGTTGTTCATCAACTCGGCGAGTCGGATGAGTTTTCATGTGATGTTCATATGAGAGGAGAACTCGTCGAGTTGACGGCCCAACTCGACGAGTGGGGTCATGAATGAGGACGAGTAAAGGGTGAGGGACTCGGCGAGTTGACGATCCAACTCGGCGAGTCCGGTCAACTAGAAGTTGACTTTGACTTGGACTTGGTCGGGGGTAAAATGGTCATTTTACCCTAAGAGTAGATATCAGTTTCTAACTGAGTGTTTGTGGGGATTGTAGCCGGAGGATTTCCGGAGCAGCAGCGGACGGAGGTTTCCCGCACAGATTATCAGGAGCTTCTTGTACGAGGTGAGTTACCTTCCAGTAAGGGTGGGTCTAAGGCCACAATGTCGGCCCACCAATGAGGAGTATTTAGAAGATGATTGTCTTTGTGATAATTATCTTGGTCTGGTTATGTGCTTGGCTATGAGTTATATCTGTATGATATGTTACGTGCATGATATGGATAGTTTCCCTGACAGTGGTCCTTAGGACCAAAGGGTAGGTCAGTACCCGGATATGCCTGACTGTATGCTTATATCTTGTTATTGTATGCTAGTGGTAGGGGTGGAATAGTCCCCAGTTACCGGTTGAAAGATACCGATGATGGTTACCTGTTGAAAGATACCGATGATGATTACCGGTTGAAAGATACCGATGAAGATTGTCGGTTGAAAGATACCGACGATAATGTATGGTATGTGGTATGGTGGGGGAACTCACTAAGCTTTGTGCTTACGGTTTCAGTTTTGGTTTCAGGTACCTCTTCGTCTAAAGGGAAGGAGCCGGCGGCGTAGCATCGCATCACACACACACACACATGATTTCCGCATAGGAGTTTTCTGGGACTGTACTCTGATATGTTAGTAGTTTATGACTTGGGTTTCAGACATGATACATTGTTTTATGAGACGACGTGTTTTCACAGTATTTTCTAATGGATGTTTTTATGAGTTATTTAAATAAAAATGAAATTTTTGGGCGTGAATTTTGGGATGTTACACTAAGGGTTGGTACTATGGTCACCAAGGTTGAGTTTGTATGACATAGTTGACCTTATGAGTCTTAGATTATCTTGGGAGTTTTCTTCCTATAATTTTCCCTAGCTAATGGTAGGTCGGCCTCTGCCATTCTTCGTTGTTGGTTGAACATTTCTCCGATTCGGGGGTAGGGAGTATCGATCCTTGAGGATGGGTTTGTTTGGATTATTCGTAGTCGGTGGTGCCTATGGTAGTTTCGTCTTTTTTCCTTATTAGCTAGATAGGTGCTTCCTGCGGTCAGTGACTGGGTTTGATGTTTCCTTTATCTACTATGTCGATCTCGTGATCAGACACTATCTGTTCTTATGACCATGCTAAGTGGTATCAGATGTTTGGTTGTCGGAGTGGTTCCAGGAGTAGGGGTGTAACTATCTCTGCTTACACATGGTTGGGGTTTCCAAAGGGATTTTGGGAATCTTTGGAGGAAGGTTGGAATCCTTCGGATTCCCTTAATTCCTTTTGCTCCTTGATTTTTAAATCTTTATCGGGGCTAGGGAAAAGTGTGTGGTATTTCTTACACCAGGACTTAGGTGTCTGGTTACTAGGGATTCGTCGTTACTGGATGAAAGAGTTTAGCTATCTGATTGAGTAATACGAAAGTCTGTTTGCAGAGCTCGAGGTTTGTAAGGTGAGGATCAAGTCTGTCCGTGCCAATTGATGACATTGGACTCCTTGTTGTTACATCGATTTGAGGAGTATTGGTTGCCAGGAACGTCAGGTTGTTCCATGTTCATGCTCTTATTGTTGCTAATTTTGTTTTCGTTGTTACCATTGGGTCTATCTTATTTCTGCTTGTTAGGTGTTCTAATGTTCGTGTTCTTATCGTTGCTAGTTTCGTTTTCGTTGTTACCAATGGGTCTATCTCGTTTCTGCTTGTTAGGTGTTCTAGTGTTCGTGTTCTTATCGTTGCTAGTTTCGTTTTCGTTGTTACCATTGGGTCTATCTCGTTTCTGCTTGTTAGGTGTTCTGGCGACCCGAGGGTGCTGCTATAAGGCAAGGAAATTCGTAATCCAAATTCTGCCAGGTCCTTCCGCTATAGATGGAGGTGACCTAACCATACTTAGGATCTTTAAAGATGGTTGACTGTGGGGTTCTGTCCTAATCGTTATTCAGCCCAGAGACAGAAAGTAAGGCGGAATCGCACATTCTTAGTTTGCGGAATCCTAATCATACGTGATACTAACGTTCATATGGGACCATCATGGTCCATTCGTAAGGGTCCCTAGCTTCCCATAATTTACAGGATTTGCTCTAACGAGACAATAGTTTTTCGATTATGTTTTTGATTTACAAAAACTTTTGTGATAGATCGATGCTTAAGTTTATTGTGGAACGTACCAAAAGCTGTGGTAGGGTTCCTTGTCATCAACTCATGTCTAGTCGTCGACCCCTTCGTTAGTCATCTCTATTGGACAATCTCTCTTGAGATCTCCTGTTGCACCGCACTTGTGGCAACTAAACTTACTTCTGGGTTGCGGGTTTGGGCAATGCATGGGGCCGGAGCCCTACAGTAGCGGGAGGTGTGCCCCATCTTATTGCACCTTTTTGCAACGAAATGTCTGGCAGGCTCCCCAATGATGGTATTTGCACTTGTTGCAGGGTGGATTGTTCCCAAAGTATGATTGTCTTGATGTGGGAGGAGTAGGATTAGTGGGGGTAGGGACTGATCCCGCTTGTTGTCTTTTAGTAGGCCTTTAAGTTGAACTGCCTACTTTCTCGTTCCCGAATTTTCGTTTCTTGAGCTTAGGTTTAGTTTTTAGGGTGCATTGGCGAGTTGTTTTTCGTTGGTTTCCCTGGTTGTTGTTACGACTGAATTTATTGATACTGCTTCCGTTTTCGCTCGTGCTGTTGGTATTGAAGTATGCCATGACAGATGCTACGGCAGCTGTTACAGTGGCTTGGAATGTGGTGGAGTTTATTTGTAGGACCGGTGCATCTTCAGGGTACTGGTTATCTCCATGGTAAGACATGACCCTGTTGCACACGAAAAGTGAGCTCGTAAGTACTTGTAGCTAGTTTCAAGTGGGTTTACTCCAATAATCTTAACGTACTGGTGCTAATTGTGTCAACCTACATCCCCATGATGCAGTTATGGTATTGAGTGGGAACATGTATTGTCTGACGTAAAGTCCGTCAAAATAGCACATAGCTAGCACTATAGTTAACGGATTCGGTTGTATGGATTCTTGGAGGATGTACTCCTCTTGGTTTACTACTACTGGTTGCGATTAAGGGCATTATGAACCTAAGGCGAGTAATGTGGTGATCCTCTTTTGGCGCACAAAGTGCTTGGCCATTTTACTTATACTATGAGTTCCCTTTTTGTGTTCCTTACGCTGCTAAAGCTTTCATAGCCTTGATTGCTATGAGTTGTGGTCTCCAAATGACCACTGCCTAGTTTTCTGGTCTTACTTGTGGGTTTCGTAGGCAATTGGAATGGTGTTCTTGTTACTTGTGGGGGATCGAATTTACACTGTTGCACATTGGGCTTTGTTTATGGTCTCCACTACTCCATGAAAGAGAGTTGGATGTCGGGAGTAAATTCGGGTTACTCGTGGCCCATACGGAGGTGATGCTTGATTTGTGAGGGTGTCGGCTATCAGAGTTCGGTGCACGTTGATTGTGGATCGGGGTGTCTTCCGTGAAGGTGCGCCCTAAATTGGATAATAGTCAATTTCACAACTTGTTTTGCGTGGGTATCGTTTTGTTTCTAGTTATATCTATTCCAGGAGTATTTATATGGGGTGTTTATGTATCTGGGAAAAGAAAGGTGAAAGGGTCTTTGATCTACTATCAATTGGGTAGAGCTTCGCCAAGGGTTTCCTCGACGCTTTTATCCTTGCTGGGTTCTTAGTCGGAATCCTCCATTTCATAATTCATCTCTTGGTATTCCTTAGGATCCACTTCTGGATTTTTCCTCATGGACTTCTTCTGGTCTCTCTTTGCCCCATCCGCAAATCGTCGTGACAGGGTAGTAGAAGTCTTGGCGAGGAATTTCAACTATGTTGTTTGTGCGAGAATCGAGGTACGAGATATACGGGGAAAGTTTAGGTGTGGGAGGGTTTTATAGTATCCAAAAATACTCCTATAGTATTTTAAACTTGATGTTCGATTCTAGTATTCTCTTGTACTCATAGTTGGTAGGTTTTAGGTTTGTTGCAACACCACCATCACTCCCAAGCACATGTTGGTCACATCCCAAATAAATATAGTTGATCAGGCTATATTTATCCCAGATATGATTACATACTGCCTAGGTTTGACTGTAGCGTTCAACCTTTAGTTACTTTTGTTTTCTTCTCGTTATGATACTGTGTTAGTAGATATGTATACTTTTATAAAATACTTATCTTTTTAAAGTATACTTTTAAGCAGAGTGTGTTTTAGTCCCATTGTATTTACAATTGTATATCTTGTATGGCTAGATATACCAGTTCACTATAAACAATGCTCTGATACCAATCTGTCACACCCCCGGACCAGACGGCGGAAACGTCCGGAGGCGGGTGACTTCATTGTGCAGTATCATAACAATTGAATATAAATGAAACATAGCAATCCAAACATCATACATTGAGATAACAAACTTACATTGTTTACATATTGTATTTGTCCTTCGAGTTACACAAAAGAAACATAAGTAGAAAATTCCAAGCTACAGCTAAATAGTCCTGCATCTGCGTCCCTTTTACCTGCTTACTAGATCCCTGAGAATACAAGTCGTTTTGAAAAGCGTCAACTAAAAAGTTGGTGAGTTCATAAGCATTTTTGTATAAAATTGTTTACACTTGTTTAGAATCGTTCTTATTGTACTATCAGAAAATCCGATATTTTCTATGAAATCGTTTGAAGTCTTGCCTTGAAAATCATGGATATATGTGTGTGCCTGTCATTACTTTTGTTCATCATTATAAGGAGTGATTTTGAAAAGTAGTGTAATTTGTAAAAGCGAGCTGTGTACGAGAATAGTTCTTTTGAATAGTAATAGTCAACCGTTTCCAGAAAAACCTCTTTATTTTCAAAAAGAGAATATGGTTGAAAGTCTTGTTCCTCTTATCGAGTAAAATTGAGTGTGCGTTCTAGTTTATCGTTATCAAAATTGTAGAAAATCGTTTTCTCCAGAAAATCCTATATTTTCTGATATAAAATATTCGTAAGTTCTAGTTCCAACTATGTATATGTGTGGGTTGGATTATCGTTTTCAAAATCATTTACAAACGTTTTCCATAGCGTCCTATGCTTTTTAATTTGTAAAATAGCAGTATTACGACTCTATACTTGTTAGGAGGAAGAATCAACATGACAATTGTGGACTTTCTATGCGATGGAAAAAGGACAGTCAACGCAACAAATGCGGACCATCACTTATCATGCATAGGACGGTCAACACAACGTGTCAAAATTTATTTATGAGGTTTGCCTTATATAAATTTCTAGTTAATATAACATATTCTAGTGAGTCGTTATAACCATACTTATCTGACGGAGTGCCGGTTTGGCGTTTCTCAGGCGCCCTCGGTTTGGAAAAGACATTTGTCACCCTAGACTGGCATGTCTAGCTGTAGCGAACAGGGAAGGTGCGGGGTGTCAACCCCGTATAGATCTATACACAAATTTCCGCTCTCCCTCCAGGAGACTCTGGCTATAACTCCTTACAGGACTTAGACGTACACTAATATTTTTATATTTAGGTACTTTTGAGATTTGTCTGACTAGAATATTAACAATCTTTTGAGCAATCGTTAGAGATCCATTATTTGTTAGATAAATAATGAAATTCGTACTTATTGAATAGAAATATCGTTCTCATTCCATATCGTTGATTGTGCTCGTTAACTAGGTGCTCGTGTTCGTTCCTTTTTGTTTATTGAAAAATAAGTCATTTTAGTCAAGATAAAAAGTGTCAAGTTATAATTTGTATAAATTTATAACTGCCGGTTATGACACACATTTTCTAGTTTTATGACATATAGAACATTACTTATGTTGTTGGAGGTTTTACGACAGCAGTTTATAACATGCAAATATTTCTGTCATAAAGGCTCTATTTGTGTATTTTCTTGACGCAAACTTTTATATTGAATATTTATAAAATACTCCCTGATAGTTTGCAAAATAGTCACAAAGCTCCCATTTTCGAAAATCACTAGAAATAGTGTCAACTTATCAAGGTCCCTTTTTATAAGTTTTATCTCTAGACACGAAAACATAGATAAAGAGGTTAAGTTGGACACAACCCATAGTTGGGAGGCTCTTTTGTTCACAAAGTATCCTATGTTCCTTATGAAGATGTAAAATCTTACGTTCATGAGGATATTACTAAAATAATAATTTAATAATATTTCACACACACATACAAACATACGTATACATGCAATTATTCAAGTATTTAGGCAAGATTTAACTTGTACTCTCGCCCAAAAACATTAAAATATTGAAAAAGGTGGGGTATGAAGTTCACCTTGAGTTGGTTGAGGAGTTGTTTAGAGTTATGGAGTGAAGATCTCAAGCTTAAACTTTTGGCTGTGATGAGGAACTCTTCTAGGAAGAATGTTATCCTAAGGTTGATTATCACATATTATTATGAATAAAATAATATGAATTCATCTAGAAATTTATATAAAATGTTAGATAAGTGGAGAACTTACTTTAAAATTTCCAGGAAGAAGTTGAGAAATCTTGCTTTCAGCAAGATCCTTGATTTTTGCTCTTGGGAGGAGTAGGTGTGAGAATAGGAGAAAAGTGAGAGGGAAATGTGAAAAGCCCAAATTTTTTTCTACTGTCGTGCTTAAGAGTAAGAAAAGGAAGGGAATCTTTGGTGCCTGGGGATCTAATGGTCCAAGCTTTGTTATTTGGTGGGTAAAGCATGGGATACTGTGATTTGCATGGGAAATGAGAATTTCATCAAATCACAAAGTCAACCTCTTTGTCCTTATCTTGATTTAGGATAAGATCTTCCTAAATCCTAAACTTTTATTTTATGAAAATATGATTTAAATAATTAAATTTGGCATAAAATAGAGGTTTTAGGGGTCTCAGTAAAAAAAATACGAGTTTGGTGGGATTCCCGACCTCAAAATACCCCAAAATGAAGAAAAGGTCCGAAATAGTCCAAAATCCGGGGCTAAAAGGTGAATTTCGGAGTCATTATGCGAATTCTGAAGCTATATCACAACTTCCAGAGTTGAGCTTTAGGTATGCGAGGGTCCGAAGTGCATATAGAGGAGTTCCGGAGGTGCTGGGCGAGTTCCGAAATCAATCCTCACTTCCGGAATCAGGTGCGAAACGGGTAAGTCCGGACCGAGGCATTCCGAGATGAGAAGGTCTCCGGTGCAAGGTCCTTTCGGAGCAAGCCTTAGTCTTCTAGAGTCACTTCAGAGGTTCCGAAAAAGGGGGGGGGGAGGTTCCGAAGATGCTTCCTCTTGGCCCTTAGAAGGCATTCCGGATAAGAGGGTTCCGGATCAGGAGGGTTCCGGACCAAGAGGGTTCCGGCCAAGAGGTTCAGGACCAAGAGGGTTCCGGACCAAGAGGTTCAGGACCAAGAGGGTTCCGGACCAAGAGGGTCCTTTTGGGTTTCCTCTTCCGGTTTTGAGTTGTTTTCGACTAAGGAAGGTGCTTAGAGAGATTTAAGAGAGATTTGAGATACATTGAGAGATTTGGGAGAGATTTCACATACTTGGACAGATTTGGGAGAGATTTCACATACTTGGAGAGATTTAGGAGAGATTCGATATACGTGGAGAGATTTCACATACTTGGAGAGATTTGGGAGAGATTTCACATACTTGAAGAGATTTGGAAGAGATTCGATATACGTGGAGAGATTTGCATTCTAACTCTACATGACTCATTACGAACTCATATTGTACACTTAGAAGTGTTAGCACAAGACTCACAATAGTCCTTGCTTACTTGAGGACGAAATTTCCTAGCCAAAAAGTCTAGTTGTGACAGTGGGCGATACGCAACTAGCAAGAGGGCAAGTTCCTAACATCGCACTCACTGGCCCGGAGATCATAAGGGAAACAACCGAAAAGATCGACCAAATTCGAGAACGAATAAAAGCTTCGCAAGACCGACAAAAGAGCTACGCGGATAAGAGATGGAAGCCTTTGGAGTTCCAAGTTGGGGATCGAGTACTACTGAAAGTATCACCTTGGAAGGGATTAATACGTTTTGGAAAACGTGGGAAATTAAATCCAAGGTATATCGGACCATTTGAAATCCTCGCTAGGATTGGCCCGGTGGCACACAAGCTACGATTACCACAGGAACTCAACAACGTTCATCCTCCCTTTCATATGTCTAATTAGAAGAAATTCTTGTCCGATGAAACCCTTCTCATTCCACTTGTCGAAATTGAGATCAACAAGAGCCTCCACTGTCACACCCCCAAACCAAGGATGGCGGAAACGTCCGGGGGTGGAGGACTTCATGTATAGTATGATAACAGCAATTGTAATAGTAATTCAAGCAAACACAACCAACATATATATAATTGAAAAAAATTACATCATTGTATGAATTACATGTTTACGAATCAATTACAATATGTTGATAAAATATGAAATAGTAGACGCCTTAGCGTCCCATCCTCAAAAGCACTTGATTACCTGTTTAATGATTTCCTGAGAATACAAGTTGTTTGAAAAAGTGTCAACACAAAGGTTGGTGAGTTCATAAGCTTTTCGTTTGTAAAAGTAGTATTTGTGTTAGAAAAATCCAATATTTTCCTTAATGTGTAAATGTAGTCTTAAAACCCAAAGACCGAAATGTACACGTAATTTGTCATATTTATAGTAAAACAATGCAAGTTTAAATCGACATAAACTCGTTAAATTTTAATGAAGTTCCCGTAAATTCCAATGTTTGTTAATACTTTATGTGAGTTTATTATAACCATACTATGACCAAGGTTGCCTAAAACGACGTTCTTCAGGCGTCGGAAATGTTATGACATTTGTCACCCCAGACCTATCGGTCTAACTGTTGCATGCAGTTTAGGTGTGGGTTTGTCAAACCCAATATAGATCTATACACAAGTATCACGCTCTCCTTCAAGGAGACTCTGGTTACAATACAGGACTTAATGGTAATTTGAAGTAAATGTCTCACAAAGTCATTAACGGAATTACGTGTTATGAAAACTTGGTACCGTATGGCCGTACCTTGCTTAATGAAAATATCCTTTGTATAAATGTACCCTTTTTAAATGTATGTGTTATGTAATGTATCATAAACTATACCTATTATAGTTTATCAACCAAGGGTAGTACGTGGTAATGTATGCAAACTATATTCAAAATAGTTTATTTAATGTTTGAATGTATCGATTGTACTTTGATTATAATCACTTGTTATTCTTTATATTTTATATGACCAAATCCATTTGTAACTGATGTGTGTCTAAATATTAAGATAAAATGTCATATATTGCAGTAACATATAGTCACATAAAGATATACACCTTGCTCAACATGTTGCAAGGTGAAATGAAATTAACAGCAACTTTTCGTTAAAAATAGTTTCTGTTACCGTTCTTATAAAATTTATAGAAAAATCATCACAGCTCTAAATCCAAATCCGCAAATTTTGAGAGTTTGGAATATGAGTCTAGTTTGTTCATAAATTTTATCATGATTTTTAGTGATCTCTAACAGAGGTGAAAATGTTCATAATCACAGACTGGTCCGGGTTTGCCTCTGAAATGACAGGCAGTTTTGTAAAAATCACCATTAATTGTAGAAAAATCATTTGGAGATGTGCAAGTAGCCATTTTAAAGCTAAGAGTTTGAAATACTTGCACCTGAAATAGTTTTGAAAACTAAAATATTTAAGTTGACCAAAACAGTCTGTGATTAACGTCCATCTTTTCTGATGTAATCTGTTAGAAAAAGTTTAATTGTGTTCTTGATGATTTTACTTGTATTCTCCCCTTAAAACTTAAGAAAAACATGTAAATGTATGGGTATGAACTCACCTTATGTGGTTTCAGTAGATGAAAGTGAGAGAGAGGAAGTGTTCAACTCAAGAACACTAAGAAGATGTCTTGATGATTCGAGAATCTAACACCGAATAAGATGGAACTTGTGTAAGATATCAATGATTTGAGTAGAATGGAGTTTAATAATTATGTGAATGATGAAGATACTTACTAATTGAAGCAAGAAATCCCTGGAGAAAGCCTTGAAGTTCTTGAAGTTGAGAGAAAAGATGAGAGAATTTTGGAGAGTGTTCTTGGTTGCTAAGTGTAGAATGAAAGAGTTTTATGGAGAATGAGGAGAGAGGATCAATCCTCCAGCTCTTAGAACGTGGGAAGACCTGGAGATTGGCTGTAAAGGTCCACTAAGGAGACAAGGGGTAGTGGGAAAGAGTGGCTGATCATAGAGTGAGGTGGTAGTGGGTTGCTTTTGCCATAAATTAAGGAAAAGCAAATATTCCCTCAATAATTAGTTCAATCACCAATTCTTTTAATATATTTTATAAAAACCCTGGAGATTTATATATTTTGGGGCCTTAGTTTATAAAATAAAGTTTTGGGTGAAAATCCCACGTTAAAATAATGAAAAACGGAGTTAAAACGAAGTCGTAGTCGAAAAACCGGTAAAAAGGAGCTGTCTGCGAGACTTCGGACTTCGGACCTCGGACCTTCGGACTTCGGACTTCGGACCTCGGACCTTCGGACTTCGGACCTCGGACCTTCGGACCTTCGGACACTGGCTTTCGGACACTGGCTTCGGACACTGGCTTTCGGTTTCGGATCCTTAAAGCTATTTTACTCATTTTTACCCCGTTTCAAGCGATTTTTGACCCGGTTAAGGGTCGAGATGACCCAAATGATTACAAAAAGTTAAAGTAACTTTTGAGAGAGATTTGGGAGAGATTTCAAATAGAAAGAGATAGAGTGAAAACGATTTAGAGAGGTTTCGTTTGTGATTAATTTGAGTGTCCGGCTTCACAACGCAAGGTTCGTAAACCCCATTAATTTGAGGAACCTGTTGAAATCATGGATCGAGAGGTCAAATCGACGAAACAAAGCCCCATTCCCATTGAAAAAGTCCGCTGGAACGCCAAGCGAGGACCCAAATTTACTTGGGAACGTGAGGACCAAATGAAGCAAAAATATCCACATCTATTCCCCAACCCTTGATGTCCCACTCAAAATGCTAATTTCGGGACGAAATTCCTTCTAACGGGGGGATAATGTGACAACCGTCAAACTTTGGTCAAGTCAAAGTCAAGAAAAGTCAACGGGTCAAACCGGTCAACTCAACTAGTACTTCTATGTTAAAAGTTATTCTATGAAAATGTGCATTTTTATGACAAGAATTCAAGTGTCTCGGGGATTTTATGTGTTTAGCAATGTAAAACCCTAAGAAGGGAGTTAAATGCACCAAAACACGGTTATGGACCCTTTGGGTACTTCAAACAATCATAAACAAAGCCTAAATGAGTTTACAAACCTTGCATTGCGAGGATAAACAGTAAAAAAGACTACAGTCAAATCTCTCCCAAATCTCTCTCAAAATCTCTCTCAACTTTTTATAGTCATTTGGGTCATCCCGGCCCTTAACTTGGTCAAAAACCACTTGAATCGGGACGTTTACTAGAAAAACAGTCATTTAGGACCGAAACCCTATTAGAACCGAGCCTCTTGAAGCGAAACCCTCTTAGAGGCGAATCCTGCTAAGACCGAAGCTCCTTATTGGGACCGAACTACATGGAACCGAAGGTCCCTTCAGGACCAAACTTAGCCTCGGACCGAACTTCCCTGAGGACCGAAGTCAGCAGAACCGAAACCTTATAAACAACCGAAATAAACCGAGCCTTCGGTCCATTTCGCTTCCTCCTCATCTTCGGACCCGAGACTCACCTTCGCTTCTACCCCACCTTGACATGCTCCGAGCGAACCGAACCACCGAGACTGAACCCTCCCTCTCGGTTCTTAAGGACCGAACCTCGCAGCTTCGCCCCTATTTCCCGGTTTTCGACTACTTTCGGCTCTTAAGCCCGTTTTTGACGATTTTGACGGGGATTTTTCACCAAATTCATATTTTTATCATTTTAAACTCCCTAAACTCATATTTTATTCATATCTCAAGGAATTATTAATTATAAATCATTATTTTACATTAAATAAAATGGCTTAGGATATTTTATGTTACAAATGGGTCAAGTGTGTCCACTTGCACTTATGTGTCACTTTCTCATTGGTCCAACCTTATCCACATCACACACATCAATGTAAACATCCCTTCACGCTAGCCACTTGCTCCAACAATCCTTCTTATAAAGAAATGCCTGGGGATTTCCTTGATCATTTTCTTCTTCATCAAACATTTAAACACTTCTTAACCATCAAGAGAGCCTCTTTTTCTCTCAACTTCCAGCCACACTTTTGAAGTGTTCTTGAGTTATTTATTAACTTATTGGTAAGTATTTCCTTCTAACTCAAGAGCTATTACATGTTTTCATAACACTCTTGAATCATCTACACACATATTAACACGAAATCGTTCATAGGATCATCCAAAAACTTCGTGTGTTCATCAAGTGTTCTTGACTTGAAACTCATCATCTTCAACCTTCCATCCTTCAAGAAATCACATAAGGTGAGTTCATACCCCTACATTTTCTGGTTTTCTTTAGTTTTCAGGGGGGGGGGGGGAATACAAGTTAAAACACCAAAAACTTAACTAAACTCAAACATCATCTTTCAATATAAAAGTTGAGTTCTATTCACGGACTGTTTTGACCATCTTAAACTTAATATCCTTCAAAACTGTTTAATATGAAAATAATTCAGGTTTATACCTTTAAAATGACTACTTTCACATCTCCATATGATTTTTCTACAATTTATAGCGATTTTTAGAAAACAGCCTATCATTTTAGAAACCACTTCGGACCAGTCTGTGAAGTTTAACCTTTTTACACAAGTTAAAGGTCACTAAAAATCACGATAAAAATTATGAATAAAATAGACACATTTTCTAAACCCTCATATTTTACGGATATGAATTTCGACCTCTGATGATTTTAATATAAATTTTTCCAATAGCAGGAACAGAAAAGTTACAAACTATAAATAGTTAACAATCCTATTTACACCTTGTAACTTGCTGAACAAGGTGTGAAGTATTATTTGAATACATGTAGCTGATAGTACATATTATATACCTTAGTTTAAAGGTATGAATCATATACAAAGAAGTACTACCACTACAAATAATTATAATAGATCATAATAAGTAAAGTTAAGTCTATTATACACCACAAACAAACATGCTAAACTATAATAGGTATAGTTAGGTTTAATATACAATACAAACATTATGATAAACTATAATAGATATAGTTTATGTTTCTTTTACATTTCAAATTCGTTACAAAAGGTTTTCATATAAACGGGGTACGAATACAAAGTACCGGGTTTATACAAAAGGGGTACATTACAAAGTACCGGCTTTTTCATATAAACAGGGTACGAATACAAAGTACCGGGTTTATACAAAAATGGTACATTACAAAGTACCGGGTTTTTCATATAAACGGGGTACGAATACAAAGTACCGGGTTTATACAAAAAGGGTACATTACAAAGTACCAGGTTTTTCATATAAACGGGGTACGAATACAAAGTATCGGGTTTATACAAAAGGGGTACCTTACAAAGTACCGGGTTTACAAAAATGGCTTTTATGGTATTAAAACAACGTATACTATTTTAAGTATGGGAATTTACTTACAAAAACGGAGTCTTAATACATTAAAGGCTACAAGATATCTTTTTGAAAACACAGAATCTACCAGGTTAAGCGTCATCACTGGCAAAGTGAGGACATCTTCAAACTAGTTTTCTTAATAGCAAAACTACAGACTTGTAAACTAAGTATGGTATTTATACTTACATATTTCGGCCTTGGTTCAATAAAGGCTATAACACACTTTACGAAAAATATAGGATTGTCTGGAAACATTAGAGACTTAAGAACCACACAAAAAGGGGTTTTATGCACATACAAAACTACATATGCTATTTTAAGTATGGATATTTACTTACGAAAATAGTGTCTGAGTAAATACGTAGTAGATCCGTTCGATCTAAAACTTTACTAACATGTACACACCAAGAAATCGCACCAAGAACATATTTTGCTTACTAATCTTTCGAATTTTGAAACGTTCTTTAAAAACATGAGAAACACAGATATATTTTGGTCTTAAGACTCAAAGGCAACATTCCACTTTTCCAAGGAACAAAAGGACGTATCTCTTTTACAACAAAAATGCTTATGAACTCACCACCTTTAATGTTGATACTCTTTCAAACTACTTGTATTCTCAGCGAATTAGTAAGTCAAGTATGCATACAGGTTTCGAGAAGACGGAGCATCATAGTGCCAAGTCTTAGTTTTGTTGTTTACTTTTGGAAGTTAAACTTATGTAAATCAATTACAATGTAAACCATATATTATCAATGAAATGGTTGTTGTTGCTTTGATTACTATTGTATAATTGTTGTGATACTGTCCATGACGTCCTCCACCCCCAAACATTTCCGCCATTCCGGTTTGGAGGTGTGACATTAATTGAGATTAGGTCCTTGGTTTTGGTTAGGTGATCGTTGAGCCGATTTTTCAGAATAGAGATTTATTCAACTTGCATTTCGACTGAGATGTGAGTTTTCCTTGCTATACATATGTCACACCCCCGAACCAGACGGCGGAAACGTCCGAGGGCTCGTGTGACTTAAATTGAAATATCATCAAATTGAATATACATGAAACATAACATAAGCATCACCATGCATTAATACATTACAACCGTCATTGTTCACATCAAGTATATTGTTTACATTACATAATCCAAAACATAAATTGTTTATCGATTGACATCACACAAAGACGTTTCAGACACACATTTGATGCTTCTTCATTCTAACGGTTACCTGAGAACACAAGTTATTTTGAAAACGGTCAACATATATAATGTTGCTGAGTTCATAAGCAGGTTTGATGTGAAAATGTTTTGTATTGTTTGTAAAACCCAGAAAATCCAATATTTTCTGTAACAAAAACTGTTTACCAAAAAAGTGTGATGATCCATAAGTATACGTGTATATGATTTCAAAACATGTAAAAACGAAGTGCTTTTCATAATAGTTCCTTGTATTGCAGTTATTGTAAGTAGAAATGAATAATGTTGTTCCCCGGAAAACCCAGTGTTTTCCGATATAAATTGTATGATAGTTTTGTATTATTGTATAATCACTTTGCATCATCACATCGTATGAATATAACTTCCCATGATTACTTGGATGGTATTGGATCTCTATGTGAGTCGTTATAACCATGCATAATGATGACTAATTCGCCTTTCTTGGCATTTTTCCAAACGCCGGTTTTGAATTAAGATTTTGTCACCGTAGACTGGCCGAGTCTAACTGTAGCGAACAGCTCAGGTGTGGGGAAGTCACCCCCGTAAAGATCACACAAACTCTCGCTCTCCCTCCAGGAGACTCTGATTATAACTACAGGCTACGACCGACACTTATTGGTGCCACCCGTTATTTCTCACTAAATCCAAATGAAATTGAATAACATTGTTTTACAAACCCATTTATGATTACTTGAATATAAGGTAAGCCAAACAGACAATGAAAAGAGGACAACGGAGGCCCACTAACTTTGTGTGTTATTACAGGCTGTCGAGTATGCTACGGACACGTTATAGCCCATTAAGCATATTATGAATGATTAGGGTCTTATTAGCAATGCAAATGGACCACTAAGGCCCAATAACATGTTAAAGCAAATAAAGGCCCATTAGGTATGTAATTGGGTCATCGGAAGTCCAATAGACATGTGTGAATATATTGGGCCCAATAATCATGATATTGGGCCACAAAGGCCCAATAGCACGAATAGAATATTTTTGGGCCCAATCATTGAATCATTTATAGTTTATTGATTTTAAGTTCGTAGTGTAGGTATTTGTTGTATGCTAAATGTTTATTCGAAATGTTAAAAAAATAATGCTTTGACGTTTGATTATAACGGGGCTTTGGTTTTATATATGTGTATGTATATTTATAAACATTTTAAAAAAAAACATGCATTATAAACTTGATATTTTTAACCCAATAATTTAATATTTGACTATTCGGACTAAAAATATTTATTTTGACCGTTCATCCCCTTTATCTATAAAAATGGCACTTTTGGTCCCTTTTTATGAAAATTGACATTTTTGATCCTTAAACCATTTTCCTTGACATTTTCGACCCAAACTTTATTTAAATAATAATTTCAGCCCAAAACTATTTTATTTGCCATTTCCATCCCCTTTTTGTAAAAAGTTTATACTTTCGGCTCAAATTCCGCAAGTTTTACAATTTTGACCCCAAAATAAAAAACTTTGCATTTTTAGTCAAATTTTTGCATCAAAGTCATTTTCAGCCCCTAAAATTGTTTATTCATGTTTTAGACTCATATTTTGATAAGTTTACCACTTCAGCCCCTAAACTTTTCATTTTTTTTTGCAACTTTGGGCCCAAAAACCCGTGAGGCCCAAATATAAGCCCATTAAGCTATAATTTATGTTTTTGACCGCTAGAAAAGTGTTATTTCCATAAAAGTCAGATTTTTATGTAAATAATACTATTTTATCCTTATAAAACCGAAAATATTATATTTTACCCAAATCTTTGTTATTTTTGCAAAAATGACACTTATAAGGATCTTTGACTTTGTTTTCACTTCTTAAGCCTAAAACTCTTAGATCTTTGAAGTATGTAGTTTATTATGTTATTTGTTTATGTAACCTTCACACTTTAGCCATAGATTTCAAGATTTAGCAAATGATATCATATTTTCACAACATAAACCAAAGAAATCACATATTACAAGCATACACACATAGATCAACACATAGTACTTGTATTCTCCCCCAAAAACAAGTAAAAGCCGAAAACAAGGGGGTATGAACTCACCTTGCTTAGTTGTCTTCGGTTTTGAAGTAGAAATGGAAGAAGATGGTGTTGTTTTTGGCCCTAACAAGCTCCTTGAAGAGTTCTAGGGAGTATGATCAAGATTTAAGGTGGTAAGAAGAGTGATTAAGTGTAGAAGGAAAATATGTTTGCAAGATCTTACCACTAATATATAACTTGAAGTGATTTTTGGATGAAATCCTTCTTGAAGCTCTTATGATTCTCGAAAATTTGGAGGAAGGAAGAAGATGTTCTTGAGAGAGTTTGAAGTAAATTGAAATTGTGGTGTGTGTGTGTGTGTCGCTAGCCTCGGCCGAAGATAATAAGAAGAGAGGGGTGAGAAGAGTGTTGGATTAGTGTCTAAGTCCAAAACTATAATTGGTATATACTTGACCAGACCCGACATGGTCCATTTGGGTTGCATGGCATCATGCATTTGGATAGACTCAAATGATAGAAATAACACTTAAGGTTTATTAATATATTATAAGTTCTAATATATTAATAAGATTATTTAATTAGTATTGATCAAGAATTGATCTAGAATTAATTAAGTGATCAAAAGAAGACTAATTAAATAAATGGGTTGATTGTGTAAACCATCCATACTTATATAGTGGGCTAATGCTCCATGGATTATCAAGTTGGGCTAAAACCCATAGGATGCTCCATGGATCCAAGGAAATGAAAAGCCATGACAATTAGGGTTTACCCTAATTGTAACAACTATATAAGCATCTTATTTTGTGCAAAAATCGGCCACTAGAGATACAGAAGATGGCAAACCGATTTCATGAAGTGTGTACTTTCTCTCAAGTTATTCCAAGTGTTTATGATGTTGTGTGAACCATTTGAGGTGTCACACTTGGGGCACTACGCTCTTGAGCTCCATGGAATCAAGCACCAAACAAGAGGTATGTAATTCTACTAGAATTTATATTATGTGTACTTTATATTATGCTAGTTAGAACAATACCTTGGAAAATTGATATTTGCATGTATAATAGAGAAAACATAGATCCAAGGTATTTAGGGTTGCATGTACACCTTAGGAGTGTTAGAATGCTCAAAACCCAACAGTGGTATCAGAGCCTAGGCTTGTTTTCTTTATACTTGATGCAAGTTGGCTGAAAATCGAATTTTGGTGCTATCTGCATAGCAGACTCGCCGAGTCCATGAAGGGACTCGACGAGTCCAAGTGTAAGCTCATCCAACTCGCCGAGTTTGTTCATGCACTCGACGAGTTGGACCCCCAAATAGCATATCTTCGAGTTTTGGTGCTGGAATTGGTCTAGAATTATTACCTTTGATTGTTTTGTTCTTATAAAACCTATTTTTTAATGTGGTAATGATTGTGTTAAACCAATTTCAATGCAATAATCGAAGTTTCAAGTTTATATATGTTTATGTAATTCTTGAAAAATGTTGATTATGAATGTTCATGCTTATGAGTTTTGGTAGATCATAGGAATTATGTGCAAATTGTTTGTTAATATAATTCTTGATCTCAATGAAATTGTATGGAGTCCATAACTTGTCCTCAAATTATGGATTACCAAGAGTTTTATGTTTCCTTGATTTATGAGTTAGTTTAGATTAATAAAAAAAATTTGTGTTTTAGTTGTTTTCAATCCATATTGATCTAAAAGAAGTTCATCAAATATGTTTTTGTAACTTCTCCTCAAGTTATATGAAAAGTCATATTTATGAATCTTAAAAAATCATAAAGTGCCATAGGTTACATAAAAATGAAGAGTCTTTTTCATTTAGTTATTTTATAACTCCATAACTTGTCTTCAAGTTATGGATGTTTAAGAGTCATTTCTTTAAAAGTGTTATTAAAGAATAAGAGGTTACATAAAAATGAAGAGTCTTCATTTTAATGAACCATTAAACTCATAAGTGTCACACCCCAAAACCGGAACGGCGGAAACGTTCTGGGGTGGAGGACGTCATGTCAAGTATCACAACATATGTAGTATAGTAATCAAAGTACAACAACCATTGCATTAATAGTAATAATTTTACATAGGTTACATTTAGCAACAATATCATAAGTGAATACAGAGAATAACATATAATGCAGCTCATTACAAGGCTGTCTTCACAAAAGCTTCCGGAGTTTACCTGTCTACGGATGACCTGAGAATACAAGTTATTTTGAAAGCGAGTATCAGCATTTTTAAATGATGGTGAGTTCATAAGTATTTAATGACATGGGTATAAATACGTGTTATACTTCAAAATAATCTCACTCGATGATGGTGATTAGAATTTACAGAGTGTTAGAATTCTTTCCAGAAAATCCTATATTTTCTAAATAAAAGTAGTCTTCTACCAAGACCCAATTGTTTTATGTTTTAAATCAAGGAGTATCTCTATTAAAAGCGGTCTTCTACCAAGACCCAACTGTTTTATGTTTAAAGAGTAATTTCCCCAAAAGTACTATCATTATCAAAATATAGTTTTTACTTTAAAGGAATTGTGAGAAAAATCACAAGTAAAAGTAATAGGGAAATAATATTTTACCTCAGCAGTAACACTGCTGGCTAAAAATAAATAAAACATAGACACCAGGAGGGTATTAAATGGACAATACGCCTGGTAAGGTCTAAAAGTAAATAAAGCATAGACACCAGGAGGGTATTAAATGGACAATACGCCTGGCAAGGTCTAAAAGTAAATAAAACATAGACTTCGGGCGGGACGCCTCGCAAAGCCTAAAATAAAATAAGACATAGACTCCAGGGAGGTATTAAATGAACAATACGTCTAGCAAAGTATAAAAGTAAATAAGACATAGACTCCAGGAAGGCATTAAATGAATAATACGCCTAGCAAAGCCTAAAAGTACATAAGACATAGACTCCAGGAAGGTATTAAAATAATAATACTCCTAGCAAAGTCTAAAAGTAAATAAAACATAGACTCCAAGAAGGTATTAAATGAATAATACGCCTAGCAAAGTCTAAAAGTACATAAGACATAGACTTCAGGAAGGTATTAAATGAATAATACGCCTAGCAAAGTCTAAAAGTAAATAAAACCTAGACTCACGAATGAACTGACTCCTGTGTAATTCTTCGTACTAGAAAGAGTAAATAGAATCTCTTAACTATTCCTATAATAGTTACTAGTGTTTTAAGTACATGAATAATGGAAGGATGCCTTTGCTACCCAAAGGAAATGAACTGGCTGAGAGAACTTTTATGACTATATATGTATACATGATATATAACCAATATTTAAACGACCTTCGGACGGATAACCGATACCCTAAAGCCACATCCAAACGAGGAAAAGGATTTGGGGCGAGCTAGCCTTCCTAAGTCCTTTAAACATTGCTTATATAACTATACATATACAGGCATGCATTTAACAATATAAACGAAATAACGAAGTTTTGGTAAAACCTTTGGAAAACCTTTAAAAAGAATTTATGACTTGATGTCAGTTTATAAAACAAGATTTGAAAACCTTTGAAAGAACTTTAATAATCTAAAAAGGGATATTCGTACTTTAAAAGGGATTTGAAAGCAGGATTTGAAAACCTTTAGCTGGATAAAGCAGTTTAACATGCAAAAATCTATTTGCTATACAGTTATTAATCACATGTGATTGATATAATACCTCTATAGTTCAACTTGTATTCCCCCACATAAAACCAGTTAAAATCATGTTGATTCAGGGGTATGAACTCACCTGACGTGGGTGATTCGGATGAACGGACGGTATAGGATCGTCGGGTGTCGGATGGAGTTGTGAGCACAACGGATCCTAGTTAACATGTAATTACACATGTAGGAATACCATTAGCATATAACACACTAATAGACATAGGGAAAGCACTCTAGGGACATAAGAACACTTAGAATCAAGTGTTACTAACACATATGAAGTCCCCAAATGAGTGTAGGACCCTTAGGATGAGTGTAAGGCCACAAAACATGAAGTTTTGTGAGTGTGCGGCTGTGTGTGCGGTCAGGACACGTGTGCGGCCAGGAGTGTGCGGTCAGGACACGTGTGCGGCCAGGAGTGTGCGGCCGTACACTCCCGAGAAAAGTGTCCAAATCGATTTTCCAAGCCTTGGTGATGATCCTAGGGTAGTGTTTTGGCCATTTCTTTGCTTGGATTAAGGATTATGATCAAATGGAGGCCAAAAGATGTGTGTGTGGTCACACATAGTGTGTACGGCCGCACACCTTCAAAGGATGAAGAACACGAAGAACACTATGAGTTTTAGGCTTAGATTCAGGTGTCTTACCAATATAACAAGTTGAATGGTGGAGTACTTCACGTTTTTGAGGGCCTTAGAGTGTTCTTGGATGAAGATTCTAGAGAGAGAAAGTTCCAGCTTTGAAGGAGTGGGAGAAAGAGGGTGTAAGGTTGGCTAAGTGTTCAATATATAGGGTCGAGTGTGAGGCTGGAGGCGGTGTGCGGCTGGCTGGCCGCACACGTGGGTGTGCGGCCGCACACACCTCCTTTGGTGTGTTTGGCCCAACTTCTTGATGCTACACACTTTGTAACCCTTCCCAAGACTCATATCTAGGTTATACTAAGCCTAGAGCACTCATATAGACCCAAAATTTCGTTATAAGATAGCAAAATGAAGGCTAACTTTGATAAAAATGAAAAACGTACAAGTTAGTAATTTCGGGTTGTCACATCATCCCCCCGTTAGAGGGAATTTCGTCCCGAAATTAGAGTTTAGGCAAGGAAGTGGGTATGAACGATTGAGTAAAGAGATGAGGGTACTTCCTATTCGATTGGTCCTCGCGCTCCCAAATGACTCCGGTCCACACTTGGCGTTCCAGTGAACCTTCACGATTGGGATGCGGATTTGTTTCGTTCGCTTGGCCTCTCGGTCCGTGATTTCTACAGGTTCTTCTACGAAGTTGCGGTTCTCAATGATTTCTATCTTGACGAGTGGGGTTTCGAGGGTCACGTTGGACAAGTACCTTTGTCCATGTTGAAGACGTGAATAGACTAGGGTGGAATTTATGGAATTCCTAAAGTAGCCGAGGTCTGACGGAAGCTTGACCAATTCTTATCAAGAATCTCAGGTGGTCCTAAGCTCTTGGGAAGATAGGATGTTTCAGTATTTAGAACATAATGTACTTCTATGGTGAGATCATCACTGGCGTGATCGCCATTTTGAAGTTCCAAAAGCTCTCTCTTACTGAGGGTGTAGTTCCCGGGTTGGTTCTTAGAAGGCTCAGGTCGTCTTCGGATTCGTATCTCCTACTGATTGGCTTTCGGAGGTTTTCCGGATCATCGGAGGTAATGGCTATACACTGGTACCTATTGGTTATGTGGCATCTATCTCGACCTAGTGCAAAATGGACCTGCACTTCTAACTCTTGAGGTGCTTCTAACGGAAACTCTCAAAGTCAGTGAGATAGGGTTTTACCAGACGATGTTTAGAGAGTTTTAATTTTTCTCATCGTCTATTAGATGCTTTCACAGTTTGATTCCTAACTGGAAAGAATCATTCTCTTACTCGTTTTGTTGTTTCATGGATAGCAGTCTCTGATCAGGGCTAACTTAGACCTTTGAGATTTTCTGAAGTGCTGGACTATTTCATGAGGTGGTTCTATTATCCCTTTAGGGATAGTATTCTTTGGAACACCGAGTAGCCCAACGAATCTCTAAGACATGCCCTATTCTCTAAGGTGTAGGCTCCTTCCAGTTTGCAGGAAGCGCGTGTACTTGTACAACCCATCCACTAACAACTACACTGGTGTCTAGTTTACAATCTCTTTAAGATCTGGGTTATAAGGCTTAACGCAACATACCATTTTACTTTATTTAAGTACTCTTGGTTGCGGTGGTGATCATGTGGTTGTTAGGGTCCTAGTATTTACTTTGGAGAATGCAGTCTATTGCCTATAGGGCGACGGTGACTTTTCTCGTATGCGAAGGCGGTGTGTCCTAGGCACTACTCGTCTGTAACTGGGATGGACGAAGTACCTGAGCAGTGCGAGTATTTCTTGCAACTACTCTTCCGGTGTTTCTGAGTTTTCTCGATCTAGATTAAATCTAGAGAGTATAGGGTTCCGTCACTCGGGACTTCTAATTTCCTCATCCACTCTTCTCAGAGTTTAACCTAGTACAGCTTCCAGGTTTCCGGGATCTCTGCTGAGATGCCTAATTCGTGGGATTAAGCGTGAATGGATGGTCGTAGTCAATGTGTTTGACTCTTACGACTCGGGTTACTTTTCCTAATCGAGGGTGCTAGCTACTATGTTGGCTTAACCGGGATGACAACAAATTTCAAATTTGTGGTCATTTTAGTAGCTCAACCCGCAGTGGTTCTCTTGACTCCAGCTTCTTTTCTATGGGATAGGATGAAGGGTCTTACTATAAGGTTCGTGGTAGAGCTCATACTCGGCTTAATTACTAATACTCGGTGTATGCAAGTCGTATACAATTGAGATCGACGGGATGTTCAGTTGTGTGGCCCCACCCCAAACCCACAACCCAACGAGGAACAGGGAGTAGGGAGGAAGCACACATCTTAAGTCTTATTGATCTAAATTATATACCACTCTTATGCATATACTCAGTTAGTAGTAAGTTAATCCCATGAGTTCTCTCTCTTGATTCACGAACCTAATTGTGCGGTGCTAATGGTTTTTCTGGGGGATCCACTTAGTAGGTTTCGGGTGGTTATCGTCTTCTGGAATACTTGCAGTGCCTTTCGCTTCTGGTTCTACATGTCTAAGGAGGGGTTGATTAACAGCGCGTGGTACCCTTCTCCTGGGTACTTCGGAAGGTTTGGATAAGAGAGACGATTGACGGTTCGCATTAGGTTTTATTATTAGGTTCGGAAGAACCTTTATTTGACGAATTGGCTATGGTGAAAGTTCTCTTTACACAGCACTAGGAATTTTCACATGGTTGCAATAAGTCGAACCATGATTGACGGAAGTTGTCGAATTTAACAGACATCGACATGATATGAAATGAAGATCGATAGGACCATGTGTTGTACTGGGCACACAAGTTCTTAGCGTCTCGGGTTTCGTCCATGGTATCACTGTCGTGGATACTTGGACCGATGGAATCGACGCGGAACTCTAGGGGGTCCTGATGTTTCGGAATAATGTATTTTTCATGAATGGATTTCTCACGAGGCCTCTCTATAATCGCCTAATATACACTAGTCATGTATAATTAAGGTTAAAAGGACTGTTTACTGAGCGACTCCGCCCTAAATCCACAACCCAACGAGGAACAGGAGATAAGGCAGCATCACTCACTCGAGGTCTATCAATTCTTAATTATAAATGGCTTTTAACGTATATACTGTGCCATCATAGCTTTACCTGATGGGTTTTTGAGTGTTACAACAGTGCTGTGACTTTCGCCTTAACGAGAGAGTAATTACAGTTAGAATTAATCATTTAATGTTTTCGGTTAACTACTCGGGATTGAGAGAGACGTACCAAAATTCTATCGGGTTCCTTGATGTTCTCTTTGGGCATTAGGGTTAAACTCCTCCTGCGCCCTTGTCATTTCCTTCAGTTGGGCAGTCCCTTCTGAAATGCCCAATTTCACCACATAGATGACATACTGGACTGGTCTCCACATTGGTGGTTGATGTAATGAACTCAACCGGGGTTCTGCAGAAGCGGGCGGCATGTCCCTTCATGTTGCACCTAACACAAAGGAATTCTCGACAGATACCATGATGATGGTAGTTACACCTGCTGCAACGAGGAAGGTTTCCTAGGTATGGTCTTTTTGGAGTCGATACGGAAAGGTTGACAGGGGTATTGACTACCTCAGCTCGTTGCCCTTTGGAAGGTCCTTGAGTCGAGGTACTTCCCTCCTCGTTCTTAAACTTTCTTTTTAGTGGATTTGGTTGGGGTTCTTGGGTGACTGGGTACACATGTGTTGGTTGCTGCTGTCCATTGCTACGATCGGGATTCCTGATAGGGCTCCTGCTAACATTGGCGTTGTTAGCATTCAGGTGAGCCATGACAGCTGCTACGGCTGCTGAGACTGCAGATCGGAATGTAGCTTCATCGAATTGAAGGACCGGTGTCTTACTAACGGGTTGGTTACGTTTCTTCGGAGGCATGGTTTTTCCTACACGAAAAGGAACACAAGTTGATGAGAGATGATGGTTAACCCTAGACGTATCTTTCTTTACTATGATAGGCGTAAATTTTCCCACGCCTCGAGTTATGGTTATCTGAGTGTCGACCTACATCCCTATGATGCAGTCCGGGTAACAAGGTAGGAGTAAGTGTATCGAAAAGCCATAAGATGGGAGTCGTTCCTACTAAGTTATCTTTATACTAGAGAGGTTCACTATCCTGCTTGGAAAGATTTGAGAGAAGTTCGGAACGAAGATCATAGAAGAAAAGGCTCATGAAAACTTATGGCTAAACACTCTCAATCGAGGTTTTGAGATCCGATCTATTCGTATTAATTGCGACGGGAGAGACGGTTTGCCTAACACATAGTGTGAGCAGTGTAATCACTAACTCACTAAATTGTATTATTTTATGGATTTATTAGCGTGACGATAACGAGGAAAAGACACTTCTCGGGTTCCATGTATTGGCTCCCTCTGTCCACCTCTTATCCCTGACTGGAATCGGCGTTGGTTTTCTTCGGGTACTTACCTAGGGTTCTCTTCTCTTGTAGACATATCGAATTTCTACTCTGTCTTGCTTCCGATTCTGATTCTGAGCGTCATCACTTCATGATGGATGACTGGAATCTCGGAAGCTCAGGCGAATTTCCCACCGATGTCCCTAAAAGATATAAGCACATGGTGGTTTCAATAGTATCGTCCCTTGTTCATTTATTTCCTAATTGGAAACCTTCTCAATGAACCTCTTCTGGGTCTGAATCGACTCTTCGGCCGATTATTGAAGTGGATAAGGTTCTCTAAAGGGTTCGTGCGAGAATGGAAATGTCTAAAGAATCCTAAGAGATTATTAAAACATTTCACTGGGTGATCCATATCGAGTCCTGCTACAACTTCACAGTGTACACAAATCATATATAACTTAGATCTGATAGGCCTTCGAATATGTGATACTACTCTATATCCACATCCAAACAGAGAAAAGGAAGTAGAGCGAAACCACATATTCTCAGACTATGAGATCCTTACTATATATAACCTTGGGAGTATAGACTCTGTAATCATAGGTCTATCAATAAGGATCTCTTTGGTTTTCACGCAAGGTTATCTATGGTTCCTAAAATACCCCTATGGTATTTTAATTTCATGTTTGATTCTTATCTTCTGAACATGCTTATGGGTTTATTGAGAGTCTTTTAGTATCCTAAAATACTCCTACAGTATTTTAAACTTTATGTTTGGCTCTAGCATTCCTATTTGGTAAGTTTCAGATTTGTTGCAACACCACCATCACTCCCAAGCACACGTTAGTCGCATCTCGAATAAATGTAGTTGATCAAGTATCACAACATATGCAGTATAGTAATCAAAGTACAACAACCATTGCATTAATAGTAATAAATTTACATAGGTTTACATTTAGCAACAATATCATAAGTGAATACAGAGATTAACATATAATGCAGCTCGGTACAAGGCTGTCTTCACAAAAGCTTCCGGAGTGTACATGTCTACGGATGACCTGAGAATACAAGTTATTTTGAAAGCGAGTATCAGCATTTTTAAATGATGGTGAGTTCATAAGTATTTAATGACATGGGTATAAATACGTGTTATACTTCAAAATAATCTCACTCGATGATGGTGATTAGAATTTACAGAGTGTTAGAATTCTTTCTAGAAAATCCTATATTTTCTAAATAAAAGTAGTCTTCTACCAAGACTCAATTGTTTTATGTTTTAAATCAAGGAGTATCTCTATTAAAAGCGGTCTTCTACCAAGACCCAACTGTTTTATGTTTAAAGAGTAATTTCCCCAAAAGTACTATCATTATCAAAATATAGTTTTTACTTTAAAGGAATTGTGAGAAAAATCACAAGTAAAAGTAATAGAGAAAATAATATTTTACCTCAGCAGTAACACTGCTGGCTAAAAATAAATAAAACATAGACACCAGGAGGGTATTAAATGGACAATACGCCTGGTAAGGTCTAAAAGTAAATAAAGCATAGACACCAGGAGGGTATTAAATGGACAATACGTCTGGCAAGGTCTAAAAGTAAATAAAACATAGACTCCGGGCGGGACGCCTCGCAAAGCCTAAAATAAAATAAGACATAGACTCCAGGGAGGTATTAAATGAACAATACGCCTAGCAAAGTCTAAAAGTAAATAAGACATAGACTCCAGGAAGGTATTAAATGAATAATACGCCTAGCAAAGCCTAAAAGTACATAAGACATAGACTCCAGGAAGGTATTAAATGAATAATACGCCTAGCAAAGTCTAAAAGTAAATAAAACATAGACTCCAGAAAGGTATTAAATGAACAATACGCCTAGCAAAGTCTAAAAGTACACAAGACATAGACTCCAGGAAGGCATTAAATGAATAATACGCCTAGCAAAGCCTAAAAGTACATAAGACATAGACTGCAGGAAGGTATTAAATGAATAATACGCCTAGCAAAGTCTAAAAATAAATAAAACATAGACTCCAGGAAGGTATTAAATGAATAATACGCCTAGCAAAGTCTAAAAGTACATAAGACATAGACTCCAGGAAGGTATTAAATGAATAATACGCCTAGCAAAGTCTAAAAGTAAATAAAACCTAGACTCACGAATGAACTGACTCCTGTGTAATTCTTCGTACTAGAAAGAGTAAATAGAATCTCCTAACTATTCCTATAATAGTTACTAGTGTTTTAAGTACATGAATAATGGAGGGATGCATTTGCTACCCAAAGGAAATGAACTGGCTGAGAGAACTTTTATGACTACATATGTATACATGATATATAACCAATATTTAAACGACCTTCGGACGGATAACCGATACCCTAAAGCCACATCCAAACGAGGAAAAGGAGTTGGGGCGAGCTAGCCTTCCTAAGTCCTTTAAACATTGCTTATATAACTATACATATACAGGCATGCATTTAACAATATAAACGAAATAACGAAGTTTTGGTAAAACCTTTGGAAACCCTTTAAAAAGAATTTATGACTTGATGTCAGTTTATAAAACAAGATTTGAAAACCTTTGAAAGAGCTTTAATAATCTAAAAAGGGATATTCATACTTTAAAAGGGATTTGAAAGCAGGATTTGAAAACCTTTAGCTGGATGAAGCAGTTTAACATGCAAAAATCTATTTGCTATACAGTTATTAATCACATGTGATTGATATAATAACTCTATAGTTCAACTTGTATTCCCCCCCCCCCCATAAAAGTAGTTAAAATCATTTAAACGGTTGATTCAGGGGTATGAACTCACCTGACGTGGGTGATTCGGATGAACGGACGGTATAGGATCGTCGGGTGTCGGATGGAGTTGTGAGCACAACGAATCCTAGTTAACATGTAATTACACATGTAGGAATACCATTAGCATATAACACACTAATAGACATAGGGAAAACACTCTAGGGACATAAGAACACTTAGAATCAAGTGTTACTAACACATATGAAGTCCCCAAATGAGTGTAGGACCCTTAGGATGAGTGTAAGGCCACAAAACATGAAGTTTTGTGAGTGTGCGGCCCTGTGTGCGGCTGTGTGTGCGGTCAGGACACGTGTTCGACCAGGAGTGTGCGGTCAGGACACGTGTGCGGCCAGGAGTGTGCGGTCAGGACACGTGTGCGGCCAGGAGTGTGCGGTCAGGACACGTGTGCGGCCAGGAGTGTGCGGCCAGGCCTTTGTGCGGCCGTACACTCCCGAGAAAAGTGTCCAAATCGATTTTCCAAGGCTTGGTGATGATCCTAGGGTGGTGTTTTGGCCATTTCTTTGCTTGGATTAAGGATTATGATCAAATGGAGGCCAAAAGATGTGTGTGCGGTCACACAAGCTGAATGGTGGAGTACTTCACGTTTTTGAGGGCCTTAGAGTGTTCTTGGATGAAGATTCTAGAGAGAGAAAGTTCCAGATTTGAAGGAGTGGGAGAAAGAGGGTGTAAGGTTGGCTAAGTGTTCAATATATAGGGTCGAGTGTGAGGCTGGAGGGGGTGTACGGCTGGGTGTGTGGCTGGCTGGCCGCACACGCGGGTGTGCGGCCGCACACACCTCCTTTGGTGTGTTTGGCCTGATTTCTTGATGCTACACACTTTGTAACCCTTCCCAAGACTCATATCTAGGTTATACTGAGCCTAGAGCACTCATATAGACCCAAAATTTCGTTATAAGATAGCAAAATGAAGGCTAACTTTGATAAAAATGAAAAACGTACAAGTTAGAAATTTCGGGTTGTCACAATAAGTTATGAAATGAAAGGTTTTGAATAGTTTCAAAACTTGCCCTCAAGTTTTGGGATTTGTAAAGTCTCACACACATTAATGCTTTAATTCCAAACTCTACAATTCTAAGAGTTAAAATTCAAACTTTATGGACTTCATTAAATTAATTAAAGTGTTTAATTAAAAGAGTTAATAATTCCATAAAGACATGGTTTAAGTTTAATTAAATTAAGAGTATAGTTTAATTAATAGATTAAACCACCAAGTATTTTAAATGTTTAAAATACACACTTATACTATTATTATAATTTTAATTATATAGATATGTATAAGATAAAGTCAATCTTACCATTAGGAGGCCTCATTCACGAAGCCGGTCTATAAGGGGGGTATAAGGTTACTGCCTATAAAATGGCAGTTTAATGGGTGTCCACTCTCACCCACCACTTCCTTGACTGGTGGAGGGTCGTTAGCCGAACGGGTAGGAAAGGACTATAATTCTCCCTTCATTAAAAGTATAATGAAAAATACTAAGTAACTAAACACTTATAAATTCCCAATCTTAGTTACTTAGGAAAATGTGATCGGTGAAGCTGTATGGCTAACCGGCACATCGATTAGGTGATAAAGTTAAGGGTACCAAGTCAATTTGCATGGTTATTCACATCTTGTTTGTGATCCTCGGCATCCCAGTCACAAACTTGAGAGGGCACAATCGAGATTCAAACATGTCATTGAAAGTTCAATGTATCTCAAAAGATCTAGGAGTTTCAAATCCAATTAAAACTTAATTATATTTTGTTTTTCATGGTGGAAATTGGTAAATCGTCATTTACCTACCTTCAAATATTTTATAACTCGGATTACGGCATCCCTCTTCCAGTTATAAATAGGTTGTTGGATCCTAGCCTTAATATTTCATATTGGGTGTTATATTAAGGACTTTAAATCAACTAACTTGAATTTCTCCCTTATAGATGTCTCCTTCAGACAACTATGGTCTTCCCAAATCTTTAGGAACAAGCTATCCTAATGAAGATGATATCCCAAATGGCAATCAAGGTGAAAGATCAATCCCTTTGTTGTGCATTAGTGGGACTGGAAATCATACTTCACTTCCTCCACCTCCTCCAATAAATCTCCCTATCCCACAAGTTTCAAGACTTGATAAGTTCTAAGTCACTCAATCCCTATTGGCAAACAAAGTCTATATGTGCTTAGATCTTGGAGATTAAGTCACATATTGACAAGACGGGAGAGTCGGGTGTCGAAGTCTCGAGGTAGCTGGATGTTGACTTGGTTCTTCAGTCACTCCCTGATGAAAGATCACGACATGACCCGTTAATGATCTTATCTATTTGCTTGGTGCTGTTGAATCTGCAATGATTTGGAACACTGGTAAAGCAAATTTGATTAGAAGATCGACTTCCCAAAACTTCATGGACATTGACAATGGTGACACTGGAAATCCAGAAAAACTTTCTCTTCCCAATGGAAAGGGATCGGCCATAGTCAACTCGGTTGACCAAATGGTAAAGAGAAAGGCTATGTCTGAGATAGTCCCATGTACCATTCCCAAAGAGTCCATATGTGCCCATTGCCAAAGGAAAGGGGCATTGGTTGCGAAGCTGCCAAATTTACCTGAACCCTCATAAGGATGGTAAAGTCAAAAGTTTGACTCTACTTCAGGTAAAGTCCGTTATCTAACACTATTAAGTCTCTTTTGGAGATTCTTAATACATGATGTAATGTAACTACATTTTGATGTTTTTGAAGAATCAAAGGAAGCTTAAAGAAAAGGTGTGCTGATTCTGATCGCATGGTTCGATGACCAGAATTTTGAGCCACTGCATAAGAGTTATGAGATATTGCTTAGGAATAGATAACAACAAAGTTTTCATATGAATTTGCATTGTAAGGATAAGTTTTTCCGCAAGTTTTAAAAATAAAAGAAAAGTTTTGATTTTATTTATTTTAAGTATCCTTACAAAGGCATTTGTGAAAAATTGTTGTTTATATGTTTCCATTGATAAGCAATATTGGAAAATGAATTTGATTCTTTCGTTTGTAGTAGTGTCATAATTTATCAAATAAGGAAAGATTCTCATCACCCAAGGTTCAGTTGGATATAAACTTGGAATCATGCAAGTTGTATTGTGTGATGAATGAGATTTTTCATCTTTGGTAAATTAAGACTAATTCCTTGTTCACATTCGCATGTGAGTCAAGCGAAGGACTAAAGGATCGGGTACATTAGGTTGTGCACTAGTCAGGTCCACCAAAAAGGTTGATAAGATTATTCGTTATGATTTACTAAAGTTTAGTAAATATGATTATGCTTACAAGTTTAAGTGTAATTCTGAAACATTGGAAAAGTTTCAATATATGGCAGAATGAATAAGAAGAATCAAATAAGGCAGAAAGATAAAAGTTTCTCCAATCTGAAGAGATGGGAGAGTACTTGTGTATCTTGTTTTATGATTATCTTAGTGATTATGGAACCATATCACAATTGATCCTCTAAGGACACCTTAGTGCATTTGTTGGCTAAGGAGAGGAATCGTGAATTGTGGAAATGGTTAAATCAAAAGATAAATCATACTTCATTCCAAAATAAAATGTTAGAGTCATACTCCAAGATTGAGCCTTGAGTGACATAATCTTAAGAAAGGTTTAAAACACTTGTCAAATGTAGAGTAAAATGTTTTCTTACTCTTGTACATTTGAAATTGGTAAGTTGTGATGTTTTGGATAAAACAAAGACCAACTAAGGCCAATTGTGTGAAGTGTTTGTAAAAGAATCCGCACTATCTCTTGAATATTGGGCAAGAGAGTCTTATATGTCAAGAGGACAGTGGGAGTTTAAAAGATCCTGAAATAGTTTCAAGAACTAATCAAGAGTTTTGTTAATCACTAGCCCACGACTTGAGGTTTGTAACCTCTCGTGTTGACATATTCTTATTTCTGTGTCTATTCCAATTAAAAGTTGACTATGCTTGTGAGTTCTATGAGTTCTCAATTGTTTGCATAACAACCTGGAAGCAATGGTAGGCCCTTGTGCTGCCGGATGGCAAGAAATTAAGATTGAACAAGTTCAGTTCATATGTGTTTGGATTTGCCACTAACCTTGTCTTGTGATTATGGTTATGACAAATTCACATGGATAGGAACACTTACACCATAAAATCTAAGTGTCATAAGGTTTCTCTCCGATTCATGAAAATGATGGTGAGGAAACTCTTTCACTAAGTAGATTTTAAGTAGATAGCAATTGTGAGAATGCCAAAAGGTCTAAACATTATGATTACGGCATCCCTCTTCATAATTGTTTAGACACACAAGTGAGCTATCTAAGGAAAGGGGTATGATTTTGATAAAGTCTTATCAAAGCATCTCGTATCAGAAATCTGAACTTTGGTAAGAAACTCAATAAAGTATTGATTTCTAAAAGTCCAGCTGATCTCTGGATACATGTCAAAGCTAGTGGGAGCATAAGTGTTATGCTAGTAAGATAATAATCATTATGTTAGTGGGAGCATGATTATTATGTTAAGTGTTGCAAGTTAGCAATATTAATTATAGAAAACAAAAAGTTTCAATTCGCCTTGAAAAAGTTGTTTTGCTATAATTAAGGGAGAGGATTTTATACTTCATTCCAATTCTACAAGCTTAGATTGAGATTTTAATCAACTTTAGTCAAGGATATATCTGAATGTTATGTTGGAATGGTTCAACATAAGGAAATTATATATATGTTGTGTTCTCAAAATTCGATTATGATTACGGCATACCTCTTTATAGTTCGAATTATGAGAACATAGCAAATAAAAATTTTATAGCATGAATCATGTCCCATATGCTTCGGGTATAGGGTCGATTACATGAGCTATAATAGTTGTCCTTTCTAAATCTTCCTAATGCTTAGGGCATTAAGAGGGGAAAAGGGATTAGAACTGGATATGACTAAAATGATTAAGCAATTGTCGAGGACAATTTGAGGTTTACCAAAGATTGGTTACTCATGGACAATTGGAAGTATAGAGTAAGGACCATATTGACATATTTTGAAAAGATGCAACTCTTGTTCAAAAGTTATGGTCAAAATGGGAATGTGGAATTGTTTCCATAGGTGGAAGTTATTCTTTGAATCTGTGTAAGATTAGAAAACTTAATGCAAAGAAGGATGTTCAAAGAAATGTACTTTGAATTTGAGACTTCATTTCCATGGAATTGCTTTCCATTGGAATACTCTGTAATGCATGTTGCCAAGTCTTTGTGACTTTTGTGCATAGTCATTACACGGGGATCATTGCATATAAGTTTAGAGTCTAACAGATTACAGTAAATGGCAAGAGTTTGGTATTCTTACATTTACAAAAGGGATTGGGATTGTGAAATAAGCATCGTTGGAGTCGTGTTCAATTGATCTATTTCACAAAAGAAAAGACCATAAGTAAACATAGTATGCATGCTTGATGCATGGCATGACTATTGTTTCAATTCAAGTATTAAGTTGATAAATCGAAACAATGAATAATGAGTAATCAATATGGTGCTTAGATAAAAGGGTTTTTATTTACACTCGAAGTGTTGAGGCCATACAAGATTAGTATTATTTTTGTGTTTCACTTTGCATGTTTTGACTTCCAGAATAACTAGGTCATTCTTCCCTAATGACTAAGTTATTCAAACCATCCACAGTCGGTCATATGTTGGAAGTAGATATGAATCAAGACTATCATGAATTTGGCTTGTATGATTTGTCTAATGTGCATTAGACATAGCAGTGGTTGCTACAACATTCATGAGTGCTCATAAGTTCTGAGTATTGGATTCAACCCACGCTCATTTGAATCACTTCATGGATTTTATCACGAGTGAATCATGAGATGAGAATATCTTATATTCTTCAAACCTAGAGATATGAGTTGTTGACTATGAGTTGGTTATACATTGATTGCATGAAAACGCATTGGTAACTCGATGTTATAAAACGTGCATTTGTGTATAATTCAACAAGTAGTCAGTACAAGCATATGAGTCGAAGTTTATCCATTCCTTTTACCCTCAAAGGGATAAAAGCGATATCTGTGGGCCCCTCGATGATTTAGTGATGACAAAATGTAAGTGCTCGGCCGGGCCTGGACTGATTTGATTTGTTCAATTAGTCAGTCGTCATAAATCGGAAATCGGGAAACAACAAATGGACAGAGAGAATGATTATAATCCATGTCTCAGTCCATATGATATCTAGAATGGAGGAATATATGATCACTTATCTAATGGACGCGTCATTGATTTGTTTAGAGTTTGGCAGCAGCTTTTAAGAGCTACGATTGCTGGTCAGATTATGAAGGCGTACTTGCAATAATAGTTATTAGACTTATCTAAGTGGGAGACTGTTGGATTAGTGTCTAAGTCCATAACTATAATTGGTATATACTTGACCCGACCCGGCATGGTCCATTTGGGTTGCATGGCATCATGCATTTGGATAGACTAAAATGAGAGAAATAACACTTAAGGTTTATTAATATATTAAAAGTTCTAATATATTAATAAGATTATTTAATTAGTATCGATCAAGATTTAATCTAGAATTAATTAAGTGATCAAAAGAAGACTAATTAAATATATGGGTTGATTGTGTAAATCATCCATACTTATATAGTGGGCTAATGCTCCATGGATTATCAAGTTGGGCTAAAACCCATAGGATGCTCCATGGATGCTTCATGGTGTATTTGAACCCATGGATCCAAGGAAATGAAAAGCCATGACAATTAGGGTTTACCCTAATTGTAACAACTATATAAGCATCTTATTTTGTGCAAAAATCGGCCACTAGAGATACAGAAGAGGGCAAACCGATTTCATGAAGTGTGTACTTTCTCTCAAGTTATTCCAAGTGTTTATGATGTTGTGTGAACCATTTGAGGTGTCACACTTGGGGCACTAGGATCTTGAGCTCCATGGAATCAAGCACCAAACAAGAGGTATATAATTCTACTAGAATTTATATTATGTGTACTTTATATTATGCTAGTTAGAACAATACCTTGGAAAATTCATATTTGCATGTATAATAGAGAAAATATAGATCCAAGGTATTTAGGGTTGCATGTACACCTTAAGAGTGTTAGAATGCTCAAAACCCAACAAAGAGTGCATGGAAACATGAGATTCTTGCCTTGATGCATGTTGAACAATGGCATAATTAACCATTAAACAATATTGAGGTGGCATGTTTTTGTTTAATTGTCCATTCTCTTTTTCATACTTGGGCTGAAATGGGCTAACAAGGGAAAGAATGAATGAATTAGTTTGGCCCACTTAAATCCTTGGTTCAAGATTATGATGTTTATAGACAAAATTTTTGGCCCATTAGGTCTTTAGGGTAGTTCACGGCCCAAATTGTATAAAAGAATGGGTTCTTTAGCCCATTAGGGCTAATTAGGTTTGTTATGGCCCAACAAGGTTAATTAGGCTAGTTATGGCCCACTAAGGCTTATTGGAGTAATTTATTCCATTTTAGGCCCAATATGGTCCAAAATGTTAAATCTTATGAAAGTGGGTTGAATTAGAGCCCAATTAAGAGTTCTAAGCCCAAACTAGTCAAATTGGAAACTTACTGGCCCATTAGGCCCAATAAGGAAATCCTAGTCCATAATGGACTTAAACCAGGATTTTTAGGGTTTCCAATCTTTCGTTGACCATTTGAAATGTTTGTATAGAGTGTTTGATGGAATTTTGTTGTCATTGAATAAACATCATGTTTTCAAATCATGGTTACAATTGTTGCCATTGATAATGCTTACATAAGGACAGAATTTCCTAGCCAAATTTGCTAGTTGTGACATCATCCCCCCGTTGGAGGGAATTTCGTCCCGAAATTCTTTTTGAAGCTAGATTTGAGAATGCGAGAATAAGTGAGGGTACTTTTGCTTCATCTGGTCTTTGCGTTCCCATGTGAATTCCGGTCCATGCTTTGCGTTCCATCGAACTTTGACAATCGGAATGGGACTCTGCTTAGTACGCTTCACTTCCCTGTCCATGATTTCAACTAGTTCCTCGATGAACAGGAGATTCTCGTTGATTTCGATTTCTTACAATGGGATGACAAGAGTTTCGTCGGATAAGCACTTTTTCAGGTTGGAAACATGAAACACGGGGTGTACGCTGCTAAGCTCAACAGGTAGCTGCAGCCTATAGGCCACTGGACCGATTCGGGCAAGAATCTCAAATGGCCCAATGTATCGTGTCTTATGAGCTTCATTCATGACTACATCTCTGAATCTCCCAAGTTTAGGGATCCAAATTCGGTTCATGAAATAATAAGTTCCATCCCCCTTGACTTCGAAGTTCTTTTCCATTCCATGTAACGCTTCGCTTGTTTTGTTTTCTGTCTTCAAGGCATCAAACTGGGCTTCTTTGATTTGTGAGAATAGATGTGTTTGAATGGTTATTGAAAGAGTTTTCACACGACGATTCGAGTATTCTTTTCGACTCAAGGCATCAGCTACCACGTTAGCCTTGCCTAGGTGGTACTTGATTTCACACTTATAATCGTTTAGCAGCTCAACCCATCTTCACTGCCTCATGTTTAACTCTTTTTGATTTAAAATGTGTTAGAGGCTCTTATGGTCGGTGAAAATGGTGCACTTTGTACCATAAAGGTAGTGCCTCCAAATCTTTAAATCAAAGACCACAGCTCCCAATTCGAGATCATGGGTGGTATAATTCACCTCATGTGTCTTTAGTTGTCAGGATGCATAAGCTATCACCTTCCCACACTTCATGAGTATACAGCCTAAACCCTCATTTTAAGCATCGCAGTAAACTATAAAGTCCTCAGTTCCCTCTGGTAATGATAGTACTGGTGCACTACAGAGAGTTCGTTTCAGAGTTCGGAAGGCAACCTCCTGCTTTTTTGTCCATTCGAATGGTACGCCTTTTTGTGTAAGCATGGTAAGAGGCTTGGCTGTTCTGGAGAAGTATTGGATGAATCTTCTGTAATAGCCTGCGAGACCCAAAAATTAACGAATTTTTGTGGGTGTCGTTGGGACTGCCCATCCTTCAATAGCTTTGATCTTAGAAGGGTCCACATGTATCCCTTCTTGGCTGACAACATGACCTAAAAATTTTACGCTACGGAGCCAGAACTCACACTTAGAGAGTTTTGCGTATAACTTTTTGGCTCGCAGGGTTTCCATGATTTGTCGGAGATGTTGCCCATGTTCCTCTTCGCTTCGAGAATAGACCATCATGTCGTCGATGAAAACGATGACAAAGTTGTCGAGGAATGGTCGGCAAACTCGGTTCATCAGGTCCATAAATGTGACAGGGGCATTCGTTAGACCGAAGGGCATTACAACAAATTCATAATGTCCATAGCGAGTTCGGAAAGCGGTCTTGGGGATATCCTCCTCCCGGACCTTGAGTTGATGATAGCCGGATCGCAGATCTATCTTGGAGAATTAATTTGCTCCTTGAAGCTGGTCGAATAGATCGTCGATTCGTGGAAGTGGGTAGCGATTTTTGATAGTGAGCTTATTCAGATCTCTATAATCGATGCACATCCTAAAGGATCCGTCCTTCTTCTTAACAAAAAGGACCGGAGCTCCCCAAGGCGAGAAGCTGGGTCTGATGAATCCTTTGTTCAAGAGTTCGCTGAGTTGGCTTGACAATTCTTGCATCTCCGCAGGAGCCAACCTATAGGGCGATTTGGCGATGAGTGTAGCTCCTGGTACAAGGTCAATTCGGAACTCGACTTGTCTTTCTGGGGGTATCCCCAGAAGATCTTCAGGAAAGATGTCAGGGAAATCGCAAGCCACTGGGATGTCTTGAATATTAACCTCTTCCTTGGATTTATCCACGATGTGAGCCAGAAACGCAAAGTCCTTCTTTTGTAGACACTTCTTTGCCTCAATACATGAGATAAGACGCAGGTTCGTACTGGGCTTGTCTCCGTATATGATTAGGGTTTCGTGGTTAGGGAGATGAAGGCGAACGGCCTTCTCGTGACACATAATTTCAGCATGATGGGGGCTCAACCAATCCATGCCGATGATTACATCAAAACTCCTAATAGTTATAGGCATCAAGTTTATTTGAAATGCGTGGTGATTTAAAGTTAGGGTACATCCTACGTAGATTTCCCCAGCTGATTCTATTTTCCCATTAGCCATTTCCACCGTAAAGGTTTCATTAAGCTTCTGGGGTTGTTGTTTTAGCAAATGTTTGAATTTATTACTCACAAAACTCCGCTCTGCCCCGGTATCAAACATGATGCATGCATATGTGTTGTTAAGGAGAAACGTACCAGTGACAACAACGGGATCCTGAACCGCTTCTCCTTGACCCATGGTCAGCACTCTCCCTGCTCCTCCATTCCCTTGGTTGTTGACATTGGGGCAGGTTTCGACGGAAATGCCCAGTCCTTCCACATCCATAACAGGTATGGCTAGCCCCAGCGTTGTTGTTGTTGTTGTTGTTGTTGGTGTTGTTGTTGTTGTTGTTGTTGTTGTTGTTGTTGTTGTTGTTGTTGTTGTTGTTTCCTTGTTGCTGGTTCTGGGGAGGATAGGTCCTACAGTATTTTGTTGTGTGGCCCGTTCGGTTTCAACTGGTACAATGCATCTCCCTGCATTCAACATTGTGATGGAGATTGCACTTGTTTCACTTTGGGAGATTTCCGGAATACTGCTTAGGAGCACTTGGGGTGGATGAGACTGGAGCATGTGGTATGGAGGGAACTTGGGTGGTTGCAGCATGAACTGTCACTGTTTTTTGTTTCTTCGACGACTCAGTGCCTTGTCGTCCTTTCCGTTTGTTATTCTTTCCCTTCTTGTCATTGCTCTCCTTCTTGTTTTCAGTTTCCCCTGCTTTTTCACACTTCTTGTTGTTCTGGTCGTACAGCTTCTTGGCCAACCTCTTGGCACTGTCAAAGGTTTCAGGATTTGCGTCTATCACGTTTCCTTGAATTGGGGAGGTTAATCCCCAGATGAACCTTTCGATTTTCTTCCCTTCCGAAGTAATCATGCCAGGGCACAACAGAGACAGTTCACTAAACCTTGATATGTAGGCATCGATGTCAGAGTTTCGGACGGTGAGATTCCATAAATCTTGCTCTATTTTCTGAACTTCACCACGCGGGCAGTATTCAGCCATCAGCATTTCTTTCAATTCCGCCCAGGGCATAGTATTAGCCATCGGAATAGTCATAGCTTCCACATGTCCATTCCACCAGGTGTGAGCTTGATCAACAAATGTACATGATGTGAACTTCACCTTGAATTCTTCAGGGCACCCGCATATCTCGAACACCGATTCCACCTTTTCCATCTATCTTTTCAGGGTTATCACTCCCCCTGTTTCATTAAAGGTCTGCGGTTTGGCGTTGGTGAAATCTTTGTAGGAGCATGTCTTGGTAGGTCCTTGGTTCATCCCGTTGTTTGAACTTCCGGCCCCCTGTCCGTTGCCTCCACCATTGTTTCCATTATGAATCTGTGTCATTGCTACTGTAAATGTAGCAGATACAACTGCTTGAAATGCAACCGAGTTGATTTCTGGTGGCGGCGGTGGTTGATTGTTTCCACGGTTTGGTCTCTGCGTCATCTTGTTGTTATGGAACAGAAAGATGTTGAGTACGTATTGTATTTAAGTTGGGAATTCTGTGAATCGATTGTGCATCTAAGTGGTTCCACATATTTACACCAAGCAAGAAGAATATAAAACACATAGCAGATAACAACATCACAATAAAACACATAATATTTTCCACTAATAACATTTGTACTTTGATACATGAAAATTTTGCCCGAAAGGGCATACATAGGGGTACAAAGTTTGGCAGCATAATGACTCTATGAGTAGTGTAATCACTTAAACATTGAGTCGTTAGTACAATACATGGTAAACATAAGAGAACATAGCACTAGTAGTAGGTAAAGCTGGTCCTAATCACGACGAGATGTATTGCGGGGTGGTGATGTAGATGTGGATGCTCCCTGAAGCCGAGCCACCTGTCGCTCCATGTCTCATGTGGAATTCCCTGATAACCTCTTGCGTTTCCTGCTCAGCCCTTGCAACTCTCTCTCGCATCGGATGCATATGGTCAGCAGTGTTCTGAGCGAGATTGTCGGTATCCCTCAACCGTCTCACCACAACAGGAAGTGCTCGGTCTGTCGGTCCTCCATCCCTCAGGTCATAGAATTCCCTCGCCATGCCGTACGAGGGTCGCTGACCTTGCTGCCTACTCCATCTCCAAATGTCAACTCCCCATGGGGGTGTAGGGTCATTAGGGCCCATCCGATGTGCTGGCACCCTAACTGGAAAAGGTGGGTTGATGACTACGGACTCTGCGTCCGAGTCATCGTCACTATTGTCGCTAGATTCCTCCCCTCCAGAGTCAGCCACAGGCTCCGCAGGTCCGTCTTCGATCCCATCCTCTTGTTCCTCCTCTGGTTCCTCCTCAGACTCCTCTTCAGGTTCCCCCTCAGACTCCTCTTCAGGTTCCTCCTCAGACTCCTCAAGCCATCCGTTATTCCCCTGATTAGGTAAATACGGATCTCCAGAAAGATGGAAGCCAGCCATACTGTCTGCAAGAGGGTATATAAATAAACCATTATTATTCATATGATATCTTAGTTGTTATTAAAATTGGTTTGATGTTCTCCTCTTGGTTAACAAAAGGGTATGCCTTAGGTTTACTGACCATCGCGACTACTCCAGGGCATGTGATAGTTGTTTTCTGAAGGAAATGTAGTTGATCAGGCTAGATTCATCCCCAATACAACTGTGAACAGTCCTGGCTTAACCGAGATGTCAGGATTTCCCAAATGTCTTATTTGAATTGCTTATTATGTTTATTTTTCTAAGTCGCAGAATTAGGAGTGTTTATTATTATGTTTTATTTGTTTTCTTCAGAGTTATTTAGTCCCTCTTTGGGTTTATAGTTGCATATCAATGTGTGGTTAGATATGCCAGTTCACTATAAACAGAGCTTTGATACCAACCTGTCACACCCCCGAACCAGACGGCGGAAACGTCTGAGGCTCGTGTGACTTAAATTGAAATATCATCACAATGAATATACATGAAACATAACATAATCATCACCATGCATTAATACATTACAACCGTCATTGTTCACATCAAGTACATTGTTTACATTACATAATCCAAAACATAAATTGTTTATCGATTGACATCACACAAAGACGTTTCAGACACACACTTGGTGCTTCTTCATTCTAACGGTTACCTGAGAACACAAGTTATTTTGAAAACGGTCAACATATATAATGTTAGTGAGTTCATAAGCAGGTTTGATGTGAAAATGTTTTGTATTGTTTGTAAAACCCAAAAAATCCAATATTTTATGTAACAAAAACTTTTTACGAAAAAGGTGTGATGATCCATAAGTATACGTGTATATGATTTCAAAACATGTAAAAACGAAGTGCTTTTCATAATAGTTCCTTGTATTGCAGTTATTGTAAGTAGAAATGAATAATGTTGTTCCCCGGAAAACCCGATGTTTTCCGATATAAATTATATGATAGTTTTGTATTATTATATAATCACTTTGCATCGTCACAGTGTATGAATATAACTTCCCATGATTACTTGGATGGTATTGGATCTCTATGTGAGTCATTATAACCATGCATAATGATGACTAATTCGCCTCTCTTGGCATTTTTCCAAACACCGGTTTTGAATTAAGATTTTGTCACCGTAGACTGGTCAAGTCTAACTGTAGCGAATAGCTCAGGTGTGGGGAAGTCACCCCCGTACAGAGCTATACACAAACTCTCGCTCTCCCTCCAGGAGACTCTGATTATAACTACAGGCTACGACCGACACTTATTGGTGCCACCCGTTATTTCTCACTAAGTCCAAATGAAATTGAATAACATTGTTTTACAAACCGATTTATGATTACTTGAATATAAGGTAAGCCAAACAGACAAGGAAAAGAGGACAACGGAGGCCCACTAACTTTGTGTGTTATTACAGGCTATTGAGTATGCTACGGACACGTTATAGCCCATTAAGCATATTATGAATGATTAGGGTCTTATTAGCAATGCAAATGGACCACTAAGGCCCAATAGCATGTTAAAGCAAATAAATGCCCATTAGGTATGTAATTGGGTCACCGGAAGCCCAATAAACATGTGTGAATATATTGGGCCCAATAATCATGATATTGGGCCACAAAGGCCCAATAGCACGAATAAAAGATTTTTGGGCCCAATCATTGAATCATTTATAGTTTATTGATTTTAAGTTCGTAGTGTAGGTATTTGTTGTATGCTAAATGTTTATTCGAAATGTTAAAAAAATAATGCTTTGACGTTTGATTATAACGGGGCTTTGGTTTTATATATGTGTATGTATATTTATAAACATTTAAAAAAAACATGCGTTATAAACTTGATATTTTTAACCCAATAATTTAATATTTGACTATTCGGACTAAAAATATTTATTTTGACCGTTCAACCCCTTTATCTATAAAAATGGCACTTTTGGTCCCTTTTTATGAAAATTGACATTTTTGATCCTTAAACCATTTTCCTTGACATTTTCGACCCAAACTTTATTTAAATAATAATTTCAGCCCAAAACTATTGTATTTGCCATTTCCATCCCCTTTTTGTAAAAAGTTTATACTTTCGGCTCAAATTCCGCAAGTTTTACAATTTTGACCCCAAAATAAAAAACTTTGCATTTTTAGTCAAATTTTTGCATCAAAGTCATTTTCAGCCCCTAAAATAGTTTATTCATGTTTTAGACTCATATTTTCATAAGTTTACCACTTCAGCCCCTAAACTTTTCATTTTTTTTTGCAACTTTGGGCCCAAAAACCCGTGAGGCCCAAACATAAGCCCATTAAGCTATAATTTATGTTTTTGACCGCTAGAAAAGTGTTATTTCCATAAAAGTCAGATTTTTATGTAAATAATACTATTTTATCCTTATAAAACCAAAAATATTATATTTTACCCAAATCTTTGTTATTTTTGCACAAATGACACTTATAAGGATCTTTGACTTTGTTTTCACTTCTTAAGCCTAAAACTCTTAGATCTTTGAAGAATGTGGTTTATTATGTTATTTGTTTATGTAACCTTCACACTTTAGCCATAGATTTCAAGATTTAGCAAATGATATCATATTTTCACAATATAAACCAAAGAAATCACATATTACAAGCATACACACATAGATCAACACATAGTTCTTATATTCTCCCCCAAAAACAAGTAAAAACCGAAAACAAGGGGGTATGAACTCACCTTGCTTAGTTGTCTTCGGTTTTAAAGTAGAAATGGAAGAAGATAGTGTTGTTTTTTGCCCTAACAAGCTCCTTGAAGAGACCTTCAAATTTGAAGAGTTCTAGGGAAAGATTTAAGGTGGTAAGAAGAGTGATTAAGTGTAGAAGGAAAATATGTTTGCAAGATCTTACCACTAATATATAACTTGAAGTGATTTTTGGATGAAATCCTTCCTGAAGCTCTTATGATTCTCGAAAATTTGGAGGAAGGAAGAAGATGTTCTTGAGAGAGTTTGAAGTAAATTGAAATGGTGGTGTGTGTGTGTGTGGGGGTAGCCTCGGCCGAAGATAAGAAGAAGATAGGGGTGAGAAGAGTGCATGGAAACATGAGATTCTTGCCTTGATGCATGTTGAACAATGGAATAATTAACCATTAAACAATATTGAGGTGGCATGTTTTTGTTTAATTGTCCATTCTCTTTTTTTTTACTTGGGCCGAAATGGGCTAACAAGGGAAAGAAGGAATGAATTAGTTTGGCCCACTTAAATCCTTGGTTCAAGATTATGATGTTTATAGACAAAATTTTCGGCCCATTAGGTCTTTAGGGTAGTTCACGGCCCAAATTGTATAAAAGAATGGGTTTTATGGCCCATTAGGGCTAATTAGGTTTGTTATAGCCCAACATGGTTAATTAGGCTAGTTATGGCCCAATAAGGCTTATTGGAGTAATTTATTCCATTTTAGTCCCAATATGGTCCAAAATGTTAAATCTTATGAAAGTGGGTTGAATTAGAGCCCAATTAAGAGTTTCAAGCCCAAACTAGTCAAATTGGAAACTTATTGGCCCATTAGGCCCAATAAGGAAATCCAAGTCCATAATGGACTTAAACCAAGATTTTTAGGGTTTCCAATCTTTCGTTGACCATTTGAAATGTTTGTATAGAGTGTTTGATGGAATTTTGTTGTCATTGAATAAACATCATGTTTTCAAATCATGGTTACAATTGTTGCCATTGATAATGCTTACATAAGGACAGAATTTCCTAGCCAAATTTGCTAGTTGTGACATCATCCCCCCGTTGGAGGGAATTTCGTCCCGAAATTCTTTTTGAAGCTAGATTTGAGAATGCGAGAATAAGTGAGGGTACTTTTGCTTCATCTGGTCTTCGCGTTCCCATGTGAATTCCGGTCCATGCTTTGCGTTCCATCGAACTTTCACAATCGGAATGGGACTCTGCTTAGTACGCTTCACTTCCCTGTCCATGATTTCAACTCGTTCCTCGATGAACAGGAGATTCTCGTTGATTTCGATTTCTTACAATGGGATGACAAGAGTTTCGTCGGATAAGCACTTTTTCAGGTTGGAAACATGAAACACGGGGTGTACGCTGCTAAGCTCAACAGGTAGCTGCAGCCTATAGGCCACTGGACCGATTCGGGCAAGAATCTCAAATGGCCCAATGTATCGTGTCTTATGAGCTTCATTCATGACTACCTCTCTGAATCTCCCAACTTTAGGGATCCAAATTCGGTTCATGAAATAATAAGTTCCATCCCCCTTGACTTCGAAGTTCTTTTCCATTCCACGTAACGCTTCGCTTGTTTTGTTTTATGTCTTCATGGCATCAAACTGGGCTTCTTTGATTTGTGAGAATAGATGGGTTTGAATGGTTATTGAAAGAGTTTTCACACGACGATTCGATTATTCTTTTCGACTCAAGGCATCAGCTACCACGTTAGCCTTGCCTGGGTAGTACTTGATTTCACACTCATAATCGTTTAGCAGCTCAACCCATCTTCACTGCCTCATGTTTAACTCTTTTTTATTTAAAATGTGTTAGAGGCTCTTTTGGTCGGTGAAAATGGTGCACTTTGTACCATAAAGGTAGTGCCTCTAAATCTTCAAATCAAAGACCACAGCTCCCAATTCGAGATCATGGGTGGTATAATTCACCTCATGTGTCTTTAGTTGTCAGGATGCATAAGCTATCACCTTCCCACACTGCATGAGTACACAGCCTAAACCCTGATTTGAAGCATCGCAGTAAACTACAAAGTCCTCAGTTCCCTCTGGTAATGATAGTACTGGTGCACTACATAGAGCTCGTTTCAGAGTTCGGAAGGCAACCTCCTGCTTTTTTGTCCATTCGAATGGTACGCCCTTTGTGTAAGCATGGTAAGAGGTTTGGCTGTTCTGGAGAAGTTCTGGATGAATCTTCTGTAATAGCCTGCGAGACCCAGAAATTGACGAATTTTTGTGTGTGTCGTTGGGACTGCCCATCCTTCAATAGCTTTGATCTTAGAAGGGTCTACATGTATCCCTTCTTGGCTGACAACATGACCTAACAAAGTTTACGCTACGGAGCCAGAACTCACACTTAGAGAGTTTTCCGTATAACTTTTCGGCTCGTAGGGTTTCCAAGATTTGTTGGAGATGTTGCCCATGTTCCTCTTCGCTTCGAGAATAGACCAGCATGTCGTCGATGAAAACGATGACAAAGTTGTCGAGGAATGGTCGGCAAACTCGGTTCATCAGGTCCATAAATACAGCAGGGGCATTCGTTAGACCGAAGGGCATTACAACAAATTCATAATGTCCATAGCGAGTTCGGAAAGCGGTCTTGGGGATATCCTCCTCCCAGACCTTGAGTTGAAGATAGCCGGATCGTAGATCTATCTTAGAGAAGTAATTTGCTCCTTGAAGCTGGTCGAATAGATCGTCGATTCATGGAAGTGGGTAGCGATTTTTGATAGTGAGCTTATTCAGCTCTCTATAATCGATGCACATCGTAAAGGATCCGTCCTTCTTCTTAACAAAAAGGATCGGATCTCCCCAAGGCAAAAAGTTGGGTCTAATGAATCCTTTGTTCAAGAGTTCGCTGAGTTGGCTTGACAATTCTTGCATCTCCTCAGGAGCCAAACTATAGGGCAATTTAGCGATGGGTGTAGCTCCTGGTACAAGGTCAATTCGGAACTCGACTTGTCTTTCTGGGGGTATCCCCAGAAGATCTTCAGGAAAGATGTCAGGGAAATCGCAAGCCACTGGGATGTCTTGAATATTAACCTCTTCCTTGGGTTTATCCACGATGTGAGCCAGAAACGCAAAGTCCTTCTTTTGTAGACACTTCTGTGCCTCAATACATGAGATAAGAAGAAGGTTCGTACTAGGCTTCTCTCTGTATATATGATTAGGGTTTCATGGTTAGGGAGATGAAGGCGAACGGCCTTCTCGTGACACATAATTTCAGCATGATGGGGGCTCAACCAATCCATGCCGATGATTACATCAAAACTCCTACTAGTTACATGCATCAAGTTTATTTGAAATGCGTGGTGATTTAAAGTTAGGGTACATCCTAAGTATATTTCCCCAGCTGATTCTGTTTTCCCATTAGCCATTTCCACCGTAAAGGTTTCATTAAGCTTATGGGGTTGTTGTTTTAGAAAATGTTTGAATTTATTACTCACAAAACTCCGCTCTGCCCCGGTATCAAACAGGATGCATGCATATGTGTTGTTAAGGAGAAACGTACCAGTGACAACAGCGGGATCCTGAACCGCTTCTCCTTGACCCATGGTCAGCACTCTCCCTGCTCCTCCATTCCCTTGGTTGTTGACATTGGGGCAGTTTCGACGGAAATGCCCAGTCCTTCCACATCCATAACAGGTATGGCTAGCCCCAACGTTGTTGCCGTTGTTGTTGTTGTTGTTATTGCGGTTATTGTTGTTGTTGTTTCCCTGTTGCTGGTTCTGGGGAGGATAGGTCCTACAGTATTTTGATGTGTGACCCTTTCGGTTGCAACTGGTATAATGCATTTCCCTGCATTCACCATTGTGATGGAGATTGCACTTGTTGCACTTTGGGAGATTTCCGGAATACTGCTTAGGGGCACTTGGGGTGGATGAGGCTGGAGCATGTGGTGTGGAGGGAACTTGGGTGGTTGCAGCATGAACTGTCACTGTTTGTTGTTTCTTCGACGACTCAGTGCCTTGTCGTCCTTTCCGTTTGTTATTCTTTCCCTTCTTGTCATTGCTCTCCTTCTTGTTTTCAGTTTCCCCTGCTTTTTCACTCTTCTTGTTGTTGTGGTCGTACAGCTTCTTGGCCAACCTCTTGGCACTGTCAAAGAATTCAGGATTTGCGGCTATCACGTTTCCTTGAATTGGGGAGGTTAATCCCCAGATGAACCGTTCGATTTTCTTCCCTTCCGAAGTAATCATGCCAGGGCACAACAGAGACAGTTCACTAAACCTTGATATGTAGGCATCGATGTCAGAGTTTCGGACGGTGTGATTCCATAACTCTTGCTCCATTTTCTGAACTTCACCACACGGGCAGTATTCAGCCATCAGCATTTCTTTCAATTCCGCCCAGGGCATAGCATTAGCCACCGGAAGAGTCATAGCTTCCACATGTCCATTCCACCAGGTGTGAGCTTGATCAACAAATGTACATGCTGCGAACTTCACCTTGAATTCTTCAGGGCGCCTGCATATCTCGAACACCGATTCCACCTTTTCCATCCATCTTTTTAGGGTTATCACTCCCCCGGTTCCATTAAAGGTTCGCGGTTTGGCGTTGGTGAAATCTTTGTAGGAGCATGTCTTGGTAGGTCCTTGGTTCATCCCGTTGTTTGAACTTCCGGCCCCTTGTCCGTTGCCTCTCCTAGAAAAGTGTTATTTCCATAAAAGTCAGATTTTTATGTAAATAATACTATTTTATCCTTATAAAACCGAAAATATCATATTTTACCCAAATCTTTGTTATTTTTTCAAAAATGACACTTATAAGGATCTTTGACTTTGTTTTCACTTCTTAAGCCTAAAGACTCTTAGATCTTTGAAGTATGTGGTTTATTATGTTATTTGTTTATGTAACCTTCACACTTTAGCCATAGATTTCAATATTTTGCAAATGATATCATATTTTCACAACATAAACCAAAGAAATCACATATAACAAGCATACACACATAGATCAACACATAGTACTTGTATTCTCCCCCAAAAAACAAGTAAAAACCGAAAACAAGGGGGTATGAACTCACATTGCTTAGTTGTCTTCGGTTTTGAAGTAGAAATGGAAGAAGATGGTGTTGTTTTTTTCCCTAACAAGCTTCTTAAAGAGACCTTCGAATTTGAAGAGTTCTAGGGAGTATGATCAATATTTAAGGTGGTAAGAAGAGTGATTAAGTGTAGAAGGAAAATATGTTTGCAAGATCTTACCACTAATATATAACTTGAAGTGATTTTTGGATGAAATCCTTCTTGAAGCTCTTATGATTCTCGAAAATTTGGAGGAAGGAATAAGATGTTCTTGAGAGAGTTTGCAGTAAATTGAAATGGTGGTATGTGTGTGTGTGTGGGTAGCCTCGGCCGAAGATAAAAAGAAGAGATGGGTGAGAAGAGTGCATGGAAACATGAGATTTTTGCCTTGATGCATGTTGAACAATGGCATAATTAACCATTAAACAATATTGAGGTGACATGTTTTTGTTTAATTTCCATTCTCTTTTTTTTTACTTGGGCCGAAATGGGCTAACAAGGGAAAGAATGAATGAATTAGTTTGGCCCACTTAAATCCTTGGTTCAAGATTATGATGTTTATAGACAAAATTTTCGGCCCATTAGGTCTTTAGGGTAGTTCACGACCCAAATTGTATAAAAGAATGGGTTTTATGGCCGATTAGGGCTAATTAGGTTTGTTATGGCCCAACAAGGTTAATTAGGCTAGTTATGGCCCAATAAGGCTTATTGGAGTAATTTATTCCATTTTAGGCCCAATATGGTCTAAAATGTTAAATCTTATGAAAGTGGGTTGAATTAGAGCCCAATTAAGAGTTCTAAGCCCAAACTAGTCAAATTGGAAACTTATTGGCTCATTAGGCCCAATATGGAAATCCTAGTCCATAATGGACTTAAACTAGGATTTTTAGGGTTTCCAATCTTTCGTTGACCATTTGAAATGTTTGTATAAAGTGTTTGATGGAATTTTGTTGTCATTGAATAAACATCATGTTTTCAAGTCATGGTTACAATTGTTGCCATTAATAATGCTTACATAAGGATAGAATTTCCTAGCCAAATTTGCTAGTTGTGACAACATACGGGTTGAAGGCTCCAATTCCAACCCAGCAGATTATGTATCATGTTATAGCATGTTGCTATGCTATAGTGATTTGTTAAGACCTGCATGCTTATATGTTAGATGGTATATGTTTATCTGTTATGCATATGTCGACATAGTATGGTTGGGTTGAGGTTGTACTGCTTTGTGTGGTAGCCAACAAACCCTGGAGCAATTCAGACATAAGTTGTGGGCCCCGAGGGCAAGCCAACCTTATGTTGTGAGCAATCCATATATGAGCCAAGGCCTGGTAGGCATGTCAGACTCATACTGTAGGCTCAGGGGTAATATAGTCTTTTTGTTGTGGACCCAATATATGTTGTTATATGTATGTGTGTGTTCGTACTTTGGGGGAAAATCACTAAGCTTTAGCTTACAATTTCTATTTTATCGTTTCAGGTACTTTTGAGGATCGTGGGAAAGCAAAGACGTGATTGTACACAACTTCCTGTTTTATTTCATCGGGTCTTGGGAAAACTCTGATTTGAAATAATGCTTTTGAAACAATGACTCTTTTTGTAAACAATGTTGATTAATGGTTGATTTTGAAATTTTTAAATTTATTTGAGTTTTGGAATGTTACAAGCTGGTATCAGAGCCTTGGTTTGAGAGAATTGGATGAACATTCGTGTGAATCCAAACTCAAACTAGGGAACTGCAAAAGTTTTTAAACTAATTTTCAAAATTGTTTTCAAAAGTAACCAAGGGAGGATGCGATGTGCACGATCAACCGGAGCAAGAAAGTATACCCTAATTTACCCACACTTTTATTTGATATTATGTTTATATTAGAACTGATGGGTTTTATACAAACAATCCTATGTGTGCATGCAACCTTAGAGTTGGATCTATGTTATCACTATTAGTTATACAACATTATGAACACATAAGGAAACCTAGCATGCTCCTAGTAATTTCGAAATTCACATAGGAGAAAATAATACATACCTTTTGTTGTTATATAGTAATAACAACTAATTCCTTGAGTTTCCTTAGCTCTTGAAAGCAAGTACCACAAGTGTAGTACCTCTAATGGCTCACAAACACACTTTGGGTGAGAGGATGAATATGAGAGAGAGGAGGAAAAGTACTAAGCTCCAAAATTCGTCCCTAGTAGGGTTTTCCCAAGGAGTGGTCGAATTCTAGTGCCTTAGGGTGCTATTTATACTTGAGGCTAGCTAGGGTTTCAAGGTGGAAACCCTAATCCCTTAGCTTAGGGCCTAAGCAAGTCCATGGACTCCTTTCCTTAAGCCCTTGGACGAAAACTCCTAGATCCTTCTAGGATTTTCGTACAAGCCTTAATAAAGGTGATCCAATAGCCCAAAGTCTCAACTATCAAATAATTACAAAACAGCCCCTGTACTTTTAATTAATTCCTTTAATCCCGAAATTAATTCCTAATTAATTTCTGATTAAATACTAATTAATAATATGATTCCAAATTATTATATTAATCATATAATATAATAAATAAATCATATTTATGCCCTAATCAACCTCTCTCCTCAACTGCCATCCTGTCTAGTCACTCGTGTGAAGGCAACCCAAAAGGACCATGCTCACAATCGGGTCAAGTACATACCAAAATAGTTATGGACTTAGACACTAATCCAACAGTCTCCCACTTGGATAATTCTAATAACTATTCTGCGTATGACTTCAGAACCTGATCAGCAATCGTAGCTTTCAAAAGCCGCCGTCAACTCTGATCAGTAACTTGTCATTTAGATATGGGATCGTATATTCCTCCATTCTCAAGATATCGTATAGACACGAGACATGGATTTAAATCATTCTCTCTGTCTATGTATTGTTTCCTGACTTCTGATTCATGATTACTGACAACAGACTACAATTGAACACATCAACTTAGTCCCAGCTTGTCCAAGCGCTTAGGTATCATCACTAAATCATCGAGGGGCCCACAGATATCGCTTTTATCCCACGTTGGGTAAAAGGAATGAATAAACTTTGAATCAAATGCTTGCTTGCACCTACTAATCGAATCACACACAACAATAAGTTTTATAACACCAAGTTACTGGTGCGTTGACTTATCATCAATGTGCAACCGACCAGCAAATAACAACTCACACGTCTCGATTTCAAGAATATACAATGTTATTGTCTCACTAATCACCCGTGGTAAATCCATGAAGTGATTCAAGTGAGAGTGGGTTTAATCCAATACTTTAATCTTACCAAAGCACTCATGAACTCTGCAACAAACTTGTGCTATGTCTAAACACTTTAGACAATTTGCAGACAGATTCATGACAGTCTTCCTTCATACCTACTTCCAACGTATGACCGACTGTGGAGGTTTGAATAACTCAGTTATTCTGGAAGTCAAAACATGCAAAGTGAAACGCAATAATAATATTAATCCTATATGGCCCCAAAACTTTTGAGCGTAAATAAAAACACTTTTATTTAAACACCATATTGATTACTCATTATTCATTGCTTACTGTTTCAGAAAATCAACTTATTACTCGAATTATAACCACAATTGTCCCATGCTCCAAGCATGCACACTTTGGTTTCCTATGGTCCATACTTTTTGAAATAGATCAATTGAAAAACTTTTCCAATGAAACTCATTTCACAATCCCCAATCCTTATTATTAGTATAAGAATACCAAATTCTTGCCACTTTTAGAATATGTCAGATTCTAACATTTTATGCAATGATTCTTTCGTAATGTCATAGCACAAAAGTCACCAAGACCCGGCTAATGAAATTACAAGGTATTCTATCAGAAATTGTTACAAGACAATTCCATAGACGTGAAGTCTCACATTCAAAGTACATTACTTTGAACATCCTTCTCGCATAAAAGTTTCTAATCTAGACATATTTCTTAATATCCAACTCCCATTAATGGAAACATTTCCATATTTTCCATATGACAACTCATTCTTAATAGAATCTTATCTATTCATAATAATGTCAATACAGTCCATCAGTACTATACTTCCAACTACTCACAAGCGACAAATCCTCAGTGAACCTCATATCGTCCTTTGATAGTTGTTTAATTATTTTAGTCAAAACCGATTCTAGTCCTTTTTCCCTCTTAATGCCCTAGGCATTTGGAAAATTTTAGAATGGTTAAATATTACAGCATATGTAATCGATCCTATACCCGAAGCGTATTGGACACGATGCATAATGTCTCACATAAAGACATGATACTTTATCAGTCTTTTGCCATAATATTTTGTTAGCCATGTTCTCACAATTCGAACTATGAAGAGGGATGCCGTAATCATAATCGAATTTTGAGAACGAGCTATGTATCCTTGACTAAATTTTATTAATATTTCTTGATCTAATCTTTTAGATTTTGAAACGAAGTATAATATTCTCTCCCTTAATTATAGCAAAACAACTTTTCAACCCCTACAACTTTGCAAAGTTAATCTTTGTTTTCTATAATTAATATTGCTAACTCGCAATACTTGAAATAATAATCATGCTCCCACTAACACAATGATTATTTCCATACAAGCATAACACTTATGCTCCCACTAGCTTTGACATGTATTCAGAAAACACTTGAACTTCTAGAAAACAATGCTTATTGAATTCCTTAAGTTCATATTTCTAATACCTAATGCTTTGATAAGCCTTTATCTAAGCTTTTTAAGCTCATACACCTTTCCTTAGATAGCTCGCATGTGTGTCTAAACAATTCAGAATTTATGTTACTAAGTCCCAGATGTTCAGACTAATTGCCAAATCTCACAATTCGAACTATGAAGAGGGATGCCATAATCATAATCGAATTTGAGAATACAATTATCACAATTGCTATCTTCTTAAAATCTCTCTTAGTGAAAGCATTTCCTCACAATCATTTTCATGAAGGAGGGAGACCTTATGACACTTAGATTTTAAAGTGTATGTGTTCCTATCCATTTGAATTTGTCATAACAATAATCGTAAGACAATGTTCGTGACAAATCTAACTCATATGGACTGAACTTGTTCAATCTCGATTTCCTACCTCATGGTAGCACGAATGCCCACCATTGCTTCCAGGTCGTTGAGTAGTTCACCCTTTCCTATCAATGTACTTTCCATTGATTAGGGTGCCTTGCCTTTATGCAATCAATTCATAAAACTCATATTGCATAGTTGATTTCATCTGGAATGGCGCAGAAACAAAATTATGTCAACACGATAGGTCGCCAACCTCAAGTCGTGTGCTAGTGATTAACTATCGGTTTATTCTTGATTTGTTCTTGAAACTTTTCAAGACAATTGAGACTCCCACTGACCTCTTGACATATATGATTCTCTTGTCAGGAACCTTTCCTAGACAAAACAAATATTCAAGAGTTAGTGTAGTTCTTATCAAGACAAAACACTTCACATAATTGGTCCTAGTTGGTCTTTGTCTTATCCAAGACAGCACAACTTACCAATTTCAAATGTGCAAGAATAAGAAAGTCTTTTCCAAACTCCACATTTGATGAGTGTTATAAACCTACTTAAGACTTGTCACTCAATTCACAATCTTGGAGTATAACTCTAAGACTTGATATTGGAACGAAGTATGATTGACTTCTTGATTTTAACCATTTCTACAATTCTCGATTCCTCTTCTTAGACATACAAATGCACTAAGACTCACTTGGATGATCAATTGAGATATGGTTCTTAATTATTAAGACTTATCATAAAACACAATAAAAGGTACTCTCCCTTCTTCTTAGAATAGAGAAACTTTTATCTTTCTGCCTACTTGATTCTTCTTATTCGTTCTGCTATTGATTGAAACTCTTTCAATCAACTCAGAATTATACTTAATCTTATAAGTATAACCATATTTACAAAACTTTAGTAAATCATGACGAATATCTTTATCACTCTTGTGGTGGACTTGATCAATGCACAACCTAGTGTACTCGATCTCCTAGTCCTTCTCTTGACACTTTGTCAAAGAATTAGTCTAATTTCCAAATATGAAGTTTCTCATTCATCATGCAACCAAGTTGCATGACTCCAAGTTTCTGTCCAACTGAAACTTGGGCGATGAGAATCTTCCCTTATTTGGCAAATTCTCGACATTTCCACAAATAACATAATTAAGAATCAAATCCATTATTGCTAACAATAGAAACAATCAAACATCAATTTTTCACACACACCATTGCAAGGATAAATAATAAGACAAAATCAAATTTTATTTTATTGTGGAAAAATTTGTCCTTACAATGCAATTCAACTGAAAAACTATGCTATTACATATTTCTTATCAATCTATCCTAACTCTAGAGTAGTAGCTCAAAAATCTGATCCTCGAGTCCATGCGATCGAAATCCATTTCTTCATGATCAGATTCAGCACGCTTCTTCCTTAAGCTTCCTCTCTTTTCTTCGATCCTGCAAAAACATCAAAATGTAATCTTATCACATCATGTATTAAGAATCAAATAATAGGAACTTATAGAGTTAGTTAATAGATTTTACCTGAAGTAGAGCCATACGTCTTGACTCTCCCATCTCTCAGATCTCTTAGGTAAATAGGGCAGCTTCGTCTCCAATGCCCCTTCTCTTGACAATAGAAACAAATGGACTCTTTTGGAATGGCACAAGGAACTATCTCAGAATTTACCTTTTCTGGATTTCCAATGTCACCATTTTCAATGTCCATTGAAGTTTGGGAGTTTGATTCACCAGACAAATTTGCTTGATCAGCACGCCAAATCATTGCTGATTCAGCAGCTATAAGCAAATAGGTCAAATCAATGAGGGTCACGTCATGGTTCATCATATAGTACTCTCTAACGAACTCACTATATGATTCAGGAAGCGACTGAAGAACCCAGTCAATAGCCAACTCACCTGAAATCTCGACACCCAACATCCTTAACCGGTCAATGCGTGACTTTATCTCCAAGACGTGTGCACACACAGGTTTCCCATCTTCGTGTTTACTTGCCAATAGGGCTTGAGTGAGCTTGAACTTTTCAAGCCTTTGAACTTGTGGGTTAGGGAGAATAATTAGAGGAGGTGGAGGAAGTGAAGCATGACTCTCATTTCCTTGATCGTATCGTGGAACGTCATCTTCATTTGGAAAGCTTGTTCCAAGGGACTTGGGAAGACCATTGTAAGATTTAGACATCTACAAAACGGGAGAAAATTCAAGTTAGTTGATAAGAATCCTTGATGTAACACCCAAATGAAACATCAAGGCTAGGATCCAACACAACATTCTACAACCTAGAAAAGGGATGTCATAATCTAGTTGCAGAATATTAGAAGGTAGGTAAATGACGATTTACCAATTCCCACCATGAAAAACAAAAAATGAAGTTTAAGTTTTAAATGAATTGAAACTCCTAGATCTTTTGAGATTCATTGAACTTTTCAATGGCATGTTTAATCTCGATTATGCCCTTAAAATTTGCGACTGGGATACCGAGGATCACAAACAAGGTGTGAATAACCATACGAATCTACGTGATGCACTCAATGATACTATCACCTAATCAATGTGCCGGTTAACCACACACGCTCCATTGATCTATGATAAACATCGAGCCACCCTTCGCCACCAATGTCAATCCCAAATTAGTGTACCAGTTAACCATACACGCTCCACTAACGTTTGACAAGGGTACGAAGTGTAATTCCATGGATTAGCATACAATTTCACATTTTGCCTAAAGTAACTAGAATTTGGGAATTTGTAAAAGCATGTAGTTACTTTGTACTTCATTATACTTATAATGGAAGGTTTCATCCTATCCTACCCGTTCGGCTAACGACCATCCACTAGTCAAGAGTGCGGTGGGTAAGAGTGGATACCCATTCAATCGCCATTTTATAGGCAATTTCCTTAAACACCCCTTATAGACCAGCTTCGTGAATGAGGCATACTAACGGTAAGACTGACTGTTTACTCATAGATATATATAATATTAGACTTTTAATGTCATATATATAGTATACGGTGTATTTTTTACACTTTTAAAATACTAGGTGGTTTTATTAACTTTCTCTTTTAATTAAACTTTTAATTAACTTAACAAAACCATAAGGGTGTAATTTGAACTTTTCAAAATACGAGGGTTTTAGAATTTAACATTTCAAAATTAAACTTTTAATCAACTTTTAAATTCCAAAACTTGAGGGCAAGTTTTGAACTTTTCAAAACAATTAGGTTTAAAAAAATTTCGAAAAATTAAAACCTTTTAATCTTAAATATTAAAATTTGATTTAATAATTATCCAAAATTAAACAATTAATTTGAATTATTAAATCTTGGAGGATATCTATTAAATTAAACACTTAATTTAACCTAATCCCTTAAATCCCCTAAAATTCGAAATTATGGGATGGGATAATTCAAAATCTTTAATTACCAAATTTAAACACTTAAAAGATAATTACAAGATATGGCATTATCCAAATCCCTAAAAATTAGGATCTAATCTTGGGGAGGAGGCCAATTTCGAAATCCTAGGGTTGGATAACCCTAGAATTTGAAATCTTGGAGGCTAAGGAAAGGATTTGGGAAACCCTAACCAAATTTCGAAATTTAGGGTTTATGAACCCTAATTTCGAAAATCATGCATTTAGGGTTTATTGGCTATAAACCCTAATATGTCAAATTCATACTTTTGTATAGAATCTAATTGAAAACAAAAACCAATGGCTCTGATACCACTGATGGGTTTTATACAAACAATCCTATGTGTGCATGCAACCTTAGAGTTGGATCTATGTTATCACTATTAGTTATACAACATTATGAACACATAAGGAAACCTAGCATGCTCCTAATAATTTCGAAATTCACATAGGAGAAAAGAATACATACCTTTTGTTGTTATATAGTAATAACAACTAATTCCTTGAGTTTCCTTAGCTCTTGAAAGCAAGTACCACAAGTGTAGTACCTCTAATGGCTCACAAACACACTTTGGGTGAGAGGATGAATATGAGAGAGAGGAGGAAAAGTACTAAGCTCCAAAATTCGTCCCTAGTAGGGTTTTCCCAAGGAGTGGTCGAATTCTAGTGCCTTAGGGTGCTATTTATACTTGAGGCTAGCTAGGGTTTCAAGGTGGAAACCCTAATCCCTTAGCTTAGGGCTTAAGCAAGTCCATGGACTCCTTTCCTTAAGCCCTTAGACGAAAACTCCTAGATCCTTCTAGGATTTTCGTTCAAGCCTTAATAAAGGTGATCCAATAGCCCAAAGTCTCAACTATCAAATAATTACAAAACAGCCCCTGTACTTTTAATTAATTCCTTTAATCCCGAAATTAATTCCTAATTAATTTCTGATTAAATACTAATTAATAATATGATTCCAAATTATTATATTAATCATATAATATAATAAATAAATCATATTTATGCCCTAATCAACCTCTCTCCTCAACTGTCATCCTGTCTAGTCACTCGTCTGAAGGCAACCCAAAAGGACCATGCTCACAATCGGGTCAAATACATACCAAAATAGTTATGGACTTAGACACTAATCCAACAAGAACATCATGCTAGTGGTAGGCTTGGGATCTTCAGGAATTGCATGATAGAATTGCCTGAAAATTGATGTCTGATAGCCTAGGATTCTTTCTCTTATGGAATTGATATCATTATTGTAGTTGCTTAGTGTATGCATAATATTTGTACATAACTAAGATTCTATAGCTTGAGAATGTTTGGTTTAGCCTTATTTCCTGTTCCTGTTTGATGAAGAGCTTAGGGTAGAATCAAGTATTCGAATGTCTATAGGATCCAATGTTATGCATGATTAGTATACACGAGTGTTGCAGGGTTGGTGGAAGTTTCATGGATGGGTTATGTGTAAGCAGTCGGCCAGCTGAGGAATGTCTAGCTTTTCTCTAGGGAATGAGAATAGGATGTATGAGTATTATAGTGTATGCTATTAGGTTCGTTGTGACGATCTTTTGAGACAAATACAGGTAGGTGTGGAAGGTAGTATGGGCCCGTACTACCGAAAGCACAGGACCTGTATGCTTAACAGGGAAGTCATAATCCCTATGGTTTTGTTATTTAGAATAGCTCATATGGAATGAATTGCGCCTTGTCTGATATTTTCTAGTTTATTTTCAGTATGGTGTTCACAAGAGGATCCGGATTAGGAGCTGGAGCGAGTGGCCAGGATAGGCCGTGGATAACTGAGGATAAGATTAGGGCGTTAATCTATTCTGAGGTTGTGATTGTTATCCATGGGAGATACTAGAGCTGTTTGGTTCTATCAAAACCGCCATGATTAAGTATAATGATGACCGTTACACTGTACTTTATGAGGCTGCTATTGATGCAGCTACCACGGCCGTTGCGGCCACTGGGGTTCATGGAGAGCGAACCTTCCAGTACCGGGACTTCGACAATACAAAGCCCCCGGTGTTCGACGGGGTTCATGATCTGAACATTGTTATGAGGCGGTTGTCCGATGTCGAGGGATGCTTCTTTGCTTACTCCTGCCCAGCTGACCAGAAGGTCAAGTGCGCCCTGAACCTTCTCCAGTTGGGGTGAAGGATTGTTGGAGGTTGGTTACTGACTCTTACACTCCGGAGCAGAGGGATGCTATATCACGGGAGAAGTTCTTTAAGATGTTCCGCAAGAGATATGTTCCACTGTTTGAGAGGGAGAGATTGGCCCATGAGTATTTAGACTTGAAGCAGGGGACTGAGTCGGTGACGAAGATCACCATGATGTTTTCTGAGAGAGCATTATTTTGTCCTGAGTTTGCTGCTTTTGAGAAAGCTCAGATGACCCAGTACTTGAGCATACTCAAGATGGATATCCGCTAGTTTGTGTCTACTTAACGTTATGGTACACTTATGAAGTTATAAGAGGCCTCTAGGAGGTGGGAGATTGAGTTGGAGCTCAAGAAGAGGGATCGGAGGCAGGCTCCGGTGCAGTCGCAGCCTGTGGCGAAGAAATTCAAAGCCACTAATGTGAGATCTGGGAGTCAGAGGGGCCGCACTTATGGCAAGCGTGGCAAGGTTCATGAGGGTCCTTGTTAATATACTTTTGGGTGCCACAAATATGGTAAGGAGGGGCATTACGCCAAGGACTGTCGCCAACAGGTTTCTGCGCCGACCACCAAGATCTGTTATCACTGTTAGTAGGTTGGAAATGTAAAGGCCAATTATCCTTTTCTCATTGCGGGACTGGTGCAGGCTCCAGCGCCAGCTACTTTGAGGATCACTGATGGGCGCCAGGGTAGGGCGGAGCCCCCGAGGGCTCGAGGTCGCGCTTTTCAGCTCACGACAGAGGAGGCCGAGGCAGCACCAAACGTCGTTACTGGTATGTTTCCATTTATCATTCCATCAATTATTCCATGGTATGCTTATGTTTATGTTTCTGATAGGTACATTCTTAGTGAATTATTTGCCTGGTCTTGTGTTATTCAACTCGGGCGCAAGTTGGTCCTTTGTATCCCACTCTTTTAGTATGGATTTCGATATGACCCTTGGCGAGTTGGAGTGGCTGTTGCGGGTTTCTATCGCCAATGAACATGGGATTTCTACATCCAGAGTGTATCAAGGTTGTGTCTTGGAGATCTTCCGGGTGCCTTGTTCGATTGATTTGATTCTTATCCCCATGGAGGTGTATGTGTGGTACTAGGGATGGATTGGCTGAGCAGGTTTGGTGCTATGATAGACTGCGAGGGTCAGCGAGTGGTAGTTCGAACCCCAAGTGGGGTAGAACATGTCATCTATGGAGAGGGTAGCAGGATTGGGTCAGGTTCTATTCGACGACCAGGGCTCGACAATATATTCAGCACGAGTGTATGGGTTATCTGGCCTACGTGGTTGATACACAGATTAGGGAGCAGGCATTGGTTTCAGATGTACAAGATTTTAGGGAGTTTACTGATGTGTTTCCGGAGGAGTTAACCGTTGTGCCTCTCGAGAGGCAGGCTGAGTTCAGGATTGACTTAGTGCCAGATGCGGCTCCGATTGCCAAGGCGTTGTACCGTTTGGCACCGCCTGAGATGCAGGAGTTGTCCTCTCAGCTTCAGCAGCTGTTAGGCAAGCAGTTCATCAGACTGAGCAGATCGCCATGGGGAACACCGATTTTGTTCGTCAAGAAGAATGATGGTTCATACCGGATGTGCATTGATTACCCAGAGTTGAACAGGTTGACGGTGAAGAACCGTTATCCCCTTCCGCGGATTGACGACCTATTTGATTAGTTGCAGGGTGCATCTTGGTTCTCCAAGATCGATCTGAGGTCGAGGTATCATCAGGTGAGGGTTAGAGAGGAGGACGTGGAGAAGACAACATTTCATACTTGTTATGGTCATTACGAGTTCGTGGTGATGCCATTTGGGCTCACCAATACGCCTTCCGTGTTTATGAATTTGATGAATCGGGTGTGCAGGCCGATGCTCGATCGATAAATTATTGTTTTTATTGATGATATCTTGGTGTATTCCAAGACCATAGAGCAACACGAGGAGCACATTCGAGATCTTTTGGGAGTATTGAGGCGGGAACGACTATATGCCAAGTTCTCGAAATGTGAGTTTTGGTTACGAGAGGTCCATTTCCTAGGACATCTCGTTAACCAGAACGGGATTTTGGTCGATCCAACCAAGATTAAGGTTGTGATGCAGTGGGAGGTTCTGAAGTCCCCCTCAGAGATTAGGAGTTTCTTGAGTTTAGCAGGATATTATCGGAGATTTATTCAGGATTTCTCTAAGATTGTTGTACCCCTCACTCGTCTGACGAGGAAGGGCGTGGATTTCTATTGGGGCCCTGAGCATCAGACAATATTTAAGAAACTACGACAGAGGTTATGTGAGGCCCCATTGTTGACCCTTCCGGAGGTTGTTGAGGATTTCATTGTATTTTGTGATGCATCCATCACAGGTTTGGGGGCGGTTCTTATGCAGAGAGGCGCGAGTGATTGCGTATGCTTCCCGACAGCTGAAGCCGCATGAGGCATGATATCCTACTCATGATCTAGAGTTGGAGGCTACAGTTTTTGCTCTCAATATTTGGAGACATTATCTGTATTTGAGACTAAGATGAAGGTCCTATGCAACAAGGAGCTACCTTTGGTAAAAGGTTCAGTGGCAGCATCGGAAAGGCTCTGAGTGGACCTGGGAGCTGGAGATGGAGATGCGGGAGCATTATCTTGAGTTATTCGTAGCATCGGACTTTGAGGACGAAGTCTAGTTCAAGTGGGGGAGAATTATAAGACCTGTCTCGAGAAGGTTCATTTTTAACCCTAAATATGTTAAGTTTACCTTTTTGGTCTGTATGTCGTGCGTACTTGGAGTGTATGCATGGCGTACTCATGCATGAGAAAAGTGGGACTCGCACGCGTACGCCAGGCGTACTCAGCAGGTACGCCGCGCGTACGCTGTTCAGACCCAAACCCCAATTTTGAGGGTTTGCACCCTATATAATCTCCTTATGGACCCAATACCTTCACCCTCATAAACCTCCACATAAAAATCGTCCCTCTAGCTAACCCTAAGTGTAAAGAGTTCATATTTGAGCTCATTTGTGTGTTTTGGTGATGTTCTTGAAGAAGAAAAAGTTGGTAGAAGGACATTGGAGCTTGGAAGAAGCTTGGATCTGGGATTCTCACCTTGCTAGTAACCTTTTGGAGGTAAAAAGCTCCTAGCTTGATCATCTTTTCTTATGGATCTAGTTATTACTTCATTTAGGGCATTTTTAGTCCCAACCTTTGTGATTCTTGAGCATGACATGCTCTTAACCAAATAAGTCATCCTTGCAGACCCGATGAGGGGTCTTGAGTCATAAAAATGAGATCTTGATGCTTAGTTCTTCCCCATGCATGCTCTAGAAGGTCTTTAGGTGTTAAGAAGTTAAGTTGCTTGGTATTAAGCACTTAATAGGAATGCAAAGTCATAAAGTTGGAAAATTTATGACTCTTAAAGGTATTATTGCCTTGGATCTACATTTGGAACATGAGAGCTTAACGCATTAAGCTCTTATTAGGGAAAAGGACTTTGGTGCGTATGTCATGCATATCCCAGTGTACGCCGCGCGTACAAGGTCAACCTCCTCATCTCGGTCAAGGCTTGAGTACGCCCAGTGTAGGAGTTGAGTACGCCCCACATACTCAGCTGAGTTGACCGAATTGACTCGTTGACCTTGACCTTTGACCAGAGTTTTGACCAAGTTGGACCTAGGGGTATTTTGAGCTGTTAATTGAGATTTGGTCCTTGGTTTTGGTTAGGTGATCATTGAGTCGATTTTTTGGAACAAAGATTTATTTAACTTGTATTCCAACTGAGAGGTGAGTTTTCCTCACTGTACATACGGGTCGAAGACACCAATGCCGACCCAACAGATTATGTATCCTGTTATAGGATGTTGCTATGATGTAGTGATCTGTTAAGATCTGCATGTTTATCTGTTAACTAGTATATGTTTATCTGTTATGAATATGTTGACATAATATGGTTGGGTTGAGGCCGTACTGCTTTATACGGTAGCCAACAAACCCGGGAGCAATCCAGACATAAGCTGTGGGGCCCGAGGGCAAGCCTGACTTATGATGTGGGCTCGGGAGCAATGATGACCCGATAGACATGCCAGACTCATACTGTGGGCTCAAGGGTAATCTGTTTTTTAGATGTGGACCCAATATATGTTGTTATATGTATGTGTGTGTTGGTACTTTGGGGGGAACTCACTAGGCTTTGGCTTATAGCTTTTAGTTTATCGTTTCAGGTACTTCTGAGGATTGTGGGAAAGCAAATGCGTGATCGTACGCAACTTCCTATTTTATGTCACTGAGTCTTGGGAAAACTCTGATTTGAAATAATGCTTTTGAAACATTTACTCTCTTTGTAAATAATGTTGAATAATGGTTGGTTTTGAAAATTTTAAATTTCTTTGAGTTTTGGAGTGTTACAAAGAGAAAGAAAATCAAGTATAGAAAATGGAGCAATTATGTCTTTGTATATGTTTATTTTATTTATATTCTTTTTTTAATCTATTGTGTATATATTTTATTATATTATAAGGTAAATGGATAAATTATGTTTTTGCATATGTTTATCTCATTCGTGTTGCAAATTGGAGAAAAACAAAAACTTAGTGTCAAAATTGGAAAAGACAGAAAACTTAGTGTCAAAACCATAAAAAAATGAAAACATAGTGTCATTTTTGCCACTTTTTTCACTTCTGACACGTCAGTAGTGGAAACCGGATGACCTAAAGTAATCGGTCAACTGGTCAGCATTATAACAAATTGAAAACATAATGATTTAATTATAAAAGAAAAAAACGCGTTGTCAAAATCGATAAAAAAAAAAAAAAAAGTTAGTAATTTTTGTACTATTTACCTTTTAAATTTTATCTCGTAAAGAAATAAACGACCTCATAATTGTTTATTATTTCTTTAATTTAAAAAAGAAGTATTCGGATAATTGTTATTAAACATTTATTCTTAATTTAATAAAATATATTAGTTGTTTGTTTTATAGCATTTTTTAAATAGCTTGTCAGTTACGTTTTACCAAATATCATTAATCATCAATTAGCTTTTCAGCCATCAAATTAGCAGACTAATATTTCAATTAACAATTAGTTTTTCAGTTACTTTATTAAATATGCTCTAACGTTTCTTTTTTAAAACCAAATGGTTGTTATTTCTTTGGTCGATTGGTGTGATGATTTTGAAGCTTGAGTTGTCGTTATGTTTATGTTTTTGTTTTGTATCTTAACTCTGATATTGTTTATATTTTTTTAAAAATCTTTTTTTATATTCGAGTTCTCTGCTTTTCTTTATAAAATGCATGCCATTTCAAAATAATACACTTTTGAGAATGTATTAATGTTAAACTAAAGTCAATGTAAACTAGTCCACCAATATCAACACTTCTTGACTGTTACTAAAAAAAACTCCTTTCCAATAAATTTGTCTTAATTATTTTTGATATGTTAATTATTTTTTTTATAGTTACATAAAAGTAAATAAATGAAGATATTTTAAAAATTGAAATTTTAATTTAAAAAAAGCGAAAACCTGGGCCGCAAATCCGATCGCCGACTTCAGCACCAACGGACATGAGTCAAAGCAACACCCACCAAATCCGTCCAAACTAAATGACGAACTCCATGACACAATACTCTCCCCCGCACGTGGGGTCAAAACCTCCCACACGTGTCTCACAACTATTTGTTCGTCGACTCCTCCCTTTTGTCTTTCAGCACGCCATGAAAGCGAGAGGCTGCGTCAACAAGCCCTTCTTCACCAAGCAAATCCTCTCTCTCATGCTACTTCGTGGAACCAACATTTTCTTTCATCCAGATTCAATGCCTCACGTGTTCCCTTTCTTCTATATAACTTCTCTCGTTGCTTCTTCACTAGTGTCGAAAACTGAAAAACCCTAGCAGAGCATTACAACTTAGAGCAAAGGAATTTTGAAGTTTTTGAAGGTTGAAGATTAACTCATAATGACTGGAGATAATTTGGTGTTGCCTCCTGGATTTAGATTCCATCCCACGGATGAGGAATTGGTTATGCATTACCTTATCAAGAAATGCGCTTCTCAAACGATTTCGGTTCCTATTATTGCTGAGATTGATTTGTATAAGTTCGATCCGTGGCAGCTTCCTGGTGAGTTTCAGCTTTTTCGATCTTGTTTTTGATTTCGATTCTATCACGTCAAGTTTGAAATCAGAGTTTTTAGATGTTCTGTTTGTTTTTTCAAAATCGAGTATGAGTTCAAGGAATTTTATCAGAATAAGTTTCAAATCCTCTGATTTTGTTTCAAATTGATCTCATCAATGGTTGTTATTTGGAATTTCAATCACGGAAATTCACGATCTCAAGTGCTTCTAATCCAAATCGGAGGATTTTTTTTAAAGAAAATTCTACGATTATGTCTCCAAAATGAAATTCGTTCAAAATTCGATCCTTCTGTTTTTCTATAACTTTGAAACGACTGTTAAATTCTATGAATCTGTTTCAGAACTCGATTATGCGATTGTGATCTAGATTTAGATTCATTAATTCATCGATATTGATTCTGTTTTTGTTTTGATTTGAACAGAGATGGCTCTGTACGGAGAAAAGGAATGGTACTTTTTCTCACCTAGAGACAGAAAGTATCCAAACGGATCTCGACCTAACAGAGCCGCCGGAACTGGTTACTGGAAAGCCACCGGAGCAGACAAGCCGATCGGAAAACCAAAAGCCGTCGGAATAAAGAAGGCGTTGGTGTTCTACGCCGGAAAAGCTCCGAGAGGCGTTAAAACGAATTGGATTATGCATGAATATCGTCTCGCGAACGTCGATAGATCCGCCGGCAAACGGAGCAACAATCTAAGGGTACTTACTACTTTCCGATCTTCCTCCAATTCCCTCATTGTACACATTTCAATGCATAATGTCCAACCAATTATTGAATCCATGACTAATTGTTTTATTTATTTATTTATGCAGTTAGATGATTGGGTATTATGTCGGATATACAACAAGAAAGGGGTATTGGAAAAACATTTAAATGCAGAAACAAAATCAATACAATTTTCTGAGGTGAAAATTGAAACAAAACCGGATATCACAGCATATTCTCCCGTGGCTAAAACGTCATCGTTTCAAGCACCATTGTCATCAGTACCTCATCACGTCATGGATGACGGATTTAATTTCGAAACATCGGATTCAGTTCCCACTTTACACACGGATTCAAGTTCAGAACACGAAAGAGAAGTTCAAAGTGAAGCTAAAAGAGAAGATTTTCAATATAATTATATTGATCCGTTTGCAGATGACGCTTTTACCCCTCAAAGTCAATACTACGATTATCAACTCTCTCCTTTACAAGATATATTCATGTTCATGCCAAAATCATTTCAAATGTAATAAAAAAAGAAACTATGGCAACATGTGTACATGAAATGGAGTTTTGACCAGAGTACAATCATCCCAGCATGATGTACAAGTTGGAGAAGCCGCAATAGTTGAAGGGGTTTAGGCCCATGACATTCAATTGGGCTTGTTGACTTTGACTCTTTGGGCTGACCATTGAAGAAACGTGAAAACCGTGAAGGGCAATACTGTCATTTTGCATATGTAGATCCTAAGTTTATTCCATGTTAATATTAGCATTCTTTTGGTAGGGAGAGCATTTTACACATGTAGGAGAGGAGTAGGACGTTCTCTTTCTTTCATTTATTAGAATGTGTATTCTAAAAGAAAAGTAATTACAAAAATCTTATATTTCATTTTTTTATGCCATTTATTTTATTTTTTATTCGGATTTTAAATAAACAAGTGTTTTTTTTTTCAAAGAGATATAGACTGTTAAATTAAATTTAATAAATTAACGACTTGATAAATAAAGTTTGAATCGACGGAGATTCCATCCTTATCTAAAAATAATAATAATAATTATTATTATTATTATTATTATTTATTTTTATTTTTTACAAAAAATCAAAAAAAAAAAATCAGATTTTATTTAATGAATATTATCATTTTTATAGACAGAATTTTGTTATCTTTCCCATAACACATTTTAATCTCTTCAAATACCAACTATTCAAGAAATATTATTTCTTTAAAAATCATTCTACAAAATAAACCCCTGAATTTTATAAAATTATATGGTTTGTATATAAAGTCAAGTAGAATAATAAATTTTCAACATTTAACATGTTTTTAAAAGAAAAAAAGAAAAGAATTGATTCTTATCAACTCAGTTGTTTCTTGTTTGTCTTTTTTCGGCACTTTTTTTCTTTGGTGAAAGTTGGTGCTAAGTTTATCTCGTTATCTATTTTATCATTCCACACTTCCGCATTGATTTCGATTTACATGTTTAACATAAATTTTTTTTAATGGTGAGAACTCTCTTTTTCTAATATGGTTAGGGTTGTTCATTGTTCGGTTTTAGATAAAACCGAATTGTCTAATTGGACAATTTGGATTGGACTATTTGGTTTGGATAATTGGATTTTTTGATTGTTTTTTAGCAAAACCGAGTTTTTATTTTGGATTTCGGATTGGTTTTGGTTTATAAAATAAAAACCGAATAGTCCAAAAAACCAAATAACTATTTATCATTTGTTTATTTATATACATTCTTTGTTTTTAATATACTTCTTTTAATTATTTTTTAAGTGTAAATTGTTTTTTTAAATAGATTTGAATGTATTACCCAATAAAAAACCTAAATATGTACTTCTCAAATGTTTTATCTATAGAATATTAAATGATAACACATTTTTCTTAACGGTTGTTCATAGATTTTAATTCACAACTAAACAATTTATTTTTGTTTAATTTGTCTAACATTCAGGTTTTATAAGTTTTAAATGTTATATCTCTTGAAAACTGAATTGTAAAAACCGATCCAACCGAATTGTAATTTGGTTGGTTCGGATCGAATTTGAATTTAGTTTGGATTGTTCGGATCCATGTTTTGAAAACCGAAATCCATTTGGATTCACTTGATTGGATCGGATCGAATCGATCCATCCAAACGAACACCCCTAAATATGGTTGTTTTGTAAATTTCATGGTTGATTTTTTTTTTTTATAAATTTACATTTTATATAATTTTTTTAGTAAGACAAAATTAGATATATAATGTTTAATAAATAATTGAAAAATTAGAAGATATACTTGGTGAAAAAAAAATGAAAACAAATTAATAAAAATGTTAGGAATTAATTGATGTGGAAAACTCATTTGATTGGACTTTCACAGTTTCACTATCAAATAGTTATGTGTTCATGCTATTAAACAAAATCCACTAGATAATAGTTTATTATATTCTTGTATGACTTTTGTCATGTAGTCTTCGTATGTGACAATGAATCCTCTATGAGAGTAATAAAAACAAAACATGTGAAATTGAAAACGAACGTAAGATAAACAAACAAAACCTTGTATAGTTAGAGAAGAAAGTGTCAATTATTTATAATTATTTGGATTTATTTGAAGGTTAATTTGGTTGAATACGAAAGTCAAAACATTTTGTTTTTGATAGGTATGCCAACAAACACCACCCTTGAATGACTTGTAACTTCATGATTATCTTATTTCGACTATGCTTTTTTGGTCAAAATAAATTTCTAAAGTTATTTAAAGTCATCGTCTTTTTGGAAGTGAAATCATTAAGCTTTGTTGTACGCACTAGAACCCGTTATTTGGTTCTTGTAATTTGAAGTTTCGATCATCACTTTTAATAGTTTGGATAAACGATGTTGACTTCGGTTATCCAATTTTTACAAGTTTAATTGTTTGGATAAACGACTTTGACTTCAATTATCTAATTTTTAAAAGCTAAATAATCACTTTTCGTACCATTTGTAATGTTAGTATTAAGGATTTAGATAAACACATAAACCGCGGTCACACAACAATTAAAGATGCGAAAAAAATAAAGAAGACAAAAATTACATTAAATCGAGCTACGTCTACAAACGGACTAAAAATATATTTTATTAATACTAAGTTGTCATGCACTTTTTGTGCCAGGGTTACATTCATAAAATGGAACTTTATTTATAGAGGTTAGTTAACCTAAAATCTATTATGGGTTGAGCCGAAAAAATGTATGTAACAACCATCTCATAAAATATTGCAATCTGTCAAAGCGCAGTTGCTTACATCACAATAATAACTACAATCATACACTGTAGCGAAGCCAGAAACCAAAGCACGATTGCAGAGAAATTAAGCTTCAGCTTCGCCTTTGGTGTTTCTTCAAGTTTCGGCCTCTTCAGTGTCAGAGGTGCAATACATGCCTTTGAGCTTCGTTGTGACCTATCAACTTGGAGGGCAAGTGTTTTTTTGTGGTCAACAACACTAAAAATGAATTCTATGGTTTGTAACCCTATGCAGTGGCGGACCTTAGTGGGGCATTTGGGGTCCCGGGCCACTGCTCAATTTCCGGCACGCAGTGTAATTTTTTTTTTCTATTAGGTGCACCCGCTTGAAGTATGAGGGACACCCCTACTAAAACAGTCTGCGTCCGCCACTGACCCTATGAGTGTGTAAATTGTAAATGCTAAATAGGTTGCGTATGTATAACATTGATAATCAATAAACGATATCTTTCTAGTTTGCTTGTGGGTACAATTGTCATATTTTTAATTAAAACAGACATATCGTTAAAGGTGATGAAGTATAGACCAAAACCATTATTAAACATGAAAATTAGGACATAAATGCAAGATGGATGATTCATGACTAAAATTGCAAAAATGAACTAAAAGCAGGGGACATTTTTGTAATTTACTCTATTTTATCTATACAAGTCAAAGTAAAAGATTTAATTAATAAGAACGTGGGCCAAATATTTGTAGAACGATTCAAGCAGGTAGCAAGTGGGACGAATTATATCAATATGCATAGCACCTTCAAATCACCAAAAATTTAAATTAGTATTCAAAAGTCGGAGGAATCATTTGAAATATATATATATATATATATATATATATATATATATATATATATATATATATATATATATATATATATATATATATATATGTTTCGGTGTCAAAGGTTGAAAAGCAATCTATTTTAAAACATTTCCAGTTGGCATCAAGGGGTATTTTCGTCATTTTAAAAAACTTGGAATACACGCGAATCGTGCCAACGGCAGAGAAAATCTCGAAAGGCAGTTAACACCCGTACACTATATTCTGTACCAACAAAAAGAAAAACCCAAGCCGCTTTTCAAACTCATCTTCCTCTTCGATCTTCAAACGCTTAACGCGCCTAATCAAAACGTAAGTTTAATTCTTGCTTTTTATGCAATTGTTACTTGTTTCGTTTCTGAATCGATCTTATGGATGTTATAGATGTTTTATACTGATGAGTTGTTTCATTATAATGTACGGATTTTTTTTGTTTGTATTTTGATTGCATTAGTTAACCGTCTTAGATTCTTTTGTATTTTGATTGAGTAAGTTAATCGAAGTTCATTGTGTAATTCGATCAAATGTGCGAATTGTTCAGTTCATTTCTATTTTTGGATAATTTTTCTAGGGTTTTGTCTTTTGCTTTTTATGCAAGCATAACTTGTTTCCTTTTTTATGTTGATGAGTTTTTTTTTTTTCTTTTCATTATAATCTATAAAATTTTCTGTATTTTGATTGCATAAACTGTTTAAGAAATGTTTTGTATTTTCATTGCCTAAGTTAATCGAGTTTCATTGTGGTCCTTAATTGTTTTGTTGATCTCTGTTTGTTGCAATTTTTTCTAGGGTTTTGACTTTCGCGCGTCTTTTTGATTAATTCTAGAGTTTTAATGTAAATTGGATGTAGAACGAGTATTGCAATTTCATTGTTTCACACTGGAAAACTAAGTGTGCATATGCTTCTGGTTGCGTCAATAGAGGATTACACCTCTCTTTGCTCGATTTACTGTTTCCCTAGAAATGATGCAAATAAGTCAAAAAACTTCCTACTTTCGATCATATTTATTTGATTTTCATAAGTCAAATCAAGTGGCAGATTCAGAATTCTAATCATCTTATCAACTATTGCTTCCCCTGACTTGATTTCGACATTGCTACTTTACTTGTACAAAATGTTTTTCCCTTGAAGTAACATTTTGTTTCAATCTGACATTCAAATAGTGTTCAAATTTTGTTTCTAGGTGTATTTGAATATCTCTTGATGTATATACCAAGTGCCATTGTTAGTATGTACATGATCCTTATATATATTGAGTCAATTTGTTGTTTCCAGATTTGAATCATGGGTCAGTGTTTTGGATGCATTCAAGTGGGGCAATCCACTGTAGCTGTGAAAGAACATTTTGGCAAGTTTGATAAAGTACTTGAACCCGGTTGTCACTGTATGCCTTGGTGCTGTGGATACAAGTTGGCTGGAAAGCTCTCATTACGTGTGAATCAGCTTGATGTTCGTTGTGAAACAAAAACAAAGGTTTCATTTTTAGCATTTCTTTATCTTGGATTTTAATTGATTATTTCCATTTTTAAAATTTTCATCTTATGCAAAACTATATTGTTGAATTTCAGGACAATGTGTTTGTTACTGTGGTTGCTTCTGTTCAGTATCGTGCCTTGTCTGATAAGGCTTCTGATGCTTTCTACAAACTCTCAAACACCAAGCAACAAGTTCAAGCTTATGTCTTTGATGGTAAGATCCAATGGGTATATCAGTCATTTCATCAGTTTTGTATTATTTGGAATTGCTTCTGATTTCTGACTTATGAACACACTTGTTTGTGTTTACATGAATGTTGTTAGTAATTAGGGCAAGTGTACCTAAGCTGCCATTGGATGATGTTTTCCTTCAGAAGAATGACATAGCTAGAGGTGTGGAAGAGGAGCTTGAAAAGGTAAAAAATTGTATTTATTGCAACTTTTATGGTTTTGGAAACGTTTTATGCTTTTTGATTTTAATTTTTGATTTATTTTGTAGGCCATGTCTGGGTATGGTTTCGAAATTGTACAAACTTTGATCGTTGACATTGAGCCTGATCAACATGTTAAAAGATCGATGAATGAAATTAACGCAGGTATTCCTTAGTTTGATTTTCATAAAATCAATTACATTATTGAAAAATGAAAATTACTTTGTATTTGGAATATAATCAATTACGACGTTGTAATTTGAAATATCTACCCTATTATAATAATTTCATTCCAATACAAAACGAATTTCACTAGTATTTAAAGTAGGGTTAAGATCGTAAACAACCCTATATTTTGGGTTTTTTTCCGAAATAAACCTCCACTTCATTTTTTTTCCAAAAGAAGACCTTCCATCTTTGAATTTTTTTCCGATCATTTTAGTAGGTTTACCGGTTTTAGACAAAATTTCTGGAAAAAACGCACAATTTTTTTGAATTACTGAAATCGTCCCTATGGTTTGGTCAAAATTGCACGTTTGGTCCCTAACTTTATGTATGTAAGGGACGAAAAACGCAACAAAATCAAACCACAAGGACGATCCGAGTGCAAAAAAAAAGTTAGGGACAAAACGTGCAATTTGACCAAACCATAGGAACGATTTCAGTAATTTACTCTTTTGAAAAAAACCTTAGATTTTATTTTTCCGAAAAAACCCTCACGTCTGACAAAAAGAAAAAAAAAAGTTTGAGGTTTTTCGGAAAAAGTTGTCAAAATCCGAAAGATTACCATTAAGCCTGTTAAAAGGGTCAAAAAATGCAAGGTCTTTTTTAAGAAAAATAAAATAAAGCTGAGGTTTTAATTTGGAGAAAACCCAAAATATAGGGTCTTTTATGAAAAATAAGAAGTTAAATTGTAACTACAATAAGAATAAAGTAAGTTGATATTTCTTACAAATTGTTAACAAGAGTAAAGTAAGTTGCTATTTTTTGCAAATTGTCATATAAACAAACAAACAAACAAACAAGAGGTAACATCTAGAATAAATATATAACAGCTGCAAGAATGAGAGTAGCTGCAAGTGAAAAAGCGGAAGCGGAGAAGATCCTACAAATCAAACGAGCAGAGGGAGAAGCAGAGTCGAAATACTTATCCGGGCTGGGTATTGCGAGGCAACGCCAGGCCATTGTGGATGGGCTGAGGGACAGCGTGCTCGCGTTTTCGGAAAATGTCCCTGGGACATCTTCCAAAGACGTTATGGACATGGTGTTGTTGACACAGTACTTTGATACCATGAAAGAGATTGGAGCTTCTTCAAAATCCAATGCTGTCTTTCTGCCTCATGGGCCCGGTGCTGTTAAGGATATCGCTTCTCAAATTCGCGAGGGACTTCTTCAGGCTGAAGGTGTGGCAGCCTAGCCTAGTCTTATGGTTTATTGAACTTGTGTGAATAATAGTTATGTGGACAATTGGACAATTATTATTATTATTAGGGTTTTATGACTGCGGAAACTAGTAAGATGCATGTAATTTGGGTATATTATTATATGGTTAGAAGTATGTGTGTATATAATTTGGTATTTCTTATTGCTTCTTCTGTGTATACTTAATACTGTGTTTCGCTTATTAAAGTCGACCGGGTACCTAACTCTGGATCCAGACCCGACCGGTTTCTAAAATTTGGAAACTGATTCTCGATTTTTAGGTATTAGGTGTTTTTCCTTTATTTTGAGTAAAATTTTTATATGCAGTCTTAAAATACGTTGTTTACTTGTAGGTTTCTATAAGATGTGTTGGATTTGGCTTATCTATGTAGATGTATTTGTTTAACTCAATCCAAGTAATCTTTTAAGCATATGTAAACATAACCTGGTGGTGTTATAATTTTTGTTCTTCGATGGTGTCATATGAATACAACAAAATTTGATTCCATATGAATTCCTAATGCATTAAGATTGGAGTTTGGTTAGTATCACCCTTTGAAGGTTTATTTAGCACCACCCTTTGAATAAAGATTAACTAGTCTCATATCAAAATCATAACCATTAATTAACCAATTTATATGTTAGGCTTTCTATAATTCGATCTAGGGTTCTTTTACTATATATGGTACATTGTGTTCATCTATATTCACTATCTAAGGTCACAATGTATACTCACCATTTGGCCACTAAAATGTACTGTTGTATCGCTACCAATACATCACTACTACCAAACCACTTTGCACTTGGTATTAGAAGTATTTAAAAATATCCGTATTCAGAAAATAATTCTAAAAAACCAAAATATTGGAAGAGTGGAGAGTGGAAACTAAACCCTAAAGACGTCAATAACTTTCTTTCGTAACCATAGTGTAGCTTTTTAATTTTTTAGTTTTTTTTATTACTTTATAACTATATTTACCATATTTAAGACATTAAATATATCAATTGTGTATATATATAGTTCGGATTTCGGATTATCCGAAAACCCAAAAATCGTCAATATCAATACCTGAATCTGAATCCGAAAAACCGAGATATCCGAATTTCGGGTATCCGAAAATTCAAATATCCGATTTTTTTGGATACTTTCAAATCAGATTTTCAATATTTTGGATCGGTTTTCCGGATACGTATATTTTTGAACACCCCTTGCCCTTGGTATACACACTACACCACATCAACAAAATAATTTATTTTTACTTTTTATGTAAGTACTATATTTTTTTTAATAATTAAAGGAAATAAAAACTCTAGATTTTCATTAAACTAAAACATTACATAGATTAAAAAAAACACAAAAAAAATATCAAACATAGAAAAAAGTATACATTAATTTATATAAAAAGAAATTTATTTAGTACAAAATTTAATTTCCATCTTCAAAATCATATCGGAGAATTACGCATCTCATGTTAAGCATTGATATAGAGAAAGTGTTTACGGTTAAGTTGGGTCTTGGATTGTTTAAGTGTCACATCGATTACCTCGGTTACTTCTATTTAGATGTGTGTTTTTGAGTTCATTTTAAATGTGGTTGAACTTTGTTATTTTTCACCTCATATCATGTCATATTGACGAAAGTCCATCGAGATCCTGATAAACACTTTTTCTCATATCGTTGGGGAAGTGGTTTCAAATAGATTACTAGAATGTTTCTCTTTTTTACAAAGGATCGCCGGACACCGAAATCCAAACATGAGCTAACACGGTTTCTTCCTTCTATTCTGAAGGTTGTTCCATGGTATGTTTGTGTATGTATTTTGGTCTTATAGTAAAGGAAGAAAAAAATTGTATAAAAAAATATAATAAAATGATTTATAGGAAATATGGACTTTAAAAAAAACTATCCGTTAAAAGCCATAATCATCTCTAATAAATGAAAGTTTTTTTTTTTGTCATTTGTCACACTCTCATTCAATTTGCCAAATATCATTTTGTAGTTATTTTGAATTAATTTTTTTTCCACATGTCATTTTATGAGTTTTTCTATTTTATTAAATTTCATATAATATATTAATGTAATAATTGCAACAAATGTAGTAATAAATGGATATTAATTTCACTAAGAAATTTACCTTTTAATTTCAAAATTCTCAAAATTAAAGTTTCATTAGTTTCTTTTCTTTAGTTAAACTATTTGTTTAAATTAAAAGATAAAAAAAATTTCTATTATAATAAATCTTTTTTTTTCTTATAAATTCAAAGTTCTTAAATATTTTGACATTTATATTTAATATTTTTTTAAAATTAAATCATATAATAGCATGGGTCTCACAACTAGTCAATGAATAGTCAAAAGAAATTAACATCAAACTCTCTCATCTCATAGGTGTACACAACCGTGGCCAATGCTCCACGAATGGCACAAATGGTCTTGTGGTGACCATATCCAAGGGCCTAACAAGTTTTATGTGGGATGATCTAGGGTAAAAAGAATTTTTTTTATTTGTTTTATATTATTAATGCATACGTATATAACTCGCAAACCATGTAAATCATTCTTTGATGTTTATGATTTTTCTTAGAAATAAAAAAAGTTAAATCATCTATATCCATATTGATGGTTAGAACTTTGAGAAAATCAGTTGAGTTTGACGTTCAATGATTTGAAAGTTTTTGAATTTGTTGCTTCGTTAAAGGCTACTTGTATTTGAAAAGGATGGACCATCATAATCAATTTTAGAAGATGCCAATTAAATTCCATGAATATTCTTTAGCGTAATATTCTCTTCTAGTCTTCTACATACCCCGATATAAAGACATGACTTGACACATACCATTTTGTTGTAACTAGTCCAAGTATTTCATTTTCTATTAAAAGACAGATAAACATGTTAGATAACATTACACAATTAAATTATGAATCAAGTTATCACCATTTGTGTTCCATCTATATATTGTCGTTTTGATACTTTAGAAGTAATCATCACTTCACTACTCCAAAAATGATAATCGTCGATCACTGCCACTTTTCCACCATACGTGTAGAAAATGATCACCACTCTACATCATCTTACTATATTTGTACTCTATGTATTAATGTGTTGTACATTTGAGAGAGAGAAAAAAAAACCGTGGTCAGCAATGGTTCGAATCACGGCCGACCGTGCCCATTACGCCACCCTTTGGGTGGTGTTCACTGCCACAAGGCACGCCATTTTTCCTCCCACTCCATATAGCCAAACTATGGTAAAGAAGATTAATAACACAAAGTTTATGAAACATTCAATAGTAAAGCAATCTTGGGTATGGCATATGCGTCACAAGTATCATGATCATTTTCTCTACGTGGGTTTCAATGCATTTTTGAGTAGCGTGTGCTCAATATAATGTCATGGCGTGTTGAAGTTATAACATGAATGACGTGGACGTTGAATGACATTGACATTCTTGTTTTGCATTAATTTGGTTTGGTGCTTATACGTTGTTTTTATTACATTTTCTTAACTTTGTTAAGAAGAAGTAACGATCATAAACCAATTGATACACAAAAGACAAACCAAGTGACAATCAAACAAAAGCGACATGAATGATCTAAAACCTTCCAAAGGAACATTGGTGCTTTTAAACAAGTAAGTGATCACTACAGACAAAATCAGTACCACATTTTATTTTTTTGTTGTTATTTTAATAATATACCTGACTTGTTTGTGTAGATTATCTTATCTAAGGCTAAAGGGAGTGGAGGTGTTAAGGGAGGTGTCAAAGGAAATGTTAAAGATGTTATACCACCCGCTATCTTATGCTAAGGAAGGTGCTAAGAAATGGGTGTTATGTCTGTGGCGAGAAGAGAGAGGAGAGAGAAAGTATGAAGGTGTGTTGTGATTGGTTAATTTGTATTTCTTTATACATTTTAATTTTTTTTTCTTCAAAATTAAACCTATTAAATTGTCACACTTCCACTCCCTACCTTTTTTATGCAAAACATGCTAAGCCTATGTGTCATAAAAAAAAAACTAAAAAATCCTATGTGGCAACATGTCAAGAGTGTTACCACTTCTTTTAGCCTAAATGTAAAATGTTATTATAAACTTATATCAATTGTAATAATTGAATTAGTGCGCTATTCAATGAATAAAATATATTTTAGAAAAATGTCCAAATAATTGGTAAGCTATCTAGTTTAGAGTAAAGGACGATTTTAAGAAAGTGTTGTTACATTGCTATAGATCTCCAAGAACATAGGAAAGAAAACAAGATGAAGAAATTAATAAAATATGACATCTAATGGTTTTATATAATAGTCTTGCAAATAGTTCTAAACAAACTCTAAACCCTATAAATATAAAACATCCCTAATATACAACTAACTTGATAGTCAAACAAATAAGGTTTAAGATCCCCCGAGACGAAACCGATCTTCATTCTTCAGCAAAAAGAACCTTCAAACTTTAGAAGACATAAGTCGAAAATAAGAACTGTCAAAAGTCTCTAAGGACTAAATTCTCTCAAACGGCATAGACAGAAAAACAGTGAAAGATCAAATCACCAAAAATGCCAAGGGATACAAACTTTCAAACTCAACGCAAGTACCCCAAAAATACCTTTAAGATATTATAAACACATCAAAGACGATTGTAACGATGCCAAACCGCTTGTGCCAAAATGATCGTCATGTCATAGCAATAGCATGCTTCCGAATACACTCGCGAACTAAAATTGGTATCTTGCTAAAATAAGGCTCTATCCAAATTAGAGATGAGATATTAAAAAAGTAAAAACTTCAAACCAAATGTCATACCACATAAACGTCTTTCGACCAAAATACCAAAATACCTTTCAGTATCATAATACTTGAAAAATACCCTATGATATTCAAATTCCTAAAATATCTTCCGATTTTAAATGTTTGAAAGTACCTTACGGTATTAAAGTCTTGAAAATACATTGCGGTATTTATTTCTTGAAAAAAATACGTTGTGGTATTATAATGCTTGAAGAAGCCAAATGACATTCATATTAATTTTCTTCAACGAACGAGTAATAGGATCTCGGGATCCCAACACTCTCAAAGTCAAAATCCTTTAAAAATCAACAATGGATAAAACAATAACCTGAAACTCCAAAATAGTTCAATCTACAATGAAGCCTCTTTACTTGTGATGATTCCAAATAACTCTCTACTCAAAAAGAACCCAAGGTATTATCATATAAACAATTTGAGCCAAAGTTCTATCATCTTCACTTGCCCTAAGGAAAGTCTTGAGCCAAGATCCAAAATAGGAAAGATAGCCATACAAAACATTTTAAATAACCTTTAAAACGGTTAAGCGAAAATCGATTTATAAAGGCCATAAAAAATCAATTTATAAGATGTTAAAATTGATTTAAATGGGTAAAAAAAATCAATCTATTATGATTGGAAAATTGATTTGTAACGGCAGGAAAAAAAATCAATTTATGAAAGTTTTTGAATATGATTTTAAGGGCTTGCTAATTTGACTTATCAATTTACTTGGCTCGTAAATTGATTATAGTAGCGGTAGTGTTAAGAAAAAAAAAACCGAAGATATAAGGGTTTAAGGAAAACGTATTTGTAGCTATTTAAGGCGAGCGCGAAGGTTTAAGAAAATTAAGGGTGAACATGGTGCGGTTTGGTGCGGTTTTTGGCCAAAACGGAACCAAAAGCCGCAACTTCGGTTTTTTGAATTTTAGAAACCGCACCGTTCGGTTTTATGCGGTTCGGTTTTTGGGGTTTTTTTATGCGGTTTTCTGCGGTTCGGTTTTTTTGCGGTTTTTTGACAATTTTTTTATTTTGTTTTTGTTTTGCCTTTTTATTAAAACTTTGTAACTCAACGAGTTACTTTGACTCAGCTGAGGAATGTTAATCATTTCTTGAGAAACTTTATATAGAGATGAGGAGCGTCAAATTGACTCTCTTATATGAATGTTGAGAATGATGAAGGTTTTAGTGGTACATGCGATAATATTAATTAATGTATTCATAAAAATAATACTATCATCACTAGTATTCTTTATATTTAAAGGTTAAAAAATGTAATAAACATTATTTGTTCTTGTAAATATCACTATACATATGCTTAAAAATATACAATCATCCTCTGATAAGATAAATATTTATATTTATAGAAATTTTAATTGTCATGAGTTCTTTGTTCTAACAAATATATATATATAGGTTCATGCGAAAACATAAATATCCTGCGAAAACGGGAAAACAGATTTTATCTTATAAAAATCAAACACAAGTACTATAAAAATTAAATTTATTAGCAATAAATTAAAGATAATAAGTTTACATTAGATTGTGTTATGATACTATAGATTTAAAGACGATTTTATCAACTATTTTTTTTCACGTTCTTGACCACTTTTAAATTCATGTTTTCATAATAAAAATGTCAAAAATCATATTTTGCTAATATGCAATAATTTATCATGTATAATCGATTATCATCATGTAGTTCAAAGTTTGGATGAATTATTGTCCAAAATATAAGGTTGAGTTGGCACAATCTCATAGTTTTTTCTTGTTTTCATGTTTTTGCAAATTATTTGCATTTTCGCATGAACCCTCCCCTATATATATATATATATATATATATATATATATATATATATATATATATATATATATATATATATATATATATACACACACGGTGCAGTTCGGTTTTTTGCGGTTTTTGCAAGACTAGAAACCGCACCGCACCGAACATTTTTGGTTTTTGCAAAACTAAAAACCGCACCGTCGGTTTTCTATTCGGTTTCGGTTTATACGGTTTTTTCGGTTTGCGGTTCGGTTTTTGCTCACCCCTAAAGAAAATAGATAAACAGTGGCTTGAAAAGAAACGTCAAAATGGCTATTACACGTGCTCAGAGAAAAGATAATAGTAATATTTAGGTCAAGAGAAAAATATTTAGAAAAAAACGTATGTGAGGTTGAGATATAAGGTTATGACTTGGTCGATTTAGAAAAAACTTAATAAATGGTAATATGGTATCTATGGAAGTTTAGTTTCTAAGTTTAAAAACCTTATAAATAGTCCTTACGGTTTCAAAACTTTTAACAAATAGTCTCTTACACACATAAAAAGACTTATATGCCATTTCTATTTTTTTAAAATTAATTTTATATAATCCTAACTAAAAAAAATAGAAAAACAAAATAAATAATTCATTGGGCCCACTTCTCTCCCTCCCTCTCTCTCTCTCTCTCTCCCTCTCTTCTTCTTCATCATCATCTTCTTCTTCTTCTTCTTCAAGAGGCTGCCAAGAAAACTCCACTAGCCGTGGAGCTTTTTCTGGCGAGATCAAAAGGGGAGCAACCTCGTTTTCCCTCCTTGCTTCATGTCAATCGAAGCAACCACAGACACCCCCTGAAATTGTTGTGATGACCTGCTCCTTCTTTCTGTCGAGCATCACATCTAAACACCCCTTTCGATCAATGATACTGTTGCACGACTCCACAGCCGGCAAAGAGAAGAGAAACAGCAGAAGGGTTTGCCTATTAGCTAAAAGAAGAGGTAAAGGTAGTTTTGCTATCTTAATAAATGTTTCTCAGAGCGATCCGTGTTGTAGAAAACCCCAAAGGTTTTATGATGCAAGAACAAACCCTAGAAGAATTTCAATCGTTCTTGAATCACATAGGTTATAATGGCGAATTCAAAGCCAAAGAGTTCAAGAAATCAGCCGTTCCAGGTTTTTGGACTATCTTAGGGGGTGTTTGGATTAGCTTATTAGCTTATTGCTTATTAGCTTATTTGTGGTGGGAATAAGCAATAAGCATGGGAAGAGATGCTTATTAAAATTAGCTTATTTAGCTTAATAAGGTGGATTTTATCCAAACACTCAAAGTTAGCTTATCGTGGGAATAAGCAATAAGCACCTCTTTTTTTCCTATCCAAACACCCCCTTAATGCATTTTATTCTAAGGGTTTCGTCTGGAAAAGCATGGTGGTACAGACACTATGAGCAAAGACTGCCTTTACGTGGTTTACAACATCTTCACCGGAAAAGCCAACGCCGTTGATCTACCGGAGTCTGGAGGTTCTATAGCAAGATTTTCGGAAGTTCACAGACAAAAGGAAGCCGAACGAGATTCCAAGTCCGATATTTTGGGTTATAACTTCGCAGCAGCTGTACTCCGAGAGAAATGAAGCTATTCCACTCAACTCAGACATCCGAGAGGTATACTGCTCTTTTAAAACTATTAAGACTTATAGGTTATCAGGTCAATCTGATTTCGGACCTATTAGACGTTTACCTTAGCACATGCTATCTACTATTCCTTCCGACTCACCACATCTCCAACAACATCTTGAGACCTCTGTTATGTTCAACCTAACACAATCTACCCCGGTCTCGGATGAAACAACCTTAGAAGAGATTAAATCAACCACCTCAGAAGGACGAGTGAAACAGATTGCCAAGAGAAAGGCATCCCCTTCTAAAGTCAAAGCCAGAAAGAGAACCAAAGTTGGTGAATCCTCTCAAAAGGATTCACAAATCGACATTCGACATGAATCTCGGTCACAACCAACCCCACCCACCCACTCTTCCGAAGTACCCTTCGGAGTTTCAAAATCACATTTTTCACACACACACACACACATGAGGAGTCTGTTCATAATCTACCCCCATATTCTCAAAAAGATGGTGCTGGAATTGAACAAAGTCCCTTGAAGCCCCATGGGACACACTCACGAATCATTTTGGATATCCCTTTCATTTCTACACAAGCACAATCAGGGGCCCCTGCCACTGATTCCAAGGCCACTTAGATAGGAGTAGTCCCTCCCACCTCGGAAGCCACAACCGATCTGATACCTACCATAGGTAAAGGACGATCGACTATTTTTAACAATGATTGGATTGATTTTGTTAGCAGTACTCACTCCCGGCATCCTGGGCTTACTCGAGACCAAGTTGAATACACGCTCATTTTTTGCGTCAACGAGCGGTCAGAAGTCGCATTTCCTTCACTTTTCCATTAAACGAGGAGACTGATCAAGAACTTCAACCATTTATCAATGTTGTGAAGACAACTCCGAGTGCAGATGTTCTCACTCCTGACAACATAGTGGATGATCCTCCTCGGAATGTAGATGCTGCTAAAGGATATTTTCCCGATTCAACCAATGTTTCGGATGATCCTCCTCCAATGTTTGTTAGTACAGAAGAATTTCCCAAGACAAATGTCGAATATGATCTCTCCGATGAGATTATGTTTGAATAAGATAACACCACCGTTGGTGTCATTTCGGTTCCCATTACCTTCAATCTATTGCAAAAACCCTCTTCCTCAAAACCATGTTTTGATTTTGGTCTTTCCTCATCCTCAGAAGAATATGTAGAAAAAGAACATCCAGAAGGAAACAAGCTCCCCTATCCTCATCCAGAAGCCACCTTGGAAGGTGTCCAAGAAAACCAAACTTAAGGTGATCCCAACGATGACTCCAAGCCTAAAGAATCAAATGATGATGTTGATGATGATAAGAAGCCTGGGAGTTCTACTTCGGATGCGGGCTCCTCCGATGAAAACATTGAGGATCCGTTTTCCTTGTTGGAACTCCGAGACAACATTGCTATAACAAATTCCAAGGTTAACAAGGTCAAAGAAAGTAGTCGGTATTGAGTCAAAACTTGACCTGGTACTCAAATCCATTTCGGAAATCAAGGTCGCCGCTCCATCCGAACTTGATCGTGCCAACCAACTAGACCAACTTATCTCGCTTAGCCTAATTCGAACTCTAGAAGATGCTGAAGAACATTACAAGGAAAACATGGATTATCACATTGGTGACTTAGACCCGCTAAACCCAGTGAGGAAACTCACCTCAACTGCTGAATCACACGAATAAATCTCTGGCTGCTGGTCCGACAAATCCCCGAGCTATTAATACCAAACAACATCCAATTAATAATATGATTCCAAATCCATAACCAACAGACCATAAATAGGGTAAAAAGACCATGTTACCCCTTACCTAGTTTGGTCCAAGACTAAGACCCAAACCTACAACCCCAAAAGGCCTAAATACCAAAATAATCATACAAGGCCCAAACATGGCCCAATTTTCAAAATTAGGCCCAAATCCCTTCCATGGGCCTTAATCCAAGGTCCAACATATTCCCGACCCAAAAAAAAAAAGAATTCAGATGGCCCAACAAGCCCTAAACATCTAAACTCAAAAGAATGGCCCAAACCGAAGACCCAAATTGCGAAGCCCAACTGGCTAAGTACGTGGAGCGTACTCAGCTTGTACGCTAAGCGTACACGCTTAGGGGCTTGTACGCGGCACGTACAAGCTTGTACGCCAAGCGTACCCATCCATTCAGCCAAAACGTATTTCTGGCTCTTAATCCATAAAGACTTTACTCCAAAACCTAGATATGACTTCCTTGAGCTGATTTATCATGTAAAGTTGCTAACTTTACGTGCATGCATGGATTAATGAAGCTCTTAAAGCTAAGAAGGACTTAATAGGTGACTTAATGCATGCATGTGACCATAAACCCCATAAAGCTTGCACCTTTAAGCTTAAGAACCTCATAACATGCCAAGATCTAAAAGGATAAGCCCCACAAACATCTTGACTCATCAAGCAACCCAAAAATGAACCAAAAGCATAAAAATCAAAACATAAAGAGATCTAAGCATTCAAAAGCCAATGTATGAACACCTCAAAAGGCTTGAGAAATGAGTGATGATTATGGATCCTTAAGCTTCCCACCAAGCTAAGCACCTTCAACCTTCTTCAATCTCTTCAAAGTGAGCAAAACAACTACCAACTTCTTCTCCAAAGCTCAACACCACAATGGAAGCTAAAGGTCGATCTTAGGGTTTTAGTGCAATGGAGGCTGGTAAAGAGGCCAGCCCTAAGGACTTAAGGTGTTTATATAGGGTGCAACACCCTAAATTAGGGTTTCATTAAGTCGCATGTACGCTCCGCGTACATAGGCGTATGTGTCTGGAGTCCCGATCAAGTCTTTCCCCACTACGCTAAGAGTATCATGTGGTACGCCTCGCGTACTATAGCTTCTCAGCTAGTACGCCAAGCGTACCTAATGGTACACCCCGCGTACAAATCCCAAGGGCCAAAATGCAACATAATTAAACATGAAGGATCGAAAAGGAATATACCTGATTCAAGTTTTACAGCTAGTATGCTAAGCGTACTCATAGAGTACGTCTCGCGTACTACCTAGGGACCAAAAAGAGTAAATTAGCTTTGCCCGAAGCAATTTTATTCCAAGCAGTCTTGAGCGGATACTTAGTCTGATTTTTAGCATCGATAATCCTCCTTAGGGAGGAGACAGTAAATTGTCCATCAGGTTCTTCACTCCAGCTCCACTTTTGATTCTGCCACAGAAACATGTTTAGAAGGTGGATGTTTGGATAATCAGGTACAAGGGGCATGTTGCTAATGTTTCCCTAGATACCACGTCTATTGTTAGTTGATCTAACACGATCAATTCCACCATCAAAACCATGAATTGTTTACAAGGTGGATGTTTTAATATTTTGGGTTTGTTTGAAACAATTTTGCATTTTTGTGTTAGGTCTCCAATTGGTATATTTTCCAACTCCTTCTTCGATTTCTATATTTGTTTTGGTTTTCCAAGCGGTAGATTTGTATTCTTTTTTAATAGCAGATTTCATTTGGTTTCCAATTTCTACTTTGCATATTTGTTGTGGGTTTGTTTTGTGGTATAGATCGAACACAATTGCTAAAATTTTCTTAAAGAACACCATCGATGAAAAAAATATAACATATTTCCAGTTTTCCAGTTTGCATATAATTTATTTTAATAAAAAAGTATAAAAAGTTATTAATGGCGTAGTGGAGAGATTATGTGGATACCACATGGACGCCCATGTATATGACACATAGATCTCTCTTCCTAATAAAAACATCTCTAAGGTGCCACATGACATGAATTTACACCATTCTTTTGCCACATGGCATTTTTCTAGACCTATAGAATTTTACTTTCCCGCCCAAAGCATCATGAACGCTCTATAACCTAAAAAGTCAAATTTGAAATCTAAATAATTTTCGTTTTCTAATCAGTAATTTAATACCTGATTTTTTGGGAATCATATCAATTGCCCTGCATTTATTTAGGAAACAACCCATTCAAATCAATGTATTCAACGAGAAATCAGCAAGTCTTCTCATTTGAAATCGGTAACTACATATATGCTATTAAAAACTCCATGTGTATTTTATATACACCGAACGATGCATTTTTGGATACATATCAATAGACTACTGCATTTTTAGATTTCGAATTTGGAAGCTTCATATCATTAGATCAAGGAAGATTCAGACAAAATCAGAACTAACCAGGGCCTTGCCCTCTGCATCGGACCGAAGTCCGGAACTGACTGAACATAGCATAGCATAAACATAATTACTAGCATAAACACAGATACTGAATACTGCATCGGACCGAAGTCCGGAACACATAACACAAAGACATACTTGAATCACAAAGACATCAAGCACACTGAACTACTGCATCAGACCGAAGTCCGGAACTAACTGAACATAGCATAACATGATCATGACATATAATATGAACACATATACTGCATACTGCATCGGACCATAGTCCGGAACACATAACACATACCATGCCTGTATCACAAAGACACCAAGCATACTGAACTACTGCATCGGACTAAAGTCTGTAACTACTGCTAACTTAAACGGGCCGACATTGTGGCCGTAGACTCGTTCCTACTGGAAGGAAACTCACCTCACACTGCTGAAGTCCTGTAGACACCATCCCACACTGTTGAAGTCCCGCAGACTCAACCCCAGCTGTTGGATGACAGATTCCCGAACTGTCAACACCAAAATAAAACCCAATTAATAATTGGGTTCCACTACATAACTATAAATACATACTTTGGATAATTACTACATTACCCCTAGCTTGGCTTACCCAAGCCCAAGGCCCAAAGTCAACTAGGGATCAAAGCCCAACATATGGCCCAACTTTCCAAATTGGGCCCAAACCTCTACATGGACTTCCCTTAAGGCCCAATTGTTCAGTCCAGTCCAACATGTATCATTCTAAGGGCCCAATATCATACAACCATCTAGGCCCAAACTATGGCCCATCTATGGCCCAATTTTCCAAATTGGGCCCAACCCTTCATATGGGCCTTACCCTAAAGCCCAACTAATTACTCTAGTCCATTTGATTATTCTTGGATGGCCCAACACAAAGCCCAAGTGAAATTAGGGTTTCACATAAAATGATGATTAGGGTTAAGTATTTCTTACTTAACCCATTAAGGACTTAATCCATTAAGTCCTTTACTCTACTAGATCAATGATATGGAGAAATTAGGCTTAATACACAATCCAATCTCAAAAGCCCAAAAGTGGGTCCAATAAGTCTAAGGCCCAATTACTCACAATTAGGGTTTTCTAAACCCTAATTAGGGTTCCTCACCCAAACGTGGCCCAATAGGCCCAAAATAAATCTTTAAGCCCATTAGGGTCTTGCTAGGTCCATTAGGGTTTTGCTTGAGGGGCACCACCCACTACCACCCCGGGTAGTGGTGGTCAATGGCGGCTCACGGCGGCGGCCACCACCTTACGGTGGTGGTTACTATTATTATTTTCATTATTTCATGATAATTACAATTACAAGGCTTTTATTCAAAATACACACACTGACTAATACACACACACACAGCCACACCATGGTGACCGGCGGTGGCTCGTGGTGGCGGTGGCTCTTCTGTGGACTCCGGCTACCCAAAAGCCCCAACAAACATACAACTAATAAAATACAACCACACATAGAATCTCTTAACTGCCGGAACAGTAACAACACATGAATACACACGCAAAACTACACCCACAACCACCTTGAGGCGGTCGTCGACGGTAGAGAGTGGCAGAAAACGATTTCAGGGCTACAACCACCATGGTCGGCCGCCATGGTGGGTTTTTCTCTCGATCTCAGGCTAGGATATCTCGCACACACAACAACATAATCAGCAACAGCATCGCAAGCTAATTTGAACGAACCACCCACCTGGTGGCGTGAGTAGACGGAGGTCGACAATGGCAAGGAACAGCCGTTGAGGCGGCGGTGGCGCGAGATGGCGGCAACAACTTATCTTCTTCAACAGTCTCCGTTAACGAGGGTGGCGACTAGGGTTAGCGGTCTCGGCTGGCGAACGGCAGCAGCAGCAACAGACGAAGGTGGCCGTCGAACTAAAGAGTGGATGCCGGTGGTCCCTATCGTCGTCGGTCTCCGGCAGCAGCGGTTCACGGCTACGGAGTCCGGCAGTCACGGTGGCGGTGACGCTTCGATGACGACTCGTCTGATCGGAAACAATGAAGAAAAGAGGAGGCGGATGGAGGTGTCCTTGGGAGGGTGACGGCTGATGAGTTTATGTTAGGGTTAGGGTTTGGACTAAGAAGCCATCGGCTCTATATACCCCAATCATTTAACAACTTTTCCATAATTACAATCCTGGTCCCTCCCCATGGGATCTTTTCAAATTAGATCCAATATTTATCCTTTTTGCCCCTGATTCCATAATTCCCTTTCATAATAAGTCCTGATAATTACCAAACATACCCCCGCTTCTCATATTCTTCTCAAATCAACTCCGTAATTTACTAAACATCCCCCACTATCAAAATTCTTCACAAATTAGTCCGGGAATTATATTTATTAATTTATTTAAATAAACGGGGTGTTACAACTCTCCCCCACTTAAATTAGATTTCGTCCTCGAAATTATTTCTTACCATTCGTTACACGATAAAGCACTCTAGCAACATGGTCACCATCGCGGGCACATCCTAGTCCTCCCAGGGTAACCGTGACCAGCCTTTTCAAGGCAACCATAACCCACTCTAATAGGGTTCTAAAACCTGAAGATGAATGAATTCCCTACAATATGATCACATCTACTCCTTCTGGAATCTGTTGTCTCGAGATGGTCTGATTCCCGAACAGACCACTCATACTAAATCATTATGGATAAACCCTGCGGTGGGTGACTAAGCGTTACTCAGCAATCTGTTACTCTTATCATCCATGAGATCCTCAAATACCATTACTGTTGGAGACCCGAAACTGTCTGAATCACTGATCTGCCTGAAAACACTGAACTGCCTGAAACACTGACTGTCTGAAACACTGAACTACCTGAACACTGAACTGCCCGAAACACTGAACTGTCTGAACACTGAACTGCTTGACACACTGAACTGCCTGAACACTAGACTGTCTGAAACACTGTACCGCCTGAAACACCATGCTGCTACATGGCTGTTTTCCAACATCTATCGAGACCTTCCTGGTCTCAATTCATTCGTCAGTCATCTGAAATATCAGGTTCCAGCCCGGCTGCGGAGCCAAAGGACTCCCTATCTAGTCGCCTCACACGACTTCTGAACAAAATCCTTCTCTAGAACTAGTTTCCACTAGTTATCATGTCACTGAGGCTCTAACAACCTCCTGATCCAACCGATTGGGTTCGTACATCGAATCCTGACGTCACCATATACAGGCTAAAAGTGATTGCTACCTAACCGATGGTAGCCCTATATCACAAGCAATCTTATACAGTCCATTGCTTCCCTGATCCCACAACTGCATTGGCACTCCTGCAGTCATATCACTGACTCAACCTGATCTAATCCTTCTGGGTAATTCCGAAATCCAATTCGTGGATTTCCATATCCTTACTGCTACACCCGAACTGGTGGGTACTACTGTTCCTTCCGCGTCCTAACAACGCGATCATGCTATTTACCAACCAAGTGAAGGCTGCGGCTACACCCACAGACTTACATCACTCAAGCACTATCTGCTGCTAGTGAACGTTATGGCTACACCCGCAGACTTACAACACTCTAACACTATCTGGCTGCTAGTGAATGCTACGGCTACACCCGCAGACTTACAACACTCTAACACTATCTGGCTGCTAGTGAATGCTACGGCTACACCCGCAGACTTACAACACTCTAACACTATCTGGTTGCTAGTGAATGCTACGGCTACACCCGCACTCAACTGAACTCATGTCCTGACTGGAATCCCTAACCTGATCCCCTAAGGCTTGCTAGCAAACATTATGGGAAAACGATCTCCTTATTGGCAAGTTTTTCCGAACTTCCATCTCGCATTATCCTCTAACCATACAGCCGCTTGGGCTGTCTTCCTTCCACACAGGGACGCGAAACTTATCCCAGTTTCAAAACTGCTCCTACTTCTGAATCCTTGGATGATTCTCCCCCACTTTGATTCAACTAACATTCCACAACACACAATACTGGAAGGATTCTCAATCCTTCTTATCACCCATGACCAATTTGCTAGAAACCATGCTTACCATTGCTAGGGTTTCAATACCAGCTAATCCAAAAGATCACACAACTTCTAAAAATCCGAATAAATCTCCGGTAATAACCCGCTAGACCCAGGAAGATCCGAATCTCAATTGGAGACCTCGGAATCTCCCACTGCATCACGACCTCTAACTTGGCCGGATCGACTAGAATACCCTTCTGATTGACAAGGTGCCCAAGAAATTGCACCCCGCACAACCAGAACTCATAATTGGAGAACCTTGCAAAAATTCTCTCCCTTCTCAAAGTCTCTAACACCTCCCTCAGGTGCTTCTCGTGCTGCTCCTCAATCTTGGAATAAACCAAGATGATGTTGTACTTTCCCAATCCCGTAATCTGGGGAATTGCTCTTTCACTATTCGCTAATGCTTCTCGGTATGCAATTGGCATATGACATCTCTTAAAAATACAATTCAGACACAAACGGAGGATAAATCAAGGTTGCACTTACTCAAACCCTTGAAACGAAAGGCTCCCTTGTGCAGTTTCCCACAAGTGCTGCACCGAATCTGACCCTGCTGGCCTCTCAGAAGCTGATCTGAAATCTACGGTCTCCTCCCGAGACCCTTCACTATAAGCAACTGATCTGGTTCCCTCTTCCTAGTGTGCTCTAAGTCAATATCCCACTCTCGAGCTCTAGAAGTCATATCATTCAGGGTCTTGCACCCCGAGATACTCACAATCTCCCTGCTATCATTCTACAGTATGTTCTGATAACTTACCTTCTTCATTTCCTCATCTGCTGCATATTGTGGTACCATATAAGCTCTTTCCTGAGACTTGGCAGTGATCTCTGCCACAGTCTCAGTCGTCTGGTGGAGATCCAACAACTCTTGCGCCAACTGCTGCGCCTCAATCGCCTGGGGACACTCTGCCTAGACTCTGGTCTAAAAGTCATCCCATGACATAGCATTAACCGTATTATCACTCAACTCACTATCAACCTCTTCCTATCAATCTCGTGCTCTATCCCTCAGGAGACAGGAAGTAAGTCAGATCTTGTCTCCTCTCGAGACAACGTCTGGTACGAAAAGTGTTGGTGACATCTGTCAACCATCTGCTGCTAACAATAGGGTCCCTCACCCCCATGACAATCTGAAGCCTCACAAACTCTAATTTCCCAAAACGTCAACGCACGGGTCTCTATCATGACTGTTATCTCAGTGTGGAAAGCACTCGGCCTCTCATCACAAATCTCTATAATTCCCTCCTTGATCACACTGAGGATCATAGGAGTCTGGTCAATGATATTGCGCATCATTCTCAGATGGAATGAACTCCCTCATTTGTTCATCAATCTGCCCGGCTACAGAGTCCGAGCCTGATCCCTTGTCGACACCAGAACTACCATCTGGTCTACCACGTAGCGCCACTATACTCGGCAACACACGATCACTAACATCACAATACTCATCCAAACTCGAGGGATCTCACACACTACAAGTTCTCTGGTCTTATCTCAGTCTTCCTTGATTCGAGTACGGATCCTCTGCTTTCAGTAGTACGGGCCCATACTACCTTCCACATCTATCCGTACTTTCCTCAAGAACTGCCTTGACTCCACCAAGTCCCTTTTACTGCTACTGCTCTCTGCTACTCTCATCCTAGGCTTACCCCAGGGAAATCTCCGACCCAAACCAGTCCTCAGCTACTGAAGGCCTCCTTGTAATGCCAATTAGCCATCACCTGAATACCATCACATGTGACGAGGCTCAAATAATCCTTCGAGTAAAAGACTCGTCCCCACAACGGTTAGACTCAAACAAGAGCTGCGCAATAGGGCCAAATCCAACACTCTGAGATTATTCAACCATGGTCACATGTGACGTGACGTATTCACCTAATGGCTAACTCCCATCACTTAGAGTCCTACAAAGCACAAAGCAAGCAACATTCGGACAAAGGAAACTACTCAAGCAAATCTATTCTCATAACGAGAAACTGTACTAGCATACAATGCTAAGCTCATACTATCAGGCACAACCTAAACAAGCTATCTTACTACTGTCTACTCAATACTAGCATGTAATTCTCATAAAGCTGAAACACATATAGCAGGCACATAAGGCATCCTCCTAGATCCTTAGTCCTATTCTAGCATGTTGTTCTACTGAAACTAAAACTGGTAATCATAACATAAACTTGTATGGTTAATTTGGGAGTACTTACTTGAGCTCGGCTGATTGCATGCACCACACCCTTTTCTCTTTTCAAAATTCTTTTCGCTTTTTCTAAAACTCTTTTCTCTATACTGTTCTAAAATTGTTTTCTTTTCTCAAAATCCTTTTGTAAACATGGTTTTTCTCTAGAAAACTTTATACCACTTCCTTAGTTTGAGTTCAGAAACACCCGAAAGTGTGCCCGAATCCCTTAAACCAAGGCTCTGATACCAACTTGTAACATCCCAAAAACACAGTCTGAAAATTTCGTTTTAAATCAGTAATAAAACCATATTCATCAAACGTCATATAAGAATCATAAACAATGTATCTCAAAATATCATAACAACTGTCAAATATATCAGAGTATAAACATCCCAGGCTAAACAAATGGTGTGTGCACTGCAATCTTTCTGAGCTCCTCTTTTGAAAACTGAGTACCTGAAACCAAAACTGAAACTGTAAGCACGAAGCTTAGTGAGTCTCCCCAACTACCACATACCATACAATAACATATAAGGCACATACTGGGCCTCGTCCACTGCATCGGACCGAAGTCCGGAAATTGCATCGGACAGAAGTCCGGAACTAACCAGGGCCTTGCCCTCTGCATCGGACTGAAGTCCGGAAACTGCATCGGGCCGAAGTCCGGAACTAACCAGGGCCTTGCCCTCTGCATCGGACCGAAGTCCGAAAACTGCATCGGACCGAAGTCCGGAACTAACCAGGGCCTTGCCCTCTGCATCGGACCGAAGTTCGGAACTGACTGAACATAGCATAGCATAAACATAATTACTAGCATAAACACAGATACTGAATACTGCATCGGACCGAAGTCCAGAACACATAACACAAAGACATACTTGAATCACAAAAACATCAAGCACACTGAACTATTGCATCAGACCGAAGTCCGGAACTGACTGAACATAGCATAACATGATCATGACATATAATATGAACACATATACTGCATACTGCATCGGACCATAGTCCGGAACACATAACACATACCATGCATGTATCACAAAGACACCAAGCATACTGAACTACTGCATCGGACTAAAGTCTGTAACTACTGCTAACTTAAACGGGCCGGCATTGTGGCCGTAGACTCGTTCCTACTGGAAGGAAACTCACCTCACACTGCTGAAGTCCTGTAGACACCATCCCACACTGTTGAAGTCCCGCAGACTCAACCCCGGCTGTTGGATGACAGATTCCCGAACTGTCAACACCAAAATAAAACCCAATTAATAATTGGGTTCCACTACATAACTATAAATACATACTTTGGATAATTACTACATTACCCCTAGCTTGGCTTACCCAAGCCCAAGGCCCAATCCATAGGCCCAAAGTCAACTAGGGATCAAAGCCCAACATATGTCCTAACTTTCCAAATTGGGCCCAAACCTCTACATGGACTTCCCTTAAGGCCCAATTGTTCAGTCGAGTCCAACATGTCTCATTCTAAGGGCCCAATATCATACAACCATCTAGGCCCAAACTATGGCCTATCTATGGCCCAATTTTCCAAATTGGGCCCAATCCTTCATATGGGCCTTACCCTAAAGCCCAACTAATTACTCTAGTCCATTTGATTATTCTTGGATGGCCCAACACAAAGCCCAAGTGAAATTAGGGTTTCACATAAAATGATGATTAGGGTTAAGTGTTTCTTACTTAACTCATTAAGGACTTAATCCATTAAGTCCTTTACTCTACTAGATCAATGATATGGAGAAATTGAGCTTAATACACAATCCAATCTCAAAAGCCCAAAAGTGGGTCCAATAAGTCTAAGGCCCAATTACTCACAATTAGGGTTTTCTAAACCCTAATTAGGTAGGGTTCCTCACCCAAACGTGGCCCAATAGGCCCAAAATAAATCTTTAATCCCATTAGGGTCTTGCTAGGTCCATTAGGGTTTTGCTTGAGGGGCACCACCCACTACCACCCCGGGTAGTGGTGGTCAATGGCGGCTCACGGCGGCGGCCACCACCTTACGGTGGTGGTTACTATTATTATTTTCATTATTTCATGATAATTACAATTACAAGGGCTTTTATTCAAAATACACACACTGACTAATACACACACACATACAGCCACACCATGGTGGCCGGCGGTGGCTCGTGGTGGCGGTGGCTCTTCTGTGGACTCCGGCTACCCAAAAGCCCCAACAAACATACAACTAATAAAATACAACCATACATACAATCTCTTAACTGCCGGAACAGTAACAACACATGAATACACACACAAAACTACACCCACAGCCACCTTGAGGCGGCCGTCGACGGTAGAGAGTGGCAGAAAACGATTTTAGGGCTGCAACCACCATGGTCGGCCGCCATGGTGGGTTTTTCTCTCGATCTCAGGCTAGGATATCTCGCACACACAACAACATAATCAACAACAGCATCGCAAGCTAATTTGAACGAACCACCCACCTGGTGGCGTGAGTAGATGGAGGTGGTGGCGACTAGGGTTAGCGGTCTCGGCTGGCGAACGGCAGCAGCAGCAACGGACAAAGGTGGCCGTCGAACTAAAGAGTGGATGCCGGTGGTCCCTATCGTCGTCGGTCTCCGGCAGCAGCGGTTCACGGCTACGGAGTCCCGCAGTCACGGTGGCGGTGACGCTTCGATGGCGACTCGTCTGATCGGAAACAATGAAGAAAAGAGGAGGCGGATGGAGGTGTCCTTGGGAGGGTGACGGCTGATGAGTTTATGTTAGGGTTAGGGTTTGGACTAAGAAGCCATCGGCTCTATATACCCCAATCATTTAACAACTTTTCCATAATTACAATCCTGGTCCCTCCCCATGGGATCTTTTCAAATTAGATCCAATATTTATCCTTTTTGCCCCTGATTCCATAATCCCTTTCATAATAAGTCCTGATAATTACCAAACATACCCCCGCTTCTCATATTCTTCTCAAATCAACTCCGTAATTTACTAAACAACCCCCACTATCAAAATTCTTCACAAATTAGTCCGGGAATTATATTTATTAATTTATTTAAATAAATGGGGCGTTACACTAATTTTTGACAACAATAAAATCAGTCTGCCTCTCTTTCTCTCTCTTCTTAGAGATGATGGTGGCGCCTTTAACCTACATTTTTTTTATAATTTTCCGTCTACAAACGAAGAGGCTTTATTAGGGTCTTGAAACTGTAAATGATGAAATCAAATCCATTTTTGAGATATAGATATTGTGTTTTAGGTTTAGGACAGAATTGAAGTCGTTAACTGGAAACCATGGGCCCTGGTATGATCTGAGTATGTCATATTTCTGAGGATTTTGGGGGTTTCTTTAACATTTACATGGATTGTGTCTTTCTATAACTACTTCAAAATCTATCTATTTTTATTTCTTGGGGTTATTGGTATTTTTTAGTACCCAAGATGGAATATCAGCAAGCCATCCTTAGCATGCTCACTTGCTGGGAGGTTGGTTTTTTATTGATATTTGCTAGTGTGTATTGAGTGTTAATTGTAGGTTAATATATATTCTTTTTCAAAAAAGATGGATGATGGACCTGAAGATTTTTTTTGGAGAAAATCCATTGTACTAAAGGTATCTTCCTTACATATTAGTTGTCTTTTTCAAAAAAGATGGATGATGGACCTGAAGATTTTTTTTGGAGAAAATCCATTGTACTAAAGGTATCTTCCTTACATATTAGTTGGTTTCTGCCATGATTAGTTGGTTTCTGCCATGATTCCATGCATATCAATATGTATTTATTTATTTTTATCATTTATAATTAATACACAATTCTTTATAAATATATGAAAATGGTGTTTCCTATTTCAGGTATTGATGCAGGTAATTTGAGGTATTGATGCAAGTAATTTGAGAGATCGTCAATAACATACTTAAATATGCTTTATTAATATCTTAAAGAGGAACAATTTTAGTTGCATCATTCATTCATCATATAAACCAAGCGAATTTGAATTTGTGAACATAGACAGTTGATGCTTGCATTATTCATTCATATATAGCTTTAATTTTTCTTACCAGTTGCTTTTTTTGCCAACAGATTAAGAGCCATTTTTTGGCAGTTCTTTCTTTTTGCTTGATCTTGGTGGTCATAACTGTGAAAGTGATTAACATAATAATCATGTTAGTGATTATAGTTTTATTTTTGTGGATTATACGTATGAAGTACTCTTTGGATTGCATGTAATGTTTGAACTATTCCGAGTACATTTCTATGTACGATTCTATTCCGTGCAATTTTTCCGGTAATTTACAAATTGAAATGTCATTAATGTTTGTTAAGTAGAAAGTACATTGTTATTTTTGCATTTAGCTTCTTTTTCGATCAAATGCAAAAAGAGCAATGTACTTTTCATGAACTTGTGCGTAAAAATGTTAAGTATGTTGATTTTATTTATAAAATAAGTTAAAAATGTTATTCCTGCAATTTACCCTATGTTTTTGTTAATCTTATATCCTGTAATTTCATATATAAGGATCTATTTTTGTATTCTTATTCAAGTTTCAACTCGTACATTAGGGGCCATTTCCATGGAATGTTGTTTTTTAATTATCTATATGGTTGTTAATTGTTAAAACAAAAAAAGTAATGTCAGTTATAACAATGTACTTTTTCAGTACAATGTTATTATGTAATTGGGTTAGTTTGCTTTCTTGCGCGTAGAAAGTATGGGTTTGTGTTGTCTGTGTTTGAGAGATACAGAGTGTGTGTATGTGTGTTATTGGTCTATGTCTAAAGGTTATGACAATAAATAAAAATAACTTTTTTCCTTTTTATTTGCATTTATGAAAATCTTACACAATACAAACATAAAGAGTTGCAAGAACGTTATCATAACTTAGATTTGTAATTTATGATAATTTGATACATGGCAAAATGCGATGAATAACAACACACATTTAGTAAATCTTAGTAGTTTTTTTATCCTACATGTGTCAAAGATTAGAGGTAATGTTATCTTTGGGCCTTTTTTTCATAGGTATTTTAGAAACCATGGGTATTTTAAAAAATCAGATTTTTAAATTTTAACCTAAACGTAAAAAGTGAGATTTTTTAACTTCATCACAGTTTTGTTTAATACAAAAAAAAAAAGAGAATATTGTTAAGTATTAACCTAAATGAAAACATCTAACTTTCTAAATTAATAATTGTTTGCAAATCTTTGATTAATGATTAAGGTTTTCAAGTAACAATATTGTTTATTTCATGAACTATGACCTATGAAAAATGATGGCTCTTGGTTATGCTTCAATGTTCTAAATTTTATTAACAATATTCTTTTTTTGTGTATAATGATTACAAACATACCATCCGTGGTTTCTACGGGTTATAACCTAATAAGATATATAACATGTAAACCTCTTATTGTATGACATATTAATAAAATCTAAACATTCTCTATTAATATAAAATACGTAAATAGATGGATGACTAAATTGAAGAGGTTATATCGGCCGTTATAATACGTAGCCATATATATACTTGCATCTTACTAGTTTATCAAATCACAAATAGCCCTAATATTATCTACTATTCAACACATCTTTTGCTGATGTCCCTTGAACATTTTCAGAAAACGCAAGCACGCTATCCCTCAAACCATCCACAATCGCTTGACGCTGTCTAGCAATTCCAAGTCCAGATAAGTATTTGGATTCTGCTTCTCCTTCGGCTCGTTTGATTTGAAGAATCTTTTCAGCCTCTGCTTTTTCATTTGCAGCAACTCTCATTCTAGCAGCTATTGTTATATATATAATGATAATCGGTGTTATTATCTTATAAAGAATCTTGTTACCAATATCACTATATATCACTATATATACCTGCATTGATTTCATTCATGGATTTCTTCACATGTTGATCTGGTTCTATATCAACAATCAAAGTTTGTACAATCTTAAGACCATAACCTGACATTGCCTGAAAAAATACAAAATTAAAGTCAAGAAGCATCATTCATGCATCTGTATGCCCACGTTTACAAGTTACAACAACATATAAAAAAAGTAATAGATAAGTTTGTTTTGAAGGAACTACAAACAAATTAAAGGAAAACAAGTATCACCTTTTGAAGCTCATCTTCAACGCCTTTGGCTATATCATTCTTTTGCAGAAAAACGTCATCCAGTTGGAGCTTCGGTACACTTGCCCTAATTACTACTCAAAACCAATACAAAATAAAACAAAAACCATTCAAAAATATAACCATTTTGATTCGACATCTTGATCTTACCATCGAAGACATAAGCTTGAACTTGTAACTTGGTGTTTGAGAGCTTATAGAAAGCATCAACAGCCTTATCAGACAATGCACGATACTGTACAGACGCAACCATAGTAACAAACACATTGTCCTGAAATCATAAATAATATAAGTGTAAAAAACAATTAGTCTAGATTTGATTTTATAAAGAAATGAAAATAAAAATAAAAATAGAACCTTTGTTTTTGTCTCACAACGAATATCAAGCTGCTGCACACGCAACGACAGTTTACCAGCCACCATGTAGCCGAAGCACCAAGGCATACAGTGAAAACCAGGTTGAAGTACTCTATCAAACTTGCCAAAATGTTCTTTCACAGCAACGTTAGACTGCTCTACTTTAATGCATCCAAAACATAGACCCATGTTTTAAATCTGATTAAATATTATATTTACATCAGTTTATAACTTACACAATCAAAATACAAAAAGAAAATTTTATAAATTATAATGAAATAAAAGCTAAATTAAACTTACCTGTTAAGTAGGCACGTCAAAATGTTTGAAGTAAAATATGTAGATGGTGGGGAAATATATAGATGATCCATATCATCAAATTGAAAAAAGAGGCATGCATGTTCATACAGCTGCCATGCATGTGATCATCTGAATTTTTCGTTCAAACAACACATGTGATCCCAATCTTGCGTTTCATATAGGGTTTTGCTAAATTTAGTAGTCTATGTAAACCTACTATTCTATTTGTCTAACAGTTAATCTTTAGAGATATATATTCACAAAGATGACCATTATCATAAAGACTAATCCAAAATTACAAGCTATTTATCGATATGCAAATATAATCAACCTTCGAGTCCGAAAATTAAAACATTTTTGTGGTAAGAATTTTTTAAGACTAATTTCACAGCAAAATGAAACTTTATCTTGTTAAAATGATTTCTTAAGTTAATTGAGAGACTTTTGACAATATATAAAATACCGTGTAAGAAAAAATTTATAGGTTGACCTGTAAAATTTTCATTTGACTTATGAAAATGGCCAAAACGACATTGTTATGAATTTAAAAAAAAAAAAAAAAAAAGTCACTGCAGGTTGACATAAGAAATTATCTTTCACTATGTACCGGGAAATTGCTTATATAATTTTACAAAATATGATTTTTGGTCAAAAAACAGTTTTTTGAAGTACTTTAATTAATTGTCGTAGAAATTTCCAAAGACAATTTTCACAGCAAAAACGAACTTTATATTTTTAAATCGAAACTTTGGGTTGAAAAATATTTTACAAAGAAATATTATAACAAGATTAACTAGACATGTTATTCTCTCTAAAAAATAATTGGGTAGTGCTACTTTATATTAAGACCATCCAGGGTAGAGATATATCAAAGAAAAGGACTTGAATTAGTTGAGTAGCTAGAGATCTGATGCCATCTGACATTTTAAGAAAAAAAAAGTGGGGGGGGGGGGGGGGGGGGGGGGGAAACTTCTAAACATGGCAAAAGTTTATCGTAGGCATTTAAGAGAGAGCTTCCACGAAGCTGCTGCACGAAAAAAACGCCCATCTCCAAGTCACCGCTGCATATGTGTTGAATTCCAGCAATAATTAGTAAGGGTGTGCATGGGTCGGTTTGGGTTGGTTTTGGACCCAAACCCAACCCAACCCATAAATGATCGGTTTCTGGTTTTCAGAACCCAATAGGATCGGTTTCTGATCAGTTCGGTTTCTCGGGTTCTGAGGTCGGTTTGGGCGGTTTTTCGGTTTCTTGGGTTCAACCCATACATTCACGGGTTCTGGGTTTAAACCCATGGGTTTTGGGTTTTAACCCATTTTTCATAATTGAAGCAACAGGTTAAATACTTCAAAAAAACACCAAATTTAAGTTCAATACTTCAAAAAACATGAGTCGTACAACAAATAATCTATTACAAGTCACAACCAAAGCCCGAAATAGTCTATTACAACCAAAATACAATCAAGTATGGGTCGGTTTCTCGGGTTGGATGGGTCGGTTTCTTGGGACGGTTTGTCGGTTTTAAGTATGGGTCAGTTTCTCGGGTTGGATGGGTCGGTTTCTGGGTAAAAACCGAAACCGAACCCGATTTTTCGGTTTTTAAAAAATTCAAACCCTAACCGTCGGTTTTGCTTCGGTTTCGATTTTTTCGGTTTCGGTTTCGTCGGTTTTAGTCGGTTTCTCGGTTTCTTGGTTTGGGTTTGCTCACCCCTAATAATTAGTCCAATGTCCCTGTAATCCATTACCATTTTTTGAATGCTATAGATGGTAGTTATTTTTACCGCACTAACCATTTGAGTCAAAATCGAAATTCCAAACAATTTGTTCAAGGTTCAAACTTAATTATATGCTCAAAATAATCTTCTTGTCCGAGTTCATACACAATAGTTTCTTTTCTGTACATAATAATATGTTTTAAAGAATTTTACAGTTTAATATTTTAAAAATGTAAATTGTTATATAAAAAAATGTTATGTATGAAATTTAAATTTAAAAGATGTATATACTTCACTCGTACACAAAATTATTTTGAATTTTAGTGTTAAAGATTGAAATTAACCTCGATATGCATGCCGAAATTGTCTTTATTTTATGATATTATATTTTTTTCATTAATTTTTTGGGATATATATACTAAAGTTCTAATATTTTCATCAATTTGACAAAAAAGTACTAAATTTTTTTTTTACAGTAAAGTCCTAACTACCGGTAATTTTTGACACGTTTTATAACGCCCCGACTCTCAGGTATTAAGTTTCAGCTTTACTCTTTCATATTAAAAAGTCTACTCGACGAGTTGTAGGCCCTGACTCGTCGAGTAGGAACGCGTTTGGACCGCAAACTTAAGTGACCAACTCGCCGAGTCGGAGGACACGACTCGACAAGTTGGAGCTGGAGGATGAAACATTAATTTTCGGGGTTTTGCACCCTATTTAAAGGGTCATTAGCCTCCCATATAGCCCCTTGTGAGTCCAAAAACCCTAAATCGTCGTTTTCTCTCCATACTTGTGTGTTTTAAGCATTGGAAGGTGGATCTTGATGAGAGGAACTTGAAGATCAAGAAGTTTGAGGCAAGGAACGTGTGTGGATCTGAAGTCTACCCCAGTTTAGCATCATTTGAAGGTATCAAGTCGTTACCGTGATCTTCTTCTAGCTAGATCCTTCTATATTTGAGTTTTGGGGCCATTTTGGCATATTGGTGCTTCATTTCGAGTGATGAACCAAAATCTGAAGTTGAAACTTCAGATCTAGGCTCATCTTGGCCCTTACAATCATAAAGTCTCAGTCTTTAGCATGCTAGTGTAATTCCCTTGCCTAGAATCTCTTCTTTAGCTTGATTTAAGTCATTAGCACATTGCATGTACGTAAAGTTTGCAACTTTACGTAAGAAGTTTGCCTTAGGAGCTTAGATCTACGTTATGGAGCTTTGGAATGGCTTAAAAAGCATCTGGATGGAGAAAAGACTGAAGGGGCTCGACGAGTTGCATGGTCAACTCGGCGAGTCCGATGAAGATTGTCGTGCAAGGGTTTCTGCATGGACTCGGCGAGTCAGCTAAAGTTTTCCCGACTTTTGTACATGCATGAACTCGGCGAGTTGCAGGGAAACTCGACGAGTCGATGGGGGATTTCACGACTTCTCGAGTTCAGGAAGGACTCGACGAGTCAGTGAACTGCACTCGACGAGTCGGTTCAACATAGACTATTGACATTGACCATTGACTTGGACTTTGACCAAGGGTTCACTAGTTGACTTCTGGGGTATTTTGGTAAATTGGAAATTTATGAATATGGTTCTATGGTAAATATAGGCGGTGGAGTACGTGGCGGTGATTTGAGAGTTTGAGCTTATCACTTCAGTTCGACAGTTGTGAGGTGAGTTTTCCTCACTATACTCAAGGGTCTAAGGTACCAAGGTCGGCCCTTTTGGATTGTCATCCTGATATGTTATATGTTGAGTATTGTATGATATGTTAGATCAGTATCCTTGTAGATAGGATTGTATATGTTGTTATGATCCGTTAGATCAGTATCCTAGTAGATAGGATGTTATATGCGGTTATGATCTGTTAGATCGGTTTGTTGGTCTATAGATTGTTATGTGGTTATATGTTATATGTGCACATGTTTGATTAGTGGTTGAGGCTTCTCTACTTTGTGCTAAAGCCAATAGAGCTGGGCATTCCAACCTGATGGTTGTGGGTCGTGAGTACTCCATCCCGAAGATGATTGGACTCGTAGTATGTGGGCATTCCAACATGTTGGTTGTGGGCCTGGGGTATTCCATCCCGAGAATGATTGGACCCATAGTATGTTGGCATTCCAACTGTATGGTTGAGGGCCTGGGGTATTCCAACCCGATGGTTGACTGGACTCATAGTATGTTGTTTGTGATTATATGAGTATTGTTGTGTATATGGGTATTTTGGTGGAACTCACTAAGCTTTGGGCTTACAGTTTCAATTTTGGTTTCAGGTACATCAGGTGATCGTGGGAAGGCAAATGCGTGATCGTACAGCTCCTCATGTTTATGGCTTGTTTCTGGGATACTCTGATATTATACTATTTTGAAAACAAGTTTTGTAATAATTAATGGTTTTGAAATGTTTTGAAAAAGTTTAAATTTGACATGATTTTTTATGGGTGTTACACGTTTACCCTTTTTTCCGGTTAGCCGGTAATTAGGACTTTATTGTCAAAAAAAATAAAGTTTATGACTTTTTTGTCAAATCGTGAATTAGGATTTTACTGTAAAAAAATAAAGCTTAGGACTTCCTTGTCAAATCGTTGAAAATATTAGGACTTTAATGTATATATCCCTTTTTCTTGTTAGAAATTCAATGGTATGATAATCTTTAAGCATAAGAGTTAAACATGATTTGGTTACCTAGATCCTATTGAAATCCTTAATGTTTGCTTCTTGTTAAATAGTTTTTTTATCTCAACAAACCAACATTGAAAAAAGTGGAGATAAACAACAAAGAAAGAAAAAACTAAGATTGTGTTGGCTTTTTGCGATCCTAAAAATAGAGAACTAAGAAATCAGAGAAAACGAAATTGTCATTTTTACCCCCTTCTTCGCTTTCACACCCTTTTAACTAGGCGTGTATTGTTTGTGTTTGTACAATCTGTCTCATCTTTTCAGTTCAAGATTTAGCGGCAAACCAAGAAGAAAGCTTTACAAGTCTTCTCACTCTCTCTCGCTCTCTCTTTTACATTTGTTTCCCTAATCGTGATTGTATCAGGGTAAAGATGATGATGATAAGAAAAACAGTGGTGCTGCGACGAAAATCACAATTAAAAGTTATTGGGCTACGAAAATTCACTAACGTACCAATATTTTCAGCGATTTGACAAAAAAGTTCTAAACTTTATTTTGACAGTAAAGTCCTAATTCACGATTTGACAAGAAAGTCTTAAACTTTATTTTTTTGACAGTAAAATCCTAATTGTCGGCTAACCGGAAAAAAACGGTAAACATGTCAAAAATTGTCGGTAGTTAGGATTTTACTGTCAAAAAAATAAAATATATGACTTTCTTGTCAAATCGATGAAAATATTGGGACTTTAGTGTATATATCCCTTATTTTATTTTATTTTTGTTAATTTCTCATATCTATATTGACAAAAAAGTGAAATTGGATTTATCTTGTTTCGTGAAAGTAAAATTGGTTTTAGACAAAATTATATATAAATGCTTTTTATGATTTCATAGGTTGTAACATATGTCACATCATTTGTAACATTTCGTTTTAAATTAAATAAAATAAGTAAATAAATAATAAGCCCTAAACCCCGAGATGCAAATTATATTATTTTTCTGATGTTATTGTAGCCCTAATTTCGGAATAATTTAGCAAGGCGTAGGTTTTGGGAGTTAAATGTCATAATTTTTGGAATTTGGGGGTTAAGTGTAATTTTTGGAGTCATTTTGTAAAGATTTCTGAAGGCAGGGGGTGTACGGTAAGTTTGGGAGTTTATTTGAAAAAAAAATCTTATGGTGAGGGACCAAACTTGGAAAAATGAATAAAGTTTGAATGGATCAAGGGATTAAACCTAGTGCCTTCTTTCCCTCTCGTTGCATCACCAAACCCTAACCCTAGGACTTTGCTCAACGGCCAAGCACCCTACTGCGACATCCGCTGCCGATGAAGCCGGAAGCCCCAGAGCCAATCTCGCAAGCTGCAATCGCCGGTGACCGCGAAAATCGACGATTTTGTGGTCGCTGCTGCATCTCCTTCCCGGTAATGTGCTCCTTCGCTTCTTCTGCCATTTCCCCGAGTCCCGTCGTCGTCGTCGCTCCGGGCGGCTGCCCCTCTCGCTGCGTTCCTCGGCTGTCGTCTGTCACAGCGTGGGTGGCAGTTTTGTACGTGTTAATTGCGTGTTTATGGTGTGTATTTTGTTTAGAGCAGCAAGGGAGTGCGTGTTTCAGTTTGTGGGCGTGTGTTGTTGGCCGGAGAACAAGAATACCACCATGGCAGCCAACCATGGTGGCTGCCGCCCATGCTATTCTTTCTGCCGCCACCAGCCACCGTGAGAGGTGGCTGTGTGTGCGTGTGAAATGTTGTTATGTGCGTGTTTATTTTAGTTAAAGTTGTTTTTGGGTGTTGCTTGACTGGAAACTGAAGAAAAACCACCACCACCACCGTGAGGTGGTGGTTGCCACCACATGCTGTCGTTCTGCCACCACCAGCTGCCACTTTGGATGGCTGTGTATATGTGTGTGTGTGTTTGGACGGATATTTGAAATGCTTTATCAATGTTTTGGCCTAAAATCATAACCACCACCACCGTAAGGTGGTGGCTGCCGCCGCGAACCGCCATTGACCACCACCACCCGAGGTGGTAGTGGGTGGTGTCCGGCTTATTAAACATTAATTAAGGTAAAAACTTAACCATTGGGCTAATTGGCTTGGGATTGGGTTGGAAACCCTAATTAGGGTTTAGAAAACCTTAATTTTGGAGATGTTAGTTTTGGATTTGTCGGGACCCGCGTTTTGGACTATTGGATTGAAGTTATGTCTTATGCCCGATTACATTCTATGTTTGGCTTAGTGGAGTGATGGACTTAATGGATTAAGTTTTTAATGGGTTAAGTAAGAACACTTAACCCTAATCGTTATTTTATGTGAAAACCCTAATTATGTTTGGGCTTCAAGTTGGGTCTTCTTTTGGGCTTTTGTGAGTGGGTTATTGATAAGAAATTTGAGAACAAGTGTATGGACTAGGATAATTGGATGGGCTTTAGGGTAAGGCCCGTGTAAGGGGTTTGGGCCCAATTTGGAAAATCGGGCCATAATTGGGCTTTGGTTGATTATTTGGCTTTTAGGCCTTCAGAGTGTGAGTTGGGGCCTTAGTCTTGGACCAAGTTGGGTTAGGAGTAAAATGGTCTTTTTACCCCAAGTATGGATTTATGGTTATGCTTTGGAACCCAATTATTAATTGGGTGTTGTTTTGATGTTGACAGTTCGGGGATCAGTCAACCAGCAGCTAGATTTTATCCACGGGACTTCAACAGTGCAAGGTGAGTCTCCTCACTATTTGTATGGGTCGAAGGCACCAATGGCGGCTCATTGGGGCTTATGTTCTTCCCCAAAGTTTTCCACCAGCAAACAGCACCACCTCTAAACTGACGCACTACATAAGTGGTTTGTAGCTTGCCCTTGCAACCACACGTTATGAAATCTAGCTCCATTTCAAAGATCCAGTCCATAACTCCGATTGGATCTTCTTTCCCAGTAAAATTTGATGGTTTGCAAGTCATGAAGTCTTTATACTTACATCCATTCCTTTCAATCCCTTCATATTGGTTATTTCTTCTAACCACTGGCGGTTCAGCTTGGCTAACGGTTCTACTATAGTTTCCTTCTTCTGACTATCCCTTATTCAGTTCAGGTTGCACAATTGACACAGTAGGTTCATCCCTATTAAGCAACATTTGCCTCATCTCCTCCCTTTGTTCGGCCATCATAGCCCGAATCATTGCCTGGACTCCTGCCATCGTGATTGGTTCGGGTGCAGCTGCTACCTCTGGTGCACACTCAATCACAGGTCGCTGATTAGCATTAGCATTTCCATTAGCGTTTCCGAATCCGCTTTGGGTTCTCGCCATGTCGATCTATACACCAAAGCAGGCGAATTTAGATCTTTATTTTCGATAGGCGTTTAAATCCTCCTTGTTACTCCAAAAAGTTACATGTCAGTTCTAATATCGTAGTCGAACCTTTGGAAATCTGAACACATAAAGTTTCCAGCTCCGGTCGACAATTGACCATAGATCCGTTTAAATAATAACATATAAAGCATATAATGTATCATAAATCATTTAGCACGTAAAATCAATTTAGGCATCGTTCCTAAAATAAGCTAGTGCTCGTGTCTATTTAGGTATATTTCCTAAACATAGCAGACACACATCTCACAATCATCGCTTAGCATTCTAAGTTTAAGTCTAGAAATCCTACAAATTCCTAGTTCGCTTAAACTAATGCTCTGATATCAACTGTGACATCCTCAATTTCACGATCAGAAAAGACCAATTTGTTTATGCTTTATTTGAAAATCAGAGTATCCTTTTGAAGAAATATGTTGCGGAGTTTGTTCCCAAAAATATGATAAGTAAATTATCAAAGCATTTCCGAAGAAATGCGTTTTCATTATATTAAAAACGTTGGGATGTCATTGTCAATACAGTACATAATCATAGACAGAAATAGTACAGGCCTTACAACATCTATTATTCTAATGGCCTATAATCCATAGATTTCTCATCAGATCAACACACCTGTGCTTTTTTGCCACTATCTGTAATACAAGAAACTGAGTGGATCGAGCTTGAGAGCCTGGTGAGCACATAGGGTTTTCAACCCACAATAAATAAGTTTATTAATTTCATCAAATCATTCAACCCGATTACTTGTTCCCAGTATCCTCATTTTATGTCCCTAAAGCATCTAATTCAAGGGACCTAGCCTAAGGATCATCATTGGGAAGACAATACTGCTTAGGGGATTCCTCATCAATATATGTCAGTAAGGCAACCATGAGGGGGATGGAGTACACCGGTGAACACATCGTTCACAAACACCTACAGGTTGCGAGCCTGCTAGTGTTCCACTAGACTGTCTAGAATAGTCTATGGTCGTCATCTATACTCCACTATATGACTAAATCAACTTAAACATCGAGGCCTTTCATCATTTATTTCATCATCTATATCATCTACCCATCTTTACCCATCATAATTACAGGTATAAAATACATATACAGTTTAAATCGAATAAAACATGTATAATTTGTTCATCCAGCATAAATATCAAGAACACAAATAATATGCACACATAGCACGTAGTTTATATTAAATACTTCATATCTATGTGTAAGATGAAAGTAACTATGCGCTCACTTGTTAAAGTGACGACTTGCAATTTGGGAAACACTTCGCTTCTAACAATTTTATTTTCCTTCGATAAAACCTAGTATCATTATTACTAGATTTTAGTCTAATATTTATTGCGACTAATTATTAGTTTTGATTCATCATTAACTCAAGGTCTGCGTCATGATCTATCAAGTAAGGATCATCCAGGCAGGACAGTTGGGAGGCAGGACCATTTCGGCATATAACTTTTCTGAAATCCAACAACCAAGCCCAACGTGACCATTCTAGACACCTCTCCCGTAAGTAGATCAATCAGTATAACAACTTTGAATCACTGATAAATCTTGTTTATAGGTTCATAATAACGATAATGAACTTAAACATAAGTTATACTTAAACTAGGGTAAGCATAACTCACTTACAAGGGGGTTTAGCTAGGAGTCGGGCTCTGCAGGGGCAGAACTTCTGAGCCGAAAGCTCTTCTTCTCTGAGCCTTCTGGCGCTCCGAGACTCGCCTCTAACACTTGGGAAGTGCTAGGGAAAGGGAGGGGCTAAGGAGGGTATTTGAAAGAGAAAGAATGGTTTAGGTGTGAGGAAATGAGGTGATTTACGCCTCTATTTATAGGCTGGAAGTCATGAGTACGCGGGGCGTACTCGGTATGTTGGGCATACCAAGCCCTATGTTGAGCGTACGCGTGACACGTGTCAAGATCCGGTGACAAGGCGTGGGGAGGAAGTAACGGTCAGGATTATGCCACGTGTCAAGATTCGGGCTGCATACTATGACTCTGATTTAGATCTTTAAGGCTAAAAAGTATGTTATCCCAAACTCACTTTTTACTAGTGTCGTAAAAATCGGCCTAGGCGGCCGATTAATCGGCGCTTGGCGGCCTTAAAAAGCCTACGAATAGGTGTTAGAGGGTTAATTAATCGCCCTTGGTCAATATCGGTCAAATCCGGTCAAAATCGGTCCAAATTGGACGCCAAATCGAGCCAAGTCGGTCCAGCTAACCCCCAGCTTAATGGAGCCAACTAGCCAAACACATAGTTGGGTTTGATTTTCAAAGGATCCAACTCTCCTTTTATAAGATATGTGTGCCTTCATTTATTAGCCCACTAGCGATGTGGGGTGCCAAACTTTTAACAATTTTATACATCTTTACACATCGTTGTTGTTGGTTCACAACTCTATCGAACACCATCTATACAACCCTCCATCTTCACTGGAAACACCAAATTCAATCCATGTTTAGCGACTGCCCCCTCTACCACCGCACCATCTCACTAAAGATACCAACTTCGAACTTCCACATCCATTGAAGCCACTATCGATACCTCCTTCAACCACCTATTAAAAAGAAAACTCAAACACCCACATAAACCACTGTTACAGTCTTACCTCCTCCTTATACCACCGTTGTTCACCATCAAACTTCCATATCCGTTGAAGCCAATATTGAGCCTCCACAACCATTGAAGCCCATCATCACAGTCGAAGCCATTGAAGCCTATATCAGTTGTTGATCATCCGCTTCCTCCTCAACAGCTCCTTAATCATGTATGGTTGTTGTCTATGATTACGAATTTTAGTTAGCTATATGCAATTGAAACTTATTTTTATTTTAATTTACAAACATTATGTATTGACATGTATCAATTGCTTCTACTCGGGTACGCCCATAGGATGTTCGATGAAATGCCTATGTTTTCTTAGAATTCTAAGTTCACAAAAGCAATCACCACATTTTATCTGTGGTATACTTGTCTAGTAAGCGATCATCAAGTGGTCTAATTTAAGGAATTTATACTCAAGATGACATCGATGCACTAAGGGCATTAGCTGAAGAACCTAGAATCATATACATATTCCTCACATATCCTTCTTACTTCTTACATATATCACTCAATTCTATTTCTTATAGTTACAGGGGTGATGAGTTTACATCATAAGGTTTCAATGAGTTTCGTTCACTATATCTCTAGTACATCTGACCCATGTTATTGTTATGTTTCTATGTAGGACCTACAAGGTCACCAGCCTATAATCCAACCTCTTCGCCACCTGTACTAGCAACTGCAAAATAACAACGCAAACTCATCTATTACTTCAACAGATCCAACTCAGGGAAACCATAAACAAAAGACAAGATAGTGAACCAAACCTTTAGACTCTTCAAGTTGTTTCTCACAATCCTTGAATCCCTTGTATGTTGCTACAACCTACAAGTACAAAGCAAGTGACAATCTTATTGTACAAAGTAGGTGACAATCCAAAAATGTCAAAATGAGTATGCACAGACTGTTGCCATGGTGATTATTGTTTGGGAAAGTTGTTGTACTAGAAACAATATTTAATGTTATATTCATAGGATTAGTGTTACATTTTCTCTTGTTATAATGTTATATTTATTAATTTTTTAATTGATATAATGTTATATTCTTAGGATTAATGTTATATTTATTAATTTTGTAATAATTTATTAATAACTAATGGTCCCCGATTAATACCCGCCTAACCGATTAATCCCTTGACCCTAGTCGACCGTCAAGCTACCGTCGAGCGATTTTTGCAACCTTGTTTTTTACGATACATAACGTCGTTCCGGTTTTGTCAGAAACTTCGACGAGTCATAACTTCTTCGTTATAAGTCGGATTTCAGCGTTCCTTATATCCCCGAAATCCTTGTTACGACTACTTCAACTTTCTTTAAAGATATCGGGTCAAATCTTCGTTCTATTTTTTACACGTATTTTTATTATTATTTTATTATATTGTTATAAGCACGTATATTACACGTAAATCACATAAAGCACATAATACTCAAATAATTCCTCTTCAATACTTCAAAATAGGTTACAATTGTTGACCCTAACTATTACATCATAATATTAATGTTTAGCCAGAAACACGGGCGTTATAGAAACTAACATTCCAAGTGCTTTAATCTTGATGGTGTATACTTGTAGAGAAAAATCATACTCTTTAATTTTTCTATCTTCATCATCGCCCAAAAACCAAGTGTGTTCAAATGTTCCAAAGGTTGACATTCTGAAACACTCTTTGGTTGTTTTTAATATCTTTTTAACCTCTATAAATAGATCCTAGATGGTTTGGTTTTGTTATAAACTTAAAAAAAAAAAAAAAAAAACTTGTTATTTTTATAAGATTTTCGTTGCGGTTTTTATGAAAAACACATTTGTATTTCGTATCAAAACTCATCATTTAATTTATATAAGCTAACACATTTATTGATATTTTTCTTATTGTTCATATGGTCTTCTATTATTAAATTGTAAGTTCAATGAATGTAATATATATTGGTCCAAAAAATTTGTAGTCCATATTTTTATTTATAACCATTGTGATCTATAATTCCTTCATGAGTATGCATAAGTTGTTATTAATTGTATAGATTAGAAACTTGTGAATTGCAATTGTTAACTAACAAAATCAAATACCAATGAATAAATGCTAATATTGTTTGTTATATAATGTGATAAATAAGTAGATATTTATGTAGTTGTATATTTAAAGGCAAAAGAAAAGAATTACGTTTCATTTTTTTGTATATTAAAGCATTCATTTCTCTTTATACGATGACAATCACTATTAATACAAAAAATAAATAAATATAAAAAATTTGGAAGCTAAAATCATGGTTCTAAAAAGTTCGTCATGGTTCCAAGGTTTGTATTTGCCGCCACGTTTTAACAAAATGTCGTCTTAAGTCATATATGTGTACAAAAATGAATAATAGTAGAAAATATTATTAATTATATACAAATTTGTCGCCTTAAGTCACGTCTTACAAATGACGTGGCTCGCCACAGCTCGAAAAACTTGATGTTTGACATTTCCGCTAGGTCACGTCTTACGTTATTTAGAACCCCGGGTAAAATGCATAAATCAAAATAGGTCAAAATACAAAAACAACAACTTTGAAACCACTAGACAGCAAAGGAAAAAAATCAGCAAACTACCGAGATAGTTTTTGCAATTTGTTGATAAAAACAAAGCTTTTAAATTTTTTTAAGGAAATTAGATGTTATAGAAAATTGATAATGTATAATAATTATTATAAGAAACAAGTTTTAAATTGTGTTTGGATTATCTTATATCTTATACTATATATAAATCATATTAGTCATATCTTGAATTTTAAGAAGTACAAGATACAAAGCTTTTTGTACAAATCAATTATGCATAACAAAACTATTAATACTTACCAAACTTTTGAATACTTGAATTAAGAAATGTTATTAAAAAATTAATTTGGAGCAAAATAACAATTTTAAAATATTAAATTCATCAATATAAGTTAATTTATATTTCTTAAACTAAATACGGATAATAATTAATTTACATTAAATGTATAAACAAACAATATAAATATAAGTTCTAAACATAAATATTTTAATTAAAAGTAGTAATTTTTCTTATTACATAATAACTAATAACAAAATCTAATAATTATTTTCCCGTAAGAAAATTCTTCGTCAAAAAAGCTATTTATCGTCGCTGCTTTGCGCAGGTACACATTGTAACGCCCGTGTTTTCAGGCTAGGCATTAATGATGATATGGTAGTCTAGGTTGACCTTTGTAACCCATTTTGAAATAATAAGAATGTATTATTTGAGTATTATGTGTTTTATGCTCAATTGCTTAATTGTGTGGCTTAAATGAATTAAGAATAAAAATAAGCGTGAAAATGAAATGTTAGATAAACCCAATATTGATACACGAAAACGTAGTGGTCATGACGAGGTTTCCGAATATATAAAGAATGCCGAAATCCGAGTTATAACGAAGAAGTTATGATCTGTCGAAGTTTCGCGACAGAACCGGCACGACACTGTATGACGTAAAATACGAATTTAAGATAGAGCGATATCTAGCCTTAGTAATCTAAACGAAAGTCGTAGAATATGTTAAACCAAGAGCGTACATAAAAAGAACGTCTAAATCTGACTTCGTATGAGGAAGTTATGATTTTTCGAAGTTTCGACTTAACAATGTACATCCCGAAGTTCGAATATGGGATCGAGCGATATTTATGATGGGTTTGGTACAAACAATCCTATGTGTGCATGCAACCCTAGATTTGGATCTATGTTTTCTCTATTAGATACACAACATTATGAACACATGAAGAACCCTAGCATGCTCCTAGTATTTTCGAAATTCATATAGTAGGATAGATCACATACCTCTTGTTGTTATATTGCAATAACAACTCAAATCTTCAAACCCTAAGTCTTGAAAGCAAGTACCACAAGTGTAGTACCTCTAATGGCTCACAAACACCACAAGCAAATGGAGAGGCAATAGAGAGAGAAGAGAGGAGGTAGAAATCAGCTCTAGGAACCCTAGGGATCAAGTGGATGATTTCTATAGCCTTAGGGGTCTTTATATAGGGTAGAGATTAGGGTTTCAGTCCTTATCCTTATCTAGTTGTTTGCCCACCAAGTAACCAAAAGATAAGCCTTGAAAGCCCTATCCTTGGACGATTTCAAGGTTCCTTATCCCTTGAATTCGTCCAACCTATATCTAGGGTAACCATTGCCCTACTTTGCAACTATCATATAATTACAATTCAGCCCCTCAAGTTTAATTAATTACACTTGATCACAAAATTAATTCTTAATTAATTATTGACCAATATTAATTAAACAAATATGATTTCTCCTTTAATATATTATTCTTATAATATATTAATAAATCATAATAACCTCTTTCTCTATTTATTTCTCCAGTCAAGTTGCTTTGGTGAAGGCAACCCAAAAGGACCATGCACAACCGGGTCAAGTACTTACCAAATATGGTTACGGGCTTAGACACTAATCCAACAGTCTCCCACTTGGATAAGTCTAGTAACCACAAATACAAGTACAACCTCGTTAGCAATCGTAGCTCTCAAAGACGCTGTCGAACTCTGATCTTATCAGTAACTTGTCCTTTAGATAAGGGATCGTATAGTCCTCTGTTTAGATATCGTGCGGACAATCTCATGAAACGTTGTCATACTTATTGTCCAGCAGTTTGTTTCTCGGTCTCAGATTCATTTGACATAGAACTTAATTGAACACATCAATTCAGTCCTGACCGGGCCCGGCACATAAGTCAAATCAAATCATCGAGGGGCCCTAATATCACTTTTACCCTCTTAGGATAAAAGTAACAGATAAACTTCGACTTATATGCATTTACTATTCACTAATCAATTATACACAACAATGTGTTTTATGACATCAATTTACTGATGCGGTTTCGCATTATCAATGCACAATTAATTAGTAAACAATAAACCATATATCTTGGTTTTAAGACCATATGATATTATTGTCTTGCGATCACTTGTGGTACATTCCATAAAGTGATTCCAGCAAGCGCGGGTTTATTCCAATGCTCAAACCTTTTTCATAAGCACTCATGAATGTTGTAACAAACCTTTGTATGTATAATACCTTTCAGACAATCTACACACCAATTCATGACAGTCTTCATTCATACCTACTTCCAACATATGAACGACTATGGACCGTTTGAATGATTCGATTATTCTTAATAAACTCAATCATTCTGGAAGTCAAAACATGCAAAGTGAAACAATAGTTAAACAATTAACATAAGACAGAAACCATTAAATAATACTCCTTTATTTAATCATCAAATGTCAATTACATTTATCTATTACAAGTTTCCAAACTATCTAATCCAAACTAATATCGTCCTTCAGCCCAATGCTCCTAGCGTGCTGCAAGTGCTTAACCCTACTCAGTCCCTTTGTAAGCGGATCTGCTGGGTTATCCTCTGACGATATCCTCTTAACTACGAGGTGTCCTTCTTCTACTCGATGTCTAATAAAGTGATATTTTCTGTCGATATGTCGAGATCTACCATGATCCCTCGGTTCCTTGGTCAAGGCAACCGCTCCTTCATTATCACAGAAAATTTCCATAGGCTCCTTTATGGCAGGTACAACTCCAAGGTCTCCAATGAAGTTCTTCAACCATATCGCCTCCTTTGATGCTTCGCTCGCTGCAATGTACTCTGATTCGCACGTTGAATCAGCTACGGTTTCTTGCTTGGAACTTTTCCAAGTCACTGCTCCTCCATTAAGGGTAAAGACCCAGCCCGACTGCGAACGGTAGTTGTCCCTGTCGGTCTGGAAGCTGGCGTCACTATACCCTCGCACCTTTAAGTCATCACTCCCTCCGAGAACCAAAAACCATTCCTTGGTCCTCCGAAGGTACTTAAGGATGTTCTTGACTGCGGTCCAATGCGCTCTGCCAGGGTTCCCTTAATATCTACTGACCATGCTCAAAGCAAAGGCCACATCAGGGAGAGTACAAGTCATAGCATACATGATTGAGCCAACTGCGGAAGCGTAAGGTACTCGGCTCATCTCTGCTATCTCGGCTTCGGTACTCGGACTTTGAGTCTTACTCAACTTGGCATTACGTTGTATCGGTAATTCTCCCTTCTTTGATTTTTCCATACTAAAACGTTTTAGTACCTTATCCAAGTAAGTATTCTGACTAAGTCCTATTAGTCTCTTACTTCGCTCTCTCACTATCCTTATTCCCAAAATATAGGAAGCCTCTCCGAGGTCCTTCATAGCGAAGCACTTCCCGAGCCAGGACTTAACCTCCTGCAGAGTCGGGATGTCGTTTCCTATGAGTAGTATGTCATCGACATACAAAACGAGGAAGCTAACTATACTCCCACTGGCCTTGACATATACACACGATTCATCTTCACTTCGTACAAATCCAAACTCTTTGACTTTCTCATCGAAGCAAAGATTCCATCTGCGAGATGATTGCTTAAGTCCATAAATGAACTTCTCAAGCTTGCACACTCTATTGGGATGCTTCGTATAGACAAAACCCTCTGGCTGAGCCATGTAAACATCCTCAGCCAACTTCCCATTAAGGAAAGCGGTCTTGACATCCATCTGCCATATCTTATAATCATGAAACGCAGCAATGGCTAGCATCACCCTAATAGACTTTATTTTAGCAACTGGCGAGAAGGTCTCATCATAGTCAACTCCGGCAGTTTGGGTAAAGCCCTTCGCAACCAATCGCGCCTTATATGTGTGCACATTCCCATCCACGTCGGTCTTCTTCTTGAAGATACATTTGCACCCAACCGTCTTACGTCCGGGCACATTGTCAACCAAATTCCAAACTTGGTTGTCATACATTGACTGAATCTCGCTGTACATCGCCTCTTTCCATTTTGCAGACTCTGGGCCTGCCATGGCTTCCTTATAGCTATTAGGTTCATCTAGATTTATTAGTGTACCATCACTAATATATGTGTCCCCTTCGGTAGTAATATGAAAACCATAAAACTGGGGTTGAACTTTAACTCTTTCGGAACGTCTAAGAGGTAAGGACTCGTCAATTGGTTCAACCGGAGTTTCCTCCTCGGGTTAAGCGCCAGCGATAGAGGTTCCTTCATCACTCGACTCTTGAATCTCTTCAAGATCGATTTGCCTCCCACTGTCTCCTTGGTTTATGAGTTCTCGCTCTCGGAAAACCCCTCTCCTCGCAACGAAGACAACATTGTCACTCGGTCTATAGAAGAGATATCCAAAGGATTTCTATGGGTAGCCGATGAAAATACATCGCTCACTACGAGGTTCAAGCTTGTCGTGAGTCTCTCGTCTTACGAAAGCCTCACAACCCCAAACCTTGATATGTGCCAACGAGGGAGCTTTCCCTGTCCACATCTCGTGAGGTGTTTTGGCAACCTTTTTTGTCGGGACTAAGTTAAGGATATGGGCGGCAGTCTCTAAGGCATACCCCCAGAATGAGATAGGTAGTGAAGCACGACTCATCATGGAACGAACCATGTCCAACAAGGTTCGATTACACCTCTCTGCCACACCATTCAGCTGTGGTGTCCTAGGTGGCGTCAATTGCGAAACTATTCCGCATTCCTTGAGATAATCGTGGAATTCAAGACTTGGGTACTCTCCTCCTCGATCGGATCGAAGCATCTTGATTTTCCTGCCCAATTGATTCTCCACTTCATGTTTGAACTCTTTGAATTTTTCAAACGTTTCTAACTTGTGCCTGATTAAGTAAATATACCCATATCTACTATAATCATCGGTGAAAGTCACATAGAAGCGGTTCGCATCCCTTGTGGTTGATCTAAAGGGCCCACACACATCGGTGTGTATGAGATCCAATAAACCCTCACCCCTTTCACAAGTGCCAGTGAAGGGTGACTTGGTCATCTTTCCAAGTAAACAAGACTCGCACGTGTCATCGTCCCTAAGGTCGAATGACTCCAACACTCCATCCTTTTGGAGTTGGGCTATGCGTTTCTTGTTGACATGTCTAAGACGACAATGCCACAAGCATGCTTTATCCATACTATTGGAAGAATCCATACACAATACATCATTTCCTAGGTTATCCACAACCATAACAGTTTCATAAATTCCATTACAAGGCAATGCTTCAAAATATAAAACACCATTTAGATAAGCATAAATCGAACCATTCTCATTATTAAACGAATATCTAAATCCTTGTTTAAACAAACCATGAAATGAAATGACGTTTCTTGCCATATCTGGCGAGTAGCAACAATTATTTAAAGCTAAACCTAATCCATTACTAAGCACTAGAGAATACACTCCAATCTTGGTGACAGGCGACGATCTTCTGTTCCCCATGATTAGATTTATTCTTCCATGCTCCACATCCCTATTTCTTCTTAGTCCCTGCAAATCAGAACATATGTGATAACCACATCCTGTATCAAGAACCCAAGAAATAGCATGCAATGAATCATTAGATTTAATTGTGTAAATACCTGCGAAAGATGGCTTGATCTTCCCATCCTTGATGGCTTGCAGATATTCCGGGCAGCTTCTCTTCCAATGCCCTATTTTGTGGCAGTGGTGGCACTCTGCCTCCTTTGGGTTCGAGTTGGGCTTGGCAGGACCAACTTTTGTCCCACTATAAGAGGAACCATCTTGGAACTTTCCCTTGGGGTGGCTATTTGAAGTAGCCTTCCTCTTCTTGCCCCTCCCTTGCCCAATAGCCAAAACAGGAGCAGCGAGTGGAGTGGGAGTTAATGCAACAGACTTGTCCTTGAGGTTGCTCTCAGTAGTCCTTAGGAGCCCTTGGAGTTTACTTAGGGTGACCTCTTCCTTGTTCATGTGGTAGGTCATCCTAAATTGGTTGTAGCACGAGGGCAAGGAGTGAAGAACGATGTCGATTGCCAAATATTCCCCAAAGTTAACATTTAACTTGCGAAGACGATCAACATACTTTGCATCTTTTGCAAGTGCACGGTTAGAGACTCTCCACTTCCCATCTTAGCGGTGATCATGTTCGTAATGATCTCATAGCGCTCTTGCCTTGCGCTTTGGTGGTATCTCTCCATCAAGTCTTGATGCATTTCGTACGGATACATGTCCTCATAGGACTTTTGGAGTTCGGGGTTCATTGTGGCTAGCATAATGCAATGAACTTTCGTTGCATCACGCTCATGGGTCTCAAAGACGGCCATTTCTTCGGGAGTAGCGATTTCCGGATTGATCTTTTCAAGCTTCTCGTCGAGGACATACTCTTTGTCCTCGTAGCGAGCAATCGTGCGAATGTATCTTATCCATTCGCTAAAGTTTGATCCATCAAATGTCACCTTTTGACATAGGCTCATTAGCGAGAATGAGCTAGCAGCAGCGTTGTTCACGTTAGACATCTACAAAATAGAAAAGAACAAAGTTTGATTAGAATTAAATCCCTAATTAAACACCCAAAATGAAAAATTAGGGCTAGGACCCAACAACATTATTTACACATTAGAAAAGGGATGTCGTAATCCAATATGCAAATAATTTGGAGGTAAGTGAATGACGATTCACTAATTCTTCACCATGAAAAACATAAAGGCTTAAGTTTTAAATGTATTAAGAATTCCTAGATTTCCTTTGAGATTCATTGAACTTTTCAATGGCATGTTTAAATCTCGATATGCCCCTCTCGTTTGTGACTGGGATGCCGAGGATCACAAAGTGGGTGTGAATAACCATGCAAATGTACATGGTGCCCTCATTGTTACAGTCACCTATTCGATGTGCCGGTTAACCACACACGCTCCATCGAACTATGACTAACAATGAGTCACCCTTTGCCACCTTTGCTTAGAACCAATTAGTGTGCCGGTTAACCACACACGCTCCACTAACTTCTTAGCAAGGGTGCAAAGTGTAATTTCATGGGATTGCATCAATTCACTTTTGCCTAAAGTAACTAGGATTGGGAATTTGAAAAACGTTTAGTTACTTTACATTGATTCATTATACTTATTAATGAAGAGAGGATTGCCCTATCCTACCCGTTCGGCTAACGACCCTCCACCAATCAAGGAAGCGGTGGGTAAGAGTGGATACCCATTAAATGGTCATTTTATAGGCCATAACCTTATACCACCCTTATAGATCGGCTTCGTGAATAAGGCCTACTAACGGTAAGACTAGCATTTTAGTTATACATATATATTTATTAATCTTGTAATAATATAATAGTATAGGGTGTATTTTAAACATTTCAAAATACTAGGGTTTTAATCTCAATTTAAAATTTTCGAAATTTATGACTTTTTAAATTAAAATTTTAAATATTAAAACTCTTGATTTAATAATTATCTTGAATTAAACTATTAATTTAAATTATTAAATCATAAGGGATTATTAAATCATAAAGGATAATTACCATTTAAAGAATTAACTTATCCTAATCCCTTTAATCCCTCTAAATTTCGAAAATCATGGGATGAGATAATTCAAAATCTTTAATTACCATATTTAACCATTAAAAGATAATTACAAGATATGGGATTATCCAAATCCCTAAAATTTAGGATCTTATCTTGGGGAGGAGGTTAATCTCGAAAATCCTAGGGTTTGCAAACCCTAGATTTCGAAATCTTGGGACTTAAGGAAAGGATTTGAAAAAACCCTTACCAAAATTTCGCAAATTAGGGTTTAGGAACCCTAATCTCGAAAATCTTGCCTCCTAGGGTTTATTGGCTATAAACCCTAATATGTCAAGTTCATACAATTGTATAATACTAATTAAAAACAAATTAACCAAAGGCTCTGATACCACTGATGGGTTTGGTACAAACAATCTTATGTGTGCATGCAACCCTAGATTTGGATCTATGTTTTCTCTATTAGATACACAACATTATGAACACATGAAGAACCCTAGCATGCTCCTAGTATTTTCGAAATTCATATAGTAGGATAGATTACATACCTCTTGTTGTTATATTGCAATAACAACTCAAATCTTCAAACCCTAAGTCTTGAAAGCAAGTACCACAAGTGTAGTACCTCTAATGGCTCACAAACACCACAAGCAAATGAAGAGGCAATAGAGAGAGAAGAGAGGAGGTAGAAATCGGCTCTAGGAACCCTAGGGATCAAGTGGACGATTTCTATAGCCTTAGGGGTCTTTATATAGGGTAGAGATTAGGGTTTCAGTCCTTATCCTTATCTAGTTGCTTGCCCACCAAGTAACCAAAAGATAAGCCTTGAAAGCCCTATCCTTGGACGATTTCAAGGTTCCTTATCCCTTGAATTCGTCCAACCTATATCTAGGGTAACCATTGCCCTACTTTGCAACTATCATATAATTACAATTCAGCCCCTCTAGTTTAATTAATTACACTTGATCACAAAATTAATTCTTAATTAATTATTGACCAATATTAATTAAACAAATATGATTTCTCCTTTAATATATTATTCTTATAATATATTAATAAATCATAATAACCTCTTTCTCTATTTATTTCTCCAGTCAAGTTGCTTTGGTGAAGGCAACCCAAAAGGACCATGCACAACCGGGTCAAGTACTTACCAAATATGGTTACGGGCTTAGACACTAATCCAACAGAAAGTCAGGGCATTATGCCAACGAATGCACCCTCACCAAGAAAGTTTGCTTTGGGTGTGGTGAGGAGGGGCACATCTCGAGAGATTGTCCGAAGAAGAAGGAGGCAGCAAAACCTAACATTCCACTAAAGCCGAAGGCGAGAGCCTTCCAGATGACACTGGAAGCTGCAAAAGATGAAGTTGATGTCGCTTCAGATACCTTTCTCGTAAACAAATTGCCTGCCCAAATTTTATTTGATTCTGGAGCCAACTACTCCTTTATTTCGCATGAATTTGGTAGAAAACTAGTTTTGCCTGTCGATAGACTAGATAACGCTTTATTAGTCGAAGTTGCTAGTGGCAAGTTTGTACCTGTTAGCCATCGTATGAAAAACGTCTTAATTGATTTGAATGGGAATAAGTTCCACGAGGAATTATTGCCTATCGAACTTAACGGTTTCGACATCGTGCTGGGAATGGATTGGCTTAGCGCCAATGACGCCGAGATATTGTGCATAAAGAAGATAGTAAAAGTAAACCCGCCAGGGAAAGAGTCATTTGTGGTGTACGGGGACAAACGCAGAGTAAATTCTGGAATCATTTCGCTAATGAAAGCCAGAAGGTGTTTGGCCAAAGGATGTACATCATATTTGGCATTCGTGATCGATGCTAAGATGGAGAAAAAGGAGATGCAGAGCATTCCTGTCGTGTGTGGTTATCCGGAAGTATTTCCTGAAGATCTTCCCGGATTACCGCCTGATAGACAAGTGGAGTTAAGAATAGACTTGTTACCAGGGACGACACCAATAGCAAAGGCACCTTACCGATTAGCACCGACGGAGATGAAGGAGCTGATGATGCAACTTCAGGAGTTATTGGACAAAGGTTTCATTAGACCTAGTTCATCACCCTGGGGAGCTCCGGTGTTATTTGTAAAGAAGAAAGATGGATGTATGAGAATGTGCATCGATTACAGAGAGTTGAACAAGGCAACAATAAAGAATAGATATCTGTTGCCGAGGATTGATGACATGTTCGATCAACTACAAGGTTCAAATTATTTTTCAAAGATCTACCTTAGGTCAGGATATCATCAGCTGAAGGTGAGAGAGCAGGATATCGAGAATACTGCATTCAGAACACGATATGGATACTACGAGTTTTTGGTTATGTCGTTTGGACTAACCAATGCTCCAGCAGCATTCATGGATTTAATGAACATGGTTTGTAATCCGTTCCTTGATAAATCTGTGATAGTGTTCATAGATGACATTCTGATTTATTCAAAAAGCCAAGAGGAGCATGGCAGACACTTGCGAGAAGTGTTGGAAGTCTTGAAGAAGGAGAAGCTGTATGCAAAGTTCTCCAAATGTGATTTTTGGATTCGAGAAGTCCAATTCTTGAGTCACGTGGTCAACTAAGAAGGGATAATGGTTGATCCAGCAAAGATTGAAGCTGTAATGAAGTGGGAACAACCGAAAAGTCCCACGGAGATCCGAAGCTTTTTAGGATTAGCCGGATATTACCGAATGTTTATCCAAGGCTTTTCTTCGATTGCTACTCCATTAACAGCTTTGACCCACAAAGGAGCTGCTTATGCTTGGAGTGATAAGCATAGAGAAGCATTCGAGTTGCTAAAGAAGAAGCTATGTGAGGCACCGATTTTATCTCTACCCGATGGGGTTGAAGACTTCGCTGTTTATAGCGATGCGTCTGGGGTTGGATTGGGTTGTGTTTTGACCCAAAGAGATAAGGTGATCGCGTATGCATCTCGACGGCTGAAAAAGCATGAAAGGAACTACCCCACTCATGATTTGGAGTTGGCAGCGATAGTTTTCGCTCTAAAGATATGGAGGCATTACCTCTATGGCACGAAGTGCAAACTTTTCACTAATCATAAGAGTCTTCAATATCTCTTTAATCAGAAAGAATTGAATATGAGGCAGCGACGCTGGCTAGAACTACTTAAGGACTACGACTGTGAGATACTTTACCAACCTGATAAAGCAAATGTTGTTGCTGATGCTCTCAGTCGGAAAGTCAATCTTGAAGGAACAAGGCCAATAGCGTTGAGAATAGAAGTTGTCTCGTCAATTGTGGAGAGTATAAAGAAAGCTCAAGAGGAAGCTTCTGTGAAGAATGACCGAAAGGAAGAATGTTTGGGCAAAATGTTGGTGTTCGGTATAAACAGTCATGGACTGAAGGTCTTCCAAGATCGGATTTGGATACCTAAGTCAGGAGGAATAAGAGATCTTCTGATGGAAGAAGCTCACAAAACCATGTACTCAGTTCATCCCGGTAGCACTAAAATGTATAGGGACCTGAAACCCTATTACTAGTGGTCGACGATGAAGCTTGATATTGCAAAGTACGTGGCAGAGTGTGTGACATGTGCGCAGGTCAAGGAACAAGATCAGAAACCATACGGGAGTTTAGAACCGTTACCTGTGCCTATGGGTAAATGGGAAGACGTTGTTATGGATTTTGTCAATAAACTGCCCAGAACAAAGAATGGTCACGACATGATTTGGGTGGTCGTTGATCGCTTCACTAAGAGTGCGCATTTCATAGCACCAATCAGAAATGGTCTATGGATAAGCTGGCGAATTCTTACGTGAAGGAAATTGTGAGGCTTCACGGTGTTCCGTTAACGATTGTGTCAGATCGTGACAGCCGTTTCACCTCGCGATTTTGGAGAAGTCTAGAAGAGGAATTGGGTACCAAGTTGTGTTTAAGTACAGCTTACCATCCACAGACTGATGGTCAGAGCGAAAGAACAATACAAACACTTGAAGATATGTTGAGAGCATGTACCCTAAAATTCCTAGGTAATTGGGATGAACATTTACCTTTGGTAGAATTTTCCTACAATAATAGTTCCCACTCGAGCATAAAGATGGCACTTTATCAAGCTATGTATGGACAAAAATGTCGTGCGCCGTCTTGTTGGCTTGAGGCTGGGGAAAAGCAGTTTATGGGACCGGAGATAGTCCATCAAACTGCTGAAAAGTTGAAAATAATTAAGGAGAGAATGTTAGCAGCTCAGGATCGTCAAAAGAGCTATGCTAACAACAAGAGAAGACCAATGACTTTTGAAGTTGGAGATTCGGTTTTGCTTAAAGTCTCGCCGTGGAAGGGACTTATAAGATTTGGTAAAAGAGGAAAGTTAAGTCCAAGGTTTATTGGACCGTTTAAAGTTCTTCAGAGGGTTGGGAACCAAGCTTACAAGCTCGAATTACCCGAAGACCTGAATGGGATTCATAACACTTTTCATGTGTGTTATTTGAGGAAGTTCACGGGAGAAGTTCCCGATATAATTCCAATTTCTGAATTAAGAATTGATGAGAGAAAAGGTTGATTGAAGAACCAGAGGCAATTGTTGACCGAAAAACTAAGAAGTTGCAACGCAAGATGGTCGAGTTAGTGTTTGTCTGTTGGAAACATACGAATGGGCCAAATTCCACCTGGGAGACGGAGAGTGACATGATGAGTCGCTATCCGTATTTGTTTGTTGATGTGTGATTCCGGGGACGGAATCATTCTAAGGTGGAGAGAATTGTAACGCCCGTGTTTCCAGGCTAGACATTAATGATGATATGATAGTCTAGGTTGACCTTTGTAACCCATTTTGAAATAATAAGAATGTATTATTTGAGTATTATGTGTTTTATGCTTAATTGCTTAATTGTGTGGCTTAAATGAATTAAGAATAAAAATAAGCGTGAAAATGAAATGTTAGATAAACCCAGTATTGATACACCAAAACGTAGTGGTCGTGACGATGTTTCCGAATATATAAAGAATGCCGAAATCCGAGTTATAACGAAGAAGTTATGATATGTTGAAGTTTCGCGACAGAACCGGCACGACACTATATGACGTAAAATACGAATTTAAGATAGAGCGATATCTATCCTTAGTAATCTAAACGAAAGTCGTAGAATATGTTAAACCAAGAGCGTACATAAAAAGAACGTCTAAATCTGACTTCGTATGAGGAAGTTATGATTTTTCGAAGTTTCCACTTAACAGTGTACATCCCGAAGTTCGAATATGGGATCGAGCGATATTTAGCCAAAACTTTCTAAATGAGAATCGAAGATCTCATCGATAGTAGTGCAACGAAGGAAAGACAGACGAAAACGGACGTCGGATGAAGGAGTTATGAATTTCTAACGGAGTTTTTCTGTCCCGGCCTACTAAAAATAATATAAAAATAATATAAAAATAAAATCGAAGTTAGCCGACGGAGTCTAAATGAAAGTTGTAGATCTTGTTTTTACCTACGCGTCAATATAAAGAACGTCGAAAACGGAGTTCGTATGCGAAAGTTATGAATTTCTGAAGTTCGGCGCGCGAAACCCCAAAACTGTCAGAGACCACGACATGGAAACAGTGGTCACGACGTGGCATGGCTTCTAACGCCTTTTGGAGCCTGACAGAGCAAGTGGACGATGACGCATGCAATGACGACCAAGCCCACGACGTGGAAGAAGTGTCCACGACGTGGAAAATGAGAAATTTGCCCTATAAATAGATTTGAAGGGGTAGCCGGCCAAGGTTGCTAATTCACCCTTCTCTCACCCATATTACCTCGATTTACGTGCAAAGAAGTACCCCCGAAGGCCCGGTATCATCCCGAGACCCGAAGCAAGTCCCGAAGCTCGAAGATCCCGAGAAGAAAAGAGTTTCCGAGCCGAAGCTCTGCCCGCGAGAAGTCCAGTGTGTGAAGATATCCCGGATCCACCGAAGAATACTACTTTTAAAGCCGTAGTGTTGTCCGATCATCTTCTGATCAAGTGAGTGTGTAGTTACTTTCTTCTAACACATAGATATGAAGTATCTCTATAAGAATATGTGCTATGTGTTGCATATTATCTGTTATCTGGTTTGAATATTGAATGGATATATTATACATGATTTAAAGTTGTATATGTATGTTTATATATATATTTTATCTACTAAAATGTTGGGGTAAAGCATGGGTAGATAGTTGATGTGTGATAAAATGATGAGAGGCCTCGATGTTGTTGTTGTTAATCTAGTCATCTAGCGGAGTATGGATGACGACCACGGACTCTTTCTAGATTGTCCTGTGGAACGCTGGCAGGTTCATAACCTGTAGGTGTTGCGGGCTTGATGTTCACCGGTGTACTCTATCCCCCTCATGGTTGCCTTTAAGACATCTATTGTTGAGGAAACCCCTTGCAGTAATGTCCGTCCCGATGAAAAAAAAATCCTAGATTAGGTCCCTTGAGATAGATGTTGTTTTAGGGACGTAAAGTGAGGATAACGGGAATGGGTAATCGGGTTATTGTTGGTTGGTGAAATTAAATATAATTATTTATTGTGGGTTGAAAACCCTATATGCTCACCAGGCTCCCAAGCCTGACCCACTCAGTTTTGTTGTATTACAAGTAGTGGCGCGAGAGCATAAGTTGGATGACTTATCAAGATCTTTTGATATTAGACTAGTTGTTATATGTAACTGTTGTATGGTCTATCTTTTGTTGTTTATGCTTTTGGTCTGTTTATCAGAACATGACATACCGAATATTGTTATATAATGAAAATGCATCTCTTGATGAAATGCTTTGTTAAACTTTATTTTATCATTTTTTTTTCGAACAAATTCCGCAACTCTTTTAAATCAATGAATTTACTCTGAAATTATTTTAAAAGCATAAATGAAACCGGTCTTTTCTGGCCGTGATTTTGGGGATGTCACACACATCTAGTATTAAATAATAAGAAAAATACCAATAAATATTTTTTTTATTGTTTTCTAAACTAGGTTTACATATGTATAATTTAATTTTTTCTTTCGTAAACTATGATTATATATAAAGTTATCAAAAAATATGATTAAAAAGGTAAATTCGAACATATCTAAAAAAAATCATAATGACTATTTTAACTGTATAATTGTAAACGTGCGCAACACGCATAAAATGAGGGCACCCCCTCCTCGTCAATCACTCAAAACCCTCTCTAGATATTTTTAGTTATTTTATTTTATTTATTTACCTTTTACAAGTTATATTGTATTTTATTTTAGTTTCATTTAAAAAAATAATACAAATAAAAGACAAAATTGCAAAAATGGTCCCTGTGGTATGTATTTTTTTGGGGTTTCAATCCAAACTTCGACTTATTTGGATTCATGGTCCTTTTGGCCTAGTTTGTACGTAGAATTGGTCCCCCGACTTAACTTCCTTTAAGTTTTTGCTGTTAACTCCCTCATGTGCATCTCACATGAGGGTATATTTGTCTTTTCACATATAAAGGACCATTTTTGCACCTAAAAAATATATCCCATTTAAAAAAAAATTAATACCTATTTATTTATTTTAATAATTAAAAAATGAAAAGGTCTCTCTCTCATCGTCTTCTTCATTACATCTTTCTTCTGCAAATCAAGCCACATACAAACACACTTAAAACTAAATAACACATAACCGATGAACCTGGGATGAATGATCTAACAATTATCTTCAATTTGTTCCTTTGGAGGATAAAAGACAAAATCCCACCAAGAATCCATTCTGACCACCAACATTCCTAAACTAACCATCATCTTCACAACAGCCTCAATACAACAATTAATTCTCCATTCCAGCCATGATTATTGATACCTGTGTGAAAGAAGCACCAAACAACCAACACATGTTCCCTCCCCCATCTTGTTATTCCTTTTTCTTTTTTCTCTTAAATCGGACCTACAAATTCAACACAAATAGATCTATCTTGATTCTTATTGAGTTATTGGGCCGACTAGAGAGAAAAAACACACACACGCACACCTGCAAGCTGATTGAAAGGGAAGGGGCTGATATTGATTTTTTTCGTGTGATTGGACAGAAAAATGAAAGAGAAGATGGTTGGATTGACCTTGAGAAAAAGGGAACGCACGTCGATCTTGAGAAAAAAGGGGCACCCTCCATCCCGTTCTTAATTTCACACATATTAACTGTCAAATCAATTAGGTCATAATGGGTATATTTGATGATGCGTGTGGCTGGTGGAGAGGCAAGAGGAAGAAGATGTAGTTCAAATGGTGAAGGTGCAGGGTACAGGAGATGTTGTGGAGATTGAAGAGGATGAAGTCGATGTCGTCGCTGGTGAAGGCTTGGCCAGAGGCAGAAGATGGTCTCATCAGAGAAAGAAAAAAATGAGGGGGAAGATGCGACTTAGAGGAGACATAGGTATGGTGGGGGAGATATGATTCATAGTTCTTCATCGATCTTTAGATGTAGGTTACTGAACATGAAGAAGAAGATGGGTGGAGTGTTTTGGGTTGAGAGAGAACTTTTTATTTTTTAATTATTAAAATAAATAAATAGGTATTAATTTTAACTTTTTAAAAAAATAGGATTTATTTTTTAGGTGCAAAAATGGTCCTTTATATGTAAAAAGACAAATATACCCTCATGTGAGATGCACATGAGGGGGTTAACAGCAAAAACTTAATGGAAGTTAAGTCGGGGGACCATTTCTACATACAAACTAGGCCAAAAGGACCATGAATCCAAAAAAGTCGAGGTTTGGACTGAAACCCCAAAAAAATGCATAACAAAAGGACCATTTTTGCAATTTTGTCCAAATAAAAATATATCAATATTCATTTTATTTTTATTTCATTTTTGAAAAATGTTAAAAGTTATATAAATTTAAAGTTTCTATACATCAGTAAGTTCTATGAGATGAAAAAACATGCATGATATTCATATTTCTTCTCTTAAAGAATTGGTTTTTTCAATGTCATTAAAAATTGGCGTACATTTTATATAATACCGCCGCAATCACATATTCATATTGAAATAAGACATCAATTACATTTATAAATTATAATTCTTTATATTGATAAGGTAACCAAGATGTTTCCGCTTGTTGCGCCCAATCTACTAATTTGCAATAAGAATTCATCCTTATTAAGATAGAAAATTCTTTGTTACTTGGGGCGTTTTAATCACCCTTTGTAAAGCTTTTACTTTCTAGTGTTTGACAAAATATTTCGCTTTAAACAAAAAGTCTCAATTGATAATACATGCTTTTAGCGTTTAATTTAAACAAAACTTCTCAAATTCAAAAGTTATCTCACGTAGCGTTTAACAAAACATTATCAGCTACCAGCTATCTACTAACCACTACATACCACCTGTTAGTTTTAACAAAAAGTCTCATTTGATAGTACAACCTTTAGCAAAACGTTCAGCGTTTAACAAAACGTTAGCAACTACCAACTATCTTACTATTTACTATCTATTAGTTTTAACAAAAAGTCTCATTTGATACTATAGGTTTTTAATGTTTATTTTAAGCAAAAAAATTTCAAATCTAAAAGTAATCTCACGTAGCATTTAACAAAAACATTACCAGCTACGAGCTATCTAATGTCCACTACATACTACCCCTTAGTTTTAACAAAAAGTCTCATTTACTACAACATGTTTTTAACATTTACTTTAAACAAAAAGTAATCTCACGTAGCATTTAATACAACATGTTTTTAACATTTACTTTAAACAAAACATTTCAAATCTAAAACTTATCTCGCACAACATTTAACAAAACAATACATTTAATACAAGCTATCAGCTATTTACTGTCATCTACATACTACCCGTTAGTTTTACCAAACACGAACATTGTATACTAATGAACTTAAAGTTTATATAATGATGAAATTACTTGCCTACTTTTGCTGTCGTTTTCAAGATCCACCAACACGATATAACTATTTTTTTCTATATAACTCATACAAGAAATTAGTCATTTTGATATAATTTTTCAATCTGATCCAGCCCCACATTACAGTCACAATCTCGCAAAGTAAAAAACAACAATCATACATATAACCTCAATTTTAACAACCTTGAGTAAATCAAAAGTCAAGAAAGCACTTGACAACAGAAAACAACGAAGGACAAAACAAACAATTAGTAGTTGGAGATTAGCACAGAAATTTTACTAACCTTGTTTCTCAAATTGTGTGTATATTCTAAAGCTTAAAAGTTAAAACAAATCATGGAACTACCTTGATGCAACTAATCATAAAAAATATTTTCAAGTAAAACATAGAAAATTTTAAATGTTCAAACCAAAAGAGATTAACAGCAAGAATCGCATCAGTACCAAATCAATACAAGCAAAAAAAACACTTTTGGCACAAAACAGTTACTCCATGGTCAAGTCAATTACACAAACCTCTGCAAATATATCTACCATCTATGGTCAAGTAGACATTATGCATAGTTTAAAAAAAAAAAAAAAAAAAAAAAAAAAACTGTCACGAAATTATTTCTACCTTGAAGAAAAAGAAAACTGCCAAAAGTATAATATAAAGATGATTTAAAAACCTTCAAAAGTTATTATCATGGCTTAAGAGCCAATGCAAGTCCAAATTTGGCACTCTTGTCAACAGCTTTGGTGTCAACTTCACCCGAAATGGTAAATAGTGATTTAGGGCGCCATTCATGTTGGATAAGAGCATTTGCTTTTCCATGGTTGTTGATGTGGGCTTTGACCGTGGTCAACGGGTCCAATGCGTGTTGGGTCCCAACCGAGATTGTGTTTTCATTGGTTGAGAAGATGTGGTTGACTTCTGCACCAACTGCTGTGTTGGTCAATGGTTTCACAGTGTGGTAGTATGATGCATTCAATGAGTCTCCCTTATCATTCCTGTATTATGTTATTTTATGTATAATATAAACAACACATAAAATAATAACTTATAATTAAAAAAGAATTGACTACTCAGTAGTCAGTAGTACTCACAGGGTCAAAGCAGCAATCAGGTCAGCATTGGAAAAGCTAATTCCAGCATTATATTTGATGAAGTTTCCAGTTTTGGTATCAAAGGAAACATCAGTTCCAATAGCAGTAACATTGTTTCCAATCACACCAGAAAAGTTGACAATTGGATTTGCAGTCAACCCAATACTTGTGCAGATTCCAGCATAGTCATGCAAATATTGGAGTTCCAACTATAAAAAAATAGAAAATAATCAGCCATTTTAATATAAATGTTATTCAAAAAAAGGACTCAATTCTAACAACACTAAACTTATTATATACCTTGCCAGATCTTTGATCAGGAACTTTGAAGCTAAGGATTGCTTTCAAACCTGGAGCAGGTTCATCAATTACAATGGTTGTGGAGAGCTACATTAATGTTGTAAGTAGTTAAAAAAAAAAAACAATTACTATAAAAGATGAAATAGCAAAACAATATATGAATGAGAGATCTTACATTGGAGTTTGTGTCGACTTTGATGTCTGTAGTAATGTTGTTCCTTTTTAATTGGGTGTTGACATCAGCAAGAAATTGTTCACCTTTCTTTGTTCCAGAGGATGTGATTGCCTGTGATAAGAAGAGAATATTATATGATGTACAGATTCATACTTTCTAACAGACATATTTATCTTTATTTGATATCAGAATCAGATGCTTCAGCAACATAGAATATAAAATAAAGGTAAAGCAACTACACAGTGTAGTGAGTTGCATAAACCTCATTTACAGAAATCTAGTCCACAAAATGGAAATTATTAAGCTTTCTTCAGTCCTTTCAGCCTAATACTTTCCACACATATCAGAGACTGCATGTTGTTATGTTTTTAAAATGTTAATAAAAAACGCCTTACAATTTCAAATTATAGGGAAACCAGTAGAAGCATATATCGTAAATGATAACCACAATCACTCAAAGTAGCATGCATTCTTCTAACAATGTCGAATCATAAGGTAATCAAACAGATCTAAAGACACGAAAAACGAAAAGAGAACTCACAACTCCAGTAGGTGAATAGGTCGTGATGGTGAACTTATGATCGGCCTGATAATCCCTGTACAAAAGATCTTCATCACAAAAAAAAACAAATTTAAATCAGGAAATGTGAATCCAATAACAGCAATATTTACAATCCTTTCAAGCTGAATTACACACACATATATATACACATCTGTATGTTACATTTAAGGAGAGAAAAAAAGGAGTTGAAAGGGAACGAACCTCTGGCTCTTTTGCCAATGTCAGTGTATAGACCAGGACCCTTCACCATGATTTCTTGTAAGCTTAAAAATGGAGATCAAACTTCGAAGACGATGAGCTGAGGAAGACGATTAAACACCGCTAGGGCTTTTATAGAGTATGTGAATTGGGGGAAAAGAAAAGCCCTAATTTCTACCGGGTTTTCTTCCACTTTGTGCTTCTTGAATGTTCAACGGATGATTGTGGGCCGTGGATTATGAAAAACGCTAGTTAGTTGCATTTATGGCCTTAGATTTGAGGTCGCCTATGTAATTAATTTGTTTCCATAGGGGTACTTTTAAAACTCCAGGTTCGGTCGACATTTTATTTATTTATTTATTTCTTTCTTGGATAAAAAGATAGAGGTTTTCATTTTAATCCTTGGGGTAAATCCTAAAAGGATAATAGGGATCTTCATTTTCTTTTTTTACTTGTATAAGTTTATATTATTAATATAAAATTGGATTATTGTCATTGTTGTCCAACAAAGTTACGTATAATTGTTTAAATGGTTCTTTGTGACTATTTTTTGCATTTTTAGGGTATATACTTGTGTGTTATCGATAGGAAAAGTCATGTTACCCATTTTAGCAAGTTAACTTGCCTCATCACTTGCCAAGTCAACAGGTGAGTAAACTCATTGAGTCAATACTGAGTTGATTCGACACACTCGATGACACACATGCAAATAGTAATGACTGCCTTTAGTTTCTACCAACACCCCCACCAACCTTGCATTGTCGATTGAGTTCCAGGCACAATCTTGAATTAAAAGGGGACACGACCATATGGGGTTTGAGGTAATACAGCCCTGAAACTTGTTTACCATATTCTGCCAAACAATCATCGTGAAGAATCCTTAAAAAGCAACAATGTCGACTCCACTACCTTCACATGACTCTTTAAATTCTAGTGAAGACATCAACTACAATGTGCTCCACCCAATCTTCGGTGAATGTGGTCAGAAGATTTCAGAAAACCAAAATGAAATGCAATGGTTGAAGGAGCAACTCGGATAGGACTATATCGTGTGCAGGATCGACCACATCAGTCTCCAGTACAAGCTGGATGACCATGATCAGAAGTTTAAAGTCATTGGTGTTGTGATGGGTGGCATGATGGTAGGGATGCTCTTGTTGCTGGTGGTTGTGCTCCATTTCGTTCTTAAGCTTGGGTGATGGGTGGATTTGAAACAATGGTGGTTCGTAGTTAAGAAGCTTATTAGTATGTAGATTTTCTGATTTTATTTTTATATTTGTTTTTTTGGAGAAATATGTAAAAGACTTGTCTAAATGATAGGCATTTTGTAAGTGAACTCCAATGATGAATGAAAGACCTGTCTAAATGATATGAATTTTGTAAGCTTCGGTGATATTCTTTGTTCATTGCTTATGATCGTATTTAGTTGTTATTTTTCATAAAAAAAAAATTGTTGAAAGTGCAATAGTAATGGGAAGAAGGAAAAAGTGGGGATGCTAGTGACCCCACGTGCCTTGCACAGTGGGGGCAATTTAGTCTTTTACAAATACTAGCAATTACTTAGAAGTTTCTTCTATACCTACTTGTTTCATTCTAACACATTGTTTTCTTCTTCAAATACTCTCAACTGTGAAGCTACATAATGAAGAACATGGAATGTGGATGTGGAGTTGAGGCTATAATAAGAACATCACGTACTACCAATAACCCAGGAAGGCCCTTTTATGCATGTCCCAAAAAGGTAATTTACCACTTGTTCAATTTCTGATGTTAACCCTAGTTTGTTTAACATGTACTGATTCAAGCAAATAATTGGAATCAGGATGCTCGTTCAGGTTTTATAGCTTGGGCTGACGAAATGCAGTGCAACAATGAAGGTGTGGTCATAATTGGGTTGTTTAGGTCGAACAAAAAGCTTCAATCTGAGGTCTTTTAAGTTGAAGGTGTACCTAATATGTAGTTAGGTATTCTTTTTTGTGTGTTTAATCATGTACAAGTTGTAATGAAGGTCATTTTGGGTTAAATTATGAACAACTTGTAATGTACTTTGTTTTGGTTTGTATGTTTAACTTGTAATATACTTGTTGTACCTCTATCACAGGTGCAAACTCGGCCCTGAACCTGGCTGAAAAGTCACTCCATGTCATCGCATCTAAAACTGCATCATCACCAATGACATGTCTAACCTCCTCCCACCAATCACGTGCTCTGTCCTTCAGAAGACAAGAAGTAAGTCAGACCTTGTCCCCATCGGGACATCTGCTCGTACAAAAGGCGTTGGCGACATCGGCCAACCACCTGTGCTAGCTATGGGGTCCTTAGCCCCATGGTAATCTGGAGCTCCACAAGCTCTGAACTCCCTAAATGTCATCGTACAGACCCCTAGCATGGCCACCATCGCAGTGCGGAAAGCACTCAACCTCTCATCAAGAATCTCCAAGATACCCTCCTTGCGCGTACCAAAGATCACAGGAGTCTGGTCTAGTATATTGCGCGTGATCTCAGATGAGATGAACTCCCTCATCTGCTCGACTAGCTGCTCGGCTCCAGAGCCTGAGCCTGATCCCTCACCGGCACCTGAACTGCCGACTGGTCTAGTGTGTAATATCACCATACTGAAAAACACATCATAACAAACATAAGTATACTCGTCATGACTCGAGGGATCTCACACACTACAAGTTCCCTGGATTCATCTCAGCCTTCTTTTATTCGAGTATGGATCCTCTACTTTCAGTATTACGGGCCTATACTACCTTCCATATCTATCCGTACTTTCCTCAAGAACTACCTTGACTCCACCAAGTCCCTTATCCTGCTACTGATGTTCTCACGCTAATCTCATCCTAGGCTGGCCCTAGGGTAATCACCAACCCACTCTCCGCCATCAGCTTCATAAGAAATCCCTATTATCTCCCCCTAACTAGCTTGCGAATACCATTACATATCACTAACACTAGATAATTCTTCGAATGAGAGGTCCTACCCTACAACGGTTAGACTCAAATGAGAGTTGCGAAATAAAGCTAAACCTAACCTTCTGAAATTATTTAGTCCTCGCAATATGTAACTTAACATATTCGTTTACTAGTTAGTTAAAGATAACTAGAATTCCTAAAAGCACAAAGCAAGCAGCATTCGAGCATTGAGTACACATAATCAAGCATATCCTAGTCAGGCCATCATATCACTGACTAATCAGTACTAGCATGCAGTTCATAAATCTCATTTACATATAACAGGCACATAAAGCATCATTCCTAGATCCTTAGTCCTAATCTAACATGTAGTTCTATTACACATATCATAACATAAACTTGTATGGGTAATTTGGGAGTACTTACTTGAGCTCGGCTGATTGCATGCACCACGCCCTTTTCTCTTTTTCAAGATTCTTTTTTATTTTCAAAATTCTTTTTATTTTTCTCAAAATTCTTTTCTAAAAATGATTTTCTTTTGAAAAATTTTCATACCAAGTCCTTAGTTTGAGTTCAGACACACCCTAGAGTCTGTCCGAATCCCTCAAACCAAGGCTCTGATACCAACTTGAAACATCCCAAAAATACGGTCCAAAAATTTCGTTTTAAATCATTAATAAAATCCATGAATATCACTCATCATATAAAAACCATAAGTCGTGCAACTCAAAATAACATAATATCTGTCAATGTATCAAAATCATATAGCAAATATCAGAGTATATCATCCCAGGTTAAAACTATGGTGTGTGCCATGAAGTCATCCCGGGCCCTTTCCCTTGCTAGTGGAAGTACCTAAAACCAATACTGAAAATTGTAAGCACGAAGCTTAGTGAGTCTCCCCCAACTACCACATTCCATACACATATCACATAAACATATATTGGGCCCCGCCGCTACTACATCGAGTCAGGCTCGGCATCGGCTTTCCCGACATTGGGCCCCGCCCGACATCGAACCCTATTCAGCATCAGTCCCCGCCCGGCATCAAGCAGATCTCGGCATACATATGAGAATGTCAACTAACACATAACATAAGCATATAACACTAACATATAATCATTCCTCGGGTCTCGCCCGACATCGGACCGAAATCCGGAAAACATACTAACATTCCTCGAGAACCGCCCCGACATCAGACTGAAGTCCAGAATCATACTAACATGCCTCGTGAACCGCCCCGGCATCGGAACGAAGTTCGGAAACATATTAACATTCCTCAGGAACCGCCCACGCATCGGAACGAAGTCTGGAAACATACAAATACAAACACATGCAAGAATCACAAAGACATCAAGCATACAAACATTCCTCGGTACCGCCTTGACCTCGGATCGAAATCCGGAAAATCATATAAACCTACATTGGGCCCCGCCCGACATCGGACCGTAGTCCGGAACTACCATTATCTAAACGAGTCTGCCTTGGTGCCTTAGACCCGTTCCTACAGGAGAAAACTCACCTCGTAAGCTAACTGTGAAATCTCGTGTGAGGAATCTCTAACGACTGCTCCAACGACTCCCCGGCTATTAATTTCACAATAACACTTAGTCAGAATTTGATAATCCTTCTAAGGGTAAAATGACCATTTTACCCTTGGTCAAAGTCAACGTTTTGGTCAAAGTCAAAGTCAAAGTCAACTCTCAGTCAACTCAACTCGTCGAGTTACCTCCTAACTCCTCGAGTTCCTATGCTATTCAGACTCGTGATAAACCGAGTCACCTCGTCGAGTTCTACCTTGTACACAATCGAGACATTTCCAAGGAACTCGTCAAGTACTTCCTTGAACTCGACGAGTTCCTTAGTCTTCCATACCCAAAGAACCTTGACCAACTCACTGAGTCGTATCCTAGACTCACTGGGTTGGTTCGAAGTCAGAAAAGTAGAGGGTTACGATCCAACTCGCCGAGTTGCATGAGCGACTCGTCGAGTTCCCTTTAGTCCAAACTCATTCAGTCGATTCTAATCGAGTCCAATGCTTCTAGGCCACATCTTTGGTCTCCTTTGGCTAGCATAACACGTAAAGTTGCTAACTTTACGTGTATGCATGGTGTTATGAAGCTAGAAACACCAAACTAAGCTATAATGGATACCTAGGGCATGGAATAGGGCCATGTGTAACATCCCAAAATTCAAGACCAAAAATTTCATTTTAATTAAGTTATTACATAGAATCATCAGTATAGAAACATTCATAATAATATCTCATGTCAAAACCAAAGTGACAATAATCAAAACATAGTATCATAAAACCATATCATAGTGTAGTCCCAAAGATCTCGTGTGCGGAAAACATGGTGTGATGCGTAGCGACCAAGCCGACTCTTTTCCTTTGAAACGAAGTACCTGAAACAAAAACTGTAAACCGTAAGCACGAAGCTTAGTGAGTTTCTCCAAACTACCACACACCGTACACATAATCATGCTACTGAGAGATAGGGGCCCCACCCACACTCAAGGAGATCCGGGCCCCGCCCACACTCAAGGAGATACGGGCCCCACCCACACTCCGATGGCTCTGAGATACGGGCCTCGCCCACACTCAGCTACTTCGAGATACGGGCCTCGCCCACACTCGGCTGCTATAAGATATGGGCCCCGCCCACACTTAGCTACTATAAGATACGGGCCCCGCCCACACTCAGCTAGTCAAAGAAAAACATACAAGTACTACAATAACAACAAGTATCACTAAGCATATAAATCTATACCATATCAGCTATCTATGAGATACGGGTCCCGCCCACTCTCAGCTACTATGAGATACGGGCCCCGCCCACACTCACATTCCTAACAACACATACAGGTATCACACAGACAACAAGTATAGTAATCCAATAATCTGAATGATATCTATACTCAGATAATAATGAAATAAGGGCCCCGCCCACACTCAACATATACGGGCCGGCCTTGGTGCCTTAGGCCCGTTCCTACTGGAAGAGGACTCACCTCGCACTGCTGGAGTCCCGCAAATAAATCTCTAGCTGCTAGCTGACAGATCCCTAGACTGCCAATCATCACAATAAAACCCAATTAACCATTTGGGTTTCCAATGTATAATTCTAAAATACACACTTGGGGTAAAAGGACCATTTACCCCTAACAAAGCTTGGTCCAAGACCAAGGCCCAACTCATACTCTGAAGGCCCAAAAGTCAAAAAATCAACCAAGGCCCAACTTTGGCCCAATTTTATAAATTGGGCCCATACCTTTACATGGTGTTGCCTTAAGGCCCAAACATTAATTCTTGGTCCAACACTTGTGTAACGCCCGCAGATCCGGGCTAGTCAATTTAGAGACAATAAGTGTCGAAAATGACTTTTCAGCAAAAGATTATTTATAATAAATAGTCTTAACCAAGTTGTAGAATATGTCTCAAGGTTTCCGTACATATAAAGAACGCCGAAATCCAAGTTATAAGGAAGAAGTTATGGCCCGTCGAAGTTTTACGGCAAAACCGACACGACACCGGGAAGCGTAAATAGTAAATTTACGATGGATCGACTTTTAGCCTTAGCAATCTAAACGAAAGTTGTAGTATATGTTAAACCGAGAACATACAAAAAAAGAACGCCCAAATATGACTTCGTATTAGGAAGTTATGAATTTTCTAAGATTTGGCTTAGTAGTGCACGGCCCGAAACTCGATTTTTAGTTCGAGCGGTTTTTGGCTTACGCGACCTAAATGAGAGTTGAAGATCTCATTAATAGGAACTCAACGGTAAAAAGATAGACGAAAACAGAGTCCGTATGAAGGAGTTACGAATTCTTCGCGGTCATTTAACAGTCTAAACGCCTCCTACTATTAAATTTGAGATCGGTCGAGAATTAGCCGACGGAGTCTAAATGAAAGTTGTAGATCTTGATTTTACCTACACGTTGAAAAAAAGAACGTCGAAAACGGAGCTCGTATGCGAAAGTTATGATTTTTCTAAGTTTGAAGGCTGATACGTGATAGTGGGTGACATGACACCACCAGAATTGGACACGTGGCACCACCAGAAGGCTGCCACATGCCCCAACTCGGCAAGTAGGTCCTCCTACTCGGCGAGTCCATCAGTCAGCACCCCTATAAATAGAGGTGCCGGGTTCCCTCACTTCCTCACACCTTCAAACCCTTCTTTCTCTCTCTAGTTTCTCTCTCTAAAGCCCCAAACCCCCTAAAGTCTAGGTAAACCCCCTAGCCCCCGAAGGAAGCCCCGAGGCTCCCAAAGCCTCGAGAAAAGAGCCTTTCGGCTCAGAAATGCTGCTCCAGCGAAGCCCGGTTTTCGAGAAAACCCGCTGTAAGTGAGCTATGCCTACCCTATCTTTAGTATAGCTTATGTTTCAATATAGTAATGTTATTAGGACCTTATAAGGAGTAGTTGGGCTATTATTATGGGTTATATAAGTATTGTTTAACGCTTATATAATAGTAATAATAGCCAGACTATTAATTAGTCTCGGCGAATATTAGACTAAACCCTAGTGATATCGATACTAGGTTTTGTCGAGGAAGTTGTTTTAAGAGTAACGAAGTGCTGTCCGAGTGCCGAGTCACCACATTCCCAGGTGAGTGCATAGTCCCTTTCATCTTACACATAGATATGAATTATTTTAATATAAATTACATGCTATGTGTGCATATTGTCTGAATACTTGCTGTCTATGCTGGTAAAAGATTTTTATACATGTTTTAAATGATGTAAACTGTATAAAGTATTTTATATCTACAAAATATGTTGGGTAAAACATGGGTAGCTGAATGATGAGGGATAAAAGCTGAAATAGAGGAACATTAGTAGTATGGACCTAGTGCCCTATAGGTAAACATTGGCAGCAATGGACCTAGTACCCTATAGATGAGCACTGGCAGCTGCGCCACAACCCGTAGATGTTTTAGATCTACGGTAAGCGTCCTAGCAGCTGCACTCTAAGGACAGTATCGGCAGCTGCGCCTAATAGGGAGCCTTATGACCATAACAGTAGCGTTTAAAGGTCAATACCGGCAGAAGCGCCTCATAGAAAATGTCCCAATTCTGGCAGCGGCGCCTAAGTGATAGAACTAGCAGCTGTGCTTGACAGCTGTGTCATTGAAAACAATGGACTTCGTACATATTCTTCGTACATATTCCTTAGGATAATCCTTAGGAATGAATGAATGAGAAATAGCTGATCCTTAGGGTAAATCCTTAAGAAGATAATGGGAATGGGTAATTGGGTTGATTGTTTGATGTTTAAACATAATAATTATATTATTGTGGGTTGAAAACCCTATGTACTCAACAGGTTTCCCAACCTGACCCACTCCAGCTTATTTGTATCACATGTGTCGATACGAAGCTACTTTACACTGAGAGATTTAAAAGATATGTAAATCACTAGTGTAAATGAATGTAAGTTCTGTTTATGCTTATGTTCCTGTATTGACGATGACATCCCAATGTTTTAAAATGAATAAAAAAAATACATTTCTTCGGAAATGCTTTGATAACGTAATTATCATGTTTTCTGGGGACAAATTCCGCAACACTTTTATTAAAAAAAAAGGTGCTCTGATTTTTATAAAGCATAAACAAAATCGGTCTTTTCTGGCCGTGAAAATTGGGGATGTCACAACTTGACATTCTGATGGTCCAATACCTTATAATCATCAAGGCCCAGTCATGGCCCATCTATGGCCCAATTTTCCAAATTGGGCCTAAGCCTGTCCAAAGGGCCTTATCCTAAGGCCCAATCCAAATATTCTAGTCCGTACTTGTTCTAAGATGGCCCATCAATAGCCCAAACATCTAGGCCCAACAGAAAAGGCCCAACTCAAAACCCAATGCAATTAGGGTTTACACATGAAATGATGATTAGGGTTAAGTGTACTCACTTAACCCATTAACGACTTAGCCCAATAAGTCCATTATACAACTAAGCCATCATATAATGGAATCAACATAGGTCATAACTTCAGTCCACTGGTCCACACGCGGGTCCCAAAAGCCCAAACCAACAAACTCACAATTAGGGTTTTCTAAACCCTAATTAGGGTTTTCAAGCCCAATAACGAACCAACCCAGTCCAAGGTCAAATGTTTAGGTCCATTAGGGTTCCACTAGGTCGGGCACCACCCACTGCCACCTCGGGCAGTGGTGGTCGGTGGTGGCTCACGGCGGCAGGCGACGACAACCACCATTTCAATGGCGGTGGTGGTGGTTCCTGTCCAAAAATCACACATACTTCTTCACACATAATAAACACACACACAGCCACCTCCTACGGTGGCTGGTGGCAGCAAAGGGTGGCAGAAACGGTGGCAGCCACCACCATTAGGTGGTGGCGGTGGATTTTCTAGCCAAAACACACATGCCCACGCATTCAACTCGTAGCAGCAATACATACACGGATATGACTCGAGATAAAAGCTCCAAACAGCCGACTGGGAAGCTATTGACGTCGGAGCAAGATGAAACGGCGGTTCAAGGACCACCGGCAACCACAACCGTCATACACGACATCAAACCAACAAAAGAGCGAGAGGGAAAGAGGTAGGATTGCTTGAGGGTGGCATACCGTGCGTTCCCAACGGCTCATGACTTGCACAGCGATGGAACAGCGGGTTTCCGCCCGGTCCTCGGCGTTTCTCCGGCTTCCCACGGTGTTCCCGACAGCAGACGTCGCAATGGCGACCTTCACGGTGTTGCAGCGGCGGCGATCGGGCCTTTCCTGCGGTGGTGCTGAGAAGTCTTCCAAAGGAAGGTGGCGGCTGTGAAATGGCGTCCTAGGCTTAGGGTTTAGATGATCCAACGGGAGGGAAGGGTACCAGGTTTCATTCTCGTGTCCCTATTCAAACATCTTTTCCATTTTACAAGTTCAGTCCCTCACCACCATATCTTTTTCAAACTAAACCCAAAAACTACCAAACAGCCCCCGCCTCTCAAAAATCTTTACTAATTAAATCCAGAAATTACCATTTAGCCCTTAAGCTTCAAAAATCTCTTCAATTTGAGTCCTAATAATTCACCAATTAGTCCCTGCCTTCATAAATATTTACGAAACTAATCCAAAACTTACACTTTAACCCCCGACTTCCAAAATTGTAAAAATTAACCCTCGATACCAACACCTTGTTATATCATTACGGATGTTAGGGCTACTATTAATTTATTAATTTGCTCATTTATTTATTTAATAAACGGAGTGTTACAACTCTCCCCCACTTAAATTAGATTTCGTCCTCGAAATCATTCCTTACTATTCCTTACATGCCAAACCACTCAAGTGACCTTGCCACAATCCTGGGCACACCCTAGCCTTCCCCAAGGTAACCGTGACCATCCTTCGCAAGGCCCTAGAATCCGCAGATAATGAATTCCTTGCAACAAGATCACATCTACTCCGTCTGAAATCTGCTATCTTGAGATGGTCTGATTCCCTGACAGACCACTCATATTGAATCATTATCGTTGAATCCAATCCGTTTATCCCTCAACTGATTACTCAACTTCTAATAGCTCGAGGTTCCCACTATAAAATAGGATCACATACCTAATTATCCCTGCAGATCACTTATACTTGGCCAAGGCTCAGATAATCCCACAGTGAGTGATTTAGCATAACCCAAGCTATATGTGACTCTAACCATACATGAAATTCCAAAATGTCATTGCTGCTTGAGACACTGAAACTGTCTGAAGCACCGAACTTCCTGAAACACTGAACTGTCTGAAACAGTATGATGCGCCCTGGCTGCCTTCTAAAATCTACCGAGACCTCCCTGGTCTCAACTCATTCACCAGACATCTGAAATACCGGGTTTCGACCCGGTTGCGGAGCCAAAGGAACTCCCACACATTCGTCCCCACACGAATTTCGAACATAATCCTCTTCTGTCAACAATTACCACTAGTTATCTTGCCACTGCGGCTCTGACGATTTTCTAATCTAACTGATCGGGTCCATATGTCGAATCTTGACGTCACCAAACCCAAGGCTAAAAGTAATTGCTACATGACCAATGGTAGCCTTATATCACAAACGACTTTAAGCAGTCTGTTGCTTCTTTGATCTCATAACTGTAGTGACGTCCCTACAGTCTTACCGCTGGCTCAACCAGGTCTAATCCCTCTGAGGAAATCCATAAACCAATCTGTGGATTTGCCACGCCCTAACTGCTACATCCGAACTGGTGGGTACCACTGTTCCTTTCGTGTTCTAACAACGCGCTTATGCTATCTATTGTGACATCTCCATTTTCACGGCCAGAAAAGACCGTTTTTGTTTATGCTTTATAAAAATCAGAGTACCTCTTTTAATGAAAATGTTGCGGAATTTGTTTCCAGAAAAAACATGATAAATACGTTATCAAAGCATTTCCGAAGAAATGTATTTTTATTCATTTTAAAACATTGGGATGTCATCGTCAATACAGAAACATAAGCATAAACAGAACTTACATTCATTTACACTAGTGATCTACATCTCTTTTAAATCTCTCAGTGTAATGTAGCTTCATATCGACACCTGTGATACAAAAAAACTGAGTGGGTCAGGTTGGGAAACCTGGTGAGTACATAGGGTTTTCAACCCACAATAATATAATTATTATGTTTAATCATCAAACAATTAACCCAATTACCCATCCCCATTATCTTATTTACTCTTAAGGATCTACCCTAAGAATCAACTATTTCTTGTTCATTCGTTCCTAAGGATCATCCTAAGGAATAGGCACGAAATCCATCGTTGCCAGGGTTTACTCAACGGGCACTAAATCCATAGTTGCCAGGGTTTGCTTAACAGGCACTAAATCCATAGCTGTCGGGGCTATTTCGTTTATCAACAGTATCGTTTCCGAGAATCCACTCGCAATACATGTCAATGGGTTTTTATCTCGTTTATCGACAGTATCGTTTCCGAGAATCCACTCGCAATACATGTCAATGGGTTTTTAGAGTACATCTGGTGAATACACAGTTCAAAACACCTACAGGTTGCGAGCCTGCTAGTGTCCACTGGACTGTCTAGAATAGTCTGTGGTTGTCATCCATACTCTGCTGAATGACGGGGCCAACACATGGGTAAAAGACTTCTCTCGTGGTTTACCTCTCACCCTTATCTCATGGTCTATATCACTTCTCATCATTTTATCTTTGTCACACAGCAACTATTTCATCTACCCATGTTTTACCCAACACATTTTGTAGATATAAAATACATATACAGTTTAAATCATTTAAAACATGTATAAAAATCTTTCACCCAGCACAGACGGCAAGTATACAGACAATATGCACACATAGCATGTAATTTATACTAAATACTTCATATCTATGTGTAAGATGAAAGGGACTATGCACTCACCTGAAAGGTGGTGACTCGGAACTCGGGCAACGCTTCGTTATCTCAAAACAATTTTCTCTTGGCAAAACCTAGTATCAATACCACTAGGGTTTAGTCTAACGTTAACCGAGACTAATTAATAGTCTAGCTATTATTATTATTATTATTATTATTATTATTATTATTATATAAGCGTTAAACAACACTATATAACTCATAATAATAGCCCAAATAATAATTTTAAGGTCCTAATAATGTTACTATATTGAATCATAAGCTATACTAAAGATAGGTTAGGCGTAGCTCACTTACATCGGGTTTTTCTCAAAACCGGGCTCCGCTGGAGCAGCGTTCCCGAGACGAAAGGCTCTTCTTCTTGGATCCGTCGGGCGCTCCGGGGCTTCCGCCTCGTGCTAGGGAGGTTCCCTAGGCTTTTCGGGGGGTTTCGGGGGGTTTCGGGGCTAGAGAGAAGTTCTAGAGAGAGATGGAAGTGAGGGGAGGTGTGAGAATGAATGGAGGGGGCATCTCTATTTATAGGAGGCTGGAGGGTCACTCACGTCGTGAATTTTTGATATTCACGTCGTGAGCCAGGCTGGCTACAGCCAGGCGCAGCCTGGTGCTGACACGTGGCATCGCACACAGGGTAGAAATCAGCCGATTTTCAAAAATTCATAACTCTCGTATACGAGCTCCGTTTTCGACGTTCTTTTTTTCCACGTTTAGGTAAAAACAAGATCTACAACTTTCATTTAGACTTCGTCGGCTAATTCTCGACCGATCTTAAATTTAACAGTACGAGGATGTTAGACTGTTAAATGACCGCGAAGAATTCGTAACTCCTTCATACGGACTCCGTTTTCGTCTGTCTTTTTATCGTTAAGTTCCTATTAATGAGATCTTCAACTCTCATTTAGGTGGCGTAAGCCAAAAACCGCTCGAACTAAAATTCGAGTTTCGGGCCGTGTACTGCTAAGCCAAATCTTAGAAAATTCATAACTTCCTCATACGAAGTCAGATTTGGACGTTCTTTTTTTGTATGTTCTCGGTTTAACGTATACTACAACTTTTGTTTAGATCACTAAGGCTAAAAAGTCCTCTATCTTAAATTCACTATTTACGTCTCCTGGTGCCGTGCCGTTATTGCCGAAAAACTTCGACGGGCCATAACTTCTTCGTTATAACTCGGGTTTCGGCGTTCTTTATATGTATGGAACCCTTGAGACATATTCTACAACTTTCTAAATAATCTTTTGCCGAAAAGTCGTTTTCGACCCCTATTATCTCTAAATTGACTAGCCCGGATCTACGGGCGTTACATCTATTAACCTAGTGAATGCTTCGGCTACACCCGCAGACATACAACACTCTCTCACACTATATGGCTGCTAGTGAAAGCTACGGCTACGCCCGCAGACTTACAACACTTTATCACACTATTTGGCTGATAGTGAAGGCTACGGATACACCCGCAGACCTACAACACTCTAACACTATCTGGCTGCTAGTGAAGGCTACGGCTACACCCGCAGGCTTACAACACTTTCTTACACTATCTGGGTGCTAGTGAAGGCTACGACTATACCCGCAGACTTACAACACTCTCCATACTAGGTCGAACACGCGCTTGACCTAACACTCTACTGAACTCATGTACTGATTGGAATCCCCAACCTGATTCCCTAAGGCCTACTATCACGTAACCCCGTTGCATCAGTACCGCACCCATGCCCGTGATCAAAGCATCACAATAACCCACGAAATCATCTACACCTTCTGGTAGGGTGAGAACTGGGATCTCGCACAACCGCTGTCTGAGATCTCGAAGGTTGCCTGCTGCTCAGGCCCCCAACAAAAAGGTCACCGACTTCTTGGTCAGTCGGGTCCAAGGAACTGCAATCTTGAAGAAGTCCCAAGTAAATCTCCGATACTACCCCGCTAGACCCAGGAAACTCCGAATTTCGGTTGGAGACCTCGGAATCTCCTACTGTATCACGACCTCTATCTTAGCCGGACCATCTAGTATACCCTTCTGGTTGACAAGGTGCCCTAGAAATTACACCTCGCGCAACCAGAACTCACCTTTGGAGAACTTTGTAAAAAGTCTCTCCCTCCTCAGAGTCTCTAGCACCTTCCTCATGTGCTCCTCGTGCTGCTCCTCGGTCTTGGAATAAACCAAGATGACGTTGTACTCTCCCAATCCCGCAATTGTTGCACCGAATATGGCCTTGTTGGCCTCTTAAAAGCTAATCCTAAATATTGGGTCTCCTCCCGAGACCCTTCAGTATAATCAACTGATCTGATTCCCTCTTACCAATGTGCTCCAAGTCAATACCTCGTTCTCGTGCTCTAAAAGTCATATCATTCAGGGTCTTGCACCCCGAGATACTTACGATCTCCCTACTATCATCCTACAGTATGTTCTTATACCTTACCTTCCTCATTTCCTCATCTGCTGCATACTGTGGTACCAAATAAGCTCTTTCCCGAGACTTGGCAGTGATCTCTACCACAGTCTCAGTCGTCTGGTGGAGATCTAACAACTCTTGCGCCAACTGATGCGCCTCAATCGACAGGGCACACTCTGCCCAGAATCTGGTCTAAAAGTCATCCAATGACATAGCATCAACCGCTTCATCACTCAAGTCACTACCAACCTCGTCCTATCAATCTCGTGCTCTGTCCCTCAGGAGACAGGAAGTAAGTCGGATTTTGTATCCTTTCGAGACAATGTATGGTACGAAAAGTGTTGGCGACATCTGCCAACCATCCGCTGCTACAATGGGGTCCCTAACCTGCATGACAATCTGAAGCTTCACAAACTCTGAATTCCCGAAACATCAATGTACGGGTCCCTATCATGACTGCTATCTCATTGCAGCATGCACTCGACCTCTCATCACAAATCTCTATAATGCCCTCTTGATCATACTGAGGATCACAGGAGTTTGGTTAATGATACTGCACGTAACCTCAGATGGAATGAACTCCCTCATCTGATCATCGAGCTGCCCGGCTACAGAGTCCGAGCCTGATCCCTCGTCGACACCAGAACTACCATCTGGTCTACCACGTAGCGTCACTATACTCGGTAATACCATCACAATCCTCATAATACTCATCATGCTCGAGGGATCTCACACACTACAAGTTCCCTGGTCTTATCTCAGCCTTCCTTGATTTGAGTACGGATCCTCTGCTTTCAGTAGTACGGGCCCATACTACCTTCCACATCTATCTGTACTTTCCTCAAGAACTGCATTGACTCCATCAAGTCCCTTCTACTACTACTGCTCTCTGCTACTCTCATCCCAGGCTTGCCCTAGGGTGATCACCATCCTACTCTCTGCCATTAGCTGCATAAGAAGTCCCTACTTTCTTCCCCTAACTAGCTCACGAATACTATTACATATTACTCAGACTAGATAATTCTTCGAATGAGAGATCCTACCCTACAACGGTTGGACTCAAACAAGAGCTGCGAAATAGAGCTAGACCTAACCTTCTGAAATTATTTAGTCCTTGCAATATGTAACTTAACATATTCGTTTACTAGTTAGTGAAAGACAACTAGAACACCTAAAAGCACAAAACAAGCAACATTCGGGCATTGAGTACACATAATCAAGCATATACTACTATGGCTATCATACTGACTAATCTGTACTAGCATTCAGTTCTCAATAAGCTGGTACACATATAACAGGCACATAAGGCATCCTTCCTAGATCCTTAGCCCTAAACTAGCATGCAGTTCTCATAAATCTGATACATATATAATAGGCACATAAGGCATCCTTCCTAGATCCTTAGTCCTAATCTAGCATGTAGTTCTCATAAAGCTGATACACATATAATAGGCACATAAGGCATCCTTCCTAGATCCTTAGTCCTAATCTAGCATGCAGTTCTCATAAAGCTGATACACATTTAATAGGCACATAAGGCATCTGGTTGTTGTCGAGGCCAACAAAATATATACCCTAAATTTTACACACTAAAACAGTGTATAGTGGTAAAGGGATCGTATCCACGGAGATTGGTTCAATTTAAATCTCTATGTAAATCACTTGTTCAAGTACTTGTAAAACAAAAGTAAAAGTAAAATGAGGGGGGTTTAATTCTTTTTGATTGGTTGACAAAATTAAAACTATCTAGAATGTAAATAAGACAAGTAAACAAGTAAAAGATTTAATTAAATTCAATGAAGTGAAATTGATTGATTTTGGGATACACCACATGGATGACATGGTTGACTTATCATTAGACTAAATATAATAACACTTGTGAATTGGTTTAACTTGGCTATAGCAATTCATAAGCACAAATTACCTCAACTCTTCTTATATATTAAAATGATTAGAGAAGCTCTAACACATTCCCTTAATTAAAGTCACAAAATCAATGAAGCATATAATCTTGTGAAAATCAATTAGCTTTGAGTTCTAAGAGTCACCAAATCCATAAGATAATCAAATGCTTACATTATCATTATGGAGGAAACATTTTCATGGTCCAAATGAAATGAAAACAAACATATAAACCATTTGTTGCTTACTAATTTGAGGGTCCATTATTTAACCAAGAAATTAGTCAACAAAAATAAGCATTCATTCATCTAAGCTCATGATCAAAGACAAATAAACACAACACGATGTTTAACTAGAAAAAATTTCCATAAACTTCAAACACAAGATAATAATAAGTCATCAAAGCAACTAATCATCCATGGGTTAAACCCTAATCAACCAAATGAAAGTTTAGCCAAGCATGGCCAAAGTAAAAGAAATGCAATATAGTTTAGTGATACCAAACATTTTCTAGTTGCAAGATGGAAAGGAAATAACACCAATCTTTAATTCTTCAACTTCTTCTGCAATGTTTTTGAGAGCAAAAGAGTGGTTTTTTTCTAAGAGGTCTTGATGAAAAATGCTCCAAAACTCCAGCAGATAAGGTTCATTTCCGGATTCAAAAAGTTGCACAAAAGCTACCCACCAACTTTCCACAAGTAGAGTCAACAAGTCAAAACTCGGGATCAAGTCAGCACATTTCACGCGGACCGCGTATGGGTCCACGCGGACCGTGTGGGTCTCGCTGATTGTGGGACTTGGGCCATTTAAAATACAACCTAGCCCAATCTTCTCATTCACACTTCAGCCCATATGTATAACTCTTGAGAACCCAATTGTGTCATTCCAAAGCCTCCAATGATTGGTCCAATGCTCCTTCAATCTTCCATAGCTCGTGTCCGTGTCGCCTCATCATCATTCTCGCTCAGAAATTAAATCCAACTTGATTTCTTGTTTATGTTGACACCAAGCTCAATCGCAACACTTCAAGTCCACAGGCAAACCGCAAGCCTCCAAAAGTCCATCACTCCTTCCATACCTCCAATGACAAAATAGTCTTCGATAAATCCTGCAAATAAGCTCAAAAGACTGGAAAGAACCCGGTAAAGGAGAAAAATAACAAAAAGAGAAAATATGCATGAGGATTAACTAAAATGAGATGATTTTAACTAAAAATAAACTATGAAAAGAGGTGATAAAAACGAAACTATCAGCATCCTTCCTAGATCCTTAGTCCTAATCTAGCATGTAGTTCTCATAAAGCTGATAATCATATCAGAACATGAACTTGTATGGGTAATTTGGGAGTACTTACTTGAGCTCGGCTGATTGCATGCACTACACCCTTTTCTCTTTTCAAAGTTCTTTTCTTTCTAAAATTCGTTTCGCTTTTTCTAAAACACTTTTCTTTCCTCAAAATCCTTCTTACAAAAATTGATTTTCCTTTTGAAAATTTCTATACCAATTCCTTAGTTTGAGTTCAGACACACCTGGAAGTGTGCCCGAATCCCTCAAACCAAGGCTCTGATACCAACTTGTAACATCCCAAAATTCAAAACCAAAAATTTCGTTTTAATTAAGTTATTACATAGAATCATCAGTATAAAAACATTCATAATAATATCTCATGTCAAAACCAAAGTGTCAATAATCAAAACATAGTATCATAAAACCATATCAGAGTGTAATCCCAAAGATCTCGTGTGCGGAAAACATGGTGTGATGCGCTGCGACCAAGCCGACTCTTTTCCTTTGAAACAAAGTACCTGAAACCAAAACTGTAAACCGTAAGCACGAAGCTTAGTGAGTCTCCCCAAACTACCACACACCATACACATAATCATGCTAATGAGAGATACGGGCCCCGCCCACACTCAAGGAGATACGGGCCCCACCCACACTCAAGGAGATACAGGCCCCGCCCACACTCCGTTGGCTCTGAGATACGGGCCCCGCCCACACTCAACTACTTCGAGATACGGGCCCCGCCCACACTCGGCTGCTATGAGATACGGGCCCCTCCCACACTCACCTACTATGAGATACGGGCCCCACCCACACTTAGCTACTATGAGATACGGGCCCCGCCCACACTCAGCTACTATGAGATATGGGCCCCGCCTACACTCAACTAGTCAAAGAAAAACATGTAAGTACTACAATAACAACAAGTATCACTAAGCATATAAATCTATACCATATCAACTATCTATGAGATACGGGCCCCGCCCACACTCAGCTACTATGAGATATGGGCCCCGCCCACACTCATATTCCTAACAACACATACAGGTATCACACAGACAACAAGTATAGTAATCCAATAATCTGACTGATATCTATACTCAGATAATAATGAGATACGGGCCCCGCCCACACTCAACATATACGGGCCGGGCTTGGTGCCTTAGACCCGTTCCTACTGGAAGAGGACTCACCTCGCACTGCTGGAGTCCCGCAAATAAATCTCTAGCTGCTAGCTGACAGATCCCTAGACTGTCAATCATCACAATAAAACCCAATTAACCATTTGGGTTTCCAATGTATAATTCTAAAATACACACTTGGGGTAAAAGGACCATTTACCCCTAACATAGCTTGGTCCAAGACCAAGGCCCAACTCATACTCTGAAGGCCTAAAAGTCAAACAATCAACCAAGGCCCAACTTTGGCCCAATTTTCTAAATTGGGACCATACCTTTACATGGTGTTGCCTTAAGGCCCAACCATTTATTCTTGGTCCAACACTTGACATTCTGATGGTCCAATACCTCATAATCATCAAGGCCCAGTTATGGCCTATCTACGACCCAATTTTCCAAATTGGGCCTAAGCTTGTCCAAAGGGGCTTATCCTAAGGCCCAATCCAAATATTCTAGTCTGTACTTGTTCTAAGATGACCCATCAATAGCCCAAACATCTAGGCCCAACAGAAAAGGCCCAACTCAAAACCCAATACAATTAGGGTTTACACATGAAATGATGATTAGGGTTAAGTGTACTCACTTAACCCATTAAGGACTTAGCCCAATAAGTCCATTATTCCACTAAGCCATCATACAATGGAATCAACATAGGTCATAACTTCAATCCACCGGTCAACACGCGGGTCCCAAAAGCCTAAACCAACAAACTCACAATTAGGGTTTTCTAAACCCTAATTAGGGTTTTCGAGCCCAATAACAAACCAGCCCTGTCCAAGGTCAAGTGTTTAGGTCAATTAGGGTTCCACTAGGCCGGGCACCACCCACTGCCACCTCGGACTGTGGTGGTCGGTGGCGGCTCACGGCGGCAGGCGGCGGCAACCACCATTTCAAAGGCGGTGGTGGTGATTCCTGTCCAAAAATCACACATACTTCTTCACACATAATAAACACACACACAGCCACCTCCTACCGTGGCTGGTGGCAACAAAGGGTGGCAGAAACGGTGGCAGCCACCACCATGAGGTGGTGGCGGTGGATTTTCTAGCCAAAACACACATGCCCACGCATTCAACTCGTAGCAACAATATATACACGAATATGACTCGAGATAAAAGCTCCAAACATCCGACTGGGAGGCTATTGACGTCAGAGCAAGATGAAACGGCGATTCAAGGACCACCGGCGACCACAGCCGTCATACACGACATCAAACCAACAAAAGAGCGAGAGGGAAAGAGGGAGGATTGATTGAGGGTGGCATACCGTGCGTTCTCGGTGGCTCATGACTTGCAAAGCGACGAAACAGCGTGTTTTCGTCCGGTCTTTTGGCGTTTCTCCGGCTTCCCACGGTGTTCCCGACAGCAGACGTCGCAATGGCGACCTTCACGGTGTTGCAGCGGCGGCGATCGGGCCTTTCCTGCGGTGGTGCTGAGAAGTCTTCCAAAGGAAGGTGGCGGCTGTGAAATGGCGTCCTAGGCTTAGGGTTTAGATGATCCAACGGGAGGTAAGGGTACCAGGTTTCATTCTCGTGTCCCTATTCAAACATCTTTTCCATTTTACAAGTTCAGTCCCTCACCACCATATCTTTTTCAAACTAAACCCAAAAACTACCAAACAGCCCCCGCCTCTCAAAAATCTTTACTAATTAAATCCAGAAATTACCATTTAGCCCTTAAGCTTCAAAAATCTCTTCAATTTGAGTCCTAATAATTCACCAATTAGTCCCTGCCTTCATAAATATTTACGAAACTAATCCAAAACTTACACTTTAACCCCCGACTTCCAAAATTGTAAAAATTAACCCTCGATACCAACACCTTGCTATATCATTACGGATGTTAGGGCTACTATTAATTTATTAATTTGCTCATTTATTTATTTAATAAACGGGGTGTTACACCATGGCTAAATAAAGGTGGCAACTTTAAGCTTCTTGAGTTCATATGTGCCCAGATCTGAAGTCATTACTCCATAATGAACTCAAATCCCGAAAATGACTTTGAAATGGCCCAAAAATGACAACTTGCAAGCCTAAATAAAGATCTAAGTGATAAAAAGCCAAGGTATAAGCTTTATACCTCAAATGAGTCCGAAATATGGCTTGAACTCTGGATCTACTGACTTTCTCTTGAATCTCCAAGCTTTTCCTTCCTTCTTCAAGCTTCAAAATCATAAGAAAGCTCAAAACTCTTTAAAAATGGATTAGGGTTTCATAGCTAGGGTTTGGGACAAAGGAGGCTGAAAATGAGGCCAAGGAGTGGAGGTTAAGGAGCTTAAATAGGGTGCAAAAGCCCGAAATTGGGGATTCATCTTGGCAGCCCTACTCGTCGAGTCGAGGCTCTCGACTCGTCGAGTAGGTCACTTAAAATCCACACATATCTTGCCCTCTACTCGACGAGTTAGGGCCACCAACTCATCGAGTTGTCCTTCCAAAGTGAATAAACTAATGGGTTGAATGCATATCATGAACCAGGCGTTACATCCTTACCGCAGACCGTCTGAAAAGCAACCAAATGTCATCAACCTCTTAGATTTAAAGCCAAAGAGGCACCGATTTCTCAGATGTAGTCAGATCTAGGTGTGCTTGATGCATTTTCAGATAAGTTATCATCTTTTATGATTCACGTATATATTTTTCTTTTGATGTTTGCTTATGAATTTTGAGATAATTTATGTATGTATTAAAATATAAATGAGTTGTTTATACACTGAAATATGAGATTATACTTGTAAATAAGTTGTGAATGTATTGTATTAAACTGTGAATTTGTTGTGTTAAGCTGTAAATTTATTCACTGCTCAGTATAATAAATTCACAACTTAATAGATAAAAATGTCTCTAGATATGAACGTATAATTGTTAGTATTACATTAAAAAATATAGATGTGCATATATAAATTTTGTGTATTAAACTATGAATTATTGTATTAAGCTGTGAATTTTAAGTATTAAATTGTGAAATGATTGTATTAAGTTGTGAATTGGTTGGATTAAAATTTTAATTTTTTATGAATTTTGTTTTTGCTTTTGAAATATGAGAAAAAAGAATCATTATACACATATATGATTTTCTCTAATTGTAAATAAATTATATAAAATTTAAATTGTGAATACTATGTAATTAAACTTTGAAAAAACACCAACCTCTAAATCTAAATATATATATATATTTTAAACTCTACAAAAATATCATCATTTTCATGCGTTCTCACTAATTCTTATTCATTTTTGTTCTCACACATCGTTTTTCACTCATTTTCATTGTGACACAATACGACTCAATAAACATTCTGACAACATTCTGATAGAATGATAATAATTATAAAAATTCTATAATAACCTTATAGAAGATTTAATTAGTGAGAATGTGTGATGATGACAATAGTTATGTAAGATTGAACGTATTCATATCATCAAACAACATATTTTCTTTATCATTGTCACAGAATAACACTGTCTACACGTCCGCATAATAGATGTCAATCCACATTTGAACCTAGCTCTCTCTCTCTCTCTCTCTCTCTCTCTCTCTCTATATATATATATATATATATATATATATATATATATATATATATATATGCTTAGGTTATTGGATTCTAACTAATTATTGTGTGGATGTAGGAATGATTGTGAGCCAATCATTTTACTTATTTTAAGAAAGTGATTAATACATATTATTAAATTAAAGATAATTGAAAAATATCATCTAATTTCATTGTAAGGGTATTTTAGACAATTCATATAATTTTAAAAAAGGAAAATTCCATATTTTTGGGGATAATTAACTCTCTTGATTTTAAAATTATGATTTTTTTAATTACTTCAATTTTAATTATAACGTAATTTTTAACTTTTAATTAAAGCCGATTTTATTCTGTCAGAATGACATTCTGTTAGAATAATATTCTCTAGGAATGTCAGGATACATATTTATGTTAGAATGCCAACACTGACTAATAGTTCTTTCTTTTGTGAAGACCAGTGACCATTGTTCATCTATATCACACTCACCATCATCTAATCTTCAACCATGAAAGCCTTGATCAGTTAAATTGTGCTTTCATATGATTTAACCTGTGTTTAAGTCTTGCGAACAAAACAAGAAAAAAGAGAAGCAAAAAAAAATCTGATTCTATTTAACAATATGTTGGAAAAATATATATGATAAAATTTGACGATAAATATTTTATTAATTCATGTCATTTCTTGTGAAATTGAAATAAACGATGCTAAAAATTTATTAAATAAAAAAGGTAGGTGTGTCATATAAAAGAATATCATGATGCCTAGAGGAGAAGGAAGTTAATACTCTTGCAATAAATCAACAGAAGATTTCCCATGTAACTGGTTTCCATTCTAACATATACTAAAGAAAAATGACTAAAATGCCCATCATATTGAACCAAGACAAAAAGCTTCAGAAACTATACTAGCCATTGAAGGATTCTAAATTTGGCTGTAAATCTAAAGCCAATTGAAGTATATCCTTATAATCAAGCTAGAAGCAACCTAGAATTGAAAATTATAAGCCCCGTATTTTCTTTTCAATTTAAATATTTATATATGACTAGAACCATTTTAATAAATAAATGTTCTCAAATCTTAACTAGTCAAATCATGAAGAAGTTGTGCTCCCATCAAATTCTTGTAAGGCAAATTTTGTCCTTGATCGCCTTCCAAAAGAGAACAATATTGAACTTCTATTTGACAATCTTCAATATGATCACAATGGTAAAATAAAGAACCTTGAGAAGTAGGTGAGAAAGCTAAGCTCACTCCATTATATTGTGAGAAGAGATGAAGATAAATTTTCTCAACTAATTCTGATCTTGTTCCGGCGAGAGAGTTGAGGTGGTAAGATAATGAACGACAGGTGTGAGGCGTTGGATGAGAAACAAAGAAGACGACGTGTGTTTATATTGGTGGGGATCTGTGGTTTTTTTAGGGTTGAGAAACTAAATCTATTACTTTAATGATATTAAAAGTTTTAAATATTTACAATAACTATATATAACCAAGATTACTGTTATACCCTTAACCAGACTTTTGAAATGATTGGCTCACCAATCATTTCTACATCCATACAATAGTTAGTTAGAATATTTGAACATCTCTCTCTCTCTCTCTCTCTCTCTCTCTCTTTATATATATATATATATATATATATATATATATATATATATATTTGATTAAAGATATTTCTAAGAGTAAATTACACGAATAGTCCGTATGGTTTGGGATAATTTGCACATTTGGTCCCTAACTTATTTTTATAACTCGGAAGGTCCTTAAAGTTTGTTTTTGTTGCGCGCTTGGTCCTTGTATTACCTAAAAAGACTATTTTGTTATTGATTTTTTTTCATTTATTTAAATAAACACATCCCTAACCTCGCTTCCACCTCGCCTCACCTTACCTTACCTACCACATCTTATTTAAATAAATTAAAAAATCAAGGGCAAAATAGTATTTTTAGGTAAGAAAGGGACCAAACACACAACAAAAACAAACTGTAGGGACGTTCCGAGTTAAAAAAAATAAGTTAGGGACAAAAAATGCAAATTGCCCCAAACCATAGAGACCATTCGTGTAGTTTACTCTATTTCTAAAAAAGCAAAACATCATACCTGCTACATTATTTTAACTTCATGTAAATTATACACTAGGAAAACACTTGCTTGTTAAACAATCCATATCAAACTACTTTTAGTTATAATGGTTTCAACTTCAATTTGAATATTTTACCATACAATTAAATCAATCGCATACACGTAAAACAAGAAAGAAAACCAACCAGACACGTGGTTCTGCCAAAATATGGGATTCCAGTCTACTCTACGGGACTCTAGCTTCTCTTGCTCTTATTTGTTTGTCTTCGAACATAAGTACAACCTACTTAGATCCCATTACCGATTTGACTAACTGATACTTGAAAAACTTACAGTTTTAATCGATCTTTAACAAACCACATTTTAGAACTCTCTCTTTCATTCACAGAATTAACATATGAAATCTCACATCTTTGAAGTGTTCTTTCTAAGGGATTTCGTTTTTGTTGTGCTATCGTATCCAGATCTAATCTATAATGAAACTCATTAGTAAGATGAAAAACAGGAAATATGAAACCTTGGAAACATGAAACCAGAAATATGGAACCTTGAAATCAGAAAGATGAGATTAGGAAACATAAAAATAGAAAGATGAAATCAGAAAAATCCAGATCTAATCTTGAAACTCATTAGTAAGATGGAAAACAGAAAAGATAGAACCTTGAAATCAGAAAGATGAGATTAGGAAACATAAAACCAGAAAGATGGAACCTTGAAATCAGAGAGATTAAAGATGAAATCAGAAAAAATGCAGTTAATTTACAATCATATATACTTAGAAGATGAAGAATTTGAAGTTAGATTTTATAACCTTTGAATCTCGATAGAGATGGTAGCAGCTGAGGAGGCGTCAGAGGTGAGCGGCCGGGGAGGAAGCGTCGGAGGACGGCAGTCAACGACATGGATTAAGCGTCGACATTTGGTGTGGCCGGAGAAGACGACATCTGGTCGGAGATGGAGACCACCAGAGGAATCAGGATGTAAACGGGAGTTCTGGAGTAGGGTAGCGAATTTATTTCAAAATATCATTGTTTTGGTAAATATGTTTAAAAGTACATCTTTAGGTAAATAATTTTTTTAAAAGCACGCATTTAGTTAAAAACTCTCCTTTTACAATTAAAATGAAGAGTAATCTACTGAAATCGTCCCTAACTTTTCTTTTGCATTCAGATTGTCCCTATGGTTTGATTTTGTTGCGTTTTTCGTCATTTACATACATAAAGTTAGGGACCAAACGTGCAAATTTGACCAAACCATAAGGACGAAAAACACAACAAAGTCAAACCATATGGACGATTTGAATGCAAAATAAAGTTAGGAACCAAACGTACAGTTTTGACGAAACCATACGGACGATTTCAATAATTAAAATCTATCCTTTTATCCGAGGAATAAATAAATAAATGGATTTTCTAATATGTGCCCTAAGGGCACATATAAGAAGCATTAAATATCACAAATATTACCATAATTAAATGTGAAATTCATTTATTATGAAGATTATTAATTTATTTCACATTTATGGCAATATTCCTTATAATAAATGAATTTTACATTTAATTATGATAATATTTATGATATTTAATGGTTTTTAATGTTTATGATAATATTTATAATATTTATGATATTTAATAGTTCTTATATGTGCACAGTTCTTATATGTGCACAGGTTAGAAAATCCTAAAAATAAATTGTCCAGGCAACCTGGAGTTTTAAAAGTACGCCTATGGAAACTAATTAATAACATAGGTGACCTCAAATCTAAGGGAGTAAATTACACGAATGGTCCCTATGGTTTAGTGTAATTTGTGCATTTGGTCCCTAACTTCTTTTTTTAACTCAGAAGGTCCCTATTGTTTGTTTTTATTACGCGCTTGGTCCCTATCTTACCTAAAAAGACTATTTTGGCCTTGATTTTTTTATTTATATTAAATAAACACACCCCCAAACCTACCCCTCACCTTACCTTACCTACCCAACTATTTTTTCCTATTTAAATAATAGTATTTTAAGGTAAGACAGGGACCAATCGCGTAACAAAAACAAACAGTAGAGACCAAGCGCGTAACAAAAACAAATAGTAGGGACCTTCCGAGTTAAAAAAATAAGTTAGGGACCAAGCGCGCAAATTACCCAAAACCATAGGGACTATTCGTGTAATTTACTCAATCTAAGGACATATATGTTAACACCTTGCGTTTTTTATAATCCACGGCCCACTATCATCCGTCGGACATTCAAGAAGTACTGAAAAAACCAACTGGAAATTAGGGCTTTTCTTTTCCCCAATTCATAGAGGTATTTCATCGTCTTCTTCATGTGATCGTGGTTCGTTCTCTTTTAACACCTCAATTTTTTCTTCATAAATATTATATTCATCATAAATAAAACAAATTTAAAAATGAGGAAATATGCATCCAACAATTTAACATTTACCATTCCTAACTTATCGAATTATCAAGCTATATATATATATATAGTTTAACTTAATAGTTCGATACATTATCGTAAATGTTAAGGTATTAGATCCATATTTACTGATTTAAATATGTTTTTTTTATTAATGTTTTGTATAGGGATTAAATTTGTTTTTTTGGTTAAGATCGTTTGTATAAGGATTACCAGGTGGATCATAAGTTCACCATTACAACCTATTCTGGTGAGTTATCTTTTCGTTTTTCGTATCTGTAGATCTGTTTGATTACCTTCTTGATTCGACATTGTTAGAAGAAATCATGCTACTTTGCGTGATTGCGGTTTTCATTTACTATAGATGCTTCTATAGTTGTTCCTCTATAAATTTGAAATTATAAGGCGTTTTTTGTTCACATTCTAAAAACATAACAAGCTCTGATATGTGCGGAATAGGAGAACTGCACAAACAACCTATTAGGCTGAAAGAACTTCACAAACAACTTTTCTTCATGTCCCTTCTTCGCAAGGGCGTGCTACCATCTTTGCTGTTTTATACGTCACTGTTATCATGGCTTCTTGTATGTCATTTTTGGTTCTTCTGGAGGCTATCAAATCTTATTTTATCAATAATTTTATTGTTGTTTTGTTTGTGGTTTGTACTTTGCACCGCTTCTTCTTTGTTATCTTCGTTATTTTCGTTATTTAATACCACTAAGGTGTCTTAGTGGCGATCACTTGGGAATTAAGCATTCCAAAAGGAGATGCCGGAGGTTTGAATCTCAGTGTTATCTTCGTTATTATCGCTATTTAATACCACTAAGGTGGCTTAGTGGTGATCACTTGGGAATTAAGCACTCCAAAATGAGTTGCTGGAGGTTTGAATCTCATACTTTGGGCAGCATGCTGTTTAAAAAAAAATACATTTTATTATAATGGATTAATGTTGTTTTTTGTTCTAGCTGTTGAATGCCCGACTGCCCAGACCAACCAATCGGTTATCCCTTATTAAAAAAACATTGAATCTAAATATTGGTTTAAATACTTGAATGTTGTTCCTTGCTTTAACACATTTATAGTGGATGTGTTGTTTTTTGTTTAATGACATTTTATTGGTTTGAATACACTATAATTACATACTTGAATGTTGTTTGTTCTAATAGACAAGTAACACATTTATAGTGGATGAATGTTTGTTTTTAATACAGAAGGATTCATTAATAATGGAGATCGGTTCGCACATACCCGATTTCAACACTAAGTTTACTTTTCACAAACCCGATTCCGACACTAAGTTTATTGGGGATGGAGAGAGCCTTTTGGCACAGGTATAATTTACATTACAAATTTTTTTAGTGGCCACATGACTTGCTGCTATGTATAGCATATCTAATCGATTGACTTCTGTCACATATCATATGTGATCAGACATTATTGTCAATGGTAAGGGTTGGAGTTGAACAAGAGGCAGTCATCGTCACGTTTGAGGATCTCACTCTTCTTAATCCAAGGTACGTAATTAACCTCTTAATTTGGCTGTAGCTATTTTTTTTATGTCTTTTGATCACAATTTACATGATAGTACCTTCCTTTGTAATGTAGCGGTCTTTTCACTCTTGAAGTCTATCTTTCATTTTTGCGGATGCAACACGGAGGCACTGAATTTGATATTCCATACAGCAGCATACGTGAAATTTTCGTTTTGCCTAAGGTTTCTTCTTAGTTTTTTGACACGAGACAATCATGATCTGTTTTGTTCTATCATGCATAAAAAATGGGATTAATGTTGATATCATTAGTCTAAGTGTTATCGAGGCTTGATCAAGCTTTTCTAAGAACCAACCAACATACCTAAAAACGTTTCGCTCTTTTTCCCTTTTTCTTTTGCAGTGTAGACGACCATTTACCTTTGTTGTCATTACTTTGGATCCTTCCCTCAATAATTTCAAACTTTGTTTCCACGTATTGTGATTCAGGTATCATTCTTGTGAAACTATTTTGCATTGCAGACATATCTTATAATGATAAATCTGTTTGGTTTGAGCAGTTTGAAAGCTATTATGTGGTGGAAAAATTCTTGATGATGAATCCGGATCTATATGCTATATACAAAGACAAGTTACAACCCTCTTATAAGGTTACATAGTGCCACACTAGAAATCAACTTACATTAATCAAATAACGATAAAAATACCAAATTAATGATATATATATATATATATATATATATATATATATATATATATATATTCTTCAATTTACAGGGAGTTATTCATGAAGTTTTCACCACCATCTTGCAAGGATTGTATACGATAAAACTGACTAAGCCTGGAGAGTTTCGTAGTTGTGAGGATACTTATGCTGTAGCAACAGCGATAAGACTTCTAAATGGTCTCATTTACCCTCTTGACAAGTGTTTTTTCTTTTTGCCAACACCTCCTATTCTCATCTATTATGACGAGGTAGAATACTAATCATACTACTATCATATCTGAGTTCAACGCATGAGGTGGCATAAACTACTTGTTTTTGTTTAATTTCTTTGCAGATTGACTATGTAAAATTCGTAAGAGACGTTTATGCAGGATTAAACAAGCATCGTTACCTTGATTTCGTTGTTAAACTCAAGACGCACAAAAAGCATGTTTTTTGTGGCATATCCAGTGAGGAATACGATAACCTTTTTGATTTTATCAGGCAAGTGTTTTGAATGTATTTACAGTGTAGATACATATCATATTCGTTTACCATTCATTTATGATACAGTTCAAAGGGCATACATATTAGAAGCTTGGAAAGTGCCCAAGAGTCTCATGAGGAGGAGCAGCTAGCCTTGTCTTCCATTTGAAAACATGAACGTGTATGGGTGTGTGTGTGGATGTGTGTTTTAAAACTTAATATTTATTAGGATCATATAAATAAAGCCTGATCCAAAGATAGTCTCTGGATGTGCTAAACAGAGTGTTTGAATGTGTTTAGTTATGCTTACTGAAGCAGTAATAGTTTTTCTAAACTATTGCATGGTTCAAATGGTGGGATCGATCTATTAATATTATTCTATATTTTTTATATTTTATGAATAACTAGTATATGAAATGTGATTACAAAACTTATACTCATAATATTTTCAACAGGCTGTAATTATCACAAAAGCTTTATTACTTTTGAGCCGAATTTTTTACATAAAAAATGATTGTGTACTATGTAATTCTACTTTAAAGACTTCTAGCTATCATATACAAAAAGGAATTTTATAAAAGATTTTTACATAAATGAATTGCATATTTAAAAAAATACAAAATATACAAGATTTGGTGTCACCTCTTGCACCTACTCGTTTATGGATGGATGGATGATGTTGTCCGAGTGCTTCTACAACACAAGAACTCAAGAAGGCGCTTTCTTTTGAAACACACCTGTCTTTCCAACGGTTGTTATATGTTTTAGTTATATTATTTGGAGGATTTAGCACCAAACTAATGTGGAAGCTCGATCGCAAACAACACAAATTTACACTATACCGTTTTAATGTTACTAAGTGTAACATCCCAATGACGAGGTACTTTTAAGTTTGACCTATAATTGAATTATATTGCATTTTGGTCTCTAAGTAAAAGAAAGAGTGCAAAAGGGCCCTTAGTGACCTTTTTGTAATTTCGGACTTTGAGGAGTATGCTGAGCGTACGTGTGTATGCTAAGCGTACTAGGGCGTGCCTTAGTACGCTGGGCGTACACCTCATATGCAGGGCGTACGTGAACAACATGCAAACCCTAATTTTTAGGGTTTGACTCATATTTAAACCTCCTTATAGCCTCACATCTCATTCTTATTTAGTCTTCTTCTGTGAAATCGACCCCCAAGCAAACCCTAATAGAAAGATAGCATTTTGGAGTGATTAGAAGTGTGCTTGAAGAAGAGGAGAGTGATTAGAAGTGTACTTTGGAGTGATTAGAAGTGTGCTTGAAGAAGAGGAGAGTGATTAGAAGTGTACTTTGGAGTGATTACAAGTGTGCTTGAAGAAGAGGAGAGTGGTGTGGATAGCTTGGAGTTTTGGGAAGCACTTTGGATTCGAAGTTTTCTCCTTGTTTGCAACCTCCAGGAGGTATAAAGCTTGCAACTTTATCACTCCATCTTGTAGATCTAGACTTTTGTTCTTTTAAGGCACTTTTTGGTCCCACAATGGTGATTCTTGAGCATGACATGTTCTTGACCCAATAACTCCTCCTTTCAGACCTTAGGGAGGGTCTTGAGTCATAAAAATGTGGTTTGGATGGTTAGTTTTGCTCCATGCTTTCTTTAGAAGGTCTTAATGCATTAAGATGTTGTGCTTTGGGGTATTGGGCACTTAATGGACATGCAAAGTCATAAAGTTGGAAACTTTATGACTCTCTATGGTATTTTAGACTTAGATTTTGAAGTTAGACGTGAGAGCTTAATGCATTAAGCTCTTAATGTGTTTTTGGGAAGACTGGGCGTATGCCCTGCGTAACCTGAGTACGCAACGCGTACGTGGTCAACCTCCCCGATGGTGGTCAATGCTCGAGTACACCCCGCGTACGCGCCCTGAGTCGACTCGGGTGGGTTGACTCAGTTGACTTGTTGAATTTGACTAGTTTGACTTTGACTTTGACCAAGTTTGACCAATGGGTATTTTGGGTATTTTGAATGGTGTTTGTGTAACGACCCAAATTTTCAAAAGAAAATTTTCATTTTTAAATAATCAAAACATTTCCAATAAACCACAAAATCTCAAGAACAATTGTTTTCAAATTCATAACATCAACAATTTTATTTCAAATATTAGAGTGTCCTATAAAAACGCCTGAAACGAACGTTACAAATCTCCCCCACTTGAACTAGACTTCGCCCTCGAGCATACCAATGCATGTCTTGAAGTCAAAATGGCTAAAGATGGAAAATATACCCTAAAAGCCATGCATGGCATCCATGTTTGACCAAAAGCTAAATCTAGCCCACTATGGGGCCATTTTGCCCTGGAGATTCATAAAGTTGCAAACTTTATGAACCCCATGCATGCAATCAACAAGAATGATAGGAAATGAAGAGTAAACTCAAGATCTAGCCATACTCTAAGATAAAAATCGAATCTTGAATGCTTACAATAGTCCACAAGATGGTGAAGCTCAAAAGTGAGGGCTTTGTTTGTTGGATCTTCTCCTTCTTCTCAAGCTCCAAAAGTCACTCTAGCTCATAAAATGATATGAAATGGAGATTAGGGTTTAACACCGACGTTCTTAGGGTTTGGAGGCTGATAGAAGGTCAACCACAAGGTTTTAAGGAGATTATATAGGGTGCAAACCCTAAAAATTAGGGTTTTCCTTTACAGCACCTACTCGTCGAGTTGGGCCTTCCAACTCGTCGAGTAGGTCCTAAATTCCGCGTCCCACTAGTGATCTCTACTTGACGAGTTGGAGCTTCCCAAATCGTCAAGTTCCACTCTAAAACCCTAAAATTTTGAAAGGAAATTGATACCTGAAACGAACGTTACAAATCTCCCCCACTTGAACTAGACTTCGTCCTCGAAGTCTGCTAATGCGAACAAATCAGGGTAGTGCTCCCGCATCTCCTCCTCCGGCTCCCATGTCCATTCAGAGCCCCTTTCTGTGCTGCCATTGCACCTTCACTAGCTTCACCTCTTTATTACGAATGACCTTAACTTTCCTATCCAAGACCGCAACGAGCCGCTCAATGTAGTTCAGGCTCTCATCCACCTGAATTTCGTTCAGAGAAACGACTTTAGTTCGTCTGTGACACACTTCCGAAGTTGGGACACGTGGAAGGTGTTGTGTATCTGACTAAGCCTGTCCGGTAGATCCAAACGGTAAGCTACCTTGCCCATCCGGGCCGAAATCCTGAACGGGCCAACCACCTGCTGCTAGCTATGGGGTCCTTAGCCCCATGGTAATCTTGAGCGCCACAAGCTCTGAACTCCCAAAATGTCATCGTACAGGCCCCTAGCATGGCCACCATCTCAGTGCGAAAAGCACTCAACCTCTCATCAAGAATCTCCAGGATATCCTCCTTGACCGTACCAAAGATCACAGGAGTCTGGTCTAGTATACTGCGTGTGATCTCAGATGAGATGAACTCCCTCATCTGCTCGTCTAGCTGCTTAGCTCCAGAGCCTGAGCCTGATCCCTCACTGGCACCTGAACTACCGACTGGTCTAGTGCGTAATATCACCATACTGAAAAACACATCATAACAAACATCAATATACTCATCATAACTCGAGGGATCTCACACACTACAAGTTCCCTGGATACATCTCAGCCTTCTTTTATTCGAGTATGGATCCTCTGCTTTCAGTAGTATGGGCCTATACTACCTTCCATATCTATCCGTACTTTCCTCAAGAACTACCTTGACTCCACCAAGTCCCTTCTACTACTACTGATGTTCTCATGCTAATCTCATCCTAGGCTAGCCCTAAGGTAATCACCAACCCACTCTCCACCATCAGCTTCATAAGAAATCCCTATTATCTCCCCCTAACTAGCTCGCGAATACCATTACATATCACTAACACTAGATAATTCTTCGAATGAGAGGTCCTACCCTACAACGGTTAGACTCAAACGAGAGTTGCGAAATAAGGCTAAATCTAACCTTCTGAAATTATTTAGTCCTCGCAATATGTAACTTAACATATTTGTTTACTAGTTAGTTAAAGATAACTAAAACTCCTAAAAGCACAAAGCAAGCAGCATTCGAGCATTGAGTACACATAATCAAGCATATCCTAGTACGGCCATCATATCACTGACTAATCAGTACTAGCATGCAGTTCATAAATCTCATTCACATATAACAGGCACATAAAGCATCATTCCTAGATCCTTAGTCCTAATCTAGCATGCAGTTCTATTACACATATCATAACATAAACTTGTATGGGTAATTTGGGAGTACTTACTTGAGCTCGGCTGATTGCATGCACCACGCCCTTTTCTCTTTTTCAAGATTCTTTTCTCTTTTCAAAATTCTTTTTCTTTTTCTCAAAATTCTTTTCTAAAAATGATTTTCTTTTGAAAAATTTTCATACCAAGTCCTTAGTTTGAGTTCAGACACACCCTAAAGTGTGTCCGAATCCCTCAAACCAAGGCTCTGATACCAACTTGAAACATCCCAAAAATACGGTCCAAAAATTTCGTTTTAAATCATTAATAAAATCCATGAATATCACTCATCATATAACAACCATAAGTCGTGCAACTCAAAATAACATAATATCTGTCAATGTATCAAAATCATATATCAAATATCAGAGTATATCATCCCAGGCTAAAACTATGGTGTGTGCCATGAAGTCATCTCGGGCCCTTTCCCTTGCTAGTGGAAGTACCTGAAACCAAAACTGAAAATTGTAAGCACGAAGCTTAGTGAGTCTCCCCCATCGAATCAAGCTCGGCATCGACTTTCCCGGCATCGGCTTTCCCGGTATCAAAATCATATATCAAATATCAGAGTATATCATCCCAGGCTAAAACTATGGTGTGTGCCATGAAGTCATCTCAGGCCCTTTCCCTTGCTAGTGGAAGTACCTGAAACCAAAACTGAAAATTGTAAGCACGAAGCACATAAACATATATTGGGCCCCGCCACTGCTACATCGAATCAGGCTCGACATCGGCTTTCCCGGCATCGGCCCCTGCCCGACATCGAACCCTATTCGGCATCGATCCCCGCCCGGCATCGAGCAGATCTCGGCATACATATGAGAATGTCAACTAACACATAACATAAGCATATAACACTAAAATATAAGCATTCCTCGAGCCTCGCCTGACATCGGACCGAAATCCGGAAACATACTAACATTCCTAGAGAACCGCCCCGGCATCGGACCGAAGTCCGGAATCATACTAACATTCCTAGAGAACCGCCCCGGCATCGGACCGAAGTCCGGAATCATACTAACATTCCTCAGGAAACCCCCCCGGCATCGGACAGAAGTTCGGAAACATACTAACATTCCTCAGGAACCGCCCCTGCATCAGACCGAAGTCAGGAAACATACAAATACAAACACATGCAAGAATCACAAAGACATCAAGCATACAAACATTCCTCGGTACTGCCTTGGCATAGGATCGAAATCCGGAAAATCATATAAAGCTACATTGGGCCCCGCCCGGCATCGGACCGTAGTCCGGAACTACTATTATCTAAACGGGTCGGCCTTGGTGCCTTAGACCCGTTCCTACAGGAGAAAACTCACCTCGTAAGCTAACTGTGAAATCTCGTGTGAGGAATCTCTGACGACTGCTCCAACGACTCCCCCCGACTATTAATTTCACAATAACACTTAGTCAGAATCTGATAATCCTTCTTAGGGTAAAATGACCATTTTACCCTTGGTCAAAGTCAACGTTATGGTCAAAGTCAAAGTCAAGGTCAACTCCCAGTCAACTCAACTGTAGCACCTGGTTCCTGGTATGTATTTTTATTTAAGAGTTTTGCATTTTGGCCTGGGATTCGGCGAGTTGGTGGCCCAACTCGTCGAGTAGAAGCGGTTTAGACACGGGATTTAAATAATGGACTCGTCGAGTCGGCGACCAGACTCGACGAGTAGACTCTGACTGGACAAAACCCTAATCTAAGGTTTTGCACCCTATTTAAACATCTCATCAGCCACCCTTCGTCCCATTTGCTTCCAGAAGACCCCCATAGCAAACCCTAATCGTTTAAGTGAAGATCTAAGGCTTTTGAGTGAGTTTGGTGCTTTTGTGATCTAAGAAAGGAAGGAAAAGCTTGAAGAAACAAGAAGAGGCTAGAAGGATCCGAGTTTGAGCATCTTCCACAGTCCATTTGAGGTATAAAGCTTATACCTTGCTCATTATTAACATAGATCTATTCTTGAAGGAAGTTAGGGCTTCTAAGAGCCATTTTTGGCAACCAACCATGATTGCAAGCATGGTTGGGGGCTAAGGGTTTGGATCCAGGGTCCTTAAGGGACCCTAAGGCAGAAAGCAACTATTTTAGAACCCATGGAAAGCGTCATGAATGTTAGGAGTCCCTTTTTGAGCCATTTGGGCTCATTCTTCCATGCATGCACGTAAAGTTTGTAACTTTACGTGCTAGAACGAGTTTAGGGACCTAGATCCACCTTTTGATCAAGGGTTGTACACCAGAAATCGAAGAAATGGACTTGGATAGTATGGACTCAACGAGTCGTTCTTGGGACTCGGCGAGTCGGTGCGCTTTCGACCATCCCAAACCCTTCTGTGATGGTCAATTGTTAGAGAAGGGAGTCCCATAGCTGTTTAGATGTGTTGGGAGACCTGGAGTTCATGGGACTTGACGAGTGCTAGAATAGACTCGGCGAGTCCAAGGCAACCTCCCAATATTTGAAGATGAACTCGACGAGTTGTTCATACAACTCGGCAAGTCAAGGACAGGACTAGTTCATCTGATGAAGGTGAACTCGACGAGTTGTTCATACACCTCGTCGAGTCGGATGAAGGATCATTCGATGTTCGTATAGGAGGAGAACTCATCGAGTCGTCGCCAAACTCGACGAGTAGAGACGTGGATTGAGGACAATTGAAAGGATAGGGACTCGACGAGTTGGCGGCCCAACTCGGCGAGTCAGGTCAACTGGAAGTTGACTTTGACTTGGTTATGGGTAAAATAGTCATTTTACCCTAAGAGTAGTTATCAGACTCTGATTGAGTGTTTTGTGGGATTTATAGCCGGAGGATTTCCGGAGCAGCAGAAACAGGCAGAGAGTTCTCGCATAGATCAGCAACTACTACTACGAGGTGAGTTACCTTCCAGTAGCGGTGGGTCTACGACCACAATGCCGACCCACTAGTAGGAGTCGTATGTTAGATGGATTGTCTTTGTGACATACATCTGTGTTTGTATTTGCTACTACCTAATATGTTATATGTTGGGAAATTCGAAATAGGGTTATGGGAAATCTGGATCACAAACAGGAATCGTGTAAACACTTTCCTTGTTTGATATTTCGACCCTATATGCCTTGGGTATCATGAAATCCAAACTGGGATAATTCCTGAAGCAACAATTCTGATTTTAGGCACAAAATCAGAATCAATTTTGATGAGATGAAGATGAAGAAGAAGTTTTCGTCGTGTTCTCTGTGTTTCAAAATATATACCGTTTTCCCTAACTTATCCAAACAACGGATAAATGAAAAACAATTTTCATCTTTCAAGAATTACAATTTAGTCCTTGTACTGTTCTTAAAACATTATTCTTGAAACACTTGTTAAGTCCATTACACTAAACTATATTTGGTGATAAAATCACCAACATTATATGCTAGCCTGATATGTTATGTGATAGTGGTAGAGTTCGGTTGTCAGGACCGAAGGGTAGGTCAGTAACCCCAGATATGTCTGACAATAGAATATGTTATGATTTATGCGATAGTAGTAGTAGGGGGTGAAGTAGTCCCCGAGGTTCGGTTGTTAGGACCGAAGGGTAGTCAGCACCCCATAATGGCTTGACACGGGTAGGACGGCACCCCAGAATGGCCGCATGGGTAGGTCGGCACCCCAGAATGGCCATACGGGTAGGTCGGGCACCCTAGAATTACCCGGCAGTATATATGTTATGTGGACGATGGGGGAACTCACTAAGCTTCGTGCTTACAGTGTACAATTTTGTTTCAGGTACCTCTTCAGCGAAGGGGAAGGAGCCAGTGCGGTAGCTGCACATCATACACACACGCGATGGATTTCCGCACTATGAGATTCTTGGGATTGTACTCTGACAGTATTATTATTTTTATGATTTGGTTTTCAGACATGCGATATGGTTTTTATGAAATGATATGATCGGATAATGTTTTCTTACAAATGTTTTACAAATCAATTAATCTAAAATGAAATTTTTGGACGTGAAAATTGGGTCGTTACATCAACTCTTTGAGTTACCTCCTAACTCGTCGAGTTCCTATGCTATTCAGACTCGTGATAAACCGAGTCAACTCGTCGAGTTCTACCTTGTATAGAATCGAGACATTTCCGGGCAACTCGTCGAGTACTTCCTTGAACTCGATGAGTTCCTTAGTCTTCTATACTCAAAGTGCCTTGACCAACTCACTGAGTCGTCTCCTAGACTCACTGGGTTGGTTCGAAGTCAGAAAAGTAGAGGGTTACGATGCAACTCGCCGAGTTGCATGAGCGACTCGTCGATTTCCCTTTAGTCCAAACTCATTCAGTCGATTCTAATTGAGTCCGATGCTTCTAGGCCACATATCTGGTCTCCTTAGGCTAGCATAACAAGTAAAGTTGCTAACTTTACGTGTATGCATAGTGTTATAAAGCTAGAAACACCAAACTAAGCTATAAAGACCTAGGGCATGGAATAGGGCCATGGCCAAATAAAGGTGGCAACTTTAAGCTTCTTGAGTTCATATGTGCCCAAATTTGAAGTCATTACTCCATAATGAACTCCAATTCCGAAAATGACTTTGAAATGGCCCAAAATTGACAGCTTGCAAGCCTAAATGAAGATCTAAGTGATAGAAAGCCAAGGTATAAGCTTTATACCTCAAATGAGTCCGAAATGTGGCTTGAACTCTGGATCTACTGACTTTCTCTTGAATCTCCAAGCTTTTCCTTCCTTCTTCGAGTTTCAAAATCATAAGAAAGCTCAAAACTCTTCAAAAATGGATCAGGGTTTCATAGATAGGGTTTGCGACAAAGGAGGCTGAAAATGAGGCCAATGGGTGGGGGTTAAGGAGCTTAAATAGGGTGCAAAAGCCCGAAATTGGGGATTCATCCTGGCAGCCCTACTCGTCGAGTCGAGGCTCTCGACTCGTCGAGTAGGTCACTTAAAACCCACGCATATCTTGCCCTCTACTTGACGAGTTAGGGCCACCAACTCGTCGAGTTGTCCTTCCAAAGTAAATAAACTAATGGGTTGAATGCATATCAGGAACCATGCATTACATCCTTAACGCAGACCGTCTGAAAAGCCACCAAATGTCATCAACCTCTTAGATTTAATGCCAAAGAGGCACCGATTTCTCAGATGTAGTCAGATCTAGGTGTGCTTGGTGCATTTTCAGATAAGTTATCATCTTTTATGATTCACGTATATATTTTTCTTTTGATGTTTGCTTATGAATTTTGAGATAATTTATGTATGTATTAAAATATAAATGAGTTGTTTATACACTGAAATATGAGTTTATACTTGTAAATAAGTTGTGAATGTATTGTATTAAACTGCGAATTTGTTGTGTTAAGCTGTAAATTTATTCACTGCTCAGTATAATAAATTCACAACTTAATAGATAAAAATGTCTCTAGATATGAACGTATAATTGTTGGTATTACGTTAAAAAATATAGATGTGCATATATAAATTTTGTGTATTAAACTATGAATTATTGAATTACGCTGTGCATTTTAAGTATTAAATTGTGAAATGATTGTATTAAGTTGTGAATTGGTTGGATTAAAATTTGAACTTTTTATGAATTTTATTTTTGCTTTTGAAATATGAGAAAAAAGAATCATTATACACATATGATTTTCTCTGATTGTAAGTAAATTATATAAAATTTAAATTGTGAATACTATGTAATTAAACTTTGAAAAAACACCAACCTCTAAATCTAAATATATAAATGTATGTTTGATGTTAAGAATATGACATTTTTATACACATATATGATTTTCTCAGATTGTAAATAAATTATATAAAATTTAAATTGTTAATATTATGTAAATTAAACTTTGAAAAAACACCAACCTCTAAATCTAAATATATAAATGTATGTTTTAAGTTAAGAATATGACATTTTTATATATTAAATTGTTAATTTTTTATATTAAGGTTTAATTTTATATATTAAACGATAATTAACTATATTAAGTTGTGAATTGACTGCATGTTGCTGCGATATTTTTTTATAATTTTTGTATTAAAATATGACTGATTTATGTAAAAAAATCTGCAATAATTTCTTGTGAATATATTTATTTTTGATGTTGTATAAGTATGTAAGAATACCTTAGTTTTTATAATGATTCTGCATTAATTTCAATATAGATTTTTTTTGACACGGCAAATCTAACCTACTCCTAAGCTACACCTTAAATCTACCTATATCCACGACGAGACTTGAACCCTCAACCTCAAGGAGGGAAGACAACACCGGATACCGCTGGGCTAGAAGCCCTTTGGTAACTTCAAAATAAATGTAGTATTTAATGTGTCATTGCCTGACTTTATACAAATCTCATTTGGAAGAAAGAATCGTTGCAATGTTGGCACAAGTAGTTGGTGGCGGCGTGTGGTGGTGGTAAAGTTTGGGTTTGACTTCTCTGAATTTGAGAATCAGTGTAAAATAAGTTCTATTAAGTTGTGAATTTTGTGTATTAAACTATAAATGGACATTATAAAATTGTATTTTCCATAAGTTTTGTGTTAAAATATGAATTTATACATGCATGAAAATATTAAACAAAAAAAATTACGATTTTGCCATTTTCTTACCAAAAAGACAAAAATCAGGATTTTAACATACTTGATAATATTCACAATATATATTCACTTATTAAATGAGGGTTCTTAATCTTTTGTGGTTCTCATTTGATTCACTCCCTATATATATATATATATATATATATATATATATATATATATATATATATATATATATATATATATATATATATAGGGCTAGGTTATAATGTGGATGGACAATTATTGTGCGGAGTTGAAACCTCAACCTCAAGGAGGGAAGGCAACACCGGATACCGCTGGGCTAGAATCCCTTTGGTAACTTCAAAATAAATGTAGTATTTAACGTGTCATTGCCTGACTTTATACATATCTCATTTGGAAGAAAGAATCGTTGCAATGTTGGCACAAGTTATTGGTGGCGGCGTGTGGTGGTGGTAAAGTTTGGGTTTGACTTCTTTGAATTCGAGAATCAGTGTAAAATAAGTTCTATTAAGTTGTGAATTTTGTGTATTAAACTATAAATGGACTGTATAAAATTGTATTTTCCGCGCAAGTGTTGCTGGGCTGCTATTGGATCCTTTTCCTCCACTAACCATTCCATTACAAAAGATTCCCTTGGTCCCCTCCATGACTCACATGATTTGAATTTGGCTAATCATCTTTTAGCTTCAAATATGGATGCTCCAAGCCCAAAATAAAAGTCCAAGTCCACTTCATCCAAGTCTTTAACTTTTTAAGCCCAAATCTCCTTTGGTGGATCTGCCAAGCGCAATAATGCATCGAAAAGCCCACTAAGCTCAACTCCAGTCAAACCGCAACCACAATGAGCTCCAAAACCCTGCAAAAATTCCTCATGCATAATAAAAAGTCCCCGATATGATCCATGATAAAGAAAATAAATAAAATACAATCCAAAACTAATAAAAAGAGCTAAAAATCTAAAATAAACTAATAAAAAGAAAGAAATAAAATAAGCTATCAGTAACATCCCAATGATGAGGTACTTTTAAGTTTGACCTATAATTGAATTATATTGCATTTTGGTCCATAAGTAAAAGAAAGAGTGCAAAAGGGCCCTTAGTGACATTTTTGTAATTTCGGACTTTGAGGAGTATGCTGAGCGTATGTGTGTACGCTAAGTGTACTAGGGCATGCCTTAGTACGCTGGGCGTACACCTCGTATGTAGGGTGTACGTGAACAACATGCAAACCCTAATTTTTAGGGTTTGCCTCATATTTAAACCTCCTTATAGCCTCACATCTCATTCTTATTTAGTCTTCTTCTGTGAAATCGACCGCCAAGCAAACCCTAATAGAAAGATAGCATTTTGGAGTGATTTGAAGTGTGCTTGAAGAAGAGGAGAGTGATTAGAAGTGTACTTTGGAGTGATTAGAAGTGTGCTTGAAGAAGAGGAGAGTGGTGTGGAGAGCTTGGAGTTTTTGGAAGCACTTTGGATCTGAACTTTTCTCCTTGTATGCAACCTCCAGGAGGGATAAAGCTTGCAACTTTATCACTCCATCTTGTAGATCTAGACTTTTGTTCTTTTAAGGGACTTTTTGGTCCCAAAATGATGATTCTTGAGCATGACATGTTCTTGACCCAATTACTCGTCCTTTCAGACCTTAGGGAGGGTCTTGAGTCATAAAAATGTGGTTTGGATGGTTAGTTTTGCTCCATGCTTTCTTTAGAAGGTCTTAATGCATTAAGATGTTGTACTTTGGGGTATTGGGAACTTAATCGACATGCAAAGTCATAAAGTTTGAAACTTTATGACTCTTTATGGTATTTTAGACTTAGATATCGAAGTTAGACGTGAGAGCTTAATGCATTATGCTCTTAATGTGTTTTTAGGAAGACTGGGCGTCCACGCGTAACCTGAGTACGCAGCGCGTACGTGGTCAACCTCCTCGATGGTGGTCAATGCTCGAGTACACCCAGCGTACGCGCTCTGAGTCGACTCGGGTGGGTTGACTCAGTTGACTTGTTGATTTTGACCAGTTTGACTTTGACTTTGACCAAGTTTGACCAAGGGGTATTTTGGGTATTTTGAATGGTGTTTGAGAATTGGTCATTTGGATGAATAGGTGATGGTTAGAACTGAGATTCGGAGTCGGGACCTCATCAACTATTGTTCAGACCGTGATGTGAGTTTTCTACACTGTACTCAAGGTTGTAGAACTCGTTAGCTGGTACCTGTTCAGCTGTCTACTGAGTAGCGAGTATTCAAGAGTACTCGGATTCAGTAATTCATGTAGAAATATTTTTAGGGAAGTTATATATGTTAAAATTGTTAGTTAAAATCATAAGTTGATTGAAATATATAACAAAATTAAACACATGTGAATACACAAAAACTGAAAAACACATAATGGTCTCACTTCGTGAATAATTACTGAAAATTTAAGATATATATGTAGTAATAATCACATGTGTGTGTGTTAAATAATAAATCATTAAGTATATTATACATATTAATGACCGAATTGACCGAGTTTTACAACACTGCTCAGTTCAGTAAGGGGCTGATCGGGGAGTACTCGGGATTCTGTAACTCGCCTCGGTAAAGGGCCGAGTAGCGAGTACTCGGAGGAGTAATCGGCCAACTCGACGAGTTTTACAACATTGGCTGTACTTACGGGTCGAAGGCACCAAGGCCGACCCAGTGGATTGATATCTTTCTATACATTGATATGATGAGTATGGGATAGATCCGTATGATTATATGCTAGTTGCTGATATACGTAGACCAGTAGATCTGCAGGATTACCTGTGATTTCTGACTGCATGATTATCTTTCTGTTGATTATGTTGATATATGTTATATGTCGACATATTGCGTTGGGTTGAGACTTTACTACTTTGTGCATGAGTCAACAGACTTGGGGTATTCGATTCTGATGACTGAATGGACCCGAGGGTAATCCAGTCCGATGACTGAGTGGGCCCGCTGTATATTGGTATTCCAGTCCAATGACTGAGTGGAGCTGTTGTATATTGGCAATCCAGTCCGATGACTAATCGGGCCAGTTGGGGGTAATCCTGCCCGATGGCTGTGGGCACGAGGGTATTCCAGTCCGATGACTGATTGAACCCGACATGCTTGTTCGTTTATTATAGGTGTTTCTGTGGTGGTACTTTGGGGGAACTCACTAAGCTTTGGCTTACGGTTTTTAGTTGTTGTTTCAGGTACTTCTGATGATCGCGGGAAAGCGAAGACGTGACCGCCCACATCCTTTGTTTAAGGTTTCTATGATCTTGGGATACTCTGTTATGGATAAACAATTTGGAAACAATGATTTTGTAAACATTTTATGACTATGGTTTGTTTTTAAAAGTTTAAATTTGTGGTGATTTTTGAGTCATTACAAGTTGGTATCAGAGCCTTGGTTTGAGTGAATTTGTAACATCTCAAAAATCACAGCAAATTTGAACTTTTAAAAATAACCCATAATCATAAAATGTTTACAAAATCATTGTTTCCAAATTGTTTATCCATATCAGAGTATAATCATAAAGCCATAGACAGAGGATGTGTAGGGTCACGCCTTCGCCTTCCCGCGATCATCTGAAGTACCTGAAACAACAACTAAAAACCTTAAGCCAAAGCTTAGTTAGTTCCCCCAAAGTAGCAGCACATACAACATGTCAAAGAACATCATGCATAACCGGCCCTTCAGCCTGACTGGACCGCCTCGCAGGGCCTACAACCTATCTGGACCGCTCCTGAGCCTTTGGCATGACTGGACCGCCTCGTAGGGCCTACAACCTATCTGGACCACTCGTCGGGCCTTCGGCCTGATTGGACCGCCTCGCAAGGTGTTCAGTCTATCAGGACCGACCTGGGTATCTTGGCCTTCAGCACAAAGCTGGACCGCCTCAACCCAACAAACCATAACATGTCGACATACACATAATAAGTAAACATATAATCAGGCATCATACAACATGGAAGATTCACAGATCACTACCGCATGCAAACATCCTATATACCAGGATACCGATCTAACATATCTCTACAACATAACAACATACTATCATGTAACAGGATATACAACCATTGGGCCGGTCTTGGTGCCTTCTGTTGAGTTTTGAGCATTCTAACACTCCTAAGTGTACATGCAACCCTAATAAACCTTGGATCTATGTTTGTCTATAATACATGCAAAATTTGTTTTCCAAGGTTTATAACTTATCTAGCATGGCATGGGGAACTTTGAAACATATAAGAACTAGATGAATTACATACCTTTGATTGTGAATTGATTCCTTAGGAGTTTGAGAGCCAAGCACCAATAATGTGAATGCCTTAAATGGAAATCATAAATCACCACAAACTTGGAAAACTTATGAGAGAGTATACTTATGCACTAGAAATCAGCCACCTTTCCTCACACACACTAGGGTGTCATTTCATGCATCATAAGCTTGTTTATATAGTGTACATGATTAGGGTAAACCCTAATAATCCATGTCTTTTCCTTTCCAAGGATCCATGGGTTAAAAGCTCCATGGATCATCCATGGACTCCCATATAAGCTTAGCCCATTACCATAATGAGTGTTAGCCCACACTATATAAATATAATAGCCCATGTTTAATTAGTCACCTTTTGATCACTAAATTAATTCATAATTAATTTAAGACCAATACTAATTAAATAATACAATTTCATATTAATATATTATAACTTATAATATATTAATAAATCATAAATATACTACTCTCATAAAATTATCCATGTAAATAGTTCGGGTGAAGTGCAACCCAAATGGACCATGCCGAGTCGGGTCAAGTATATACCAAATAAGTTATGGACTTAGACACCTTATCCAACAGTCTCCCACTTGGATAAGTCTTATAACTGTATTTGCTTATATTACTTCAGGAACTAACCGGCAATCGTAGCTCTCGAAAACTCTGTTGAAATATGAAGCGCCATTTTAGATAAGTGATCATATAATCCTCTGTTCTCATGATATCAACCGGACAAATACATGGAACAATGTCTTACTTATTGTCCAGCAGTTTGTTTCCCGATTTCCGATTTGTTTGACAAAGAACTAAATTGAACACATCAATTAGGTTCTGACCTGGCCCGGTACATAGGTCAAAACAAAATCATCGAGGGGCCCAAATATCGCTTCTATTTCTAGAAGGAACAGATAAACTTCGACTCATATGCTTGTTCTACTACTTGTTGAATTGTACACAAAGGCACGTTTTATAACATCAAGTTATTGATGCGTTTTCGTGCAATCAATGTACAACCAACTCATAGGTAACAACTCATATCTCTAGGTTTGAAGACTTATATGATATTACCGTCTCACGATCACTCGAGATAAATTCCATGAAGTGATACAAGTGAGCGTGGGTTGATTCCAAAACTCATAACTTATGAGCACTCATGAATGTTGTAGCAACCATTGCTATGGCTAAACACTTTTAGTCATCTATAAGCCCAATTCATGACAATCTTGATTCATACCTACTTCCGATGTATGACCGATTGTGGAGAGTTTGAATTTATAATTCTGGAAGTCAAAACATGCAAAGCTGAAACAATAGTAAATAATTGACAATGATAGCAACACCTTACTCATAAATAAATCACAACTTTTATTCATCATCAAACGTCAATTACATGTTACAAGTCTCAGTAATAACTATCTAATCTGTAAAACTAATATCGTCCCTCAGCCCGATGCGCCTCGCATGCTGCAAATGCTTAACCCTCGTCAGTCCCTTCGTAAGGGGATCCGCAGGGTTCTCATCCGACAATACCCTCTTTGCCACGAGGAGTCCTTCTTCTATCTTGTGTCTTATGAAGTGATATTTTCTGTCAATGTGTCAGGATCTGCCATGATCTCTTGGTTCCTTGGCTAAGGAAACCGCACTATTGCTATCACAGAAAATCTCCACAGGCTCCTTAATAGCTGGTACAACTCCAAGGTCTCTGATGAAGTTCTTCAGCCATATCGCCTCCTTCGCTGCTTCACTCGCTGCTATGTACTCTGATTCAGAGGTCGAATCAGCCACCGTCTCCTGCTTGGAACTCTTCCAAGTGATTGCCCCTCCATCTAGGGTAAAGACCCAGCCCCACTGAGAGCGGAAGTTATCCCTATCAGTCTGAAAACTAGCATCACTATACCCTACTATTCTCAAGTCATCACTCCCACCAAGGATAATGATCCAATCCTTAGCCCTCCACAGATAGTTGAGAATATTCTTTACTGCGGTCCAATGAGCCTTGCCAGGGTTCCCCTGATATCTGCTGACCATGCTCAAAGCAAAGGCCACATCAGGGCAGGTACAAGTCATAGCATACATGATCGAGCAAACAGCGGAAGCATATGGTAATCGACTCATCTCAGCTATCTCAGCCTCTGTACTCGGACTCTGAGTCTTACTCAGCTTGGCATTGCTTTGGATAGGTAACTCTTCTTTCTTGGAATTCTGCATGTTGAACCTTTTCAACACCTTATCCAAGTAAGTACTCTGACTAAGTCCAATTAGTCTTTTACTCCTTTCTCTTAATATCCTTATCCCTAGGATATAGGCAGCTTTCCCAAGGTCCTTCATAGCAAAGCACTTCCCAAGCCAGGACTTAACCTCCTACAAGGTTGGGATGTCATTTCCTATGAGTAGTATGTCATCCACATACAGCACCAAAAAGCTAACTATACTCCCACTAGCTCTGACATACACGCAAGACTCATCTTCACTTCTCGAGAAGCCAAACTCTTTGACCTTTTCATCGAAACAAAGATTCCAACTGCGAGATGCTTGTTTCAAACCATAAATGGATTTCTCAAGCTTGCACACTCTATTAGGATACTCTACACTGACAAAACCCTCTGGCTGATTCATGTACACATCCTCAGCCAACTTTCCATTAAAAAAATCGGTTTTGACATCCATTTGCCATATTTCATAATCATGAAATGCGGAAATGGCCAGCATAACCCTAATAGACTTGATCTTTGCCACTGGTGAGAAGGTTTCATCATAATCAATACCCTGAGTCTGAGTAAAACCCTTCGCAACCAGTCGAGCCTTATAAGTGTGCACTTTACCTTCCATTTCGGTCTTCTTCTTGAAGATCCATTTCCACCCGACTGTTTTACGGCATGGTACATTGTCAACCAAGTTCCAAACTTGATTGTCATACATGGACTGTATCTCGCTGTCCATAGCCTCCTTCCATTTAGCAGACTCCGGGCCTGCCATGGCTTCTTTAACACTGTTAGGTTCATCCAGATTTACCAGTGAACTATCACTGATAAATGTATCACCTTCCGTAGTAATATGAAATCCATAATAAAACTCAGGTGTGTTCCTAACCCTTGTGGAACGCCTCGGAGGTACAGACTCGTCAGCTGGCTCAACAGGAGTTTCCTCCTCAGGTTGATTGCTAATGTCTGAGGTTCCTTCACTAATTGACTCTTGAATTTCTTCAAGGTCAATTTGCCTCCCACTGTCTCCTTGGTTTATAAATTCTCTCTCACGAAAGACCCCTCTCCTAGCCACAAAGACCACATTCTCACTGGGTCTGTAGAAGAGGTAACCGAAGGATTTCTGTGGGTAGCCGATGAAAATACACCTTTCGCTTCGGGGTTTGAGCTTATCATGAGTCTCGCGCTTCATGAAAGCCTTGCAACCCCAAATCTTGATGTGGTCCAAGTTGGGAACTTTCCCAGTCCACATCTCATGAGGTGTTTTGGCAACCTTCTTTGTAGGTACTAGATTAAGGATATGGGTGGCAGTCTCTAAGGCATACCCCTAAAAAGAGATTGGTAGCGAAGCTCGACTCATCATAGAGCGAACCATGTCCAACAAGGTTCGATTACACCTCTCAGCCACACCATTCAGCTGTGGTGTCCTGGGAGGTGTCAATTGTGAGACAATCCCACACTCCTTAAGATAGTCGAGGAACTCAGTACTAAGATACTCACCACCTCGATCGGATCGAAGCATCTTAATGTTCATGCCCAATTTATTTTCTACTTCCTGTTTAAACTCTTTAAACCTATTAAAGGTTTCCAACTTATGTTTGATTAAGTAGACATAACCATATCTACTAAAATCATCAATAAAAGTCACATAATAGCGATTAGCATCCCTTGTGGCGGTTTTGAATGGTCCACATACATCAGTATATATAAGGTCCAATAAATCCTCACCCCTTGCACAAGTACCAGTGAAGGGTGATTTTTTCATTTTTCCAAGAAGACAAGATTCACAACTGTCATCCGACTTTAGGTCGAACGATTCCAAGACTCCATCCTTTTGGAGTTGGCCTATGCGTTTCTTGCTTACATGTCCAAGACGACAATGCCATAATGATTCTTTATCTAAGCTAGTAGAAGAATCAATATACAACACATTATTTCCTAAGTTATCTACAACCGACACAGTTTCATACATGCCATCACAAGGTAATGCTTTAAAATAAAAAACATTAATAAAGAAAGCATTAATACCACCAAATTCATTATCAAACGAAAAGGTAAAACCTTGTTTGTACAAACCATGAAAAGAAATAATGTTTCTTGCCATTTCTGGCGAGTACACACATTTATTCAAATCTATTTTTAACCCATTATTCAGCAACAAAGTATAAACTCCAATCTTGGAAACAGGTGAAGCCTTCCTATTCGCCATGATCAGGTTTATCTTCCCGTGCTCCACATCCTCACTTCTTCTTAGGCCTTGCAAATTTGAACATATATGAATACCACATCCTGTATCAAGCACCCAAGAGTTAGAACATGGTGAGTTATTACACAATATTGTATAAATACCTGCATGGGTGGGTTTTACTTTCCCATCCTTGACATCCTGCAAGTACTTAGGGCAGTTTCGCTTCCAGTGCCCCTTGTTCTGACAGTAGAAGCAATCAGCATCCTTAGGGATGGCAGAAGGAGTGACAGAACCACTTTTGGTTCCAGATGAGGAGCTTTCAAGAGACTTTCCCTTGGTACCCTTCGAAGGGGTCTTCCTCTTCTTACCTTTGCCTTGCCTAATAGCCAAAACAGGGGTAGTTGTAGGAGTAGGAGTAGAAGTAACAACCAATTTACCTTTAAGACCGGTTTCATCGGTCTTTAAGAGTCCATGAAGTTTGCTGAGAGTAACTTCCTCCTTGTTCATGTGATATGTCATACGAAATTGGTCATAACAAGAAGGTAAGGAGTGCAAAATGATATCAATTGCCAACTCCTCAGGGAAGTTCACATCCAGCTTCAGCAAACGGCCCACATACCTTTGCATCTTTTGCATGTGGCCCGTGATGGATTCACCATCCTTCATTTGGGTTGTTATCATGGAGGAGATTATTTCATACCGCTCCTGACGAGCACTCTGATGGTATCTTTCCATCAGGTCTTGGTGCATCTCAAAAGGGTAGAAGTCCTCATAGGACTTTTGGAGCTCGGCTGTCATCGTGGCCATCATGATGCATGCCACCTTGGTGGCATCTCTCTCATGTGTCCTGAATTCAACGATCTCCTCAGGAGTAGCAATGGACTCATCAAGCTCCTTCAACTCCTTATCGAGGACATATTCCTTATCCTCGTAACGAGTAACCATCCTGATGTTCCGGATCCAATCCATGAAGTTGGAACCATTAAAGATGACTCTCCCATAAAGATTCATGAGAGAGAAAGATCCAGTAGGGTTAGAGCCCGAAGCATTGTTGTTGGAAGACATCTGAAAAGAAGAAAAACAAGTTTAGATTAGATTATAGAGTCCTTAATAAGACACCCAAATGTAATATTAAGGCTAACCCAAAACAATATAATATAACTTAGAAGAGGGATGCCGTAATCTAAGCTATAATATATTTGAAGGTAGGTGAATGACGATTCACCAATTTCCACCATGAAAAACGAAATGAATTATTAGGTTTTAATTGGATTTGAAATTCCTATATTCTTTTGAGATTCATTGAACTTTTCAATGGCATGTTTCAATCTCGATTGTGCCCTTCAAGTTTTGTGACTGGGATGCCGAGGATCACAAAACAAGGTGTGAATAACCATACCAATTCACTTGGTACCCTTAATATTATCACCTAATCAATGTGCCGGTTAACCACACGCGCTCCACCGATCTATGAAAAACATTAAGTCACCCTTCGTGATCCTTACTAGTCCAAGTTAGTGTGCCGGTTAACCACACACGCTCCACCAACGACTTGGTAAGGTACAAAGTGTGAATTCCATGGGTTAGCACCATGTTCACATTTTTCCTAAAGTAACTAAGATTGGGAATTAAAAAATATTTAGTTACTTTATAATAATCATTATACTTTTAATGAGAATTTAAATTCATTGTCCTACCCGTTCGGCTAACGACCCTCCACCGATCAAGGAAGCGGTGGGTGAGAGTGGACACCCATTAAGCTGCCATTTTATAGGCAACAACCTTATACCCCCCTTATAGACCGGCTTCGTGAATGAGGTTTACTAACGGTAAAACGACTTGATCTTATACATATATATAATAATTAACCATTAATGTTATAAATAGTATAAGGGTTGAATTTTAACTTTTAAAACTCTAAGGGTTGGAATTTAAAGAATATTAAGTGTGTGTAACTTTACAAATTCCAAAACTTGAGGGCAAGTTTTGAAACTTTTCAAAACTTTTCATTTCATAACTTATGAGTTAATGGTTCATAAAAATGAAGACTCTTCATTTTTATGTAACTTATGTGTTTAAATGCGTGTTTAAAAGAAAGTGACCTTTGGATATCCATAACTTGAGGACAAATTATGGACTCCATTAAAACACATAAATGATCAAGAAGTAATGATAAACAATTCAGCAAATAATTCCTATCATTTTTCTAAACTCATAAGAACATGAACATGATCATCAAAATTTCAAGAATTATATGAACACATAAAATCATGGAATTTTGATATAAGCCATTGTAAATGGATTAGCACAAACATTACACCATCTAAAACAAGTTTTAAAACACCAAAACAGTTTAGGGTAATGTTTCTAGTCCATTTCCAGCAGCAAAAGTCGAAAATCTGATGTCAGTTCATTCTACTCGTCGAGTGCACGAACCTACTCGACGAGTAGGACGAATTTTCACTTGGACTCGTCGAGTCCCCCCATGGAATCGGCGAGTCCTCTGATCAGACAACAAACAGTTTTGATTTTTAACATAATTTTGCATCAAGTATCAACAAACAAGCCTAGTCTCTGATACCACTGTTGGGTTTTGAGCATTCTAACACTCCTAAGTGTACATGCAACCCTAATAAACCTTGGATCTATGTTTGTCTATAATACATGCAAAATTTGTTTTCCAAGGTTTATGTGACAACCCGAAATTTCTAACTTATACATTCTTCATTTTTATCAAAATTAGCCTCGTTTTGCTGTTTTATAATGAAGTTCTGGGTCTATAGGAGTGCTTGAGACTTAGTATAATCAAGATATGAATCGTAGAATGGGTTAGTATGTGTGTAGCATCACAAAATCGGGCCAAACACACCAAACAAGGTGTGTGCGGCCGCACACCCATCCCCAGCCGCACACTCTCCCATATATATATACTACACTTGTCATTTTTGAACACTTTCTCACTTCTTCAAAGCTAGAACACGTTTTCTCTCAAGTACCATCCAAAGTTTCACTCCAATCTTCAATCAAGTGAGTGATTCATCCTTTGTTTAGTTAATATGTGACCTTAACTAGCCTTTCCCTTTGCCTTGATCCATGAAAACATCCATTTTTAGTCAAGAACACCAAGAACACGAAGAACACCAAGAACACACACTAGTTTTGGACCTTAATCACCCTTTCAAGCCTCTATAACGTGTATACACTTATCATAACTTGTTATATGCTAAGAACACTTGATGATATGCTAGAAAAACATGATTTTATCATGTTCATAAAGGGTGTGCGGCCGCACACATCATGCTGGCCGCACACACCCTTTTTAGGTCCAAAAATGGTAATAAACTTCATATAAGGCTAAAGCATGAAGTAAGAAACCTTCCTAGATGAGTCCTAAAGCCTTAAAATACATTTTGGCACATTCCATAGGGAGTGTGCGGCTGCACACACCCCCTGGCCGCACACCCTGGCCGCACACACACAAATGGTGTGTATTTCGACCATACACTCCCTTGTATAGCCATATACCCCTTATATACAATCATATATGGTTGTAACACTTCAAAATAAGTGTTTACTAGCCCCTAAGGTGGTTTCAATTCAATAATTAGTTGTTATAAACACTAATTATATTCATATATGTATCATTATATGTTAAATAGGATCCGCGTGTGTGCTCAAGTCTTCACTTGACACTTAGCATTCTATACAGTCCGTTCAGCCAAACCACTCACTACAGGTGAGTTCATACCCCCTTAATTAACCTCTTAAATGTTTTTAAATGTTTCTAAATGCTTTATGGGGGAGGGGGATACAAGTTGAATCATGCTAATTGTTATATCAATCATGTGATTAAATAACTAGCATGCAAATGGATTTACTATACGTTAACTGTTTTACCAAACATATTTCTTCAAATGACTTTCCTAAATGTTTCTACATGTTTAAAACTCTTTATCAAACTGTCTTACATACTGAATGTTTCTTTTCAAACTCTGTTACAATTGTGTTTCAAATAAAGGTTTCCTTATAACTGTTCTTATCAAACAAACTGCTTTCAAACCGTTTTACAAACTGACATCAAGTCATCCTTTCTTAGTTACTAAACTTTTCAATGGTTTTACAAAACTTCTTTTATACTTTTATATTGTCAAATGCATGCCTATATATGTATAGTTATATAAGTAATGATTAAAGGACTTAGGAAGGCTAGTTCGCTTTATCTCTTTTTCCTCGTTGGGATGTGGCTTTAGGGCATCGGTTATCCGTCCGAAGGTCGTCTAAATATTAGTTATATATTATGTGTACATATATAGACATAAAAGTTCTACTAGTCAATTCAATACCCTTGGGTAGCAAGGGTATACGTTCATGTTCATAGGTACAAGCCATATTACTAGTAAACTACAATAGGCGTAGTTTAGGAAGTTACTAATACTATTACTAGAACAATAAATCACACAAGAGTCAGTTCATTCATGAGTTTATATTAATTCATTACATGCTACATGTATACGTTTACATAGATACGCTTACATAGATACGCTTACATAGATACGCTTACATGAATACACTTACATAAATACGATTACAATACACGATAACATAACAGACATAACAAGGTGCTATAGCATGGAACAAGTTCAGGATCTAGCTATACCAATGAATCACAATGCATTGTGATCGTTATATTGGGTATACATGATCATAGTAATGTGGATGTTCGCGGCTTGCAATCATTGCAGGGGTCGCGTTTGGTTCCCATAATCTCTTGACAGGGAGCGTTTAGCATGGGATCTAGCCATCTCATTATGCCTTAACCCTCAATTAAGGCAAAATAGTACAAAGGTAGTCACTTATTACAAATACTACAGTACTTATGACAATTACAAAAGGATATAAAACTCCTGTTAATAGATATTAATACCTTTACTATGTGTCATATTCACATGATCGATGAGGTAGATTAGAATAATAATAATAATAGTCGTACAGTCGGGTCTTGGTAGAAGGCTACTTTCCAAACAGTCGGGTCTTGGTAGAAGGCTACTTTCAAAACAATTAGGTCTTGGTAGAAGATTACTTTTTATACTAGTAGGAAATATGGGATTTTCTAGGGTTTTCAAACGTTTACAATTACTTACAAACATTTCATACTTATACAAACTTTTCTTCAAACATTTACAAGTCTTTCCTTTACAATTTTTACAAGACAAAGACACATAAATACTTATGAATTCACCAGCTTTAAAGCTGATACTCCCTTTCAAAATAACTTGTATCCTCAGGTCAACAGTAGACAGGTACCGATGCAAGGTTTAGAGAAGATGGAGCTCGTTCAAAACTCATCTTTCATTTTGATTTATACTTTAGTGTCTATTAAACATGTCAGAACACACTTGTATTAAAATTATATTATTAATGCAATGGATGATGTTGTTACTTGTTACTACTATTCATTGTTGTGATACTGTACATGACATCCTCCGCCCCAGAACGCTTCCGCCGTTCTACGGTTTTGGGGTGTGACAGATTGGTATCAGAGCATTGTTTATAGTGAATTGAGTATATCAACCCATAAAAGATATACTAACTATAAATACAAAGGGATTAAAAATACTCTGACCAAGAGTTTATACTTTTAAATAATAAAATATTTAACTAAGTATACGTGCCTGCATTCATACTAAAATCCGTGTCACAATGACAAGAACAAAAGTATTACGATTGTTGAAAATCACAGGTAAGCTCGGGGATGTATGGTGAGTCCTGGGAGTGGCATAGCCTGATCAACTATGCTGGTCCGAGGAGTGATTAGCACATGCCCAAGAATGGTTGTGATATGTCAACAAGTCTAAAAACTTACCAACATTACCACAATGAGAACATTATAACAGAACCTAAGTCTAAAATACTATGGGAGTATTTTGTGTTACTATAATTACTTACTTGAGAACTAAAAGTAATCTTCATTACGAAGTTGATAGTTGCTAAGTGGATACACTAAGGTTATATGTAACTAGGATGTCATAGACTTAGAATCTGTGAAAATTTTTCTTTACCCCGGTTCCTTGCGAATTTGGAGTTAAGGTCACTTATTCTAAGGCCTATCCTGTTTTGATTACATATAACTGGTATGCACTTTACAAATAGTGATGTAACTAATGAAGATTATCTAATAATTATCTAGATAGTTCGTCTAATAATTATTTTCTTACCCTAATTCTCGCGTAGATAACATGGCTGGACTCCATCCCCACGGCAACCCGTACCTTCCGAATGAAGGCAATGCTGGATGGTTTGGAGAAGAACCCGAGAATGATCATCCAATCCCTTTGAATGATCACCATGCTGAAGACCCTTCAGATGATGATAACTCCGAACCCGAGGTTGAGAACCTACCCCTGGTAGCTCCCATTCCAAATCCTAAACCTCGTCCGGCTTTTCATGGCCCGACGCCTCCTTGGGTAGAATGCTTGGAAACATGGAGCGAAGATCAAGATCAACCTATGCCGTTTAATGGAGACCGAAGCTTCTACAACATAAACGAAGGGAGCTCAGCAGACAGAGTTCTACCAATCCTGATCCGTAGAGTTGCCCGAAACGAAATTCAGGGCAGGACGGCTCTCCAACGTATCGAAGAGGTTAATGCCAATGCAAGAATGCATACCGTTCGCACCAATCGCCTTGATCACACAAGTGAGAGATCTGAGAGAAACCATGAGACCCTGCTACAAGCACTAGCTGAAACCCGAGCCGAAGTCATAGAGCTCCGAGTATGCCAGAGGGTGTACGAAAGACACCTGCTTGACATGGAACGTACCCTGGCTGAACTAAGAGTTCACCAGAGGGATGAACGTCACCAATAGGAGATGCTTTATCTTCCTTCCTTGTTAAAGGAATCGTTTTCCTGTCTATGTCCTATGTGGCATTTTTCTATGAAACTACCTTGTACTGTAAGTACTTTAGTTAGGTCTTTATGCTGTCAAAGACTTTTCTACTCCAGATGTGATGTAAGACCTACTACAAGGTCAATTTTCCCGAACTTATTACATCTTAAACATCGATGATATTGACAGTCGACTAACTTCTGAGTCATTCTCTGTTCAAATACTTTCATCATACCTTCATTGGAGTCTATCTGAAACTTGATTTAGTCAAGTCTTTGGACTATAGTAATTTAACTCCGGGATCATTTTCAAGCCTCTTTCAAAGGTTGGATCATATTATCCACCAACCAATAATACCTCGGCTTGAACGACAAAACGTCTTGAGACCATTCTACGAACTTACTTTTACTCTGTACTAGGACTGCATCATAGGGATGCAGGTCAAACCCCCGAGAACATACTTCTACTCTTTACATGAACGATCGAAATATATCTAGGGTCAACCTTAATTGCTCACAAACTCCTTATCTTTCGTGTTACAGAATCATGTCGTCATCCGGAAATAGTCAGCCGAACAATGAAACCCCTGCCTTTCCTATGGACGCCGCTACTTTCCAAGCCGCAGTTACCGCTGCCGTGACGGCTGCCGTGGCAGCTGTCCTTACAAACCACAACGCTAACAACGCAAACAAGACTGACAAAGGAATTGACAATTCCGATCGTGGTAACGATCCGACAAATCAACAAATAGTAACAGTCGCCAACACCCAAAACAACAACTCAGAGTTCAAGAAACGGAAGCGTCAAGCCCAAACAGAACGCAAGCGATTTCCAAAGCTTGCCTTGCGACAACAACCAGTGGCGACTCCTGCCATCTCAGCACCGGGCAATCGTTATGAGGGAACGCTGCCGAAGTGTAGCAAGTGTAACTATCATCATAACGGAGCTTGCCGAGTATTACAATGCAACAATTGCAACAAGATGGGACACATTGCCCGTTTCTGTGGAACCACCCCCTCCACTAGAGCCAGCCAGGGCTGCTATAATTGTGGTGAGACTGGACACTATAAAAGGAATTGTCCAAAAAGGAAGAAAAACAAAAGCACCCACGTCCACGTAATTCCGACTCGACACTTCACTTCCACCACCGCTGTTGGTACTATTCAGATATGTTACAAATGCGGTGAGATTGGACACCTCGAAAAGGATTGTCCAATAACGAAGAACTCCGGCGTAGACGGCAGAATACTAAGGATCACTGCCGCAGGAGAGACTACTCCGGACCCTCGTTAAATTATCTAAGGCGTTCGTTGTAACAGACTCATAAACCGTTTAAAACTAGTGTAACTTGAGTCTTATCTTTTGCGAGATCCCGTCAGTTAAGGGACCCTCGTGCTGCGTATACTTGCATTTTGTAGTATACCTTGTTCGCAACAGCATTCCTGTAATTACTCTAAAGTACTGTAACTCTGTTAAAAATTGCACTGTTGTGTTTGGTCTGTAACGCCTATATATTCAAATCTAATGTCTTTTACTTCCGAGTAAGTCCGATATTGTCATGCAACTTGAGTCAATTCGATCCTCGCAATACCAGTTACGTGCGCACATCTCTCTCTCCGAAATCGCCTTTCTAGCGAAGCCGTCATTCCAGAACTCCGAAGTACTCATGCATGGAATACCTCATGTTTCTTATCCTTTCCGAAGAAATCTCAGCAAACCTCCCCGAAGTACCACTCGTACAGTACGCCAAGTTCAATCCAAAGACCCATACGGTTGATCTATCGCTGAAGAATGTATACATAGGGGTGGTATATAATCAAGGTTCTACAGGTTTAGAATTGATGATTCCACTTTAACTTCTTTTCCTCGTTGGGATGTGGGCTTAAAGAAGAATAATTTATTCGACTACCTTTTCAATCTTAATTATATACGACTCGTATACACAAGACTGTGATTGATGAACCCTGTATGACATTTAATATGAACTTCAGGACGGAGACTGCCCAAGACTACGAGTGATCGCATCGTCATGCGAACAAACTTAGAACCCCATACGACTCCTGTAATCAGATCGCCCTACGGTCTAACACCCACGGAGATACAAGAACCGTCCGGGCAACTTAACGAACTACTCAACAATGGAATGAAAAGACCAAGCTTCTCACCCTGTAGGGCTCCGGTCTTGTTCTTCGAGAGGAAAGACGAATTGTTTCGTAGGCCCATCGACTTCAGAGACCTCGACAGGACTTCCATTAGAAATCATTACCCACTGCCTCGCATAGATGAACTGGTTGACCAACCGCAAGGAACGAAGTGCATTCCAGAAATGGACCTAAGACCCGAATATCACCAGTTACGAGTGTTAGTGAAGGATGTCCCAAGGACAATCTTCCAAACTCGATGCGGGCGCTACGAGTCCGTAGTGATATCTTTCGGATAGGACCAATACGCCGTAGTATTCATGAACTAAATGAATAGGGTACGCCATTCTTACTAGGATCAGTTCGTCATTGTCCTTGTAAATGACTTACTTATCTACTCACGTAGTAAGAGAGGGCAAAGAAACACCAACAACTTAACCTACACCGCGAACTCAGTAACGTACGTTTTACCCTCCACGTCTCGAACTTGAAAAAGTATCCGTCCGACGAGACTCTTGTAATCCCACTCGACGAGATCGGGCCCAACGAGAGCCTCACCTTCGTGGAAGAACCGTAGTGAACATGGACCGAAAGGTCATGCGAACGATTCATAGCCGTTTCCCATTGGTGAAGGTTCGCTGGAATGGGTTAGTATGTGTGTAGCATCACAAAATCGGGCCAAACACACCAAACAAGGTGTGTGCGGCCGCACACCCATCCCCAGCCGCACACTCTCCCATATATATACTACACTTGTCATTTTTGAACACTTTCTCACTTCTTCAAAGCTAGAACACGTTTTCTCTCAAGTACCATCCAAAGTTTCACTCCAATCTTCAATCAAGTGAGTGATTCATCCTTTGTTTAGTTAATATGTGACCTTAACTAGCCTTTCCCCTTGCCTTGATCCATGAAAACATCCATTTTTAGTCAAGAACACCAAGAACACGAAGAACACACACTAGTTTTGGACCTTAATCACCCTTTCAAGCCTCTATAACGTGTATACACTTATCATAACTTGTTATATGCTAAGAACACTTGATGATATGCTAGAAAAACATGATTTTATCATGTTCATAAAGGGTGTGCGGCTGCACACATCATGCTGGCCGCACACACCCTTTTTAGGTCCAAAAATGGTAATAAACTTCATATAAGGCTAAAGCATGAAGTAAGAAACCTTCCTAGATGAGTCCTAAAGCCTTAAAATACATTTTGGCACATTCCATAGGGAGTGTGTGGCTGCACACGCCCCCTGGCCGCACACTCTGGCCGCACACACACAAATGGTGTGTATTTCGACCATACACTCCCTTGTATAGCCATATACCCCTTATATACAATCATATATGGTTGTAACACTTCAAAATAAGTGTTTACTAGCCCCTAAGGTGGTTTCAATTCAATAATTAGTTGTTATAAACACTAATTATATTCATATATGTATCATTATATGTTAAATAGGATCCGTGTGTGTGCTCAAGTCTTCACTTGACACTTAGCATTCTATACAGTCCGTTCAGCCAAACCACTCACTACAGGTGAGTTCATACCCCCTTAATTAACCTCTTAAATGTTTTTAAATGTTTATAAATGCTTTATGGGGGGGGGGATACAAGTTGAATCATGCTAATTGTTATATCAATCATGTGATTAAATAACTAGCATGCAAATGGATTTACTATACGTTAATTGTTTTACCAAACAGATTTCTTCAAATGACTTTCCTAAACGTTTCTACATGTTTAAAACTCTTTATCAAACTGTCTTACATACTGAATGTTTCTTTTCAAACTCTGTTACAATTGTGTTTCAAACAAAGGTTTCCTTATAATTGTTCTTATCAAACAAACTGCTTTCAAACCGTTTTACAAACTGACATCAAGTCATCCTTTCTTAGTTGCTAAACTTTTCAATGGTTTTACAAAACTTCTTTTATACTTTTATATTGTCAAATGCATGCCTATATATGTATAGTTATATAAGTAATGATTAAAGGACTTAGGAAGGCTAGTTCGCTTTATCTCCTTTTCCTCGTTGGGATGTGGCTTTAGGGCATCGGTTATCCGTCCGAAGGTCGTCTAAATATTAGTTATATATTATGTGTACATATATAGACATAAAAGTTCTATCAGTCAATTCAATACCCTTGGGTAGCAAGGGTATACGTTCATGTTCATAGATACAAGCCATATTACTAGTAAACTACAATAGGCGTAGTTTAGGAAGTTACTAATACTATTACTAGAACAATAAATCACACAAGAATCAGTTCATTCATGAGTTTATACTAATCATTACATGCTACATGTATACGTTTACATAGATACGCTTACATAGATACGCTTACATGAATACACTTACATAAATACGATTACAATAAACGATAACATAACAGACATAACAAGGTGCTATAGCATGGAACAAGTTCAGGATCTAGCTATACCAATGAATCACAATGCATTGTGATAGTTATATTGGGTATACATGATCATAGTAATGTGGATGTTCGCGGCTTGCAATCATTGCAGGGGTCGCTTTTGGTTCCTATAATCTCTTGACAGGGAGCGTTTAGCATGGGATCTAGCCATCACATTATGCCTTAACCCTCAATTAAGGCAAAATAGTACAAAGGTAGTCACTTATTACAAATACTACAGTACTTACGACAATTACAAAAGGATATAAAACTCCCGTTAATAGATTATTAATACCTTTACTAGGTGGCATATTCACATGATCGATGAGGTAGATTAGAATAATAATAATAATAGTCGTACAGTCGGGTCTTGGTAGAAGGCTACTTTCCAAACAGTCGGGTCTTGGTAGAAGGCTACTTTCAAAACAATTAGGTCTTGGTAGAAGATTACTTTTTATACTAGTAGGAAATATGGGATTTTCTAGGGTTTTCAAACGTTTACAATTACTTACAAACATTTCATACTTATACAAACTTTTCTTCAAACATTTACAAGTCTTTCCTTTACAATTTTTACAAGACAAAGACACATAAATACTTATGAATTCACCAGCTTTAAAGCTGATACTCCTTTTCAAAATAACTTGTATCCTCAGGTCAACAGTAGACAGGTACCGATGCAAGGTTTAGAGAAGATGGAGCTCGTTCAAAACTCATCTTTCATTTTGATTTATACTTTAGTGTCTATTAAACATGTCAGAACACACTTGTATTAAAATTATATTATTAATGCAATGGATGATGTTGTTACTTGTTTACTACTATTCATTGTTGTGATACTGTACATGACATCCTCCGCCCCAGAACGTTTCCGCCGTTCTATGGTTTTGGGGTGTGACAGTTTATAACTTATCTAGCATGGCATGGGGAACTTTTAAACATAAAAGAACTAGATGAATTACATACCTTTGATTGTGAATTGATTCCTTAGGAGTTTGAGAGCCAAGCACCAATAATGTGAATGCCTCAAATGGAAATCACAAATCACCACAAACTTGGAAAACTTATGAGAGAGTATACTTATGCACTAGAAATCGGCCACCTTTTCTCACACACACTAGGGTGTCATTTCATGCATCATAAGCTTGTTTATATAGTGTACATGATTAGGGTAAACCCTAATAACTCATGTCTTTTCCTTCCCAAGGATCCATGGGTTAAAAGCTCCATGGATCATCCATGGACTCCCATATAAGCTTAGCCCATTACCATAATGAGTGTTAGCCCACACTATATAAATATAATAGCCCATGTTTAATTAGTCACCTTTTGATCACTAAATTAATTCATAATTAATTTAAGACCAATACTAATTAAATAATACAATTTCATATTAATATATTATAACTTATAATATATTAATAAATCATAAATATACTACTCTCATAAAATTATCCATGTAAATAGTTCGGGTGAAGTGCAACCCAAATGGACCATGCCGATTCGGGTCAAGTATATACCAAATAAGTAATGGTCGGCATAGCTCTTCTGCCAAATCTAAGCGGTCTGCAGTCTCTGCCTGATCTACTGCTTTGTGCATGAGTCAACAGACTTGGGGTATTCGATTCTGATGACTGAATGGACCCGAGGGTAATCCAGTCCGATGACTGAGTGGGCCCGCTGTATATTGGTATTCCAGTCCAATGACTGAGTGGAGCTGTTGTATATTGGCATTCCAGTCCGATGACTAATCGGGCCAGTTGGGGGTAATCCTGCCCGATGGCTGTGGGCACGAGGGTATTCCAGTCCGATGACAGATTGAACCCGACATGCTTGTTCGTTTATTATAGGTGTTTCTGTGGTGGTACTTTGGGGGAACTCACTAAGCTTTGGCTTACGGTTTTTAGTTGTTCTTTCAGGTACTTCTGATGATCGTGGGAAAGCGAAGACGTGACCGCACACATCCTCTGTTTATGGTTTCTATGATCTTGGGATACTCTGTTATGGATAAACAATTTGGAAACAATGATTTTGTAAACATTTTATGACTATGGTTTGTTTTTAAAAGTTTAAATTTGTGGTGATTTTTGAGTCATTACAAGTTGGTATCAGAGCCTTGGTTTGAGTGAATTTGTAACATCTCAAAAATCACAGCAAATTTGAACTTTTAAAAATAACCCATAATCATAAAATGTTTACAAAATCATTGTTTCCAAATTGTTTATCCATATCAGAGTATAATCATAAAGCCATAGACAGAGGATGTGTAGGGTCACGCCTTCGCCTTCCCGCGATCATCTGAAGTACCTGAAACAACAACTAAAAACCTTAAGCCAAAGCTTAGTTAGTTCCCCCAAAGTAGCAGCACATACAACATGTCAAAGAACATCATGCATAACCGGCCCTTCAGCCTGACTGGACCGCCTCGCAGGGCCTACAACCTATCTGGACCGCTCCTGAGCCTTTGGCATGACTGGACCGCCTCGTAGGGCCTACAACCTATCTGGACCACTCGTCGGGCCTTCGGCCTGATTGGACCGCCTCGCAAGGTGTTCAGTCTATCAGGACCGACCTGGGTATCTTGGCCTTCAGCACAAAGCTGGACCGCCTCAACCCAACAAACCATAACATGTCGACATACACATAATAAGTAAACATATAATCAGGCATCATACAACATGGAAGATTCACAGATCACTACCGCATGCAAACATCCTATATACCAGGATACCGATCTAACATATCTCTACAACATAACAACATACTATCATGTAACAGGATATACAACCATTGGGCCGGTCTTGGTGCCTTCTGTTGGGTTTTGAGCATTCTAACACTCCTAAGTGTACATGCAACCCTAATAAACCTTGGATCTATGTTTGTCTATAATACATGCAAAATTTGTTTTCCAAGGTTTATAACTTATCTAGCATGGCATGGGGAACTTTTAAACATAAAAGAACTAGATGAATTACATACCTTTGATTGTGAATTGATTCCTTAGGAGTTTGAGAGCCAAGCACCAATAATGTGAATGCCTTAAATGGAAATCATAAATCACCACAAACTTGGAAAACTTATGAGAGAGTATACTTATGCACTAGAAATCAGCCACCTTTCCTCACACACACTAGGGTGTCATTTCATGCATCATAAGCTTGTTTATATAGTGTACATGATTAGGGTAAACCCTAATAATCCATGTATTTTCCTTTCCAAGGATCCATGGGTTAAAAGCTCCATGGATCATCCATGGACTCCCATATAAGCTTAGCCCATTACCATAATGAGTGTTAGCCCACACTATATAAATATAATAGCCCATGTTTAATTAGTCACATTTTGATCACTAAATTAATTCATAATTAATTTAAGACCAATACTAATTAAATAATACAATTTCATATTAATATATTATAACTTATAATATATTAATAAATCATAAATATACTACTCTCATAAAATTATCCATGTAAATAGTTCGGGTGAAGTGCAACCCAAATGGACCATGCCGAGTCGGGTCAAGTATATACCAAATAAGTTATGGTCGGCATAGCTCTTCTGCCAACTCTAAGCGGTCTGCAGTCTCTGCCTGATCTACTGAATAAGATCCATGGTCTGAAGGACTACCTCGGTCCTTCCCATGAACCTATGACCAACCTCTCCCCAACATACTAGGGGACGACATCTCCGACCATACAAGAGCTCAAAAGGTGGGGCACCAATGTTGGAGTGATAACTGTTGTTGTAGGAGAACTCCACAAGAGGTAGGTAGGAATCCCAACTCCTACCAAAATCAATGACAAAGTCCCGCAACATATCCTCAAGGGTCTGGATGGTCCGCTCACTCTGACCGTCGGTGTGCGGATGATAAGCAATGCTGAAATGTAACCTCGTGCCTAGTTTATCGTGAAACTTTTGCCATAACCGGGAAGTGAACCGAACATCTCAGTCTAAAACAATGGAGATCGGAAACCTATGACGAGCAACGATCTCCCGGACATATACAACGGCCAAATTTTCGGCCGAAGAGCTCTCCTGGATGGCCAAAAAGTGGGCACTCTTAGTCAATCGATTCACGATGACCCAAATAGCATCAAAACCCTTCGCCGTCTTTGGCAACTTGGTGATAAAATCCATGGTGATGTGTTCCCACTTCCACATGGGATCCTCCAAAGGCTGCGGCTTGCCATGCGACCTCAGATGCTCGACCTTAACCATCCTACAGTTCAAGCACCTTTTGACATACCAGGCTATCTCCATCTTCATACGCGGCCACCGGTAGCTCAATCTCAAATCCCGATACATCTTGGTGGTTCCCGGGTGTATAGAAAAGCGAGACTTATGGGCCTCCTCCAGACTATCTGCCTGATCCCACCGGAAGCTGGAATCCAAACCCCACCGCACCAGGTCAACATCCCTCGAGTATCGATGACAAACTTGTCGATCTTAACCCTGGTCCTCTCCTGCTTCTAGTTCTCCTTCCAAACTCCCTATTCCTAAGCCTCCCTGATCAAATCTAAAAGCGGAGAATCAATGGATATCCTCATACACATCTCCCAACTGAAGACCTAACGAACTTGCGGCTCAATGTATCCGCTACCACATTCGCTTTACTCGGATGGTAAAGGATCTCGCAGTCATAATCCTTGACCACGTCCAGCCACCTGCGCTGCCTCAGGTTCAGTTTCCACTGATCCATAAGATATCTCAAACACTTGTGGTCAGTGTAAACAGTATGATGTGTGTAAAACGAACTAGTTTTAATCCTACTAACTTAAACAGAAAGACAAACACACGAAAGGCAGTGTACCTATCGATTAGCAGTTTAGTTCAGGTACGTAGGGTATCGAACATAGGGAACAGTAAACAATTAAAATAAATGCTAATATTATCTAAATTAAACAAGTAATAGAAAGGGGGTTTGCTCTCGTTTTGCAAGACTAGAAAACTTAAATACTTAACTAATACTCAACAAAGCAACTGACAGCTAAGCAAACAAAAATCAACTAAATTCAATAATGGAGAAGAATTCTGTTTAGGTTTTGAATCATTTCTTCCTATGGTTGATTTTATGGCAAGTGGAATGGATTAATTGGATTTGGCTACCGATTAATGTGATTAGGTTCACGTTCGCTATTACTAATTCAAGCAGTGGCCAGTTGATTAAACTAATAGATTTCCTAGTTTATTGATTCGGGTTAAGTAAGACTTGTAATGAGCTAATCGAATATGCTAATTCAATTAACTTCCGTGTTGATGGTTCGTCACACAAGCTCACACATTAACGTACCTATTTTCTAGTTAACCCTAGTTTCACGTTCGCTATTCCTAGGCATATAACAATGTTTTCACATAAATCATATGAGATTAGCAATTAAGAGATGTTCATGTAACTTAATTTGCTGGTTAATTAACAGAATATAGTTATTGTTAACACATAAGGATCTTTAACAAGCTTAACAAAACAAAATCACCAAATTGAATCAATCCAATCATAAGATCAAACCATATTTATAAAATCATCTATCCTAAACAGAAATTATGAGTTTTTAGCTCATATCTACAACAAATAACAAACTAAAAACATAATATAATGATTGAAACATGGTTTATGCAAAAGATTAAGATAAAAGTAGTGTGTTATTGCCTTTGATTTTCTTCCAAATTGATCTCTAGGTTGAAATCTCGAAAATTACAGCTTCTAAGAACCCTTCTGGCCTCCAAAAATCATCCAAGGCTTCCCCCATTAGTTAGGGTTAGAATGAGAAGCGTTTCTATATATAAATTCCAAAAACAGGTTCGACTCAGCGAGTCCAGTGACCGAATCGACGAGTCCATCACTTAAAACCCGTGTACGGCAAGTCAAAGTCAAGAATCGCGAAATTTCTGACCAACTCGTCGAGTCCATTTGGAATCAACATTTTCTCAAAACACAAAAGTCGTCCGAAATTATGTCTAGTTTTCATAACATTTTGAATCTCGTCAATCGGAGTTACTGTTCATGAGATATGGCGAAAACACTGACGAGGGGTCAAGCTGTCCAGCAACATTCTTCTTTCTTCAAAATCCAAGATCCAAGCTTCCAATTGCCAATTCCGCTTCCTTTTCCATCCGAGCATGTCATTGTTGCTGAAAAATGAAATTATAAACTAATTAAGCACCTTTTGTTCATTAAATGAGATAAAATCAACATAAAGTATTAAGATAATGCATGAATTTTATAACTAAATATGCCCATATCACAGTACAACGGACCCCATAAAGATAATGTCTCCAAATCTTGAGGGCAAACACCACTGCCCCCAACTCCAGGTCATGAGGGGATATCGCGTCTCATGCGGCTTCGGCTGTTGTGAAGCATAAGCAATCACCCATCCTCTCTGCATAAGGACCGCCTCAAACCGGTGATAGATGCATCACATAATACCACAAAATCCTTGAATCCCTCTAGAAGGGTCAATAGCGGGGCCTCGCATAACCTCCGCTGAAGAGTCTCAAATGTCAACTACTGCTCAGGGCCCTATCAGAAATCCACTCCCTTCCTCGTCAGAAGAGTGAGGGGTACTGCAATCATGGAGAAATCTTGAATAAATCTCTGATAGTATCCCACCAAACCCAAGAAACTCTTGATCTCTGAGGGAGATCTCAGAACCTCCCACTGCATCACAGCCTCGATTTTGGTCGGATCGACCAAAATCCCGTCTTGCTTAACGAGATGTCCCAAGAACTGGAGCTCTCGTAACCAAAACTTACACATCGAGAACTTGGCATACAGCCGTTCTCGCTTCAACACTCCAAAAATCTCTTGAAGGTGCTCCCCGTGCTGCTCTCTAGTCTTGGAATACACCAAGATATCATCAATAAATACAATAACAGATCGGTCGAACATCGGCCTGCACACCCGATTCATAAAATCCATAAACACAGCAGGCGCATTGGTGAGACTAAATGGCATTATTAGGAACTCGTAATGCCCATAACGATTCTGGAACACGGTCTTCTCCACATCCTACTCTCTCACTCTCACCTGATGATACCCGGACCTCAGATCGATCTTGGAGAACCATGATGCACCCTGCAACTTATCAAAGAGGTCATCAATCCACGGAAGGGGTAACAGTTCTTCACCGTCAACTTGTTCAACTCCCACTAACCAATACACATCCGGGTGAACCGTCCTTCTTCTTGATGAATAGTATCGACGCTCCCCACGACGAACTGCTCGGTCTGATGATTGCTTGCCTAACAACTCCTGAAGCTAAGAGGACAACTCTTGCATCTCAGGCGGTGCCAAGCGGTACGACACCTTGGAAATTGGAGCCCTACCTGGCACTAGATCAATCCTGAACTCAACCTGCATCTCAGGAGGCACACCGGGTAACTCCTCCGGGAAAACATTGACAAACTCCCTGACAACTGGTTCCTATGAAACTGAAGTCTTCTCCCTGACCCGAGTATCAACCATATAAGCCAAATAACCCGCACACCCATGCTGAATATACTATCGAGCCTAGGCTGCTAAACAAAACCCTGAACCAACCCTGGTGCCCTCTCCATAGTTAACCAGTTCTCCCCCACTTGGGGTTCGAACTATGCTGGCCCTCACATTCGATCATCGCACCAAACCTTCTCAGCCAATCCATCCCCACAATCACACACACATCCCCCATAGGGATACAGATCAAATCAATCAGATAGGGCACCCCGAAAATCTCAAATACACAACCCTGATACACTCTGGATGTAGAAACCCCATGTTCGTTGGAGATAGAAACCCACAATGGACACTCCAAATCGCTAAGGGGGATACCAATATCCCTACTAAAAGGTCGAGACACAAAGGACCGACTCGCGCCCGAGTCTAATAACACAAGAGCAGGCAAAGAGTTCATTAAGAGCGTACCTATTAGAAGCATAAACATAAGTATAACAGAAAAATAAATCGAAACATACCGGTCACAACGTCTGGCGCTGCTCTGGCCTCCTCGACAGTGAGCTAAAAAGCACGACCTTGAGCCCTCGGGGGCTCCGCCCTCCCCTGGCGCCCATCGATGATCCTCATAGTGGTTGGCGTCGGGGCCTGTGCCGGATTAGCGACGAGCAATGAACAATTGACCTTCATATGGCCAACCTGATCATAGTGGTAGCAAATCCTGGTACTCGGTATTGGGGTCGGCTGGCGACAATCCCTTGCATAATGGCCCTCCTTTCCATATTTGTGGCATCCAGAAACAAGTCGACAAGAACCGTCATGCAACCTGCTACACTTACCACAAGTGCGTCCCCTCCGAATCACAGATCTAACATCAGCGGCCTTGAACCGCTTCGGTGCAGGCTGCACCTGCGCTGGGGCCTGCCTCTACTCCCACGTCTGGAGCTCCATCTCAATCTCATCCTGCCTCGCAGCCTCCTGCAAATCATGGAGTGAACAATAGCGTTGAGTAGATATGAAATGGCGGATTTCCGTCTTGAGCATGCTCAAGTACCGACTCATCTGAGCTTGATCAGAAGCAACAAACTTAGGGCAAAACATATCTCTCTCTGTAAACATCTTGGTGATCTCCGTTACCAACCTGGTCCCCTGACTCATATCTAGGTACGCCTGGGCTAGCCACTCCCGCTCCACCAAAGGAACATATATCGACCCGAACATATAGGAGAACTGCTCCCATGAAACTGCAGCTTGCTGCTCTGGGGTGTATGAACTAGTAACCAACCTCCACCAATCCTTCGCTCCGGACCGAAGAAGGTTTAGAGCGCACTTGACCTTCTGGTCAGCTAGGCAAGAGCACGTAAAGAAACATCCCTCGACGTTAGAAAACTCTTGGATTGGGTGTCTAAGCCCATAACTATAACTGGTATGTACTAGACCCGATAGTAGCATGGTCCATTTTTGGTTGCATTCATTGATAGGATGGATATTTGAGGAAGAGGTTATTTGTGATTTATTAATATATTATAAGTATAATATATTAATTGAGAAATCATATTATTTAATTAGTATTGATCAAGAATTAATTTGGAATTAATTTAATGATCAAAAGAGACTGATTAAATTAACGGGGACTGATTATGTAAATCAGTGATACATATGGTTTGGGCTAATGATCCATGATTGATTTGTGATAGACTAAGCTTATGTGAAAGTATATGAAGTTTTATTCCAAATGAGTTGTTGGATCATAAGCCTAAGTGTAAGAATTAAGGTTTACAAACGACCTTTGGAATTCTACACTATATATGTAACCCCTAAGCCCTAAAATCGGCACTTGTGTATTCCAAGAAGAAGCATAGCCGATTTTGGTGCCTCCTAAAACTCTCTCATAATCCTCCAATTGTTCTTGGTATTTTGTGAACCATTTGAGGCATCACACTTGAGGTGCTAAGCTCTTCAAAGGCAAATTTCTACAAGCTACAACAAAGAGGTAATCATTTAACTAGTTTTTTATGTTTCAAATATCAAAGTTGTATGCTAGTTACAAGTTTCATGTTTTGGATAATTTTATTGCATGTATAACTAGAGAAAACTTAGATCCAAAGTATTAGGGTTGTATGTGCTAATATGCACCATAGGAGTCCATTGCCTGACTCGACGAGTTGGACAGTCTGTTGGCAGATTTTCGGGTTTTTTTGGCCAAAATTGGATTAGGATCATTACCACAAACTATTTTGTATCATAAAATCTGTTCTTTCTGATATGGTAGTGATTATCCCCATCCAATCATAAGATAATTGTCAAAATTTTAAGATAATTACTAGTTTATATGATAAAGCTAATTATTTGTAATTTGTGATTTGAAATTATCTCGCAACATTAATTGCATTAGGTCAAAATTGGTAAAAGATAAAATATATGATTATTTTGTTAGTTTAAAATTTGATCTAAATGTTTTTTTGAAGAGTTACAAAACTTGTCTTTAAGTTTTGGAATTCTAAAAGTTTTTTAAGGAGTTACAAAACTTGCCATCAAGTTTTGGAATTCAAAAGGTTTTAAAGAGTTACAAAACTTGCCCTCAAGTTTTGGTATTTGAAAAGTCTCACTTATGAAACATTGAATTCTAAAACCTTAGTATTTTAAATGTTTAAAATACATCCTTTTGGTTTCATAATTTAAATTTACAGTTAAAAGTTATCATTTTTGGAAATTTAAATGGACACAACTAGAAGGAATAGTTATGGCTTTATTAGTAATTAATTAAAAGTTTAATTAAGAGAGTATTCTTAAATCCATAATTACATGGTTTAAGGTTAATTAAATTAAGAGTATAATTTATTAATAGATTAAACCACTAAGTATTTTAAATGTGTAAAATACACCATTATACTATATAAAATTAAAAGGTTAATATATTATATATGTATAAGTAAAAGGTCAATCTTAGCGTTACTAGGCCTCATTCACGAAGCTGGTCTATAAGGGGTGTTTAAGGAAATTGCCTATAAAATGGCGATTGAATGAGTGTCCACACTCACCCACCGCACTCTTGGCTAGTGGAGGGTCGTTAGCTGAATGGGTAGGATAGGACACAAACTTCCATTAAAAGTATAATGAAATACAAAGTAAATAAATGTTTTATAAATTCCCAATCTTAGTTACTTTAGAAAAATGTTAATTTGATGCTAATCCATGAAATTACACATTGTACCTTGTTGGTCGTTAGTGGAGCGTGTGTGGTTAACCGACACACTAATATGGAACTAATAAAGGATGGCAATGGGTAGCTCGTAGACTATCATAGATCAATGGAGCGTGTGTGGTTAACCGGCACATTGGTTAGGTGATAAATGAGTTCGAGAGTACCAAGCAAATTTGCATGGTTATTCACACCTTGTTTGTGATCCTCGGTATCCCACTCACAAACTTGAAGGACATAATCGAGATTAAACATGCCATTGAAAAGTTCAATGAATCTCAAAAGAATCTTGAAATTTCAATTCATTTAAAACCTAATATTTATTTTCGTTTTTTATGGTGGAAATTGGTAAATCGTCATTTACCTACCTTCAAATATTTTACAATTGGATTACGACATCCCTCTTCCGAATTGTAAAATATTGTGTTGGGTCCTAGCCTTAATATTTCATTTTAGGTGTTATATTAAGGACTTAAATAAATTAACTTGAATTTCTCCCTTGTAGATGTCTATTACTGACAACTATGGTCTTCCCGAATCTTTTGGAAAAAGCTTTCCTCATGAAGATGATGTTCCACGATTGGATCGTGGAAATGGAAATCATGCTTCACTTCCTCCACCTCCTCCAATAGTTCTCCATGACCCACGTGTTCGTCGACTTGAAAAGGCCAAGGTCACTCAAGCCCTATTGGCTAGCAAACACCAAGATGGAAGGTCTGTGTGTGCACATTGCATATGCAGTCACACATTAACAGATTGGGAATGTTGGGAGCCGATGTCTCGAGGAAGTTTGTTGTTGAATTGGTTCTTCAATCACTTCCTAATTCATATAGTGAGTTCATTAAATATTACAATATGACAGACCATGACGTGACCCTTATCGATCTTGCATATTTGCTCATTGCTGCTGAATCAAAAATGATTTGGCGCACTGGTCAAGCAAATTTGGTTGGAGGATCTACTTCCCAAACTTCTGTGGACATTGACAATAAACATTAGAAGTCCAGAAAAGTCTTCTCTTCCCAATGGAAAGGGATTAGCCAAGGTCAAACCATTTAACCAAATGGTAAAGAGAAAGGCTAAGTCTGAAATTGTCCCGTGTGCCATTCCGAAAAAGTCTATTTGTTTCTACTGCCAAGAGAAGGGCATTGGATGCGAAACTGCCGTATCTACCTGAAGGACCACAAGGATGGTAAAGTCAAAATGTATGACTCTTCTTCAGGTAAGTCCACTATCTAACTCTATTAAGTTCCTATTTGTAGATTCTTACTACATGATGTGATAAGATTGCATTTTGATGTTTTGTAGGATTAAAGAACAGAAAGGAAGCTTAAAGGAAGAGCATGATGAGTCTGATCGCGAAAATATGGATTTTGACCGCCTGGTTCGACGATCGTATTTTTGAGCTGCTACTTAGGAGTTATGATAGATTGCCTAGAAATATTTAGTAACATAGTTTTCATTTGTAATTGCGTTGTAAGAACAAGATTTTCTGCAATTTTTATAAATAAAGAAAATTTTGTTTTATCTTGTTTATATATACTTTCCTTGCAATGGCATTTGTGAAAACTGATGTTTGTGTGTTTCTATTTTTAGAAATATTGGAAAATGGATTTGCTTCTTTCGTTTGTGGTAGTGTCAAAGTTTGCCAAATAAGGAAATATTCTCATCACCCAAGTTTCAATTGGACAGAAACTTGGAATCATGGAACTTGTATTGTATGATGAATGAGAACTTTTGTCTTTGGGAAATTAAGACTAATTCCTTGTTCACATGTATATGTGAGTCAAGTGAAGGACTAGGGGATCAAGTACAAAATGTTGTGCACTAGTCCAGGTCCACTACAAAGAACGATAAGACTATTCGTCATGATTTACTAAAAGTTTAGTAAACATGGTTATGCTTACAAGATTAAGTGTAATTCTGAATCATTGAAAGGGTTTCAATGAATAGCAGAACGGATAAGAAGAATCAATCAGGCAGAAAGATAAAAGTTTCTCCAATCTGAAAGGAAAGGAAAGTACTTTAGTATCGTGTTTTATGATCATCTTAATGATTATGAAAACCATATCACAATTGATCCTCTTAGGAAACCTTAGTACATTTGTATAACTAAGAAGAGGAATCAAGAATTGTTGAAATGGTTAAATCAAAAGGGTGAGTCATACTTCGTTCAAAAATCGAGCCATAAAGTCATACTCCGAGATTATGACTTGAGTGACACATTTTAAGTAGCTTTATAACACATCATGGAATATGGAGTAGAAAATGTTTCTTACTCATACACATTTGAGATTGGTAGTTGTGATGTTTTGGATATTACAAAGACCAACTAAGACCAATCATATGAAGTGTTGTTCTTAATAAGAACCTGCACTAACTCTTGAATATTTGGTTGTCGAGGAATGTTTCTTGACAAGAGAATCTTATATGTCAAGAGGTTAGTGGGAGTCTTAATGGTCTTGAATAGTTTCAAAAAACTAATCAAGAATAAACCTATTGTTTATCATTAGCACACGACTTGAGGTTCGTTAACTATCGTGCTGACATATTATTGTTTCTATGCCATTCCAGTTGAGTTGACCATGCATGTGAGTTCTATGAGTTCTCATTTGAATGTATAGAGGTAAAGCACCTTGATCAATGAAAGTACATTGATATGTATGGGTGAGCTGCTGAACAAACTGGAAGCAATGGTAGGCTCTTGGGCTACTAAATAACAAGAAATTAAGATTGAACAAGTTCAGTCCATATGAGTTTGCATTTGTCATAGACCTTGTCTTATGGTAATGGTTGGGAATGACAGATTCACATGGATAGGAACACATACACCATAAAATCTAAATGACATAAGGTTTCTCTCCAATTCATGAAATGATTGTGAGGAAACGCTTTCACTAAGAAGATTTTGAGAAGATAGCAGTTGTGTTAATTGCGTTCTCAAATTCGATTATGATTACGACATCCCTCTTCATAGTTCGAATTGTGAGAAATGGAAAATAGTTTGGACATTCGGGACTTACTTCCGTAAGTTCTAAAATAGTTTAGACACACATATGAGCTTTCTTATAAAAGCTGTATGAGCTTAGATAAAGGCTTATCGAAGCATCTCGTATCGGAAATCTGAACTTTGGAAAGAAATTCAATAAGTATTGATTTCTAGAAGTTCGACCGATTTCTGGGTACATGTCAAAGCTAGTGGGAGGATAAGTGTTATGCTGGTAGAAATATAATTATCATGAGAGTGGGAGCATGATTATTATGTTAAGTGTTGCAAGGTAGCAATGCTATTTATAGGAAACAAAGTTTTAAATTGCAAAGTTGCAGAATTTGGAAAATTGTTTCGCTATAGTAAGGGAGAGGATACTTATACTTTATTTCGAATCTAAAAGTTTAGATTGAAGTATTAATCAAACTTAGTGATGAGTATATATGACTATCATGTTGAAATGTTTCAACATTGAAAATTCTATATGGAAATATTATAGCGAGGGACTGTTCAAGTATCATGTCTTTATGTAAGACATTATGAATCGTATCCCATACGCTTCGGGTATAGGATCGATTACATATGCTATAATATTCGCATGTTCTAATTTTCCAAATTCCTAGGGAATTAAGAGGGAAAAAGGACTAGAACCGGATATGACTAAAGTGGTTAAACAACTGTCAAGGACAATCTAAGGTTCGATGAGGATTGGTTGCTTATGGGCAGTTGGAAGTATAGTAATGGATGGACCATATTGACATTATTAAGAATAGATATGATTCTATTAAGAATGAGTTGTCATATGGCAAATATAGAAATGTTTCCATAATGGGAGATGGATATTAAAAATCTATGTGAAAGTTAGAAACTTTTGTGCAAGAAGGATGTTCAAAGGAATGTACTTTGAATGTGAGACTTCTCTTCCATGGAATTGTTTTGTTATCAATCTCCAATGGAAAGTTTTGTAATATCATTGTCAAAGTCTCTGTGACTTTGGTACCTCAACATTACAAAAGTTACATTGTATGATAGTTTAGAATCTAACACACTCTACCAGTGACAAAAATTTGGTATTCTTACGCTTGCAATAAGGATTTGGATTTGGGAAATGAGCATCATTGGAAATGTTTTAATTGATCTATTTCACAAAGGAAGGACCATAGGTAAACATAGTGTGCATGCTTGGAGCATGGGATAACTATTGTTTTAATTCAAGTATTAAGTCGATTAATCGAAAAATTATACAATGAATAATGTGTAATCAATATGGTGATTAAATAATAAGTGTCTTATTTATATTCAAAAGTTTTGAGACCATATTAGATTAGATTATTCTTGTGTTTCACTTCACATGTTTTACTTCCCAAATAACTAGGTTATTCAAACATCCACATTCAATCATACTTTGGAAGTAAGTAATGAGGAAAGACTGTCATGAACGCGATTGTAGATTGTCTAAGTGTTTATACATAGCAAATGTCTGTTGCAGTGTTCATGAGTACTCCTGTAATAAGATTTGAGTATTGGATTAAACCCGCGCTCACGTGAATCACTTCATGGATTTTATCACGAGTGATTAGTGAGACGATAATATCTTATATTCTTGAAACGGAGACATATGAGTTGTAATTTACAAGTCGGTTGCACATTGATGATGCGTAAACGCACCAGTAACTTGGTGTTATAAAACATATTGCTGTGTGTGATTTGATAAGTAAATAGAGCAAGCATATGAGTCAACTTTTTATCCGTTCCTTTTACCCTAAGAGGGATAAAAACGATATATGTGGGCCCCTCGATGATTTAGTGATGACAACCCTAAGCGCTTGGCCAAGCCTGGACTGATTTGATTTGTTCAATTAGTCAGTCGTCATAAATCAGAAATCGAGAAACAACATGTGGATAGAGAGAATGATTATAATCCATGTCTTATGTCCATACGATATCTAGAATGGAGGAATATATGTTCCCTTATCTAAAGGACACGTTACTGATAAGATCAGAGTTTGACCGCAACTTTTGAGAGCTACGATTACTAATCGGATTTTAAAGTCGTAGTTGCAATAATAGTTATTAGACTTATCCAAGTGGGAGACTGTTGGATTAGGTGTCTAAGCCCATAACTATAATTGGTATGTACTTGAACCGATAGTAGCATGGTCCATTTTGGGTTGCATTCACCATAACAATTTGATAGGATGGATATTTGAGGAAGAGGTTATTTATGATTTATTAATATATTATAAGTATAATATATTAAGTGAGAAATCATATTATTTAATTAGTATTGATCAAGAATTAATTTGGAATTAATTTAGTGATCAAAAGAGACTGATTAAATTAACGGGGACTGATTATGTAAATCAGTGATACATATGGTTTGGGCTAATGATCCATGATTGATTTGTGATGGACCAAGCTTATGTGAAAGTCCATAAAGTGTTAGTACAAATGAGTTGTTGGATCATAATCCTAAGTGTAAGATTTAAGGTTTACAAATGACCTATGGAATTCTACACTATATATGTAACCCTTAAGCCCTAAAATCGGCACTTGTGTATTCCAAGAAGAAGCATAGCTGATTTTGGTGCCTCCTAAACCTCTCTCATAATCCTCCAATTGTTCTTGGTGTTTTGTGAACCATTTGAGGCATCACACTTGAGGTGCTAAGCTCTTCAAAAGCAAATTTCTACAAGCTACAACAAAGAGGTAATCATATAACTAGTTTTTTATGTTTCAAATATCAAAGTTGTATGCTAGTTATAGTTTTCATGCTTTGGATAATTTTATTGCATGTATAACTAGAGAAAACTTAGATCCAAAGCATTAGGGTTGTATGTGCACCATAGGAGTGTTATAGTACATAAAATCCAACAACCACAAACTCATGGCTATAATCGGATCCTCAACTCCGTCAAATACCGGGGCTTAGTATTGTCGAAGTCCCGGTACTGGAAGGCTCTCCCAGCTGTAAACCCTATGGCAGTAACTGTTGGATAAGGTGTCTAAGTCCATAACTATATTTGGTATGTACTTGACCCGACCCGGCATGGTCCATTTGGGTTGCATGGCATCATGCATTTGGATAGACTAAATGAGAGAAATAACACTTATGGTTTATTAATATATTATAAGTTCTAATATATTAATAGTATTATTTAATTAGTATTGATTAAGAATTAATTTGGAATTAATTAAGTGATCAAAAGATGACTAATTAAATATATAGGTTGATTTTGTAAATCACTCATACTTGTATAGTGGGCTTAAGGCTCCATGGATTGTCAAGTTGGGTTAAACCCATAGGATGCTCCATGGGAGTTACAAACCCATGGGTCATGGAAATGAAGAGTCATGTCACATTAGGGTTTACATGGTGTAACCCTAGATGTAACACATTATATAAGCTACATGTTCTCACCAAAAATAGGATACACTAAGATACAAGAGGGCTAGGCCGATTTTAGAGTGTTACATATTCTCTCAAAGTCATTCCAAAGCATTTGGAGTTGTGTGAAGCATTTGAGGCATCACACTTGGGGTGCTAGGCTCTCAAGGTTTTCAAGGAATCAAATCAACTACAAGGTATGTAATTCTAGCCATCTTTTAGTTTAAAAGTTCCCCATATATGCTAGATAGGATTATGAACCTTGGAAATCATATTTTGCATGTATTTAGACAAACATAAATCCAAGGTTTTCTAGGGTTGCATGTACACTTAGGAAGTGTTAGAATGCTCAAAACCCATCAGTGGTATCAGAGCCTAGGCTTGTTTGTGAAAACTTGATGCAAAATAGTGTAAATCAAAGTTTTTGCTGACTGCACGAAGGGACTCGACGAGTCCATGGGGGGACTCGATGAGTCCAAGCGAATCTGCAAGCCAACTCGGCGAGTTAGTTCATGCACTCGACGAGTTGGTCATGCAGAGTGCAGTTTTTTGATTTTTGCTGCTGGAAATGGACTAGAAACATTACCCTAAACTGTTTTGGTGTTATAAAACTTGTTTTAGATGGATTAATGGTTGTTCTAATCCATTTACAATGTCTAATATAAAAAATTTCATGATTTTATGTGTTCTTGAAGTTTTGATATTCATATTCATGTTCATATGAGATTAGATGATCATAGGAATTATTTGTAACTTCTTGCTAGTTTTTAATTCTTGATCATTATGTGTTTTAATGGAATCCATAACTTGTCCTCAAGTTATGGATTACCAAAAGTCTCTTTCTTTTAAAGTTCATTAAAACACATAGGTTATGGAAAATGAAAAGACACTCATTTTAATAAACCCATTAATCTCATAAGTTATGAATTGAAGAGTTTTTGTAAAAGTTACAAAACTTGCCCTCAAGTTTTGGAACATGTAAAGACTTCTAAAATCTTTAGTTCCAACCCCTAGATTTTTAAAAGTTAAAAATCAACCTTTATACTTTATAATATTATAAGTTAATAATATATATATATATATATATATATATATATATATATATATATATATATATATATATATATATATATATAAGAGCAAGTCGTCTTACCGTTAGTAGGCCTCATTCACGAAGCCGGTCTATAAGGGGGGTATAAGGTTGTTGCTTATAAAATGGAGACTTAATGGGTGTCCACTCTCACCCACCGCTTCCTTGAGCGGTGGAGGGTCGTTAGCCGAACAGGTAGGACAAGGACTTATAAATTCTCATTAAAAGTATAATGAATATTATAAAGTAACTAAATGATTTATTAAATTCCCAATCCTAGTTACTTTAGGAAAATGTGAATAAGGTGCTAATCCATGAAAGTACACTTTACACTTTGTTTAAGTCGTTAGTGGAGCGTGTGTGGTTAACCGGAACACTAACTTGGACTTAACAAGGTAGGTAAAGGGTGACTTAAAGTTTATTATAGGTCGGTGGAGCGCGTGTGGTTAACCGGCACATCGATTGAGTAATAAACATTGAGGGTACCAAGTGATTTCATGGTTACTTCACACCTCGTTTTGTGATCCTCGGTATCCCAGTCACAAAACTTGGAGGGCACTCTCGAGATTGAAACATGCCTTTGAAAAGTTCATTGAATCTCAAAAGAATCTAGGAATTTATAAGAACCAAATTAAAAACTTAATATATTAATATTTCGTTTTTGGTGGAAATTGGTGAATCGTCATTCACCTACCTTTCAAATATGTTATTACTTAGATTACGGCATACCTCTTCTAAGTATAATATATTGTGATTGGGTCCTAGCCTTAATATTACATTTGGGTGTTTTATTAAGGACTATATTTATATCTAAACTAATATTGTCTTTATTCTTGCTCAGATGTCTTCAAACAATGCTGCTTCTGGCTCTATTCCTAATGGCTCCTTTACCCTTATGAACTTGTGTGGGAAAGTTACTTTTGATGGATTCAACTTCAATGAATGGATCAGAAACATCAGGATGATTACCCGCTACGAGGACAAGGAATATGTCATCGATAAGGAGCTTAAAGAGATTGATGAGACGACTGCAACTCCCCAGGAGACCGCTGACTTCCGGGCACATGAAAGGGATGCCACCAAAGTGGCATGCATCATGATGGCCACCATGACAGCAGAACTCCAAAAGTCCGATGAGGACTTCTACCCTTTTGAAATGCACCAAGACTTGATGGAAAGATACCATCAAAGTGCCCAACAAGAGAGGTATGAAATAATCTCCTCCATGATAACAACCCGAATGAAGGATGGTGAACCCATCACGGGCCACATGCAGAAAATGCAAACATTTGTGGACCGCCTGCTGAAGCTTAATGTGAACTTCCCGAGGAGCTTGAAATAGATATCATTTTGCACTCCTTACCCTCGTGCTATGATCAATTCCGCATGACATATCACATGAATAAGGAAGATGACACACTCAGCAAACTTCAAGGACTCCTAAAGACCGCGAAAAGTGGTCTTAAGGGTAAGTCGGTTGTTACTCCTACTCCTACCTACTCCGCCCCTGTCTTGGCAATCGGGAAAGGGAAGGGTAAGAAGAGGAAGAGCCCCTCGAAGGGTACCAAGGGTAAGACCCTTGAAGGATCCTCTTCAAATGGAACCAAGAAAGGTTTCGTCACTCCTTCTGCTGACCCAAAAGAGGCTGAATGCTTCTATTGCCATGAAAAGGCACATTGGAAGCGGAACTGCCCAAAGTACCAGCAAGATGTGAAGGATGGGAAAGTTAAACCCAACCATGCAGGTATTTACACTATCTTATCTAATAACTCACCCTATTCTAACTCTTGGGTCCTTGATACCGGTTGCGGTATTCATATCTGTTCTGATTTGCAGGGACTAAGAGGAAGTGAGAATGTGGAGCATGGAAGAATAAACTTGATCATGGGGAATAGGAAAGCTTCACCTGTCACCAAGATTGGAGTTTATACTTTATCGCCAAGTAGTGGGTTTAGTTTAGATTTGAATAAATGTTGTTATTCACCATAAATGGCAAGAAATATTATTTCCTTTCATGCATTGTATAAACAAGGATTTACCTTTTCGTTTGATAATGAAGTTGGTTCAATTAATGCTTTCTTTAATAATGTACTTTATTTTAAAGCATTACCTTGTGATGGTGTGTATGAAGCTGTATCTGTGGTTGATAACTTAGGAAATAATGTGATGTGTATTGATTCGGTTGATAATAATAACATGGATAAAGCATCATTATGGCATTGTCGTCTTGGACATATAAGCAAGAAACGCATAGGCCAGCTCCAAAAGGATGGAGTCTTGGAATCATTTGACCTAAAGTCAGATGATACTTGCGAATCATGCTTACTTGGAAAAATGAAAAAGTTACCCTTCACTGGTTCTTGTGAGAGGGGTGAAGGTTTGTTGGATCTCGTACACACGGATGTGTGTGGACCCTTCAAATATGCCACAAGGGATGCTAATCGTTATTATCTGACTTTTACTGATGATTATAGTAGATATGGATATGTCTACTTAATCAAGCATAAGTCAGAGACTTTTGAAAGGTTTAAAGAGTTTAAACATGAAGTCGAGAATCAATTGGGCAGGAACATTAAGATGCTTCGATCCGATCGAGGTGGTGAGTATCTTAGTTCAGAGTTCCTCGACTATCTCAGGGAATGTGGGGTTGTCTTACAATTGACACCTCTCAGGACACCGCAGTTGAATGGTGTGGCTGAGAGGCGTAATCGAACCTTGTTGGATATGGTTCGTTCCATGATGAGTCGAGCTTCGCTACCAATCTCATTTTGGGGGTATGCTTAGAGACTGCCGCCCATATCCTTAATCTGGTTCCTACAAAGAAAGTTGCCAAAACTCCTCATGAGATGTGGACTGGTAAAGTACCCAAACTAGACCACATCAAGATTTGGGGTTGCGAGGCTTTCGTGAGACACGAGACTCATGACAAGCTCGAACCTCGAAGTGAAAGGTGTATTTTCATCGGCTACCCACAGAAATCCTTTGGTTACCTCTTCTACAGACCTAGTGAGAATGTGGTCTTTGTAGCAAGGAGGGGTGTCTTTCGAGAAATAGAGTTCATAAGCCAAGGAAACAGTGGGAGGCAAGTTGACCTTGAAGAAATTCAAGAGTCAAGTGGTGAAGGAACTTCATGTTGGGTTATGAGCATTCTAACACTCCTAAGTGTACATGCAACCCTAAATACCTTGGATCTATGTTTTCTCTATTATACATACAATTATGAACATCCAATGTATTATCCTAATCTAGCATACAAAATAATAAATATAACAAGATAGAATACATACCTCTTTGATGTAGAATGTCTTCATGAAGCTTGAGTGCCTAGTGCCCCAAGTGTGACACCTCAAATGGTTCACACAACACCAAATACACTTGGAATAACTTGAGAGAAACTTGAACACTCCTTGAAATCGTCTAGCCCTCACACTCACACATTAGTTCACGATTTCTTGAGCCATGGGATTCTTTTATATGGTGGCTATTAGGGTTACACCATGTAACTCATAACTTTACCCATTCCTTATGCTCCATGGATTTTAACCTCCATGGAGTATCCATGGGTCACCCCATGGACTTAGTCCAACATAAGGAATCTTGGATCACAAGCCCACATATATAAGAATGAATGATTTACACAATCAATCCATATATTTAATTAGTCTCCTTTTGATCACTTAATTAATTCCAAATTAATTCTTGATCAATACTAATTAAATAACCTTATTAATATATTAGAACTTATAATATATTAACCAACCTTAAGTGTTATTTCTCTCATTATAGTCTATCCAAATGCATGATTCCATGCAACCCAAATGGACCATGCCGGGTCGGGTCAAGTCTTACCAATTATAGTTAGGGACTTAGACATTAATCCAATAGTCTCCCACTTGGATAAGTCGAAAACTATTATTGCGTATGACTTTAGGAACCGATCAGCAATCGTAGCTCTCAAAAGCTTCTGTCGAACTCTGACCTTGTCGATGAACTCTGACCTTTGTCAATGACTTGTCCATTAGATAAGGGATCATATATTCCTCCATTCTAGATATCATATGGACTGAGACATGGATTATCAATCATTCTCTCTGTCCATTTGTTGTTTCGCGATTTCCGATTCATGATTACTGACTGATTGAACAAATCAAATCAGTCCTGGCTTGGCCAAGCACTCACATGTATCATCTTTAAATCATCGAGGGGCCCACAAATATCGATTTTATCCCGAAGGTAAAAGGAATGGATAAACTTCGACTCATATGGCTTGTTCTACTACTTGTTGAATCATACACAAAGGCACGTTTTATAACATCGAGTTACCAATGCGTTTTCGTGCAATCAATGTATAACCAACTCATAGTAACAACTCATATCTCTAGGTTTGATGAATATAAGATATTATCGTCTCATGATCACTCGTGATAAAATCCATGAAGTGATTCAAATGAGCGCGGGTTGAATCCAATACTCAGAACTTATGAGCACTCATGAGTGTTGTAGCACCACTTTGTCCACCAACTTGGACCTCTACAAACCAACCCATGACAGTCTTGATTCATATCTACTTCCAACATATGACCGACTGTGGATGGTTTGAATAACTTAATCATTCAGGAAGAGCGACTTAGTTATTCTGGAAGTCAAAACATGCAAAGTGAAACACAAGAATAAATGAATCAAATATGGTATCAAACCCTATGAATATAAATAAACACTTTTATTTATCACCATACTGATTACTCATTATTCATTGTTTCGGTTTTATCAACTTTATACTTGAATTTAAAACAATAGTTGTCCCATGCTCCAAGCATGTACACTATGTTTTCTAAACACTAGTCATGCCATACACCAAGTATGCATACTATGTTTGTCTATGATCTTTACTTTGTAAAATAGATCAATTGAACATCACTCCAATGATCCTCTTTTCACAGTCCCAAATCCTTACTGCAAATGCAAGAATTCCAAATTCATGCCATTTACTGAAATCTGTTAGATTCTAAACTTATATGCATTGATCCTCTTAATGATTATGCACGAAGTCAGAAAGACTTGACAACAATCATTAAAGAGCATTCCAAAGGAGATCAGCTCCTTGGAAACATCCTTCTTTCATTAAGTTTCCTAATCTTACACAGATTGAATAATTTCTAACTTTGAAACATTTCCATATTCCATTTTGACTATCACTTCTGAACAAGAGTTGCCTCCTTACAAATTATGTCAATATGGTCCTTCCAGAATTAACATTATACTTCCAACTGTCCTTGAGCAACCAATCTTTGGTAAACCTTAGATTGTCCTCGACAATTGCTTAATCATTTTAGTCGTATCCAATTCTAGACCTTTTCCCTTCATAATGCCCCAGGCATTTGGAAAATTTTAGAAAGGATGAATATATCACATGTAATCGATCCTATATCCGAAGCATATGGGACACGATTCATGATGTCTCACATAAAGACTAAAGCAGTCTTTTGCTATAATATTTCCATTTCAATTTGCCAAGTTCTCAAAATTCAGATTATGAAAAGGGATGCCGTAATCATAATCGAATTTTAGAACGCAAATAATGGACCCATATATAGAATTTCCTTATGTTGAGCCATTCCAACATGAAATTCATATATATATATCCTTGATTAAATACGATTAAAATCTCAATCTAAGCTTTTAGAATTGAAATGAAGTATAATTTCCTCTCCTTTAATTATAGCAAAACAACTTTTTCAACCCCTGCAACCTCACGAATTGAAACTTTTGTTTTCTATAATTAACATTGCTAACTTGCAACCTTTGTCATAATTATCATGCTCCCACTAACATGATGATTATTAGCATAACACTTATGCTCCCACTAGCTTTGACATGTACTCAGAAATCAGCTGACTTTCTTACCAAAGTTCAGATTTCTGATACTAGATTGTTTTGATAAAACTTTATCAAAATCATACACCTCTCTTAGATAGCTCACATGTGTGTCTAAACAATTTTAGAACTATGAAAAGGGATGCCGTAATCATAGTCTCAATTGTTTAGACCTTTGCCACTTCTCACAAGTCCATGTTAGTGTGCCGGTAAACCACACACGCTCCACTAACGACTTTGAGAATGCAAATATCACAATTGCTATCTAGCTAAAATCTACTTAGTGAAAGTGTTTCCTCACCATCATTTTCATAAATCAGAGAGAAACCTTATGACACTTAGATTTAATTGTGTATGTGTTCTTATCCATGTGAATTTGTCAAAACCATAATCACAAGACAAGGTTAGTGACAAATCCAAACTCATATTGATTAAACTTGTGCAATCTTAAATTCTTGCCATTTGGCAGCTCAGGTGCCTGCCATTGCTTCCAAGTAGTTGTGCAACCAATTGAGAACTCTCAGAACTCCTATGCAAAGCCAACTTGAATAGGCACAAAAATTTCAACACGATAGGTTATAAACCTCAAGTCGTGTGCTAGTGAAGGACTTTAGGTTTTATTCTTGATTAAGTCTTGAAACTTTCAAGAGCTTTAAGACTCCCACTGTCCTCTTGACATATAAGACTCCCTTGTCAAATATTCAAGAGATAGTGCGGATTCTTTATCAAGACTAACACTTTACACAATTGGCCTAAGTTGGTCTCTGTTTTATCCAAAACATCACAACTTACCAATTTCAAATGTACAAGAGTAGATAACCTTTTACTCTTACATTTGACTACTGTTAACAAACCCTCTTTAAGATATGTCACTCAAGTTACAATCTTGGAGTATGACTCTAAGAATTGTTTTGGAACGAAGTATGACTCATCTTTTTGATTTAACCATTTCAACAATTCATGACTCCTCTTCTTAGTCATAAGAATGCACTAAGATGACTTTAGAGGACCAATTGTGATATGGTATCTTAATCATTAAGATGATCATAAACATGATACTAAAGTACTCTCCCATCTTTTCAGATTTGAGAAACTTTTATCTTTCTGCCATACTTTGATTCTTCTTATTCGTTCTGTCTCACATTGAAACTTCTCCAATGCTACAGACTTATACTTAAACTTATAAGTATAACCATATTTACTGAACTTAAGTAAATCATGACGAATAGTCTTCTTGATCTTTTGTGGTGGACTTGACCAGTGCACAAGAATGTGTACTCGATCCCTTAGTCCTTTCCTTATTCACATAAGGAATTAGTCTTAATTTTCCAAGCTGAAAGTTCTCATTCATCATACTATACAACTTGCATGATTCCAAGTTTCGGTCCAATTGAACCTTGGGTGATGAGAATCTTTTCTTATTTGGTAATTGATGTGTAATTTATCTAGTCTTAAATTTATAAGGTTGAAATTACCGATACTAGAATTTACTATCGACTTAGGCAAGTGTACCTAATTGAATTTGTAATATAGAAATGGTAAGAACGGATGTCGAACACTTGGGGAAACGAGTATGATTTAATATTAGACTATTTGTTGCTTAATTAACTTAAAAGATAAGTAACTTGGGGGAATTTCTAGTAACAAGACAATAATGAGAATTTTAACAATTAAAGTGTAGAATAAATATAGAACAAGAATTGGTTTTTAAGAATCAAGAATGATAAGGATGCTTTCACTTAGATTTAATTCCACCTTTTAGTAATGAATGATTTATATTAAGTGCAATGGATATTATTAGTTATTTACCGATTTCTAAAATTGGTTAAAAATCATGATCTAAATTTTTTACCGTTTTGATAATAAAATTAATTAAAAACAATTGTCATGCAATTAACAATTTTATTAACAATAATTAATTCGTATCATGCAAACATTTGATCAAACTATTCATTTTAGTGGTAGTAAAACAAATAGGAATCGTAAGTTGGTCGTACGATATAAAATATACATGTTAAATTTTTAGTATTTTATTTTGCCCAATTCCTAGAATATTGTCCTTTACTAGTCATAAATATCAATGGTTATGAAAAATTTATGATTCAAGATAATATAATTAAAGTGATCTTTTAAAAATATTAACTTAGTTATGGGAAAATTAATTACAAAAACTTAACATATACAAATAAATGATCAAATATGCATGATAAAATAAATAACAATTAATATCCGAATAATATAAATCAAATCATATTTTCAAGGTTTCATTATCCAAGTGAAAGCAAAGAGAATTTAGCTCATAATTAAGGTTACAACATACATAGAAAACATATTGAGAATGTTAAACATGTCGATAAAACAAACCCGATGTAGTCCCTAATGCCACTGCAATCTTCAATTCCTTAGCTTTTTGACTCTTGAATCCCCAATTGTGGTTCAAAGGTTGGGTGGAATTTGGTATAGTGGTGATATGGTAAGAAATTGTATGGAGAAATTTGTGTATCAAAGTGTATGATTCAATTTCTTCTCCTCTTTCTTCAGAAATGATTTTTTAGCTGTAAAATGGAATTTCAAACTTTATAAGTACCTTTTATCTTAAATCATACCAAAATATAGCTAAAAATACATAAATATCGCTCGAAATATATGTATAATTATTGCGATATCAAAATACCCCACACTTGAACTTTGCTTGTCCTCAAGCAAAACTGACTTTTGCATGTCATCATATCAAAACTTTCATCACCAACATTGTTTAAAACAATCCAACTTGAACCCAGCCATTACATCGAAACCTCAATGCATACATTTGTGTCTAATGATTCTTAAAACTTCCCCAATCCTAAATACTCACAATCTTCATAAACACTTGCCCACTTCTTTTGAACAACATTCATTTTATGCATCCCTCCGAATATATCCTCAGAAATCTTTCTTAACCTCAAAGTATTTTTACTAAGTCCCCAAGCATACATATGGAAAAATAACATAGAAATAAAAATTACAATAAATAATAACTTAGCAAATTGCCTTTATTCTTGAGTCTTCATTGATTTTTGGAACTTTTCTTCATGATATTTCTTGATCTTCATAGCTTTGTAGACTCTTATTCTCAAATTTGTAACTTTTTTTTTTTTTTTTTTTTTTTTTTTTTTTTTTTTACTTTTTTTTTTCAATCTAAAAATCCTAAAAATAAAAACATATGCTTAAGCAAGGGAACTTAACTTCAACTCTTATTGGTTAGAGATATTAGTCTAGAGTGCAATGACTACATAAGCTCTCCTGGATATATTTCTTGTACACGATGCTAAACATATTATGGCCCTCAAACTAAGCAATGTTGTGTTTTTGTTCCATGATTTCACTAGGATAGGGAAGCCACAAATGTACTATAACATACTATTGGTTCAATTAAACATTTGAGTTCGCATTGAATCATCCCACACAACGTTAACAACTTAAGTTTCAACACAATAAAACTTTTTAATTTTTATCAAAAATGCTTGGTTTCCTTATTCGACCCCCTACCCCACACTTAAATCATATAATGTCCCCATTGTATGTAAAATTAAAGCACATAAAAGTAAAAAGGGAGAAAAAGGAACAGACTCCCCTGGGGTATTGCAGTGGCGAGGTCGAAATCCTGATTTGCGTAGGACAAGTGTTGAGTGCACTTTTCTGTTTGTAATGTTGAAGTGCATGTAAATCTTTTCTTTTTGAACCAGCTGGAGATTTAGGCAAGTGTGGCATCTAAATCTTTTTCCACATAATTTCTCTGAACATGTGCATTTACGTGTCGCGTATAAGATTTGGACGCGTCGCATAATGCAATTGTTGGGATTCTCTTCGCAATTCTTGAATTTAACGCTTTGTATACTGGCCAAGTACACATTGCGTTATTAGATCAATTACTCCTTTTCGCTGAGTGAATTGGATTTGACTTGTGTCGGCCGAACACTTGCTTCATCCTTCGAATAATGCTTTCCCGTTGGTCAGTGTTAGCTTCAGTTCTCCATCCTGCTCTTTGTGGGGAATCACCCCACACTTATGTGATGCCATTGCTCCAATTGTAATTTGTACTTCAGAAATTTACTTTACACCATTCTCACCATCACCTGTTTCTAAGCTGAAAAGTAACTTTCACAGAAAAATAAAACCATTAAAAAGCACTTTTATTGAAAACACAAACTAAAAAGAAAATTCACACCAAACATACAGAAAATAAACACACCAAATTTAAAAATCAAAACAAACATCGGGTTGCCTCCCGCAAGCGCTTCTTTTTAACTGAGTCATGAGCCAGACTCTACCCCTCACTTAATTGTTTTCAGTGAGTTGGAGGGGTATATCCTCTTTCTCTTCTTCTTCTAACATTCCTTCCTGGTAATGCTTCACTCGATGTCCATTTACCTTAAAGCTTTCTCCATCTTTTCCAATTAGTTCGATTGCACCATGTGAAAAGACTTCTTTTATTGTGAATGGACCGTACCAACGCGTCTTCAGTTTACCTGGAAAAAGTTTCAACCTGGAATTGAATAGCAATACTTTTTCTCCAGGGGTAAACTTTTTGTCTCTGCTTAATCTTTTATCATGCCATTTCTTTGATTTCTCTTTGTAGATTTGAGAGTTTCCATAAGCTTCATCCCTTAATTCTTCCAGAGCATTCATCTGCATAAGACGGTTAGTTTTAATTTCCACAGGATCAAAGTTGCATGATTTTAATGCCCAAAATGCTTTATGTTCGATTTCGACTGGCAAATGACATGCTTTTCCAAAGACCATCCTATATGGTGTACTACCAATAGGTGTTTTGTATGCAGTTCGAAATGCCCACAACGCATCATTAAGTTTATCTGCCCATTCCTTCTTGTTACTTCCCACTGATCGTTCCAGAATTCTTTTTAAAGCTCGATTTGTGACTTCAGTTTGCCCACTGGTTTGTGGATGATAGGCCGTTGCGATTCTATGGTGAACACCATATTTTTGCAAAACCTTTTCCAGTGGGGTATTGCAGAAGTGTGTACCCCTGTCACTGATCAGAGCTTTAGGGAAACCAAAACGTGAAAACAGATTCTTTAAAAACTTGACTACTACACGAGCATCGTTAGTGGGTAAAGCTTTCGCTTCAGCCCACTTTGATACGTAGTCAACAGCTACCAAAATATATTTGTTTCCTCGAGAGGAAGGAAATGGTCCCATAAAATCGATTCCCCAAATCTCAAAAATTTCACATACTTGGATGCTGTTTTGGGGCATCTCATTTCGGGAAGAGATGTTACCGGCCCTTTGACATGCATCACATTCTTTCACGAAGATGTGAGCATCTTTGAAAATCGTAGGCCAGTAAAATCCAGCATCAAAGATTTTTCTTGCTGTGTAATTAGCACCATGATGCCCCCAGTCGGTCCAGCGTGACATCCTTTCATGATCTCACGACTTTCTTTTCCGAATAAGCATCTCCTTACTACATTATCCGCGCAACTTCGGAATAAGTAAGGGTCATCCCAATAATAGTGCTTGAGGTCCGAAAAAAATTTATTCTTTTGTTGATGTGTCATTCCTTTAAAAAGAAATCCTGCAGCCAAGTAGTTTACAATGTCTGCATACCACTCTTCACCTATCATCATCAAGGATTCATCTGGAAATTTGTCATTTATTTCAGATTCCTTGAGTTCTTCGATGTTGGGATTCTCTAATCTGGACAAATGATCAGCAGCCACATTTTCCATGCCTTTCTTGTCTTTAATCTCGATGTCAAATTCTTGGAGTAACATGATCCAACGAATTAATCGTTGCTTAGAGTCTTCTTTCCTGAATAAATACTTCAAGGCAGCATGATCAGTAAAGACAATAGTTTTTGACAAGATCAAGTAAGAGCGAAATTTCTCAAAAGCATAAACCACAGCAAGCAATTCTTTTTCAGTTGTGGTGTAATTTGCTTGAGCGGGGTTTAACGTCTTGCTGGCATAGTAGATTGGCTGAAAATGTTTCTCAATTCTTTGTCCCATAACTGCTCCCACTGCAAAATCACTAGCATCACACATTAATTCAAATGGCAAATTCCAATTTGGAGCGACCATTATCGGGGCTGTTGTTAATTTTTCTTTTAAATTGTTGAAAGCATTTAAACATTCTGAAGAAAATTTAAACTTTGCTTCCTTTAACAGAAGTTGAGTCAAAGGGCGCGTGATTTTTGAAAAATCTTTTATGAACCTTCTGTAAAATCCTGCATGACCTAGAAAACTTCTGACCCCTTTGACGTTGGTTGGAGGTGGCAATTTTGATATTGTCTCTATTTTCGCTTTTTCCACCTCAATCCCCTCCTTGGAGATTTTATGCCCTAGTACAATGCCTTCTTGCACCATGAAATGACATTTCTCCCAGTTCAAAACCAGATTTGATTCTTCGCATCTAGCAAGCATTTTGTCTAGATTAGCTAAACATGCATCAAAGGAATCTCCAAACACTGAAAAATCATCCATAAACACTTCCATGAAGTTTTCCACCATGTCGTGGAAAATGGCTGTCATGCATCTTTGGAAGGTTGCAGGAGCATTGCAAAGTCCGAATGGCATTCGTCTGTATGCAAAAGTTCCGTATGGGCAAGTGAATGTTGTCTTTTCTTGATCTTCAGGAACGATAGGAATTTGAAAGTATCCTGAGAAACCATCTAGGAAACAATAGTAAGCATTTCCAGAAAGACGTTCTAGCATCTGATCGATAAAAGGAAGGGGGAAATGGTCTTTGCGGGATGCATCATTTAACTTTCGATAATCGATGCACACTCGCCACCCTGTAACTGTTCTTGTTGGTATCAGCTCATTCTTTTCATTGATTATGATGGTCATTCCTCCCTTCTTTGGGACAATGTGAATGGGGCTTACCCATGGACTGTCTGAAATAGGGTAGATCATTCCCGAATTTAAGAGTTTTACGATCTCTTTTCTCACAACTTCTTGCATTTTCGGGTTCAATCGCCTTTGTGGTTGGACTGCTGGTTTTGATCCTTCTTCCATCAAAATTTTGTGAGAACAATAGGATGGATTTATTCCTTTGATATCAGAAATATTCCATGCTATAGCTTGCTTTCTCTTTTTCAAAACTTCAATCAACCTCTCTTTTTCATGCGGTGAGAGATTTGCAGCGATGATCACAGGGAATTGCTCATTATTTCCTAGGTATGCGTACTCCAAATGATCAGGTAAAACTTTCAACTCAATTTTGACATCGGAGTCAAAAGGTGTTTCTTTGTGGTGTGCTTCCTCTTTTTCTGATTTACTATCCGTGTAGTCTTCTTTTTGATTAATCTCCTCCAGCAGCTTTTCCAGTTCTTCTAGATCTTTTTCAGCATCAAACGTATCTTCTCCAAGTTGCATCATGCTTTCAATGTCTTTATCTTTTACTTCCAATATCTCATTTTCCAATAAGTTATCAAAAACATCAGCAAAGAAAACTTCATCATCACTCACCTTGGAGTGCTTCATTGCTCTATCAAGACCGAAGGTGATAGCATCAGTTCCGACTCTTAGTGTCAACTTTGATCCATGAATGTCAACTAATGCTCTTGCAGTGCTTAAGAATGGTCTTCCCAAAATAATAGGAACTTCATTGTCTTCTTCCATATCAAGCACTACAAAATCTGCAGGAAATACGAACTTGTCAACTTTCACCAGTAAGTCCTCCACTATCCCTTTTGGATACGTCACTGATTTGTTTGCCAGATGGATTGCCATTCGAATTGGTTTTGGTTCAGGTAAATCAAGTTTCTTGTAAAACGAATATGGCATAAGATTTATACTTGCTCCTGAATCAGCCAGAGCATGGCTGAGACCCAAATTACCAAATTGGCACGGTAAAGTCAGACTTCCTGGATCTCTAATTTTCTGAGGAAGTTTGTTCAACATGGCTGCTGAACATTGTTCGTTTAATACTACACTTGAAGCTTCCTCCATTTTCTTTCGGTTAACAAGCAAATCTTTCAGAAATTTTGCATATTTGGGCATTTGAGCCATAGCTTCAATGAATGGGATGTTGATATGCAAGGATTTGATATGATCGATGAATTTGCGATAGTCCTCCTCCTCTTTTTCCTTCCTCAAGCGTTGAGGGAAAGGAATTGGTGGCCTATATGGTTTGACAACTGGAGTGGATGTAGTTGTCTCAACCGGAACTGATTCTTTTTCCTTCTCTTGGGATTGTGAAATAGTAGAAGGTTCGTTAGTATGAACTGGAACTAACGGCTTAAGATTTTTTCCAGTTCGAGTTGTTATTGCTTTGACATGAGCAGTCGGATTTGTCTCAGTGTTACTTGGTAATGTTCCAGGAAATCGCTCTTGTAGTACTCTCGAAATTTGCCCGACTTGGTTTTCGATGTTCAACATCGAAGCTTGCTGATTTCTTAGAGCAGTTTCAGTTGTTGATCCGATTCTTTTCACCAACTCTTCTGTATCTCGATGTCTTTTATCAGATGCTTCTGCAAATCTGGCCATCATTTCTTCGAAAGTTGGCTTCTTTTCTTGCACAATTTGCTCCAATGGTGGGTTTTTTTGGTAGAAACCTTGACCGCTTTGTCTCCATTTCCCTTGCATCTCCATTTCCTTCTTGTATTCATCAAATGGTTTCCAGTTGTTCCGAGGCTTCCTTTCATCGTATCTATCTCCAGATGAGTAGCATACATCAACCTTTTGATTCCCATCTTGATCTAATGGACAATCTCTTTCAAGATGTGGTCCACTACAGTTGTCACAGCCGACTTGGATAGCATGAATTGTCTGATTGACCTTTTTCATGTCTCTTCCTAATGCATCCAATTTTGCATTTAATGCTGCCAAGCCATCTGAGCTCTCTCCTGTTGATCTTTTTCGGAAAGATGAATCTCGTGAAGAATGCCACTGATGTGAGTGTTGGGCGAGTTCCTCGATTATTGCTTTCCCGTCAGCTGGATTTTTCTTAGGAATGGGTCCTTGAGAGTCAACTAACTGACGGGTACAAACATCGATCCCGTTATAGAAAGTCTGCACGACCTGATGTGGATTTAGATCATGTTGTGGACAATTTTGCAGCATTTCTTTATAACGGTCCCAAGCATCATACAGTGTCTCATCTTCAAGCTGCTGAAAATTTTGAATTTTCATTTTCATCTTCGCAATTTTGCATGGTGGGCTAAATTGTTTTGTAAATTTTGATCTTAAACCTTCCCATGTGGTAATTGTAGGTTCAGATTTTATCCAACGTTTTGCAGCTCCTTGTAGTGTTATTGGAAACACTCTAAGCATGACTGCATCTTTGCTTACTCCAACAATGTTGAAGTAGTCAACTATTTCGAGTACAGCTTCGACATGTTGGTTCGCATCTTCATCTTCTCTTCCGGCAAAAGGAGTTTCTCGTAGAAGGTGAAGAAATTGTCCTTTTAATTCGAAATTTGTTTGGGCTGGTATCGCTGGACGAATGACTCCATGATCATCTCCGTCTCTAGTACGGCTTGTATATTCCTCTAATGAAAGGAGGGCTAGATCGGTCATTGTTTGGTTTTCTCGGATTAGTTAATGAAACGTGCGTTCGGGCTCTTCTAAAGGTGGAACGAAAGTGGAATTTGAACTTCGGGTCATATATTAGGGAAATTCTATCTTAAATTGAATTGATTATATTGCCTAAATTATTTATTTAATTTTTGTGTAATACTTTGACTATCAAATAGAGAACAGACAAAGAGAGGCAGCCGGGAGGCAGGATCATTTCGGTGTATATTATAAATATAACTTTTCTGAAATCCAGCAACCAAAACCAACGTACCAATTCCAAACTCTGTTCTGGTAAGTAGAATTACTCGTATTACACGCGAATTAAATAAGGTTATTCATGCAATATAAACATGGCTCTGATACCATTTTTTTTATATATATTTTTTATTATTATTATTATTTTTTTTTAGTAAGTAAGCTTTAGTATTTTAAATAAATTTCGTCCTTTTTTTTATTAATTTGTTTTTAATATTTTTTTTCTTATATTTAAATTTTTTTTTTTTTTTTACGTTAACTAACAAACAATAAGACTAAACCAAATAAAACCGTTTCCCCGGCAACGGCGCCAAAAACTTGATGTGTAATTTATCTAGTCTTAAATTTATAAGGTTGAAATTACCGATACTAGAATTTACTATCGACTTAGGCAAGTGTACCTAATTGAATTTGTAATATAGCAATGGTAAGAACGGATGTCGAACACTTGGGGAAACGAGTATGATTTAATATTAGACTATTTGTCGCTTAATTAACTTAAAAGATAAGTAACTTGGGGGAATTTCTAGTAACAAGACAATAATGAGAATTTTAACAATTAAAGTGTAGAATAAATATAGAACAAGAATTGGTTTTTAAGAATCAAGAATGATAAGGATGCTTTCACTTAGATTTAATTCCACCTTTTAGTAATGAATGATTTATATTAAGTGCAATGGATATTATTAGTTATTTACCGATTTCTAAAATTGGTTAAAAATCATGATCTAAATTTTTTACCGTTTTGATAATAAAATTAATTAAAAACAATTGTCATGCAATTAACAATTTTATTAACAATAATTAATTCGTATCATGCAAACATTTGATCAAACTATTCATTTTAGTGGTAGTAAAACAAATAGGAATCGTAAGTTGGTCGTACGATATAAAATATACATGTTAAATTTTTAGTATTTTATTTTGCCCAATTCCTAGAATATTGTCCTTTACTAGTCATAAATATCAATGGTTATGAAAAATTTATGATTCAAGATAATATAATTAAAGTGATCTTTTAAAAATATTAACTTAGTTATGGGAAAATTAATTACAAAAACTTAACATATACAAATAAATGATCAAATATGCATGATAAAATAAATAACAATTAATATCCGAATAATATAAATCAAATCATATTTTCAAGGTTTCATTATCCAAGTGAAAGCAAAGAGAATTTAGCTCATAATTAAGGTTACAACATACATAGAAAACATATTGAGAATGTTAAACATGTCGATAAAACAAACCCGATGTAGTCCCTAATGCCACTGCAATATTCAATTCCTTAGCTTTTTGACTCTTGAATCCCCAATTGTGGTTCAAAGGTTGGGTGGAATTTGGTATAGTGGTGATATGGTAAGAAATTGTATGGAGAAATTTGTGTATCAAAGTGTATGATTCAATTTCTTCTCCTCTTTCTTCAGAAATGATTTTTTAGCTGTAAAATGGAATTTCAAACTTTATAAGTACCTTTTATCTTAAATCATACCAAAATATAGCTAAAAATACATAAATATCACTCGAAATATATGTATAATTATTGCGATATCAGTAATATTAGACACTACCACAACCGAAAGAATCAAATCCATTTTTCCAATATTGCTATCAATGGAATCTTATAAGCAACAACTTTTCACAAATGCCATTGTAAGGATACTTAAAATAAATAAAATCAAAACCTTTTTCTTTTATTTTAAAACTTTGCGGAAAAACTTATCCTTACAATCCATATGAAAACCTTGTTGTTATCTATTCCTAAGCAATATAAATATCATAACTCTTAAGTAATAGCCCAAAATTCTGATCACCGAACCATGCGATTGAAATCCATCTTCGCGATCAGAATCAGCATGTACTTAATAGAGTTAGACAATGGACTTTACCTGAAGTAGAGCCAAACTTATTGACTTTAACATCCTTAGGTAAATTTGGCAGCTTCGTAACCAATGCCCCTTCCTTTGGCAATAGTTACCTATGGACCCTTGATAATGGGACTATCTCAGACTTCGCCTCTCTCTTTACCATTGGGTCAACCGAGTTGACTATGGCCGATCCCTTTCCATTGGGAAGAGAGAACTTTACTGGATATCCAATGTCATCATTGTCAATGTCCATAGCGTTTTAGGAAGTTGATCTTAGCAAATAGATAAGATCATTAAGGGTCTTGTCTTAGTCTGTTTCATAGGATTCCCAAAAGAACTCACTATGTGACTTAGAAAGTAGTTGAGCCACCAACTTTCTCAAGACTTTGACACCCAACTCTCCCGGCTTGTCAATATGTGACTACATCTCCAAGATGTGATCACACCTAGACCTTGCCTTGCCAATAGGGCTTGAGTGACCTTAAACTTTTTAGGAACTTGTGGGTTAGGGAGAATAATTGGAGGAGGTGAAAGAAGTATGATATCCATGGGACATCATCTTCATTTAGGAAAGCTTGTTTCAAGAGATTTGGGAAGATCATAAATGTCTAGACCAGACATCTTTTTGGGAGATATTCAAGATAGTTGATTTAAAGTCCTTAATATGACACCCAATATGAAATGTTAAGGCTAGGACCTAACAAACTATTTTATAACTTAGAAGAGGGATGCCGTAATCCAAGCTATAAAATATTTGAATGTAGGTGAATGACGATTCACCAATTTCCACCATGAAAAATGAAATAATTTATTAGGTTTTAATTGGATTTGAAAGTCCTAGATCTTTGAGATTCATTGAACTGTTCAAAGGCATGTTTCAATCTCGAGTGTGCCCTTCAGGTTTTGTGACTGGGATGCCGAGGATCACAAAACAAGGTGTGAATAACCATGCAAATATACTTGGTACCCTTAATATTTACCCCTTAATCAGTGTGCCGGTTAACCACACACGCTCCACCGATACTATGATAAATATTAAGTTACCCTTTGCCTACCTTGTTAAGTCCAGGTTAGTGTGCCGGTTAACCACACACGCTCCACTAACGACTTAAGGAAAGTGCAAAGTGTAATTTCATGGGTTAGCACCAAATTCACATTTTCCTAAGTAACTAAGATTGGGTATTAATAAGAGTTTAGTTACTTAGTATTTATCATTAATACTTTTAATGAAAGGAGAATTATAGTCCTTGTCCTACCCGTTCGGCTAACGACCCTCCACCAGTGAAGGAAGCGGTGGGTGAGAGTGGACACCCATTAAACTGCCATTTTATAGGTAGTAACCTTATACCCCCTTATAGACCGGCTTCGTGAATGAGGCCTACTAACGGTAAGACTGACTTTACTCTTATACATATATATAAATATTATTAACTTATAATATTATAAAGTATAAGGGTTGAATTTTAACTTTTAAAATTCTAAGGGCTAACTTGGAATTAAAGTATTCATAAGTGAAAACTTTTCAAATTCCAAAACTTGAGGGCAAGTTTTGAAACTATTCAAAACTAATTAATTCCATAACTTATGAGTTTAAAGTAGTTTTAATTAAAAAAAAAACTCTTCAAGTTCCATAACTTGAGGACAAGTTATGGAAGACTTTAAACTAATTAATAAAAAAAATAACTTTGTTTTTATTGTAACTTATGGAACTAATTAAGGTTACACTTTTTTTTAATTTGATGAAGAGACTCTTGAACCTCCATAACTTGAGGACAAGTTATGGAGTCATAAAACCATTTAATTAGAACTAGACTCTTCATTTTGTAACCTTTGCCAACTTTTATGAGTTTTATGATTCTTAAATGTGACTTTTCATATAACTTGAGGACAAGTTACAAAAACACACTTTGGAATCAACTCTTAGATTAAAATGGATTGAAAACAAGTATTTCACACAACTTTTCTATTAATCTAAGAACCTCATAAGAACAAGATAATTCAAATCATCAATCTTCAAGAAATTAGCATGAACATACAAACTAATACAAATCTTGAAATTATGACAATTATCTTAGAAATTGGATTAGCATGAACATTACCACATCAAAACAAGTTTATAAGTCCAAAAACATCTTAGGATAATGTTCCTAGTCCAATTCCTGCCAAAACAATCGAATATATGCATCCAACTCGATTTTTCAGCTACTTTTGCAAGTATAACAAGAAAAAAAACCTGGCTCTGATACCACTGTTGGGTTATGAGCATTCTAACACTCCTAAGTGTACATGCAACCCTAAATACCTTGGATCTATGTTTTCTCTATTATACATACAATTATGAACATCCAAGGTATTATCCTAATCTAGCATACAAAATAATAAATATAACAAGATAGAATACATACCTCTTTGATGTAGAATGTCTTCATGAAGCTTGAGTGCCTAGTGCCCCAAGTGTGACACCTCAAATTGTTCACACAACACCAAATACACTTGGAATAACTTGAGAGAAACTTGAACACTCCTTGAAATCGTCTAGCCCTCACACTCACACATTAGTTCACGATTTCTTGAGCCATGGGATTCTTTTATATGGTGGCTATTAGGGTTACACCATGTAACTCATAACTTTACCCATTCCTTATGCTCCATGGATTTTAACCTCCATGGAGTATCCATGGGTCACCCCATGGACTTAGTCCAACATAAGGAATCTTGGATCACAAGCCCACATATATAAGAATGAATGATTTACACAATCAACCCATATATTTAATTAGTCTCCTTTTGATCACTTAATTAATTCCAAATTAATTCTTGATCAATACTAATTAAATAACCTTATTAATATATTAGAACTTATAATATATTAACCAACCTTAAGTGTTATTTCTCTCATTATAGTCTATCCAAATGCATGATGCCATGCAACCCAAATGGACCATGCCGGGTCGGGTCAAGTCTTACCAATTATAGTTATGGACTTAGAGATTAATCCAACACTTCAAACCCTAGCACTCAACTTGAGGTGGAAACTCCTATTGAGCCAATTGACGAGTCTGTACCTCTGAGGCGTTCCAAAAGAGTTAGAAATCCACCTGAGCATTACTATGGTTTCCATATTACTGTAGAAGGTGATACACTTATTAGTGATGAGACGCTAGAAGGGCTGGATGAACCTAACAGTTACGCGGAAGCCATGGCAGGCCCTGAGTCAGCCAAGTGGAAAGAGGCAATGGACAGTGAGATACAGTCCATGTATGACAATCAAGTTTGGAACTTGGTTGAGAATGTACCAGGTCGTAAGACTATAGGGTGCAAATGGATCTTCAAGAAGAAGACCGACATGGATGGTAATGTACACACTTATAAGGCACGACTGGTTGCAAAGGGCTTTTCTCAAACTCCGGGAGGTGATTATGATGAGACCTTTTCTCCAGTAGCCAAGATTAAGTCTATTAGGGTCATGTTAGCCATAGCTGCATTTCATGACTATGAAATTTGGCAAATGGATGTCAAAACCACTTTCCTTAATGGAAAGTTGGCCGAGGATGTTTACATGAGTCAACCAGAGGGTTTTGTCAATACAGAGTACCCTAATAGAGTGTGTAAGCTTGAGAAATCCATTTATGGATTAAAGCAAGCACCTCGCAGATGGAATCTTTGCTTTGATGAGAAGTCAAAGAGTTTGGCTTTTCTAGGAGTGAAGATGAATCTTGTGTATATGTCATAGCTAGTGGGAGTATAGTTAGCTTTTTGGTATTGTATGTGAATGACATACTACTCATAGGAAATGGCATCCCAACTCTGCAGGAAGTTAAGTCCTAGCTTGGGAAGTGTTTCTATATGAAGGACCTAGGAGAAGCTGCCTATATTCTAGGGATAAGGATCTTGAGAGACCGGAGTAAAAGACTAATTGGACTTAGTCAGAGTACCTACTTGGATAAGGTGCTGAAAAGGTTCAGCATGCAGGACTCCAAGAAAGGAGAGTTACCTATTCAGTGTAACGCCATATTGAGTAAGACTCAAAGCCCGAGTACTGAGGCTGAGATAGCAGAAATGAGTCGAATTCCTTATGCTTTAGCTGTAGGATTGATCATATATGCTATCACTTGTACTCGACCTGATGTAGCCTTTGCGTTGAGCATGGTTAGCAGATATCAGGGGAACCCTGGCACGGCTCACTGGATGCGGTGAAGAATATCCTCAAGTACCTGCGGAGGACTAAGGACTGGGTCCTTACCCTCGGTGGGAGTGATGACTTGAGAGTTGTAGGGTATAGTGATGCTAGCTTTCAGACTGATAGGGATAATTTCCGCTCTCAGTCAGGCTGGGTCTTTACCTTAAACGGAGGAGCAATCACTTGGAAGAGTTCCAAGCAGGAGACAGTAGCTGATTCCACTTGTGAATCAGAGTATATAGCAGCGAGCGAGGCAGCAAAGGAGGCAATATTGCTGAAGAACTTCATTGGAGACCTTGGAGTTGTACCAGCTATAAAGGAGCCTATGGAAATTTTTTGTGATAGTAAAAGTGCTGTTGCCTTAGCCAAGGAACCAAGGGATCACGGGAGATCCAGACACATCGACAGAAAATATCACTTTATCAGATATCGCATAGAAGAAGGACTCCTCGTGGCAAAGAGGGTATCATCGGATGAGAACCCATCAGATCCCCTCACGAAGGGACTGAGTCGGGCTAAGCATCTTAAGCATGCTCGGAGCATAGGGCTAAAGGATGATATTAGTTTTAGTAGTTAGATAACTTGAAATTTGTAAAGTGTAATTGACATCTGATGATAAATAAAAGTTGTGTTTATTTATGAGTAAAGTGTTGCTATCTTTTGTCAATCGTTTACTATATTTCTTTTGCATGTTTTGACTTCCAGAATAATTATGTTTGGTATATCATATTATTCGAACCTCCACAGTCGGTCATATGTTGGAAGTAGGTATGAATCAAGACTGTCATGAGTGGTTGCAGAGGTCTAAGTTGTTGGACATGGCTACAACACTCATGAGTGCTCATAAGTTGTGAGCATTGGAATCAACCCACGCTCACTGGTATCACTTCATGGAATTTATCTCAAGTGATCGTGAGACGGTAATATCATATAAGTCTTCAAAGTTAGAGATATGAGTTGTTGCCTATGAGTTGGTTATGCATTGATCGTACGAAAACACATTGGTAACTCGATGTTATAAAACGTACTGTTGTGTGTGATTTAACAAGTAGTAGAACAAGCATATGAGTCAAAGTTTATCTGTTCCTTCTTGGATTAGAAGCGATATCTGGGCCCCTCGATGATTTTGTTTTGACCTATGTACTGGGCCCGGTCAGAACCGAATTGATGTGTTCAATTTAGTTCTATGTCAAAGAAATCGGAAATCGGGAAACAAACTGTTGGACAATAAGAAAGACATTGTTCCATGTATTTGTCCGGCTGATATCTAGAACAGAGGATTATATGATCACTTATCTTAAATGGCATATCATCATCTTCTCAGTTCCGAGAGACCTTGAAAAGAGCTACGATTGTTGATCGGCTCCTGAAGTCATACTTGCAGATATAGTTATTAGACTTATCCAAGTGGGAGACTGTTGGATATGGTGTCTAAGTCCATAACTATATTTGGTATGTACTTGACCCGACCCGACATGGTCCATTTGGGTTGCATGGCATCATGCATTTGGATAGACTAAATGAGAGAAATAACGCTTGTGGTTTATTAATATATTATAAGTTCTAATATATTAATAGTATTATTTAATTAGTATTGAACAAGAATTAATTTGGAATTAATTAAGTAATCAAAAGATGAATAATTAAATATATGGGTTGATTATGTAAATCACTCATACTTGTATAGTGGGCTTAAGGCTCCATGGATTGTCAAGTTAGGTTAAACCCATAGGATGCTCCATGGATGCTCCATGGGAGTTACAAACCCATGGGTCATGGAAATGAAGAGTCATGTCACATTAGGGTTTACATGGTGTAACCCTAGATGTGATACACTATATAAGCTACATGTTCTCACCAAAAATTAGACACACTAAGATACAAGAGGGCTAGGCCGATTTTAGAGTGTTACATATTCTCTCAAAGTCATTCCAAAGCATTTGGTTTTGTGTGAAGCATTTGAGGCATCACACTTGGGGTGCTAGGCTCTCAAGGTTTTCAAGGAATCAAATCAACTACAAAGTATGTAATTCTAGCCATCTTTTAGTTTAAAAGTTCCCCATGTATGCTAGATAGGATTATGAACCTTGGAAATCATATTTTGCATGTATTTAGACAAACATAGATCCAAGCTTTTCTAGGGTTGCATGTACACTTAGGAAGTGTTAGAATGCTCAAAACCCATCAGTAACGACTGCGGAGGCTACAATAGCAACAGTCTCTGAAAGTGTAGCATACCGGTCGTCAAATAACTCCATCATAGCGGGCTTGATAGACCCAAACAACTCCGATATCTGCTCCCGGACAATAGAAACAACCTTCTCCCGGATGATATCCCTAACCCGATCCTTAGTCAACCCCGACCCATCCTGGCCACCTGTCTCGGCTCCTGATCTAGATCCCGACTCAAATCGCCCCATAACCACCATACTGAAAATAAACTAGGGAGATATCAGATAAAACACATATAATACCATAGGAACCAATTGTTGGGTTTTGATACAAAATATAAGTTATTTTTTTTAAAAACTGGCAACGGAAGTCTTTAAAAATAACAAGTTTATTTTTATTTTATAATACAACCAAACCATCATGGATCCATTTATAGAGGTTAGAATGAAATAAAAACGACCAAAGAGTGTTTAGAATGAAAATGTAACACCCGGAATCTAGAAGGTTAACTAAAGGAAGAAAAACCCTAAGTCAAGAAGGTCTACTCGTCGAGTCCATGGAGGGTAACTCCACGAGTAGAATCAAGATCAGGACGCGGGATGAAGGACCTACTCGACGAGTCGAGGAGGACCTACTCGACGAGTTGGTCCGGGTTTGGAAAACCCTAGATCCGGGTTTTTGTACCCTATTTAAGAATCTTAATCCCTTCATTTCAGTGCCATTTCCAGCCTCCATTATCCAAACCCTAGATCTCGAAACTGTAATGCTTGTGAGGAATTTTTGAGAGTATCTTGTGTGTTTGGAGCTTATAAATAAGAGAGGAAGCTTATAGATTCAAAAGGAAGCTAGTAGATCCAGGAACAACTTCTCATCCTCTTCATTTTCCGGTAAGCAAGTCTCAACCTTGCTTAATAGCTTGATAGATCTCTTCTTTGTCACTTTATGGGGTGTTTGGTCCAAAGAACTTGATTCTTGGGTTATAGACGTCCCAAGCAAAGATCCTTTCAGATCTGGAAGCATTAAGGGTGGTTAAGGCATAAAGGTGAAAACTTTATGCCATTGGAACCTTCATGCAAGCTTTAAGGAGTTATTATGGCCTTCTAATCCTCAAAAGGGCATGCATGGAAGAAAAGGCAGAGACTTTACGTGTTCTTCTGATGTCTAAGGCCTGGATCTAGGTTGATATGCTTTAGTTTGGAAAACTATGGCCTGTGGACAAGAATCAATGTCTTAAGGAGCTAGGGTTTGAGCTAAACCCATTAAGAAGGACTAGGAGTGGGTAAAGTTGGAAACTTTACCCTTAAGAGGTCATTTCCAGCATGTAGACGAATATTGGAACCTAGATCTAAAGTGTAGGGGCTTAATCCATTAAGATAGCCCAAACAGACTGAGGGACTCGGTGAGTTCAGGGAGGGACTTGACGAGTCGAAGTGAGTTGTCCCATTTTCTGTTATGGTGGAACTCGACGAGTCTGAGGAATGACACGACGAGTTGATTCGGTAAATCGCGACCATGAGTAGCCTGGGAACTCGGCGAGTCAGGGGTTGACTCGACAAGTTGGATCGCGATTTCAGGATTCGGAGTTTTAGAACTCGACTAGTTGATGAAGCAACTCGACGAGTTGAGTCAACTCAGAGAGTTGACTTTAACCGTTGACCGTTGAATTTGAATTTGACCAAAGTTGACCTAGTTTGACTTTTGAGGACATTTTGGGACTAAGTTTCATTTTGGTACTGATAGCTCGGGGAGCCGAAGGAGTAGCAGTTCGAAGAATTGTCAGTTAGCAGTCAGAGGAGTATCAGTAGGACTTCAACAGTTTGAGGTGAGTCTCATCACTGGGTGTATGGGTCTACGACCACAATGCCGACCCATTTAGTTTATGTATGGTAGGAAGACCCGGGGGTTAACCCTAGGCATTGTATGATAGTATGCTTCCGGACCAAGGTTCGATGTGATGGGTTTTGAGCATTCTAACACTTCCTAAGTGTACATGCAACCCTAATAACCTTGGATCTATGTTTGTCTAATTATCATGCAAAGTTGAATTCCAAGGTTATATTCCTATCTAGCATACATGGGGAACATTTTTAACTTGAATGAAAGATAGAATAACTTACCTTGTTGTTGATTATGATCCTTGAAACCTTGTGAGCCTAGCACCCCAAGTGTGATGTCTCAAATGCTTCACACAACACCAAATGCAAAGGAGTAAACTTTGAGAGAATCTTACACTTGCAAAAATCGGCTCTAGCCCTCTTGTTTCTTAGTGTAACCGATTTTGGTGGAGGAGATGGTCTTTATATAATGTGACACATCTAGGGTTACACCATGTAAACCCTAATGTGTCATGGCTCTTCATTTCCATGACCCATAGGTTTGTAACTCCCATGGAGCATCCTATGGGTTTAACCCAACTTGACAATCCATGGAGCCTCTTAGCCCACTATACAAGTTATGGATGATTTACATAATCAACCCATATATTTAATTAGTTATCTTTTGATCACTTAATTAATTCTAAATTAATTCTTGATCAAACTAATTAAATAATATTATTAATATATTAGAACTTATAATATATTAATAAACCATAAGTGTTATTTCTCTCATTTTAGTTTATCCAATTGCATGGTGCCATGCAACCCAAATGGACCATGTCGGGTCGGGTCAAGTACATACCAGAAATAGTTATGGACTTAGACACCTTATCCAACAATCTCCCACTTGGATAAGTCTAATAACTATAATTGCAAGTATGACTTCAGGAACCGATCAGCAATCGTAGCTCTTTCAAGGTCTCTCGGAACTGAGAAGATGATGATACGCCATTTAAGATAAGTGATCATATAATCCTTTGTTCTAGATATCAGCCGGACAAATACATGGAACAATGTCTTACTTATTGTCCAACAGTTTGTTTCCCGATTTCCGATTTGTTTGACAAAGAACTTAATTGAACACATCAACTTAGTTCTGACCGGGCCCGGTACATAGTTCAAAACAAAATCATCGAGGGGCCCAGATATCAGCTTCTAATCCAAGAAGGAACAGATAAACTTCGACTCATATGTTTGTTCTACTACTCATTGAATTATGCACAAGAGCACGTTTTATAACATCGAGTTACCAATGCGTTTTCGTACAATCAATGCATAATCAACTCATAAGTAACAAATCATATCTCTAGGTTTGAATACTTATATGATATTACCGTCTCACGATCACTCGATATAAATTCCATGAAGTGATTCCAGTGAGCGTGGGTTGAGTCCAATGCTCAGAACTTATGAGCACTCATGATTGTTGTAGCCATGTCCAACAACTTAGACCTCTGCAACTAATCATGACAGTCTTGATTCATACCTACTTCCGACATATGACCGACTGTGGAGGTTTGAATAATATGATATACCAAACATAATTATTCTGGAAGTCAAAACATGCAAAAGAAATATAGTAAATGATCGACAAGAGATAGCAACACTTTACTCATAAATAAAACACCTTTTATTCATCATCTAATGTCAATTACACTTTACAAATTTCAAGGTTATCTAACTACTAAATCTAATATCATCCTTCAGCCCTATGCTCCAAGCATGCTGGAGCTGCTTAACCCGAGTCAGTCCCTTCGTGAGGGGATCTGCTGGATTCTCATCCGATGATACCCTCTTTGCCACGAGGAGTCCTTCTTCTATTCGATGTCTGATGAAATGGTATTTTCTGTCGATGTGTCTGGATCTCCCGTGATCCCTTGGTTCCTTGGCTAAGGCAACTGCACTTTCACTATCACAGAAAATTTCCATTGGCTCTTTAATAGTTGGTACAACTCCAAGGTCTCCAATGAAGTTCTTCAGCCATATCGCCTCCTTTGCTGCCTCGCTCGCTGCTATATACTCTGATTCGCAAGTTGAATTAGCCACTGTTTCTTGCTTGGAACTCTTCCAAGAAATTGCTCCTCCGTTTAAGGTAAAGACCCAGCCTGACTGAGAGCGGAAATTATCCCTATCAGTCTGAAAGCTAGCATCACTATACCCTACAACTCTCAAGTCATCACTCCCACCGAGGGTAAGGACCCAGTCCTTAGTCCTCCGTAGGTACTTGAGGATATTCTTTACCGCAGTCCAGTGTGCCTTGCCAGGGTTCCCCTGATACGTGCTAACCATGCTCAAGGCAAAGGCTACATCAGGTCGAGTACACGTCATAGCATACATGATCGATCCTATAGCCGAAGCATAAGGTATTCGACTCATTTCTGCTATCTCAGCCTCACTGCTAGGGCTTTGTGTCTTACTCAATCTGGCGTTACTTTGGATGGGTAACTCTCCTTTCTTGGAGTCCTGCATGCCGAATCTCTTCTGCACCTTATCCAAGTAGGTACTCTGACTAAGTCCAATTAGTCTTTTACTCCGGTCTCTCATGATCCTTATCCCTAGAATATAGGCAGCTTATCCTAGGTCCTTCATAGAGAAACACTTCCCAAGCCAGGACTTAACTTCCTGTAGAGTTGGGATGTCATTTCCTATGAGTAGTATGTCATCCACATACAATACCAAAAAGCTAACTATACTCCCACTAGCCTTGACATATACACAAGATTCATCTTCACTCCTAGAAAAGCCAAATTCTTTGACTTTCTCATCAAAGCAAAGATTCCATCTGCGAGGTGCTTGCTTTAATCCATAAATGGATTTCTCAAGCTTACACACTCTATTAGGGTACTCTGTATTGACAAAACCCTCTGGCTGACTCATGTAAACATCCTCAGCCAACTTTCCATTAAGGAAAGCGGTTTTGACATCCATTTGCCATATTTCATAGTCATGAAATGCAGCTATGGCTAACAGAACCCTAATAGACTTAATCTTGGCTACTGGAGAAAAGGTCTCATCATAATCAACTCCCTAAGTTTGTGAGAAACCCTTTGTAACCAGTCGTGCCTTATAAGTGTGTACATTACCATCCATGTCGGTCTTCTTCTTGAAGATCCACTTGCACCCAACTATCTTACGACCTGGTACATTCTCAACCAAGTTCCAAACTTGATTGTCATACATGGACTGTATCTCGCTGTCCATTGCCTCTTTCCATTTGGCTGACTCAGGGCCTGCCATGGCTTCCGCGTAATTGTTAGGTTCATCCAGACCTATCAGTGTCTCATCACTGATAAGTGTATCACCTTCCACAATAATATGGAATCCATAGTAATGCTCAGGTGCATTCCTAACCCGTGTGGAACGCCTCAGAGGTATGTACTTGTCAATTGGCTCAACAGGAGTTTCCTCCTCAAGTTGAGTGCTAGGGTTTGAAGTTCCTTCACCACTTGACTCTTGAATTTCTTCAAGGTCAACTTGCCTCCCACTGTTTCCTTGGCTTATGTACTCTCTCTCCCGAAAGACAGCCCTCCTAGCTACAAAGACCACATTTTCACTAGGTCTGTAGAAGAGGTAACCAAAAGATTTCTGTAGGTAGCCGATGAAAATACACCTCTCACTTCGAGGTTCGAGCTTATCATGAGTCTCGCGTCTCACAAAAGCCTTGCAACCCCAAATCTTAATGTGGTCTAGTTTGGGTACTTTACCAGTCCACATCTCATGAGGAGTTTTGGCAACTTTCTTTGTAGGGACTAGATTAAGGATATGGGCGGAAGTCTCTAAGGCATACCCCCAAAATGAGATTGGTAGCGAAGCTCGACTCATCATGGAACGAACCATATCCAACAAGGTTCGATTACGCCTCTCAGCCACACCATTCAACTGTAGTGTCCTGGGAGGTGTCAATTGTGAGACAATCCCACATTCCCTAAGATAGTCGAGGAACTCTGAACTAAGATACTCACCACCTCGATCAGATCGAAGCATCTTAATGTTCCTGCCCAATTGATTCTCGACTGCCTGTTTAAATGCTTTAAACCTTTCAAAAGTCTCTGACTTATGCTTGATTAAGTAGACATATCCATATCTACTGTAATCATCAGTAAAAGTCAAATAATAACGATTAGCATCCCTTGTGGCATGTTTGAAGGGTCCACACACATCCGTGTGTACAAGATCCAACAAACCTTCACCCCTCTCACAAGAACATGTGAAGGGTGACTTTGTCATTTTTCCAAGTAAGCATGATTCGCAACTATCATCTGACTTTAGGTCAAATGACTCCAAGACTCCATCCTTTTGGAGTTGGCCTATGCGTTTCTTGCTTATATGTCCAAGAGGACAATGCCTTAATGATGCTTTATCCAAGTTATTATCATTAACAGAATCAATACACAATACATTATTTCCTAAGTTATCAACCACATATACAATTTCATACACACCATCACAAGGTAATGCTTTAAAATAAAGAACATTATTAAAGAAAGCATTAATCGAACCAACTTCATTATCAAATGAAAAGGTGAAACCTTGTTATACAATGCGTGAAAGGAAATAATATTTCTTGCCATTTCTGGCGAATAACAACATTTATTCAAATCTAAACTAAACCCACTACTTAGCGATAAAGTATAAACTCCAATCTTGGTGACAGGTAAAGCTTTCCTATTCCCCATGATTAAGTTTATTCTTCCATGCTCCAGATTCTCACTTCTTCTTAGTCCCTGCAAATCAGAACATATATGAATACCACAACCGGTATCAAGGACCCAAGAGTTAGAATGGGGTGAGTTATTAGATAAGATAGTGTAAATACCTGCATGGTTGGGTTTAACTTTCCCATCCTTCACATCTTGCTGGTACTTTGGGCAGTTCCGCTTCCAATGTGACTTTTCATGGCAATAGAAGCATTCAGCCTCTTTTGGGTCAAAAGAAGGAGTGACGAAACCTTTCTTGGTTCCACTTGAAGAAGAGCCATCAAGGGTCCTAGCCTTGGTACCCTTCGAAGAGCTCTTCCTCTTCTTCCCTCGACCTTTCCCGATTGCCAAAACTGGGGCGGAGTTTGGAGTAGGAGTGTTAACAACCGACTTACCCTTAAGACCTGTTTCTGTGGTCTTGAGGAGTCCCTGAAGTTTGCTGAGTGTGACCTCTTCCTTATTCATGTGATATGTCATGCGGAATTGATCATAGCACTAGGGTAAGGAGTGCAAAATGATATCTATTGCAAGCTCCTCAGGGAAGTTCACATTAAGCTTCAGCAACTGATCCACATACCTTTGCATTTTTTGCATGTGGCTCGTGACGGATTCCCCGTCCTTCATCATGGTTGTTATGATAGAGCAGATGATTTCATACCTCTCTTGTCTTGCACTTTGATGGTATCTTTCCATCAGATCTTGGTGCATTTCAAAAGGGTAGAAGTCCTCATAGGACTTTTGGAGTTCCGCTGTCATGGTGGCCAACATGATGCACGCCACTTTTGTAACATCCCTTTCATGTGCCCGGAAGTCAGCGATCTCCTGGGGAGTTGCAGTGGTCTCATCAATCTCCTTAAGCTCCTTGTCAAGGACATATTCTTTGTCCTCGTAGCGGGTAATCATCCTGATGTTTCTGATCCATTCATTGAAGTTGGATCCATCAAAAGTGACTTTCCCACACAAGTTCATAAGGGTAAAGGAGCCATTAGGATTAGAGCCAGAAGCAGCATTGTTTGAAGACATCTGAAAGAAGAGAACAAGATTAGTTTAGATATTAAGAGAGTCCTTAATAAAACACCCAAATGTAATATTAAGGCTAGGATCCAATCATAATATATTATAACTTAGAAGAGGTATGTTGTAATCCAAGCTATAATAAATTTGAAAGGTAGGTGAATGACGATTCACCAATTTCCACCATGAAAAACGAAATATATATATTAGGTTTTTAATTGCTTCTTAGAAATTCCTAGATTCTTTTGAGATTCAATGAACTTTTCAAAGGCATGTTTCAATCTCGAGTGTGCCCTCCAAGTTTTGTGACTGGGATACCGAGGATCACAAAACGAGGTGTGAAGTAACCATGCAAATCACTTGGTACCCTTAAAGTTTATCACACAATCGATGTGCCGGTAAACCACACACGCTCCACTGATACTATGATAAACCTTAAGTCACCCTTTACCTACCTTGTTAAGTCCAAGTTAGTGTGCCGGTTAACCACACACGCTCCACCAACGACTTAAACAAAGTGTAAAGTGTAATTTCATGGATTAGCACCTTATTCACATTTTCCCTAAAGTAACTAAGATTGGGAATTTAATAAAAGCATTTAGTTACTTTATAATATTCATCATACTTTTAATGAGAATTTATAAGTCCTTGTCTTACCCGTTCGGCTAACGACCCTCCACCGATCAAGGAAGCGGTGGGTGAGAGTGGACACCCATTAAGTTGCCATTTTATAGGCAACAACCTTATACCCCCCTTATAGACCGGCTTCGTGAATGAGGCGTACTAGCGGTAAGACGACTTGATCTTATACATACATATATATATATATATATATATATATATATATATATATATTATTAACTTATAATATTATAAAGTATAAGGGTTGAATTTTAACTTTTAAAATTCTAAGGGTTGGAACTAAAGTTTTAATCAAGACTTTACTTGTTCCAAAACTTGAGGGCAAGTTTTGTAAGCTTTCAAAACTTTTCATTTCTTATAACTTATGAATTAATTGAGTAATAAAAATGAAGACTCTTCATTTTTATAACTCTTGTGTTCTTTTAATGGCTTTAATAAAAGTGTGACTTTTGGTTTCCATAACTTGAGGACAAGTTATGGACTCCATTAAAACACATTATGATCATGAATTAAACTACCATGAAGGTTACAAGCAATTCCTATGATCATCTAATCTTCATAAGTTCAAGAACATGAATATGAACACTTTCAAGAATCAAAAATTACACTTAAAAACTTGTAATTTTGATAATTGCCATTGTGAATGGATTAGCATAAACATTACACCATCTAAAACAAGTTTTAAAACACCAAAACAGTTTAGGGTAATGTTTGTAGTCCATTTCCAGCAACAAATGTCGAAATTCTGAAAACTGCAGCCTCTACTCGTCGAGTGCAAGAACAGACTCGACGAGTAGCTTGCATTTGTTCATGGACTCGTCGAGTTCATACGAGCAGAAAACAGAAAAACGATTTTTTCAAGTAGTTTGCACAAAAAATCAACAAACAAACCTGGGCTCTGATACCACTGATGGGTTTTGAGCATTCTAACACTTCCTAAGTGTACATGCAACCCTAATAACCTTGGATCTATGTTTGTCTAATTATCATGCAAAGTTGAATTCCAAGGTTATATTCCTATCTAGCATACATGGGGAACATTTTTAACTTGAATGAAAGATAGAATAACTTACCTTGTTGTTGATTATGATCCTTGAAACCTTGTGAGCCTAGCACCCCAAGTGTGATGCCTCAAATGCTTCACACAACACCAAATGCAAAGGAGTAAACTTTGAGAGAATCTTACACTTGTATGTTAGTTTATAGGTATGTTATTCCAGACCAAGGTCCAATGTCGGAGCAAGCCCGAGGAATGTTTGTATGTTAGTTTATACTTGTTTTATGTGTGATACTCGTATGTGCTTGGTAGGGAGGTGAGTATGGGTAAGGTCCCGTATCGCATCACTAGCTGATTATGGACGGAGTTCTGTATCTCATTAATAACAAAGCAGGGGCGGGGCCCGAGATAGGAGGGAAGTGAGTGTGGGCGGGGGCCCGTATCTCACCATCAGCATGAGTGTGGACGGGGTTCCAAGACTCATCAGTAGCAGGATTGGGGCGGGGCCCAAGTTAGTCGAGGCCTTAGAACAAGAGTATAGTAGAGTTTGTTTTATTTATGTGCTAGTATGTTATATGATTGTATATGTATAACGGGCGAGGCTCAGAGACAGTCGGGGCCTAAGAGAAACATATCTGTATACCGAGCGGACTCAATGCCAGGTGGGGCCCGATGCTGGAGCGAGTCCGATGTCGGGTAAGTCCCGATGCAGTGGGTGGGGGCCTAGTATGTGGATATATGTATGGTATGTGGTAGATTGGGGAACTCACTAAGCTTCGTGCTTATGATTTTTAGTTTTGGTTTCAGGTACTTCCGGTAGCGGAGGGAAGAGCTTGGGATGACTGCATCGCACACACCACTGTTTTAGCCTGGGATGTTTTAATCTGATATGATATGTGATTTGATATAATACTCTGATTTGATATGTTTCTGAATGAATGATTTGATAACTATGGTTTTATTAATGATTTAAAAATGAAATTTCCGGTCATGATTTTTGGGATGTTACAGAAAACCTTTGAAGCCTTTGAACCCACTTGGTTTTCGGGTTTTGATGAAGATGGAAAGATCATAGAATATGATATTCTCTACAAGTATCCACCATCAAGAGTCAAACACTTGGAATGCTAGTTCCTTCTTGTATTCTTGAGTGTATTAAGCCTTTAAATGCTTAACTCAATTAAGCACTAAAGGTGACAACTCAAGAGGACTTCTAATCACCAAAGTAAAGCACCAAACTTCAAATGAAGAAAGATTATGTTACTTACAGTTTTGAGGCGAAGAAAGGAAGAAGAAGAGAGTGTTTTTCTTCTCCAAAATGCAAGTGTCATGCATCTCTTATATAGTCCATGCAAGGTAAGGCCTAACCATTAAAATACTCTAAAGTAATGACTAGCCTTTAGGAGCATGGGGGACAAAGCATGGAGGTTGACAAGCAACCCCCATATTTTAATATTATTGGCCATACCTCTTGAAAATAGGAGGCTTCTTTAAATTTTATAATCTCTAAGTTTATAAAATATAAATTTTGTATTTAGGTAAAACAAAAAAGAATCCAATTAGTCCAAAATGTTGTGCATGACTTATTAATTCATACCATATGAAATAATAACTAGTTATACTCTCTTATAATTATTATTTTCGTAAAACAATAATTATTCCCTAATTAAATTACAAGAATTGATATTATTTATTAATAATCACATTAATAATAAATATACATAATGTGCCAACTTGATAAAGGTGTGACCCTATGTGATCATATATTATTAGCAATATCACTCCATAATGATTATTGGGCATATGGATTCAACAATCTCCCACTTACACAAGATTCATTATAGACTGACATAGACAGTAGCTGACACCGAGCAACAGGATACTTCCCCTAACAACATATGAAGGGTTCCATATCATCAATAGCAATTCCAGAAGCTCTAAGCTACAATTGTTACTAAAGGTGTGGTATCAATTATTCCTTTGTCTCAGACATCATGTCGAACATGGGATATGGATCACCATCAATCTCATTTAGTGTTCAACTTTTAGTAATGCCTTATATGTCTAACTCTCAACGAATAAGAGGGACAAATCCTATCTCGACTACAAACGCCCATCAATGTAGTTCATGCCATACCCAATGATGTCCCTTACGACTTCCTTTTACGGAACAACGTTAAACCATGTCAAAGCACAACAATTACTACACTTCAAGTCCCAAATATGTATCTCATGTCTGAGAATACAAAGATACAACCTTGATCAAAACATCACTCTTGACTACGATCCATAAAGTGGTTTTGATGTGGGTCAAGTTCAATACTTATTCTCCTAATCAAGTACCTATGAAGTTGGTAGCGGCTCTTGTTATTCTCATAGCAATGTGAATCAGCCAATCCACTAATATAAGTCTTACCTCATAGATGCTCCCACGACTATGAACGACTATGGGCGTTTAGAATAACCTAGTTATTCAGGGATTTAAACATGCTAATATAGAACACAATAATTATTCAATGAAAGACTCATATCCAATATATCAATTCATTACAATATATGTTGTCTTTACTGTTCCAATATCCAAATACTAAATTTCAATCAAATACATCTACTTATATCAACAAGGCCCTATAGCACCAGCTTGACTTTCATGCCTTGGCTCATGAAGGATCTTTGTTAAGTAGATTTGTCATACTTGATTTATATAAACTTTGCGAATACAAACATTTTCAGTTTTATATATATATAACTCATATATAAAGAAAACTATTAAGAATGTATTAGATGCTTAAATATGAATTAGATACCAATACTCGTGTAATGGGATTACTCATAGTCATAATGAACCATACATTAAGTTTCTTAGCATGTGGTTCTCCAAACCACAATATACTCTAACTCTGATGTGTAACTGTAATTAAAATCTACATGGAACCACAATCCATGTAATTTTCTCTTCATTAATAATAAGGACACGCCCAATTGTGATTGAGAGTCATCTCAATCTATTTGAAAATTTAGCACATGTGTTACAACTTTAAACATAGCTTTCTTTCAAATACTCCGTAGATTAGGAATATTTCTCTAGTTCTCGCAAGTACTTTAGAATGTTCCTATATGTCACACAGTGACTTGTTCTCATATTATATTGGTATCATTCGTCATGGTCTAAGCTTACAACTTATTTGGCCTTTATGCATAATCATGACATATATGATTAATCCAATTGCAGCAGCATATGGGATACAATCATATTATCTAGTTCAAATCATTATAATAGGATTTTGAGGAGTGCTCAAAATCATGTCATGTAGTATTAGACAAGATAACTCTCTCAGAGTCCTTTATCTTAAGTTCTTCAAGATCCTTGACAATTAATGCAATTTTACTTAATCCTTTAAGTTGCCATGATCTATCTATATAGATATTTATTCCAAGAGTTAGTATGTCGACTAAATCCAATGCTAGGAATGTTATTGCGCTTCCATTAGCTTTGTAGAAAAACACAAGAGTCATCTTGATTTATAATCAAATCACGCTATGTAATTACCTTATAAGAAAAAAGATTCTTACTTTGAGATGTTAGCTTAAATCTGAGAAGATTTTCATTTATGTATGTTTTCTCCCTTGAAAAATCATTTACTCTTTATAGTCAAACTATATCGAGGAAGATTAATCAAGCCCATACTTGATAATCATACATGAATGCATCTCTATGCGTTTTATTAGTTTCTGATCAACTATTGAGCAGATTCAACAACAGTTGAAAACTTGCTAGTTCCAAACTATGATGCATTTAGTTTATGGTTCTTTAGCTCTTAAAGTTCCATATAGCTCCCACTTAGAAAAAGAACTTTCTATGTACTTGTCTTATGGAATTACAATTAGTGGGGTTAGTAGAGACTTCATCCTAAACAATCATTTAGGATAGTCTACATAAATGCAATTTGTAGATGCTAGAGTAGTTAAGCTTATTGTCTAACATAAGCTCTATAACTCCATACCTTTTAGATAAGGACAAACCATTACATCCATAGTCTAATGAAAGTATTTAATCCACTTGTTTGGTTGGAAAAAATCTACATTCAATATATATTTGTTGCAGTGAGCATAATTCCAAAATTTTTATAAAGTAAATTGTTCTTTCAATAGACATCATGTAATAGACTGAAAGGTCTATTTTTATCCTCTTCAAAAACTTGTATAATCGACATTCAAACAGTGGCCATGTGAACCTATCCCACTAGAGATTACGAAGGCTACCTCAAACATCAAAAGAGAGATTCAAGTGACCAGGTGATCTTGTGTCACAAGAACCATACTAATGACGAGTGAGTGTTTTTGTCAGAATGAGTTGTGAATCGATTCCACAACTTCTAAGATGTTCCAAGAAGACTTGGTTTAAAAAAATCATTTTCTTTATCAAAACAAAAGGTTATGATGTCATTAAGTTGTATTTCAATATTGATTATGAAACAATTTGAGCAAATCAAAGGTTTTTAATATAACGAGTAAAAGTTGTCAATGAAATTGATTAAGTATCTATCACCAAATCTATTCAAGCATTTAAAAGATTACATACATCCCTTATGTATAATTCTTTGTCAAGCCTTTTGTTATTTAACTATTAATACATAAAGACGCTTGCGAATCATCTTCCCATATAAATAGGATTCACATATATTAAATGAATCAAGCTCATTTGCCTTCAAAAATACCATCATTTTGAAGTTGGTATATATCTTTCATATTTATATACTCATGATGATTAAGACATAGATAAGTTTGAATCAAATATCATTTGATTAATTAGGTGTTATGATTAGAACCATCAATTTAATGAAAGCTTATATATTTACTTCATAATTAACATTATGAGAAAATATTTTTTAACACAGAACACATCAATTCAGAACATGAATGTGAACATTCATTAAACGATACGTAAATCTAGATTTATTCATAAATCACAACAGTTACATGTCCCTATAAGAATAGGCACAAAACATCTATTGTTTGAAGAAAGAAAATAACAACACTTGTTATATCTTCAGCACATAATATCATTCGTTTGTAATCAGTTGATTATTTCTTCCAATTATCAGCACATAATATCAACTATTAGTGTCACCCGAAGTATAACATACTCAATTGAATGATGAAAAAATAAATAGTTCTATCATATATATATATCTGATGTCTTGTCCAATTTAGACTTATTCAGCTCGATGAGATGAGAGGAGCAATTCCTTCTTTGGTGTCCAGTTTTTTCCACAATAGAAACAACACTTATCATTTGGTACTTTCTTGATTTCTGGGTTTATGCTATATCTCCCTTAACTGAACTATAAGTCTATTTGAGTACACAATCTCTTAGACTTCCTTTATTCAAATCCTGAACACACTTGAATCAACTTCTAGTGTTCTGATTGAATATCTACTTTTCTTGATGAAACATCAGATATATTTCATAATTATCCAAGACTTTCTGCAAGTCAAGGTTAATTACTCCAGTATGATGTGAGACACATCAAAATCATCACAATAATACATCCATCAAAGTATCTTGATCAGACTAACAGGTTAGCAGAGGTTGTTCAGGTATGGGATCTTTCAGTATATACATAATTTCTATTTATCCTTAAGGTGGAACCTCAAGATATTATACCAGTTATAGAAATTATAACTATCAAAAGTTATTGTCTCTTGAAACTCAATAAGAGAGAGGTTTTGCAGGGCGTAAGAGTATTAACAATTATCAAGAGAATTTAACAAAGTTTCATTTACTATTTTCAATATCTAGTCTTTAAAAATTAATAACTTTTATTGTTTCTTAAAACATTAATTTATTAAAGTCTAGGATCCAAGTAACGAAACAAGTAAATGGTTAGGTGACCTTTATCCCATAAACTTAATCAAACTCGGTAGGTAGCGATTAATAATTGCATAGAATATGTAACTCCTAGATTATGGGATCTTAAAAAACTATTGTTTAAGTTGGCATGTTTATCCCATCTATGCCTCAGACCTCTCATGCTTAGGTGACCTTTATCACACAAGATTCCGATCAAGTCATCCTACTTGAAACAACTTGTAGTATTGTAACTAACTGGTGACAAGGTGACCCTTTAGAAACACGAAACTACAAAACTACCCCGAACATCATAATCTAATCCTAATGACCAGATGACCCTGTGACACTAAGACCATACAAATGATAACGAGTGTTCTTCAAAAGGACGACAATGTCTTTCATTTTTAGAAAATGTTTTATATATGTTTTACAATTATAGTTTATAAAAAATGGTCTCATGAATATTGAATGCATCCAATAGTTCATGTACCCTTTTGTAAAATTCATATCAATTGTTATGAGGTTCTTCAGGTGTCAAATAAAACTTCATTTTATTTGCCATTCGCCGTGATCAATTATAAACTAAAATCCGCCATTTTAAAGTTTAGCCGTAGATCGGTTTTAAGAACCGGTAACAATCTTAATAAAATTTCATTTTATACTTAAGACTTGGAGTTTTGGATGAGTTATAAAATCACTATTTTAAATTTCCTTCTAACAATAAAAAACTTATGACTTCATGAATTTATAGAATAAACCCGTTTTATTTATAACCTCAATTTCGTGCATCTTATGATAAAAGTCATATTTTGATAAACCAAAACTTGGATGATGATAATTATGTTTTAAATCTCATTTGGCATGCATAAAACATATTATCAACATGTTGTGTTATGTCTAAAACACCAATATCATATATTACATTTCGACGAAAAAAATAATCACTAGTTTTATTATTTCCGTTATAACGCTATAAATCGATTTTAGTCTTTTTAATAAAAACTTCTTATTTATTATAAAGACATGAAGTTTATATAATGTTTAAACGTCTTTTAAACAATTTCTAATATTTTTGAAGTTGGGTATTTATATGTTTTGTAATAAAACTATTTTCAGCAAAAAATTGATTTTTAACCGGTTAACCGGTAAAAACGTTTTTATAAATATCCATTTATAAACATCTTGTATTATCTTTTAATTATTTTTTACTCAAACTACAAGTGATATTATCTTATGTTAAAATGTTGTTTGACATGTAAAACTCATTATCATACCCAAAACATAACATACAATAACATAAAAATAAGTATCTATCACCAAATCTATTCAAGCATTGAAAAGATTACATACATTACTTATGTATAATTCTTTGTCAAGCCTTTTGTTCTTTAACTATTAATAAATAAAGACGCTTGCGAATCATCTTCCCATATAAATAGGATTCACATATATTAAATGAATCAAGCTCATTTGCCTTCAAAAATACCATCATTTTGAAGTTGGTATATATGTTTCATATTTATATACTCATGATGATTAAGACATAGATAAGTTTGAATCAAATATCATTTGAATAATTAGATGTTATGATTAGAACCACCAATTTAATGAAAGCTTATAGATTTACTTCATAATTAACATTATGAGAAAATATTGTTTAACACAAAACACATCGTTTCAGAACATGAATGTGAACATTCATTAAACGATACGTAAATCTAGATTTATTCATAAATCACAACAGTTACATGTCCCTATAAGAATAGGCACAAAACATCTATTGTTTGAAGAAAGAAAATAACAACACTTGTTATATCTTCAGCACGAAATATCATTCGTTTGTAATCAGTTGATTATTTCTTCCAATCATCAGCACATAATATCAATTATTAGTGTCACCCGAAGTATAACATACTCAATTGAATGATGAAAAAATAAATAGTTCTATCATATAGATATCTGATGTCTTGTCCAATTTAGACTTATTGAGCTCGATGAGATGAGAGGAGCAATTCCTTCTTTAGTGTCCAGTTTTTTCCACAATAGAAACAACACTAATCATTTGGTCCTTTCTTTATTTATGGGTTTATGCTATATCTCCCTTAACTGAACTATAAGTCTATTTGAGTACACAATCTCTTAGACTTCCTTTATTCAAATCTTGAACACACTTGAATCAATTTCTAGTGTTCTGATTGAATATCTGTTTTTCTTGATGAAACATCTGATATGTGTAACGCCCGCAGATCCGGGCTAGTCAATTTAAGGACAATATGCGTCAAAAATGACTTTTTTGAGGGAAGATTATTTAGGAGGATTAGTCCTAACTAAGTTGTAGTATATGTTACAAGGATTCCGTACATATAAAGAACGCCGAAATCCGAGTTATAATAAAGAAGTTATGACCTGTCGAAGTTTCGCGACAGAACCGACACGATGCTGAATGACGTAAAAAAAGTGAATTTACGTTAGAGCGAAATTTAGCCTTAGCGATCTAAACGAAAGTCGTATAATACGTTAAACCGAGAGCGTGCATAAAAAGAACGTCCAAATCTGCCTTCGTATGAGGAAGTTATGATTTTTCTAAGTTTTAGCTTAGGAGTATGCAACCCGGAATTCGAATATTAGATCGAGCGGTTTTTAGCCGACACAACCTAAACGAGAATCGAAGATCTCGTTAATAGTAGCGTAACGATAAAAAGACAGACGAAAACGGAGTTCAGATGAAGGAGTTATGAATTTCGAACGGAGTTTTCCTGTCCCGGCCTACTAGAAATAATATATTAATAATATATTAAAAATAAAGTCAAAATTTGCCAATGGAGTCTAAACGAGAGTTGTAGAGCATAATCTCACCTACGTGTGGATATAAAGAACGTCGAAAACGGAGCTCGTATGCGAAAGATATAAATTTCTGAAGCTCGGGGCACGAAATCTGAGCCTGTGTCAGAGCTCACGACGTGAGCACAGTGCTCACGACATGAGCAGGAAAATTTGACCCTTCCGGAGCTGTCAGACCCAAGTGGCTTGACGACGAACGCAGTGACGATCGGACTCATGACGTGAGCACTTGAAACTCACGACGTGAACCCAGAAAATTGGCTCTATAAATAGAAATCGAAGGACAGCCGATTTAGGTTGCTCCTCTCTTACTCTCTCACTCCCGATACACTCTCTAAGCCCTATTTTAAACCCCCAAAGCCCCGGTATCATCCCGAGATCCAAAGCAAGTCCCGAAGCCCGAAGATCCCGAGAAGAAAAGAGTTTTCGAGCCGAAGCTCTTCCCGCGAGAAGCCCGGTGTGTGAAGTGATCCTGGTTTCACCGAAGAATACTACTCTTAGAGCCGTAGTACTGTCCGATCATCTTCTAATCAGGTGAGTGTATAGTCCCTTTCACAAACACGATTTTAATACAAGTATTGTTCGAATGTATTAAGTATATGTTTTGTGTGAGTGTATAGTTACTTTCTTCTAATACATAAATATGAAGTATTAGCTATGAAATATGTGTTATGTGTTATATATTATTTGTCTATTTGAGATGGTTGTGGAATTGATGTTTTATACGGGTGTTAAATGATTTAAACCGTGTAAGTATTTATTGTTGGATTAATGTCTAAGTCCATAACTATCTTTGGTATGTATTTGACCCGACCTGGCATGGTCCATTTGGGTTGCATGGCATCGGGACAATTGGATAGACAAGATGAGGAAAAAAAGGATACTAGTGATTTAGTATTGATAAAGAATCAATTGGATAGATAAGATGGGTTGCATGGCATCGGGACAATTAGTATTGATCAAGAATTAATTTATAATTAATTAAGTGATCAAAAGGAACTAATTAAATATGGACTCTTAGATATATATGTGTGATGGGCCAAGTTCATTTAGGTTGGGCTAAGCTTTCATGGATAGTCCATGGAGTGTTTAACCCATGGATCATATGAAATGAAAGGTCATGGGTATTAGGGTTTAACCCTAATCTCCACACTATATAAAGATGTCCTTGGTTGGTGAAATGGGGACTAGTGTGTGTACACAAAAGGGCAATGCCGATTTCACTAGAGAGAACCAAAGTATCCTTATTCTCAAGGTTATTCCAAGTGTTCATGGTGTTGTGTGAACCATTTGAGGTGTCACACTTGGGGGACTAGGCACTCAAGCTTCATGAAGACAAGTTACATCAAAAAGGTATGTATTATATCTATTTTATTACCCAAGTATATGATATTTGTATGCTAGTATAGGGTAATATCTTGGAAACTTCATATTTGCATGTATAATAGAGAAAACATAGATCCAAGGTATTTAGGGTTGTATGTGCACCATAAGATGTTGTAGTATACTAAAACCCAACAGTGGTATCAGAGCCACGGGTTGTTTTCTGTTATATTGATGCAAATGTTTTATTTTCAAAGTTGAAAAAAAAAGGAAAAAAAAACATGACGTTTGTCAAATTTTAAGATAATTACTTGTTTTTGTGAAAAAACTAATTATTTGTAAAATTTGAATCATTTGCTATATGAGTTGAATTAGGTCAAATTTAGTAAAAGATAAAATGATATGATTATTTTATTAGTTTTAAAAGTTTGATCTAAAGTGTTTTTTGAAACCTCCATAAGTTATGGATATGAAAAGGTTGAAAAAAAAATTGATTCAAAGTTTTTGTGGAGTTATAAAATTTGGTGTTAATGTTTTAAAGAATTCCATAACTTATTCTTAAGTTATGGAACATGAAAAGTTTCATCATAAAACAAGCATTTAACTCCATAAGTTATGGATTACCAAAAGTTTTATGTTTCCTTGATTTATGAGTTAGTTTAGATTAATGGGAAAAAAATTTGTGTTTTAGTTGTTTTCAATCCAAATTAATCTAAAAGTTGTTCATAAAATGTGTTTTTGTAACTTGTCCTCAAGTTATATGAAAAGTCACATTTATGAATCTTAAAACTCATAAAAATGCCTTAGGTTACAAAAAATGAAGAGTCTTTTCTTATAAATAGTCTTTATGGCTCCATAACTTGTCCTCAAGTTATGGATGTCCAAGAGTCTCTTCATTAAAAGTTTTAAAGGTTTAATTAAAACTCATAAGTTATGAAAATCCAAGAGTTTTTAATAGTTTCAAAACTTGCCCTCAAGTTTTGGAAGTTGAAAAGTTTTCTCTAATGAATACTTTAATTCTAAGTTATGCCCTTAGAATTTTAAAAGATAAAATTCAACCCTTATACTTTATAATATTATAAGTTAATAATTTTTATATATATGTATACGAGCAAGTCGTCTTACCATTAGTAGGCCTCTTCACGAAGCCGGTCTATAAGGGGGGTATAAGGTTACTGCCTATAAAATGGCAATTTAATGGGTGTCCACTCTCACCCACCGCTTTCTTGACTAGTGGAGGGTCGTTAGCCGAACAGGTAGGACAAGGACTATAATTCTCCATTCATTAAAAGTATTAATGATAAATACTAAGTAACTAAACACTTATAAATTCCCAATCTTAGTTACTTAGGAAAATGTGAATTTGGTGCTAACCCATGAAATTACACTTTGCACCCTTGTTAAGTCGTTAGTGGAGCGTGTGTGGTTAACCGGCACACTAACATGGGACTGACAATGTGTGGCAAAGGGTGACTTAAGTTTTGTCATAGATCGGTGGATCGTGTGTGGTTAACCGGCACATCGATTGGGTGATAAAATTAAGGGTACCAAGTCAATTTGCATGGTTATTCACACCTTGTTTGTGATCCTCGGCATCCCAGTCACAAACTTGAGAGGGCACAATCGAGATTCAAACATGCCATTGAAAGTTCAATGTATCTCAAAAGATCTAGGAGTTTCAAATCCAATTAAAACTTAATTATATTTCGTTTTTCATGGTGGAAATTGGTAAATCGTCATTTACCTACCTTCAACTATTTTATAACTTGGATTACGGCATCCCTCTTCCAGTTATAAATAGGTTGTTGGGTCCTAGCCTTAATATTTCATATTGGGTGTTATATTAAGGACTTTAAATCAACTAAACTTGAATATCTCCCAAAAGATGTCTAGTTCAGACATCTATGATCTTCCCAAATCTCTTGGAACTTCACTTCCTCCACCTCCTCCAATTATTCTCCCTAACCCACAAGTTCAAGGTCACTCAAGCCCTATTGGCAAGGCAAGGTCTAGGTGTGATCACATCTTGGAGATGAAGTCACATATTGACAAGCCGGGAGAGTTGGGTGTCAAATTCTTGAGAAAGTTGGTGGTTCAATCACTTTCTAAGTCACATAGTGAGTTCCTTTGGGACTCCTATGAAACAGACTATGACAAGACCCTTAATGATCTTATCTATTTGCTTGGTACTGCTGAATCAGCAATGATTTGGAAGGCTAGTAAAGCAAATTTGATTAGAAGATCGACTTCCCAAAACTCTATGGACATTGAAAATGATGACACTGGAAATCCAGAAAAAGCATTCTCTTCCTATTTGGAGATTCTTATTACATAATGTGACTGAGTCACATGGTGATGTTATAAGAATCAAAGAAAAGAGAGAAAGCTTAAAGGAAGTATATGTTGCTTCTGATCGCGAAGATGGACTTCGATCGCATCAGAATTTTGAAGCTCTTACTTAGGAGTTATGACACATTGCTTAGGAATATATAACAACAAGGTTTTCATATGGATTGTAAGGATAAGTTTTTCCGCAAAGTTTTTAAAATAAAAGGAAATTTTTCATTTTATTTATTTTAAGTATCCTTACAATGGCATTTGTGAAAAAAATTGTTGTTTATATGATTCCATTGCTAGTAATATAGGAAAATGGTTTTGATTCTTTAATTTGTGGTAGTGTCTAAATTTACCAAATAAGGAAAGTTTCTCATCACCCAAGTTTAATTGGACCGAAACTTGGAATCATGCAAGATGTATAATATGATGAATGAGAATTTTCAAGCATTGGAAAAATTAAGACTAATTACTTGTTCACAAGGATGTGTGAGTCAAGTGAAGGGCTAAGGGATCGAGTACAGATTCATGTGCACTGATCAAGCCCACCACAAATAATCGATAAGACTATTCGTCATGATTTACTAAAGTTTAGTAAATATGGTTATACTTACAGGCTTAAGTATAATTCTGAAGCATTGGAAAAATTTCAGTGTATGGCAGAACGAATAAGAAGAATCAAATTAGGCAGAAGGATAAAAGATTCTCAAATCTGAAAAGATGGGAGAGTACTTTAGTATCATGTATATATGATCAACTTAATGATTAAGAGACCTTATCACAATTCATCCTCTAAGTGCATTCTGATAGCTAAGAAGAGGAGCTATGAATTGTTGAAGTGGTCAAATCAAGAAGATGAGTCATACTTCGTTCCAAAACAATTCTTAGAGTCATTCTCCAAGATTGTAACTTGAGTGACATATCTTAAAGAAAGGTTTAAAACACTTGTCAAATGTAAGAGTAAAAGTGTCCTAATCTTGTACATTTGAATTTGGTAAGTTGTGATGTTTTGGATAAAACAGAGACCAACTTAGGCCAATTGTGTGAAGTGTTTGTCTTGATAAAGAATCCGCACTATCTCTTGAATATTTGGCAAGATAGTCTTATATGTCAAGATGACAGTGGGAGTCTTAAAGATCCTGAAAAAAAATTTCAAGATCTAATCAAGAATAAAAAAACCTGTAGTTTAACACTAGCACACGGCGTAAGGTTTATAACCTATCGTGTTGACATATTTCTATTTTTGTGCCCATTCCAGTTAAAGTTGGCTTTGCAATGAGTTCTTAGAATTCTCAATTCGTTGCATATCAACTTGGAAGCAATGGCAGGCCCTTAAGCTGCCAGGTGGCAAGAATTTAAGATTGCACAAGTTCAGTCCATATGAATTTGGAATTGTCACTAATCTTGTATTTTCATTATGGTTTTGACAAAAATTCACATGGAAAGGAACACATATACCATAAAATCTAAGGGTCATAAGGTTTCTCTCCGATTCATGAAAATGATGGTGAGGAAACACTTCCACCAACTAGATTTGAAGCAGATAGCAAAGGTCTAAACAATTGAGACTATGATTACGGCATCCCTTTTCATAGTTATGAAATTGTTTAGACACACCTGTGAGCTATCTAAGATAAGGTGTATGATTTTGATAAAGTCTTATCAAAGCAATCTAGTATTGACTTCTAGAGGTCCAGCTGTTTTCTGGATACATGTCAAAGCTAGTGGGAGCATAAGTGTTATGCTAATAATCATCATGTTAGTGGGAGCATGATAATTATGATAAGTATTGCAAGTTAGCAATGTTAATTATAGAAAACAACAGTTTCAATTCGTGAGGTTGCAGGGGTTGAAAAAGTTGTTTTGCTATAATTAAGGGAAAGGAAATTATACTTCATTTCAATTCTAAAAAGCTTAGATTGAGTTTATAATCATTCTAAAGAGCTTATATTGAGATTTTAATCACCTTTAGTCAAGAATATATATATGAATTTCATGTTGGGTTGGTTCAACTTAAGAAAATTCTATATATTGCGTTCTCAAAATTCGATTATGATTACGGCATCCCTTTTCATAGTCAAATTTTGAGAATATGGCAAACAAAAAATTATTATAGCAAAAGACTGGTCTAGAACCATGTCTTTATGTGAAACATCATGAATCGTGTCCCATTTACTTTGGGTACAAGATCGATTACATGTGCTATAATATTTATTCTTTCTGAATTTTCCAAATGCCTTGGGAAAATGTCTAGAATTGGATATGACTAAAGTGATTAAGCAATTGCCGAGGACAATCTAAGGTTTACCAACGATTGGTTGCTCAAGGACAGTTGGAAGTATACTATTAATATTGGAAGGACCATATTGACATAGTCTGAAAAGAGGCAACTCTTGTTCAGAAGTGGTAGTCAAAATGGGAATATAGAGTTGTCTTCATAAGTGGAAGCAATCTGTGTAAGGTTAAAGAAACTTAATGCAAGAAACATGTTCAAAGCAATGCGCTTTGAATTTGAGACATCGTTTCCATGGAATTGCTCTCCATTGGAATACTCTGTAATGATTGTTGCCAAGTCTTTGTGGCTTTGTGCATAATCATTACAAGAGGAACAGTGCATATAAGTTTAAAATCTAAACAGATTTCGATAAATGATAGGAATTTGGAATTCTTACATTTAAGATAAGGATTTGGGAGTGTGAAATTAGAATCATTGAAATTATGTTCAATTGGTTTATTTCACAAAGTAAGGATCATAGACAAACATAGAGTGCATACTTGGTGTATGGCAAAGCTATTGTTTTGAAAAACATAGTGTACATGCTTGGAGCATGGGACAACTAGTGTTTTTAATTCAAGTATAAAGTTGATAAAACCGAAACAATGAATAATGAGTAATCAATATGGTGATAAATAAAAGTGTCTTATTTATATTCATAGGTTTTGATACCATATTGGATTCAATTATTCTTGTGTTTCATTTTGCATGTTTTGACTTCCAGAGTAAACTAGGTTTTTCTTCCCGAATGACTAAGTTATTCAAACCATCCACAGTCGGTCATATGTTGGAAGTAGATATGAATCAAGACTGTCATGGGTTGGCTTGTAGAGGTCTAAGATGTTGGACAAAGTGGTGCTACAACACTCATGAGTGCTCATAAGTTCTGAGTATTGGATTCAACCCGCGCTAATTTAAATCACTTCGTGGATTTTATCATGAGTGATCATGAGACGATAATATCTTATATTCTTCAAACCTAGTGATATGAGTTGTTACTATGAGTTGGTTATACATCGATTGCATGAAAATGCATTGGTAACTCGATGTTATAAAACGTGCCTTTGTGTATGATTCAACAAGTAGTAGAACAAGCCATATGAGTCGAAGTTTATCCATTCCTTTTACATTCGGAATAAAAGTGATATTTGTGGGCCCCTCGATGATTTAGTGATGACACATGTGAGTGCTTGGCCAAGCCAGGACTGATTTGATTTGTTCAATCAGTCAGTCGTCATAAATCGGAAATCGGGAAACAACAAATGGACAGAGAGAATGATTTATAATCCATGTCTCAGTCCATATGATATCTAGAATCGAGGAATATATGATCCCTTATCTAATGGACAAGTCATTGACAAGATCAGAGTTCAGTTAACACGTCAGAGTTCGACAGAAGCTTTTGAGAGCTACGATTGCTAGTTGGGTTTTGAAGTCATACTCAATAATAGTTTTAGACTTATCCAAGTGGGAGACTGTTGGATTAATGTCTAAGTCCATAACTATATTTGGTATGTGTTTGACCCGACCCGGCATGGTCCATTTGGGTTGCATGGCATCGGGACAATTGGATAGACAAGATGAGGAAAAAAAGGATACTAGTGATTTATATTAATATATTTTAAGTTCTAATATATTAATATATAATCATATTATTTAATTAGTATTGATCAAGAATTAATTTATAATTAATTAAGTGATCAAAAGGAACTAATTAAATATGGACTCTTAGATATATATGTGTGATGGGCCAAGTTCATTTAGGTTGGGCTAAGCTTTCATGGATAGTCCATGGAGTGTTTAACCCATGGATCATATGAAATGAAAGGTCATGGGTATTAGGGTTTAACCCTAATCTCCACACTATATAAAGATGTCCTTGGTTGGTGAAATGGGGACTAGTGTGTGTACACAAAAGGACAAGGCCGATTTCACTAGAGAGAACCAAAGTATCCTTATTCTCAAGGTTATTCCAAGTGTTCATGGTGTTGTGTGAACTATTTGAGGTGTCACACTTGGGGCACTAGGCACTCAAGCTTCATGAAGACAAGTTACATCAAAAAGGTATGTATTCTATCTATTTTATTACCCAAGTATATGATATTTGTATGCTAGTATACGGTAACATCTTGGAAACTTCATATTTGCATGTATAATAGAGAAAACATAGATCCAAGGTATTTAGGGTTGTATGTGCACCATAGGATGTTGTAGTATACTAAAACCCAACATTTATATCTACGAAAATGTTGGGTAGAACATGGGTAGATGGAATAGTTGGTGTGTGATGAACGATGGTATGAGTAAACCCTGGCGACGATGTGACTTCGTGCCTATTGAGTAAACCTTGGCGACGATGTGACTTCGTGCCTATTGAGTAAAGCTTGGCGATGATGTGACTTCATGCCTATTTGATAAACCTTGGTGACGATGTGACTTCGTGCCTATTTGATAAACCTTGGTGACGATGTGACTTCGTGCCTATTTGATAAACCTTTGTGACGATGTGACTTCGTGCCTGTTGAGTAACCCTTGGTGACTATGGAGTTAGCGCCTGTTAAGTGAACCTTGGTGACTATGGAGTTAGCGTCGGATCGCTATGGATTTAGTACCTGATAGATAAACTTTGGCATCAATGGACTTCATGCCAATCCCTTAGATCAATCCTTAGGAATGAATGGATGAAGGATAGTTGATTCTTAGGGTAAACCCTTAAGAAATAAAGGAGATATAGGGATGGGTATTTGGGTTGATTGTTTGGTGATTGAATATAATAAATGTATTTTTGTGGGTTGAAAACCCTATGTGCTCACCAAGCTCCCAAGCCTGACCCACTCAGTTTTCTTTGTATCACAGGTATCAATACGAAGACATATTTCACTGAGAGATCAAAGGAAATGTAAATCACTAGTGTAAATGAATGTATGTTCTGTTTATGCTTATGTGTCTGTATCGGAACATGACATCCCGCGATTTTGTTATATAATGAAAATACATTTCTTTAAGAAATGCGTTTGATAAATTCTTATCATATTTCGTTTTGGGAACAAATTCCGCAACTGTTTTCTTTAAACGATTACTCTGATTTTAAAAACAAAGCATAAACAAATTGGTCTTTTCTGGCCGTGAAATTGGGGATGTCACAGTTGGTATCAGAGCATTAGTTTAAGCGAACTAGGAATTTGTAGGATTTCTAGACTTAAACTTAGAATGCTAAGTAAAGATTTTGAGGTGTGTGTCTGTTATATTTTAGACACACGCACTAGTATATTTTAGGAAAGATGCCTAAAATGCTTTTATGTGCTAAACGTTATATGTTCCCATATATGATATTATTTGTTCGGATCTATGGTTTGTTGCCGACCGGATCGGGAAACCTTATGTGTGGAGGATTCTAAGCGTATGGTTACGATATTAGAACTAGCATTTAAACATCTCGGAGTGATATGGAAGATTGTAATATCCATCGTGAATGAGGATCTAATTTCACCTTATTCTGTGTATAGATCAAGAATGGCAAGAACAAGAAACGGAGTTGGAAATGCAAATGAGAACAGGAATCAACCACCAATGATTGAGCAAATACATGTTGTAGCTGCAGCACCTGAGGTGATGACAATGGCCGGAGTGCAAGAAATGATGCAGACAATGTTGGATCGTCAAATGGAGGACACGAGGCGTTTGCTTCAACAGAATCGTGAAGAACTGTCAATTCAAGTGGAAGAGCCCGAATTGAATGAAGGGCATTCGGAAGGAGGGAACTACAGTGGGACCGTTGGTCAAGCCAACCCACCAATAGTTCGCCGAAACAAACAGGATGGGGGAAATGATGGACGGGGATGCAAATATAAGGATTTTATGGCATCCAAGCCACCGTGTCTTTTTGGGAGCCCGACACCGATGTAAGTTATGGACTGGATCTCCGAGATGGAGACAATGTTTGAAAGCTGCGAGTGTAGCAATAGACAGAAGACCGCTCTTGTAATTCCTCTGTTAAAATCTGGAGTATTGAGCTGGTGGAAGTTGTTGGCTGGTTTGATGCCCAAGGGGGAAGCTAGCAAGATGTCTTGGGAAGAGTTCGTGGTGCAACTGAAAATGCAATACTGCTCTGAGCAGGATCTTCTGGAAATCAACAATGAGTTCCAGAATCTAAAGAAGGGAAAATAGAGCGTCACGGAATACGCTACAAGCTTTACGGAGAAGATGAAGCTTATTCCATACCTAATTCCAACTTAACTTTCCAAGGTCAACAAGTTTGCCAATGGATTACCAGCGGACTTTGGTCCGACAGTCAAGCAAGCAACCACTCTGAAAGCTGCCATCTGGGCAGCCAAAAATGTTGAGACCCAAATAAAAGAAAAGGGTTTGGAGAGAGCTGAAGTTGGAGAGAAAAGGAAACATGAAGGATCTTCAATGATCAACAAAGAAACCAAATTCTCGAAATCTGGAGGAACAGATGAAGCTAAGTGGTGTGAGAAGTGTAAAAAGAAACACTTCGGGAAGTGTAGCGATGAGACGACCTGCTACAAATGTGGGAAGATAGGGCATTTCGCCAACAAATGCGCAACTAATAAGAAGGTGTGCTACGGATGTAACGAAGAAGGGCATATTTCTAGAGACCGTCCAAAGAAAAACGCATCGCCACAACCAAGGGCATTCCACATGATCCTCGACGAAGCAGAAAACAACGCGAGGATTCAAAGATGAAGACTTCATATCTATATATAAAGTCGGTATCAGGAAGTGTAGCCTATTAGAGGAATAGTATAGGGTGAACTTGAACCTTTGTGTAATCGTTTCAAGAAATAATATAAACCCTGGTTTTGTTATCTGATGTGTTGAATGATTGTATGATTTATGAATGGTGACTTGGTCAACTGCGGGACAATACTTGGGACGAGTATGAGTAGGTGTGAATAGTAGTAGAGGCCTATACTACTGGAAGCACAGGACTCACACTTGGATCGAGGAAAGTCACAAGGTTACCAAGAAACTAGTAATTGATTCCGTTTTGTTTAGGTATGTCATTACCATTATTTCGGTAATGTCTAGTAAGATGGTTGTTATTCCGACCCTAGTGGTCATATCAAATTGAGTTCGACTACGATGAGAGGTCATTAGAGCACGACCTATCGATCTGTTACAATACATAAAGGAAAGTATTGATCCTGAGAAGAATAAGGAGTCCACAATAAGGACTCATTTGGTAACTCGAAGGTTACGATTGAAAGTACGACATGGTAAGAAAAGCAGATGCAAGATTGAGCATCATCTGTAGTAAAGAAGCCTTAGAGTTAGATACTCTTTCGAGGAAACATAGAAGTTACGGTTATTACCTAGGATGAAGAGATAACGTATGTAATCATTTATGCAAGCCCTATTCGTTGATGATTCCGGGACGTAATCATCGTAAGGGGGAGATAATTGTAACGCCCGCAGATCCGGGCTAGTCAATTTAAGGACAATAAGCGTCAAAAATGACTTTTTTGAGGGAAGATTATTTAGGAGGATTAGTCCTAACTAAGTTGTAGTATATGTTACAAGGATTCCGTACATATAAAGAACGCCGAAATCCGAGTTATAACAAAGAAGATATGACCTGTCGAAGTTTCACGACAGAACCGGCACGACGCTGAATGACGTAAAAAAAGTGAATTTACGTTAGAGTGAAATTTAGCTTTACGATCTAAATGGAAGTCGTAGAATACGTTAAATCCAGAGCGTGCATAAAAAGAACGTCCAAATCTGACTTCGTATGAGGAAGTTATGATTTTTCTAAGTTTCAGCTTAGCAGTATGCAGTCCGGAATTCGAATATTAGATCGAGCGATTTTTAGCCGACACAACCTAAACGAGAATCGAAGATCTCGTTGATTTCAGTGTAACAATAAAAAGACAGACGAAAACGGAGTTCAGATGAAGGAGTTATGAATTTCGAACGGATTTTTCCTGTCCCGGCCTACTAGAAATAATATATTAATAATATATTAAAAATAAAGTCAAAATTTGCCAACAGAGTCTAAACGATAGTTGTAGAGCATAATCTCAGCTACGCGTGGATATAAAGAACGTCGAAACGGAGCTCGTATGCAAAAGATATGAATTTCTGAAGTTCGGGGCACGAAATCTGAGCATGTGTCAGAGCTCACGATGTGAGCACAGTGCTCACGACGTGAGCAAGCAAATTTGACCCTTCCGGAGCTGTCAGACCCAAGTGGCTTGACGACGAACGCAGTGACGATCGGGCTCACGACGTGAGCACTTGAAACTCACGACGTGAACCCAGAAAATTGGCTCTATAAATAGAAATTGAAGGACAGCCGATTTAGGTTGCTCCTCTCTTACTCTCTCACTCCCGATACACTCTCTAAGCCCTATTTTAACCCCCCGAAGCCCTGGTATCATCCCGAGACTCGATGCAAGTCCCGAAGCCCGAAGATCCCGAGAAGAAAAGAGTTTCCGAGCCGAAGCTCTGCCCGCGAGAAGCCCGGTGTGTGAAGTGATCTTGGTTTCACCAAAGAATACTACTCTTAGAGTCGTAGTACTGTCCGATCATCTTCTAATCAGGTGAGTGTATAGTTCCTTTCACAAACACGATTTTAATACAAGTATTGTTCGAATGTATTAAGTATATGTTTTGTGTGAGTCTATAGTTACTTTCTTCTAACACATAAATATGAAGTATTAGCTATGAAATACGTGCTATGTGCTATATATTATTTGTCTATTTGAGATGGGCGTGGAATTGATGTTTTATACGGGTGTTAAATGATTTAAACTGTGTAAGTATTTATATCTATGAAAATGTTGGGTAGAACATGGGTAGATGGAATAGTTGGTGTGTGATGAACGATGGTATGAGTAAACCCTGACAACGATGTGACTTCGTGCCTATTGAGTAAACCTTAGCGACGATGTGACTTCGTGCCTATTGAGTAAAACTTGGCGACAATGTGACTTCATGCCTATTTGATAAACCTTGGTGACGATGTGACTTCGTGCCTATTTGATAAACCTTGGTGACGATGTGACTTCGTGCCTATTTGATAAACCTTGGTGACGATGTGACTTCGTGCCTGTTGAGTAACCCTTGGTGACTATGGAGTTAGCGCCTGTTAAGTGAACCTTGGTGACTATGGAGTTAGCGCCGGATAGCTATGGATTTAGTACCTGATAGATAAACTTTAGCAGCAATGGACTTCATGCCAATCCCTTAGATCAATCCTTTGGAATGAATGGATGAAAGATAGTTGATTCTTAGGGTAAACCCTTAAGAAATAAAGAGATATGGGGATGTGTATTTGGGTTGATTGTTTGGTGATTGAATATAATAAATGTATTATTGTGGGTTGAAAACCCTATATGTTCACCAGGCTCCCACGCCTGACCCACTCAGTTTTCTTTGTATCACAGGTATCAATACGAAGACATATTTCACTGAGAGATCAAAGGAGATGTAATTCACTAGTGTAAATGAATGTATGTTCTGTTTATGCTTATGTGTCTGTATCGGAACATGACATCCAGAGATTTTGTTATATAATGAAAATACATTTATTTAAGAAATGCTTTAGATAAATTCTTATCATATTTCGTTTTGGGAACAAATTCCGCAACCGTTTTCTTTAAACGATTACTCTAATTTTAAAAACAAAGCATAAAAAAATCGGTTTTTTCTGGCCGTGAAATTGGGGATGTCACAATATGTTTCATAATTATCCAAGACTTTCTGCAAGTCAAGGTTAATTACTCCAGTATGATGTGAGATACATCAATATCATCACAATAATACTTCCATCAAAGTATCTTGATCAGACTAACAGGTTAGAAGAGGTTGTTCAGGTATGGGATCTTTCAGTAGATACATAATTTCTATTTATCCTTAAGGTGGAACCTCAAGATATTATACCAGTTATAGAAATTATAACCATCAAAAGTTATTGTCTCTTGAAACTCAACAAGAGAGAGGTTTTGCAGGGCGTAAGAGTATTAACAGTTATCAAGAGAATTTAACAAAGTTTCATTTACTATTTTCAATATTTAGTCTTTAAAAATTAATAACTTTTATTGTTTCTTAAAACATTAATTTATTAAAGTCTAGGATCCAAGTAACGAAACAAGTAAATGGCTAGGTGACCTTTATCCCATAAACTTAATCAAACTCGGTAGGTAGCGATTACCAATTGCATAGAATATGTAACTCCTAGATTATGGGATCTTAAACAACTATTGTTTAAGTTGGCATGTTTATCCCATCTATGCCTCAGACCTCTCATGCTTAGGTTACCTTTATCACATAAGATTCCGATCAAGTCATCCTACTTGAAACAACTTGTAGTATTGTAACTAACTGGTGACAAAGTGACCCTTTAGAAACCAGAAACTACAAAACTATCCCGAACATCGTAATCCAATCCTAATGACCAGATGACCCTGTGACACTAAGACCATACATATGATAACGAGTGTTCTTCAAAAGGACGACAATGACTTGCATTTTTAGAAAATGTTTTATATATGTTTTACAATTATAGTTTATAAAAAATGGTTTCATGAATATTGCATGCATCCAATAGTTCATGTACCCTTTTGTAAAATTCATATCAATTGTTATGAGGTTCTTCAGGTGTCAAATAAAACTTCATTTTATTTGCCATTCGCCGCAATCAATTATAAACTAAAATTCGCCATTTTAAAGTTTAGTCGTAGATCGGTTTTAAGAACCGGTAACAATCTTAATAAAATTTCATTTTATACTTAAGACTTGGAGTTTTGGATGAGTTATAAAATCACTATTTTAAATCTCCTTCTAACAATAAAAAACTTATGACTTCATGAATTTATAGAATAAACTCGTTTTATTTATAACCTCAATTTTGTGCATGTTATGATAAAAATCATATTTTGATAAACCAAAACTTGGATGATGATAATTATGTTTTAAATCTCATTTGGCATGCATAAAACATATTATCAACATGTTGTGTTATGTCTAAAACACCAATATCATATATTACATTTCGACGAAAAAAATAATCACTAGTTTTACTATTTCCATTATAACGCTATAAACCGATTTTAGTCTTTTTAATAAAAACTCATTATTTATTATAAAAACATGAAGTTTATATAATGTTTAAACATCTTTTAAACAATTTCTAATATTTTAAAGTTGGGTATTTATAAGTTTTGTAATAAAACTATTTTCAACAAAAAATCGATTTTTAACCGGTTAACCGGTAAAAACGTTTTTATAAATATCCATTTATAAACATCTTATATTATCTTTTAAATATTTTTTACTCAAACTACAAGTGATATTATCTTATGTTAAAATGTTGTTTGACATGTAAAACTCATTTTCATACACAAAACATAACATACAATAACATAAAAATAAACACCACATGCATGCAATGTAATGTGTATAAACCAAACCATGTCTAGTAATAAATTTTGTGAGCCATCACAAGAATTATTAAGTCTTTCCTAAAGGACATAAGGGACACTTGATAAGGTCTTTAAGCTCCCACTTGCCAAGTAAAATCTTGCTTGCAAAAGGACTTCAAATATTCATGTTGTGAAAGTTGCAACACTTAAACCATTAAGAGTATAATTAAGCCCAGAACCAAAAGTAGAAGCTTATGGTTGGCATTATGGTCTTAAATGGTTAAGTCATCTTCAAGGAGGTCATTTCTTCATCTTGTTACATTTAAGAGGAATTACAAGTAGTCTAAATAAGTTATTACAACAAATCAACAAATGAAAGATACCTATTTATCTATTACATCTTATGAATAAATAAATATCAACCAAACACAACACAAAGGTCCAAATGGCTTGTTTATACACAACAACATATCAAATATTATAACAAACAACTCTTTGTTTTTTCTAAGGCAACTTATATATAACCAAAATTCATGAAAAATGATTATATATAAAAATAGACAATTTTAACCAAGAATTTGCAAAAGAAGAAAAATATGGATTTTTCTTAAACAAAAAAAAATCCATGCTTGTTTTCCAAAAAACAAAGATTACTAAACATAAAAAATCATTCTAACATATAAAATATGGCTCTGATACCACTGTTGGGTTTTGATACAAAATATAAGTTAGTTTTTCATAAAACCCGGCAACGGAAGTCTTTAAAAATAACAAGTTTATTTATAGTTCATAACAAAACCAAACCATCATGGATCCATTTATAGAGGTTAGAATGAAATAAAAACAACCAAAGAGTGTTTAGAATAACAACCTTTGATGCCTTTGAACCCACTTGGTTTTGGGGTGTTGATGAAGATGGAAAGATCAAAGAATATGATCTTCTCTACAAGTATCAACCATCAAGAGTAAGGAAATTGGAATGCTAGTTCCTTCTTGTATTCTTGAATGTCTTAAGCCTTTAAATACTTAACTCAATTAAGCACTAAAGGAGACAAATCAAGAGGACTTCTAATCACCAAAGTAAAGCACCAACCTTCAAAAGAAGAGAGCATATGCTACTTACGGTTTTGAGGTGAAGAAAGGAAGAAGAAGAGAGTGTTTTTCTTCTCCAAAATGCAAGCCTCATGCCTCTCTTATATAGTCCATGCAAGGTAAGGCCTAACCATTAAAATACTCTAAAGTAATGGCTAGCCTTTAGGAGCATGGGAGACAAAGCATGGAGGTTGACAAGCAACCCATATATTTTAATATTATTGGCCATACCTCTTTAAAATAGTAGGATTCTTTAAATTTTGTAAACTCTAATTTTATAAAATATAAACTTTGTATTTAGGTAAAAGACAAAAGAATCCAACTAGTCCAAAATGTTGTGCATGACTTATTAATTCATACCATACAAAATAATAACTAGTTATACTCTCTTATAATTATTATTTATGTAAAAGAATATTTATTCCCTAATTAAATTACAAGAATCGATATTATATATAAGTAATATCACTCCATAATGATTCTTGGGCATATAGATTCAACACCAATTCTGTGACATCCCCATTTTTACGGCCAGAAAAGACCGATTTTTGTTTATGCTTTTTAATAAAAATCAGAGTAACCTTTTAAGAAAAGTATTGCTGAATTTGTTCCCAAAACAAAATATGATATAAATTTTATCAAAGCATTTCTTAAAGAAATGTATTTCCATTACATTACAAAAACTCGGGATGTCAATCATTGATACAGACCATAAGCATAAACTAAAAAGAAATAAACATCTTAGGCCACAAAACACTATCTGGCCTCAAATTCGTAATCCCTCGTCAAATCATCCAACTATGTTATGTCACTACCTGTAATACAAGAAATTGAGTGGGTCAGGCTGGGGAGCCTGGTGAGCATATATGGTTTTCAACCCACAATAAATAAGTTTATTATTGTTTTCATCAAACCATTAACCCGATTACCCGTTCCCGTTATCCTCACCTTACGTCCCAAGAACATCTATTATAAGGGACCTATCCTAAGGAATTTCGTCGGGATGGACACTACTGCTACGGGGATTCCTCAGCCATAGGGTCCATAAGGCAACCATGGGAGGGGGGGTGGAGTACATCTGGTGAACACTTAGTTCAAAAACACCTACAGGTTGCGAGCCTACTAGCGTTCCACTGGACTGCCTAGAAAAGTCCGTGGTCGTCATCTATACTCCACTAGATAACTGGATCATCTTTAACATTGAGGCGTCTCATCATTTTATCACACATCAACTATTTCATCTACCCATGTTCTACCCAACATATTTGTAGATATAAAATACATACACAGTCCAGATCTTAAAAAAAAACAAGTTTACATCTTTCATCTAGCATATTTTTTAAGCATAAAATACTTATACAGTCTAGATCTGGAAAATAAAGTGTACATCTTTCATCCAGCGTAACTTTCACAACATGAAACACATATACGGTCTAGATCTGAAGAAAAGTTCAGATCTGAAAGAAAGGAGCTCAGATCATAGATCTCAAGGTATATAGTATAGATCTGAGGAAAAAGGTTTAGATCTGAGATGAGAAGGTGTAGATCTAAAGGAAAAAGTTTCAGATCTGAAAGAAAGAAGTATAGATCTTTCATTCAGCAAACATCTCCGGCAAACATATAACATATATACGCATAGCACATAATTTATATAAAATACTTTATATTTATGTGTAAGATGAAAGTAGCTATACACTCACCTGGTAAGGGGTGATTCGGACATCACTTCGCTTCTTAAAACGAGCTTCTTTGACGAAACCGGGAAGTTTGCTTGAAAACCGGGCTCTGCGCGGGTAGAGTTTCAAACCGAAAAACTCTTTTTCTTGGAGGCTCCGGGCTCTCCGAGGCTTTCTTCTGGTGCTAGGAAGGTACCTAGGCTTTAGGGGTGGGGGGTGTTTGGGTGAGTTAGAGAGAAAAATAGAGGGAGAAAAAGTTGAGGAATGAGCAAAATTTTCGGCAGCCCTCGCAGCCCTTTTATAGGCACGAGCCTCCTCAGAACGCTAAACGTACCTTCGATGGTACGATGCGCGTAGGGGCAGGTGTCTCGCTTCGGGTGGGGCAACATGGCTGTCTCCGGAACCGCAGAAAAGTCAATACGCGGGGCGTAGGGTCCTCGTACGCGGAGCATACTTGGTACGCGAGGCGTCCGAAGTCTACGCTGGGCGTAGCCTCGCATCCAGCTTCGCAATTTGCACTTTCGACTTCTAAAATTCATAACTCTCGCATACGAGCTCTGTTTTCGACGTTCTTTATATCCACGCGTAGACAAGAACGTACTCTACAACTTTCGTTTAGATAGCCTAGGCTAAAAGTCGCTCTATCATAAATTCACTTTTTACGTGTCCCGGTGTCGTGCCGGTTTCCTCGTGAAACTTCGGCGGGTCATAACTTCTTCGTTATATCTCGGATTTCGGCGTTCTCTATATCTCCGGAATCCTTGTTTCGACCACTACAACTTTATGTAAAGATATCGAGTTTATATCACACTTTAGTTTTGACGCTTATTTTTATTCTTTATTAATTATACCTTTATAATTAAATATAAAACACATAAATTCTCATAATTCACATAATACTCAAATATTTCATCTTTATTATTTCAAAAAGAGTTACAATAATTGACCTAGACTATTACATCATCTAATAATGCTTAGCCTCCAAACGCGGGCGTTACAATTCTCTCCCCTTTAGGATGATTCCGCCCCGGAATCATGCATCAGCAAACAGATGTGGATAGCGACTCATCATGTCATTCTCTATTTCCCAAGTGAGATTCGGCCCATTTGAATGTCTCCAACAGACTAGCACTAAGTCGACCATCTTGCGTCGTAACTTGTTAGTCTTACTGTCAATGATTGCCTCGGGCTCTTCAATCAGCCTCTTATTCTCATCCATTCTTAACTCCGAGATTGGAATTATGTCAGGAACTTCTCCTGTGAATTTCCTCAAATAACACACATGGAAGGTGTTATGAATACCATCTAGTTCTTCGGGAAATTCGAGCTTGTAAGCTTGGTTCCCAATCTTCTGAAGAACTTTGAATGGTCCAATAAACCTTGGACTCAGCTTCCCTCGCTTTCCGAATCTTATAAGTCCATTCCACGGTGAGACTTTAAGCAAAACGGAATCCCCAACTTCAAAGGTTATCGGTCGTCTCTTCTTATCATCATAGCTCTTTTGACAATCCTGAGCTGCTAACATCCTTTCCCTGATCACTTTTAGCTTTTCAGCAGTCTGATGGACTATCTCGGGGCCCATAAACTGCTTTTCTCCGGCCTCAAGCCAACAAGGCGGCGTACGAAATTTTTGTCCATACAAGGCTTGATAAGGTGCCATCTTGATGCTCGAGCGGAAATTGTTGTTGTAGGAAAATTCTACTAAAGGTAAGTGCTCGTCCCAGTTCCCTTGGAACTCCAGGGTACATGCTCTCAGCATATCTTCGAGTGTTTGTATCGTTCTTTCGCTCTGGCCATCAATCTGTGGATGATAAGTAGTACTCAAACACAACTTTGTACCCAATTCCTCTTGCAGACTTCTCCAAAACCTCGACGTGAAACGACTATCACGATCTGATACAATTGTTAGAGGAACACCGTGAAGCCTTACAACTTCCTTCACGTAAGCATTTGCAAGCTTATCCATAGATCATTTCTCATTGGCTGCTATGAAGTGTGCACTCTTAGTGAAACGATCCACGACTACCCAAATCATGTCGTGACCGTTCTTCGTTCTGGGTAGTTTAGTTACAAAATCCATGGTGATGTCTTCCCATTTACCCATGGGTACAGGTAAAGGTTCTAAACTCCCATACGGTTTCTGATGTTGTGCCTTAACTCTCGCACAAGTTACACACTCGGCCACATATTTCGCAACGTCGAGCTTCATCGCCGGCCACCAGTAGTAGGGTTTTAGGTCCCTATACATTTTTGTGCTACCGGGATGAATCGAGTACATGGTCTTGTGTTATTCTTCCATCAGAAGATCTCTAATTTTAGTGCTACTTGGAATACCTTAAGCCCTTGGCTGTTTGTACCAAACACTAACGTTTTACCCAAACGTTCTTCTTTTCGATCATTCTTCTCTGAAGATTCTTCTTGAGCTTTCTTTATACTGTCTACAATCGTCTAGACAACTTCAATTCTCAATGCTCTTGGCCTTTTCTTTTCAAGGTTTACTTTCCAACTGAGAGCATCAGCGACAACATTTGCTTTACCGGGGTGATAAAGTATCTCACAGTCGTAGTCCTTGAGTAACTCTAGCCAGCGTCGTTGCCTCATATTCAATTCTTTCTGATCAAAGAGATACTGAAGACTCTTATGATCAGTGAAAATCTTGCACCTCGTGCCGTAAAGATAATGTCACCATATCTTTAGTGCAAATACCACCGTTGCCAAATCCAGATCATGAGTGGGGTAGTTCTTTTCGTGTTCTTTCAATTGTCGAGATGCATATGCTATCACCTTTTCTCTTTGGGTCAGAACACAACCCAACCCGACTCCTGATGCGTCACTATAGACCACGAAGTCTTCAACTCCATCGGGTAGAGAAAGAATCGGTGCTTCACATAGTTTCTTCTTTAGCTTCTCGAATGCTTCTTTGTGCTTCTCATTCCAAGTATAAGTAGCTCCTTTATGGGTCAAAGCTGTCAATGGAGCATCTATTGAAGAAAAGCCCTGGATAAATCTTTGGTAATATCCAGCTAATCCCATAAAGCTTCGAATCTCGGTGGGACTTTTTGGTCGTTCCCACTTCATCACGGCTTCGATCTTTGCTGGATCAACCATTATTCCTTCTTGGTTGACCACATGACCCAAGAATTGGACTTTTCGAATCCAAAAATCACATTTGGAGAACTTTGCATACAACTTCTCCTTCTTCAAAACTTATAGCACCTCTCGTAGATGCTTGTCGTGCTCTTGCTCGCTCCTTGAGTAAACCAAAATGTCATCTATGAACACTATCACGGATTTATCGAGGAATGGTTTACAAACCCTTTTCATCAAATCCATGAATGCTGCTGGATCATTGGTCAGTCCAAACGACATAACCAAGAACTCATAGTGTCCATATCTTGTTCTGAACGCGGTTTTCTCAATATCTTGTTCTTGCACCTTCAGCTGATGATATCCAGACCTAAGATCAATCTTCGAGAAATAGCTCGTACCTTGTAGTTGATCGTGATGGGTTTTGAGCATTCTAACACTTCCTAAGTGTACATGCAACCCTAATAACCTTGAATCTATGTTTTCTCTATATACATGCAAATTTCTTTTTCAAGGTTATTTCCTAACTAGCATGGCATGGGGATTACATAAAACATAAAATCTAGTAGAAATACATACCTTGTTGTTGCTTGGATTCCTTCAAGACTTTGTGAGCCTAGCACCCCAAATGTTGTGCCTCAAATGCTTCACACAACACCACAAGACTTGGAATAACTTGAGAGAATGTCACTTAGCCTCAAAATCGGTTATGCCCTCTCTAGTAACACTAGGTCTACTAGCTCTACTAGTTGCTAGCCATAGGGTTCCTTTTATAGTGTTGTCACAATTAGGGTTTACACATGAATGCCCTTAATTGTCATGACTCTTGATTTCTCATGACCCATGGGTTTGTAACTCCCATGGACTATCCATGGAGCTCCATATGGTTATAACCAAACCCATAAACCATGGATCATTAATCCACCATAAAAGAATTGATGATTGTCATAATCAACCCTATATATTTAATTAGTCTCACTTTGATCACTAGATTAATACTAGATTAATACTTGATCAATACTAATTAAATAATACTATTATTAATATATTAGAACTTATAATATATTAATAATCATAAGTGCCTTATTCTCTCATTTAGTCTATCCAAGTATTGCAATGCCATGCAACCCAAATGGACCATGCCGGGTCGGGTCAAGTACATACCAAATAAAGTTATGGACTTAGACACTATATCCAACAGATCGAACAGGTCGTCTATCCTCGGTAATGGGTACTTGTTCTTCACTGTTGCCTTGTTCAGTTCTCTATAATCTATGCACATTCGAAGGCTTCCATCTTTCTTCTTCACGAATAACACCGGAGCTCCCCAGGGTGATGAACTAGGTCTAATGAAACCATTGTCCAACAACTCCTGAAGTTGCGTCATAAGCTCCTTCATCTCTGTCGGTGCTAATCGGTATGGTGCTTTTGCTATTGGTGTTGTTCCTGGTAACATGTCTATTCGAAATTCCACTTGCCTATCAGGGGGCAATCCAGAGAGATCTTTGGGAAAGACTTCCGGATAGTCACACACTACTGGTATACTTTGCATTTCCTTCTTCTCTTTCTTAGCATCGATCACGAACGCTAAGTACGATGTGCATCCTTTAAACAAACATTTTCTGGCCTTCATCATGGAAATGATTCTAGAATTTATTCGACTTTTGTCCCCATACACCACAAACGACTCTTTCCCATGCGGGTTCACTCTTACTATCTTCTTCGTGCACAGTATCTCGACATCATTGGCGCTAAGTCAATCCATTCCCAGTACGATATCAACATCATTCAGCTCAATAGGTAACAACTCCTCATGGAATTCGTTTCCGTTTAAGTCGATGACGATATTCCTAATGCAATTGCTAACATGTATGAATTTGCCACTGCAACTTCTACAACTAGGGCATCATCAAGTTTTTCTATAGGCAATGCTAGTCTTCCACCAAATTTATGTGATATAAAGTAGTAATTTGCTCCAGAATCAAACAATATATTGGCAGGCAATCCACTTACAAGAAAGGTACATGAAGCGACGTCCGCTGCTTCCTTCGCGGCTTCCAAGGTCATCTGGAAAGCTCTGACTTTTGGTTTTGGTGGGACATTGGGCCTTGCTGCCTCCTTCTTCTTCGGGCAATCCTTAGCAATGTGCCCTTGCTCATTGCACCCATAGCACACCTTCTTGTTTGAGGTGCACTCGTTGGCGTAGTGCCCTGTCCTTCCACATTTGTAGCAAGTCACCTCCTCGCTACATTTTCCCGAGTGTTTTGTTTTACACTTTTCGCACCACTTTGCTTCGTTTCCTCTACCTCCAGATTTCTTTGATTCAGACTTGCTCTTCTTGTTGGATTTTGATGATCCTTCAAATTTCCTCTTTTAGCCAACGTCGACTCTCTCCAGGCCCCTTTCCCTCAGTTGGGTCTCAACATTTTTGGCTGCTCTAACGGCTGCCTTCAACGTACTTGCCATTTTGACTGTCGGACCAAATTCTGATGGCAATCCGTTAGCAAACTTTTCTATTTTTGCGAGCTCAGTCAGCACCAAGTATGGAAATAGCTTCATCTTCTCAGTAAATGCAGTAGCATAGTCATCAACACTCATTTTCCCTTTCTTCAAGTTCTGGAACTCATTGTTTAGATCGATCAAATCTATCTCGGAGTAGTATTGCATTTTCAGCTGCTCTATGAATGCCTCCCAAGACATTTTCAAAGCTTCTCCTCGTGGCATCGTGTCCGCCAACAACTTCCACCAGCTTAAGACTCCGGTCTTTAGTTGTCTGACCGCAAAGACAGTTTTCTGCTTGTCACTACAGTTGCAACTTTCAAATACTATCTCCATTTTGGAGATCCATTCCATAATCTCCACAGGCTTTGGGTTTCCAGAAAGACTTGGTGGTTTGGCACCCAAGAAGTTCTTATATACACGTCCATCTCGGTCGATTTCCCTCCTCGGGTCATTCCTTCTTACCACTGGGGGTCCCATTTGACTGACAGTGTGGTTGTGATTCCCTTCTTCTGACTCTCCGTCAGTTCGTTCTGGTTGTTCAACAGGCATCGAAGGTTCACTTCTGTTATTCAGCAACAGTTGTCTCATTTCTTCATTCTGTTCCACCATCATAGCCCGAATCATGGCTCGAACTCCTGCCATTGTGACTGGCTCAGGTGCAACTTCGACTATTGGCACCTGCTCAATCACTTCGGGATGAGGCTGCTGATTCTTGTTTCCATTTGTGTTTCCAGCTCCACTTCGGGTTCTTGCCATTTCGATCTATACACCAAATTAGGTGAATTTAGATCTTTATTCATGATAGACGTTTAAATTTCCCCTCATCACTCCGAAACGTTACATGCTAGTTCTAATATCGTTTTCGAACGGAAAGAATCCTAAACACATAAGGTTTCCAGATTCGGTCGGCAACAGACCATAGATCCGAACAAATAACAGCATACAAGGCATAAGCATTTAGCACATAAAGCATATCTCCTAAAACAAGCTAGTGCTCACACCTAACAATCATCGCTTAGCATTCTAAGTTTAAGTCTAGAAATCCTACAAATTCCTAGTTCGCTTAAACTGATGCTCTGATACCAACTATGACATCCCCATTTTTACGGCTAGAAAAGACCGATTTTTGTTTATGCTTTTTATTAAAAATCAGAGTAACCTTTTAAGAAAAGTATTGCGGAATTTGTTCCCAAAACAAAATATGATATAAATTTTATCAAAGCATTTCTTAAAGAAATGTATTTCCATTACATTACAAAAACTCGGGATGTCAATCATCGATACAGACCATAAGCATAAACTAAAAAGAAATAAACATCTTAGGCCACAAAACACTATCTGGCCTCAAATTTGTAATCCCTCGTCAAATCATCCAACTATGCTTTGCCACTACGTGTAATACAAGAAACTGAGTGGGTTAGGCTGGGGAGCCTGGTGAGCATATAGGGTTTTCAACCCACAATAAATAAGTTTATTATCGTTTTCATCAAATCATTAACCCGATTACCCGTTCCCGTTATCCTCACTTTACGTCCCAAGAGCATCTATTATAAGGGACCTATCCTAAGGAATTTCTTCGGGATGGACACTACTGCTAAGGGGATTCCTCAGCCATACGGTCCGTAAGGCAACCATGGGCGGATGGAGTACATCTGGTGAACACTTAGTTCAAAAACACCTACAGGTTGCGAGCCTGCTAGCGTTCCACTGGACTGCCTAGAAAAGTCTGTGGTCGTCATCTATACTCCGCTAGATGACTGGATCATCTTTAATATCGAGGCCTCTCATCATTTTATCACACATCAACTATTTCATCTACCCATGTTCTACCCAACATATTTGTAGATATAAAATACATACACAGTCCAGATCTTAAAAAAAAACAAGTTTACATCTTTCATCTAGCATATTTTTTAAGCATAAAATACTTATACAGTCTAGATCTGGAAAATAAAGTGTACATCTTTCATCCAGCGTAACTTTCACAACATGAAACACATATACGGTCTAGATCTGAAGAAAAGTTCATATCTGAAGGAAAGGAGCTCAGATCATAGATCTCAAGGTATATAGTATAGATCTGAGGAAAAAGGTTTAGATCTGAGATGAGAAGGTGTAGATCTGAAGGAAAAAGTTTCAGATCTAAAAGAAAGAAGTATAGATCTTTCATTCAGCAAACATCTCCAGCAAATAGATAACATATATACACATAGCAGATAATTTATATAAAATACTTTATATTTATGTGTAAGATGAAAGTAGCTATACACTCACATGGTAAGGGGTGATTCAGACATAACTTCACCTCTTAAAACGAGCTTCTTTGACGAAACCGGGAAGTTTGCTTGAAAACCGGGCTCTGCACAGGTAGAGTTTCAAACCGAAAAACTCTTTTTCTTGGAGACTCCGGGCTCTCTGAGGCTTTCTTCTGGTGCTAGGAAAGTACCTAGGCTTTGGGGGGGGGGGGGTGTTTGGGTGAGTTAGAGAGAAAAATAGAGGGAGAAAAAGTTGAGGAATGAGCAAAATTTTCGGCAGCCCTTTTATAGGCACGAGCCTCCTCGGAACGCTAAACGTACCCTCGGTGGTACGATACACGTAGGGGCAGGTGTCTCGCTTCGGGTGGGGCGACGTGGCTGTCTCCGGAACCGTAGAAAAGTCAATACACGGGGCGTACGGTCCTCGTACGCGGGGCGTACTTGGTACGCGAGGCGTCCGAAGTCTACGCTGGGCGTAGCCTCGCATCCAGCTTCGCAATTTGCACTTTCGACTTCTAAAAATCATAACTCTCGCATACGAGCTCTGTTTTCGATGTTCTTTATATCCACGCGTAGACAAGAACGTACTCTACAACGTTCGTTTAGATAGCCAAGGCTAAAAGTCGCTCTATCGTAAATTCACTTTTTGCGTGTCCCGGTGTCGTGTCGGTTCCCTCGTGAAACTTCGGCGGGTCATAACTTCTTCGTTATATCTCGGATTTCGGCGTTCTCTATATCTCCGGAATCCTTGTTTCGACCACTACAACTTTATGTAAAGATATCGAGTTTATCTCACACTTTAGTTTTGACGCTTATTTTTATTCTTTATTAATTATACCTTTATAATTAAGTATAAAACACATAAATTCACATAATTCACATAATACTCAAATATTTCATCTTTATTATTTCAAAAAGAGTTACAATAGTTGACATAGACTATTACATCATCTAATAATGCTTAGCCTCGAAACGCGGACGTTACATAACGTACGGGTCATTTGCTTCCAGTAGTACGGGGTTGTGACTTCGCTGCTACACGTACGGGTCATTTGCTTCCAGTAGTACGGGCCCATAATACCTTCCGCACCTACCCATATTTTTCTCAGAAGATCATCACAACTACCCTAGCAACAATCACGTAAATACACATACACCCTATTCTTACTTCGTAGAGAAAGGCTAAACATTCCTCGACTAGTCGGCTAACCCTACATAACTCATCCATGAAACTTATACCAACCCTGTAGCACTCATGTATGCTAATCATACATAACGTTGGATCCTATAGACAATCAAATGCTTGATTCTACCCTAAGCCCACAACCAAATAAGGAACATGAAATAAGGCTAAATCAACATTATCAGGCTATAAAATCTTAGTTATCTACAATTTTGATGTATACACTAAGCAACTACAGTAATGATGTCAATTTCATATAAGGAAAACCCTATGCTATCATGCATCATATAATTAGGCAATTCTATCATGCGATTCCTAAATATTCCTAGCCTATCACTATCATGTTGCTCTAAAATATCACAATATCAAAAAAGAGTGTGGTAATTTGGGGTCTACTTACTGGCTCCGGCTGATCGTACACATCGCATCCCTATGGTATTATATGTGTTTTATCTGATATCTCCGTGGTTTGTTTTCAGTATGGTGGTTATGAGGCGATTTGAGACAGGATCCGGATCAAGATCCGGGACAGGTGACCAGGATGGGCCAGGATTGACTGAGGATCGGGTTAGGGAGATCATTCGTGAGGAGGTTGTTTCTATTGTTCAGGAGCAGATACAGGAGGTGTTTGGGTCTATCAAGACCGCGATGATGGATATCTTCGACGATCGGTATGTTGCACTTTCTGAGGATGCTACTGCTGCAGCCACCGCAGCCGTTTCTGCTGCGGGGATTGGAGTTGGGAGGGCTTTTCAATAGTGGGACTTCAACATTACAAAGCTCCCATTATTTGACGGAGTTCAGGATCTGATCATAGCTATGAGGTGGTTGTCTGACGTTGAGGAATGTTTCTTTACGTTCTCTTGCCTAGCTGAACAGAGGTCAAGTGCGCTTTGAACCTTCTTCGGTTCAAAGCGAAAGATTGGTGGAGGTTAATTACTTGTTCATACTGTTGGATTAATGTCTAAGTCCATAACTATAATTGGTAAGACTTGACCCGACCCGGCATGGTCCATTTGGGTTGCATGGCATCATGCATTTGGATAGACTATAATGAGAGAAATAACACTTAAGGTTGGTTAATATATTATAAGTTCTAATATATTAATAAGGTTATTTAATTAGTATTGATCAAGAATTAATTTGGAATTAATTAAGTGATCAAAAGGAGACTAATTAAATATATGGGTTGATTGTGTAAATCATTCATTCTTATATATGTGGGCTTGTGATCCAAGATTCCTTATGTTGGACTAAGTCCATGGGGTGACCCATGGATACTCCATGGAGGTTAAAATCCATGGAGCATAAGGAATGGGTAAAGTTATGAGTTACATGGTGTAACCCTAATAGCCACCATATAAAAGAATCCCATGGCTCAAGAAATCGTGCACTAATGTGTGAGTGTGAGGGCTAGACGATTTCAAGGAGTGTTCAAGTTTCTCTCAAGTTATTCCAAGTGTATTTGGTGTTGTGTGAACCATTTGAGGTGTCACACTTGGGGCACTAGGCACTCAAGCTTCATGAAGACATTCTACATCAAAGAGGTATGTATTCTATCTTGTTATATTTATTATTTTGTATGCTAGATTAGGATAATACCTTGGATGTTCATAATTGTATGTATAATAGAGAAAACATAGATCCAAGGTATTTAGGGTTGCATGTACACTTAGGAGTGTTAAAATGCTCATAACCCAACAGTGGTATCAGAGCCAGGTTTTTTTCTTGTTATACTTGCAAAAGTAGCTGAAAAAATCGAGTTGGATGCATATATTCGATTGTTTTGGCTGGAATTGGACTAGGAACATTACCCTAAGATGTTTTTGGACTTATAAACTTGTTTTTGATGTGGTAATGTTCATGCTAATCCAATTTCTAAGATAATTGTCATAATTTCAAGATTTGTATTAGTTTGTATGTTCATGCTAATTTCTTGAAGATTGATGATTTGAATTATCTTGTTCTTATGAGGTTCTTAGATTAATAGAAAAGTTGTGTGAAATAGTTGTTTTCAATCCATTTTAATCTAAGAGTTGATTCCAAAGTGTGTTTTTGTAACTTGTCCTCAAGTTATATGAAAAGTCACATTTAAGAATCATAAAACTCATAAAAGTTGGCAAAGGTTACAAAATGAAGAGTCTAGTTCTAATTAAATGGTTTTATGACTCCATAACTTGTCCTCAAGTTATGGAGGTTCAAGAGTCTCTTCATTAAATTAAAAAAAAGTGTAACCTTAATTAGTTCCATAAGTTACAATAAAAAAAAGTTATTTTTTTTATTAATTAGTTTAAAGTAGTTTTAATTAAAACTACTTTAAACTCATAAGTTATGGAATTAATTAGTTTTGAATAGTTTCAAAACTTGCCCTCAAGTTTTGGAATTTGAAAAGTTTTCACTTATGAATACTTTAATTCCAAGTTAGCCCTTAGAATTTTAAAAGTTAAAATTCAACCCTTATACTTTATAATATTATAAGTTAATAATATTTATATATATGTATAAGAGTAAAGTCAGTCTTACCGTTAGTAGGCCTCATTCACGAAGCCGGTCTATAAGGGGGGTATAAGGTTACTGCCTATAAAATGGTAGTTTAATGGGTGTCCACTCTCACCCACCGCTTCCTTGACTGGTGGAGGGTCGTTAGCCGAACGGGTAGGATAAGGACTATAATTCTCCTGTCATTAAAAGTATTAATGATAATTACTAAGTAACTAAACTCTTATTAATACACAATCTTAGTTACTTAGGAAAATGTGAATTTGGTGCTAACCCATGAAATTACACTTTGCACTTTGCTTAAGTCGTTAGTGGAGCGTGTGTGGTTAACCGGCACACTAACCTGGACTTAACAAGGTAGGCAAAGGGTAACTTAATATTTATCATAGTATCGGTGGAGCGTGTGTGGTTAACCGGCACACTGATTAAGGGGTAAATATTAAGGATACCAAGTATATTTCCATGGTTATTCACACCTTGTTTTATGATCCTCGGCATCCCAGTCACAAAACCTGAAGGGCACACTCGAGATTGAAACATGCCTTTGAACAGTTCAATGAATCTCAATGATCTAGGACTTTCAAATTCAATTAAAACCTAATAAATTATTTCGTTTTTCATGGTGGAAATTGGTGAATCGTCATTCACCTACCTTCAAATATTTTATAGCTTGGATTACGGCATCCCTCTTCTAAGTTATAAAATAGTTTGTTGGGTCCTAGCCTTAATATTTCATATTGGGTGTCATATTAAGGACTTTAAATCAACTATCTTGAATATCTCCCAAAAAGATGTCTGGTCTAGACATTTATGATCTTCCCAAATCTCTTGAAACAAGCTTTCCTAAATGAAGATGATCTCCCATGGATATCATACTTCTTTCACCTTCTCCAATTATTCTCCCTAACACACAAGTTCCTAAAAAGTTTAAGGTCACTCAAGCCCTATTGGCAAGGCAAGGTCTAGGTGTGATCACATCTTGGAGATGTAGTCACATATTGACAAGCCGGGAGAGTTGGGTGTCAAAGTCTTGAGAAAGTTGGTGGCTCAACTACTTTCTAAGTCACATAGTGAGTTCTTTTGGGAATCCTATGAAACAGACTAAGACAAGACCCTTAATGATCTTATCTATTTGCTAAGATCAACTTCCTAAAACGTTATGGACATTGACAATGATGACATTGGATATCCAGTAAAGCTATCTCTTCCCAATGGAAAGGGATCGGCCATAGTCAACTCGGTTGACCCAATGGTGAAGAGAGAGGCGAAGTCTGAGATAGTCTCATTATCAAGGGTCCATAGGTAACTATTGCCAAAGGAAGGGGCATTGGTTACAAAGCTGCCAAATTTACCTAAGGATGTTAAAGTCAATAAGTTTGGCTCTACTTCAGGTAAAGTCCATTGTCTAACTCTATTAAGTACATGCTGATTCTGATCGCGAAGATGGATTTCAATCGCATGGTTCGGTGATCAGAATTTTGGGCTATTACTTAAGAGTTATGATATTTATATTGCTTAGGAATAGATAACAACAAGGTTTTCATATGGATTGTAAGGATAAGTTTTTCCACAAAGTTTTAAAATAAAAGAAAAAGGTTTTGATTTTATTTATTTTAAGTATCCTTACAATGGCATTTGTGAAAAGTTGTTGCTTATAAGATTCCATTGATAGCAATATTGGAAAAATGGATTTGATTCTTTCGGTTGTGGTAGTGTCTAATATTACCAAATAAGGAAAGATTCTCATCACCCAAGGTTCAATTGGACCGAAACTTGGAATCATGCAAGTTGTATAGTATGATGAATGAGAGCTTTCAGCTTGGAAAATTAAGACTAATTCCTTATGTGAATAAGGAAAGGACTAAGGGATCGAGTACACATTCTTGTGCACTGGTCAAGTCCACCACAAAAGATCAAGAAGACTATTCATCATGATTTACTTAAGTTCAGTAAATATGGTTATACTTATAAGTTTAAGTATAAGTCTGTAGCATTGGAGAAGTTTCAATGTGAGACAGAACGAATAAGAAGAATCAAAGTATGGCAGAAAGATAAAAGTTTCTCAAATCTGAAAAGATGGGAGAGTACTTTAGTATCATGTTTATGATCATCTTAATGATTAAGATACCATATCACAATTGGTCCTCTAAAGTCATCTTAGTGCATTCTTATGACTAAGAAGAGGAGTCATGAATTGTTGAAATGGTTAAATCAAAAAGATGAGTCATACTTCCTTCCAAAACAATTCTTAGAGTCATACACCAAGATTGTAACTTGAGTGACATATCTTAAAGAGCGTTTGTTAACACTAGTCAAATGTAAGAGTAAAAGGTTATCTACTCTTGTACATTTGAAATTGGTAAGTTGTGATGTTTTGGATAAAACAGAGACCAACTTAGGCCAAATGTGTAAAGTGTTAGTCTTGATAAAGAATCTGCACTATCTCTTGAATATTTGACAAGGGAGTCTTATATGTCAAGAGGACAGTGGGAGTCTTAAAGCTCTTGAAAGTTTTAAGACTTAATCAAGAATAAAACCTAAAGTCCTTCACTAGCACACGACTTGAGGTTTATAACCTATCGTGTTGAAATTTTTGTGCCTATTCAAGTTGGCTTTGCATAGGAGTTCTGAGAGATCTCAATTGGTTGCACAACTACTTGGAAGCAATGGCAGGCACCTGAGCTGCCAAATGGCAAGAATTTAAGATTGCACAAGTTTAATCAATATGAGTTTGGATTTGTCACTAACCTTGTCTTGTGATTATGGTTTTGACAAATTCACATGGATAAGAACACATACACTATTAAATCTAAGTGTCATAAGGTTTCTCTCCGATTCATGAAAATGATGGTGAGGAAACACTTTCACTAAGTAGATTTTAGCTAGATAGCAATTGTGATATTTGCATTCTCAAAGTCGTTAGTGGACCGTGTGTGGTTTACCGGCACACTAACATGGACTTGTGAGAAGTGGCAAAGGTCTAAACAATTGAGACTATGATTACGGCATCCCTTTTCATAGTTCTAAAATTTTTTAGACACACATGTGAGCTATCTAAGAGAGGTGTATGATTTTGATAAAGTTTTATCAAAACAATCTAGTATCAGAAATCTGAACTTTGGTAAGAAAGTCAGCTGATTTCTGAGTACATGTCAAAGCTAGTGGGAGCATAAGTGTTATGCTAATAATCATCATGTTAGTGGTAGCATGATAATTATGACAAAGGTTGCAAGTTAGCAATGTTAATTATAGAAAACAAAAGTTTCAATTCGTGAGGTTGTAGGGGTTGAAAAAGTTGTTTTGCTATAATTAAGGGAGAGGAAATTATACTTCATTTCAATTCTAAAAGCTTAGATTGAGATTTTAATCGTATTTAATCAAGGATATATATATATATATATATATATATATATATATATATATATATATATATATATGAATTTCATGTTGGAATGGCTCAACATAAGGAAATTCTATATATGGGTCCATTATTTGCGTTCTAAAATTCGATTATGATTACGGCATCCCTTTTCATAATCTGAATTTTGAGAACTTGGCAAATTGAAATGGAAATATTATAGCAAAAGACTGGTTCAGTCTTTATGTGAGACATCATGAATCGTGTCCCATATGCTTCGGATATAGGATCGATTACATGTGCTATATTCATCCTTTCTAAAATTTTCCAAATGCCTGGGGCATTATGAAGGGAAAAGGTCTAGAATTGGATATGACTAAAATGATTATGCAATTGTCGAGGACAATCTAAGGTTTACCAAAGATTGGTTGCTCAAGGACAGTTGGAAGTATAATGTTAATTCTGGAAGGACCATATTGACATAATCTGTAAGGAGGCAACTCTTGTTCAGAAGTGATAGTCAAAATGGAATATGGAAATTTTTCAAAGTTAGAAATTATTCAATCTGTGTAAGATTAGGAAACTTAATGAAAGAAGGATGTTTCCAAGGAGCTGATCTCCTTTGGAATGCTCTGTAATGATTGTTGTCAAGTCTTTCTGACTTCATGCATAATCATTAAGAGGATCAATGCATATAAGTTTAGAATCTAACAGATTTCAGTAAATGGCATGAATTTGGAATTCTTGCATTTGCAGTAAGGATTTGGGACTGTGAAAAGAGGATCATTGGAGTGATGTTCAATTGATCTATTTTACAAAGTAAAGATCATAGACAAACATAGTATGCATACTTGGTGTATGGCATGACTAGTGTTTAGAAAACATAGTGCACATGCTTGGAGCATGGGACAACTATTGTTTTAAATTCAAGTATAAAGTTGATAAAACCGAAACAATGAATAATGAGTAATCAGTATGGTGATAAATAAAAGTGTTTATTTATATTCATAGGGTTTGATACCATATTTGATTCATTTATTCTTGTGTTTCACTTTGCATGTTTTGACTTCCAGAATAACTAAGTCGCTCTTCCTGAATGATTAAGTTATTCAAACCATCCACAGTCGGTCATATGTTGGAAGTAGATATAAATCAATACTGTCATGGGTTGGTTTGTAGAGGTCCAAGTTGGTGGACAAAGTGGTGCTACAGCACTCATGAGTGCTCATAAGTTCTGAGTATTGGATTCAACCCGCGCTCATTTGAATCACTTCATGGATTTTATCACGAGTGATCATGAGACGATAATATCTTATATTCTTCAAACCTAGAGATATGAGTTGTTACTATGAGTTGGTTATACATTGATTGCACGAAAACGTATTGGTAACTCGATGTTATAAAACGTGCATTTGTGTATGATTCAACAAGTAGTAGAACAAGCCATATGAGTCGAAGTTTATCCATTCCTTTTACCTTCGGGATAAAAGCGATATCTGTGGGCCCCTCGATGATTTAAAGATGATACATGTGAGTGCTTGGCCAAGCCGGGACTGATTTGATTTGTTCAATCAGTCAGTCATCATGAATCGGAAATCGGGAAACAACAAATGGACAGAGAGAATGACTGATAATCCATGTCTCAGTCCATATGATATCTAGAATGGAGGAATATATGATCCCTTATCTAATAGACAAGTCATTGACAAATGTCAGAGTTCATCGACAAGGTCAGAGTTCGACAGAAGCTTTTGAGAGCTACGATTGCTGATCGGTTCCTGACGTCATACGCAATAATAGTTTTAGACTTATCCAAGTAGGAGATTGTTGGATTAATGTCTAAGTCCATAACTATAATTGGTAAGACTTGACCCGACCCGGCATGGTCCATTTGGGTTGCATGGCATCATGCATTTGGATAAACTATAATGAGAGAAATAACACTTAAGGTTGGTTAATATATTATAAGTTCTAATATATTAATAAGGTTATTTAATTAGTATTGATCAAGAATTAATTTGGAATTAATTAAGTGATCAAAAGGAGACTAATTAAATATATGGGTTGATTGTGTAAATCATTCATTCTTATATATGTGGGCTTGTGATCCAAGATTCCTTATGTTGGACTAAGTCCATGGGGTGACCCATGGATACTCCATGGAGGTTAAAATCCATGGAGCATAAGGAATGGGTAAAGTTATGAGTTACATGGTGTAACCCTAATAGCCACCATATAAAAGAATCCCATGGCTCAAGAAATCGTGCACTAATGTGTGAGTGTGAGGGCTAGACGATTTCAAGGAGTGCTCAAGTTTCTCTCAAGTTATTCCAAGTGTATTTGGTGTTGTGTGAACCATTTGAGGTGTCACACTTGGGGCACTAGGCACTCAAGCTTCATGAAGACATTCTACATCAAAGAGGTATGTATTCTATCTTGTTATATTTATTATTTTGTATGCTAGATTAGGATAATACCTTGGATGTTCATAATTGTATGTATAATAGAGAAAACATAGATCCAAGGTATTTAGGGTTGCATGTACACTTAGGAGTGTTAGAATGCTCATAACCCAACACATACACCCCAGAGCAGTGAGCTACAATTTCATGGGAGCAGTTCTCTAACATATTCCGCTCGATATATGTTCCATTGCTAGAGTGGGAGAGATTGGCTCAAGAGTACTTGGATTTGAGGCAGGGACTAGGTCGGTGACGGAGATCACCAAGATGTTTACGAAGAGAGCCATGTTTTTCCCTGAGCTTGCTGCTTCCGAGAAAGCTCAGATGACTCGGTACTTGAGGATGCTCAAGACAGACATCCGTCTGTTTGTTTCTATGCATCACTATGGTTCATTGGTGGATTTGCAGGAGGCCGCTAGGTGACGGGAGACCAAGATGGAGCTCCAGAAGAGGGAGCAGAGGCAGGGCCCGACGCAGTAGCAGCCTACGCGAAGCGGTTCAAGGCCGCTGATGTTAGATCTAGGGGTCAGAGGGGCCACACTTATGGAAAGTGCGGCAAGATTCATGCTGGTGCTTTCCGATCTTCTTCTGGGTGCCACGAATGTGGAGGGCAAGGCCATATTACGAGGGGATACTTTCAGTAGGCTCCAGTACCCAATACTAGGATTTTCTATCACTGTGATCAGGTGGGTAACGTAAAGGTCATTTGTCCCTTGCTTGCTTCTAGGCTGACGCATACTCCAGCGCTGACTACTCTGAGGATCACTGATGGGAGCCAGGACAGGGCGGAGCCCAAGAGGGCTCGAGGTCGTGCATTTCAGCTCACGACAGAGGAGGCCAAGGCGGCACCAGACTTCATGACCGATATGTTTCTATTTATTATTCTGTTGGTTATATTTTTTGGTATGCTCATGTTTATGCTTCTAATAGGTACGTTCTTAGTGTACTCTTTGCATGCTCATGTTTATCTTCTTAAATACATACACAACTTCTAATATAAACAAATCTAACTTTAAACCAACGATTTTATCAGAAAATTCGAGATTAATCTGATTATTTTGTAAACGAATTCATTACAATCGAAGCTGATTTTACATGATTTGAAACAGAGGATAATTATCAACAGTAAAATATCCTTTTCATGTTCAAATCTAACCTGATTTTGCACGATTTGAATCAAATATTGAAGAATTGAGAAGAAAAGATGGTAATTTCAATGTCTTCAAGGTTTTCTTCGCGTTTGCTTGATGAACGAAGAAGAGGACGATGAACATCGAGTCTTGCCTTGTTAGCCCAATATGGTTTCTTGTTAGCCATGTCCATCCCAACACATTTATTCTTTTCGGTCCAATACTTTTTTGTTTGACGGAATTACCCTTAATGAACACGATTGGACGAGAATTGTCCTCGCAGTCCTCACCCTTTTTTGAATCCTCACCGGATCCGTACCCATATATATATATATATATATATATATATATATATATATATATATATATATATATATATATATATATATATATATATATATATATCTTACTATCTTATAATACATACACATTTGAAGTCTTAAATACAACTTATTATGCTTAGTTTACAACAAAATGAAACATGTCTTAAAAAATTGTCTTAAAGACAACTTATAAAGCCAGTTGTACAACTATTTATATGCATATGTCATTGGGCGGTTAAAAACATATTTCAAAATCTTTTGAATTTATATGAAAATTTTAGATCAAAAAATGTGAATATCTCTTAGGGGTCGTTTGTTTATGCTTTTAATTGGGTCCAACAAAGGACCCGGTCCAAATAAAATAGATTAGGATGTTTGATTTCGTTTTTGCAATTAAGGACTCGGTCCAAGTCTTAGACTCGGTCCAAGAAAAAAACCTGATTCGGTCCTTCCCTCTCAATTGCTGGACTGGGACTACATCATATGCGGATTCGATTTTACCCTACGTACGTTGATAACTCCACAGAGAAGGCAACGATAGTTGAAGCACAAAGAAAGCAGCGATCGTTGAAGCAACAGCAGGACCAATCAACAGGTTCTCCCTTCGTTTACGTTTATTCTTCGTTTTTTTTCTCGTTGATAACCTCCACAGCAGAAAACGCAACCTTCTTCATTCTGATTTTTTTTAATGTTTGCCGATTTCTTCCCCACTTGTTCCTTATGTTTTTGGCTGCGAAATATATGATTTCGTATTTGGATTTCGTTTTAATTTGTGTATATGTGTATGTATATCTCTCTTTTCAGTGAAAAAGCATCGGATTTCTTTTTAGTTTTTATGGGCAGCACATTGTGATTGCTCTCGCCTAGAATTTCTCGAAAAGTGAACCATAAAAACAAAAATTGGGATTGTTTTTTGATGGGTAATTTTAGCTTGAAAAAATTGTAGATTGACATTGATTGTGAAACAATGCAAAGGTAGATGTACCGATTAAAGGAATTGATTTTGTTATGAAATGAAGAAGTAGACCGAAGAGTTAGAGGAATTAATTGACAAAATTACTAACAACAATAATGGCCAAAATGATTGTCTTCTTTATTGCTTCAAGTCGTGTGGCCTTTGGGAGAAAAACAAATACAAGATAGCAAAATATTGGTGTATATGTGTATTATTATGTTGTTTTTTATTTGTATTTGAATTTTAAATGATGAACGTTAATTTTTTTTATCTAGCACAACATAAGGGTAATACGGTCTTTTTTCATCATTCACCACAGAATCAAACAGCATAAACTCAGATTTGGGCGTGAGGCGTTCGAATCCGACGCACGCCCGTGGTAATTATTACAAACTCGAGGATTTAATCACGTGCGACGAACGTCCATGTAACGCCATTTAAGTGAGTTTTTATTTATATATTTTTGTTTTTTTTTAAATATAATAAAATATTTTTAAACATGTATATACTCGATTTTGAAGTTCTTATTTTTTTTTTCCTTTTTTTCTATTTTTTTTTCTTTTTTCATTTTTTTTTTCATATTTTTCACTTTTTAATTTTGTTACTACATACTTGAAGTTTCTAGTCTTTTTGTTTATTTTTGCTTTTACTTTTTGATTTTTTTTTGGTTTTTTATTTTATTTTTTAAACTAAATATCGCTTCAAGTTTTTAAATTTTAATAATTATAAAAGTTTTAAATAATAAAAATATTAAGGATCATTAATTTTGAAACATATTATTTTTGGATCAAAATATTTTGAATAAAATTATTTTGAATCATAGTAATTTGGATCATATCATTTTTCAATATATGATTTTGGATTAATAATATATTTAATTAAATAAAGTTTTTGTTCAAAAAAATGTGAATCAATATATATTTTGAATCATTTATTTTTGAATCAAAAAAAATATAAGAAAACATTAAAAAATATTTGAATCTAAATATTTATCGATCTAAACAAATAAAGGATCTTAAACAAGTTGAATCAAAAGTGTTTCTTTTAAATCATAAATATTTTGAATCATCACATTTTGGATCATATTATGTTCAATATATTTTTTTTGAAAACTAACATTTCTTAAAATTAAAAATAAACACTTTACAAACTTATTTTTGAAAATAAATTCTTTATACAAAGTCATTAGTATATTTAGTAGAAGTATCTCTTTATTTTTTATGATTTTTGGAGATTCTTTTTTGGGATTTTTTATAAAAAATTATTTCTTTTTTTAAAATATCATGACTGTGCTTATTTTGTAGAGAATTAAATTTTAAGAACTTTGAGTTTTTTAAAAAAAATTTCATAGAAAAAAATTTAGTGGGTGGAAACCCCCTACCAAATGATGGTTTGACATGTGTCAGTAAAAGAAAAGAGAAGGGGACGAAAATGGATGCGTTTGAAGGGGGAGGGGGTGATTTCTTTCTTTTTTCATTTTTTTTCTTTTTAACAATTAACCTCCATAAAATACCAAAATATCGCACATATTTACAAAAGCGTCATATCATATTACGAGATATTGATGATAAATAAAAGCAAATCTCCACATTTTATTTTTTCAATCACGCGACAAAGATTTGTCATCGCAATAGTTACTTATTTTTGAGTCCTCAATCGATCCAATATATATATATATATATATATATATATATATATATATATATATATAGGTTTAGGTTCTATGAAAAACAAAAAACCTTAAAAAAACCCTAAAAATCATAAAAATACATAAAACAAAATACTTAGAGATTACAAATTATTTTTTTTGAATTTATATATAAAAAAATCACAACTTTTATAAAAAATTCGCTGATTTTTTTTTTTGTAGAAAAAACCAATTTATCAAAAAAATTGATTTTTTATTTTTTTTCAGCAAAATTTTAAGAAAATATGCAATTTTTTTCATATATAAATTCAAAAAAAAGTTTTGTGATCTCCAAGTTTATATATATTTTTTTTACATTTTTATAATTTGTAGGGTTTTTTAGGGTTTTTTTGTTTTCCATATATATATATATATATATATATATATATATATATATATATATATATATATATATATATATATATATATATATAGGGGTGTCGAACGGGCAAAATTTTCGGGTTTCGGGTAGAACGGGTCGGGTAGAACGAGTATTTCCTTAATAAAATATTACCCGATACCCGACCTATATTGTAATTCGGGTTTTCGGTTTTCGGGTATTTGAGTTTGAGGTCGGGTCGGGTAATTATCGGGTATACTCGAAAATTTCTTAAATGACACTTATTGATATATTTTTTTACATGTTGGTTGGTTTAATAAATAATTAGGTAGGAAAATACTCCATACAATTAACAAGTACATCTATAATAACAATACAAATCATTATAATATGTTATGTACTTTTTTAATTCCATTACGTGCGATAGAGAGAAACTGAGAATTGTGATGACGGTTCAGGACTTCAGCTTCAGCGTCGTATTCCCTTTGCAAGTTTGCGTCGACTGTCGAACCGTCGTTCATAAGAAGGAAACGAAGAGTTTTGTTTTATTTGAAGTGTGCGTACGTTACTGATGCGGGAGATCTGGATTACAGCAGGGAATGTTGCAGGTACGTATCTATGGCTATTTTCACTTCTATGTGAATTAGGGAAGTTCTTACCCCGGACCCAGGCGATTTTATGTATGATTTGTCTCTCTGCTTGTATTCGGATTGTATTTTGGAATTGCCATATGCCAATTGCATACCAGGAGCTATTAGTAGCTAGTGTAGGTCATCTTTCACTTCGGGGTCGAAGTGTCCAGTATCATCTCGGTTACGGTTGAAAATGGTTCAGGGAGTAGTCAGCCACCATCATCAAGGTTTGATGGTTCTAGTCTTGGCGTTTGGGATGGCTTTCGGAAGCATCAAAGGAAGTGGCTTATCACCGAGGAGGTTGCCCGGAGCAGTAGTTATTCGGACCTTAAGGGCATTAGTTGGAGCTCAGGGGATTATCAGTATCAGGGATGCGGGAGGTGTTCATCTAGTATTCGGTAATCGTGCGGTATTTGGAGTGGACTAGAGACGGATCGCTAGCAAGAGTAGGGTGATAGTGGTTATCATGCCTATCGTGTAAGGAAGGAAGGAATGGAAAATCTTCGGATTTTCGCGTGCAGTAAAGACTTAGCTGAAGCTAAGTGGGGGAGAAACAATCAGGTTATGGGAGCAGAAGGGGTTTTGAAACTAGGATAAGTTTTGCTCTCCTATCAGGAGGAAAGACGGCCCAGGTGGCTGTATGAATTGAGGACAGTGTGAATTGGAAGTTTGGAAGACTTGCCAATTGTGAGACCTCATTCTCGAGATGTCTGGTAGCAGATTGCAGGGAATCGGTTGGGAGTTCCAGTTGGGACATGAGTACCACTTGGGGGTACTAGATTGTGCTTGCATGCTCGACTATGGGTTAGTCGCAGCATCCACTAGCAGCCAGTCGGTGTGGAAAGGTGATGTCAGACTACCGAATGGCCATAGCATTCACCAGTGGTCAGATAGCAAGAGAAGTATGGTAAGACTACGGGGCGGTCCGTAGCGATGGTTAGCAGATAGCGTCGAAGTGTGGTGCGACTACGGTGTGGCTCGTAGCAATCGTATGTGAGGATAGTTGGACTGCGGTGTGGCCCGTATCATTAGCTTAGTGAGACTGCAGTATGGCCCGTAGCATTAGTTAGTAAGACTGCAGTGTGGCCCGTAGCATTAGTTTAGTAAGACTGCGGTGTGGCCCGTAGCAATCGTATGTGAGTATAGTGAGGCTGCGGTGTGGTCCGTAGCACTGGTTTAGCAAGACTGCGGGGTGGCCCGTAGCTTTAGTTGGCTGGCAGCGTAGGAGTGTCGTGAGGTTACGGGGTGGCCCGTAGCATTCGTCGGTCCCTATTCGCTAGTACGAATGCATCAGGTGTATGATTCAGTGGCAGGGTTTTCAGGTAGTTAAGTTCAGGACGGGGCAGCCGCCCGGATGTGAGCAGGCCACATTATGATTGGGTTTGGAAGACGGTAGGTCATTGGAGACCAAGAGTGGCACAAGACTGCGGGTAAGCCGTGGCATTGATTAGTAGCTTAGTTCGTGGAGTGTGGGCGAGGGCCCGTATCTCCGAGGTAGCATGGGGGAAACCGGTATTCCGGGTAACGGTAGACCAGTTGGGACCAGGGCGGTCTCGGTTCATCCGGTAGGCGGATGGGAGTCAATAGGACTACAGGCAGGAATGATGATAAAGGATTCGGTGTGAAAAGCCGTGAGCTGATCGGATAATGCTAAGCTGCTCATCGCGGGATCGAATGATCTCAGAGTAAAGGATTTGGCTCGGTGACGCCGTTCTCGGCTGAGCCCGAAACGTAGCAGAGAGGGATCTGCTACCCGAAGAATTGTCCGAATTCTCCCGAGTGGGTGGAGCACTCAGTATGGGAGCATTGTATGGGGGTTATTCCGCGAGTATGGGTACGATGGCCGGCACTGGGAGTGGCCGGGATTGGGGTTTCGGCAGAGGATCGGTCCTCGAAGGGCATTGGGAAGGTTGTTGTTGTGGAAAGTGCCTTAGAAAGTCCAGTGACAGTGTAGGGTGAAAGAGTAAACCCCTTGCGAATCAAGGGTAGGTGTATCAGGAGTATTGGTATGATTACCGGTTGGATAAAGTGTTGTACTCGAAGGTTGCAAGTAACGGGTTATTCTGAAGATGGCATCTTCAAGGTTTGGATCGAAAGGGGTGGAGTGTGCACCTTGTGGTAAGTGACGACCAGATGGTAAGGTAGTTGGCCGTGACAGACTTCGAGGACGAAGTCTAGTTTAAGTGGGGGAGTGTTGTAACACCCAGAATCAGAAAGACCAAGAAAGGAAAGGAAAACCCTAAGTTAAAGGGGTCAACTCGTCGAGTCCATGGGAGAACTCGGCGAGTTGGAGCGGGACCCGTGTCGGGGTTTAAGTGACCGACTCGGCGAGTCGGAGGGACCGACTCGGCGAGTCAGGTCTGGGTTGGAAAACCCTATTTTCCGGGCTTGGTGCCCTATTTAAGCATCATTTCAGGTCTTCACCCCAGCCTCCATTACTCCCTTTACCTTCTCTCGAAACCCTAAGCAGCCATTGAGTGTCCTTGAGCTTCTCTTGCCATTTTGAGTGATTTAAAGCTAGAAGGAAGAAGGAAGACCTTGGGTGATTCAAGAAGCAGCAGTGGACTCTGTGTTGGTGTGTCATTTCAGATCCTAGAAAGGTATGAACCTCCTACCTTGGCTGTTATTCATTTAGATCCCCTTTCCCTAGTTAGATTTTGTCATTTTGGGCCATTTCCAAGGTTAATTCGTGTATTGTGCCTTGTGAGCAAAGAGAACTTCGGATCTAGGGTTGTCTTGGCCTAGAAACCCATAAAGCAGCAGTCTTCGGTGTGTTGGTGAAGCATGCTTGTCACAAAACCAAGCCCTAGAGTGTTTTAAGCCTATAGCACCTTGGTTTCACGTAAAGTTTGCAACTTTACGTGAAAGATGGGCCTTAGAAGAGTGGATCTACAGTTTGGAGCCCCTGCATGGCTCGAAAAGCCATTGTATGGATTAAGAGCTGAAGCTACTCGGCGAGTCACATGGGTGGACTCGGCGAGTTGGATGAAGATAGGCAGGAACTCGACGAGTTGGAAGAACAACTCGGCGAGTCTGTTGAAGATTGCCTTGGACTCGGCGAGTCTGGTCGTGGAACCCTAGCCTTTTCTGGTTGAGCTGTGAATCGGTGAGTCAAGGGATGACTCGGTGAGTTGAGCAAGAAAGGACTCTGAACTTGTTGGACTCGACGAGTCTTGGGGCGACTCGGCGAGTTGAGTCGTGGCATGGGAGTTTCAGAGCATAAGGACTCGACGAGTCAACGGGTTGACTCGGCGAGTAGGGTCAACCAGGAAGGTTGACTTTGACTTGGACCAAGGGTTGACCAGTTTGACTTCCAAGGGTATTTTGGAAATTATTGGTATTTATGGAATTGGTTCTTTGGTAGTGTTCGGTGGTGGAGTTCGGGTCGGTGATCGGAGCAGTTGATCTTATCCTTTCAGCCGGCAATTTCGAGGTGAGTCTCCTCACTGTTTGTATGGGTCTACGGCCACAATGCCGACCCATTTAGTCTACGTATGGTAGGAAGACCCGGGGGGGTTAGCCCTAGGCAATAAGCATGAAAGACCAGGAGGCGGCTCCTGGCACACAGTATGTTATTTTGTATGGTAGGAAGACCCGGGGGTTAGCCCTAGGCAATATGTAGGAAAGACCAGGAGGTGGTTCCTGGCGCACTGTATGCTATTGTATGAAAGACCAGGGGGTGGCTCCTGGCGCACTATATGCGGAATAGCCTAATAGAATAGTTTGTATAGTCGTCTTTGTGATGCTTGCATGGAAGACCAGGGGGTGACCCTTGGCACCTGTCTGTAAGACCCAGGGAGCGGCCCCAGGCTTGACCAGGAAGACCACGTGAGGACCGTGGCATAACCGTAAGACTATGTTTGACACATAGCACCGTACTTGATTATGGATATGTTGGGTATGTATGGCTCTTGGCTATGTATGGCATGTATGGATCGGTTGGTTTGTATAGTATGTGGTATCTGGGGAACTCACTAAGCTTCGTGCTTATGGTTTTCAGTTTTGGTTTCAGGTATCCAGTTTTCAGAAAAGGAGCTCGGGAGGGTTGCAGTGCACACACCATGGCAAGTTAACCTGGGATGTTTTACTCTGATAATTAAACAAGTGTTTGGAAATGAGACTATGATTTGTAATATAAACCCTTTTTGTAAGTTTGAACGACTTAACTATGAATTAGTAATGTTTTTAAAAGAAATTTTTGGACCGTATTCTTGGGATGTTACACATTTGATATGGGCATATTTAGTCATATAATTCGTTTAGAGTAGATGAACTTATGAGTATGTGTTGATTGAGTGGCTTTGGATTAAGTTGATTTGGTTATTTATCATGTTAAGCTTGTTAAAAGATCCTTATGTGTTAAAGACAATTATTTTATGTTAATTACAAAGTATATTGAGTTGTATGAACATCTTCTTGATTGCTTGTCTCTTATGATTTTGATGACCATCAATATTGTAAGCCTAGTATTGTGAACATAACTTAGGGTTAATTAGAAAATAATTAAATTAATGTGTGAGCATATATGATGACCAACCATATATGAGTTAATTGAACCAACCAATTTAATTAACTATTATTACAAGTCTTTCTTAATTCGAACTAAACACTAGGAAGCTTGTTAGTTTAATCAACTGATCACTGCTTGAATTAAATTGTTTGCTAATGGAATAGTAATAGTGAACATGAACCTAATCACATTAAAAATCGGTAACTGATGATACATTAATCCATTGCACTTGCCACGAAATCGACCATAGGAATAAGTGAATCGAATCTAAATGGAAGTCTCTTTAATATTATTGAATCTAATTATCTTTTGTTTTTCATTTAGTTGTTAATTGTTTCTTGCTAAGTGTTAAAGTAATTCCTTAAGTTTCTAGTCTTGCAAAACTAGAGAAAGAACCCCTTCTTTAATATTTGTTTTAATTAGTTAACATTAGTAATAGTTTTAATTATTTGTCGTTCCCTGTGTTCTCGATACCCTGCTTACCTTCACTAAACTACTAATCGATAGGTGTACTGCCTACCGTGTGTTTGTTTTTGTTAAAGTTAGTTAGGTTTAAAACTAGTAAATTTCACACGTATCAAGTTTTTGGCGATGTTGTCGGGGAACGGTTCTAAAATAGTTAATTTTATTTGCTAATTGTTATCGATCCTTTGCGTGAGATTTATCTCATATAAAATTATACATTTTCAGTTTTAAATTTTATTATCGTTTAATTATGGATTTTCAAAATCTCGATGCTCTTGATGCTTTTCTTGAGGAAGTAGTACATGAATTTGAGCAAGAAGGTGAAGAGTATGACTTAGATGAAGATTTGAAGAAATTGGGAAGATGGTTAGATAACTTCTCGCCTAACAAAAAAGAGCTAGTGTTAAAAGATGAAGAGTTTAATCCGGAAAGAGATTTAGCTGGAAAGGTTGCTAGCAGAGAGGTCAGACGAAGAACAAGAAAAATTTGAATTACAAGAACCACAACATAGTTCGACCATTACCACGACGTGGCCTCCAATGTTTCCAGTTTGTGTTTTGAGGCATGGGGTGACGACTCCAACTTTGTAAAAAGTTCTAAAGTGCAATCCATTTCTGATTAGTATCCAATCGGTCCCGTCACACCCCCGACCGACGGCGAAAACGTCGAGGTGCGCGACGTAAACCAGTAATCACAGTTATTGAACATACATTGAACAGTACAATTATAATCTTTTATTATTATCGAAACGGAAGTTACATTGACAATGGTTATTGCTGAATCGCTACACACGCCTAACAATCTGACGTTCATAATTGTATGATAAAAATATCAGAGGATCTTTTATACGAACACTTCTGACCTTATAAATAACCTGAGAACACTTCTGATCATCTATACGAACACTTTTGACGCAAAGAAATTTTATACTAAAAAATGTTTTATAAAATTTCTTTGGTTGACCAGCTTTTATAAACACGTTCTTTTTTTTATCAAAAGTATAAAATAAATGAGTCATAAAAGTATATTTAGACTCATTTAGAAATGTCATTTGCTCAAATCCAAAAATACACCATTTGTAAAATATATAAGTAAACAAAACTTATAACAACTTCTTACGGTTTTTATGACCAAAATGTTTTTCATATAAAGATTTTGAATAACAATTTATTTAAAATAAAGTCAAATCACACTTTGTGAAAACATAAAATTGCCAAGTTTACTCTTGAAACCTTGTACAAGCATTTGTATAGTTTATATGGAAAACTCATAAGTTTCATATTTTATAAACTTTGTAAATCCATGTCGTATTATTAATTAAGTATTATCTTACTTAATTTAGAAATTAACACTTAGCCAGTGGGGCAAACTCATCCTAAAATACTTTTCAACAACGGGTAAATTATAAACGCATATTTTTACCACTCGTATAATTTCAACAACAAATATTAATCATTCTCTTTACAATTCTATTATTTGGACCGTTTCTGCTTATGGAGAATTATGTCGTAGAGAGAGGTAGTTAACAACCTACACACTCTTACACACTCGGCCCAAATTGGGAGGATTGACTAAATCTAGACCTATACTTCTTCGAATAAAAATCTTCAATATATCAATTTGCCTATAAAGGACACCATAGTCACTCCTCCACAAGCCACACATGCACAATATAAATAAAAATGGAGGAATCGATATCATTACTAACATTTCAAAACAGTCGTATAGTAACAAAGAAAGAAACACTTGACGCTTGTAGCTAGCAACCATAGATGGGGAAAATACGTCAACAAGCATAAATCATTCCATAAGAAATAGATATACACCAACGTTCTTTATTATAAATCTATGTCGTGTACATAGACCTACAATATATGATCCCTCCTAGATTAACAGTTATAGAGCTAGGTTTCAATTCTAGGATTTGATCCGTATGAAAGAAATACACACCATCATAAAACTCCCTCTTTCACCCCCTTTCGATAAATCCTCCCACAAACACACACGGGATACACAATCCACAAGTTCCATGACAACAATTCTTCGGCTCACAAATTCATCGTTTACTAGGGTCACTAACACGAATCTTAGATTATTAAGATTTTCAAAGCTTAGTGCAATTAGTTAAATAGTGAATTTAATGTAGCGTTCGAATATTGTGGCGATATTATTTTGAGTAGTTTCTCACTCCAACCGATAAGAAGGATGTTCGTTCGCGTAGCTGAATACTCATTTATACTGATATTTGATAAGTTACATAATTGATATAATGTATAGTTCATTAGGTGTTAATCCCTAAAAATCCGAGAATCGATTATATTATCATATGTGACAAATTTCGTGTCACAACTAAAATGATTTATATTTTTATAATAATTATAAAAATAAATTATATCGTTTACTTAGAAATCGTTTCCACGTGATGATCAATAGTATAATAATAATAATTGGTTTTTGGTATATTTTCAATTAATTATTATATATTTGTCAAATCTTTGTTTATAGTCATTTAAGACAATGTACGTTTCCTTTGCACACAATTATATTGAATAACATATTTTGTTATGTATATGATGTCCTTTTATGCTTTCTCAATATTTTCGTGCACATATATACGACGAATATTACAGTTTATGATTCGTCGAATAACTTATATCTTTATATCAATCTACTTATAATCTTGTGATATTTATTAATATTAATTAATATATCACAACAAAGTGTAATTATGTCAATTATAGCATTCTACTATAACTTATATAACTGATTTATGATTTATACATTTTGGATTGTTATTTTCATAAACTTTTGACCAATAATAAAGTATGATGCTATTTTATGTATAAAACTAGAAAATCATCAAAACTTTAATAAACACTCATGTATTCTCCCCCAAATATTAAAACAGTAAAAGAGGGGTCGTACAAACTTACATTCGATGCGTGATCTCGTATTCGATTCGTTTTAGTGAAGCTTCACGTGAGAAACCGCATCTTGACATCCTCAAATAAACTATTGATGGAGTAACCGGTCCTCTTGACATATGCCTTATAGAACTTGGATTGTGTATTAGTCGTCATTTGGGATTTATTAAACAATGTTTTTCTTCTTTTTCATACTTTGGAAGAATGTAATTTTATTTGAATCTTGTAATATTCGATGTATGTTGTTAACTATGAACCAACGTTTCACGTCGCAACCCCGTTGATTCCGCCATCGGTCGGGGTGTGACATCTTAGTATTTTCGTGCACATATATACGACGAATATTACAGTTTATGCTTTGTCGAATAACTTATATCTTTATATCAATCTACTTATAATCTTATGATTTTTATTAATATTAATTAATATATCACAACAAAGTATAATTATGTCAATTATAGCATTCTACTATAATTTATATAATTGATTTATGATTTATACATTTTAGATTGTTATTTTCATAAACTTTTGACCAATAATAAAGTATGATGCTATTTTATGTATAAAACTAGAAAATCATCAAAACTTTAATAGACACTCATGTATTCTCCCCAAAATATTAAAACAGTAAAAGAGGAACCGTAGAAACTCACATTCGATGCGTGATCTCGTATTCGACCCGTTTTAGTAAAGCTTCACGTGAGAAACCGTATCTTGACATCTTTTTGAATTAAAACAAGGGCCATGACTATTCTTATAATAGGCCATAAACTGAATTCAAAAATGTGCTAAAAAACAGTTTACGAGACTTGTAGCTATTCCAAACGAAATAGTGCATGGTTCGTTTCAAGAAAAAATCAAATAAATACTGATTTTTATAACTTTAAAGAGTCATAACTTTCTCATACGACCTCCGTTTTGGTCGTTCTTTATATCTATGAAATCAGGATAATATGATCTATTTAAATATATTATCCATAACTCTCAGATATATCTGATGAAAAATTTTATTTTTAACGCCACAAATAAATTAAATTGTTGGTGATTTCTGAATCTATTCTGAACGATAGATGGTTCGAGCAGTTCGAGATGTTCTAAAAGAAATTCATAAATATAATATATTTAATATACATTATAAACATAAAATTACACACAATTGTTCGTTAATACCTAGCGGTTCGCGGTGGTTTGACCACCTAACTCTTACCGATTTTTACCAATTGTTACATTATCCCCCCTGTTGAAAGGAATTTTGTCCCGAAATTCAACGCGTAGATAATTCATTATAAAACAATTGGTGACATTTTCTTTTCGATTGATCCATACATGATTATTCTATAGTTGATTTAAGTAGTATAAATCAAGATTGGGTACTCGGTCGAATAGATGGCTCTATTCTAACCCCTAAAAAAAGAAATGAATAGGGAATACGATCGAATTAAGTCTTTTAAGATTATCGAATCTTATATACAATTCTATTGCATGTACTTTCCCAATTATGAAATATTTGCACGATTTCCTAGCTCAATTCATTGAAACAGAGATAAAAAGTGTGTCATCGGACCGACACTCCTTGAGATTTGGCGTATGAAAAACGCCGTATACATCGTTTAGTTCTCAAGATAACTTGATATAAATATCATGACCAAATTCTGTTGAGAATTTTGAAGGTCCTTTGAGCTGCAAGTTTAACCTGCCTTGTTCTCTAAGCCGAATCATTTCTCTTAAAGTGTAGACGTTTAAAAGCTACACAGTTTCCGACTTGGAAGTCGAAAGACTTATATTTTTCATTTACATAACTCTCTTGTCATTCATGACCAGTCTAAAATCTTTCTCCAGTTCACACAATCTTTTCTATAATCTGTTGTGTGAATCATGGATCAGAATGCAGCGTATCACATGCATGCTCTTTGTTCAATTTCACATCTTCAATCACTGTTCAACATATCGAGGATCAACACTTTCGTAGTACAAATCATCAAGCAGTGACAGCTATCGTTGTAGAAAAACTCAACTAATGAAAATGAGTATTCCATGCAATATTCAGAGTCTATCATACAGGTTCAGAGCATATTACCCAAGTCAGGATGGTTATTTCGTTCTGACCATTAGGAATGAATAGTTATGCTTGTGTCTAAGCTCATACTCAAGGATTTCGATGATTGTCAAAACTAATAGGTGGATCTACTATCATAGTGAGGGATGACAGAGATCAACACCTCGTGCAGTTTGACGATTTCTTTGGCAAGTATTGGTCGGCTTTTCCATTTCACATGGTTCATAGATTAGCAGGAACTAAGCGTACTTAGTTAATCTGTGGACCGCTAACTGAATAGAATTAGAAACCTTTATGTTTCTTAGGTAGCTTTGGTATAAATTCCATTGACATTGGTTCCCGCTTTTACTTGGGTATTTCTTTATCATTACTCTAGTCTTGAGTGTTTCTGACATTCTGCATTTGGTACAAGTCTGACATTTGTCCATTCAAGTGGCAATCTCCGCTTTCATGCACGTTCATCACTTCAATTTTTTCAAATCTACATTTAGTCAAAGCTTGGATGGATGGAACACTTTAGTCTGTGAGCGCCGTTCAAGACTATGCTCTCCTGTTCACTGCACTTAGGCATACAAATTTGGTTCATAAAGCATCGCGTCCCGCTATCCCTAAGCTTCACTTGTTTATCCATCTTTCACAGAGCTTCACTCATGAAACCTTTCCTCTCTCAAAGTATCGAGTTAAACTTATCGAATTTGAGTTGTAGGTTGTGAATGGATATTCATAGCTAATACTTATACTCAATGGGATTTTGTACGTTCTTTTCGGCTCAAGACATTTTCTACTATGTCAATCTCATTACAATGTTAACGAATATCACACATCATAATGACAATAAATTTCTCATTTATGTCATTCAACCAAAAGCATAGACAAAAACCTCGTCTCAATTCATCTATGTGCACCTCAATCCTTTATGTACACATCGTTGTAGACGAACAAGTTCTTTGTTCTTTCATAAAGGTAGGATTGGTGCTTTACACCATAGTTGTTCCAACTTTTGGAATAAACTCTCTTGCTTATTTTTCTAGTTGGACCTTGTTACCTTTTGGTATTAACATAGTTGATAGTTGGGCTACCATAAGAAGTTCCCGATGGATCACTAGTAGTATCCAACATAAATTATTTTGTTGTTAAAACTCCAACATTCATTTATTATGAAGAAGTCTTCACTTAAACTTCCACATTTGATCAAATCGTTCACATTTTATTAAATTCTTCACATTTTATCAAATCCTTCTCATTTAATAATATCCTTCAAATTTGGTCTTTAGGGTGAGACAGCGACTTTAGCTTCTTCTCCGACTTGTCATCACAAATGACCATGTCTTTCTAGTAGAGTAGGCTTAGTCATACAATTTCCAATTGTACAGATCAGACACAATGGGGAGGCAGTCGATTTAAACCTAAGATAATGTCCAAGCTTCCGCTCGGAATTGGTATAAAGTCTATAAGTAAATATCGATCGTTCATGATTACATTTAAAGGGGGCCGTATAACGACTTGACGTGACACAAACAAAACTGTGTCATATAGACAACAATATTGGACTTTCGGTGACATACGCACGAGATTGACGTGACGAACATGATTTGATAGGTGTTAGGATGAAATTTATTAAAATTTCGTGAGTAGATTTTTGACACTTCACTAGTTGTCTCTACTCTACAGGTTTCCTCCAATTCATCAGATTCATGACTTAGAATAGATTTAACTTTAAGGTTCATGAATATTTCGCCACACACCTAAAACATAAATACTCCAGCATAGGAGTCGTTAGTGAGTAACATACCGGTTACTATAGATAATTCATGGATTTCATTCCTTGTTTTGATTGATATTGCTTCGACTCGAGTTGTTACCTCTTGGTTATTTAGCCTCGGACAGTTCTTCTCAAAATGCCTATTTTCAATATTTTCATAACAAGCTTTTCTTCCGCCAATGATTGTTCTATTTTATGTATTCTATCTCTTGGTAGCACACTCCTATAGCATCACCTATAGTGCATCTCAAGTCGTGGCATGAGTAGAGTCGATGCCCACGATCTACACATAATAGTTCTACTCGGTAATATTTGTGTCTTTAAAAGTGTAGGCTTAACACGATTTCCTTCTATACAGGAGTTGAGATGAAATACTGATTCCATCAATTCACTCCAGGAAGTCATTCCTACAATCACTTTAATGTCTTAGAAGGATCTAGGTTAACATTACTATTACTTCCATGTTTGTTGCTTACGAAATCTACCTTGTATTGAGTCGTTGTTCGTGTTGACTTTGTAAGTGACCAAGGTGTTAGATACTAGTTATTCGATTCATTATCTCGATTGTAGTTGTGGCAAGTGGTTGTGCTGGTATGGGACGATCACTCACTGGTCTATTGTGAGTACATTGCTTTGTCCCATTATAATTTGTTCAAGGAGAAATAAGTCGTGTGAAAATATCGTTGTGAACATAAGCGATAAAATTTCAATTGCGCCAAACATGTAGAATTGACATGGGTTTTCCCGAGATTAACTCTACTACGAGTATTAGATGTAGCAAACTTTTATAGTACCACCAAGGGTGAAATGTTACACTTGAAACGAGTGAAAAGAAACAACCAAGTATTGGGACAAATTCATGAAGAAAATGTTGCAGAGAAAGTTGACTACAACTTGACATTTTGACTGTATCTCGAATTTTGAAATTTTGATTTATTTGAATCGAGATGTTTTGGAAACTAGACAAGATTTCTAACAACTTTCATGTTTCACGGTTTCATTGTGTCTGCCATGTTCTCCTTTAAAAAGGGTCACAAAAAGTGAAGGGTAAGTATAAGTGTCCTTCATTTGAACTGGAATGGCTCAAACTTAAGTCGAACGATTCACAACAAAAACAAACAAATTGATTAAATACCTAATCCGAATTCGAAATGATTCGCAAAGTTGCATATATTTTTGCAAGGTATTTCTACGAGGTCTAACAGATGCATTTGTAGAATATCACAGTTGAGTAATTATTATTCCTGGCTAAACTTCAGACATGATTTATGTTTATGATACTTACCTGAAACATCCTAAAAATACAGTCTGAAAATTTCGTTTTAAATCAGTCATAAAATCATAGTCATCATACGTCATATAAGAATTATAAACAATGTATCTCAAAATATCATAACAACTGTCAATTATATCATAGTATAAACATCCCCGACTGAACAAATGGTGTGTGCACTGCAATCTTCCCGAGCTCCTCTTTTAAAGACTGAGTACCTGAAACCAAAACTGAAAACCATAATCACGAAGCTTAGTGAGCTCCCCCAAAACTACCACATACCATACAATAACATATAAACACATATTGGGCCTTGCCCACTGCATCGGACCGAAGTCTGGAAACTGCATCGGACCGAAGTCCGGAACTGACTGGGACCCCGTCTCCTGCATCGGACCGAAGTCCGGAACTAACTGCTTCAGACCGAAGTCCGAAACTGACTGGGACCCCGTCCCCTGCATCGAACCGAAGTCCGGAACTAACTGCATCAGACCGAAGTCCGGAACTGACTGGGACCCCGTCCCCTGCATCGGACCGAAGTCCGGAACTAACTGCATCGGACCGAAGTCCGGAACTGACTGGGACCCCGTCCCCTGCATCGGACCGAAGTCCGGAAACTGACTGAACATAGCATAAACATATCAACTAGCATGAACACATACACTGCATACTATATCGGACCAAAGTCCGGAACACATAACACAAAACATGCTTGAATCACAAAGACATCAAGCACTCTAACTACTGCATCGGACCGAGGTCCGGAACTAACTAAACGGCATAACATAATCATAGCATATAATATGAACACATATACTGCATACTGCATCGGACCATAGTCCGGAACACATAACTCATACCATGTATGTATCACAAAGACACCAAGCATACTGAACTACTGCATCGGACTGTAGTCCGAAACTACTGCTAACTAAACGAGTCGGCATTGTGGCCGTAGACCCGTTCCTACTGGAAGGAAACTCACCTCACACTGCTGAAGCCCGTAGACACAATCCCACACTGCTGAAGACCCGCAGACTCAACCCCAACTGCTGGATGACAAATTCCCGAACTGTCAACACCAAAATAACACCCAATCACTAATTGGTTCTAACACATAACTATAAATGCATACTTTGGATAATTACTACATTACCCCTAGCTTGGCTTACCCAAGCCCAAGGCCCGATCCATAGGCCCAAAGTCAATTAGGGTTAAAAGCCCAATATATGGCCCAATTTTTCAAATTGGGCCCAAGCCTCTACATGGACTTCCTTTAAGGCCCAATTGATCAGTCCTGTCCAACATGTCTCATTCTAGGGGCTCAATATCATACAACCATCTAGGCCCCAGCTATGGCCCATCTATGGCCCAATTGTCCAAATTGGGCCCACACCCTCCTATAGGCCTTACCCTAAAGTCCATTAAATTATTCTAGTCCATTTGCTTGTTCTTGGATGGCCCAACACAAAGCCCAAGTGAAATTAGGGTTTCACATAAAATGATAAATAGGGTTAAGTGTTTCTTACTTAACCCATTAAGGACTTAATTCATTAAGTCCTTCACTCTACTAGATAAGTGATATTAAGTAATTGGGCTAAATACACAATCAAATCTCAATAGCCCAAAAGTGGGTCCAATAAGTCTAAGGCCCAATTACTCATAATTAGGGTTTTCTAAACCCTAATTAGGGTTTTTCACTCAACCATGGCCTAATAGGCCCAAAAATGAATCTTTAAGCCCCTTAGGGTTTTGCTAGGTCAATTAGGGTTTGCTTGAGGGGCACCACCCACTACCACCTCGGGTAGTGGCGGTCCATGGCAGCTCACGGTGGTGGTTACTATTATTTTATTATTCATTTGCTAATTACAATTACAAGTTTACTCCAAAACTAACACACACACGCTAACTAAGCTAACTTCACACACACACAGCCACCCTAGCGGTGGCTGGCGGTGGCATGTGGTGGCAGTGACTTTCTTGGCCAAATAAACGCCCATTCATGAACTAACACTCACACCACAAGAACTAGAAGATGCAGCACCCTTGAACTCACGTGAAACATGAACTCGACCCCTCTCGAGTGGCAAACGGTGACCGGAGCAGCCACGCATTGCCCAGGCGGCGGCATCGGACCTGTGACGACGCAACAGGAAACGAGGGAGGTAGCGGCGGCCTTGTCGTCGTCGGCAGAGGAGTAGTAACGAAACCGAAGAAAAGAAGCGGCAGAGAAGGAGCAGCAGCAGCGCTCGTCATGGCGGCGGCTGTGGGCTCTAATGGTCGGAGATGGTGGCTACGATCCGCCTCCTAACGCTACCGACTGAACAGCAGCGTCACGCTATGGTCTCCGTCTTCGACAGTGACGAGAAGGCACCATGGTTCGCCGGTGATTGGGTTGATCGGAGAAGCGAGGAGGTAGGGTGGCGATAGAGTAGTGGCGGAAGGGAGAGATGGCGCCTGAGGTAGCTTCTTGTGGTAGCGGCTGGACAATGGAGGAAGGAAAAGTGACGGCTGAGCATAAATTAGGGTTAGGGTACTCGGCTTCTATTCATGAAGCGGGAAAGAATGAGCATCGGGTCTTAACCCGTGTCCCATCCAAACATTCAACCATTAAGCCAATACTAGTCCCTCCTCCCAAATCTTTTTCAATTTAACTCCATAACTTACCCCTTTAGCCCCTTACGATAAAATTCATTACAATTCAGGTACAATAATTACCAAACATACCCTTGCTTCTAAAATTCTTCTCAAAACAATTCCATAACTTACTAAACAACCCCCAACTATCAAAATTCTTCACCAATTACTCCGGGACTTACATTTATTAATTTATTTAAATAAACGGGGCGTTACATTACCGTTTCATGAGCATTTAAGGTAACTATATGCCAAATATTCATAAAGTGCTAATTAAAGTTTTAAGGTTTCTTAAGTGTTTCGAACTGTGATTTTCTTTAAATATTATGGATTCCAAGCGTTTTAGTCTACCAACAACTGAATCCAAGCTTGATTGTTCATCAGTCTAACCATAATTAAACATAGGTGATCAGCCTATGTCTATTTGTGGTTCGGCCCGCATACAATCAACTTAGCTAAGGTGTTTGACCTAAAACATTGCGTTGTATTAGCATTCAAGGGTTTGAGTTTATATAACTCTATATTTGTGGTGTTAAGGAATATACTTAACCTAAGAGATTAAGCCCTAGGCTATTGTAACACCCAAAAATTCAAGCCAAATTTAAACTTTCAAAACATGTCGAATTTATCAAAACATTACAACTTTGTTTTCAAAATACATTTATATCAGAGTTTTCCCAGAAACATAACATAATAGGAGGAGTTGTACGATCATGCCTTCGCCGTGCCGCGATCCCCTGATGTACCTGAAACAATAAACTGAAACTGTAAGCCCGAAAGCTTAGTGAGTTACCCCCAAAATACCGATACACATACAGTCCACATAACCATGTCACACCATGACATATCATAACAAACTGAGCAGAACAGCACATAACGGGTCCACAGCTTTACAGACTGGAATACCCCTGGGCCCACAGTGTGAGTCTAGAATGCCTACCAGGCCCTCAGCTCACATCTGGATTGCCACCGAGCCCTCAGTACGAGTCTGGAATGCCTACCGGGCCCTCAGCTCGTATCTGGAATGCCACCGAGCCCTCAGTACGAATCTAGAATGCCTACCGGGCCCTCAGCTCGTATCTGGAATGCTCCCAAGTCCTCAGTATGAGTCTGGAATGCCTATCGGGCCCTCGGCTCATATCTGGAATACTCTAGGGTTTGTTGGCTACCGCACGGAGCAGTACAACCTCAACCCATCCCACATAACATATCAACATGTAACAGATAATGCACATACAGACAATCAATCAGTATCACAGGTAGTCCTACAGACCTACCCTCTAGCGTATCAAACTAGCATGCATAACTAACTCATACTCAACATAATACAACTACTAGGATATCATATCCAATGGGCCGGCCTTGGTGCCTTAGACCCCTTAGTATAGTGAGGATAACTCACCTTGCAACTGTCGTCGGAAATAAGAAGGCTCAACTCCTGGGTCCAACACGAACTCCACCACCTATAGGTACCATACAAACCTTTTTCATAAATCTCCCAATTACCAGAAACCATCAGAAGTCAACTGGTCAACTCTTGGTCCAAGTCAAAGTCCACAGTCAAAGTCAACAGTCTATGTTGACTCGACTCGTCGAGTGCAGATCACCGACTCGTCGAGTCCTTCCTGAACTCGAGAAGTCGTGAAATCCTTGATTGGCTCGTCGAGTTCTCTTTTTAACTCGTCGAGTTCATATGTGGCCAAGATTTGGAAGAAACCCTAGCCAACTCGCTGAGTCTTCTAACAACTCGCCGAGTTCAAGGCAATCTTCAACGAACTCGTCGAGTTGCTCAACCAACTCGCCGAGTTCACAGCTATGTTCATAGGACTCGCCGAGTCCAGCGTTCTACTCGCCGAGTTCATTCAGTCCTTTTTCCATACAGACCTGGTTTGAGCCATGCAGCGGCTCCAAACCACAGATCTAGGCTTCTAGGGCATGCTTATCACGTAAAGTTGCAAACTTTACATGCATGCATAGCTTTAAGGGCTCCAAATGTCAAAACTAAGCTCTTAATGGGGTTCTAAGCTCAAGAGGGACCTCAATCACGAACATAACTGAGACTTTACAACTCTAGAAGGTAATGAGGGTCCAGATCTGAAGTATAGCCCAACCATAAGGTTTCTCTACCAAGGATTTGGGGTTTTAGGGCTTAAAAGCAACAATTTAGGGACAAACAAGATCTAATAGATCAATAATCAAGATGGAAACTTTATTACCAGAATGGGTGACCACAAATGAATGTGTTCTGGATCTAAGTCCCCTTCCTTGAGCTCTTCAACCCCTTCCTTCTTCCACTTGCTCCAATGTGCACCAAAAGTCCCTTCACAAGGCAACAATCACTCAAACTCACCAATGGAGACTAGGGTTTAGATAAGGAATGCTCTGAGGGTGATGGAGGCTGAGATGGGGCTATAAGGACGTTTAAATAGGGTGCAAACCCTAAGGATTAGGGTTTCCTCCTGACTGGCCTACTCGCCGAGTCCAGGCGTGGACTCGCCGAGTAGATCACTTAAAGCCCGCGTCCAATTCGACATCTACTCGGCGAGTTAGGGCTACAACTCGCCGAGTAGCTCTTATAAAAAGAAACATTTAATCAAATTAAATACGTACCAGGAACGGGGCGTTACAATTCTCCCCCACTTGTCTCAGACTTCGTCCTCGAAGTCTGCTGCTGCTGCATCTGAAAACAACTCCGAGTAATGCCCCCGCATCTCCTCTTCGGACTCCCACGTCCACTCTGAACCCTTCCGGTGCTGCCACTGCACCTTCACTAACTGAACCACCTTGTTCCTCAAGGTCTTCGCCTTTCGATCTAAGATCGCAACTGGTCTCTCGATATAATTCAGGCTGCTATCAACTTGAATATCCTCCATGGGTACTACTGCTGACTCGTCCACCAAACACTTCCTCAACTGAGAAACATGGAAAGTGTTGTGGATCTGGCTAAGCTCTGCCGGGAGATCCAATCGATAGGCGACCCGACCCACCCGGGCCAAAACCCTAAAAGGACCAATGAAGCTGGGGCCCAGCTTGCCCCTCTTTCGGAATCTGATGACACCCTTCCAGGGTGATACCTTCAGGAGGACCATGTCACCCACCTGAAACTCCAACTCGGATCGGCGTTCGTCGGCATAACTCTTCTGCCGACTCTGAGCGGTCTGCAAACGCTGTCTAACCTGCTGGATCTTTTCGGTATTCTGCAAGACTACCTCCGTACTACCCATCACCCTGTGCCCAACTTCGCCCCAACAAACCGGGGTGCGACATCTCCGCACGTACAACATCTCGAATGGCGGGGCGCCAAGGCTAGAATGATAGCTGTTGTTGTAGGCGAACTCCGCAAGCGGTAGGTGAGAATCCCAGCTCCCACCGAAATCAATGAAACATGGCCGCAACATGTCCTCGAGGGTCTGAATAGTCCGCTCGCTCTGGCCGTCTGTCTGCGGGTGGAATGCTGTGCTGAAGTGTAATCGCGTGCCCAGCTCCTCGTGAAACTTTTGCCAGAAGCGGGAGGTAAACCTGACATCCCGATCAGAGACAATGGAGACAGGAACCCCATGGCGAGACACGATCTCCCGAACGTACAATTCGGCCAATTTCGCGGCCGATGAGCCCTCTCGTATAGCCAAGAAATGGGCGCTCTTGGTCAATCGATCCACGATGACCCATATAGCATCAAACCCCTTTGCCGTCTTCGGCAATTTGGTAATAAAATCCATCGTGATCTGTTCCCATTTCCACATGGGAATCTCTAGGGGCTGCAACTTTCCATGCGGCCACTGATGCTCGGCCTTGACCATCCTACAAGTCAAGCACCTCTCAACGTACCAAGCGATTTCCCGCTTCATGCACGGCCACCAATAGCTCAAACTCAAATCCCGATACATCTTGGTAGCCCCCGGGTGAATAGAGAAATGAGACTTATGAGCCTCCTCCATAACCGTCTGCCTAACCCCACCCGTCATTGGAACCCAAACCCGACCGCATCGGGTTAATAGTCCCCGACTATCCTGCACAAACCGGGTGTTCTCGCCCTTGATCCTCTCCAGCTTCCAATTTTCCGGGCGGATGCCCTCAACCTGGGTATCTCTGATCAAACTCACCAGCGGAGAATCCACCGCTATCCTCATACATACCGCTGGGGTGGAAGACCCCGCTGACTTGCGGCTCAAAGCGTCCGCCACTACATTCGCTTTACCAGGATGGTAAAGGATCTCACAATCGTAGTCCTTGACTACGTCCAGCCACCTGCGTTGCCTCATGTTCAGGTTCGGCTGATCCATGATATGTCTCAAGCTTTTGTGATCCGTGTAAATGGTACAACGGACCCCATAGAGGTAGTGTCTCCATATCTTGAGGGCGAACACCACCGCCCCCAGTTCCAAGTCATGCGTAGGGTATCTCGTCTCATGCGGCTTCAGCTGCCGCGATGCATCCCAGTTCCAAGTCATGCGATGCATCCATCCCAGTTCCACTCCCTTCCTTGTCAGACGAGTGAGGGGCACTGCAATCTTGGAGAAGTCCCGTATGAACCTCCGGTAGTACCCTACCAACCCCAGAAAGCTCCTAATATCTGAGGGAGATTTCGGAACCTCCCACTGCATAACCGCCTCGATTTTGGCCGGATCGACCAAAATCCCCTCCTGGTTAACGAGATGTCCGAGGAACTGGACCTCCCGTAACCAAAACTCACACTTCGAGAACTTGGCGTACAGCCGTTCCCGTCTTAGAACTCCCAACAGCTCTCGCAGATGTTCCTCATGCTGCTCTCGGGTCTTGGAATACACCAAGATATCATCTATAAACACTATGACCGAGCGATCAAGCATCGGTCTACAGACCCGATTCATCAGGTCCATGAACACTGCTGGCGCGTTGGTGAGCCCAAACGGCATCACCACGAACTCGTAATGTCCATAACGAGTTCGGAACGCGGTCTTCTCCACATCCTCCTCTCTGACCCAAAAATTCAAGCCAAATTTAAACTTTCAAAACATGTCGAATTTATCAAAACATTACAACTTTGTTTTCAAAATACATTTATATCAGAGTTTCCCCAGAAACATAACATAATAGGAGAAGTTGTACGATCATGCCTTCGCCTTGCCGCGATCCCCTGATGTACCTGAAACAATAAACTGAAACTGTAAGCCCGAAAGCTTAGTGAGTTACCCCCAAAATACCGATACACATACAGTCCACATAACCATGTCACACCATGACATATCATAACAAACTGAGCAGAACAGCACATAACGGGTCCACAGCTTTACAGACTGGAATACCCCTGGGCCCACATTGTGAGTCTGGAATGCCTACCAGGCCCTCAGCTCACATCTGGATTGCCACCGAGCCCTCAGTACGAGTCTGGAATGCCTACCGGGCCCTCAACTCGTATCTGGAATGCCACCGAGCCCTCAGTACGAGTCTGGAATGCCTACCGGGCCCTCAGCTCATATCTGGAATGCCACCGAGCCCTCAGTACGAGTCTGGAATGCCTACCGGGCCTTCAGCTCGTATCTGGAATGCTCCCAAGTCCTCAGTATGAGTCTGGAATGCCTATCGGGCCCTCGGCTCATATCTGGAATACTCTAGGGTTTGTTGGCTACCGCACGGAGCAGTACAACCTCAACCCATCCCACATAACATATCAACATGTAACAGATAATGCACATACAGACAATCAATCAGTATCACAGGTAGTCCTACAGACCTACCCTCTAGCGTATCAAACTAGCATGCATAACTAACTCATACTCAACATAATACAACTACTAGGATATCATATCCAATGGGCCGGCCTTGGTGCCTTAGACCCCTTAGTATAGTGAGGATAACTCACCTTGCAACTGTCGTCGGAAATAAGAAGGCTCAACTCCTGGGTCCAACACGAACTCCACCACCTATAGGTACCATACAAACCTTTTTCATAAATCTCCCAATTACCAGAAACCATCAGAAGTCAACTGGTCAACTCTTGGTCCAAGTCAAAGTCCACAGTCAAAGTCAACAGTCTATGTTGACTCGACTCGTCGAGTGCAGATCACCGACTCGTCGAGTCCTTCCTGAACTCGAGAAGTCGTGAAATCCTTGATTGGCTCGTCGAGTTCCCTTTTTAACTCGTCGAGTTCATACGTGGCCAAGATTTGGAAGAAACCCTAGCCAACTCGCTGAGTCTTCTAACAACTCGCCGAGTTCAAGGCAATCTTCAACGAACTCGTCGAGTTGCTCAACCAACTCGCCGAGTTCACAGCTATGTTCATAGGACTCGCCGAGTCCAGCGTTCTACTCGCCGAGTTCATTCAGTCCTTTTTCCATACAGACCTGGTTTGAGCCATGCAGCGGCTCCAAACCACAGATCTAGGCTTCTAGGGCATGCTTATCACGTAAAGTTGCAAACTTTACATGCATGCATAGCTTTAAGGGCTCCAAATGTCAAAACTAAGCTCTTAATGGGGTTCTAAGCTCAAGAGGGACCTCAATCACGAACATAACTGAGACTTTACAACTCTAGAAGGTAATGAGGGTCCAGATCTGAAGTATAGCCCAACCATAAGGTTTCTCTACCAAGGATTTGGGGTTTTAGGGCTTAAAAGCAACAATTTAGGGACAAACAAGATCTAATAGATCAATAATCAAGATGGAAACTTTATTACCAGAATGGGTGACCACAAATGAATGTGTTCTGGATCTAAGTCCCCTTCCTTGAGCTCTTCAACCCCTTCCTTCTTCCACTTGCTCCAATGTGCACCAAAAGTCCCTTCACAAGGCAACAATCACTCAAACTCACCAATGGAGACTAGGGTTTAGATAAGGAATGCTCTGAGGGTGATGGAGGCTGAGATGGGGCTATAAGGACGTTTAAATAGGGTGCAAACCCTAAGGATTAGGGTTTCCTCCTGACTGGCCTACTCGCCGAGTCCAGGCGTGGACTCGCCGAGTAGATCACTTAAAGCCCGCGTCCAATTCGACATCTACTCGGCGAGTTAGGGCTACAACTCGCCGAGTAGCTCTTATAAAAAGAAACATTTAATCAAATTAAATACGTACCAAGAACGGGGCGTTACAGCTATAGTCGTGCTTTCCTAAGAAAGTACTAGTTCAATATAGCCAATAGCTCTGATATCAATCTGTCACACCCCCTGCCGACGGCGGAAATGCCAAGGTGCGCGACGTAAACCAGTAATCACAATTATTGAACATACATTGAACAATACAAGTATAATCTTCTATTATTACCAAAACGGAAGTTACATTGAAAATGGTTATTGCTGAATCGCTACACACGCCTAACAATCCGACGTTGACAAATTGTATGACAAAAATGTCGGAGGATCTTCTGTACGAACACTTCCGACCTTATAAATAACCTGAGAATACATGCATTAAGATACGTCAACAAAAATTTTGGTGAATTCTATAGGTTTTGACGCAAAGAAATTTTATACTAAAAAATGTTTTATAAAATTTATCTGCTGGTTGACCAGCTTTTATAAACACATTCTTTTTTTTATTAAAAAGTATAAAATAATTGAGTCATAAAAGTATATTTAGACTCATTTAGAAATGTCATTTGCTCAAATCCAAAACTACACCATTTGTAAAATATATAAGTAAACCAAACTTATAACAACTTCTTACGGTCCTTATGACCAAAATGCTTTTTATATAAAGATTTTGAATACCAATTTGTATAAAATAAAGTCATATCACACTTTGTGAAAACATAAAATAGCCAAATTTACTCTTGAAACCTTATACAAGCATTTGTATAGTTTATATATAAAACTCATAAGTTTCAAATTTTATAAACTTTGTAAATCCGTGTCGTATTATTAATTAAGTATTATCTTATTTAATTTGGAAATCGAAACTTAAGCAGTGGGGCAAACTCATCCTAAAATACTTTTCAACAACCGGTAAATTATAAACATATATTTTTACCACTCGTATAATTTCAACGACAAATATTAATCATTCTCGTTACAATTCTATTATTTGGACCGTTTCTGCTTATGGAGAAATATGTCGTAGGGAGAGGTAGTTAACAACCTAAACACTCTTACACACTCGGCCCATATTGGGAGGATTGACTCAATCTTGACCTATACTTCTTCGAATAAAAATCTTCAATATATCAGTTTGCCTATAACCGACACTATAGTCGTTCCTCCACAAGCCATACAGGCACAATATAAATAAAAATGGAGGAATCGAGATCATTATTAACGTTTCAAAATAGTTCTATAGTAACAAATAAAGAAACACTTGACGGCTGTTGTTTCGTCACACGAAGTTGTAGCTAGCAACCACAGACGGGGAAAATACGTCAACCCGCATAAATCATTCCATAAGAAATAGATATACACCAACGTTCTTTATTATAAATCTATGTCGTGTACATAGACCTACAATATATGATCCCTCTTGAATTGACGATTATAGAGCTAGGTTTCATTTCTAGGATTTGATCCTTATGAAAGAAATACACACTATCATAAAACTCCCTTTTTCACCCCCCCCCCCCCTTCAAAAAATCCTACCACAAACACACACGGGATACACAATCCACAAGTTCCATGAAAACAATTCTACGACTCACAAATCCGTCGTTTACTAGGGTCACTAACGCGAATCTTAGATTATTAAGATTTCCAAAGCTTAGTGCAATTAGTTAAATAGTGAATTTAATGTACCATTCGACTATTGTGGCGATAATAATTTGAGTAGTTCCTCACTCCAGCCGATAAGAAGGATGTTCGTTCGCGTAGTCGAATACTCATTTATACCGATATTTGATAAGTCACATAATTGATATAATGTATAGTTCATGAGGCGTTAATCGCTAAAAATCCGAGAATCAATTATATTATCATATGTAACAAATTTCGTGTCACAATAAAATGATTTATATTTTTATAATAATTATAAAAATAAATTATATCGTTTACTTAGAAATCGTTTCCACATGAAGATCAAGAGTATAATAATAATAATTGGTTTTTGGTATATTTTCAATTAATTATTATATATTTGTCAAATCTTCGTTTATAGTCGTTTAAGACAATGTACGTTTCCTTTGTACACAACTATATTCAATAACATATTTTGTTATGTATATAACGTCTTTTTATGCTTCCTCATGTAACAATTGATAATTTTAGGCCGAAATGCATCAACCAAACCAACGCAATAAAATTATTATATTATGAACCGATGAATGAAATGGTGGAATAATAAAACATATGTGGAACGTTTTAAATTTATGACCACTTGCCAAACGCCTCGACTTATTAAAAATCTTGTAAAACTATAAAATGTTTTACAAGTATTGTCACATGCCACCTTAAATGAGAAATCGTTTTGAACAAGTTAAACATCACTAAATGTGACACTACTAACCACTTGTTTAATCAAATTACCCTCATTGGAATGACATATTTTATTCAACCAACATAAAACCACATGTATAGTATTAACAATACGTTTGTACGTCAACTAGGAAACCACATATCTTATCTCATTTATCATAAAGTGAGAACCAATAATATCATACCATAAAAGAACTCATGATGAAGAATAGTGACTTATTTCAAAGTCTATTTCTCTACAGGGAACCTCTCCTGATTGTCATATCTATCCTGATTATATAAAAACAAGGGAATATAACTCCAATAGGCTAAAACACACGTTTATTTTACTAAGGCTATACTTGAAAGGAACCTTTGCATGCACCTGAACAATTAAAAACTATTGCCTCCATCATAGGAGACCCACACTTCAAATTGTAGACATATAAATCCCATGCATATTCTTCATTAGAGACACCCCAAAAACTCATTTAAACAATCACCTCTTCTACCTTTCTTTTTCTGAATTTATGATCATCTAAAAGAACACCCATTTGGAGGCATCATGCTCAAATATTCCAGCAAAAGATAAAAAAAAAAATAAAAGCGTGCAGCACCCTTTCATTTCACTCCTCTGTTCCGGCAATTAAACAAGCCGATAATACCTTTGGGAAGCTGTCAAAAACGAAGCAGCCATCCTCCCTTTCTTGTTCGTTACCAGCCACGACAGCAAGCAGAAAGCAGTGAGAGGCTGCCGGAAAACAGCCCCATCGCCACCTCACTGCCACCGGTAAATAGCCCGGTTGTTCTTGGCTTCTTCCTCCTTCGACCAAGCTGAAAAAACGGGAAGCATTCTCTCGTTAAAAAGTCACCAAAACAGCCCCGAATCATCCCTTGCAATTTACTACGAAAAACTTCTCAAAAACGGAACAAAACACGCAACGAAAGTGAGTCTTTATGACCGCATTTTCTATAAGTTTTATAAACATTTGGGGGGAGATGCATACATGTCTTGCATGCTAGATGTGAAAGTTTATTGTCATTATGTGATACATGCTTAACATTATTTATAATGGGTTAGAACACGACACTTTAGTTATATTGAAGCAATATGTAAATGAATATATGAAATGGTTACATGCATTATAAATTAATTTTCATATTATATTATGAAGTAACAAAACAATGGTATAAAGTTATTATACGTAGATATAAATATATGTTCTTGGGTATTATCCTTGTGCCATAAGTCTATACATGTGATATTTGATGATTAAAGCTAAGCATTAGTCTTAGAATGGTCTCTAATAGGATAATACAAGAAAAATATGGAACTAGGACCTAATTTGTTAATATAATTACAAGCAATGTCAAAAACATAAATATAATAAGATATAACTACATTTACATATACATAAGGATTTAACTAGATTAATGTTATGTATATATGAAAATAATGAGTTGTATGTGATTATTTTTATATAGAATTGATAATTTATATAAAAATGGAGTTTATAAAAAGTCGTATAACATTTTATAAAATAAGTAGTTTTTATAAAATATGATTATTTTTATATAAATTGTTATTTTATATAAAAATGGAGTTTATAAAAAGGTCTTGTAACAATTTATAAAAATTAGTTTTTTTTATCAAACATGATTATTTTTATATAAAATTTTTATTTTACATAAAAATGGAGTTTATAAAAGATCTCGTAACATTTTATAAAATAAGTAGTTTTTATAAAATATGATTATTTTTATATAAAATTGTTATTTTATATAAAAAGTGGAGTTTATAAAAAGACCATGTAACATTTTATAAAAAAAATAGTAGTTTTTATAAAATATGATAATTTTTATATAAAAATGATATTTTATATAAAAATGGAGTTTATAAGGAGATCTTGTAGTATTTTATAAAAATGAGTTGTTTTATAGAATATGATTGTTTATATAAAATAAGATATTTTATATAAAAAGAAAACTTATAAAAAGACTATTAATACTTCAAGAAACACAAAATTGAAGTAATATTATTATGCCTTCAATGATATATATACATACATATTTACATACTCTTAAAAGTATATGTATAATAGTTAGGGGTGGCAAATCGTGTTATCGTTTCGTGTTTGACACGACACGACACGACAACGTTTTTTGTAACACGAACACGAAACGACACGATGTCGTGTTTTTTCTAACTAACACGAAAATGAATGAATTAAAAAACGACAAACACGACACGAAACGACAAATATAACATATAATAAAAACTAGTTTATTTAATGAATACTTTATCAAATATAACACGACAAACACGAAAAACACGATAAAGAACTGCTAAATCGTGTCAATTTCGTGTCGAATTTTGAACACGAACACGACACGACATCGTGTTTTTACAGCTAACACGAACACGACACAAACACGAATTCAAATTTTAGTTTCGTCCCAATTTCGTTTCGTGTCGTGTATTTTTGTCGTGTCGTGTCATAAATTTCCACCCCTAAGTGTATGTACAACTATATATTTGAATGTGACGACAAAGAAATGCAAACATTGTTAAGGCTTGGAATACAAATGACAACAAAAATCCTAAACTTAACAATTTAAGGATATTCTGTATGAGAAATACTTTATCGCTAAGAACTCAAAAACTTAGCACAAAGCCCTCTGTGCTATAACTGTTAATCTGAAAGGAATGTGGAACATTGGTATAGATCTATACGGGTTGACAGCCCCGCCTACGGTTGCTAGCTACAACCATCGGCTGACGAGTCAAAACAGGCCTAATCGTTTTGTCACTTATATATTTCACGACGTCGATGAAGCGTTGTGATGGTTACAGTACATCTGCTCACCGTACTACTTTACAGAGGCTTGCGCGTCTATAGTTCGGTTATAGGCTCGTATTAGAACCTGTAAATTCTAATCTAGAAGTATTATCGTATAAAAAGCAGCTTTTAAGAAAAATGGATAAGTGTTGAAAACACTACTCTATATAATTCATATTTATAACATTTTCAACACGATACTCACAACTCATGATTTCTTGGTTATAAACAATGAACCAAACTATTTTACTTGTATGGGATTACAAGTTCAGACTAAATACATATTTATAATCTTAAAAGGGTCACAAAACATATTTTTGATTATAAATCGTTGGAGTCTAAACCTATAAAGCTCACCAACATTTTTGTTGACGTATTTTTAAATGTATGTATCTTCAGGATCTTAAAAGCTGGAAGAATGCCTACAGGGCAAGGAGGATAATTCTCCTCAAATAAACTATTGATGGAGTAACCGGTCCTCTTGACATATGCTTTATAGAACTTGGATTGTGTATTAGTCGTCATTTGGGATTTATTAAACAATGTTTTTCTTCTTTTTCATACTTTGGAAGAATGTAATTTTATTTGAATCCTGTAATATTCGATGTATGTTGTTAACTATGAACCAATGTTTCACGTCACAACCCCGTTGATTCCGCCATCGGTCGGGGTGTGACATCCCAGTATTTTCGTGCACATATATACGACGAATATTACAGTTTATGATTCGTCGAATAACTTATATCTTTATATCAATCTACTTATAATCTTATGATTTTTATTAATATTAATTAATATATCACAACAAAGTGTAATTATGTCAATTATAGCATTCTACTATAATTTATATAATTGATTTATGATTTATACATTTTAGATTGTTATTTTCATAAACTTTTGACCAATAATAAAGTATGATGCTATTTTATGTATAAAACTAGAAAATCATCAAAACTTTAATAAACACTCATGTATTCTCCCCCAAATATTAAAACAGTAAAAGAGGGGTCGTACAAACTCGCATTCGATGCGTGATCTCGTATTCGATTCGTTTTAGTGAAGCTTCACGTGAGAAACCGCATCTTGACATATTTTTGAACTAAAACAAGCCCTGGGACTATTTTTTATAATACGCCATAATCTGATTTCAAAAAAGTGCTCAAAAACAGTTTACGAGACTCGTAGCTATTCCAAACGAAACACTGAACGGTTCGTTTCAAGAAAATCAGATAAATACTGATTTTTATAACTTTAAAGAGTCGTAACTTTCTCATACGACTTCTATTTTGGTCGTTCTTTATATCCACGAAATCAAGAGAACATAATCTATTCAAAATATCTTATCCATAACTCTCAGATATATCTGATGCAAAAATTTATTTTTAACCCACAAATAAATTAATTTTTTGGTGATTTTCGATTCTATTCTCAACGATAGATGGTTCAAGCAGTTTGAGATGTTCTAAAAGAAATTCATAAATATAATATATTTAATATACATTATAAACATAAAATTACACACAATTGGTCATTAATACCTAGCGGTTCATGGTGGTTTGACCGCCGAACTCTGACCGATTTTTACCGATTGTTACAGGTCCCAACCCTTGTCAAGATTCTTGGGTTTCATAAATTCAAGCTCGTTTGGCCAATTTTAGAAGCAAATAGCCAAATTTTACAAATTGGTCCACAAAAAGTATTCAATGCAATGGGTGGACTGGCATTGAGTTTATTAGAAGTTTATTAAGTTGAGAGTCCAACTCAAGATTCGCACAAAAAGAAGCGCTTGCGGGAGGCAACCCGTAATATGAGTTTGCTTTTCTTTTCCTTTTACTTTTCTTTTAGTTTTTTTAATTTAATGTTTGTTTTCCTTTTTATTATGTAGTTTTTGTTTTTGATCTATGTAGAAGTTAGGTTGAAAATAGAGCGATTACTTAAAGCGTGAGAGAACCAAGTGAGGGCTCGAGTTATTGACGAGAGAATAAAAGATTTTGAGCGAAATTTTTGAGTTCGGTGATTAAAATGGCCAAAAGGGGACCATGTTATAGAATAAATCGAGAAGTGTATTGCAATAATACCCTTTCCAACTAAAGAATTGGTGTTGAAGCAGAAAGGAGAAAATTTCACGAACTGGCCATAAAACACATCGTGGTCATAACCCAACACGACGTGTTTCAAGTGAAAAAACGTGATTTCTGTGAGAATATAACTTCAAAATGATGTGTTTCCCTTACCAACTCGACGTGTTCATTTCTCAGTCAACTTTTTCGAGTCATCGATTTGATCCTATTTAAGGTGGGCATTATCCATATTTTTGAAGTTCATTCCGAGGTTTTCCAAGAAGCTTTTTCCAGTTATAATAGAAGGTGTCAACCACACGAGATGTATGGCATCCAAGGCATGGATGAGTTGTTCCCATGCCAAAGCCAACTGAAGAATGAACTCAAAAGAAGAAAAATCAACCTCTCCACTTCCAGGGGAGTCTTTCTCCCTCTTTAGTTTTATATTCTTTAATTTTTTTAACATGCAATGGGGACATTGCATGAATTTAGTGTGGGGTAGGGGTTGGTTACATTATTTTCATTAGAATCCAGGAATAAATTTAAAAAATATTTGCATAAAAATTCTTAGGTTAATTTAGAAAATTATGGTAAAGTAATTAGGATTCCATGCTAGTATTATGTTTGATGATGCAATGAGGACCTAAATGTTTAGTTGAGCCAATATACGTTATAGTGCATTTGTAGCCTCATTTATTCTAGTGAAATCATGGAACAAAAACACAACCTTGCTTAGTTTGAGGGTCGCAACATGTTTAGCATCGTGTACTTGAAATGTATCCATGAAAGCTTAAGTAGTCATTGCACATAAGACTAATGCCTTTAATCAATAAAGGTTGAAGTTAATCCCCTTGCGTAAGCATATGTTTTTTTAGGAGTTTTTAGTTTCAGAAAAAAAAGTGCATTTGAAAAAAAAAGTGATGAAATGTCTGAAAGAATCTACAAAGATGAGAAGACGAAGAAGTATCATGAAGAAAAAGTTGCAAATTATCGAAGATTCAAGGCAGAAGTTATCAAGTTATCAAGTTATCAAGTCCTTTATTTTTATTGTATCTTTCTTTTCTAGGTTATTATTCCATATGTATGCTTGGGGGTTTAACCAAAAATACCTTGAGGGTAAGAAAGTTTTATGCGGATGGATTTGGAGGGATGCATAAAATGAGCGTTGTTCAAAAGAAGTGGGTGAGTTTTATAAAGTTCGTTAGTATTTAGGATTATGGGGGTCCTTATGAAATATTAGACACAAATGCATGCGTTGCGATCTTGGCATAATGGTTGGGTTTAATTTGGATTGTCTTATGTGGTATTAGCGTGCTAAAATTCAGTTTTGCTTGGGGGCAAGCTAAAGTCAAGTGTGGGGTATTTTGATATGGGCATATTTAGTCATATAATTCATGCATTATCTTAATAATTTATGTTGTATTTTGTCTCAAATATTGAAAAAATGTACTTAATTGGTTTAAAATTTCTTTTATAGTAACAAATACATGCTCGGAAGGAAGAGGAAGTGGAATTGGCGATTGGAAGTTTGGATCTTGGATTTTGAAGAAAGAAGATGAAATTGTAGAAGAATAAGGCGTGTTAACCTCAAACATGGTGTGTTGATATGGAAAATCTCGATAAAGTAGTGCCTTGTTGTACATGCGTATTTAATGAAAAAACACGGCGTGTTGGGTCATCAAACACAACGTGTTGCACCGATTTTCAACATCTATTTAAGGATCGTTTTTGTTCGAAAACCTAACGAATGCTTGGAGTTTTTAGTGAATTTTGGAGGCTAGAGACATCCCTAGGAGATGTAGAACCCATAATTCGACTAGAGGCTATTCTTAAAGAGATCAAAGGCAATTAATCATTACTTTTTCTTAATTCTTGGTGTGAATCATGTCTGCAACATTGAATTTCGTGTTTATGGTTTTATTTATGAAGTTATGGGCTAAAACACAATACTTTCGTTTAGAGTAGATGAACTTATGACTATGTGTTGATTGAGTGGCTTTGGATTAAGTTGATTTGGTTACTTATCATGTTAAGCTTCTTAAAAGATCCTTATGTGTCAATGACAATTATTTTCTGTTAATTACTATGTATATTGAGTGGTATGAACAAGTTCTTGATTGCTTGCCTCTTGTGATTTTGATGACCATCAAGATTGTAAGCATAGTGTTGTGAACATAACCTAGGGTTAATTAGAAAATAAGTAAATTAATGTGTGAGCATATATGATGACCAACCATATATGAGTTAATTGAACCAACCAATTTAATTAACTATTATTACAAGTCTTGCTTGATTCGAACTGAACACTAGGAAACTTGTTAGTTTAATCAACTGATCACTGCTTGAATTAACTTGTTTGCTAAATGATTGGTAATAGTGAACATGAACCTAATCACATTAGAAATCGGTAATTGATGATACATTAATCCATTGCACTTGCCACGAAATCGACCATAAGAATAAGTCAATCGAATCTAAACGGAAGTCTCTTTAATATTATTGAATCTAGTTGTCTTTTGTTTTTCATTTAGTTGTTAATTGTTTCTTGCTAAGTGTTTAAGTAATTACTTAAGTTTCTAGTCTTGCAAAACTAGAGAAAAAACCCCTTCTTTAAGAATTGTTTTAATTAGTTAACATTAGTAATAGTTCTAATTATTTGTCGTTCCCAGTGTTCGATGCCCTACTTACCTTGACTAAACTCCTAATTGATAGGTACACTACCTACTGTTTGTTTGTTTTTGTTTAAGTTAGTTAGGATTAAAACTAGTATATTTCACACGTATCAACATTATCATTTTTAAATCATATATATTTGAAATTTTATGATCCTTAATCTATTTAGATCACAAGAGCAATTTATGGCAGTCATTTTTAAATCATACCATTATTGGCAGAATACCATTCACACTTAACGATAGCGATTTAGATTAAAACACATTTATATCAATGTAGGATGAAAAATATATGTAAATTTATATTTAGGGTAAATATGTATATATAAACTCAATTATAGATGGAATGTCACAATAATGAATGGTAATAAATATTGAAAGTAGCATTATAATGATGTCAAAGTCATTATAGTTACACCATTTTTTAGAAAAAGATATACATGTTTTTTGTGGAGGTGGAACCCTGTTGACATTTCTTAGTTATGCGGAACATGAACTGTTTTATAAGAAAAATTATAGTAATGCACATGTCACACCCCCGAACCAGACGACGGAAACGTCCGAGGGACCGCGTGACTTAAATTGAATATCATCACAATGAATATACATGAATCATAACATAACCATCACCATGCATCAATATATTACAACTGGAATTGTTCACATCAAGTACATTGTTTTAACATTATGAATCAATACATAAATTGTTTGATAGTTTTCATAAGCAAAACACCCTAACATACTTGGTACTTATTCCTCGGCTTACCTGTTACCTGAGAATACAAGTTATTTTGAAAAACGGTCAACATATGGAATGTTGGTGAGTTCATAAGTATGTTGTGGTAAAATGATTTGTGTAGTTTGTAAAACCCAGAAAATCCGATATTTTCTGAAAAGACCATTGTTAAAAAAAAAGTGTGAAGATCCGTACATATATGCATGATGATTTCAAAAAGACATGTATAATTGAAGAACTTAGTATTAAACGTACAAGTGAAAATGTTGAACTTCCCCGGAAAACCCGATGTTTTCCAAAAACATAAAATACAGTGATTTCTCAAATTGTTATACCGCCACAATGAATGATTTTGATTACTCTTCCTTGATTACTCGGGTGGTGTTGGATTAATTTAGGTTTGTGAGTTGTTATAACTATGCATAATAATGACTAGTTATAACTACAGACTACGAATGAATCCTTAGAGGTGTCGCCCGTTATTACTCACTTAAATCCAAACAACCTTGATTACTTTTGATTAACAACTTGAATCTGTTTACTTTGATTACTCATAAACCTAGCAAACGAGGAAAAGAGGAGTACAATTCCTGCTACTTCCGTGAGTTTACTTTAGGCCGTCGGGGATGCGAAAGACTCGTTGGCCCATCTCGCATTTGATTACTTTGACCTTACTGGCAATACTATTGGATCACTAGGGCCCAATAGTACTTGAGAGCCATTGAAGGTCCCTTTATATGGGATTGGGTCATAAAAGGCCCAATAACATATAAGCATTATCCCTTGGGCCCAAAGATCATGTTAATGGACTTGCAAGGTCCAACAAGCATGATTTGAGACTTTCAAGCCCAAGTGTCGAATGTTTACTTGTCTTAGGTATCGCATATCTACTGGAGAGTTCGACTTAACGATTGTTGTTTTGTATCGACTCGAGACCGATCGATTTGTTTATAACGATATTTGGAGTTATACGTGTATTTGTCTTTCGATTGTTGTAAACCGTAGATTAGTATTTTTGACTCAATATTCTATAAATAAAATAATTGGTTTGAAAAAATAGTGGTTTGACCTTTTCAGCCCCTTTCTTTTGTAAAATAACAAATGTAGTCCTTAATATAAAAGAAAAGTCATTTTAGGTCCTTAAAACATTTTCTTGACACTTTTGCATCATAGATTTGTTGAAATGATATTTTTACTTGAAACTTATTTTGTTAACAGTTTCAGCCCTTCCAGAATGATATTTTCCGGTTAAAGCCCAACTTTTTGCAATTTTTACACTTTTAGCCCAAAATCCAAAAACTTTACATTTTTGATCCTTTTTGGGAATAAAAAGCATTTTCAATCCTTGAAATAGTTTTGTTACACTTTTTATCCCCTGTTTTGAAGAAATTATCGTTTCAACCCCTTTAAATGTCATTTTTCGCAATTTTGGGCTTATTGGGTCGAAAAGCCCAAAATTAGCCCATTAAGCTAAAGATTTACATTTCAAGTCCTTTGAAAATTTTAATATTCAGAAAAACAATTATTTTAACTGTTTTGACTCTTTAACCCTTAAGAGACCGTGATTTGGCAACCTTTAACCCAAATTTTGTATTTTTGACAATTTAAGCCCAAGAATGGACTTTATGTTGAAATATGTTTATCACAATCTTATAAGTTATTATTCTTGACTTGTTGGGTGCAAAATAACTTAGATCATGTTTGTTTTCTTTCTTATGTCATAGATCTCGTGATATCACCCATTTTTGGTTACATGTTCATCACAAAAACACATAAAATCATACATACATGCATAAAATCACACATAGCATACACATACACATAGATCTACACATTTTCTTGTATTCGCCCCCATAAAACTTATGAAAACCGAAAAGAGAGGGGTATGAAGCTCACCTTGAGTTTGTGGTTTCGGTTTTGAAGAAGAATGGAAGAAGTTTGATGCAAAATCTCGGCTTAGTAAGCTTCTTGGAGGATCTTTGGCTTAGATGTGCTCTAAGATGCAAGATCACGAGTTTAAATAGATTTAGAAGAGATTTTTGATGAAATGGTGTAGTTAGATCATGGATTCAAGTACCAACTTACCTTGAATGATGATTTTTGTGGAAGAAACTCCTTGAAAAGCCCTTAGATCTCGAAAATTTGATGAAGAATGAAGAGAGTTTCTTTGTGAGAGTTTAAGTGAAATGTGTGTGTGTTTTTCCCCTTGGCCGAGAGTAATATGAAGAGAAGAAAAAGAGAGAGAGTTGCATGGATGTATGAGAGAGAGCTTGGATGTTTGAAGTGTAATGCCTAGTTATCCATAAAATAAAAATGAGGTGGCACAAAAGTCAACTATTCCTTCTTCATGTTTTGTGGTTGGGTCGAGAATTAGAGAAAGAGAAGGAAATTTTGGGCCTTTGGTGTTTAATCCATATTATGGCCCAATTAGATGATTCTTGGCCCAAAATAAATCAAGAAATGATTTTTATGGCCTATTAGGGCTAATTAGGTTAGTTATGGCCCAATAAGGTCCATTAAGGTATTTTATTTCATTCTAGGCCCAATATGGCCCAAAATAATAAAATAAATGGAAGTGGGTCCAATTAGAGCCCATTTAAGAGTTCTAAGCCCAAGATAGTCAAATTGGAAGCTTATTGGCCCATTGAGCCCAATAAGGAAATCCTAGTCCAAAATGGACTTAAACCGGGATTTCTAGGGTTTCCAATTCTTTGTTGACTATTTGCAGTGCTTGCATGAAGTGTTTGATTGAAGTTTTGTTGTTATTGAATAAGCATCATACATGCTTTCACATTGTTGGTTCACATTTGTTATCATTGTTCAATGTTTACAAGGCATCAAAATTCCTAGTTGTGAGGATACTTTCTAGGGAAAATCAACTTGAATCTTCTTTTCCTTTTTATTCCTTTCTCTCCATAAATAAAACTTGGGAGCAATGATCTTTCCACATCTTCTCGCTTCTTTTCTTTTCTCTCCTTAAATGGAACTCGAGAGTAGGGTGTAAAGGAACAAACGAACAACCTTTGGCTTAAAATCAATGTAAGTACTTTTATAACCTTTTAAACTGTATAATATAATTACTTTTATTAAAGCAATTTAGTTGGATTATGCTTTTGTATGTATGTCTATGTTGTACTTAATTTATTCAAACATTATTATATGATCAGGATTCATTATGTTCAAGTAATAAATTAAAAAAAAATCATGAAAACTTAATGATTTTTTAATTACTAAAATACAAATAGACTGTTTAAACCTGTGGAAACCACAGTTGAGAAAGAAATTAAAAGCTCCATTTGGTTGAAGGTGTTAGAGATATACATGCTTATGAGCTTATCTTGTTTTGTTGGATGTAGCCAAGCAATATTTAGATACCATCTTTTTCATTATCAAGTAATCCCCTAATCTAATAAATAAGTAGATTTTAGTACAAGTGGCATTCTGTTACCCCCCCCCCCAATCGAATTTTCTCACTCTTCTCTATAAAGTGAATTACCGGTTTTACCCTTCGATTCTGTCACCAGTTCATTTTCATCAGCATCCTTAATTTTTGCAAGTTAATTACTCTATTGCCTGCAAAATTTAAGAAAATAGAAAGTCAATAATGATCATTTATTTATAAAACGAAAATTAAATCTTTCAAATATGTCAAATGCTTATCAATTCCTTATTTATCGTAACTTACCCAATATTTTTTTTAAATACATTCTCACAGTTTGTTTCATTCACATTCCAGAGCAAAACGGAATAAAGTAACAAATTTGCAAGTCACCGTCCATTCTTCTGTTAGGTATGATTAAACAGTTTTTTCTGATTAGTTGAATTAATCGATGTATTCATCTTCCTCTTTCATCCATTGCCCTTTTAATCGATGTGTGTATATGTATATGTTAGCGTGTGTATATGTATCTGTTTGTGTGTATATGTATCTGTTATACATCTTCGTCTTTCTACTCTTCAGCTTTTAATCTATGTGTGTATTTCTATCTGTCTGGGTGTGTATATGTATCTGTTTGTGTGTATATGTATTTGTTTAATGTGCATGAATCAAAGTACATTGTCATTTCTGTTTGTGTTTCATCTTCCTCTTTCTACAGGGGGGCATAATGGTAATTTGACAGTTACAAAGAGTTGTAATATACATGAATCAAAGTATCTATTTTAACTTTAAAATGATATAATTTATTATCTTTTTTTTGTTTTTACAAAATCAGTATTTATTTTAACTCTGAAATGATATAAATTATTATCATTTTTTTTCAAAATCAATGACAGGGCCATAATGGTCATTTATGTGTGTGTTTATGTGTCTGTTTGTGTGTGTGTATGTACAATAGCTACAAATATAGTTCATTATTAGCATCCTAATTTTTAAAAAAATGACTTTTTCAATTTCTTAATTTTTTAAAATTTTGGATTTCAGATCTATTAGCTTTATTTTTTATTTTTTACAAAATCAATGACAGGGGCATAATGGTCATTTCTGATTGTGTTTATATGTATCTGTATGTGTGTGTCAATTTCTTAAGTTTTTAATTGCAGTTTCATATTTCGTACTTTTAAATATGTTTTATTTATCAGGGACCATATATCAATATTTATTTTAACTCTCATATTCATGAATCAAAGTATTTATTTTAACTTTGAAATGATATGTACAATAGGTACAAATATAGTTCATATATGTATATGTTTGCTTGTGCACATGTATCTGTTTTAATTTCTCCAGTTTAGTTGAAAAAAAATAAAAACAAATTACACTGCTATTTCTGATAATCTTAGATTAGCACCCTACTTTTAAAAAAATGACTTTTTCAATTTCTTAATTTTTTAAAATTCTGAATTTCAGATCCATTAGCTTTTTTTTTACAAAATAAATGACAGGGGCATAATGGTCATTTCTGTTTGTGTTTATATGCATCTGTTTGTGTGTGTCGATTTATTAATTTTTTTAATTTCAGTTTCATATTTCCTACTTTTAAATATGTTTTATTTATCAGGGACCATATATCAATATTTATTTGAGGACTATATATCAATATTTATTTGAACTCTCATATTCATGACTCAAAGTATTTATTTTAACTTTGAAATGATATGTACAATAGGTACAAATATAGTTCATATATGTATCTGTTTGCTTGTGTACATGTATCTGTTTTAATTTTTCCTGTTTAGTTGAAAAAAAACAAAAACAAGTTACATTGCTATTTCTAATAATCATAGATTAGCACCCTATTTCTAAAAAAATGACTTTTTCAATTTCTTAATTTTTTAAAATTCTGTTTTTCAGATCCATTAGCATTTTTTTTACAAAATACATGACAGGGGCCTAATGGTCATTTCAGGTTGTGTTTATATATATTTGTTTGTGTGTGTATATGTATATGTTTGTGTGTGTATATGTATATGTTTACTGTGCATGAATCAAAGTACATTGTTATTAACTGTATTATTTTAAATAGGATGCTAAAATAATACTAATATTCAATATGATTTCATATGTTTGCAGGAAATGAATATAGGTAATACAGTATATCTCAATAACATTGATCAAATTGATGATGTTTCTCATATAAAAGTGTGGGTTGTAAAGATGTGGAACTTTATAAAGAATAATTTTGTTTTATTAAAGGAAATGATCGTAATGGATGAGGAGGTTTGTTGTAGTACTTTATAAATATCGCCCTACATATTACATATGTTTCAAACAATAAATATATTGATAATTATTTTTTTGATCAGGGTACAAAATACCATTCTCGCGTTTTCAATCAAAACTTTTCTAGATTCAGTCAAATGTTGAAGGAAAGTCAAACTTATATCATTATAAAACCCAATATGGCGGCTGTTACTAAGGGTTTTAGTGATACGGGTCACAAACAAACCATAGTTTTGAATTGGAAAACAATTCTAAAAAAATGTGAGGATTTTTCAGGTTCGATGAATGGTTTTGTGTTTGTTGATTTTAATTCTATAATCGAACACACATACCCTAAAGACACATTCTTTGGTTAGTTATCTAATTTATTCCAATCACTTTTATAACTTATGTAATTTATCATCTTAGTATTTAACTTAATATTACTAAAGTTATTTATTTATATTTTTGTAGATGTTATTAGACAAATTTTCTCATTTCGGCCAACTGAATGGATCATATCCCATCCAAGAATTACATAAGGATGACTATAAGCAACTTCTAGTGAGATTGTTTTTCTTATATTTTTTTCATTTATTATTGTCAAATGTTTTTTTAGCAGATTAACTGGTTTTTTTAATTAGGTCTGTACATCTAAAGTTCACTATATTTGGAACTCAAGCACACCAAATGTCACACTGCCTCATTGATAACCCCAAGGTTACTTGTGTTGTTATTGTGATGCAGTTTGTTAAACTTAACATGTTTGGTCAAAAATATAGTTTATACTTTTCTTTTCTAGGTAATTGTATTTTTCTGTAATATTATATGTGTTTACGGTTGTGTTTACGGCCGTAAATAGTTCACGGCCCATGTCTCATATATATATATATATATATATATATATATATATATATATATATATATATAGGGTGAGGAGTGCATATGAGTTTACGGCTAAAAGAAGAGTAGAGAGCATATTGTAGAGAGAGAAAGTTAGAGAGAAGAAGAGAGTGTGTGTGAATCTCTTGTAAGGATCTTCATTCATATCATCAATACATTAGATTCATCTTATTCTTCTTCTCCTTCTCTTCTATTTTGATATGGCATCATCCGTTTGATCGGGATTCCGGACCATCAAACGGATCTGACTGATACTCAAGCAGATTGGGGACTTATAAGTGGTATCAGAGCTTGGACTGTATCAATCAATTTGGCCAGATCTGGAGCGTATTTGATCTTATTTTTGAAGGATTTTTGCGTTTTTGGATAGATTTTTGAAAATTAGGGGGGGGGGGGGGGGGTTTCTTCGTGTTTTTGATAAAAACGAGTTTTGGAGAAAAAAGTGTGAAAAACGTCATTTTTCTTCGCTTCTGAAGCAGGGTTTACGGCCTTTGAAGGGTTCACGGCCTCGGAGTACGGATCAGCAGCCTCGCATGTGTACGGTCACGAGGGTTTGCGGTCCGAGGTTTACGGCCTGCTCGTTCGCGGTCCTCCGGTTCACGGCTCAGCCTCGTGTGCGGTAGATCCTTGTCCTCGCGTCGCGTTCTCGGCCAGCAGCGGTCTTCGCAGGCAACATCCTCGCATGCAGCATCAGCAAAAATAGGAATCGATTTTGGGGTTGCCAAGGATTGAACACGGGTCCTTTGGAAAAATCAACCAGGCGCCTTACCATCTCATCTAGCAAGCAACTTGATATTCTCCTTCCAGAATTAATTCATAAGGGCTCGATTTCGCTTCTAGTTTCGCAAATTTCACAATCTCAGCCCAAAAACTTAATTTTTTTTTTATTTTTAAAATTCCATTTTCTTCCAAAAATTTTAGCTTTTAATTTTTAAATTTCTAAATTGACCTTTGACCTCAAATTTTGACGTTGACTTTCAAGTTTGACTTTTGACTTTAATCTTTGACTTTCTCGTTTAACCTTCAAAATTTCAAATTTAGCTTTTCGGTTTGACTTTTAAGTTTGACTTTTTGAATTTGACTTTTAAGGTTGACTTTTGAGTTTTTAGTCAAAGAATTTTTTTTATAAACTGAATTCCTCAAACATCCCGGTCACTGAAGTTTCATGTTTTCAATCTTGTGAAACTACTATTAAATTTCTTCGTGAACAAACTGAGTTACTAAAAAGGGAAAATGAGGACCTTAAATATGAAGGATATACCCTTAGAAAAGGCCAAAGACCTCTAAAAGAAAAATTAGAAATCAAAACTCAGGACTTTAGAAAACTATAGGAAGATTATAGCAATAAGTGTGAGAGCTACAATTTTATCGAAAAACAACTTGCCATTGCAACTGTCGAGCTTGACGCATTGAAAATTAAGTTTGAAAATGCAGATTTTAATTTCAGAAAATTTGATGTGTCAAGTGAAGTAGTTGTATCAATGATGGAAAATAGTTTGGGATTTAAAAATAACCAACAAAAGGGTTTAGGGTAAGATAAAGTTCCTCCTCCATTAAATCAGAATTACACTGTCATCCCTATGACCCAGGAAGAAATTGACAGAGAACCATATCTTGTGTATGGCAAACCTGCTGTAACTGTGCCGGAAAGTGGTCCTAAGGTTGAGAATACTAATGTTTCTACTTCCTATGCAGACCCACCATTAAGTCATTTCAAGCAAGCAACTAAAGAAAGTGTGTCAAAGTCAATTGACTCAATTTTTTTTTGATATGTTCGATGATATCTTTGATAATTATGTCGTGGTTGTGCCAGAAAGTGTTGAGCTGAACGATTTTAATACTTCTACTTTTTGTGAAGGTAAAGTAGTAGAGGATGAGGACAAGGAGAACAGAACTAATTCTAGTTCTGCAAATGACTCCTTGAACTCTGAGTTTGTTGCTTCAAACTCGGTTACTTCTGATCAACCTGCTGTTGAGAAATACATGCCACCAATTCCAGTCAAACAGAGTGCATGTTGCAATTGTGCTTGTGGGAAAAATAAGAGACAAGGCAAGGACACACCACCAAGGGCAGGAAGAAACAACTTCACAGTGAAGAAAAAGGCATGTTTTCACTGTGGAATACCTGGACACATTGCCAGAAACTGTCCAAATCGCGTATACATTCCCTACTACGCACAAGGCTGGCAGAACGTGCAAAGTGGGAGATTCTACAAAAGAAATCATTGGAGGTCACAAATCTCACAATGGTGACTGGAATGCGCAGAACACCAAGAATCAAAATCCCGACCAAGAATCAAAATCCCAAGGGCAAAAAGGGAATGCCAGCCAGGAAGCAAAATTCAAAAGATGCTCCAGTGAAACAAAGACCGGCTAGATCAAATCATCTCAATGGCCGACATCAAGCTCAAAATCAAGTGCCGAGGCACCCAACCGCTCGAACAAGAAATGGGTTAAACCCAACTACAGATGGGTTCCAAAGGTTCAATCTCCCAAATATCCTAATGCTTCTAACGTTTCTTCATCTTCTGTTTGTGATAAGTAGGATATGTCATTGGAGAGAGTACCTTGCGTAGATAACAAAGGTCAACCCAGTTTCAAAATGGATTGGGTTCCAAAGACCAACTGATCCCACCTTGTGTTGGAGCAACTATGGAGGCGTATCATCAGACTTCGGTTTGTTGATCATGGCTGTTCCAGGCACATGATAGGGGACATCTCTCAACTGTGCAACACTCAGAACTTTAAGTGAGAGTATGTGTCCTTTGCGGGAAAGGAAAGAAAGGAAGAAAGAAAAGGATCACACATCGGGTTGGTGCTTAATGACATGAAGAATTTTCGGATCTGTTCTGAGTTTATGCGTGCTGTTCTCAGACCTTCTGGATGCAAATTCAATCGGTGAATTACGGTTTGAGTTTTCTTCTCTATACTCTTGAGTTTATCTTAATCTGATTCGTTTTGAAGACAAACTTCAATTTCTTATAGTTTTTCGTTAGTAGGTATTATTGGGAAGTGATATCAAGATAAAGTGATAACGGGCAGTCTAAACCAGTGTAAGGTACTGAATCTGAATTTTCTAGACTCTGTGTTCAATGTGATGGTAGGCACGAAGGCTTTGACATTGTGGATTTAGATAGGATTGTTTGGATTGACTATACGACGCTCGGGTAGATTGAGCAGTGAGATAAACATGGGAACCCACAGGATACACTAAATTAATACGCATCTAGAATTGTGGCTTAACTTTTCCTTGATGTACAGACTTATGTCCTTAATTCTGGTTCTGATAGGGCGACTAGTGGGTTCTGATAAAGTAGATCTGTAGGAAATTATTTTCTTGCTTTCTATCTGTCAGCCATATGTTGCTTCCTCTGCGTGATTGGAAGAGATCCGACCTGGAATGCAGCATGTGCAACTCTATTTCTATGCATCTTCTTTATCTGTGAAATTCTTTCTATCTGTTAGACATATGTTGTCTCCTCTGCATGATTGAAACATATCCGACCTGAAACACAACATATGCAACATTCTACCTCTTAATCCCTATATCCTAGTTAGCCATAAGTTGTCCCCTCTACATGATTGAAATAAATCCGACCTGGGACACAACATATGCATCTATTTCTAAATCCGCCTTCCTCCTTAATAATTGTTTACTCACCTAAAGTAAAGAGTCCTTAGGGAGTTCTTGATAACCAGGGTATATCGGGAAATGGGGAACACGTTCTAGTGCAACTAAAATTGAACCATTTTAGTGGTTGCCTGTAGATCTCGTTGCTTAATTTAAGTGGACAACAATATCCGTGGTCGTCGTCATCTAAATGGTTTATTTAGAAAAGTTTTTCGATATCCCTCGTGTTTAAGTGGACCACAATATTGGCAATTTACTAAATCTATTCATGAAGGTGCAGGTACTGATAAACAAAGTTAAGACTGTCTCACAACTTTGATCCCAAATATTTTTGTTTTTGTTAAATTTATTCATAGTTTTCCTCTGTGCACAAATTTAGGGGGAGTATTAAAAATTCAAAAATCAAACCAAAATCAGAAAATTAAAAAAATCAAACAAAAATCAGAAAATTAAAAATCCAAAAAGTGTTATTTCTATTTTATTTTTTCAGAAAATATGAAAAATACAAAAATATTGTGTGCTAAGTTTTTTTAGTTTTGTTTTGTCTTGAAAAGTGAATTCAGGTGTAGATGAGACTCGTGGAGACTGTATCGAGATTTTCTGAGTCAAAGCTTCATCCGTGATCATGAAGAATTCTCATTCGAAGGAACAAGAAATGAAGATTATTCTTTCGACATTCAATCTTTCAACCCGAGAAGCAAGGTAAAGCTGAAATTGAAGATTATGTGACGGATTACATTGAAGCCTCCTCAATCAGTCTGCTGCTATCTATGAACCTGCTGAAGTGATCCATAAGATTCGTTCTCTCTGATGTTCTCTCTATAGATTCTCAAACTGAAAGCGCTATATTTCAAGAATCAGTACATCAAGCCTCCTCACCCAATGTTCGTTCAAAGCCAAATTCTGAAGAAAATCCCAAGTGCTCAAGATGAAGTCATTTATTGAAGATTCATCATGTTCATCTTGAATATGCGAAGAAATCGAAGATAAAAGCTGAAGCCAAGCTCCCAATGAAGATTAACAAGAAAAGCCAGCTACGTTTTTTGGGGAGTTTGTTGGGTCAATTAGAAAAGAAAGCTATAAACCAAGGGGGAGATTGTTGGGTCAAAAATATAGTTTATATTTTGCTTTTCTAGGCAATTGTATTTTTCTATAATATTATACGTGTTTACGGCCGTAAACAGTTTACGGTCGTGAACCTGTTCACGGCCCATGTCTCATATATATATATATATATATATATATCATCAATACAAACCATCCTAAATGTTATGTAAGTTCCCAATCTGCTTGAGTATCAATCAGATCCGTTTGATGGTGCGGAATCCCGATCAAACGGATGATGCCATATCAAAATAGAAGAGAAGGAGAAGAAGAATAAGATCAATCTAATGTATTGATGATATGAATGAAGATCCTTACAAGAGATTCACACACGCTCTCTTCTTCTCTCTAACTTTCTCCCTCTACAATATGCTCTCTACTCTTCTCTCAGCCGTAAACTTACATACACTCCTCACCCTATATATATATATATATATATATATATATATATATATATATTGATCTTTATTCACTAATTTCGTTTTACAGGTGTTGGTCAGGCCCAAAGTTATTTTGATGTAACAAAATTGTTCATTAGTGACGACATTGTCGAAATTAATGAGTTCAAGAAAGAGTTAGTTTTTTTTTAACTTTTTTATATTGTTTTTTGTAATTAAAACCAAGAAAATTTCTTATATGTAAAAAAATTAAACATTACAGATTAAAAGCTGATAACAATGGAGGTATGTCTGAAAAAAGCATAACTACACTCCCAAGCTACTCTTCTTCTTATATAGATGAATTTAAAGGGGATTTCCCTTTAAAAACAGTTTGTGAGATCACATAACCACCGTAGGTATATTACATTATTTGATATCCTTTAATTTTATTTACACATTGTATGTTTTTTTTAACTTTTACGTTTTATTTCATATAGGTAATTAAATTTCTATTAGTTGGTTCCATTGTCAATATAAGATAGAATCTACCTTGGTATTACGATGCGTGCTCCAAATGTGGAAAAAAGATAAACACAATGCCCAAACCCATTCATTCCTATACCACCCCGACACAATTTTAGAAAGTGTTGTTACTTAATGTAAAGATGAGCGTTGCAACGATTCGGATTTTCATCCGGTTACAAAGTATACACATTTCTATTTATATTAACTATTTCACAATTTCAACAAAATTAATATTAGTGTTATATTTTTTGTTTAGGTATATGATTCCAATCAACGTACAAGATGATACTGGCACCATCATATTGACTCTTTTTGATAGGGAAGCGAAGAGGTTGTTGGATATAAGTGCATACCACTTGAAAAAAAAAATACATGAAGAGGTATACTATGTTATTCATATTTTTAAATTAAAAAAACATTTTATTTGTTTTAATATATTAAACATTCCTCTTACAGGCTGGAGACAGTTTGGAACTATTTCCAAACCAAATAAACGTCTTGAAAAACCGCAAGTTTGCTTTTCTTGTAGATATTACATCCTACAATGTGAACAACTATAATAATATCTATACCATTGTCAAACTTATAGAAGATGTGTCCGTTGATTCCGAACTGGAAAGTAAAATATAACTTATGGTACATACATTTAATGTTCAACACTTATATTTGTTTTTTATTTACACACATAACATTTTACATATTTCCATCTTATTTTATAGAGTATTCAATCTGTGTTCTTAAATCAACTACCTTTGGAATCGGATGATGTTTTACAGAATGTTCAAAAGGTATTTTGATTCTCATATTAACTTTTATTTATATTTAATTTTTCCAATTAACAACTTACGTTTTTTAATTTAGGATGTGATCTCACAAACGGATGAGAGTTTTACACCCTAAACAGTTGATAAATCAACCGCAACCCATGCTATCAAAATATCAACTGATTTGAAGCGCAACCTCCATGACATTTATGACGTTGATTGTTGGGATGATTTTAGTTCAACAAAATCTAAAAGAAAATCAATCAGAGAGGATAATCCACTTTTAGTTCAAAAAGTGGAGAAGTGTGTTGGGTTTGGTTTTAACAAACAAATAATATTTTTGGATATTGGTTTGGTTTTAAAGACTATTGGGTTGTTTGGTACAACTTTTTTTTTTGGATATCTAGAATGTTAATTGAGATAGGTTTATTCAGTTATGTATGACTTATCATTACTTTCGGAGACAGGGGATAGCAGAATTCGGTAAAGTTTATTTGAAGCTTTGGAGATTACGATTATTGGGTTGTTTTCGTAATAGACATGTTTTTTGGATATTTAGTGTTTTTTTTGTTATGACCAATTACATGCATGTTTACAAACAAACATATTGACCTATAGCTGTTTGTTGAGTTACTTTCAATTTCTTCCAATATTCATTAAAAGATCAAAATAGCCTCATTGTAATACCCGGTTTTTCGTAACAGGTGTTATTTCACGAGATATAGATATTATGAGTTAAGTAAATAAGATAAAGCCTTGAGTTGATTTATTTTGAGAAACGATATTTATAAAAAGATAATTAAATAATGTTGTAGAGCTTGTTGAGAGGATTTCATGGATATAAAGATCATCGAAAACGGAGTCCGTATGAGGAAGTTAAGATCGTTTGAAGATTTGATGAAAGTACGCTACTATATTGAGAAAGTCAACGAAAATCAAGTCAACGGTCAAACCTTTGACTCTCACAACATGAGGAATGTTGTCTCACGACGTGAGCAGCATGAATCGACGAAAACATGTGGCGAAAGAGCAGGACACGTGGCAGAAACCGGTCAAAACACTTCTCACGACGTGAGAGGTATATGCTCATGACGTGAACATCCCGAGAGTATAAATATGAGTGTTTTGAGTTGTTTTGGAGTATTTTGGCGTACGTGAGGAGAGATGCTGCTCGGGAGTCATTCTTGGGAGTCTATACCGGAGATGTTATGCTGGTATACGGGTGATACAGAGTTGAGTTGCGGGATACAGTGAGGTGTTATCATGTAACGAGCTGATAGATAGTAAAGAGAAAAGCTGAGACCGGAATAAGTCTATCGACAAACCAGGTGAGTAACACTACTGTAACATCTATTGTTGTGATAGTTATTATATGGATGATAATTATTGATAATACTTAATTGTAGATTGAGATGATGAGAAATAGATAATTACTGAGAGATTAGATTATGTTAATAGATTGATATTTGATTGATGAATATACTATAATTGAAAGATAGAACATATTCGATAGATTGGTCATGGATCGAGATATTGAATATGAGGGAGGTATTGATTATTGATATGATAGATATTTGAGAGATAGATCATTACCGAGAGATAGATCCCTTGATGAAATGATTTTATTGGATATGTGACAATTTATGTGAAATTTATATAATTTGCATGAATTGTATGATTTTATGCTTTATCTGATTTGTCTGATTATGTTATAGTAGTCGTTATTCACTAAGTCGCGAGGCTTACGTTTTTGTGATAATTTGTTTTGCAGGTAGATTTATTGGGACGCCCGGCTCGATCCTACGCTTGCTGCCAGCACGATCCTCGTGATAACTTCTTGTATGCCAGAGTGTTACTGCACACCAAGATTATTTGTAAAACTTTTAAATGATTTTTTTTGATAAATTTGGGTGTACCTTGGTAGAAAAATCTGGCGTTACACTCATGAAGTGGGAATTGAAGAAAATTAAAGTCAAAATAACATGTGAGAGACAACTGCTTGAAGGAGTTCATTACCACGAAGATGAAGATGCCAATCATCTGGTTGAGCAATAGAAAGTTCCATCTTCACTCCGTGCTCATTAACTCTTTTCAAACCTCCAATATTTGGGCCAAATAATCTTGAGGGCTAACAAAAGGAAAAATATCAAAATTATTAAGTAAGAAGTTATAAGTTACTTTCCTTTGCTTTTATAAAGAAAAGTGTGAATGGTGAAAATATTAAAAGCAATAACAAATTGCAATGGCTGCTTACTTTTCTAGGAAGAGCCAAAGTTTTTATCATTCTAAATGCTACGCAACTGCAGTAGCAAATTGTTCATCTGTTCATACATAAGAAACAATCAATTAAAAGTAAAATGTTAAAAGTTGTTTTTGAAGTACAATGACAGGGCATAATGCCCATTTCTGTGTGTGTTTATATGTATCTGTTTGTGTGTGTATATGTACAATAGGTACAAACCCCAGATACTGTAAGAGTACCTCCATGGTAAAAAAACAAACACATAAGTTTCATGTATCCAAGGTCATATTTGAAAGATTTTCATAGAGATGTCAATTTTAAAGATTTTTAACTATTTTCAATTGAGTAAAATACCCTTTATCCTATTTTATGAACAACTGAAGTAGCAAATTGTTCATCTGTTCATACACAAGAAACAATCATTTGGAAGTAAAATGTTAAAAGTGGTTTTTGAAGTACAATGCCTTGATAATATAAACAAAATTTGCATATCTGATTTTTCTTCTTAGACTCAGAAATCAAAAATCATAATTTGGAAACTAAATCATCAAAATAACCGATTTTAAAACTTGAGTTTGATTTTGAAAGGAGGAGATTAACAAAAAATGGTGTTAGAGAGATGATTTATAGAGAGGTGTGCTCATACCCTACAATTTTGCCTTTCATTTATGTAGGACGCATTTGGTCAAGGGTATTTTTGTCTTTTGCAATTACACATATCCTAGAGTATCACCCCTGATACTGCAAGAGTACCTCCACTTGAAGGCAATACACATTGTTTCCAAGGTAACTTTCCAACTTTACTCCTCCCTCTAGAAGAAAAAAGTATTAGCTGTATATTAGTTGTATATTCTTAGTTGTATATTTTTAGGGTATTTAATATATTCCCTAGTCAAAATATTGCTCCAAAATTAGAAGATTGTAATTTCCTATTTTATAGTTATCTCCCTGTATATGTACAATCTCTGTTGTGGAATGAGACAGAGGAGAATTCAATTGCGTATATGGTATCAGAGCCATCGCTCTCTACCTAAAATCCTTGCCTGCAGATCACGATCTGCACCTCCTACTATCTTCTTTTCTCTGCTATTTTTTCTTTTCCAACCTGTTCTCATGTCTGAAAAGCCGGAAGCCTCATCCACTGTTGTCGCCAAAACCTTGCACCCTGTGTATACTGTGGCCAATATTCAACACAAGGTCAGGGTTCTCGATGGCTTGAAGGTCTCCTACTCATCATGGGTTAAGTTATTCCAGCTTCATGCCAAGGGCTATAAAGTCATGGCACATATTGATGGTACGAAACCTCCTGCCAAAACTGATCCCGAGTATGAATCATGGTCCGAAATCGATGCAATCGTCCTGCAATGGATTTATGGGACATTATCTGATGACCTGCTGACTCGTGTCCTTGAAACTCAGTCTACGGCTCGTGAAGCTTGGTGTCGCATTCAAACCATATTCCTCAATAATAAAGTTCAAGGGCTGCAGCCCTTGAACACGAGTTCAACAATCTCACTCTGAAAGTCATGCCATCCCTCGAAGCATATTGTCAAAAGCTCAAGGAACTAGGTGACAAACTTAATGATGTGGACTGCCCTGTCAACAATCAACGATTAGTTCTTCAATTAGTCCGTGGATTACCTGCTGAATATCACACAACAGCGGCCTACATTAATCAGACTCTTCCCTCGTGGGAGACGGCTGTGAGTCTGCTGGAACTCAAACACCAAAGGCAGACAGCCCGTGAGACCCTATCTCCACCCACAGCCATGGCTGCTGTGCATTCTGCTCCATCTACTCAACTCAATCGTCGGCACCAAGGCAACAGGCCAAATGGCAAGCGGCCTAATCCTCAGCAGAGTAGTTCTTCCTCTGCCCCAAGGCGAAACCCCGCGAATCAACAGCCCAGGTCTCAGCAGGTTCAACAAGCACATGCACAACCTTGGTTTTCCTCAAATGCTTGTGCTCCCTATTGGGCTTATTGGAGCCCACCTCCCTGTCCCTACCCAACAACTGCAGGTTGGAACTCTCCATGGAATTATCCACCATCCCAGACTTGGACTCCTTCTTCTCGTAGGTCTGCTTCTCGCACCAATGGCCCAACAGATAATCAAGCTCATCTCATAGCTTATGACCCGATGGAACCCACTCAAATAGGTGAAGCTTTTCAAGCAATGAATCTGGAACAACCCGATGAACAGTGGTACATGGATTCGGGAGCCACTGATCACCTCACTGGAGATCAAGGTAAAATTTCAAATCCCTCGTTATCTTGTCCAATTGGTTCGATATTTGTAGGAAATGGTGCTCGTGTGCTAGTGCAAGGATCAGGTGACTCGTCTTTTCAAACACCCACCCGAGACCTGCACCTTAAAAATATCCTTTACACCCCAAATATCATTAAAAACCTTTTTTCTGTTAGAAAATTTTCAATTGATAACAAGGCTTCTGTTGAATTTGATCCATATGGGTTTTCTGTGAAGGATTACCAGATAGGTCGGATGATATCTCGCCACAATAGCTCCAGTCAACTTTATCCTCTCACCTATCCAGTCACGGGTTCCACTTTTCTGTCCGCAAGTGCTCAAGACGTTTGGCATGACCGTTTGGGTCATCCTAGCCTCCCTGTTTTGGATTTTCTTAGTTCCAATAAAATCATTCCATGTAATAAACGTTGTCGAACTTTAGTTTGCAATTTGTGTCAAATTTCCAAGCATAAACGTCTACCTTTTTCTATTTCTACCTCCTCTACTATATTGCCCTTTGATATAATTCATTGTGACTTGTGGACCTCACCCGTAACAAGTAAAACTGGATATAAATACTACATGGTTTTAATTGATGATTACACCCAATACACATGGGTATTTCCGTTAAAGTTCAAATCCGAAACCTTCACGAAATTCTCAACATTTCACAAATACATTAAAACCCAATTCAACCTACCAATCAAAGCCTTCCAATGTGATCTAGGGGTGAATTCGACAACCATTCTTTCAAAACATTTGCTGACACGAACGGCCTCCACTTTCGGTTTTCTTGTCCCCAAACATCCCAACAAAATGGGAAATTAGAGCGTATGATTCGAAGACTTAATGAAATCATGCTTGTACTTCTTACACATGCATCTCTTCCACCACATTTCTGGGTCGAGGCTTTACATACGGCCTGTTATCTCCATAACATCCTCCCGACTAAGCTCCTCAATTTTCACACTCCTATGTCAGCTCTTTACCTCCGCCAACCTGACTATGGCCACCTACGAGTGTTTGGATGTGCGTGTTATCCCAACACCACCTCCACTCGAGCACACAAATTAGATCTTCGTGCCAAACTTTGTGTCTTTCTCGGTGATCCGGCCCATTTCCGTGGCTATCGGTGCCTTGACCTCTCCACGGGCAAGATCATTTTATCCTGTCATGTAACATTCGATGAAACCTCTTTTCCTCTCTCAAATAAATCCATATCCATACCCATAGACTACTCCTTCCTCGAGTTTGCCCCATCTCCCACCTTATTTGATCCTATACCTAACATCCCCACCTCATCCCCCTCCACACCACTCACCCCCTCGACACCACCACCACCACCACCGCCCCCTCCCCATCCACCACTAATCCACACCTACCACCGCCGAAACAAGCATACACCTCCTGTTCCTTCTTCAAACATTGTAAGAAACCCACTTCCTGCCCAGACTATCAGCACCTTGCCTACACCACTCTCCAGTAATGCCCTAGCCTCTATATGAGCACCGAACCCTCTTTCACAACCCCCCAACCCCAACCCCACCCCCACCTACCAACACCCATCCCATGACAACCCGCTCCCGGTCTGGTTCACTAAAACCACGGGAACCCATTAATCTCCATACTTCCGCATCCCACACCATCTCACCCGTACCCACTTCTCACCTAAAGGCTCTATCTGATCCTCACTGGCGTACCGCCATGCACGAAGAATATCGAGCCTTAATGGACAACCACATGTGGGACTTGGTACCTCGGCCGACCAATGCTAATATTATTCGGTGTCATTGGCTATTTAGACATAAATTCAATGCCAATGGCACTCTACAAAGGTATAAAGCTCGGCTCGTCGTTAATGGAAAATGTCAACAAGTTGGTATTGATTGTGAAGAGACTTTTAGTCCCGTGGTTAAACCAACCACAATCAGAACGGTGCTTAGTAGGGGTGTAAACGAGCCGAGTCGAGCCGAATACTACCAAACTCGAAGCTCGGCTCGACTAAAATACTCGAGCTCGAAACTCGGCTCGAACTCGACTCGAGCATTGATTTTAAGCTCGAGCTCGGGCTCGTGAAATACTCGACAGTCTCGAGCTCGGCTCGGCTCGGCTCGACTAATATTAAAAAAAATCAAAATCACTAAATTGACTAAGAAATATTAAACATTCCACATGCAAATGTCCAAACTACCAAAAAAATCACTATTAATCACCTAATATCAATATAACATCAACCATATATGTCATAAATGAATAATTATAAAGAAATGACATATATATATGCAATAAATGAACAATTATAAAGAAATGGCATATATGTAAATTACGCTAAGCTCGACTAAGCTCGCGAGCCTTACAAGCTGAGTATTTTAGTACTCGAGCTCGGCTCGATAAGGTACTCGAGTAGCTCGAGCTCGAGCTCGGCTCGATTAAGGTCGAGTCGATTTCGAGTATTTTCCGAGTCGGTCTCGAGTTTCTCACGAGTTGGCTTGTCTCACTTACACCCTTGGTGCTTAGTCTTGTAGTTTCCCGGAGTTGGCTAATACACCAACTTGACGTCAAAAATGCATTTCTTCACGGGGACTTGCACGAGACTGTTTACATGTATCAACCCATGGGGTTCACAGATGCCACTTATCCTAATCATGTTTGCAGGTTACAAAAATCATTGTATGGCCTTAAACAGGCTCCTCGTGCGTGGTATGATAGATTTGCCACCTATATCACTAAGTACGGCTTCTGGAGGACCGTTAGTGACACTTCACTCTTTGTCTATAAACGAGGAAATGAAATGGCCTATTTACTATTGTACATTGACGACATCATCCTCACCGCTTCTTCTGACAAGCTACTCACCAACATCATTGCCACACTTTCTCGTGAGTTTGCTATGTGTGATTTGGGGGCTCTTAACCACTTTCTTGGGATCCATGTCAAACGCCAAAATGGCGGGTTGTTCCTGTCTCAGGAAACATACGCCGCTGACATTCTATCCCGTGCTCACATGGCTGATTGCAAACCAAGTGCCACACCCGTTGATACATCGCCAAAATTGAGCGCATCCAGTGGTGAACTATTAGCTGATGGAACATTATATCGCAAACTTGCCGGTGCCTTACAGTATCTCACTATTACTAGACCTGATCTCACGTATGCGGTACAACAAATTTGTCTATTCATGCATGCCCCACGGGAACCCCACTTCAAATTCCTAAAACGAGTTCTTCGATATCTTAAGGGCACTATTCAGCTTGGTTTTCATATTTCTCCCTCCAAATCGAGTCAACTTATCGCCTACTCTGATGCTGATTGGGGGGGGGGGGGTGCCCGGATTCCCGACGATCCACTTCGGGTTATTGTGTCTTTCTTGGGGAAAATTTGATATCTTGGTCGTCGAAAAGACAGCATACTATATCACGATCAAGCGCCGAAGCTGAATATCGTGGGGTCGCAAATGCTGTTGCTGAAACGAGTTGGCTACGCAACTTGCTTCTGGAATTATTTGTCCCAACTCGCAAAGCAACCATTGTTTATTGTGACAACATATCTGCAGTTTACTTGTCTGAAAATCCCGTGCAACACCAACGTACAAAGCATGTGGAACTCGATATCCATTTTGTAAGAGAAAAAGTCCGCATTGGTGACATTCGAGTTCTTCACATCCCAGTAGATTTTCAGTATGCAGACATCTTCACAAAAGGGCTACCACGTCAACTATTTACTCGTTTTCGATCCAGTCTGTGCCTCCAGTCTCCTCCAGCTCAGACTAAGGGGTGTATTAGTTGTATATTAGTTGTTTATTCTTAGCTGTATATTTTTAGGGTATTTAATATATTCCCTAGTCAAAATATTGCTCCAAAATTAGAAGATTGTAATTTCCTATTTTATAGCTATCTCCTTGTATATGTACAATCTCTGCTGTGGAATGAGACAGAGGAGAATTCAATTGCGTATAAAAAGTACCAAAAATATAGAAGTTATAAATAAAATAATTTAATATTGTTGTGTTTTTATCAAAGAGAGTATATTTGTTTACCAATATAAGAAGTTGTTGATGAAATGAATGAGTTTGAAAGTCGTACAAATGTTGCAATTGATCCAACTCTTAGAAGCCCACCAAGATCATCATAAACGTCAAAAAAATGTTCAAAAAGATTCATCAAAAATATTCCAAACAGAAATAAAAATGCAACAAGCTTATCAAGAAGCTCTATAATTAGTAATACATTAATACTACACCCAAATATATAGGACCCAACAACACAAGTTGCAAGGTAAGTATTCTGTTACCCATTTACGATGTTCAATTTTTTGTGGGCATGTTCATAATGACGATCCCTATTAAAAACCTGATTTTCCCACCTTAGTAAATCTAATATAAAGAACGAATGATCTTTGGTTACTCAAACAAACACAATGCAAAAAATGCAGGCGATTAAATGATTTTCCCAAAGCCCTAAATTCAAAAAGTATTTTTAAAATTCGTTTATTTTTCCCTCCAATGAATTCAAAACCCAATGTTCAAAAATTATATTAACTTTATAAAATCAAAAACAAGTATTTCAACATTTGAAAACCCTAACCTTTATATTGAGGCGTTTCCTCTGCTGCTCGCTTGCTACTGCACCGATTGTTCGAAAGATCTTCAATTTCTTTGTCTTCAATCACTCACAACCATCTAATATGATTCATCACCTCAATTTCTACTTCACACAGGTAAGTATTCCAACCCTTTTAACTTTAACTATGAAATGCGTTACTGCCATGAATCGGAAAATCCATTTCTTTCACACCACGATGTATTGAAAAATGTAATGCAATTCTTTCTTCTTCGATGGTTGTTTGTGCAAAAATGATGTTAGGGTAAAGGTTATTGGTTATTGTTGGAATTGATGGGTTTCTCTTTGAACATTGCATTTTTCTTCGGCCGAAATGGCGACAAAAGAACAATTATACTCTCTATTTTACAAGTAATAATTTAATACTTTTAAATTTTATTATATTTTATATTGAATAAACTAACTTATAATTATTTTATATGCTTTAATAATCATATCATTTACAACATATCAAATATCAACAATATCAACAATTATCATAACTTCAACCTTACGGTTTTTTAATCATCCGATTATTTTTACTTAATTGGTATTTTTTTTAAACATAAGTAAACATATACTAATCTAATGTTTACATTTTTTTAATTATGTTATATCAATAGTCTAAAATATTAAAAATGTATATGTGAAACTAATGGTCCATATTACAAACTTTTAGGTGGTGTTTGTTTTTTGTCTGCAGATCTGTATGGTCTCTTCTGTCTGCGTCGCGCAGACCACTCGCAGACTGTTTGTTTTTTTGAAGACTGCAGACCTAAAAATGTATGCACGCCCTCTTCTTGGCGCAGATGTGGACCAGAGTCTTCTAACATCTTCAGACATCTTCTAGCCTAAAAAAATACATATATCTATATTTTTTTAAGTTTTTTTTAATTTATATTTTTTCCAACTTTATTAATGATAAACAGTTTGAAAAAAAAATTACAAAACTTAAAAAAAACGTTCGACGATACAAACATGATATTTTTGACAAATTTATAAATAAATATTTATTACAATAATAGTCGTTGAAGTTGTTTATATAAATACGAAAAAAAATCATAATATATTATTATATTTTTTTGCTAAATTTTGTAAAACATTATTTACTACACTATCGTCAATTTCTCGAGAAAATATTTATGCTACGTTTTTAATGGATTTAATTAAAAAAATCGAAGTTTATTTCCATCTATTTATGTATCAAATTCTTTGATCCTTAATTATAATGTTTAGTTATAACTTTGCAACCAAAGTTGTTGATTTTTATCAAATATATACGTTAATTCATACCATTTTATTTTTATTTTTATTTTTTATATAATAATACATAAAAGTTGATATAGATTTGTTAATTATTTATAACAAAGTCATAAAAATATTAAAAAAACACTTTGAATTTTAAAAAAATCAGTTTATTTAGATTTCAGTTTATTTTAGTAGTCCGCAGATGTTAAAAAAACAAACAGTCTTCTTTTTTCAGACAGCAGACGTTTGGTCCACATCTTCTACTGCAGAGGTCTACAGATGTGGTCCGCAGACTGCAGACATTTTGCCTCAGAAAAAACAAACAATACCTTATTAAAACTAGGAAAAGACCCGTGCGTTGCACGGGTGAAAGTTTAGTGACAAAAATATAAAAAAGTAAAAATAAAGTGCCAAAAGTATAAAGATGAAAAGTTTGTTGAAAATTTAGTGGCAAAATTAGTAAAAATAAAGTACCAAAACTATAAAGAGGAAAAGTTTGTTGAAACTTTAGTGGCAAAATTATAAAAAAGTAAAAATAAAGTGGTAAAATTATAAAAGAATATAGAAAAAGGGTTTTAAAGACGTAAAAGTGAATGTTTAGTGGCAAAAATATGAAGAAGTAAAAATAAAGCTGCAAAATTATAAAAAAGAAAAGTTTGTTGAAACTTTAGTGGCAAAATTAAGAAAAAATAAAAACATAGTTAAAATTAGAAACATGAAAAGTTTTCTGTTGAAACTTCCCATGTGCTTTAATATATATATATATATATATATATATATATATATATATATATATATATATATATATATATATATATATAGAGGGATAGGTTATATTGAGAACATAAAAAGGTTGAGAACGCGAGAACAACTCATGACCAATTATTACATAATGGCGTTATAGGAATTTTACCATTTAATTAAATATGAATTAGTCAATAGAAAATTAATTATTCCTATTTATCATATTTGTAACTGCCGTTTTCCATGAAATTAGCTCTCACAATCAAAAAATATTATTGGATAATTAGAGGTTACGAAAACAACTATGATTTAAATTTATAGGGATGTTGTTGGTATGTAGCATAATTTTACCTTTTAATATTTTGTAACCATGAATGATTGTATGTATTGATTAATTATTACAATGTGGCATAATCAATTATGAGTTTGTAATCCAATCATAATTGATTCAAGCGAGTGAATGTAATCATGTTGATGTTGAACGAATTAATTTTGTTTTCGATAGGTTAGTTGTGAAGAAAAGAAAATGTCTCATTGTGTAATAATGTATGATTACATGTATATGTTATTGTCTGGTAGCATAGATTAACAGTTACATCTAATGTAGACAAATTATTAAGTATCTGGAGTATTGGTAAACCTGTAGTATTCATAAATGCAATAACATAACGAATTCATAGGTGAATATATATGATGTTAATAATACAATTTGATGTTTAAATAAAATGTATATAAATTCATGGCTGAATGTAATGTTTTTACTGGTGTAGAAAATGACACAAAAATAATTTCGGGTGGGGATGGTTGTAGTTCTGATGGTGACGAAAGTCCCAAGGGAGTCCTTCAAAGTGTTGATGATATTGAACGTAGACCTTTTTTAAGCATTAACTTGATTGAATATATATTCATGACTGATTATATGGTTATATACATGACTTGTAAAAAACGTTCTTGATTCGGTGAAGAATCTGATTCAACGAATGAGTCATTCATTAGTAATCTTGTAGATTCATCAGGTGGAACTTCGAAGTTGTGGAATCCCATTCAGATTTCCGGTCAAAGAATTTATGCCTGATGAAGAAAAGGTTTCCTTCGAATCATTAGAACATGCAATAGAAAATAAAACTCACTAACACATTATAAATAATGAAAGTAGTATAATAAAAATATTAACAAGATGATTACCTGATTTTGAATAACCCATTGCAACCGGAACGTGGACATTAGCATGTGGATCATACTTATGTTTTAAACGCTTTCTTTAAAGCAATTCGTCAGAAATAGGGCTCGTGAATTCTTGAGTTGAAGTTACACTTAATTCAGAAAGACATATTTTAAGGTAAGTAATTTGGATATAAGAATTATATAATGAATCTTGCATTAGACACTAACATTGTTCTGGTTTAACTTTGAACTTGGCTTTTGGTTCAAAACTTTATTCGGCTCTTTAGAGTTTGTTATAGGAACTTTGGTAGGTTTATTGCTAGCAGATGCATGATGGTCACAACATGGAATTAATATATATTTTTATAATAATACAAGAGAAGAGAATACTATAACTAAGCTGAAAAGTAAAGAAATACAATGATGATTAACTCTAACATAAACACATTTGTGGGTAAAAATAGGAAACTTCATTGATGATTAACTCTATAAAGGTTCAAATATTAGAAAATAGTGATGAAAAATATAAAATTTATAAATGACAAGCTAAGGTGTAATCATCGACGATTACATGTATATGTAAATGTCACGTAGCATAATGTAATAGTAAAATAAGTCCTTAATCAGTTAAAAAAACACATTACAACTCAAGCTAGGGAAAAAAATAAGACCTTAATCAGTTAAAAAAACGAGTTGAATGTATTGCATAAATCAACAACAAAAAAATTACAACAATATTCTTACAAAAAATGGAATTCATTGAAGACAAAACGATCTTAAGTATGTATTGTTGCCGATTACGAAGAAAGAGTGTTCATTGACGAAAGTCGAGATTACTTCTGGTCGATTCCTGAATGTCGATTGTCCCTCCGATTGTTCGTGATCCATTGCTTTTCTTGAAATCATTAATTTCGACAATGTCGTCATTAATGAACAATTTGGTTACATCAAAATTACTTTGGACTTGGGCAATACCTGTAAAAATAAATTAGTCAACAAAAGTAATTATATATATATATATATATATATATATATATATATATATATATATATATATATATAGTGTGACTACGAACCATCCCAAATATATATATATATATATATATATATATATATATATATATATATATATATATATATATATATATATATATATAGTGTGACTACGAACCATCCCAAATGTTAAGTTTAACAAACTACATGACTATAACAATACAAGTAACCAACCGTGGGGTTACTATTAAGGTGTCGTGACATCTAGTGTGCTTGAGTTCCAAATATAGTGACCTTCAACCTAAATAAGTAAATAATTTAATTAGTAAAAAAAATATTTGATTAAACATAATGAACAAATATAATCTAACTGTAAGTTGCTTATAGTCATCTTTATGTAATGCTTGGATGTGTTAGGATCCGATGTTTCAAGTGCACGATTGTTGGGAAGAAAAAGTTTTGTTGGGTAAATTGTTTATTTTTCCCATTGTAACTTACCACTCCAATAAATCTTCAACTCCACTATCTCCATCAATCCTCATTTTCATTGTAGGGATTTTACTCCTTCTTCATCTCCACTATCTCCATTAGTCCTCATTTTCATTCTATGGATTTTACTCCTTCTTCTTCATCGTTCTTCTTTTTAATTTGGTGAGATTAATTGAAATTATTGCTGTCTTCGTCACTTTTTTCCAAACTTTATCATGATTAAATGCGTCGTGTGTTTCGTCTTTACATTTTCCGGCCATAACCTCGGAATTCGTGCAATTATGTTCTATTTCTTAGGATATGTTTGATATTTTTAGTGAGTTTGTAAATTGTAAGTATTTAATTACAAATGTAAGTCCACATAATTTATAAAAGTCATGAGTTTATATAATGCAAAATACATTTGAGTGATGAGAAAAAAAACACAAAAAACATCAAAATTGATTACATATAAAAGAAACAAAACATTTCGGTAATGCTACAAAAAAGTTGGTTATAAATTGCGAAAAACTTCTTTATAAACAACATTGGAAGTTTTATTTGTGAGTCTGCCATCTTTATCTAAAATTAATAATTTTAATCCCTCTCTGCTTTGAACTCTAGATAAGGCAACATACAATTGCCCATGCGAAAAAACCGGATCATTGAGAAACAAACCAACCTTAGATAACGATTGTCCTTGACTCTTATTAATAGTCATTGCAAAACATACCGCCAAAGGAAACTGTCTTCTTGTGAATTTGAAGAGAATTTTTTTTTTCTGATGGACTTAAAGACATTCTTGGAATAAAAGTTCGGTATTCAATATTAGTTCCATGATATCATACGTGTCTCAATAACACGTTTGCCCAATGATATCACTTGTAGCCTTGTGCCATTACATAAGCCGTTTTTCTGATCAATATTTCTCAGTAACATTACTAGAACACCAATTTTTAAAACTTACTTATGATTTGGTAGACCAGATACTTTGAGAGCGTTTAATACATCAGGTGAGTATAAATTTGCATCAAACTGATCATGGACAAATTTGGACTCACATATGCTATCTGAACTTAAATATTCAACTTCATCTCCTGGAATCTTATTAAGCAAACGGTCGTTTATTTCCTGAAAAACTTCATTCTTTGGAGCAAGTATAGCTCTTTCTTGGAAATAATTTGTATTGTTGTACTTCTCCAAAACTGAAGGATATACAAATCAATTAATGAACCTATAGAATCATCTGGATCATTAATGAGAGTATCATCCGGAATATCAATAATCATTTCGTCGTCGTTCAGACCACCGAGTTTTCCTTCTTCTATATCCAATAGCTAATTTGCAAAATCTCTTATTTTTTCTATATCAGATTGACCCCTTCCAACACTTACCCTCATGTTTTTTTGTTAATCTACGGACTTTGCAATTTTGCCATAAATATGAAGAACTCAAAGAAGTGTTAACAATGTTCTTTCTACTGCCACCCGGAACAACAGGTAGAATTTGTCTGAAATCTCTTCAAAAACAATAACTTTCCCTCCAAACGGAATATTTGAGATGGTAGAATTTTCACACCTTAATACATCTTTCAAAGTTTGATCTAAAGCTTCAAATGCATGCTTATGTACCTTAGGCGCTTCATCCCAAATTATCAAAGATGTTTTTCTTAATAAGGTAGCTAGCTCACTATCTGGATTTATTCTAGAAACAGAATCCTCAGTAAGTTCAAATGGATGTATAAATCGAGAGTGTGTTGTTCTACCACCGGACAATAACAACGAAGCTATCCCGCTTGAAGAAACATTTAAAACAATATGACCATCCGATCTAACTGCTGTAGATATTGTCTTCCACAGAAAAGTTTTACCCGTTCCACCATAACCATAAACGAATAACACACCTCCTTGATTTTCTTTAACAACACTCATGATGTCAAGGAAAATGTCACGTTGCTCATTTGTTAATGCAACAAACATACTATCAAACTCATTCTTTATAATGGGAATGTTGTAATCTAGCTCCTCGGTGATAAGTCGATTGTTTGAAGAACAAACTGATTTAACATCTGGGTAAGGCATCTTTGTAAATTTTTTGAGAGTGGAGTTGTTTCGAAGTAAAATTTGTTTTATTTGAAACAAAGTTAAGTTCTTAAGTTCATCTTCACTAAGTGATAAGTCTGCACCAGAAATTATAAATTAATTAGAAAAAATAAAATACAATATTTTTTTAATAATTTAATTATTATCTAATGGGGGTTGAATACTAAAATATTTTCATTTTAAGTAAAAATGAAGAATTTTTTTTAATACCTGGAGACTTGAACCTTTGTTGTTGGTTATATAGAATTCCATCCGCCAAATATTCCCATGTATTTTCCCAAACGGCTTCTGGTCTAGAGATAATTTTACACATCAACAATATAGCAAATAAGAAGCGTAAATAAAAACCAAATCCAGAATGGCTTGCTTCTTTAATTGCATCGATGTATTCCTTGTCGTCATCCAATCGTCTGAGTGCATAACAATCATCTCTAAAAGAAGAATATGTTTCACCATTTACCGTGCAAATTTCATCAAATGAGGTTGGATCTTTAACTTTATTTAAAAGAATCCTTAAGAAATAAGCTTCATCAAGATTAGGTGAAACCGAATGAATTCTACCAATGGCTTATTCTACTTTCCTTCACTTCCAAAACCTTCCATTTAATTTCCTAACAAACTTTGTAGGAAATTAAACATATGTAAGTTCTCATGCTTCACTATTAATTGCATTACACTCCATCCAAGCTGTGAACTTTGAAGCAGCAACAGAAGGTTTGTCCAAAACATCGTCAATATCATCGTCTTTGCCATATATAATCTATTGTTGATTAGGAAGATGAAAAGGTAGTCTGACCACAGATGCATACCTGTAATGAACATCATATTTAAAAATTCCCCATGATGCTTCACATGCAGATAAATATCTACAATCGTAATATTCAACTATTTCATCGACCACATCATTATTTTCACATTCATTGTTGGTTTGTACAACAACAAATGTAGTTCTATCAGGACCCTTGTTTATGTATTTAAACATGTACTTTATAGAAGATCCCTGATTGCACCATTCAACATTAACATGTGTCTGATATCTTTTCAATAGATATTTGTTGTAGGGGACAACATTTCTATTATCCAACTTGACACCCGATTTTTCTACGAAATGACCATCGTTTCTTCTCCTATATAAGGGGAAACCATTTTGATTAACAGACGTATGATGAAAAAATTGTTTTGGAAAGTTTTTAGAGAACTTTTTCTCCACCATGCATGGACAATTCATATTCATAGCTCCACATGGACCATGAATCATGAACTCATTGACAAGTGAATACAATTCTGGATCTACAATTTTGTCTGGTATCTCGGCTGAAATTATCGGATCGATAAACTCAACAGTGGGTAGCTTGTAGCCAGAATGCATAAATAGACATATATGACTATGTGTCAAACCTCTCTTTTGATATTCAATGGTATAAACAACTGCAAAATATCAAAAAAACATATGGTTAGATCGTAAAAATATATAAAAAATATAGAATAATATGAGTAATGTTTTATCAATAATGAAAAAACATATTTTTTATTACATGCTTGAACTTTGCCGAAAATCTTATTCTTCCTTAAGTCTTTAATAAATGAATCAAGCTTGATCTTGAATAACCTACATAGTATATCAGGTGTGTCTTCAGGTTGAAGTGAAGTATCCTTAAGAAACCTTTTAATCTATATCCATTTGGGATTACACGTAAAGGTTATGAAGAAAGCCGGATATCCAAACCATTTACATAGTGACATGGCATACAAATAGTTTTGCAGCATATAGCGTGCACCACCGGTAAAGGAGGACGAATGTAATATCACACATTGGCCGACATTGGATATATTAGTGTTTCCTTGAGCTTTTTGGATACGTAAATTCTCATAAGACTCGCATCTAAGAATATGTTGTTGCCTATGTATGTAATGCAATCTCTCCGTTTCCATCATAATATAGGCATCTACCAGAAATTGTTGAAACAACCTTTTGAATTAAGAATGAGTGAGAATGAATGATCTCTGTCTTGAATTCTAAAAGCGAAAAATTCTATCATTGTACATTTTGCCCGCTTGCTGTTGGTTGTAGATGACACACCTCTATGAAGAATATCAACACTGTAACCATCATCCCATATGTAAAATAGTAGTGGATATTGGAGAGGAAGGTACGAAGGATGCAATTCATTGATACATTGTAGAAATCCAGTTTTTGTTTCAACAACAATATCCCTCTTTTCAACTGAATCACAAATATCACCTACAATCAAAGCGGCAACTTCAGAAACAGTTGGTAGATTATATGTTCTTGCATCTCGATCCCTTCTCCCGATAAGTCGTAACTTCATATCAACTTGAGGATTTTTTTTGAAAAGTATCTCTTGTCATTCTATAAGATCTAACCAAGACATTATTTGAATCTAACATAACCTTAATATCTTCAATAATATCAGTATCATTTGATGTAGTTCGATCCTTTTCACCACTAAAAGAATTTAATTTATACATAATAATATATTAGAAAAAAATAAAAATAATATAATTAATTATGAATAAGAAGTTTGAAAAAAATACCCAAAGCATGATTGTCTATTTGAAATTTCGTTACCAGTATGCAGTATCATAAATATATAACTGAGAGAATTTTGGTTGCGATTCTTTTGATGGTAAAAGACTTCCAATATTATGATAATTTTGACCACTCGGTCTGAAAACGTATGGAACGTTTCCTCTATTGATTGAAGAATCCATTTTACCACCCATCGACGTAAACGAAAACATTTAATTGTAACGTCGAATGTTTTTCATGAAGTTTTTGCTTCTAGATTCCGTTGCTCGAAAATATTTTTTCATAACTTGGGGGGTGCTTTCCATTTTACCACCCATCGACGTAAACGAAAACATTTAATTGTAAACGAAAATATTTTTTCATAACTTGGGGGGTGCTTTCTTTAAATCTGGAAGTTGAACTTTACCAGAACCACAACATAATGAATAATCCATGTTTCCTTTTTCTTTACCTCTAACGAATTCATTTGTCCATAACTTTGCATGACATGTTTTACATACAACATTTTGATCATCATGATCCATATATTCTGCAAAATAAAAGTCGTAGAAAAAATAATATTTAATTTTGTAACTATATACAACACAATATTTGAATTGTAAAAAAATAATAATGGAAATATTTTTTATTACCTTTTGAAATACCAATTATTAGGTTTTCAGATATGACTTCATGTATATTTTGTACATCTTCTATCAAGTCAATTAACAGAATAGGGGATAAATGTTTCGACTTCCTTTTAAATTTATGACATCCTGGATTTAACTTGATTGATGATGAAGAAGCAGTTATTGTCAATGCATTTTTTGATGTCATATCATTTGAAAGTACATAATATTGTCTTTTGTTTGGTAAATTGGAAGTGGCGTAGTTATCGAAGCTAATATTACCTGAACAAAAGAAAAAAAGTCAGGATATATAAATTATATAGAAAATGGATAATAGTTTATTTTTAAAACAAAAAAATATTACCGTTTGTAATGTTAGATAACGGAGTTCTAACATTTATAAGCGAATGAGAATATAGTACGGATGTATTTTGGATCCCACACGTATTATATTATAAAAACTAACATTTGACAAATGTTATTATACTGCTCCTAAGGGCACATCAAGCTCCAGTGTTCGCTACAGTCTTTCATACAGTGTTTGCTTTGACTTCCTTCTCCTGTGTTCCTTCCTTCCTTGTTTCCCACCATCTCATGCCCATTTTCTTACGAGAAGACACACCGCCTTTCTTCCCTTCTCTCTTTCTCTCTCTCTAAACAAAATATTTCTCTTTCTCTACAAGAGATTAATCAGCCGAAGCGGCCACCACCTCCACCATCGCTTCTGTCGTCCTACTTCCCAGATGTCTGTGTGTATGGGCAAGGGATGAACTGAGAATGGGAAAGAAAAGAAACATCTAGGAGAAAGAGAGAGAACAGAGATCGAGGTTGGGGGAGGAGGCAACACAGTTGTGGTGGCATATGACATCGCCGAAGAGGTGGTGGTTACCATATTTCTTCCTTTTCACAGCGTAAAACATTTTCTCCCCTCCCTTTCTCATTTTTTCTTTCGATTTCATTTTGTTGGGGTTGAAACACACTTTTATTCAGAACTAGAACAAAAGAGAAGAGCTTACACGCTCAATATTACAAGAAAAAGAAACAACCCTCTAATACTCACTCTAAGTATTACACAGTACACTCTCTGTTTTGTGGTGTCTTACAACTGATATTACAACTTCTATTTATACTAAAGCTAGCCACTATAAGTACTGTGACAATTTATTGTGTTCACCGTGTGAAATAAAGAAGCTGCAAATTCTAGTTGTTATTGTCAACAAAGGAGGCATTCATTTGTCAACAAAAGAGGGTGGTGCAGCTACTCATGGCAGGTTCACACCCAAGTAGGTTTACACTCACATTCTCCCCCTTAAACCTAACTTGGCTCGAGATTCGTCACTCCGATCATGTTTCGCATTTCACCATGTTTCACGTATGCTAAAGCCTTTGTAAAGATGTCCGCCCGTTGATCCTTCGAGTTGACATATTCCACTATAATTTGCCCACGTTCAACACATTCTCATATGAAGTGATAAAGAATGTCAATGTGTTTGCTTCGACCATGAAACACAGGATTTTTCATCAATGCGATTGCTGACTTGTTATCGACATATAAGGTGATAGGCATAATATGATGTCCCGTGAGCTCCTTCACGAGATTAGCAAGCCAAATGGCTTGACATGCTGTTGTTGTAGCTGCCATGAACTCGGCTTCACACGTGGACAAAGCAACAGTCTTTTGCTTTTGGGATTGCCAAGTTATCGCATTCCTTCCCAGATAGAAAATCATTCCACTTGTGCTCTTGCTATCAACAGGGTCACCTCCAAGATCACTATCGGTAAAACCAACCAAATCTTCAATTTCACGACCTCTTCCATAGTTGATTCCATAATCAACGGTTCCTTTTACGTATCGCAAGATGTGTTTCACAACTTGGAAATGCAAAGTGGTTGGTTCCTCCATGAAACGACTTGCAATTCCAACCGAAAATGACAGGTCTGGTCGAGTGTGAGTCAAGTACCTTAAACAACCTACCACTCGCCTATATTCAGTTGGATCAACTTTTTCACCATCTTCATCCTTCTTGACCTTCAACTTAGGTTCCATTGGTGACGTTGTCGGATTGCAATCCAGCAACCCAAATTGCTCTAAAATTTTCTTTGCATAAGCCGTTTGTCGCAAAGATATTCCCCACTTCTTTTGCGAAACTTCGATTCCAAGGTAGTAAGAAAGTAATCCCCTTGGCCCAATCTCACTAGAAGGGCTTTCCATATGGGGTGATGTTGAAGAAAACGGGGCTGAGACAGGAGTATGTGGAGCTGGTTCAGGCTCGTCAAATTCAGCATATGGTTGTCCAACTTGGATAGCATCGATTCCTGGGCTGTTTGGTTGTTCCGGATTGATTTCGGGGTCATTTTGAGGTGTTTTGAGGTGTATTTGGGGTTGTGGTTCAATTATGGTAAAGGTCTTAGGAGTCGCCATCTCTTTTTCTTTGTTTTTGTACCAATTCCATTCTTCTTTTTCGTCAAAAACAACATCGCGACTAACTCGCAACTTTCGGTCTTGCGGATCAAACAAACGGTTGCCTTTAGTTCCATCTTCCACACCTAAATACACCATCTTCTTACTTCGATCATCAAGCTTCTTCAAGTGATCACCTACAAGTTTAGCAAAAGCAACACAACCAAAAACTTTTAGATGTTCAAGGTTGGGCTTTTTGCCAAACCACGTTTCATAAGGCGTCTTGTCGGGAAGTACTTTTGTTGGCAGACGGTTGAGAAGATAAACTGCATGTCTAACCGCTTCTCCCCAAAACTCTCCCGGAACATTTCTACCTTTGAGCAGACTTCTTGCCATGTCCATAACGGTCCGATTTCGCCTTTCTACAACTCCGTTCTGTTGAGGCGAATATGGTGTCGTAAGATGCCTTTGAATACCATTTTCTTCACAAAATAATGAGAATTCTTTTGAAGTGAACTCTCCCCCTCGGTCCGTTCGAAGTGTCTTTATTTTATAACCCGAATTCTTTTCAACCATCAACTTGAACCGTTTGAAAGCGCTCAAGGCTTGAGACTTCTCCGATAGCATGTAAACCCACATCCACCGGCTAAAATCGTCTACTAAAAGGAGAAAATATTTACTCCCTCCAACAGACGTAGGTGTGATCGGACCACATAAGTCCGCATGAACAAGTTGTAGAGGTTTTTGAGCTCGAAAAACTGCATGATTCGGGAAAGGAATTCGGGTTTGTTTGGAAAGAACGCACCCTTCACATACTTGGTTTGGGTGCTCAATCTTTGGGACTCCGATTGCCATATTCTTTTCGGACAACTTCTTTAAGGCGAGAAAGTTAACATGACCGAGTCTAGAATGCCATATCCAAGCTGGTTCGTCTTTTGTTGCTAAAAGACAAGTCGGTCTACCGGTCCTTAAAGGAGTTTTATATAACCGGTTTGGGGATCGTTTAACTCTCAAAAGTAGAGTTTTGTTTCTGTCAAACGATGTCAGATCCGACCCATCCATTATGACCCGACTCCCTTCCTCCGTCATTTGTCCAAGACTAATAATATTGTTTTTTAGACTTGGAATGAAATATACCTCATTAAGGAGTCTTTGGTCGCCATTTTTGCTATCGAATAAAATCGACCCTTTTCCCAAAATAGCGACGGTCGAACCATCCCCAAATTTCACATGGCCCGTAACGTGCTCATCTAGTTCCCGAAACTTTGAGCGGTCTCCAGTCATGTGATTGCTAGCACCGTTGTCGAGATACCATACCTTAGACTCGACTCGACTTTCTCCCGATGCAAGAAGATTAACACAAATCTTCTCTCTTAGAGACACTTTTTTGTGTGCATATTCTTGTGAGGTTGCCATCATTAAAATAGGCTCTTCTTTGTTGGCTTGAGTGAGGTTTGCCTCCTCACCTCGATTCTTGTTTGGACACTCCGAAGCATAATGACCAAATTGTTCACAAGTAAAGCATTTGATTTTACTTTTATCCTTTCGAGAAGGATTATGGTCATTCCGATTTGTATTGTACTCGCGACCACCTCCTTGGCCACGTCCACGACCTCGGCCTCGTCCCCGGCCTCGATTACCATGTCCTCCTCGTCCTCTTGAAGTGTTTGACGAGTTTCTCTCGCCAGTTTGCTTCGAACGAGATGCCCACTCGGCATGTGTAAGCAATAGAGAAGGTCCTTCTTCTTTTTCTCCATAGCTTCGAAGTCTCTCTTCATGGGTTTTAAGACGACCCACAACTTCTTCCACCGTCATATTCTTCAAATCTCCGAATTGCTCGATCGATGTTACGATTTGTATAAATCGTATCGGTACGGCTCGCAAAAACTTCTTCACAACCGTAATTTCTTCAATCTTTTCACCTAGAGATCGAATACCGATTACGATAGTATTCAATCTCGTGGAAAAATCATCTACCGATTCACTGTCTTTCATCCGGATCACCTCGAAGTCACTTCTCAAGGTTTGAGCTTTAGCCTCCCTGACCCGATCGGCTCCCATGTGCATCATCTTGAGCGTTTCCCATGCTTCTTTAGCTGTGTCCTTCTCAGCTAACATCAGAAGTACGTCCTCTGGAATTGCTTGATAAATAGCCGCAAGAGCCATCCGATCTTTACGTTCGTCCGTTTCTGCATTTTTAATTACATCCCATACTCCTTGTGCTTGTAAATTCACTCGCATTTTTATGGCCCACACCGCGTAGTTCATCTTCGTGAGCATTGGATAGTGTAACGTAACGCTACCGTCTTTCCCGGTCCTTTGAAAACTTTCAACTCCGGCTTGAGAAGATGACGAGGTTGGTGTAGTCATTCTTGGCATATACTTGGGCATACACGAGTAAGAAATATTTTTTTTTTGAAGTACGGGGACCAATATGAACTTTTCAGAAGTTCAGGGGGCAAATAGAACTTTTACAGAAGTAAAACAGGGGCTAAATTGAATTTTTTCTGAAAAACGGGACCAAAATTGCAATTTTTCTGAAAAACAGGGGCCAAATTGCACTTTCCGGAAGAACAGGGGCTAAACTGCAATTTCCAGAACTTTGGTCAGCTGCTGACGTCACTGCTGATGTCACTGCTACAGTGCTTGCTACAGTGTCGTCTTCTCCGGCGAACCCTGGTTTTTTCGGCGACTTTTCCGGCAGATTTGACCAACTTTGACCGGTGATTTGGAGACCTTCCGGTGGTCAAAAAATTTAAAAAAATATATTTTCGGAATCCTCAGAACGAGACCTTTCCAACGGTGTACTCCGAAATTGTTTTTGAGACAAAAAAATTTCGACCAAAAAACAGAGAATGCTTCCCCGGAGCTTAACCAAGCTCTGATACCACTTGTTGGGGTTGAAACACACTTTTATTCAGAACTAGAACAAAAGAGAAGAGCTTACACGCTCAATATTACAAGAAAAAGAAACAACCCTCTAATACTCACTCTAAGTATTACACAGTACACTCTCTGTTTGTGGTGTCTTACAACTGAGGTTAGAGCCTCTATTTATACTTAAACAAGCCTACAATTACTACTGTTATCATTTATTGTGTTCATTATGTGAACATACAGAAGCTGCCAATTCTAGTTGTTATTGGCAACAAAGGAGGCATTCATTTGTCAACAAAAGAGGGTGGTACAGCTACTCATGGCAGGTTCACACCCAAGTAGGTTTACACTCACACATTTAGCCAGGTAAAAACCTCCTCTTCCTTTGTTGACTGTTCCTAAGGTCAAATCGGAGGAACAGGTACTTCAAACACTTTTTTTTCATGGCTTTCTTAACACACTTCCAACCACTGCTGTCATACTCTTCCAGCCACTAACACAACATGCTCTATTTCTATCTCAGGAGAACCACCACTAGAAACTCTTCTAACCGATAACACTCTCTATTTCTTTCTCTCTCTATTTTTTTTCTCTCAGGTGGCTGAAGACTCTACGGTGGTGGCAGATGAGGTGGTCTGGGCAACAACTTTTTTTTGGTTTGGTGTTATCTCCAATACCACCTCAAAATCGTAACCTCAACACTAAACCTGTCTCGATGTTTTTATAAATCGCCTTGGATTGTGGTACGAGTATGCCCTCTCTTAGTCCTCCTCTGATTCGAGAATGACTTGCTCCATCCACCCTTGAAGACGTCACATGCATCAGTGATTCTGAGTAGAATCGATTTCATCTTCCGTTTAAAACCCTAGACGCGGATTCATAATATTGTTGGTAAAAACCGTAAATCTAGAAATGAGCTACCACTAATTCTTCTCCCCCTTTCGGCCAATCATCTCACCCATTTTGTTTTTTGTGCAGGGTCAATTTTTTTTAATTCGATTTAACGATGAATATGATGGTATTTTCTATCTTTCTATATGGTTAATACAACTGATTCTTCTTCAACCTAAATTTGAAATCATGTGTCACCTGTATTCCGCCATATTTGAACCAACTGATTCCATTCCCTTTATGAGTTGTTATAGTCACATCCTGAATTTGTTTCTAGTTCACATCAATTTTGTTAAATTTGAATATATATTTTTTTCTGTTCATGCTACTTCATATTTAATCATTTTGGATGTAACATGAGTTTGTGCCAGGTGCTGCATTCGTAGATAAGCCACAATATCAGTATGTTAATAATTCCTGGACGAAACTACTGTCAGATCCCTTGCTTTTAATAAAGTACTGAGAACATGAAGCATTCCATGGGACGAGATATTAGTAATATCCAGATGGCCATGATTTGCAAATCTGTAAGTTAAAAAGTTTTATTTGACTAATTTATTGTCATTATAGATGCATTCATGTTATAGCATTTTAATGGTGTTTTTGTTTGATAATGGAATGTAATCACATTGTTATTATTGCTGAAAAGTAGTTTGCCTTTATTAAAATTTTGACTAACCATTGTACTCCAAAAGGTCTATCCAGCTATAGTTTTCCACTAAATATTTTCCCTTGACAGTGTTATAAGTTATGACGGGAATAATTAATATAATAGATTTTTTTATAATACATGGGTTAAATACATGATATTTCTTTATATCACAACATTTTATTTTAGTTTTTTTCCTAATAAAGCATTGTACTTTGAAAGTACGTTTCTATAATTGGGTAGTCTTTTCGAAAGTATAATCTGTGTTTGTGTGTGGGTAAGGCCGTAAGTATCTTTGTAACCCAATTAGTGGTTAAATGTAAGCAATAGCAATATATTTTCTGTTTTTGCCACAAACAGCCGAACACATTACTCTTTAAAGGCTACCAAAATATAACATCCTACTTTGATTTGGGATATTAGTGTTCCACATACAAATTTAGCATTCATTTGACAAGCTATTAACTGATGTGATACAAATGGAAGTACGTGGTAACAATGTTTTGGGAATAGATGGAATTGTAGGTAAACAAGATGGAGTTGTAGGCAAACAATAAATGTATGGATTTGAAGCCCAGTTGGATCTTTTGTTTAAAGTTAGTTGTGATATTGACAAGTCTTTCATGTTTCAAGTTTTTATGATGAATCGATGGAAAAAAAAACAATTTAATGCTTTCTAAGTGATCATAATTTATGTTAATTTTGGTCATCATAAGATGAATATTCTTATAATCTATTAAAACACATGCAAAGCAAAGTACCTTAGGACATTTTTAGAGTTTCAAAGTTAAATGATGAATACGAAAAAGAAATGCAACTTATAAATATATTAGATTTTCAAAGTGTAATGTCTTAATACATAAAAAAAACATTATATCATAAAATTATTGTTTAAACTTCCGCCGCAACGCGCGGCTTAAAAACCTCGTTATAGAAATGAACATTGTCAGTTTGACGAACAAAGTTGTTTGATTGATCTGTAATAAAAAAAAACTTATGAAAATTAAAGACCTATCGTATAAAACAAAGTAATAAGGTGATATAATATAATATTTTAGGCTAATAAAAACAAATATTACATACACATGTATTGTATATAAAGGTAAATTAAGTGTAAAACGTGGAATATAAAATTAGAAATCTACCGTTATCCATGTTTTTTAAGAGATGCGGTGTTGATGTATTTCGAATGTTGGAGCTTGTATTCATTCTATTCGATCTTTTTTTTCCAAATATATTTTTCTTTGTCTTTTTTTCTCTCTGGCTTACAAGTGGTACATGATATTTATGTTTTCTGCATAAGAAATAATATGATGGGATATAAAATGTATAAATGGCTAAATAAAAATGTTTATATAAAAATTAAAATAGTAAATAATTGATATTTATTTAAGAAATAATATGATAGAAACGTACCTTTGTAAGCATCGGTAACCAATATCGCGGAAGAATGATTTTCAGCGGACGAAGAATTTGGCAAATTTTCTATTTTTTTAATGTTAATACATGTGTATGTTATTGAAATATATATTACATGAGTAAAAAAATTTGAAAAACAAAATGAAAATATGAAAAAACATACCTTTGTAAATGGACGTATTAACAATTGTAGTTGTTGAAGATGGATGTGTTGATGTACTATCCAAATTAATATTACTTATATTGTCTAGGTAGAAACTATTTAATTTTCTAATCCTTTTAGAAAGAATTGAATGCATTGTATGTCTGAAAACTTAGCGGATAACAATAATTAGTTAATAAAATAAGACGCATAACATATAACAATAACTAATTCATAAAAGTTATATGTTAGAACAAATTTAACACAAAATTCTGGTGTAAATGAGTTTTATATATTATATGAAATGACAATCGCCTATATCGTGGAATAATAAGTAAAAAAAGTATTTATTTAAAAAATACAATTATATTTAGAATACATAAAAATTATAAATGTAAAGTATAATGTCGTTATTTTTCACATTTGACAAAATCTAAATAAATTAAAGAAAAATAACATATAAACATAAATTTTGGTTATATTTAATACTCCATCTAATTCCAATATTATATATATATATATATATATATATATATATATATATATATATATATATATAGAGAGAGAGAGAGAGAGAGAGAGGTAAGTTATATTGAGAACACCTGAAAGGTTATATATATATATATATATATATATATATATATATATATATATATATATATATATATATATATATATATGGGTCCCACACACAAAAATCCGGAATACGCGTTCCGAAATATGCAAATCCGAAGTACAATCTACCCGCATTTCGGACCTAGTTATCAGCATGGATTCGTTAAACCAAGTAAGTTATACTCTTTAAGTTACTTTGCATTTGATTTTATAAACGGATTTACGTATTCTGGAATGGTACGAAATACAAAGAACGACTCCGGAATACGACGAACGACTCCATAATACTATGATCGAATCCAGATTATCCTTTTTTTTTATGTTTTTCTCATTGTACACTTGTATGAATCTCATGTAAGTACCTTGTAATGTGTTTTAGATCAGTTCTTTTAGTCCGTAAGTAGGTATTGTAGGGATTCAAGAATGGTCTTGTAAGTCCGGAACACGAAGAACGTGGTCTGGAACCCGATGAACTATTCTGGAATGAGGTTACGAAATATCAATCTGAAATAACTATACTTATCATTTTTTTCTAAATATTGTTTAATAACCCATGTTAGTCCAAAGACAAGTTTGCCCGGATGTTGTTAAAAAAATGTGTTTTACGGACGACGAAGTTATATTCCATTTACAAGTGCTTTCAGAATTATGCCCGATAAAGGTAAAACCGAAAAATAAAAATTTATAATTTTAATTTATTTTTACGGTAATGTATTAAAATGTTCTTGAAATTTTGTTGTTGTAGATAAAAAAAAAGATGCTGAGTTACAAAATAAAATAAAAAATAAACCAACAAAAACACCTATAAAATTAAGAAAGAAATTGGAAAAGGGTGTTAAAACTTAAATAGAAAGCAGATAGAACTCCAAAAAATAGGACCGGAGCAAGTTCTGACAAATCGGTTATGATAGATTAGTTGCAATTATGTTTTTTTGTTATGGATATGTTTCAACAAGTTGGTTTTATTATTATTAGATATTAGATACTTTTATGCACATTGGTTCTTAATGAGTACATTAATATATTTTATTTTCAGTCTCCAACATCTAGTGACTCGAACGATGAGGATAAGTTGCCTATACAATATGTTATACCACGTCTTGAAGATGAACAACGATGTCCAGTTGATACGACTATATTAGAAATGAATCGTGATTATCAACGTGCGTAACAACGACCGAAAATACTAGAAATCCCATTACCACTTTCAGCGACTAAGGAGCGGAGAAAAATAGTATTATATAACATGAAAATGCTTCTCATTACCATGTCTGAAGATATACGACAATTTGTGAACACAATGGACATCATCAAACAAACACGTAGGACAACTCCAACAATAGAAGATTTAGTCGAATGAACTGATAATGGGTTCAAACTAATTGATACCTACATGGAATTGTTTGAAAATCATGCAGTCACATATAGTTTGCATCGGATGCAAGTTCCCAATTATCGGCCAGAAATGTAATCTAATTTTAAATATGGATATTGTAATGTCTTTTGAAACTGAATTTTCTAAAGGAATAGTAGAATTATCTAAAATGACAATTTTTGTTCATTAACATTATTGTAAAGAGCGTTATAAATCCCAATACATACTTAGATTGGTTTCCACAAATTAGAAAATTGTAAGAGATACATATTTTGTTCGCAGTCAATAAAATTTCCTCGAATTCTAACAACATCTGTTAGACGGTCTCGTTCTACACGAAGCTTATCAATCTCCGCATTTGCATGTTCAATCCACTTCTTAGCTTGTTTCACTTCGTTCATAGCTTTAGCAACCCATTTTTATTTTTCATTTACTTGTTCCGCTATATCGTCTATGCGTTGATTTTTAGTGCAAATTATTTCAGAGCCCCTTTCGTTTGCTTCTTCAATAGCCTTCATAGCTTGGAAAACGTCATAAGTCGTTTTAACCGGGAGTGGGAAATCTGGGTCTTCTGGAAACGGGTTATTATCTGAACAAACATAATAATCTTCTTCTTCACAATGTCAAACACCATCGTGAGATGAAATCATAAAAAAAAAATCTACGTTGAGGATGCATGCTACCTGCATTTTACGGTCCAAAAGCAACGTCCGGAACGAGGGGTCAAAATAGCAATTCCGGAATGTAGCTCCGGAATGAGGGTCCGAAATAGTTTCAGGAATCTATGATCTTTACTGTTCGGAATGACTACACATACTTTCAGGAATCTACGATATTTACTGTTCGGAATGACTAAAATAGTGTCAGGAATCTATGAAAATTATTGTTCCAAATGACAACATGTACTGCAAGCTATGAATGCAGGATCAAAGCCTATGAGGATGCATGCTAGGTGCATTTTCCGGAACGAGGGTCCGAAATAGAAATTCTGGAATGTGGTTCCGGAATAGTGTCAGGAATATATGATCGTAGTAAATGTCATTATATAAAGAACTTCATGTGTCCAAACTATTTACCTTGTTAAATTTACTACTAAAAATTCATTTCTCATAATCCAAACAAATGACATACTGTGATTGTGGCTCTCAAGATATTATAAGGACATCAACAACTATAAATAACCCTGGTCGACGGCTATTTTACGCTTGTCCTAAAGAAGTATATGGTTTATCCTTTCATTATTTTTCTTTGAATTAATATTAATTTACACAATATACGTCAGTTGTTTGATATTAAATTTTCAGGGACTACAATATGGGTTTATCTGTTAGGTTGAAAAAGCAAAAGACAATAATTCGTTGGTAATCTGTAACTTAGTTCAATCGAAGAAGAAGCTTGAAACCAAAAATTTGCACTTGAAGATAACGTTAATTTATAGTTGAATTTTCTTTTTTGGAATTATTCTGTACAAGTTGTAAGCTTTATGTTCATCAACTAAGTTTATGTAACGCTTATTACTAAATTTATGTAATATGTAATGTTTGCTTCTTTGTTATTATTACCGTGGTACTTGTAAATTATGGTTTTTTTTTTTATCTTTGTTATATGTAACAAATATTAGGGTAATAATAATATTTTCCATTAGACACTGCAAACCAATTATAAACATAATTAATTGCAATTATATTGGCAATAAAAACAGCCATCAAAGAGTCCGGTATCTCCCATTCTGATGGAGGGGGGAAGAGGGTGCACGGTTTGTCTGGTAGACAATCTGAAACACATCAACCCGGTAATATACTACCATATTAGGTAATTCATGGGTGTTCCAATAACGTGGTGTCGTAATAGCATGACCGCACACTATACCCAGACTACGTCAATTTCTACATGAACATGTATGACGGTTCAGATCTACAACACAAGTTTTTTTGAAATAAAAAACTCGATATATTTCGGACGGGAACGGAGGAATCTTTGTTGCTTGCCACCAAACACACTTTTGCATCATTTCATGAAGCACCATTTCAACATAAGGGGTGGGTACGGTAGTTAACCTCCCTGAAAAGTAAATATGATTAAATAAGGTTATTGTACATGTCATTAAATAATTTAATATTGGACCCGGTATTTTACCTGCCATTGAACCGCGTTCAATGAAAGTCCGTTGAATGTAGTCACGAATTGCCTCGACAAGCGTTATTATTGGTACATTGTGTTGATTTACCGATAACACCAAAAAAAATTGGGAAACATAAATGTTGACTACATTCTAATGGATGTTAGGGAAATTGGATCTTGCCCATTTTGCATGACCGATGTTGGGAAACACTTCACGAACATCAGGGGTTAGCCAACGGAAGTTTTCTTCAAAATCAGTCACAATATATGAGTTGGATGTCATCAAGAACAAAGGTTCTAATGTTCTGCCAGAGACGCCTCGTGTGCGCATATACTTGAACACACTTTTAGAACTATACCCATGATAAGAATTAGGGAATACATGATCTATACAAGAACTAACGACATCGTCCATATTCATTATGAACGATACTTCCCTGCCCTTTCTGAGAGCTCTTTTAACCTCATCAAGAACCAGGTACAACAATAGATATTATTTTTCATGGCCAAACCAAATGCTATAAGGAGGGTCTGGTTGTTCATGTTTGGGGTGTTCAAAATATCTGAAAACCAAAAAACTAAACTTAAAAACCTAAAAACCGTACCGATTTGCAGGTTAACCAAACCAGTATTTTTGAATTTTCCGATTTGGTTAACCGAACCGGTAAAATCTTCGTTTTTTCGGTGCGGTTACGGTTCATGTTTTATGCTATGGACGGTTAACCGAAAAAACGAAATTTTATTTTCTATTTTTTAAAATATTGTTTACGTTTACTCGTTAATATCAAAGTATTTCTTATAAATTTTTAGTTACAACTAATAATCGTCATATTATTTACATTTTCCATTTTAAACCAATAATTGTCATCGTTAACATTTGTTATAAATATACATATGTTAAAAATATGTTTTTGAACTAGTCGATATTATTTTCTATATTACATAGATATTTGATAATTCATCATAATTTCATTATTAATAGAAGCAACAATATAATTAAACAAATTATATGGATTATCCATTGTCATTCATTACTTTTGAGGAAATTTGTTATGGGGTTTAGTAATCTTAATATCTTTTTATTAATTAGTAATGATTAATTGGTTAACCGGATAACCGAACTGAAAAAATCGGTTAACCTGGTTTTTCGGTTTAAGTTTAGGTTCAAGAAATAAACGAACAGATAGTATCGGTTAATCTTCTAAAATATGTTTTCGATTCGGTTAACCATCAATGAACACCTCTAGTTCTCGTCCATAACAACCACTACAAACATTGTTTTTAGGTAGTTCCCTCTAAGACAGACACTACCTATGAAGATGACACGCAAGAAGCAGCCTATGAATGCATGGATCTGTATTTTTTTTGGAGCACAAAGTAATTAGTTTAGATGTAGAAACATTATCAATTTTAAACAAACAATATAAAAGTGGAAAATGTAACATCTCGGGTTTTCAGGTATTTTCAAATCCTTCCCTTGGTATTTAATATGTCATTTTGGTCCTTGATGCTGATTGGAGTTAGCCCTAAGATGCCCTAGTGGCAAATTGGTAAATCTTGGGAGTTTGAGTTGTACGTTGGGCGTACATGTGGGTACGCTAAGCGTACTAGGGTACGCCCTAGTACACTAGGCGTACACATATGTACGCAGGGCGTACGCGTGTCCGGATGAGACCCTAATTTTTAGGGTTTGTGGGGTATTTAAGCATCATTATGGGTCATTTTGACTCACTCTTTTAGCCTCCAAGTCCCTTATCCGTTTTGAGAGAACCCTAGCCCTTATAGTGAGCATTTTGATCTTATAGTGTGATTTTGTTTGCCTTAAAGGAGGAGTTAGTGCATCAAAGGAGTCAAGGAAGGAAGCAAGCTTGTAGATCTAGGATTAACATCATCTTGGGAGGCTTCAAAAGGTATAAAGCTTCTACCCTTATGCTTAGAATGTTTAGATCTCATTTTGGATTGCTTTTGGTATCCTTCTTGTCCCAAGAGTCTCAACATTGTCCATGGTTTGTTTTGGTCGAGTTGAGTTGTCCTTTCAGACCCTAGAATGGGTCCTAAGGCATAAAAATGAGGTCCCTTGAGCTAGTTTGGTCCCTTGTTCTTTATAATAGGCCTTAATGGATTAAGACCATGCATTAAGCCCTTTTTGGACGTCTAAAGTCTTAAAGTTTGAGACTTTATGGTTCAGAGATACATTTGGTCGATGGATCTAGAATTCGGGCTTATATGCTTAAGCCATTAAGCACTTATTAGAGTTTTGAACTCTGCGAGGGTACGCCCCGCGTAGGCGGGAGTACGCCCTGCGTAAGCAATCAACGCCCCCATTTCCAGTCAATGCAAGGCTCGCGTATGCCCTGCGTACCTTCGGGGTACGCGGAGCATACGCCTTCTGTTGGGCTTTTGCGATTTGGGCCATCTCTAGGGCAGTTTGGCTCGGACCTTTATTGGACTTTTCTGAGTAGGAGTGTTCTGGGCCAATTATGGAAATGGACCTTAGGACGAGGCCCAATTAAGGAGTTGGGTCCAATTTGGAAAATTGGGCCAATTATGGGCTTTGAAATGATTTGGGCCTTTTGGGTCAAAGATTTGGATTTGGGCCTTGACCCAACTAGGAAAAGGGTAAATGGGCATTTACCATAAGTTTGGATCATTAGTTAAGAATAGTATTCCAATTGTTAATTGGATGTTTGTTTGCTGTGATAGTTCGGAATTTTCCATGAGTCAGCAGTCAGGGATTTAGGGATTTCAGTGTAGCTTGACATTTGAGAGGTGAGTTTTCCTCACTATACTTTCGGGTCGAAGGCACCAAGGCCGACCCTTTTAATTGTATCCCGATTTATCATATGATGATATGTGTAGTGATTTGTTAGATCTGTATCCTGGTATATATGATGATGATATGATTAGTGATCTATTAGATCTGTATGACTGTCTGTACATGCTAGCTAGTGGTTGATATGATATATGTTGATGTGTGATGGCAGGTGGGTTGAGGCAGTCCTGCTTTGTGCTGAAGGCCAACAAACCTAGGGCGTTCTAGATAGACTGAAGGCCAGTGGAGCATACCTGTTAGATGCATTTCATGCATTCATTTTGTAGTTTTAATCCATAAAAGTACATTGCATTTAGGTTTAAACTCATGCATTTTGCATATTTTTCGGGATTTTTCATGATGCAATTCCATTCACACACTTTTGTAATATTTTAGGGACTTTTGGAGGTTGGATCTTGCTTTAGGAGGTTAAAAGAGTTGAGGGCAAAAATTTCGGGACTTGCGGATCATTGAGGAGAGAGATAAGAGGAAAATGAATATTTTCGCTTTTCAGACATTTACACGGCCGTGAAAATGAAAGCCCTGAGTTTACACGGGCCGTGTAAACGCATATTCAACAGCAATATACTTCGAAGGCCTGGCAGTTTTGAGCATTTTAGTTTTAGAGTTTACACGGCCGTGTAAATGGACAGTGTTATTTTACACGGGCCGTGTAAACGTGTTATCAGTTTTAAAACAGTTTCATCCTTTGTAAAAGGACAGCCAGTTCTTGGGGAAGTTAAGTCGTATTTTGAGAGAGGAGAAGGCAATTTTGGGAGATTTTGGAAGTGGATTAACACTTGGAAACACTTTAATTTGCATTTCGTAAGTCAATTTGAAGATTAAACTTGTTAAATTTGTAGTTTAACTTAAACATGTGTGGTTGATTTCTTTATCATTTCTGATTCTGGATTCCTAAGTATTTGTTGTTAGGTTGTAATTTGCACTTGACTTATGTTTAATATCTAGTAATCTTTGATTTGATCTTAATAATGTGTTTGATTGGTTCTCTTTTTCACTTGATCAATGAATTAGGGTTCTTATCAATCTATTTTTGCCCTTATGTTTACACGGGCCGTGTAAACGTAAAAACAGAGTTGGACGTTTTTAAGCTTAAAAAATCGATTTCTTTTGCTCATTCTTTTCACATAACCTGCGATTCTTCTCCTCCCTTCTGCCCTCTTCGAAAAAACCCTCAAAAACATTCAATCTTCCTCAATTTTGCATCAAAAATCAAGCTCCAAGGTATGAAATTCTTCTCTTTTCTTCATCTTCTTTGTCTTGCATCTCAATTTCACCCCTTTTAAGGCCGATTTTGGGGGTTTTGAGCAAACCTTAGAATTTTTGGGTATTCAAATCTCGACCTAATGCTTGAAATTTCTTGTAGGATAAGCTTAGGGAAAGCTTGGGGAAGCATTGGACATCACCCTACCACCATTTTCAAGCACAAATTGGTATAATTGTTCCAAACTCTTAACTTGTGCATATAATTATATTTTGGGGTGATTTTGGGTGATTTTGGTGATATTGCTAGTTTTTGTGCATACTCTTGAGTTTAAATTGTCCTACATTGTGTGCAAAACTTTGTTGAATTCAATTGGACAATGGCTTCCCGTGGAAAAAGGGTTAGAATTGGGACCTCACAAACGGGTGGTCAAGAGACCAATGATGAACAAGACCAACAATTCATGGAAAACCCCTATGAATTTGGTCTTATTTTTGAGTCCAATCAATAAGAGATGTTGTATGAAACCCTTATTCAAAGGGTAAAAGGGGAACAAAAATTTGTGGACATCCAAGCCCTCAAGGACCTACATATCTATAAAGGTGTCCACAAGCTCTTTAAGAACATTGGTTGGGAAGGGTTATTGAATCTCCATGATGTAAGCTATCAAACCCCTATGTTGGAATTCTTGTCATCCATCACTTTCGATTACCAAACACACATCCAAACCTTCTGTTTGCTCAATCAATCACATAAAATTCATGCTGATACTCTCTGTGATATTATTGGTGCCCCAAAAGCGAAAAGAGATGTATATACAACAAAGGGAAGAAAAAATGTTGTATTTGAGTGAGACTGTGGAAGGTTTTGGAGAACTATCTCTTGTGAAGATGAGTTTCAGTCAGGCACAGCAAAAGCTTCTAGCATTATTCTTCCGGTTCTGAAGGTCACCAACCGGATTATTGCTTCTCTCTTATTTCCTCAAGAAGAGATTAGCAAAGCGAACAAAAAAGAATTAGAAGTTTTGTGGTGCATGATTAACAAGCCCGAGGAAGTCCCTCATTTTGGGTGTTGGGTAGTTCAGAAAATGTTCAGAAATGCCATGAGCAATGGTGGCCAGCTACATTGTGGAGGCATGGTATCTATTATAGCTGAGCATCTTGGCCTCCATCTACCCAACAATCCAACCAATATAATTTCGGGTCGTACTCGTTTATCACTTGAGGTTTTGGAAATCATGCATCTCTTTCACCGCCATCCCAATGGGGATGTTCATTGGACCGTCGATGGTAAAGAATATTTACGCATCGATAGCCGAAATAAGAAGATATTAGTCTTGGCCAATGACATCCTGATATTTGCATATTTAGCTATATTTTTATGTTGGATTTTTATCATTTATTGGCTAATTAATTGCATATTATGGACAAAAGATACTTAATATTGTTCAAATTATGTTTTCGGTCCAAAAAAGGAAGCTAGGAAGCAAAAGAAAGCAGGAGATATGAACGGAAGCTCGGGAGCGAAAGAAAGAAGAAAAAGGCTTAATTCTGAAGCTACTCGGCGAGTAGGATCGTCTACTCGACGAGTCGACACGAAGATTCGCGAAGCAAAACGTGGAGTCCTTGCCGTATACAGATTCCTCAAGGGGGACTCGACGAGTCAGTTGGCTACTCGACGAGTAGCCCCTGTTTTGAGAAAACTATAAATAAACTTCATAAACCCGAATTGAGGACTCTCTCTGTATTTTTGGTGGAACACTTGGCGATCAAGGAAACATTGGAGCTCTGGAAAACGATTGAAGAACCCTAATCCTTCATTCTTAAGAGATTAAGACACTTTAGGTTTAATTTTCCACTTTTCTTTTGAATTGAATTATGTTAGGATTAATTGAATTTGTTTTTAAGCTTTCACACACTGAATTCATGAACTAATTTCGTTAGTTTCTGTTTGGGGAAATAAGTTTGCTCCTATGGTTTAATTTACTCTTTTGATTAATTGTTAGTTGGTGATATTGTTAAATTAAGCTTGTTAAAGACCCTTATGCATTAACCATAACCGTTTTCTGTTAATTGCTAAGTGATTAAGCTGCATGAACATCTCTTAATTGCTTATCTCATATAATTTATGTGAACACAATACTATATGCCTAGGAATAATGAACATGAAACTAGGATTAATTAGAGAATAGGTAAATTAATGTGTGAGCTTGTGTGATACACCATCAACAAGAGGTTAATTGAATCACCAAATTTAATTAGCTAGCTACAAGTCTTATTTAACCCGAATAATTAACCTAGGAAATCTATTAGTTTAATCAACTGGCCATTGCTTGAATTGGTATGTTTTCTAAGGATTAGTAATAGTGACTGCGAATCTAATCACCAGAGTCGGTAACCAATAACAGTTAATCTATCATATTAATATAAAAATTAACCATAGGAGTAAATGAGTTGAACCTAAACAGAAACCCTTTTTGATCATTGAATTTAGTTTGTTTTTACGTGTTTTCAGCTTTTAGTTGAGTAGTTAAGTTTTAGTTAAGTTTCTAGTCTTGCAAAACTAGAGAAACCCCTATTTTCTATTACTTGTTTTTAGTTAATTCTAGTTTTTAGTTTTAATTTCCAGTTCCCTGAGTTCGATACCCTACTTATTTAGCTTTACCACAATTGATAGGTCCACTGCCTTTGTGTGTCAATTTTATAATTAAAAGTAGGATTAAAACTAGTTGAGTAAACACACATCACAACCCTTCTACCAATTGGCACCTCCAATCCAAGTTGGGTGTTACTGCTGCCCGTAGACCTTCAACCACCACTTCTACTCCTCCTGTTCAAACTGCAACTGCAGGTGCTTCCAGCTCGTCTCGCCCCATTCCTTTTCCCGAACACAACCTTTACATGGGCGAGTTTGCAAGCTTAGATCATCATTACACGAGCCTCCAGCAGGAAGTAGGAGAGACTTATACGGGAGTTGCTGAAATCACTTCTGAATTTCATGACTACCGAAACATTCAAGAAGAGCGTTGGGCCCAGCAAGAGCTGCGATGGGCCGAGCAGGATCAACGATGGGTGGCTCAAGAGCAGCATAACCGCAATGTTCATCATTTGCTGAGCGATATCCATCGAGTACTTGTGCTTCCCACCCAGCAACAGCAACCTCCATCATCATCCCAACCCCAGTGGCCTCCATTTTATCCTTCTGATTATCCTTCACAGTTCCCACCATATCCTCCACCGCCCGGTCCTCAATAGGTCGGCTATGCCTCTCTCCAAGCATCGAGGACGATGCTTATTTTAAGCTTGGGGAGGGGCATCTATCCATGTATAAATCCCGTTGCATGTAGGTTGCATGTAATTTTGTACATATTGCATTAATTTCCATTTTCTTTTTCATTTTTCTGCATGGAAATTTTTTCAAAAGCCAAAAAGATTTTCTTTCGATTCTAATTTTTATTATTTTCTTTGCATCTAAATTTTTGTATTGCATTCATTTTATAAAAAAAAAATTGTTCCAATCCCAAGCAACCGAATCTTTTCAAAACAGTTGAGCTGGTAAGTGAGTCATGTGCCTTGAGATTAGCTTGCTCTTTTTATTGAAAAATCTTAAAGCAAGTTAATCACACACGAACACACCTCCCGAAGCTACTTGTGCAAAACAGAAAGTGAGAAGATTATCAACATTGGAGCGTAATAGCAGGTATGAGTCACTTCTTTAGGACATATGATTGGTCTTATGAGTAGTAAATGTTCAATCGAACTTAAAATGCCAAATTCAAAAATTCATAAAAAGAATACAAAATTTCAATGTCCCGAGCCTTCCAGCACTCTAAAAAGTCCTTTCTACTCATTCCCTTTTATATACCTTGCTTGGGGACACAGTTTCCGATTATACTTACGGGTCTTTGCATGTTAATTTTAGTCCCCCGAAAAATGTCTAGAAGCCCCTCACGGTAATAGACCATGAGATGTCCCACCATAGAAAAAGTCAAGGATGAAAATATAAAGAAATAGGCCAAATAAATAAATTAACTAGAATGTTTTATGTTATCTTAATTAGTGAAGTCAAATAGAAAAAAAATTAAAAAAAAATTAAAAAAAAATAAAAAATAAAACAAAAAATAAAATAAAATAAAATAAAAATAAAAATGTTGTTATTAAGTTAATCTGTGACCTTTGGAACTTGAATAAGTAAACTCCGAGGGGTGTTCTACACCTAATCGCCTAAAGCAAAATTGTTTGGGACTGATTGAGTTGAAAGTTCGCTATACGGGTTTCATAGAAAGTCATGAACTTAATAACCAAATAAAGCTAATCTGTGGCCTTTGAGGTTCGGGCAAGTAAACCCGAGGGATCCTTTTAAATCTAGCACACTAATGTCATTTGATCTGGATGTGTTGGTTGGACGCCCGTTACACGGATTTCAAAGAAAGTCATGAGCTTTATTTGTAGGCAATTGTATTTAGGAAGTTTGTATATATTTGTGTTTATATCTTTATTGAATAATATATCTAGGAAAAATATTTGGCTGCCAAAAGATTCCCTTGGACTTGAATTTGAACTTATGACATTGGGATTGAATGTTAATTACTTTGACTGGAGTAAGTGGTTTGAAATTTATAACCAATCTGGGTAAATATTAGAGAATTTTTAGAAAATATTTTTCAGAAAAAGATTGTTGTTCACCAACAAACAGCTGGAATCGGGCATTGATATATTTTGTGAAACAAAGACGATTGAGCATGTTTTGTCACATACAATTTCACGAGAGTAAGACCATAGTTTGTTCCATGAATTGGCTTGATGATATTGAGTGGGAACAAATGTTGTGATCTTTGATTCTGTTAAGTTGCATTAGGGAGTGGCCAAAGTCTTATTTCTATTGATATATAATTTGAGACTAAAGCCAAGTTGACTCAAGGCACGACAGGTACATTCTCAACTATGGTAGAAAAACAGGGTTAATTGGGTTGGATTCTTTTTCATGTTTGTTTGATTTCTTGCATTAAGTTTCAAAAAGTTTTGACTTTGATTTTCTTTTCCTCTCCTTTATTCTATTTTCTCTAGTTTAAATTTTTCTTGTTCTTTCTTGAGGACAAGAAAGGTTCAAGCTTGGGGAGATTTGTTAGATGCATTTCATGCATTCATTTTGTAGTTTTAATCCATAAAAGTACATTGCATTTAGGTTTAAACTCATGCATTTTGCATATTTTTCGGGATTTTTCATGATGCAATTCCATTCACACACTTTTGTAATATTTCAGGGACTTTTGGAGGTTGGATATTGCTTTAGGAGGTTAAAAGAGTTAAGGGCAAAAATTTCGGGACTTGCGGATCATTGAGGAGAGAGATAAGAGGAAAATGAAGATTTTAGCTTTTCAAACATTTACACGGCCGTGTAAATGAAAGCCTTGAGTTTACACGGGCCGTGTAAATGCATATTCAACAGCAATATACTTCGAAGGCCCGGCAGTTTTGAGCATTTTAGTTTTAGAGTTTACACGGCCATGAAAATGGACAGTGTTATTTTACACGGGCCGTGTAAACGTGTTATCAGTTTTAAAACAGTTTCATCCTTTGTAAAAGAAGGACAGCCAGTTCTTGGGGAAGTTAAGTCGTATTTTGAGAGAGGAGAAGGCGATTTTGGGAGATTTTGGAAGTGGATTAACACTTGGAAACACTTTAATTTGCATTTCGTAAGTCAATTTGAAGATTAAACTTGTTAAATTTGTAGTTTAACTTAAACATGTGTGGCTGATTTCTTTATCATTTCTGATTCTGGATTCCTAAGTATTTGTTGTTAGGTTGTAATTTGCACTTGACTTATGTTTAATATCTAGTAATCTTTGATTTGATCTTAATAATGTGTTTGATTGGTTCTCTTTTTCACTTGATCAATGAATTAGGGTTCTTATCAATCTAGTTAATCAAATTATGAAATTCGTATATGTTTTATGATTTGATGTTAGTAACACACACTTATTTGGTTGTAATTAGATCAAAATTAGTGCAATCAAAGATTAAATGTTTATATTCCCAAGCTTAAGAGGAATGTTAAACATTGTTGGTAATTAGTGCAAGAACTTAATGTCATTTAATGATTCGATGCAAGAACTTATTTGAATTGAATCAATTAAATGAAGTTTTATTTGAAGAACTTGTTTTGAATAAAATACTTTTGTCAAGTTGGATATTAGAGCTTATTAATATCTAAATTACCAACCTAGATTGAACATGAGTTATAATCATATTACTTCTTTCAACATAATACATGTATAGGAATCAGAATCGGAAGTGTACTTCTTTTACTGCGTTTTGTTATCAATCTTGCTTATTTATGAAGTTTAATTCGAGTTCAAACACAATCCCCCATTTTAATTTTTGTTTGTATGATGTGTGAGAATATGGCTAAATAAGAAGTCTCGTATTCATGTGGACCGACCCTGCTTACTCTATACTATCTCTAGTGTATGAAGTAACAGTGACTTGAATTTTATTGTTATTATTTTATCCCATTATTTGTTGGTTTGACAACCAAACAATACCAGTCAGGCAAAGGCCCGGAGAACGGTCCAGATAGGCTGAAGGCCCAGTGTGGCATACCAGTCATGCTGAAGGTTCTGTGAGCGTACCAGATAGACTGCAGGCCAGTGGGGCGTTCCAGTCAGACTGAAGGCTCTGTATGCATGTTGTTTGTAATATTATTTTGGTTTTGTATTGTGATTGGTATTTTGGGGGAAACTCACTAAGCTTCGGGCTTACAGTTTTGGATTATGTTTCAGGTACCTCAGAGGATTGCGGGAAGGCGAATGCGTGATCGTGCACTTCATTATATTTTGTTTCATGATTTGTGGGATTTCTCTTATGTCGAACTTATGTTGAAAACTATATGTACACAATGATGGTTTTTGGATTTACGTAGAAGTTTTAAAATTTTCAAAATTTTATGGATGTTATAGAAAACAACTATACCACCCAGCCAGTAGCCAAAAACAAGCTTCGAAACGATCCATCAAATCAGTTTTGATGTGAGTGTAAGTATCCGGGTTGGTTCGCCTAAGGTTGTGAAGGTAAACAGGCATATCGTTTAAACTTTCTTCGTGCTCACTTTCTAAGAAACTCATTTTGAAGAAATTGTAAGAGATAATTATGAATTACTTGGTTCGCCTAAGGCTGTGAAGGTAATGTTCTAAGCACATGCAGACACATATATACGTAGGAGATGAAAATTGAGGTTTTAATCAGAAATGCAAGGTCCAGAATGTGTCTCCAGAATAAGATCTCCAGAACGGATACTGCCACTGTAGAATGCTATGTTCCGGAGCATGTGGTCATTTTACCAAAAAAAAAAAAAAACTTGTTGGTTATTTTTATTAAAATGGTTGTTTATAAGGGTTAGATTACTCAATTTCCCTTTTTTTAGTAAATTTCATTTTTAGTCCCTAAGCTATAGAGAGTACTTTGAATTTGATAAAAAAAAATGATTTTTTTTTTGTTTTTTTGAATTTTTAGTACTTTGAATTTGATAAAAAAAATGACGTTTTAAAGCATTTTTGCCCCTCCGTTATAAAATGTACAAGGCTAGCCTTTAAATTTGTGAAAAGAATAGTATATTGTCTTTTTTGACCCAAAAATATTTCTTTTAGATTTGGTATAAAAAAGAAATTATTTGAATTTTTGGTCCTTGTGGTACTACTTTCTAACGCACTACTAGAAAACTAGTGCAATAGCTACGACACAATCCGTAGGTATTCCGTAGGTATAAGGCAATACCTACGGATTTGCTACGGAAAAAGGCCTGTAGCATAAATGCCCGTGGGAAATTTATACCTACGGATTTGCTACGGAATAGCTACGACCTATTCCGTAGGTATAATACCTACAGATTAGCTACGGAAACGAATTGCTACGGAATGCCTACGGATTACCGACGGGTGTGAAGTTTGACTGAAATTGACTACTTTCCTACGGAATAGCTACGGAACAGTTTAACTACAGATTTCCTACGAATTAACGACGAATTTCAAGTTTGACAAAAATTGACTTTTTTCCTACGGAATACCTACGGACCTATTTAGCGACGAATATTCCGTTAGAAATCCGTCACTAAATTAGTAAAAAAAACTAAAAAAAATCAGTTTTTTCTGCTTAAAATGCACAAAAAAAACACAATACATTAAATTTATAAAAAATTATTACTCAGCCACAAAACTAGTAAACATTACAATATATGTTTTAGGTTATAGCATTGTACTTTGCATTTACTCAATTTATTTTATAAAAATAACTTAAATACAAACCAATACAATTCATACAAATACAATACATTTGAATGTATTATCCTACTTTGTACAAGATATAGCTCTTAAACCCTTGGTTGAAAGACCTGTAATAAAATCAAAATCCCAGATTCAATACAAGAGTTAATTACAAAATAAAGGAAATGTAAAAAACAAAAAACTGTAGAGAATAGCAACGTGCTTTACTCCCGCTGCCAATTTGGGTAATGCGCTTTAATTTTTTTCCCATTAGAGCTACATACTTATGTATTTGACCAACAATTGCATTGTTTTCAATAATTTATTTATAGAATCCTAACTATATTTCTTTTATGGATAGAAGTTACTAGTCAAGTTGTTTTCAACCCTTTATAGCATCATACTTTAATTTCTTCATATTGCATTACAATAGATTTGGCATGCATTGGATTATTAAGACATTAAGATAACATGTTCACAATTTGAAAACAAATTGGTTTAAAAACTAAAATCTTAAAAAGAGTACTTGAACGAAAACCAAAAGTAGGATGTTATACAAAAAAAATCCATAAAAACTACAATGTTAATTCATGCATTTAACCCTAAAAACAACTTTCCAAGTTTCAAGAAAACTATGTTGCTATATGTAGAATTTCTTACCCAAGAAATGCACCCAAGTTGTTGAACTTATGGTTTTCTGCTTTGTGGTGTATACATAAGCCTGAAACACAACAAAATGGAATTAAAAATGAAATAAAAAGACATTTGCATCGAACCTTCAATATTGACCATCACATTTTTAGCAATGTACATTCTCTTTATCAAGACACTTTAATTAAGTATATTACTCCAATTCTCATATAACGAAATGACTATGCTCATCTAGTCATTCTAACAATCTTTCAACTCTATTCCAATAGTTATTTATGCTCCATGAAGCTTAATAACCAATTTTGCCAATTATACCCTTTTTGTCCAATTTTAACAGCTTACTCCAATTTTACCCTTTGAAATTAGTCATCTTATACCCATTTTGACAATCTGCTTTCAACAAAGTTTCCAAAAATAACAAGTTATCAAGCTCATGAATACACATTTCAAGTTACAAAAATCCATAAAAAAAATTCATACATAAACATTTATCTAACATTTTTAGCAAATTAACCTAACATTTCAACAAAATTAACATTTTTAACAAATTGAAGTTCTCAATATTTTTTATATAACATTTATATCACTTTTAACAAATCTAACAAACTAACCTAACATTTATCTAATATTTTCAACAAATCTGACAAATTAACATAACATTTTAACAAATTCAACCACAATTTAACCTAACATTTAACCTAAAACCTCATATTCAACAAAACAAATCAACATTATCAATGAAGTAACCATATAAAGTGGTAGACATGAAGTAATATAAAAAAAACTAGGGTTTTACCTCTCTTGGAGAAGAAATCAAGCAGGGAGGAGACGAGATGCAAAGGGCCGGCGACGGCGAGAAATCGAGCAGCAGCAGCGATACGACCGGGAAGGGGAGGAGTTCGTTGCAAAAAAATGGAGAAGGGAGGAGCGATTCGCAGCAGAAAAATGGAGAAGGCTGAACAAATCAACATTAAAATATCAAAAAAAAAACTAGGGTTTTACCTCTCTTAGAGAAGAAATCGAGCAGGGAGGAGACGGGATGTGAAGGGTCGGCGATGGCGAGATGCAACGGCGAGAAATCGAGCAGCTTCAGGGGCGGAGACGGCGAGATGCGGCCGGGAAAGGGAGGAGTACGCCGCAAAAAAATCGGAGAAGGAGGAGCGATTGGCAGCAGAAAAACGAGGAAGGAGGAGGCATTCCCGTATACGATTAATAGGGACGACTTCCCTACGGTATAAAAATGGTAAGTTTGTTGTTGTTGTTGTTGTTGTTGCTGCTGCTGCTGATGCTGCTGCTGCTGCTGCTGTTGTTGTTGTTGTTGTTGTTAGCTACGTATTAGCTATGGAATATGCTTTCTGTTAGAATTCCGTAGCTAATTAGCTACAGATTTTTCTTATTTTCGATTTTTTGGGCACCAAACGTCGTTTTTTTCACTCCGTTTTTTCCACACCTCTGTTATACATGATTATCTATATTTTCACCAATTTATAGCTATTAATATCATTTATAAAGTCGTGTGCACATACGGGATCCATTGCTCGTTTAATGGTTTAACACTATAATGCTTATGAATACGTACACATACATCTCACAAACATGTATACATACACATACACACGTACACATATACCACAACTCATTCATGTATATAAATATACATATACAAACATAATCCATCACAAGTTGGTGAAAAGTATAGACATTACAATGTTAAACTGTGAAACGAATACTTGATCCCGAAGGGGAACACGACTTTATGAACGATATTAATAGCTACAACTTGGTGAAAATATAGATAATCATGTATAGTAGAAGTGTGAAAAAAATGAAGCGAAAAAAACGACGTTTGGTGCCAAAAAATCGAAAATAAGAAAATCCGTAGCTAGTTTTTTCTTATTTTTTATTTTTCGGGCACCAAACTTCGTTTTTTTGGCTCCGTTTTTTTCACACCTCTATTATACATGATTATCTATATTTTCACCAATTTATAGCTATTAATATTGTTTATAAAGTCGTGTGCACATACGGGATCCATTGCTCGTTTAATGGTTTACACTATAATGCTTATGAATACGTACACATACATCTCACAAACACGTATACATACACATATACACGTACATATATACCACAACTCATTCATGTATATAAATATACATATACAAACATAATCCATCACAATTTGGAGAAAAATATATGCATTACAATGTTAAACTGTGAAACGAGTACTTGATCCCGAAGGGGCACACGACTTTATGAACGATATTAATAGCTACAAGTTGGTGAAAATAAAGATAATCAAGTATAGTAGAGGTGTGAAAAAAATGAAGCGAAAAAAACGACGTTTGGTGCCCGAAAAACTGAAAATAAGAAAAATCTGCTACGGAATTCAAACAGAAAGCATAGTCCGTAGCTAATCCGTAGGTATTCCGTAGCCATTCCGTAGCTAATTAGCTATGGAATAGCTACGGATTTGCATTTGTAGCTATTCCGTAGCTAATTAGCTACGGAATAGCTACGGACCCGCATCCGTAGCTATTCTGTAGCTATTCCGTAGCTATTCCGTTACTAAACTAGGGCATCCCATTCTGTAGCTGATCCGTAGCGATTCCGTAGCTAATTAGCTACGGAAATTTTCCGTAGGAAAACGCCATGTTTTCTAGTAGTGACGCCCTGACCATGTTTTATCAAATTTAGAAAATTTAACAACTCATTAATATTTGAAAATAATCATTGTTAAAAAATATAAATGGAACATGATGTCTTGATTTAGTATTCCCGGTCAATTATTAGGTATAAGTCTAATTAATGGCTACTATTTTTAATTGAGTCTATATTGCTCGTTTTCCTGCTGTAATCACCTGAATATTATTAAAGCTTTCCTGGGATCATATTGTCTTGTATTCATCATTTTGTAGAGGGGCAAAACATATTGTTGATCATCACGATTATGAGTTAGAAAGATGCCTAATTTCTATTATCTAGATTGTTTTTTGTTAAAAGGTTAATAATTTTGTTATATGTCAGAAAACATCTGTGAGTGAGAGGGATGTTCATTTATGTGCTGAAGTTACCATAATCAGGTTTGCTTATTTTTTATATTTCTTTACTTAAACAGATTTCTTACTCTTTATCTCTATAATTGCCAAACCATAGTTAATCTGGCACCTAAAACTAAATGACAAGTAATAGTTCTTTGTCTCTCCTCCCTATCTTTCCTCTAACTTCCAAATTCTACAGACATGTAAACTGAATGTATTTACGATGAGTGGTTTGAAAAGATTCAGTCAAGATTCAAAACTAGATGAAATTCTCAGGAAACACTTGATCCTGTGGTAAATTTGCACGTAAGAGTCAACATTTATAACCAAAGTTTAAAATGTTTTCACACGAACAATATGACCAATTTTTTATCCGACAAGACTTTTAAATAACTAAATTGGCCTTCTTTCTGTTCTTTCGTAATATTAATTTAGTTTCTTTGTGGCGTACTGCAGTTGAAGATGTATCAAGAGCCGTGGTTCAACTAAAAGGATGTTTTGAAGTGACTGAAGCAAGCTTATTGTTGTAGTTTTTTTAATGTAGTTCTTAATGGTTATTGTTGTAGTTCTTAATTTATGTATGTTAACAGGTACTTTATTATTAAAAAAGGCAGTTGGCTGTTAACGATTCCCTAAGATCACATATTTGGAGATTACATTAAACAAAAACATACATTCGTAAAATTACCAATTTTGCTTTTGAAAGAACATGTATATGTTGCTATATCAGACCACCACATGTTAATTTTTGATTGGTGATTTGTAAATAAGTATTGATAGAAAGTTGAAAAAAGTTATATATGTGGTTGGCAAGATAACCTACAATTTCCATGTAATTTCCTAATTACCATTTACAATTCTTTTAATTTTTCACATCATATATATTTGTGTTTGTTACACAAGATGTGTATAATGCTATAATAGAAACAAATGAAAGTAGGATGCTCTAAAAAACAAAGTAAAATCGATCCATTGTCTTTACATTGATAATAAACTATATACTATAATCCAAAAGAAACTTTGTGTTATAAAATTGATAAATTCAATGACACCTAAAGATGTTTGCAGCTTTATTGTAACAAAACATTTCTTTGATTATAATAGCGGCAAACTTTTCGTGGTTATAATAAAACTCTACTTTCTGTTGACACTTTATAAAAACCGGACATAAAGGTAAGAAATTAAAATATGATGTTATAATTTACAAATATTTGAAAGTCCGTTGTTATTTATATAGTTTACCCTAAATATAAACAACTTTATATTAATGATATAACAGTTATTGGAACAAATGAACGATATAACTACAAAAAATAAAAATAAAAGTAAACAACCTCATAGTTAATGGAACCAAATGAAAGTTGGATGTTATAAAAAGAAGTATAATTGGTCTATTGTTTTTATATCGGTCAACCCTGCCATCGGAAGGGTATAACATTAGTTAATACCGATAAGAGCATTATGAGTAAATTACAAGAATAGTCTTTGTCGTTATATGAAAAAAGACTTAAATATGTGTAAATTTACCATTTTAACTTATGTTTAATAATCTTTAGGTTTTCTCTAAGATTTATTCCATAATCTAGGCCACTGGCACATGTAGACACCACGATTACCCATCTTCCCCATCCCAATTATCTCACTGATGATACGATGGATCTGACCCATTCCTCTCATCGTATCTGTTCATTCCTCACTTTATTTGTGTGTGTGTGTGTGTGTAAAACATCAAAATTACCACCACATCTAACCACCAAACACCATACTACAACCTCCATCCCTAATGCAACGCCCTTTCCTCCTTTATGGCCAAACCTGCAACCCCTTACCCTATCGGTTTTGTTGTTATCTCTTCCGTCCCTCCTCAAAATTGTTAAAATAATAAGTCAAAATAGTGAAGTTCAAGTTTTGGAACATGCCTATTTCTTAGGGCCACTTTATCATTGAATAAGACATCAAAAATCTTGGTTTGCTTTAAGAGAATCAATATCATCTTCCATTGCTTTCCACCATGTTGGCCATTTCCGAGCTTATGGAATGTGGTAGGCTCAATATTAGGACAAAGTTGAGTTTGATAAAAAAAAATAATAATAAATAACTCATCATATCATTATTTGGTCGTCGAGTATTATCACGAGTTCGAATTGTCATCGGATGTGACCAGCACAAATTTTCCTGAGTTGAGCTAACAATTGGAACTTGAATTGGTGAGGTAACCAAACAAACTTGTGGTAAAGAGATATAACTTCTTGTTTTTGATGATGCTAACGTGTTTTCACAAAAAGTGACACGTTGAGGAGTGTATGTTTTATGGGTATAGGATCATAAAAAACATACCCGTTGCAATTGGGACCATACCCAATAAAAAACTACACGAGGTTGATTTTGGGGAAAGTTTATAAAACGATTATCTCCAAGAAATTGATAGCACATTGACAATTATCTAAAAGTACGAAGAAAAATATAATTTGGTTGAGTATGAAATAAAAGTCCACACTGCGAAGAATGACTAGGATTTTGAGGAAGAATTATATTTATAAGAAAAGTCGTTGTAGCATAAACATCAAACTAAAATGCTTTTGATAAATTGGCTTGAAAAAAGAGTTATAGCATCTTCTCATTCAAATGTACATATTTACGTTCAACAATTTCGTTTTGTTGTGGAGTATGAGGACACGCGACCTTGTATATGATATGATATTGGGACATAAATTGAGCCATTTGACATTTTTTAAGTTTGGGTGCTATATCAGAGTGAAAGAATTTCATTTTTGAAGAAACCCGGTTTTCAATAAGAGTTTCAAAATGTTGAAACAAAGCTAGAGCGTTTGATCGATGAATTAACAGATAAAGCCAAGTAAATTGACTATATTCATCTATAAAATAAATGATGTAACGAAATAAGGAATTAGAAACAGCCGATAACGGTCCCCAAAAATCCAAATAAATTATCTCCAAAGGTGTTTTACTATACTCATAATTTGGCATGAAAGGTAAATTACAACTTTCATGATTCCTTTTTATGTTCTTTAGTATAAAAGTTGTTATGCTAGTAATGCAACAACCCCAAGGTGAACCTAAATTAGGCGACAATGATCTACATCAAGCTCTTACGGACATTGGTTCTAACCCAAACAGTAAAAGCATTGAAATCTTGTGTCACTTTTGAAATTATGCAAACTTGAGAAACTAGAAAATGGTTAAAGTGTCATGGTAGCATTGTATGGTGATTTCATGGATCATGAAATGCCATAGTAAGAGACATCCATGATTTAACATTTAAAATGTTTTTTTTAACAAATTGAATATAGAAATCTATGTGCTAAATTTGATCAGAACCCTAATTTTGATGAAGCGTTGAAGGTGTTTGTTAAAGTGCCTTTGAGAAGTTAGATGCCCATATATTTTAAAATTTGGTTGTTCTTTGTGCATACATAATGTTTGTATTTACATGTGTGTGTGTGATGTAAGTGAGTGATTTCATCCTCCTCATTTACACTACGTTTTGGTCTTCATGCAAAGTTGTTCAATCTAAAAGACAGGTGTGAGAAAATTATGGATTATATAGAAGAAAGATGATCATAAAAAAAAGTAAAACAGATTGGTAAAAAAAAAAAAAAAAAAAAGATGTCTAGATTGATGAAGAGCAAACTCTTATTAAAGAAACAATTGTGCATATCTACTAGGTAAAAGAGAAAAAGTATGACTATATAAGATTTAGTAGTCAATCGTACCAACACTCCAGAAACATGTTTTTTTGGATCATAAAATGTTTGCATCAACAAAACTGTGGAAATTATGTCATATTATTGATTTGTTATGTTTTTTTTTGGGATTAGACCAAATGATCATTGATTTGTTTTTATCACTTTGTTTGCAGCATTTAATAGCAATATGCTTGGATCATAAACAGATTGAAAGACAATTGGAGCATGACATTATCATTTTTAAATCATATATATTTGAAATTTTATGATCCTTAATCTATCTAGATCATGAGAGCAATTTCTGGTAGTCTTTTCAAATTTCACAAACAAAAAAAAAAAAAAAACTGGAATTTTTGTGCAATACATGATGGTAGAGAAACCTAACATGACCTGTGTAGCATATCAATGTCAATGACATTTAATATCATAAAATTGAAGATAAGAGGTTGGTTCAAACAAGACATTTGATACCTACAATCAAAATGTATGTATAGTATATGAATGGGTTGCTTGTCAAAGTAAATGCCTATTGTGAATCATATAAACAACCAGTTTGTAAAGTAAGCAAAAGACATTGTGACTATGCAAAGAAGAAAATGATGACTATATACTGCTGCTTGAACCTTTGGAGTGTTAGTTTTTCTAGGGTGCCACTGCCTGATAAAAAGAGATTAAAAAAAAATTTAGCAAAATAAGTAAACTTCTCACAAGGCAGGGCAAGATAGATGGTCACCTGAACTTTCACTTTCACTTTCACCTCATTTTCACCGGTCTGACAGTTACACCAGATATGCTGCATCACAAATGAATTAAAAAAAACAAATAAATGTTGTGAAGTTATAATCTGTATGGATATATGATGTGAAACTAAAAAAAAAAAAAACTCGCCTGAGAAAATCAGCAAGGAGTTGACATTTCTGTTTGTCAATTACACTGAAGTGATGTTTTTCTTCTTTTTTCTTTAATTCGACGATCAGACCCACACAATGTGTGCTAGACCCACAAGAGTTACGCTCCACCTGTACATTTCCAATCTACAAAGAGAGAACAAAATCAATTTCCAAAAGTTTAGCAAACGGCACCCACCCCTTGAACCTAATTTTGAAAAAATCCTACCTCCTTATAACGGATGAATTTTACTTGTGAGGTTGGTGGCGATGGAAGGAAAAAAACGGAATCATCGAATACATACAGAAGTCCATCGGTAGCCTTGACAGAGGCTTCCCTAGCACGATCCTTCTTACGTGAGGAAGCCTTCCTCTCGGAAGGCATGAGACAGGCTTCCACAACATGAGAATTCTTAAACAAAAGAACCTCCGGATGCCTACTCACTATCACTTTTTTGTCACACATCCTTTGAAGCATTTCCCCAAACACCTTACTTATAGGGCCTGTATACACAGCCTTCTCAAGAATATGTTGCTGTAAAAAAACAAAAAAAGAAGAATCAGTTTATTTGGATCATGGCAATCAACTTTCACTTTCATTGTAAGGTAAATATTTTTACCTTCTCATACTTGTCTAGCATTCTTCTGACTTGTTCAGAAATCATCATAGGTTTTTGGACTAGAAAACGAGAGTCAAACTGCATTCACAAAAACCAAAACAAATTGTGGTATTAGAAGGGTACCTAAATAGTAAGTAACCATTTATGATCTTACTAAGTAAAACTTAATAAGTGTACTATGTATCCAATGAAACCTGTATAATGATCTTCTCAGGCAAATCTTTCTTGTTTACACCGACCCACGGATCAATAATCAGCCCTATCGAAGTATCATGTGGCCTGGGATACTGCAAAAAGCAAGACATAATAGTGATTTTTTCAGGGGTGTTTGGGAGTGCCTTTTATTCTCAAAAGTGCCTTAGGGAAAAATCTTTATTGACTTGTAGCTTTTTGGAAAAGTAGTTTTTAAAAAGTGTTAGGATTAGCTTTTTGGTGGGAAAAACTACAAAGTCAATAAGTTGGTTTTAAAAAGTGTTTGACTTAGCTTTTTAGGGTAAAATGACCAAAAGCCACGATTGTGTGACTTTTTAAAAATCCTTTTTTTTCGTAGCCAAAAAGTCATTTGAAAAAGCTTTTTGAACAACCGAAACACATTTTTAGCTTATTGGCTTTTTCAAAAACCAATAAGCTAATAAGTCAATTTGATAAGCTGTACGACCATTTATTATGTAAGTAGTATGTTTGACTAGAAAATGACATGAACCTTTTCAAAAATGTAGATTCCACTGGTTGCTGTATGGTATCTTCATATCCATCCTCCTTCACTTCTTTCTTTTGCAACTTCACACAAGTTACATGGAGTCCAATTCCAACCGTGTGTCCGGAGCTTACACTGAAAAAGATTTTCCATGTAAAAAATTTTAAAAATAAATTACTAACAGCAACCCTAGAGTATGTGATTTGTCTACCGTGGATGGAGGATCTTCAGCTCTTCAAACACAGCAATCGCTTGCTCGCCCATAAATCCAGCTCCAGATTTAATCAACTTTTGAGTGAGTGCCTGATAAAGTCAAAAAAATTAATTAAGGAAATTAATGAATAAATCTTTAAAAAAAATCGAATTATATTTATACCTCTCCAGAACTAGAACTGGATGTTTGAAAAACCATCCCCACCAATGAATCCTTCTGGCAAACAAAAAAAGACTCTTTATGCATTAAAATGTAAATAAAATAAACAAAAAGCTAAAAAAGAAGATACCTCAGCTTCTCGAGGATTATCTGGGAATTTTAGTTCTACTTCTCGAGGATGCTTTGTTTGTTTTACATCGACCACATCATCAACACCAAAATCAAATGCAAGCTTTTCATCCACCTTAAACAAAACTCTTTTGTCTATACAAACATAACAAATATGAAATATATATATATATATATATATATATATATATATATATATATATATATATAAGTTTTCCAAATGAAATCAAAGTCTTCATATTAAATCTATGTAGCTAACCGTGGACTTCAAGCTGTCCCCTGGTCTTTCCACTCACTGCTATCTCTTCCTGTCGTGGTTCGATACCAGTCACATCTTGCAACAAACGACTCATACGAGCTGCAGCCTGTGATGGAAAGCTAGCAAATGAGAATGATGGGCAAATAAAGAAACTTAAAAGTTAAGAGAAACATCATACGTACACTGTTAGAAAAACCATATATCCTATGTTTTGAACCATCGTGCAACAACAACCCCAGCTGCTGCTTGCCGTCATTAACCATCCTCCATGTTATGTCTTTGATCTCAAGCATTCTGACTCGAAGATGAATTGCAGAATCTAAGTCCTCAAGCACCATAAGCCTACCATCGACCCTAAGGGTCCCCAGAGTCTGCATGAGAAAGAACCGATTTCAAACTGTAGGACTACGTCTTTACTAACTTCTATATAAACTATACCACAACATAATTATACAAGGAAATAGAGAATACATGATGGGCAATTCATAAAACAAATGAGAATGATGGGCAAGCTGGACGTTATGAAAAAAAAAAACAGCCCATACTAGCTGTTGCTGATGAAGTTGCTGCTGCTGATGAAAGGTTGTTATAAACTTTCAGCAGATGTTGATGAAGGTTGAAGAACAATCTTGAAGAAGAAGTGATGAAGGTTGAACTTCCAGAAGTAGATGATGATGAAAGTCAAACTTCCAGAAGCTCCAGAATGAAGAATCAATCAGAAAATGATTGATATTTAAAGGATCCAAATCTCTAAAAAATAGAGATGAATGATGAACCGGTGAAACCCAAGATTATAAGCTTGGAGGATAATGAACCGGTAAAACCCATCAGGTTGAATTGATTGACCAAAATTATCTGATAACAGAAAAAAGAGATCCACATCTCTTAATGATAGAGATGAATGACAAATCAATCAAGATTGATTAATAAATTGTTGTAATAAAAATTGAAAGATGAACAAAGGTATCCATCTGGAGATGAGTTGATCATTTGTAGGATCGAAGGATCAAGACTGGATATGCAGTCAAGAAAAAAAAAAAAAAAGTGAAGCTGATGACCATGGTTACTCTGAACTTGCTGATGAAGGTTGAACTCCAGTAAACACATTAATATTAGAGACAAGAGCATCAGAGGATCAAAGATAAACTACCACTGTTGTGATGGAGTAGAAGTTTGATATGATGCAGACATTTTGAGTGAAGATTGAGATGAAAATGGAGAAGAATTGATAGATTTTTGCGGAACAAAGGATCGAAAGAATGAGAGGAAGAATCGTTTTCAGACATAATCACGTACTGAAAAGTAAATATATAAACCCTAGATCGATCGATCGAGACTGTAAACGAACAACTTCAAACATAACCAGAAGATAATCATAATGCTACAGGAAGATAACAACTACTTAATGATAACTTACCTTGCCACAAGGATGTAACGTATATATGTTCTCGAACACCGTGTAAGTCGGATCAGCCATCTTCGAAATTCGAAATACAGAGGAGGAGACGATGATCAAAACCCTAGCTTCAAAATCGCAATGCGTTCCGTGAAATGAGGAGTTTTTTTTTTCAGAAATGGGGCTATTTCCTAAGAACTGGGTAAAATCCATTTCCTTTCATACGAAGTTACGTAAATGATCCATTTTGGAAAATTGTCTACTTCCTACCACATACGAATTTGGTAAGTTCTAAAACCAGTAATTGGCAATTTTAATTATGAAATTTTGAGTTAGCTTTATTTATTAGTTTTTGTTCTTAATTGCATTTGCTTAATCGTTTTAATTGTAGTGTCATGTATGACTGTATCATTGACAAAACAAATGATCTCCTCAATTTTGCTAAATTCAAAAAGGGTATAAGTTGAATAAAATTATTAGAAAGTTATATTGTAAAATTCTTTCTTCTTTCTGTTGCTATGCATGTTCAATTCATTTAAAGCTATAATGCGTAGTGTTTTTTCTTTTTTTGTTAGATTATGTTGAATTAACAAATTCATGTTCAAAAAGGCTTCAATTTTTATTTTATGTCATGTATGAATTATGATTGACGAAACATATAAATTTGGTTTTTTGAAATGGCCACAAATTGTTTGTTGAAATTCCTTTAACATTTTTTTGGGCATCCTTTAAGTTTGTCCATCATCCGACTACAATTTCCATAACTATTACTGAATGTTGCCACAAATCATTGTTTTAATTTTGTTTCTATTTTTTAGCGGTTGATTTAATTTTGTTATTTGACTATAATATATTTGGCTGATTTAATTTTGTTATGCAACAGACGGGTAAGATTTGCCCCTTTTATCTAGCATCCAATTCCTTTTGGGGTTACTTTTAATGTTTTTGTTCATATCTCTTGAAACCACCGAGTGTTCTTCATTTTTATGCTACCCTTTGTTCGGTTACCATGAGAACCTTCTGCACTCTCATGAACATTTAGAAAAGGTATGTTTAATTGCTTTTTTGTTTGCTTTAATGGTCATTGTTGTTTATAATTTGTAATTGTTGTGTTTCTCATCCAATTATTCTATGAATTTGAGATCCCAATATCCATTTCCAGATGGTCTAACACTTTGTGTGCATAGCATAGCAGGTTTGGATTGAACTTTTGTGTGAAATTTGTTTTAAGGTTTTGAATCTATGTTTTTTTGATATTTTTTACAGGAGAAAAATCAGATATTGGATCATTTTTTTGCCAGAAACACAAGATATAATTATGCCTATCTTCGATTTCAGATTTTTGTCAAGTGAGTGTCACGGGGTAATCGTTTATTAACATAGAAAATTTGTGTGATGGATTTCATTTTATAATCATATCATTTTGAAGTTATTAGTCATGGATTTGAACTTAGAAGTTAACCTAACCATTTTAATTGTGCTATTTGTAGGTTTGTAAGGATTATGTATGCCAAGTTTTTGCAGAAGATATATCTACAAATGTGGGGCAGTTGATGCCAAAGATGTTTGACCAGATGCTTCACTTGAGATATATGCCAATTTTTGAGATGTCTATGTTATACATGTTTGAACCATTTAAACCAAGAATCCCCAAACATGTGAAGCTGGTAATTGAATCTGGCTTGGTGCGTATTAGTCCCACACAAATTTGGTAGAATCCTAATAATATATATTTGAACCATTTAAACCATGAACGCCATTTGGACCCTTTTAAGTTTTCAACAAAGTATATCGTTAAGGATCTTAACCGTAGGCCTCGCCTATCTTTTTCTTTTTTTAACATAAATGATTAACTTTTTTTTTTGGAATCAACAAATATATTATAAATACATGACCACCTAGCAAGATACTAGATGGCCAAAAGAAAGGAAAAACAAGTGTTTATACAAGGATGAAAAAAGGTAGATCAAAACCAAAAACACACCGCAAGACAAATTACATTCACATGCATGACCCCTAATATATCACTTGACACAACTAAAAGGATTAATGTTCCAGTCTATCAAATTGACAGAATAGTTGGAGCACCTGTGTTTTATCCAAATGTACACCATAGTTTGTATGTTTTACACCACTTTCATAGGTGATGTCAGATCTTTTCAAACACCCGTTCATTCCTTGCTTTCTAGATCCATACCATACCAAATGCTTATCAGAACTCTTCGTTCGTTTCTCCGGACAATGATTAACTAATTATGATTTTAAATAGACAAGGGGCCCTAATCATACACACCACACTATAATATTATAGTCTTCAATCCTAGTCTAAAACAATCATTATTAATCATTTCCATTAAAGACCAAGCTAAAGTAAGTTTCATTAATTGCATTTTTTTCGTAATAAGTAAACCTATTTAATAACTCCAATCAATATATATTAATATTACATAAATATTATACTTTTGATTATAATATCCCTTTATTATAACTTGTTATTTATTTTATATTATTCGAATATAATATAAAATAAAAAATAAAATTGTAACTCTCTTTTGTATACTATATTTATTATTTAACTATCGTTAGATAACACAAAAAAATAATACGTAGCATATTTGATCGAAACTTAAATAAACATATAAATACTATCTTTTGCTATGGACTAATAAAGGAATAAATATTAATGTGAATTTAAATACATGCACACATTTATAAAAGACACTTTGTTATTTTGAAATTTAAAAGTAATATATTATAAAGTACATACGAACAAAATTCATATATAAAGTGTTTAAGTTTTCATGAATTATATTATCTAGTCTTCTTCTTTAAAATCAAAAGATTAGTATTATGATAATGTTATATAAACAAAATATTATCTTGAAAGTGTATAAATACAAGTGAGTAAAAAAAATAGAAGAAAAAAAAATAGTTGGAGAAAAATATTTTAAGAAAATGTTACAAGGGATGTTTGTGATAGAAAAGAAAATCATATTTGTTATTATTCATTTATAAAATATCATTTAAATAATAATTAATAGAAATTATCAATTGAAAGTGAGGGATCCGGGTTGGAGCTAACATGAACTTGGTTAAAAATTGGAAACCAATCATAGACTAGTTTCATTCGAAGCTCTCGTCATGGAAATAAAAAACATTGTCATTTGGAGGTAGATTGACGCTAATCAAGTCTGTCATGGGTAATCTTCCCACATACTACCTTTCGATATTCAAAGCACTAATGACTGTGATTGACACACTTGAAAAAATACGTCGGAAATTCCTTTGAGGAGGGGACGGAAGGAAAAGACAAGATTCACTAGGTATCGTGGGAAAAAGTAACGACATCAAAGGAAAGTGGTGGATTAGGTGTAAGTTCAATACATGCACTTAACGTGGGGCTTATCGTTAAATGGTGGTGGCGCTTGAAAAATGAACCAACATCACTTTGGAGTCAAGTTATAACAGGTATTCATTGTCTTTCCAATAAACCATATGATTATCTTTCAAAGAAAACTATTACTGATGTATGGAAAAATATTGTAGGGACTATGAAAGATTTTCATGGAGTTGGACTTACTCTCAAAGACATTTTCAGACAGGAGATGCGAAAAAACCATGTTCTTGTAGAACACTTGGGTGAATAACGAGAAACCAAAAATGAAATATCCTTCACTTTATGATTTAGAATTACGTAAATCATCCTCTGTTGCCTCTCGTATCTTGAATACTGGTAATTTCTAGGAATGGAAATCATGTCCATTAATTGCAAAATTATCCACAGAGTTAGACAGGTTAAAACAAGAGATTGTTTCATGTCAACTACAACCTGGTCACGATAATTGGACATGCTTGCTAACGCCTAATGGGAGAATATTCACGGTGGAAGCAATCAGAAGGAGGATGGACGTAACTGCACAACACTCTTCCAATCTTTAATTGATTAGTTGGTGCAAGATTATCCCAGTAAAGGTGTTATGCTTTGTCTGGAGGGTTGGACAAGGTCGCATTCCAGTTTCCTCGACCAAAGTGATAGTATTATCCGCCAAAACCATTGGGAGATCTTCATATTGTTGAAAATCTTATCATTCCAAGCCTTCCAGCCGCACCTAAGGAAACCGTATATGATAGCAAGGAGAATTTTACGTTTTTTAGGATACCGACCCCATTGGGTAGCAAAAGTCACCAACTCCGTGACCAAATTGAAATGAAGCGCGTGGATATTGCACCATCTAAAAATCCATTCCAAAGCGGGTTTCGAGGACGGACACTTCACTAGAACATGATCAGTATCATCATCACCATTGTTGTATAATTGACAAGATGTGCTTAGTGCTCGGCACATTAATCTTCTCTTAGCAAGAGCCACCAAAGATGGAATCATCACCATTGTTGCATAATTGACAAGACGTGCTCGGCACATTCAATCTTCTTTTAGCAAGAGCCACCAAAGTTGGAATGCGATCTAAACAAAATCGGCTACCTGAAAAGTATAATTATATAGATTGGTAAAAAAAATTATATTATATAAATTATAAAGAAGTTATATAAATTAGTAAAGAAGATAACATTATTACGAATATACGATTAATCCTTAAAGTTATTTTCCTATGATAAGGTAACTAAGTAATGAATTTATACTTGATAATCCATCTTTTCTTTTTTTTCTTTTTTTCTTTTTTTGTGAGGCAGACCGCCACGATTCAACATATGTGACTCCGTTTCAAACTGTTTGATTTTCAAAAATAACTTCGATTTTTTTTAGAAGAAAACAATGTTTAATACATATCGATGAAATCTTTGTTTTATCTTGATGGTGGTTTACATTTCTCTTTGCTTTGACAAATCTTTTTTTTTTTACAAGATACTAAATAATGACAGATTGACATCTAACAATACATCTACGAGTAACAATAGCATCTAACATTAAGGGCAATCCCAAGTCAAGGACTTAGGGCAACGTGTGTATGGACACCTTTGATTTTTGAAATTTTCCAATTAATTTTAGATGGACATATGTGGCAAGTTTTTAAAGACACGTATTATAACACACATAAAAATAAAAATAAATAAAATAAATAAATAGATAAAAATAGCAACATGTAGGTAACACAAAAAAGATCGACACATGTTATTTATTTTTCCTTAATTTGATATATTATTTTAGACGTCGACCCCGATATAAAAATATAATATAAACATTAAACATATCTAAATATTACATCTTAATTTTTGACGCCAAACAACAAATAATTTGATATTATTTTAATTTTTTGGTGCCTTCAATTTGTAAAATACAAGATAGAATATAATAAAAGAAGTGAAAACCGAAAAGGGCAACACCAGGCGACCACGTGACAACGTCAGAGGTTCTACCTTCTTAGACTCGATGTTAATATGCGGCAACTGTGACAATCGACCGGCCGATTGCGTCTCTACTCTCTCCAATTTAATTTCTACTTTAAGTGCATCACATTCTCTGAATCTCTTATTTCCTTAGTTAAGTAACTAGGAAATTAAGAGAATAGTATGAACTATGTGTTAGAAAAGTATTTAAACTATGGACTGAAGCCATATTTATGAACCACCCATATATAACAGAAACACATACCTTGATTAACTGATGGACTGTGTCGTATTCTTGGTGGTTAGAACCAGTAGAGGATCTTCCACCGTTAAGGTCATGTTGAGATATCGTTTCCCTATTCCACAAGTTTTCTTGTTCCCTAAGTATTTTAGTTCTTCATTATCTAGATTTAGATTCCATTTAGGATTCTTGTTCACCCTATAAATATAAATATAGGCATTGTAATTCTTTGTTTTCTTAATTAATACAATCAATTTTCATTCTCAAAATATATTATGGTATCAGAGAAACGTGGGAATAAAACCTAGTTTGTTCTAAACAATGACCGGTGAAAATTCCGACTCCAAGAAAGAGACGTCGATCATAGAATCTCATCTCCATACTTTCTTGCTCCTGCGATCATCCAGGACAAAACTTCGTTGGCGATAATCTACTACGAGATGGAAACTACAACAATTGGAAAAGCGAGATGACGAACGCGTTATTCGCTAAGAACAAGATAGCGTTCGTAAATGGATATCTATGCCAATGCCTGCTGATGATTCTCCAGATGTGATGAACTGGAAGCGTTGCAATGCCATGGTACGCGGATGGCTCATCAGTTCCATGGATAAAGAAATCAAAGGTAGCATTAAATACGCCATCACTGCCTTCAACATACGGATCGATCTTAAAGAAAGGTTTAATAAAGAAAACGCCCCAAGGGCTTATGAGCTCAGACGTAGGGATGAGTGTGGGACGGAACCGGTACTGACCCGTACCGTTCCCGATTTCCCGAAAACCGAACTTGGCCGAAAGTCAATCTCGAGTACCGAACCGAATTAACATCACCGGTACCGGTACCGGGAATGGTATCGGTTTTCGGTACTAGTAGCGATACCGACGGTACCGATTCCCGAATTTCATGTATTTGGAGTATCAAGTACCGTCCCATATTTTTAAATTCGGTACGGTTCGGTACCGGTTCCTGTACGTTACCGGTACGGGATCGGGATTTGGGACAAACTGTTCATCCCTACTCAGACGCATCATTACCACCATTCGCCAGGAAGGGATGACTGTTTCTACATATTACACCAAATTAAGGAGCATTTGGGATGAAATCCTGTCGATAACTCAATTACCAATGTGTAAATGTCAAGGCTGCAAATGTGATATCTCCAAAGAGTTCGCAAAATTACGTGATAAAGAATGACTTTATAATTTCCTGATGGGCCTCAATGACGTGTTCAACACAGTCAAGACACAAATTTTGAGCACTGATCCGCTTCCTACTCTTGGAGCAGCCTATCATCTTGTGAGTCAAGATGAACAACAATGCCTCATCGGGACTGCTCGACACACCACAAGAGAAGTTGTTGCCTTCCAAGCTAACGGAAGAAACCTTAATCGACAACTGCAAAAGACCAATTCTCAATCAAACAAGAAAAGAGATGATCGTGAAAAAAGGAACGATGACAGGTGGTGCAACTACTGTCAAAAGGCGGGTCATACTGTGGATGGCTGTTTTGAGATAACAGGCTATCTGGAATGGTGGAATATAAAAAAAATAACACGAAAGGTCAATCTGGGAAGAAACCTCAATCAAGGGCTGCCAATGCTACTAATACTTCCACCGTGAATGAGCAAAGCAACACAAACATTACCAAGGAGGAATATAACAAGTTTCTTTAGATGATTCAATCAATGAAACCACAAGAACACACCCATAAAGCAAATATGGATGGTAAAATTCAAGCTAATATGATTAACATCAATAATCCTAGAAACCCATGGATTATAGACTCTGGGGCTAGTGAGCATATAACCACCCATAGCAATTGGTTAAAATCCATTAAAGAAAACAAAGAAGGAACAACTGTGACTATTCCGAATGGTGATGTAACGTCTGGTTCCCGGTATGTATTTAAAATCATAATTTATTCATTTTCATAGAGCAACTCGACGAGTTTGAATCCCCAAACTCGTCGAGTAGAAATTGTTTGGACCGCGAATCTTGATAACCTACTCGACGAGTTGAGAGGCCTCAACTCGACGAGTAGGCTGACAAAGATGAAACCCTAATCTCGGGGTTTTGCACCCTATTTAAACACCTTAAGCTTTAGGGCTTGGCCTCATTTCCAGCCTCCAAGTCCCTAACCCTAAATCTCGAAACCCTAATGCCCTTTTGAGTGTGTGAGCCATTTTGAGAGTGTATTTTGGTGTGTTGAAGCTCTTGGAAGTAGGAAAAGCTTGGTGCTAGTTGGTGAAACAAGTTTGAGTCTTCAAGATCTCGATTCCTAGCATCATTTCCAACATATTTCTGGTATAAAGTTCTTACCTTGCTTAGTGTTTGATTAGATCTCCTTTTTGGTTAGTTTTAAGGCTTCTAGCCATGTTTTGGTGATTGGAGGGGTTGTAGGTCGTCCCTAGAGCTATCATTCGAGATCCATGGTCCTCTTAGGCCCTTTTGGCATAAAGATGCCAACTTTATGGCCTTAGGGACTCCATGCATCCATTAAGTTCATCTTATGGCTTAATTTTAACATTTGAGTCCCTTCCAAGCATATTTGAGAGTAAAGTTGGAAACTTTATGTGTTTTTTCAGTCCTTGAAGTTCATATCTGTATTGAGGGACCTCATTTTGGTGAATAAGTGCTTATTTCTTGAGTCTTAACCCTTTTGAGCTTAGGGTTTAGATTTTTATCCAATAGAATGGTTTAGAAGGGTAAAGTTGGAAACTTTACCCTTCTAGTCGATAATTTAGACCAGATCTTAGTGATGGACCCTTTGGTTTCATGAATGGTGGCTTAATGGGTTAAGTGGTGTGTTTCCTGAAGAACTCGGCGAGTTCATGGGTGAACTCGGCGAGTTGGATCGATTTTTCCCGACTCTGTTGGCTAAAGGAGGAACTTGACGAGTTAAAGGAAAACTCGACGAGTTGCGTTGAAATACCACGATTATGAGGTTTATGGGAACTCGGCAAGTTTATGGATAACTTGTTGGGTTTTATGTACTCTAACATCTCTATGGTGCACATACAACCCTAATGATTTGGATCTAAGTTTTCTCTAGTTATACATGCAATAATATTATCCAAAGCATAAAGCCTACAACTAGCATACAATTTTATATTTGAATCATAAAATAGATTAGATGATTACCTCTTTGTTGTAGCTTGATGTATTTGACCTTTAAGAACTTAGCATCGTAAGTGTGATGCCTCAAACAAGTCACAAACACCATGAACAAAGTAGGACTTTAAGAGAGAGTTTCTAGGCACCAGAATTCGACTATAGCATCTCCAAGATCACTAGTGTGTCAATTTTGTGCATAAAGGGGTTACATATATAGTGTAGAATCCAAGAGTCACATGTAACCCTAATTCTTACACTTAGGCTTATGATCCATAACTCATGTGGACTAACTCTTTATGGATTCTTACATAAACTTAGCCCATCATGGATCAATAGCCCAAACCATATGTATCACTAATTTACATAATTAGTCCTCGTTAATTTAATTAGTCTCTTTTGATCACTAAATTAATTCCAAATTAATTCTTGATCAATACTAATTAAATAATATGATTTCTCAATTAATGTATTATACTTATAATATATTAGTAAATGATAACGAACCTCTTTCTCAAATATTCATCCTATCAAATTGTCCTGGTGAAGGCAACACGAAATGGACCATGCTACTCTCGGGTCAACTACATACCAAGTATATTTATGGGCTTAGACACCTAATCCAACAGTCTCCCACTTGGATAAGTCTAATAACTATAACTGTAAGTACGACTTAAACACCAACTAGCAATCGTAGCTCTTAAAAGTCGCTGTCGAACTCTGACCCAGTCAATGACGTTCCCATTCGATAAGGGATCATATATTCCTCCATTATACAAGATATCATATGGACTGAGACATGGATTATAATCATTCTCTCTGTCCATTTGTTGTTTCCCGATTTCCGATTTATAACGACTCACTAATTGAACAAATCAAATCAGTCCAGGCTTGGCCAAACGCTTAGGGTTGTCATCACTAAATCATCGAGGGGCCCACATATATCGCTTTTTTCCCTCTTAGGGTAAAAGGAATGGATAAACTTCGACTCATATGCTTGCTATATTTACTCATCAAATCGCACACAACAATGCGTTTTATAACACCAAGTTACTGGTGCGTTTACGCATCATCAATGTGCAACCAATTTGTAAGCTACAACTCACACGTCTTTGCTTTATGAATATAAGATATTATCGTCTCACAATCACTCGTGATAAAATCCATGAAGTGATTCAGATGAGCGTGGGTTTAATCCAATACTCGAATCTTATTCCAGAAGTACTCATGAACATTGCAGCAAACTTGTGCTATGTCTAAAACACCTAGACAATCTATAGTCAGATTCATGACAGTCTTGCCTCAATACCTACTTCCAAAGTATGATCGACTGTGGATAGTTTGAATAATCTTATTATTCTGGAAGTCAAAACATGCAAAGTGAAACACAAGAATAATCGAATCTAATATGGTCTTAGAACTTATGAATATAAATAAAAAAACTTCTATTTAATCACCATATTGATTACACATTATTCATTGTATAATGTTTCGATTAATCAACTTAATACTTGAATTAAAACAATAGTTATGCCATGCTCCAAGCATGCACACTACGTTTGCCTATGGTCCTCTCTTTGTGAAATAGATCAATGGACAACATTTCAATGATGCTCATTTCACAATTCCAAATCCTTATCGTAAATGTAAGAATACCAAATTTTTGCCATTTACTATAATCTGTTAAATTCGAAACTTAAACGCAATAATCCTTTTGTAATGTCAATGCACAAAGGTCACAAAGACTATGACAATGGTATTACAAAGTATTCCCTTTGGACATTGGTTACTGGACCAATTCCATGGAAGTGAAGTCTCATATTCAAAGTACATTCCCTTGAACATCCTTCTTGAATTAAGGTTTCTAATCTTACACAGATTTTATGATTAACTTCCACTTATGGAACATTTCCATAATTCCATATGACTAGCACTTCTGAACAAGAGTTACCTCTTCTCATAACATGTCAATATGGACCTTCCAAAACTTATACTATATTTCCAACTGTCCATAAGCTACAAATCCTTAGCGAACCTTACATTGTCCTTGACAGTTGTTTAACCACTTTAGTCATATCCGGTTCTAGTTCTTTTTCCCTCTTAATGCCCTAGACATTTGGAAAATTAGAACACGTGTATATTATAGCATATGCAATCGATCCTATATGTGAAGCATATGGGACACGATCCATAATATCTTACATAAAGACATGATACTTGACCAGTATTTTGCTATAATATTTTCATATATAGAATTTCCAATGTTGAAATATTTCAACATGGTATTCATATTGTAACGCCCCGACTCTCAGGTATTAACTTTATGGCTTTAATTTTCATATTTTTCAAGGTCTACTCGACGAGTCCAACTCGTCGAGTAGAAGCGGGAGTGGCCACGTGTATAAGTGACCGACTCCCTGAGTCCAGGATAAGACTCGATGAGTAGGAGCTGGAGGATGAAACCCTAATTTTCGGGGTTTTGCACCCTATTTAAAGGGTCATTAGCCTCCCTTACAGCCTCTTGAGAGTCCAGAAAACCCTAATTCGTGTGTGTGCTCCATTCTTGTGTGTTTTAAGCTTTTGAAGGTGGATATTAGTGAGAGGAGCTTGAAGATCAAGTAGCTTGAAGCAAGGAACGTGTGTGGATCTGAAGTCTACCTCGGTTTAGCATCATTTGAAGGTATCAAGTCGTAACCTTGACCTTCTTCCCTTCTAGATCTCATTTTGTTGAAGATTATGTTGGGTTTTGAGTATTCTAACACTCCTATGGTGTACATGCAACCCTAGAAACCTTGGATCTATGTTTTACTAAAAGTACATGCAAATTTGATTTTCCAAGGTTTATAACCTATCTAGCATGGCATGGGGAACTTTAAACATAAAAGCTAGAAGAATTACATACCTTTTAGTAGTGAGTTGATTCCTTGGAGTTTGAGAGCCAAACACCAATAATGTGGATGCCTCAAATGAAAGTCACAAAACACCACAAACTTGGAAAAACTATGAGAGAGTATGTTTAGCTTGTAGAAATCGGCCACCTTTCTTACACACACACTTAGTGCCATTTCAAGAATCATAAGCATCTTTATATAGTGTGGAGGATTAGCGTTACATCCATGTAAACCCTAATACCCATGACTTTTCCTTTCCAAGGATCCATGGGTTAAGAGCTCCATGGATCATCCATGGACTCCCATGCAAGCCTAGCCCATTCCTAATGAGTGTTAGCCCACACTATATAAATACAATAGCCCATATTCAATTAGTCACCTTTTTGATCACTAAATTAATTCTCAATTAATTTAAGATTGTAACATCCCAAATTTCGAGACCAAAAATTTCATTTTTGAATTAATAATTTATAAAACATTTTACCATAACATTGTCAATAAAGCAACACATTACAAAATCATAATGTTGTGTCCTAAACCATGACATCAAAAATATTGAAAATCAGAGTACAATCCCAGAAACCCAATGCGGAAACCATGTGTGTGTGTGTGTGATGCGCTGCTACACCGCCGACTCCTTCCCCTTCGACGAAGAGGTACCTGAAACCGAAACCAAAACTGTAAGCACAAATCTTAGTGAGTTCCCCCATCATACCACATACAATATCATATCATCGGTATCTTTTAATCGGTGACTGCCATCGGTATCTTTCAAACGGTATCTGCCATCAGTATCTTTCAACCGGTAACCGCCATCGGTATCTTTCAACCGGTACCTGCCATCGGTATCTTTCAACCGGTAACCGGGGACTATTTCACCCCTACTGCTATCATACAATAACAAGATATAATCATACAGTCAGGCATATCTGGGTACTGACCTACCCTTTGATCCTAACGACCGATGTCAAGGAAAAACTATTCCCTACTACAACCACTAACATACACATTGCATATCATACAGGCATATCTCATGACCATATCACATAAACATACCAAGATAATTATCAAAGAGACAATTATCCACCAAATACCCCTGATGGTGGGCCGGCATTGTGGCCTTAGACCCACCCCTACTGGAAGGTAACTCACATCGATGTCGTGCAGTGTCTGGACTATCTTCGGCATACAAGTCTGTAGTGGTGTTGGTTATGATGGCATGTGCGGAATTAGAAAAGATCTAGTTAATCATCATGTAAACTCAAGAACACAAGGAGTAAATAAATTTGTGTAAGCTCATATTAGATCTAGAAAGAATAAACAAATGGGTTTGTACAAAGTTTCTCTCTCTAGTCTAACACTCAAAATGCTTCCTTACATAATGGGAGTCACTCACTTCCTATTTATAGGAAAGACTCAACCCATTTACACATACAAGAGGGTAAGCCAAAAACACTACATCCAAGAGTGACTTTGCACCCTAACATTCTCCCCCTCAAAGTTAGGATTTGATGTCCCGACTTCAGTCTCCAACGAGCTAGCACGATCAAGACCAAACTCCCCCTCGAAGTAACACCGGTCTTCAAATCCGCAAATGAATATTCGACAAAACTCGAGAAGCTTCGAATACCCATCATTCTCCCCCTTTTTATAATCAAAAAATGATTATAAAACCCATTAAGGGTGAGAAGCGCCCGAGGAATAGTCTTCACAATACTCCCCCTTGATGTGTACCAAAAATGAAACACCAAAAATCTTGCACGGAAAAACAATCACGAAAAAGCCTCAAAAAATTTCCAATTTGTGAAAATTTTGACTTTTTGGGTGAAAGTTGCACGATTTTCCAAAATCCGGGTAAAAAATGTAACTTTCTGAATTCCGCAGGGACCCGTTGCGCCAAAAACAGCCAAATATGCGAAATTCTCCCTCATTTGCGAAACTGGGTAGAAAATGTTAATTCGCACAAACTGCAGAGGACCAGAAATGTAAATTTCACCATTTCTCAGAATTTTTATCCAAATTTCGAAACTGGATAAATTCTGCCAATTCACAAAAACTGTAGGGATGCGAATCGAAAATTCTTCATACTTCAAATAAAGTTACTGCGAAAATGGGTGGTAATTGCCAAAACACTGAAAATGGAAGGACCATATGCGAACATTTTTGCTTTCTTCCCCATATTTGTGTTATCAGATACAGATATGAACGACGATCCATAGCAAAACTAATTTCGACTTTTAAACCCAATACGAGACTGAAGATGCGAACTGGAATGTTACCATAAAAGCGAAATCATGTTGTGTTACCAGATGCGAAAATTGATCAGCACACAACGAAATCACTATTCATAAATCGACTCAATCGACTCCAAACCATCTCAGACCTTCCTAATTGAAATCAAACAACCATCGCCCTTCGAAATTAAACCAATAACTCCAAAACTCACAATGAAACTCGCTTGACCTCCAATTCATTTTCCAGTTCATCAGAATCCCAACTTTGACTTTCGTTAGTTTGACTTTTCGTTCATTTGATGACAAACAACAAATCGATAACTTTTCAGAGCAATTTCAGATCAAACACATTATTCCAACTGTTCTTCATGATCGAACTTCGACTCCAAGATAAGATAAAATCAAAATCAGTGAAAAACTGAAATCGAAGAGTGAAATCACCAATCGACTTCAAACAACATTCAATAATCGACCTTTTGGAACAAGATCATATGTTCGATTCACAGCGATAGATTCACAGCTAGAGCTCCAATCTTGAAGAAAGTCAAGAATGTACAACACCTTTACGCGTATTATGCATAACGAAGAACTGTGAGTGAATCAAATTTTGTATGGACTAGATCTGTGAATGATTTTATCAGATCAAAATAATGGAATGGGCTTAAGGAATGAACAGTGATTCGAATTCTTGTTGGACTCAGTTAAATGTGTATGAACAGTAATAACACTGATATTTCACTTGACTTTGGGCTCACAAATTGGATTACATGAAGAATAATCGAAAACTTTGGGCTCAAATCTTGGATTAGAATATGATTTTGATTTTGTGATTTGATCTAAAAAAAATAATTGGATCTTCAAAGAGGTTTGAAATGAATTCGATCCAATTGAGTCAAAACGATCAAAAATTAAAAACGAAACGCACGAATCGAAATCATGGATATTTTGGAATCCATTTGAGAATTTGAGATACCTTTTTGACGAATCGATTTCCGTTTTCAACGAACGAATCAAATTTAGAAGATCTTGGTTCTTTTGTCGGAATGAGAAAATCTCCAATTTGAACATTGTACCACCCACGATGCGTGTTGTACAACTCGTTCTTCGTGTTCTTCAACGATCCAAGAACATCTTCAAAAGAACCACCAACACTTTTCGGTTTTGGCTTTAAATTCAATGCAACCTTTGGAGATTGTTGCTTTGGAACCCAAATTTGCTTCACGGATTTCAGATTCACAACAACATTTGACGATTTTTGTGAATAAACTCGCTTGTTCTTCCGTTTAATCTTCTTCTTCTTTTTCTTTCTCATCTTTTTGCATCTTGAAGACTTCAATTCATGAACAAACCCACTTCCTACAACTTCAACTTTATGAGTTTGAATCAAATCTTTTGGAGTTTGATACTTGTGATTTTCTTGGATCACCGGCTTCCGATAAGGAATCATTCCTTCAAACGAATCACAAGAACACAAAATATCATCGGTTTGAACTCCAATCGAGCAAAAAAAAATTTCATCATGAGAATCAACTTGAACTCCTTTTTCTTGAACATCAAGAACATCACATTGAACTCCATTGTCAAGAACTTCAACAAACTTAAGAGCACGAAGATCATTCGGGTTTTCAATTAGAGAAATGTATTTCTTATTAAACAAATCTCTTTCTTCTCCTTCCTTTTGATTTCTACTACGGACTAATATGGACAAGGCAATTTTATTCAACCATACAATCTTACAAAGTGGTTGAAAAATCAAGTTTCCATTATCATCCTTCAAATCTCCATAAGAAACCATATTACCCCATGAAATCAATTTGCTTTACACCAACCCATAAAATTGATATTCATTGACTTTGTATTTGATATTTTCAATGATCACAACCCAAGAATCATATGGAAAATCCACCATGATCACAAGAACTTGAAAATTTCAAGAGAGAGAAAGTGATTTTGAATGGGTTTTCTAGAGAGAGAAAGTAAAAATCACTTGAATTCTAGTGAAGAAAATCGAATTATGAATAGAAACAATGATGAATTTGATTTCTAGAATCCAAAAACTCTCTAAATCACGAAGATCAAAACACAATGAAGAAGCACCAAATCAAGATTGCCATGATGGATCAATTCTTGATGAATATCAAGAACACCCGCTCTGATACCAATTGTAGTGGTGTTGATTATGATGGCATGTGCGGAATTAGAAAAGATCTAGTGAATCATCATGTAAACTCAAGAACACAAGGAGTAAATAAATCTGTGTAAGCTCATATTAGATCTAGAAAGAATATACAAATGGGTTTGTACAAAGTTTCTCTCTCTAGTCTAACACTCCAAATGGTTCCTTACATAATGGGAGTCACTCACTTCCTATTTATAGGAAAGACTCAACCCATTTACACATACAAGAGGGTAAGCCTAAAACACTACATCCAAGAGTGACTTTGCACCCTAACAAAGTCGACTGCCCTCGACTCCTCGATCCCTACACGACAATACTTCAAAGTTATTCATTTGAGTATGCAACCCTAACCGGGGTCATACCAATCTAGTCAAAGTCAACATTGGTCAAAGTCAACTTCCAGTTGACCTGACTCGCCGAGTTGGTCTACCAACTCGTCGAGTCCATACCCTTCAACTCGATGCAATCCCCCTCTCCACTCGTCGAGTCTGGCAAGAACTCGACGGGTTCTCCTTCGATCTTACCCTCAGGGCCAACTTCATCTGACTCGCCGAGTTCACCTTGAACTCGTCGAGCTGACATCCCTCTTATGAACACGTCCAGTCTATGACTCGCCGAGTTGTATGAACAACTCGTCGAGTCCTTGGGAGATTCCCTTGGACTCGCCGAGCCTGCTCTAAGCACTCGTCGAGTCCCATGACTCCCAGGCCCCCTAATGAGCTTGACCAACTAAAGGACCTTCCTTGCTCTCATCTGGTCCTTCGACAGAAGGATTTGATGGTCATTACGCTCCGACTCGTCGAGTCCCAAGAACGACTCGCCGAGTTCACTCTTGACCACCACCATACAGTCGATCTAAAGGGGTCTTAACACACCAAAACCATAGATCTGGCCTCCTAATGCCCATTTTACACGTAAAGTCCCGAACTTGATGCACATGCAAGAGGTTTTTGGCTCAAAAAGCCATAAGAAGTGACCTACAAGAGGCATGGGGCTCTCATGGCCATAAAGTTGGCACCTTTATGCCATGAGACCCCTCCTAAGGCCTAGATCTGAAGTCAAACTCCATTCATCCCTTCAGAATCCGAAAATGGCTTAGAAAGCCCCCAAAATCCCAACTCCAAAGATGAATAATCACATAGAAGACCAAGACAAGAGATTTTTACCTTAAATGAACTGGAAATGGAACAAATCCCCTGGATCTCTAAGCCCCAACTTGCACTCCCAAGCTCCTTTCCTCTTCTCAAGCTTCACAACCCACCAAAATACACCAAAATGGCCTTAGAGCATACAATCAAGGCTAGGGTTTCGATATACTGTCTTATGGGAGTGATAGGGACGAAGGAGGCTGAGATAAGTTGTTTAAATAGGGTGCAAACCCTTAGATTTAGGGTTTTACTCAAACAGAACCTACTCGCCGAGTCAGGCTCCCAACTCGTCGAGTAGGCCACTTAAACTCTCCCGCGGTCACGACCCTACTCGACGAGTTGGGCCATCAACTCGTCGAGTCCCAGAACAAATACAAGAAACCTTGAATTAAATACATACCGGGAATCAGGTGTTACAAAGATCAATACTAATTAAATAATATGATTTCATATTAATATATTATCACTTATAATATATTAATAAATCATAAACATACTATTCTCATAATATTATCCATATAAATAGTTCGGGTGAAGTGCAACCCAAATGGACCATGCCGGGTCGAGTCAAGTATATACCAAATAAGTTATGGACTTAGACACCTTGTCTAACAGTCTCCCACTTGGATAAGTCTGATAACTATATTTTCCTATATTACTTCAAGGACCAACCAGCAATCGTAGCTCTTAAAACTCTGTTGAACTATGAAGCGCCATTTTAGATAAGTGATCATATAATCCTATGTTCTCATGATATCAGCTGGACAAATACATGGAACAACGTCGTACTTATTTTCCAACAGTTTGTTTCCCGATTTCCGATTTGTTTGACATAGAACTAAATTGAACACATCAATTAGGTTCTGACCGGGCCCGGTACATAGGTCAAAACAAAATCATCGAGGGGCCCAAATATCGCTTCTAATCCAAGAAGGAACATATAAGCTTCGACTCATATGCTTGTTCTACTACTTGTTGAATTGTACACAAAGGCACGTTTTATAACATCAAGTTACTGATGCGTTTTCGTGCAATCAATGCACAACCAACTCATAGGCAACAACTCATATCTCTAGGTTTGAAGATTTATATGATATTACCATCTCACGATCACTCGAGATAAATTCCATGAAGTGATACAAGTGAGCGTGGGTTTATTCCAATACTCAGAACTTATGAGCACTCATGAATGTTGTAGCAACCATTGCTATGTCTAAACATCTTTAGCCATCTACAAGCCCAATTCATGACAGCCTTCATTCATACCTACTTCCGACGTATGACCGACTGTGGAGAGTTTGAATAAGGTAATTATTCTGGAAGTCAAAACATGGAAAGCTGAAACAATAGTAAATAATTGACAAAAGACAGTAGCACCTTACTCATAAATAAACAACTTTTATTCATCATCAAATGTCGATTACATTTTAAAAGTTTCAGAAATATCTATCTAATCTGTAAAACTAATATCGTCCCTCAGCCCGATGCGCCTCGCATGCTGCAAATGCTTAACCCTTGTCAGTCCCTTCGTAAGGGGATCTGCAGGATTCTCTTCTGACGATACCCTCTTTGCCACGAGGAGTCATTCTGTAACGACCCAAAAATCAGAGTTAAAAAAATCATTTTTAAATGTAGTTCAAACATTGATACCATTTATTTCAAACATGACAAATCCTCATTAAGTAAAACATTTATCAGAGTTCGTCCCAAATCATTCATTGCAGAATCATAGGTGTGTGCACTGCGATCAATCCGAGCCCTCCTTTTCCAAATCGATGATACCTAAAACCAAAACTGTAAACCGTAAGCACAAAGCTTAGTGAGTTCCCCAGAGCATACCCCACACAATCCACATAACCATATAAGCAATATCAGCTATAACAGCTACATAAACCATATCAATCACATATCCATATCAAGCACATAGCCATACATATAAACATATACGGATGCCGTAGGCTCGTCCCCAGGGTCTTACTCCAGGATGCCATGGGCTCCCCACATGGTCTTACACCTAAGTACCATGGGCTCTCCCATGGTCTTTAATAGGAAAGCCATGGGCTCCCCACATGGTCTTACATCCGATTGCCACGGGCTCTCCCATGGTCTTTAGTAGGAAAGCCATGGGCTCTCCACATGGTCTTACATCCAGGTGCCATGGGCTCCCCCCATGGTCTTCCATGCAAGCATCACAAAGACAGCGAGCATACCACATACCACATAGTCAATAGCATATCACATAATCACTAGCATAATACATATACATGCATAACAGACATATCAGTAGTGAATCTACAATAAACACTACAACTAACTGAATGGGCTGTACTTGGTGCCTTAGACCCATTGGTATGGTGAGGAGACTCACCTGGCACTGCTGAAGTCCCGCAGATAAAACTCCAATGCTGGTTGACAGGTTCCCGAACTGTCAACATCAAACAATACCCAATTAATAATTGGGTCCCAACATATATCCATAAATCCATGCTTGGGGGTAAAAGACTACTTTACCCTAACTCAGCTTTATTCAATTCAAGGCCCAATTCAAAGCCCAAAAGCCAAACCATGGACCAAAGCCCAACACATGGCCCAATTTTCCAAATTGGGCCCAAACCTCTATATAGGCTTATCTTAAGGCACAACCACTTATTCCAGTCTAAATGATTGGCATTCTGATGGTCCAATAGCTAGTAGTCCTCAAGGCCCAATTATGGCCCACTTATGGCCCAACTTTCCAAATTGGGCCCAAGCCTCTCTAATGGGTCCTATCCTAAGGCCTAATGATTTCTTTAGTCCTTAACATGTTCCCAATTGGCCCAATAAGAACCCAAATCCGATTTAGGGTTTCTCACATAAAATATCGATTAGGGTTAAGTGTTCCTACTTAACCTATTAAGGACTTAATCCATTAATTCCATTATTGCCTTAAGTTTATTTACCGATTATTGCTAATTAATAATTTAAGTTCAATAAATAATCCTGATGCGGTCCCGATAAATCCGAAATTCAAATATCCAATATTAGGGTTTTCTAAACCCTAATTAGGGTTTCCAACCCATTCATAGCCCAATAGGCCCAAAACCAAGTCCTTAAGCCCATTAGGATTTTGCTAGTGGGGCACCGCCCACTACCACGGTTAATGGCGGCACACGGCGGCAGCCACCACCCTAACGTGGTGGTTTTCAATTTCTTTTATTATACTTTAGCTAATTACAATTTACAATGCCTTAACCAAGAATAAACACACACACTAAATACACAAACACACACTCGCAACCACCCTTCTGGTGGCCGACGGTGGCACGTGGCGGCAGCCACCACCTTACGGCGGTGGCGGTGGCTTTTCCGTGAATCCCGACCAAATGAAACCACACCCAACATCCACTAACAACAGAAACGCACCCACACTTGGACTTTGGTCTTGAACGAGCAAACTGTGACGGCGACGTGATGATAAGACCGGCGAAACGAACCAGCGGCAGCAGTACTCGCACTCACACAAACACGAGCAGGAATACCCGTGAAACACGAATCGAAATCCAACGGCTTCCTTCTTCCGACCGCTTGCCATCTCAGCTCCCATCGGCGGTTGCGCGAGATGGCGGCAGCAGCGGGCGCTCTCGTCTTCGTCGGCAGATGGGACGGTCGCGGTGGTTGTTTGTTAGCCGCAACCGGAGAAAAACCACAAATGACAGCAATAGCGACAGCGGGACGACACCCGCTGGTGGTCTTCGTTACCACCGGCGATGGAACAGCGATAGCTCCGCTGTCCCGGCGGTTCTCGGCTGGTGATGATGCTCCAGTGACGGTATAGCGGGTGGAGGAGGAAGGCTTCACGTGGCAGCCACTAGCTGATCGGAATGGATGGAGAATGGTGGTGACGGCACCGGAAATAATGGAAGGGGAGGTGGCAGTTGTGTTCTTGTGCTAGGGTTAGGGTTAGTGTTACCCTTATATATGGAGGCTGCATGAGAGGGTGACGGGTTCACCCGTGTTTCAACCAACTTCTGCCCATTTTACAATAGCGGCCCTTCCCCTCCAGATCTTTGCCAATTTCAACCCAAATGTTACCTTTTAGCCCCTGATTCCATAAATTCCTTACATAATAAGCCCTAAAAATTACCAAACATACCCCCACTTCTAAAACCCTTTTCAAATTAAATTCGTAATTTACTAAACAGCCATCAGTTCTCAAAATCTTTTCATAATAGGTCTGACACTTACCAACCACCCCTTGTCTTCTAAAAATCTTTACAAACTAATCCCGAAATTACAGTTTAACCCCCGAATAATCCCATTTATAACATTTGGCTCCCAAAACCAACATCTCACTGAATATTATGGATTTTAGGGCTGTTACTCTTTTAATAAATTTTATCTATTTATTTATTAAATAAACACTCTCCCCCACTTAAATTAGATTTCGTCCTCGAAATCATTCCTTACCATTCCTTACACGCCCAACCACTCTAGTGACATAGCCATCACCATGGGCACTCCCTAACCTTTCCAGGGTAGTCGTGACCAATCTTCGCAAAGCCCTAAAATCCGCAGGTAAACGAATCCCTTGCAACAAAATCGCGTCTACTCCATCTGAAATCTGCAGTCTCGAGGTGGTCTGACTCCCTGACAAACCACTCATACTGAATCATTATCATTGAATCCAGTCCGTTTATCCCTCAACTGACTACTCAACTTCTGATAGCCTGTGGCTCCCACTACAAAACTGAAATCATAGACCCAATTATCCCTGCAGGTCATTTAGCATAACCCAAGCAATCTGTTATTCATCCGTACTTGCAACCTAAAACACAGATACTAATACTGCCCAAACACTGAAACTGCCAGTAACAGCATGCTGCTACATGGATGCTTTCCAAAACTATTGAGACCTTCCTGGTCTCAGTTCATTTATCAGTCCTCTGAATTACCGGCATCCGCCCGGCTGTAGAGCCAAAGGACTCCCACTTCGTCGTCTCACACGACTTCTGAACAAAATCCTTCTGTGGAACTAGTTGCCACTAGTTATCATGTCACTGAGGCTCTAACAACCTCCTGGTCCAACCGATCGGGTCCATGCGTCGAATCCTGACGTTACCAAACCACGGCTAAACGTGATTGCTACATGACCAATTGTAGCCTAATATCCCGAATGACATTACGCAGTCCATTACTTCCCTGATCTCATAACTGTAGGGGCGATCCTACAGGCTTATCACTTTCTCAACCAGATCTAATCCATCTGGGTAATTCCGAAATCCAACCCGTGGATTTTCCATATCCTCACTGCTACACCCGAACTGGTAGGTACTTTTGTTCCTTCCGCGCCCTAACAACGCGCTCATGTTATCTACCAACCATGTGAAGGCTGTGGCTACACCCATAGACTTACATCACTCAAGCACTATCTATTAACCCTGTGAATGCTATGGCTGCACCCGTAGACTTCCAACACCATCTGCTACTAGTGAATGCTACGGCTACCCCGTAGTCTTACAACACTTCCATCCTAACACAACCGTAGCCTAGTACCTTACCCCTAATCTATCGATTCGAAACGCATGCAGAGTCAATCACACACTCGACCGAACACCCGAACTGAAGTCAATTTGTGACTGGAGCCCTAACCCGTCTCCCAAAATTCTGTTATCAAGCCCCCAAGAAGATGCGATTCACATAACGGGGAGTCTTACCGGACTCCAAACTCGCACCACCCTCAAACCAAATAACCACTTGGGCTGTCATTTTCCCCTCGATGGGGGACGAGAAGCCCATCTCGGTCTCATACATGTCCCTGTCCTGAATACCTGCGCGGTTCTCCCCCACTTAGATTCAACCAAGTCTTCGCAATACATGAGATTTGAAGGATTCCCGATCCTTATTACTCTTTAATAACCAATTGCTGACAACCTATTTCTTGTCCGTGCGAGTGCTCTATTACGGGTCCAAATACCCAAGGACCACACACCCCTCAAGATCAGACAAACACTTCCCGAATCCCAGCGAGACTAATAATCTCAGACGCCTTGAAATGATGTCCTACCTATATCTTGAGGTTCGAATAATCGATGTCCAAGTCAAGGCCTCAACAGTAAACCACTTCCCCTAGTGCTTCTAAAAGACGACTCGAGCATAATGGTCGAGTCACCAATCCTGTCCGTAGGCCTTCCGCATCATGTCCCTGAACCGATCTCGACCCTAAACCCAGATAATATTGAACGCTCCAAACCAGCAAAGAGGGAAACAACTTTTCGCTAACCATCCCGTAACTCACGGTATGCAAATGGCATGTGACAAATGTTTGAATGTATAGTCCAAACACAAACAGGGAAACACACCCGGAGATACACTTAGTAAAACCCTCGAAGCGAAAACTCCCTCGTGCAACTTCCTGCAAGTATCACACTGAACCCGGCCCTACTGGCCTCTTACAACTGACTCGAACACTTGGGCCCCTTACTGGGACCCTCCAATGTATGTACCTGATATGATCCCTTCTTCCTAATGTGCTCCAAATCAATCCCTGCTCTCGAGCTCTAGAAACCATATCATTCAGGGTCTCGCACCCTAGCACATTCACCAGCTCAATCGTCAACTGCTGAACTACAATAGTTGGGGCAACCTCTGATCTACACCGGGCTACTAACCATACCCAAGACATAGTCTCCAATCCCAAAAATGCAATAGAATGCAGAATCCACCCGTGCCGTCCGATACGTGAGATCCACGACGATCTCAAAATCCTAACAGTCCTTCCACTATTCGGCTCACCACCGGAGCCGGGACCAAACCCTGGTCCTTCTCCTTGTATGCTCATTCGCATTCTGCATATCAGCTATTCCCACATTCCAATCATAATCAAGGATTCTCCTTCCCAGGCTTCTTAGATTCTCCAAGACTCTCACTGATTCGAGTATGGATCCTGTGATTTCAGTAGTACGGGCCCATACTACCTTCCACACCTATCCATACTTTCCTCAGCAATCCTCCCGAATCCTCTAAGTCACCTACCCTATTGATGCACCGAACATCCGCTAAACAACAACACAATATCCACCGAAGCACCTCCCAGGCTCCCAACCTCACTAAAACGCCCTACTAACTCACTGGAGCACATCCTAGGCTTTCTTAGGTTCTCAACCTCGCCCTGCCATCAGCTGCTGAAGAACTCCCCACGATGCCAGTCATCTACCTCCTGGATGTCGTCACATACACTTAGTAGCTGACTCTTATCACTTAACAGTTCCACAAAGCACAAAGCAAGCAGCATTCGTGCAGTTGCACTCCGACCCAAAGAACTGCCATAAAACATTCAGTCCACATATCGCAGCTCGCGCTATCCACAACCATCAATCCTCACTGTCGGCTGCCTTATGCATGCAAATTATACACATAACAAGATCCAATAGACTGTCGAATAATAGACTCTACCCTAGGACCACAACCAAACAAGGAACAAGAAATAAGGCCAAATCTATTATTCTAAGGCTATAAGATCCTAACCGTATACAATTTTAAAAGCATACACATAGCAGTTACAAATACCAATTATTATTCTCATTCCAGGATGACATCTAATATTCCAAGGCTACAAGCATCACATATCAGGCCAACCTGTTGCTGACTACTCAGCACTAGCATGCAAGTCTACCAGCTCATACAGCATATACAAGCATCTCCCCTAGCACTAACTAGCATGCGAATCACAGATTCATAAACCAAGTCATAACAGACAACATATGTGGGTATTCTGGGGAAACTTACTTGAGCTCGGCTGATTGCACGCATCACACACATTGTTCTTTTTGAAGTTCTTTTCCTTTTTTAGCTTCTTTTTCAAATTCCTTTTTGTAAAAATTATTTTCTTTTGGAAAATTTCATACCAAGTCCTCAGTCTGAGTCGAGACACACCCGAAAGTGTGCCCGAATCCCTCAAACCAAGGCTCTCTAACAACTTGTATCGACCCAAAAACCAGAGTTAAACAAATTCATTTTTAAATGTAGTTAAAACATTGATACCATTTATTTCAAACATGACAAATCCTCATTAAGTAAAACATTTATCAGAGTTCGTCCCAGATCATTCATTACAGAATCATAGGTGTGTGCACTGCGATCAATCCGAACCCTCCTTTACCAAATTGATGATACCTAAAACCAAAACTGTAAACCGTAAGCACAAAGCTTAGTGAGTTCCCCAGAGCATACCCCACACAATCCACATAACCATATAAGCAATATCAGCTATAAAAGCTACATAAACCATATCAATCACACATCCATATCAAGCACATAGCCATACATATAAACATATACGGATGCCGTGGGCTCGTCCCCAGGGTCTTACTCGAGGATGCCATGGGCTCCCCACATGGTCTTACACCTAAGTGCCATGGGCTCTCCCATGGTCTTTAATAGGAAAGCCATGGGCTCCCCACATGGTCTTACATCCGATTGCCATGGGCTCTCCCATGGTCTTTAGTAGGAAAGCCATGGGCTCTCCACATGGTCTTACATCCAGGTGCCATGGGCTCCCCCCATGGTCTTCCATGCAAGCATCACGAAGACAGCGAGCATACCACATACCACATAGTCAATAGCATATCACATAATCACTAGCATAATACATATACATGCATACCAGACATATCAGTAGTGAATCTACAATAAACACTACAACTAACTGAATGGACCGGCCTTGGTGCCTTAGACCCATTAGTATGGTGAGGAGACTCACCTGGCACTGCTGAAGTCCCGCAGATAAAACTCCAATGCTGGTTGACAGGTTCCCGAACTGTCAACATCAAACAATACCCAATTAATAATTGGGTCCCAACATATATATATATATATATATATATATATATATATATATATATATATATATATATATATATACACATAAATCCATGCTTGGGGGTAAAAGACTACTTTACCCTAACTCGAATTTATTCAATTCAAGGCCCAATTCAAATCCCAAAAGCTAAACCATGGACCAAAGCCCAACACATGGCCCAATTTTCCAAATTGGTCCCAAACCTCTATATAGGCTTATCTTAAGGCACGACCACTTATTCCAGTCCAAATGATTGGCATTCTGATGGTCCAATAGCTAATAGTCCTCAATGCCCAATTATGGCCCACTTATGGCCCAACTTTCCAAATTGGGCCCAAGCCTCTCTAACGGGTCCTATCCTAAGGCCTAATGATTTCTTTAGTCCCTAACATGTTCCCAATTGGCCCAATAACAACCCAAATCCGATTTAGGGTTTCTCACATAAAATATCGATTAGGGTTAAGTGTTCCTACTTAACCTATTAAGGACTTAATCCATTAATTCCATTATTGCCTTAAGTTTATTTACCGATTATTGCTAATTAATAATTTAAGTTCAATAAATAATCCCGATGCGGTCCCGATAAATCCCAAATCCAAATATCCAATATTAGGGTTTTCTAAACCCTAATTAGGGTTTCCAATCCATTCATAGCCCAATAGGCCCAAAACCAAGTCCTTAAGCCCATTAGGGTTTTGCTAGTGGGGCACCGCCCACTACCACGGTCAATGGCGGCACACGGCGGCAGCCACCACCCTAAGGTGGTGGTTTTCAATTTCTTTTATTATACTTTAGCTAATTACAATTTACAATGCCTTAACCAAGAATAAACACACACACTAACTACACAAACACACATCGCAACCACCCTTGTGGTGGCCGGCGGTGGCACGTGGCGGCAGCCACCACCTCACGGTGGTGGCGGTGGCTTTTCCGTGAATCCCGGCCAAATGACACCACACCCAACATCCAATAACAACAGAAATGCACCCACACTTGGACTTTGGTCTTGAAGGAGCAAACTGTGACGGCGACGTGATGATAAGACCGGCGAAACGAACCAGCGGCGGCGACGGTGGCAGCCTTGTCGTCGGCGAACACGACAGCGACAGCAGTACTCGTATTCACACAAACACGAGCAGGAATACCCGTGAAACACGAATCAACATCCAACGGCTTCCTTCTTCCGACCGCTTGCCATCTCAGCTCCCATCCGCGGTTGCGCGAGATGGCGACAGCAATGGGCGCTCTCGTCTTCGTCGGCAGATGGGACGGTCGCTGTGGTTGTTTGTTAGCCGCAACCAGAGAAAAACCACAAATGACAGCAATAGCGACAGCGGGACGACACCCGCTGGTGGTCTTCGTTACCACCGGCGATGGAACAGCGATAGCTCCGCTGTCCCGGTGGTTCTCGGCTGGTGATGATGCTTCAGTGACGGTATAGCGAGTGGCGGAGGAAGGCTTCACGTGGCAGCCACTAGCTGATCGGAATGGATGGAGAATGGTGGTGACGGCGCCGAAAATAATGGAAGGGGAGGTGGCGGTTGTGTTCTTGTGCGAGGGTTAGGGTTAGTGTTACCCTTATATATGGAGGCTGCATGAGAGGGTGACGGGTTCACCCGTGTTTCAACCAACTTCTGCCCATTTTACAATATCGGCCCCTCCCGTCCAAATCTTTTCCAATTTAAACCCAAATGTTACCTTTTAGCCCCTGATTCCATAAATTCCTTACATAATAAGCCCTAAAAATTACCAAACATACCCCCACTTCTAAAACCCTTTTCAAATTAAATCTGTAATTTACTAAACAGCCATCAGTTCTCAAAATCTTTTCATAATAGGTCTGACACTTACCAACCACCCCTTGTCTTCTAAAAATATTTACAAAATAGTCTTGAAATTACAGTTTAACCCCCGAATAATCCCATTTATAACATTTGGCTCCCAAAACCAACATCTCACTGAATATTACGGATTTTTTAGGGCTGTTATTGTTTTAATAAATTTGATCTATTTATTTATTAAATAAACGGGATGTTACACATTCTTCTATCTTGTGTCTTATGAAGTGATATTTTCTGTCAATGTGTCGGGATCTGCCATGATCTCTTGGTTCCTTGGCTAAGGCAACTGCACTATTGCTATCACATAAAATCTCCATATGCTCCTTAATAGCTGGTACAAATCCAAGGTCTCCGATGAAGTTCTTCAGCCATATCGCCTCCTTCGCTGCTTCACTCGCTGCTATGTACTCTGATTCACAGGTCGAATCAGCTACCGTCTCCTGCTTGAAACTCTTCCAAGTGATTGCCCCTCCATTTAGGATAAAGACCCAGCCCGACTGAGAGCGGAAGTTTTCCCTATCAGTCTGAAAGCTAGCATTACTATACCCTACTACTCTCAAGTCATAACTCCCACCAAGGGTAAGGATCCAATCCTTACTCCTTCGCAGGTACTTGAGAATATTCTTTACCACAGTCCAGTGAGCCTTGCCAGGGTTCCCCTGATATCTGCTGACCATGCTCAAAGCAAAGGCCACATCAGGGCGGGTACAAGTCATCGCATACATGATCGAGCCAACAACGGAAACATATGGTAATCGACTCATCTCAGCTATCTCAGCCTCTGTACTCGGACTCTGAGTCTTACTTAGTTTGGCATTGCTTTGGATCGGTAATTCTCCTTTCTTGGAATTCTGCGTGTTGAACCTCTTCAACATTATGTCCAAGTAGGTACTCTGACTAAGTCCAATTAGTCTTGTACTCATTTCTCTTAATATCCTTATTCCGAGAATATAGGCAGCTTCCCCAAGGTCCTTCATAGCGAAACACTTCCCAAGCCAGGATTTCACCTCCTGTAAAGTTGGGATTTCATTTCCTATGAGTAGTATGTCATCCACATACAATACCAAAAAGCTAACTATACTCCCACTAACTCTGACATATACGCAGGACTGATCTTCGCTTCTCGAGAAGCCAAACTCTTTGACCTTTTCATCGAAACAAAGATTCCAGCTGCGAGATGCTTGTTTCAATCCATAAATGGATTTCTCAAGCTTGCACACTCTATTAGGGTACTCTGCACTGACAAAACCCTCTGGCTGACTTATATAAACATCCTCAGCCAACTTTCCATTAAGGAAAGCGGTTTTGACATCCATTTGCCATATTTCATAATCATGAAACGCGGAAATGGCTAGCATAACCCTGATAGACTTAATCTTCGCCACTGGTGAGAAGGTTTCATCATAATCAATACCCTGAGTCTGAGTAAAACCCTTTGCAACTAGTCGCGCCTTATAAGTGTGCACCTTACCATCCATGTCGGTCTTCTTCTTGAAGATCCATTTGCACCCGACTGTCTTACGGCCCGGTACATTTGTTGGGTTATGAGCATTCTAACACTCCTAAGTGTACATGCAACCCTAAATACCTTGGATCTATGTTTTCTCTATTATACATGCAAATATGAACTTTCCAAGGTATTCATCCTAACTAGCATAATAACAAAGATTCATATGAATATATCAAGTTAGAATTACATACCTCTTTGATATAGAATGTCTTCATGAAGCTTGAGTGCCTAGTGCCCAAAGTGTGACACCTCAAATGGTTCACACAACACCAAATACACTTGGAATAACTTGAGAGAAAATGGAACACTTCATAAAATCGGCTAGCCCTTTTTCTCACACATAGTGGCCGATTTTCCCAAGAATATGATCTTTATATAGTGTCATAATTAGGGTAAACCCTAATTGTCATGGCTTTCCATTTGCTTGGATCCATGGGTTCAAATACACCATGGAGCATCTTATGGGGTTTAACCCAACTTGACAATCCATGAAGCATTAGCCCACTATACAAGTATGGATGATTTACACAATCAACCCATATATTTAATTAGTCTTCTTTTGATCACTTAATTATTACTAGATTAATTCTTGATCAATACTAATTAAATAATCTTATTAATATATTAGAACTTATAATATATTAACCAACCTTAAGTGTTATTTCTCTCATTATAGTCTATCCAAATGCATGATGCCATGCAACCCAAATGGACCATGCCGGGTCGGGTCAAGTCTTACCAATTATAGTTATGGACTTAGACATTAATCCAACAGTCTCCCACTTGGATAAGTCTAAAACTATTATTGCGTATGACTTCAAGAACCGACTGGCAATTGTAGCTCTCAAAAGCTTCCGTCGAACTCTGACCTTGCCGATGATCTCTGACCTTTGTCAATGACTTGTCCATTAGATAAGGGATCATATATTCCTCCATTCTAGATATCATATGGACTGAGACATGGATTATAAATCATTCTCTCTGTCCATTTGTTGTTTCCCGATTTCCGATTTATGACGACTGACTGATTGAACAAATCAAATCAGTCCTGGCTTGGCCAAGCACTCACATGTGTCATCGCTAAATCATCGAGGGGCCCACAGATATCGCTTTTATCCCGAAGGTAAAAGGAATGGATAAACTTCGACTCATATGGCTTGTTCTACTACTTGTTGAATCATACACAAAGGCACGTTTTATAACATCGAGTTACCAATGCGGTTTCGTGCAATCAATGTACAACCAACTCATAGTAACAACTCATATCTCTAGGTTTGAAGAATATAATATATTATCGTCTCATGATCACTCGTGATAAAATCCATGAAGTGATTCAAATGAGCGCGGGTTGAATCCAATACTCAGAACTTATGAGCACTCATGAGTGTTGTAGCACAACTTTGTCCACCAACTTGGACCTCTACAAGCCAACCCATGACAGTCTTGATTCATATCTACTTCCAACATATGACTGACTGTGGATGGTTTGAATAACTTAGTCATTCCGGAAGAATAACCTAGTTATTATGGAAGTCAAAACATGCAAAGTGAAACACACGAATAAATGAATCAAATATGGTATCAAACCCTATGAATATAAATAGACCACTTTTATTTATCACCATACTGATTACTCATTATTCATCGTTTCGGTTTTATCAACTTTATACTTGAATTAAAAACACTAGTTGTCCCATGCTCCAAGCATGTACACTATGTTTTTTTCTAAACAATAGCTTTGCCATACACCAAGTGTGCATTCTATGTTTGTCTATGATCCTTACTTTGTGAAATAAACCAATTGACCAAACTTTCAATGATTCTAATTTCACACTCCCAAATCGAAATCTTGTTAGACTTTAAACTTAAATGCACTACCCTCTTGCAATGAATGTGTACAAAGTCACAAAGACTTGTCAACAACCATTACAAGGTATTCCAATGAAGACCTACTCCATGGACACAAAGCCTTATGTTCAAAGTATGCATTGCTTTGAACATGCTTCTTGCACTAAGTTTTTTCTAATCTTACACAGATTGCTTCTATATATGGAGACAATTCTATATTCCCATTTTGACTACCACTTCTGAACAAGAGTTGCCTCTTTTCAGACTATGTCAATATGGCCCTTCCAAAATTCACACTATACTTCCAACTGTCATTGAGCAACCAATCTTTGGTAAACCTTAGATTGTCCTCGACAATTGCTTAATCACTTTAGTCATATCCAATTCTAGACATTTCCCCCTTAATGCCCCAAGGCATTTGGAAAATTCAGAAAGGATAAATATTATAGCACATGTAATCGATCTTGTACCCAAAGTAAATGGGACACGATTCATGATGTTTCACATAAAGACATGATTCTAGACCATTCTTTTGCCATAATAATTTTTGTTTGCCATATTCTCAAAATTTGATTATGAAAAGGGATGCCGTAATCATAATCGAATTTTGAGAACGCAATATATAGAATTTTCTTAAGTTGAACCAAACCAACATAAAATTCATATATATATATATATATATATATATATATATATATATATATATATATATATATATATATATATATATATATATATATATATATTCTTGACAACCATGATTAAAATCTCAATCTAAGCCTTTAGAATGATTACAAACTCAATCTAAGCTTTTTTTAGAATTGAAATGAAGTATAATTTCCTCTCCCTTAATTATAGCAAAACAACCTTTTTCAACCCCTGCAACTTCACGAATTGAAACTTTTGTTTTTTCTATAATTAGCATTGCTAACTTGCAATACTTATCATAATTATCATGCTCCCACTAGCATGATGATTATTAGCATAATACTTATGCTCCCACTAGCTTTGACATGTATTCAGAAATTAGTGAACTTCTAGAAATCAATACTTTATTGACTTTCTTACCAAAGTTCAAATTTCGGATACTAGATTGCTTTGATAAGCCTTTATCAAAATCATACACCTTATTGTAAATAGCTCACTGGTGTGTCTAAACAATTTAAGAACTATGAAAAGGAATGCCGTAATCATAGTCTCAATTGGTTAGACCTTTGCTATTTCTCATAAGTCCATGTTAGTGTGCTCTACTAACGACTTTGAGAATGCAAAGATTACTATCTACTTAAAAATCTACTTAGTGAAAGTGTTTCCTCACCATCATTTTCATGAATCGGAGAGAAACCTTATGACACTTAGATTTTTATGGTGTATGAGTTCCTACCCATATGAATTTGTCAAAACCATAATCACAAGACAAGGTTAGTGACAAATCCAAACTCATATGGATTGAACTTGTGCAATCTTAAGTTCTTGCCACCTGGCAGCACAAGGGCCTGCCATAGCTTCCAAGTAGTTGTGCAACCAATTGAGAACTCTCAGAACTACTATGCAAAGTCAACTTGAATAGGCACAGAATATGTCAACACGATAGGTTATAAACCTCAAGTCGTGTGCTAGTGAAGAACTCCAAGTTTTATTCTTGATTAGGTCTTGAAACTTTCAAGAGCTTTAGGACTCCCACTGTCCTCTTGACATATAAGACTCACTTGCCAAATATACAAGAGATAGTGCGGATTCTTTATCAAGACAAACACTTCACACACTTGGTCTAAGTTGGTCTCTGTTTTATCCAAAACATGACAACTTACCAATTTCAAATGTACAAAAGTAGGACACTTTTACTCTTACATTTGACAAGTGTTAATAATCCTTGTTTAAGATGTGTCACTCAAATTACAATCTTGGAGTATGACTCTAAGAATTGTTTTGAAACGAAGTATGACTCATCTTCTTGATTTAACCATTTCAACAATTCATGACTCCTCTTCTTAGTCATAAGAATGCATTAAGATGTCCTTAGAAGACCAATTGTTATGTGGTTCTTTAATCATTAAGATGATCACAAAACATGATACTAAAGTACTCCCATCTTTTCAGATTTGAGAAACTTTTATCTTTCTGCCTAATTTGATTCTTCTAATTCGTTCTGCCATACATTGAGACTTTTCCAATGTTTCAGAATTATACTTAAACTTGTAAGTATAACCATATTTACTAGACTTTAGTAAATCATGACGAATAGTCTTATCGATCTTTTGTGGTGGACTTGACCGGTGCACATGAATGTGTACTCGATCCCTTTAGTCCTTTACTTGACTCACATATACATGTGAACAAGGAATTAGTCTTAATTTTCCAAAGCTGAAAGTTCTCATTCATCATACTATACAACTTGCATGATTCCAAGTTTCGGTCCAATTGAGAACTTGGGTGATGAGAGTCTTTCCTTATTTGGTAAATTTAGACACTACCACAAATGAAAGAATCAAAACCATTTTCCATTATTGCTATCAATGGAATCATATAAACATCAATTTTTTTCACAAATGCCATTGTAAGGATACTTAAAATAAATAAAACCAAAAATTTCCTTTTATTTTAAAATTTGCGGAAAAACTCATCCTTACAATCCATATGAAAACCTTGTTGTTATCTATTCCTAAGCAATGTGTCATAACTCCTAAGTAACAGCTCAAAACTTATGATGCGTTCGAAGTCCATCTTCGCGATCAGAATCAGCATATACTTCCTTTAAGTTTCTTTACTTTTCTTTGATTCTTAAAACACCAACATGTGACTCAGTCACATCATGTAATAAGAATCTCCAAGTAGGAACTTAATAGAGTTAGACAATGGACTTTACCTGAAATAAAGTCAAACTCATTGACTTTACCATCCTTAGGTAAGTTTGGCAGCTTCGTAACGAAAGCCCCTTCCTTTGGCAATAGAAACATATGGACCCTTAGGTAATAGTACATGGGACTATCTCAGACTTAGCCTTTCTCTTTACCATTTGGTCAACCAAGTTGACTATGGCCAATCCCTTTCCATTGGGAAGAGAATGCTTTTCTGGATTTCCTGTGTCACTATTGTCCCTGTCCATAAAGTTTTGGGAAGTTGATCTTCTAATCAAATTTGCTTTACTAGCCTTCCAAATCATTGCTGATTCAGCAGTTCCAAGCAAATAGATAAGATCATTAAGGGTCTTGTCATAGTCTATTTCATAGGAGTCCCAAAGGAACTCACTATGTGACTTAGAAAGTGATTGAACCACCAACTTTCTCAAGACTTTGACACCCAACTCTCCCGGCTTGTCAATATGTGACTTCATCTCCAAGATGTGATCACACCTAGACCTTGCCTTGCCAATAGGGCTTGAGTGACATTGAACTTGTGGGTTAGGGAGAATAATTGGAGGAGGTGGAGGAAGTAAAGTTCCAAGAGATTTGGGAAGATCATAGATGTCTGAGCAAGACATCTTTTGGGAGATATTCAAGATAGTTGATTTAAAGTCCTTAATATAACACCCAATATGAAATATTAAGGCTAGGACCCAACAAACTATTTTATAACTTAGAAGAGGGATGTTGTAATCCAAGCTATAAAATATTTGAAGGTAGGTGAATGACGATTCACCAATTTCCACCATGAAAAACGAAATAATTTATTAGGTTTTAATTGGATTTGAAACTCCTAGATCTTTTGAGATTCATTGAATTTTTCAATGGCATGTTTCAATCTCGAGTGTGCCCTTCAGGTTTTGTGACTGGGATGCCGAGGATCACAAAACAAGGTGTGAAGTAACCATGCAAATTACTTGGTACTCTTAAATGTTTATCACCCAACCGATGTGCCGGTAAACCACATACGCTCCACCAGCCTATGATAAACTTTAAGAAACCCTTTGCCTACCTTGTTAAATCAAGCTAGTGTGTCGGTAAACCACACACGCTCCACCAACCGACTTAAGCAAAGTGCAAAGTGTAATTTAATAGGTTAGCACCTTTTTCACATTTTCCTAAGTAACTAAGATTGGGAATTTATAAGTGTTTAGTTACTTAGTATTTATCATTAATACTTTTAATGAAGGGAGAATTATAGTCCTTGTCCTACCCGTTCGGCTAACGACCCTCCACCAGTCAAGAAAGCGGTGGGTGAGAGTGGACACCCATTAAGCTGCCATTTTATAGGCAACAACCTTATACCCCCCTTATAGACCGGCTTCGTGAATGAGGCCTACTAATGGTAAGACTGACTTGCTCTTATACATATATATATATATATATATATATATATTATTAACTTATAATATTATAAAGTATAAGGGTTGAATTTTAACTTTTAAAATTCTAAGGGCTTAACTTGGAATTAAAGTACTCTTGAGGGAAACTTTACATATTCCAAAACTTGAGGGCAAGTTTTGAAAATATTCAAAACTAATTAATTCCATAACTTATGTGTTTAAAGTAGTTTTTAATTAAAAAACTCTTCAAGTTCCATAACTTGAGAACAAGTTATGGAAGACTTTAAACTAATAAAAGAATGTAACTTTTCTTTATTTTTGTAACTTATGGAACTAATTAAGGTTACACATTGTATTACTTAATGAAGTGACTCTTGAACCTCCATAACTTGAGGACAAGTTATGGAGCCATAAAATCATTTAATGAGGACAAGACTCTTCATTTTGTAACCTTTGCCAACTTTTATGAGTTTTAAGAAACTTTAATGTGACTTTTCATGTAACTTGAGGACAAGTTACACAAACACATTTTAGAATCAACTCTTAGATTAAAATGGATTAAAGACACATAATCAATTAACTTTTTCTATTAATCTAAGCAACTCATATGAACAAAGATAATTCACATCAAACTTTTTCAAGTAATTAGCATAACTTTTAAACTAATACAAAACATGAATCTATTGACAATTATCTTTGAAATTGGATTAGCATGAACATTACCACATCAAAAACAAGTTTATAAGTCCAAAAACATCTAAGGGTAATGTTCCTAGTCCATTTCTAGCCAAAACAGTCGAATATATGCTGTCTGGGAGTCCAACTCGTCGAGTGCACGAACCAACTCGGCGAGTTGGATGCTTTTTGCCTTGGACTCGGCGAGTCCATCAGTGGACTCGGCGAGTCTGCTGTGCAGACAGCTCCAAAATTCGATTTTTCAGCTAATTTTGCAAGTATAACAAGAAAACAAGCCTAGGCTCTGATACCACTGTTGGGTTATGAGCATTCTAACACTCCTAAGTGTACATGCAACCCTAAATACCTTGGATCTATGTTTTCTCTATTATACATGCAAATATGAACTTTCCAAGGTATTCATCCTAACTAGCATAATAACAAAGATTCATATGAATATATCAAGTTAGAATTACATACCTCTTTGATGTAGAATGTCTTCATGAAGCTTGAGTGCCTAGTGCCCCAAGTGTGACACCTCAAATGGTTCACACAACACCAAATAAACTTGGAATAACTTGAGAGAAAATGGAACACTTCATAAAATCGGCTAGCCCTTTTTCTCACACATAGTGGCCGATTTTCCCAAGAATATGATCTTTATATAGTGTCACAATTAGGGTAAACCCTAATTGTCATGGCTTTCCATTTCCTTGGATCCATGGGTTCAAATACACCATGGAGCATCCATGGAGCATCTTATGGGTTTTAGCCCAACTTGACAATCCATGAAGCATTAGCCCACTATACAAGTATGGATGATTTACACAATCAGCCCATATATTTAATTAGTCTTCTTTTGATCACTTAATTAATACTAGATTAATTCTTGATCAATACTAATTAAATAATCTTATTAATATATTAGAACTTATAATATATTAACCAACCTTAAGTGTTATTTCTCTCATTATAGTCTATCCAAATGCATGATGCCATGCAACCCAAATGGACCATGCCGGGTCGGGTCAAGTCTTACCAATTATAGTTATGGACTTAGACATTAATCCAACAACATTGTCAACCAAGTTCCAAACTTGATTGTCATACATGGACTGTATCTCGCTGTCCATAGCCTCCTTCCATTTAGCAGACTTCAGGCCTGCCATGGCTTCCTTAAAGTTGTTAGGTTCATCCAAATATACCAGTGTACTATCATTGATAAATGTATCACCTTCTGTAGTAATATGGAATCCATAATAAAACTCAGGTGTGTTCCTAACCCTAGTGGAAAGCCTCGGAGGTACAGACTCGTTAGCTGGCTCAACATGAGTTTCCTCCTCAGGTTGGTTGCTAGTGTCTGAGGTTCCTTCACCACTTGACTCTTGAATTTCTTCAAGGTCAATTTGCCTCCCACTGTTTCCTTGGCTTATGAACTCTCTCTCTCGAAAGACCCCTCTCCTTTCCACAAAGACCACATTCTCACTGGGTCTGTAGAAGAGGTAACCAAAGGATTTATGTGGGTAGCCGATGAAAATACACCGCTCACTTCGAGGTTCGAGCTTATCGTGAGTCTCGCGCCTCACGAAAGCCTCACAAACCCAAATCTTGATGTGGTCCAAATTAGGAACTTTCCCAGTCCACATCTCATGAGGTGTTTTGGCAACCTTCTTTGTAGGGACTAGATTAAGGATATGGGCGGCAGTCTCTAAGGCATACCCCCAAAAAGAGATTGGTAGCAAATCTCGACTTATCATGGAGCGAACCATGTCCAACAAAGTCTGATTACGCCTCTCAGCCACACCATTCAGCTATGGTGTCCTGGGAGGTTTCAAGTGTGAGACAATCCCACACTCCTTAAGATAGTCGAGGAACTCTATACTAAGATACTCACCACCTCGATCGGATCGAAGCATCTTAATGTTCCTGCGCAATTGATTTTCTACTTCCTGTTTAAACTCTTTAAACCTTTCAAAAGTCTCTGACTTATGCTTGATTAAGTAGACATAACCATATCTACTATAATCATCAGTAAAAGTCACATAATAGCGATTTGCATCCCTTGTGGCGGTTTTGAAGGGTCCACATACATCAGTATGTATAAGGTCCAACAAACCCTCACCCCTTGCACAAGTACCAGTGAAGGGTGATTTTTTCATTTTCCCAAGAAAACAAGATTCACAACTATCATCTGACTTTAGGTCAAATGACTCCAAGACTCCATCCTTTTGGAGTTGGCCTATGTGTTTCTTGCTTACATGTCCAAGACGACAATGCCACAATGATGCTTTATCCAAGCTAGCAGAAGAATCAATACACAACACACTATTTCCTAGGTTATCTACAACCGACACAGTTTCATACACACCATCACAAGGTAATGCTTTAAAATAAATAACATTATTAAAGAAAGCATTAATACCGCCACATTCATTATCAAAAGAAAAGGTAAATCCTTGTTTGTACAAACCATGAAAGGAAATAATATTTCTCGCCATTTCAGACGAGTAAACACATTTATTCAAATCTAACTTTAACCCACTACTTAGCAACAAAGTATAAACTCCAATCTTGGTAACAGGTGAAGCCTTCCTATTCCCCATGATTAGGTTTATCTTCCCGTGCTCCACATCCTCACTTCTTCTTAGGACCTGCAAATCAGAACATATGTGAATACCACAACCTGTATCAAGAACCCAAGAGTTATAATTGTTGGATTAGTGTCTAAGTCCATAACTATAATTGGTATGTACTTGACCCGACTCGGCATGGTCCATTTGGGTTGCATGGCATCGGAACATTTGGATAGACCGTTTATGAGGAAAAGACATTTTGTGACATATTAATATATTATAAGTTCTAATATATTAATATGAAATCATGTTATTTAATTAGTATTGATCAAGAATTAATTTGGACTTAATTTAGTGATCAAAAAGAGACTAATTAAATATATGGGGATTGATTGTGTAAATCATTCATTCTTATATATGTGGGCTTATGATCCAAGATTCCTTTATGTTGGGTTTAACCCATGTGGTGATCCATGGATACTCCATGGAGGTTAAAACCCATGGAGCATAAGGAATGGGTAAAGTCATGAGTTACATGGTGTAACCCTAATACCCACACTATATAAGAACCCCTTTAGTTCAAGAAATTGGCACTAGTGATACATACTTTGAGGGCTAGCCAATTTGAACATGTATGTCTTCTTCTCATGGTTATTCCAAGAGTTCATGATGTTGTGTGAACCATTTGAGGTGTCACACTTGGGGCACTAGGCTCTCAAGCTTCATGGAGTCAAGCAACAACAACAAGGTATGTATTCTATCTATTTTATTATCCTAGTATCAATGTTTTGGTATGCTAGTTAGGATAATACCTTGGATAATCATATTTGCATGTATAATAGAGAAAACATAGATCCAAGGTATTTAGGGTTGCATGTACACTTAGGAGTGTTAGAATGCTCAAAACCCAACAGTGGTATCAGAGCCTAGGCTTGTCTTCAATTATACTTGATGCAAATTGCTGAAAAATGCTGAAAAAGTCGAATTTCGGGCATTCTGGGCACTGTACTCGCCGAGTCCACTGATGAACTCGCCGAGTACATGAAGAAAATCATCCTACTCGGCGAGTAAGTTGATACACTCGACGAGTAGGAGCCCCAGACAGCATATTTTCGAGGTTTTTGGCTAGAAATGGACTAGGAACATTACCCTAAGCTGTTTTTGGACTTATAAACTTGTTTTTGATGTGGTAATGTTCATGCTAATCCAATTTCAAAGATAATTGTCAATAGATTCATGTTTTGTATTAGTTTAGTGATTAGGCTAATTACATGAAAAAGTTTGATTTGAATTATCTTATTCTTATGAGTTGCTTAGATTAATAGAAAAGTTAATGGATTATGTGTTTTCAATCCATTTTAATCTAAGAGTTGATTCTAAAATGTGTTTTTGTAACTTGTCCTCAAGTTATATGAAAAGTCACATTTAAGTTTCATAAAACTCATAAAAGTTGGTAATGGTTACAAAAATGAAGAGTCTTGTCCTCAAGTTATGGAGGTTCAAGAGTCACTTCATTAAGTAATAAAATGTGTAACCTTAGTTAATTCCATAAATTACAAAATAAAGAAAAGTTACATTCTTTTATTAGTTTAAAGTCTTCCATAACTTGTCCTCAAGTTATGGAACTTGAAGAGTTTTTTAATTAAAACTACTTTAAACACATAAGTTATGGAATTAATTAGTTTTGAATAGTTTCAAAACTTGCCCTCAAGTTTTGGAATTTGAAAAGTTTCACTTATGAATACTTTAATTCCAAGTTAGCCCTTAGAATTTTAAAAGTTAAAATTCAAACCCTTATACTATTATTATAATTTTAATTATATAGATATGTATAAGATAAAGTCAATCTTACCGTTAGTAGGCCTCATTCACGAAGCCGATCTATAAGGGGGGTATAAGGTTACTGCCTATAAAATGGCAGTTTAATGGGTGTCCACTCTCACCCACCGCTTCCTTGACTGGTGGAGGGTCGTTAGCCGAACGGGTAGGAAAGGACTATAATTCTCCCTTCATTAAAAGTATTAATGATAAATACTAAGTAACTAAACATTTATAAATTCCCAATTCTTAGTTACTTAGGAAAATGTGAAATTGGTGCTACCCCATAAAATTACACTTTGTACCTTACCAAGTCGTTAGTGGAGCGTGTGTGGTTAACCGGCACACTAACATGGACTAGTAAGAGTGGCAAAGGGTAACTTAACTTTATTATAGATCGGTGGAGCGTGTGTGGTTAACCGGCACATCGATTAGGTAATATTGTTGAGGGTACCAAGTCAATTTGTATGGTTATTCACACCTTGTTTGTGATCCTCGGCATCCTAGTCACAAACTTGAGAGGGCACAATCGAGATTCAAACATGCCATTGAAAGTTCAATGTATCTCAAAAGATCTAGGAGTTTCAAATCCAATTAAAACTTAATTATATTTCGTTTTTCATGGTGGAAATTGGTAAATCGTCATTTACCTACCTTCAACTATTTTATAACTTGGATTACGGCATCCCTCTTCCAGTTATAAATAGGTTGTTGGGTCCTAGCCTTAATATTTCATATTGGGTGTTATATTAAGGACTTTAAATCAACTATCTTGAATATCTCCCAAAAGATGATCTTCCCAAATCTCTTGAAACAAGCTTTCCTAAATGAAGATGATGTCCCATGGAAATCATACTTCTTTCACCTCCTCCAATTATTCTCCCTAACCCACAAGTTCCTAAAAAGTTTAAGGTCACTCAAGCCCTATTGGCAAGCAAAGGTCTATGTGTGATCACATCTTGGAGATGTAGTCACATATTGACAAGCCGGGAGAGTTGGGTGTCAAAGTCTAGAGGAAGCTGATGATCAATCACTTTGTAAGTCACATAGTGAGTTCCTTTGGGACTCCTATGAAACAGACTATGACAAGACCCTTAATGATCTTATATATTTGCTAAGATCAACTTCCTAAAACTTTATGGACCTTGACAATGATGACATTGGATATCCAGTAAAGCTCTCTCTTCCCAATGGAAAGGGATCGGCCATAGTAACTCGGTTGACCAAATGGTAAAGAGAAAGGCTAAGTCTGAGATAGTCCCATTATCAATGGTCCATTGCCAAAGAAAGGGGCATTGGTTGCGAAGCTGCCAAATTTACCTAAGGATGTTAAAGTCAATAAGTTTGACTCTACTTCAGGTAAAGTCCACTATCTAACTCTGCAAAGTTTCTATTCTGGGATTCTTGATACATGATGTGACTGGGTCACATGGTGATGTTTTAAGAATCAAAGAAAAAGTGAAGAAACTTAAAGAAAGAATATGCTGAATCTAATCGCGTAGATGGATTTCTATCACATAGTTTGAAGATCGGATTCTTGAGCTACTTCTTAGGAGTTATGATATTTTGCTTAGGAATAGATAACAACAAGTTTTCATATGGATTGTAAGGATGAGTTTTTCCGCAAAGTTTTAAAAATAAAAGGTAAATCTTTTGATTTTATTTATTTTAAAATATCCTTACAATGGCATTTGTGAAAACTTTTGTTGCTTATAAGATTCCATTAAGAGCAAGAGTGGAAATATGAATTTGATTCTTTCATTTGTGGTAGTGTCTAAATTTACCAAATAAGGAAAGATTCTCATCACCTAAGTTTCAGTTGGATAGAAACTTGGAATCATGCAAGTTGTATAGCATGATGAATAAGAACTTTCAAGCATTGGAAAAATTAAGACTAACTACTTGTTCACATGGATGTGTGAGTCAAGTAAAGGATCGAGTACACATTCTTGTGCACTGATTAAGCCCACCACAAATAATCGTTAAGACTATTCGTCATTATTTACTAAAGTTCAGTAAATATGGTTATACTTACAAGCTTAAGTGTAATTCTGAGACATTGGAAAAGGTTTCAATGTATGGAGAGCGAATAAGAAGAATCAACTTAGGCAGAAAGATAAAAGTTTCTCAAATCTGATAAGATGGGAGAGTACTTTAGTATCATGTTATATAATCATCTTAATGATTAAGAAACCTTATCACAATTCATCCTCTAAGTGCATTCTGGTAGCTAAGAAGAGGAGCTATGAATTGTTGAAGTGGTTAAATCAAGAAGATGATTTATACTTCGTTCCAAAAACAATTCTTAGAGTTATACTCTAAGATTGTAACTTGAGTGACATGTCTTAAAGAAGGTTTAAAACACTTGTCAAATGTAAGAGTAAAAGTTTTCTACTCTTGTACATTTCAAATTGGTAAGTTGTGATGTTTTGGATAAAACAAAGACCAACTAAGGCCAATTGTGTGAAGTGTTTGTCTTGATTAGAATCCACACTATCTCTTGAATATCTGACAAGAAAGTCTTATATGTCAAGAGGACAGTGGGAGTCTTAAAGGTCTTGAAAGTCTCAAGAACTAATCAAGAATAAAACCTGAAGTTCTTCACTAGCACACGACTTGAGGTTTATAACCTATCGTGTCGACATGTCTGTGCCTATTCAAGTTGGCTTTGCATAGGAGTTCTGAGAGTTCTCAATTGGTTGCACAGCTACTTGGAAGCAATGGCAGGCCCTTGAGCTGCCAAATGCCAAGAATTTAAGATTGCACAAGTTTAATCCATATAAGTGTGGATTTGTCAGTAACCTTGTCTTGTGATTATGGTTTTGACAAAATTCATATGGATAGGAACTCATACACCATAAAATCTAAGTGTCATAAGGTTTCTCTCCGATTCATGAAAATGATGGTGAGGAAACACTTTCACTAAGTAGATTTTAGCTAGATAGCAATTGTGATATTTGCATTCTCAAAGTCGTTAGTGGAGCGTGTGTGGTTAACCAGCACACTAACATGGACTTGTGAGAAGTGGTAAAGGTCTAAACAATCGAGACTATGATTACGGCATCCCTTTTCATAGTTCTTAAAATTGTTTAGACACACCTATGAGCTATCTAAGATAAGGTGTATGATATTGATAAAGTTTTATCAAAGCAATCTAGTATCAGAAATCTGAACTTTGGTAAGAAGGTCAATAAAGTATTGATTTCTAGAAGTCCAGCTGATTTCTGATTACATGTCAAAGCTAGTGGGAGCATAAGTGTTATGCTAATAATCATCATGTTAGTGGGAGCATGATAATTATGATAAAGGTTGCAAGTTAGCAATGTTAATTATAGACAACAAAAGTTTCAATTCGTGAGGCTGCAGGGGTTGAAAAAGTTGTTTTGCTATAATTAAGGGAGAGAAAATTATACTTCATTTCAATTCTAAAAGCTTAGATTGAGGTTTTAAGTCGTATTTAGTCAAGGATATATATATGAATTTCATGTTGGAATGGCTCAACATAAGGAAATTCTATATATGGGTCCATTATTATTTGCGTTCTAAAATTCGATTATGATTACGGCATCCCTTTTCATAATCTGAATTATGAGAACTTGGCAAATAGAAATGGAAATGTTATAGCAAAAGACTGGTTTAGTCTTTATGTGAGACATCATGACTCGAGTCCCATATGCTTCGGATATAGGATCGATTTCATGTGCTATATTCATCCTTTCTAAAATTTTCCAAATGCCTGGGGCATTAAGAAGGGAAAAGGTCTAGAACTGGATATGACTAAAAGGATTAAGCAATTGTCGAGGACAATCTAAGGTTTACCAAAGATTGGTTGCTCAAGGACAGTTGGAAGTATAGTGTTAATTTTGGAAGGACCATATTGACATAATCTGTAAGGAGGCAACTCTTGTTCAGAAGTGATAGTCAAAATGGAATATGGAAATGTTTCAAAGTTGGAAATTATTCAATCTGTGTAAGATTAGGAAACTTAATGCAAGAAGGATATTTCCAAGGAGCTGATCTCCTTGGAATGCTCTGTAATGTTTGTTGTCAAGTCCTTGTGACTCTGTGCATAATCATTATAGGAGGATCAATGCATATAAGTTTAGAATCTAACAGATTTTAGTAAATGGCATGAATTTGGAATTCTTGCATTTGCAGTAAGGATTTGGGACTGTGAAAGAGGATCATTGGAGTTATGTTCAATTGATCTAATTCACAAAGTGAAGATCATAGACAAACATAGTATGCATACTTGGTGTATGGCATGACTAGTGTTTAGAAAACATAGTGTACATGCTTGGAGCATGGGACAACTATTGTTTTAAATTCAAGAATAAAGTTGATAGCTGAAACAGTATACAATGAATAATGTGTAATCATATGGTGATAAATAAAAGGTGTTTTATTTATGTTCATAGGTTTTGATACCATATTAGATTCTATTATTATCGTGTTTCATTTTGCATGTTTTGACTTCCAGAATAACTAGGTCGTTCTTCCTGGTTGACTAAGTTATTCAAACTATCCACAGTCGGTCATATGTTGGAAGTAGATATGAATCAAGACTGTCATGGGTTGGCTTGTAGAGGTCTAAGATGTTGGACAAGGGGCTACAACACTCATGAGTGCTCATAAGTTCTGAGTATTGGATTCAACCCGCGCTCATTGGAATCACTTCATGGATTTTATCACGAGTGATCATGAGACGATAATATCTTATATTCTTCAAACCTAGAGATATGAGTTGTTACTATGAGTTGGTTGTACATTGATTGCACGAAAACGCATTTGGTAACTCAGTGTTATAAAACGTGCCTTTGTGTATGATTCAACAAGTAGTAGAACAAGCCATATGAGTCGAAGTTTATCCATTCCTTTTACCTTCGGGATAAAAGCGATATCTGTGGGCCCCTCGATGATTTGATGATGACAAATGGAAGTGCTCGGCCGAGCCAGGACTGATTTGATTTGTTCAATTAGTCAGTCGTCATAAATCGGAAATTGGGAAACAACAAATGGACAGAGAGAATGATTATAATCCATGTCTCAGTCCATATGATATCTAGAATGGAGGAATATATGATCCCTTATCTAATGGACAAGTCATTGACAAAGGTCAGAGTTCATCTACAAGGTCAGAGTTCGACAGCGGATTTTGAGAGCTACGATTGCCAGTTGGTTCCTGAAGTCATACGCGATAATAGTTTTAGACTTATCCAAGTGGGAGACTGTTGGATTAGTGTCTAAGTCCATAACTATAATTGGTATGTACTTGACCCGACTCGGCATGGTCCATTTGGGTTGCATGGCATCGGAACATTTGGATAGACCGTTTATGAGGAAAAGACATTTTGTGACATATTAATATATTATAAGTTCTAATATATTAATATGAAATCATGTTATTTAACTAATATTGATCAAGAATTAATTTGGACTTAATTTAGTGATCAAAAAGAGACTAATTAAATATATGGGGATTGATTGTGTAAATCATTCATTCTTATATATGTGGGCTTATGATCCAAGATTCCTTTATGTTGGGTTTAACCCATGTGGTGATCCATGGATACTCCATGGAGGTTAAAACCCATGGAGCATAAGGAATGGGTAAAGTCATGAGTTACATGGTGTAACCGTAATAGCCACACTATATAAGAACCCCTTTAGTTCAAGAAATTGGCACTAGTGATACATACTTTGAGGGCTAGCCAATTTGAACATGTATGTCTTCTTCACATGGTTATTCCAAGAGTTCATGATGTTGTGTGAACCATTTGAGGTGTCACACTTGGGGCACTAGGCTCTCAAGCTTCATGGAGTCAAGCAACAACAACAAGGTATGTATTCTATCTATTTTATTATCCTAGTATCAATGTTTTGGTATGCTAGTTAGGATAATACCTTGGATAATCATATTTGCATGTATAATAAAGAAAACATAGATCCAAGGTATTTAGGGTTGCATGTACACTTAGGAGTGTTAGAATGCTCAAAACCCAACAATAATATGGTGAGTTATTAGACAATATAGTGTAAATACCTGCATGGGATGGTTTCACTTTCCTATCCTTGACATCCTGCAAGTACTTTGGGCAGTTTCGCTTCTAGTGCCCCTTATTCTGGCAATAGAAGCAATCAGCATCCTTAGGGATGGCAGAAGGAGTGATAGAACCACTTTTGGGTCCAGATGAGGAGCCTTCAAGATACTTTCCCTTGGTACCCTTCGAAGGGGTCTTCCTCTTCTTCCCTTTGCCTTGCCCGATAGCCAAAACAGGGGCTGCTGTAGGAGTAGGAGTAGTAGAAGTAACAACCGACTTACCTTTAAGACCACTTTTTGCGGTCTTCAAGAGTCCCTAAAGTTTGCTGAGGGTAACTTTCTCCTTGTTCATGTGATATGTCATTCGAAATTGATCATAACAAGAAGGTAAGGAGTGAAAAATGATGTCAATTGCCAACTCCTCAGGGAAGCTCACATTCAATTTCAGCAAATGGTCCACATACCTTTGCATTTTCTGCATGTGGCCCATGATGGATTCACCATCCTTCATTCGGGTTGTTATCATGGAGGAGTTTATTTCATATCGCTCTTGACGAGCACTCTGATGGTACCTTTCCATCAAGTCCTGGTGCATCTCAAAAGGGTAGAAAGTCCTCATAGGACTTTTGGAGCTTGGCTTTCATCGTGGCCATCATGATACATGACAATTTAGTTGCATCTCTCTCATGTGTATTGAATTCAACGATCTCCTCAGTAGTAGCAGTAGACTCATCGAGTTCCTTTAGCTCCTTGTCGAGGACATATTCCTTGTCCTCGTAACGAGTGACCATCCTGATGTTCCATATCCAATCCATAAAGTTGGAACCATCGAAGATGACTCTCCCACAAAGGTTCATGAGAGAGAAGGAGCCGGTAGGGTTAGAGCCCGAAGCATTGTTGGAAGACATCTGAAAAGAAGAAAACAATTTTAGATTAGATATATAGAGTCCTTAATAAAACACCCAAATGCAATATTAAGGCTAGGACCCAACACAATATATTATAACTTAGAAGAGGGATGTCGTAATCTAAGCTATACCATATTTGAAGGTAGGTGAATGACGATTCACCAATTTCCACCATGAAAACGAAATAAATTATTAGGTTTTAATTGGTTTTGAAATTCCTAGATTCTTTTAAGATTCAATGAACTTTTCAATGGCATGTTTCAATCTCGATTGTGCCCTTCAGGTTTTGTGACTGGGATGCCGAGGATCACAAAACAAGGTGTGAATAATCATGCAAATTTACTTGGTACCCTTAATATTATTACTTAATCAATGTGCCGGTTAACCACACGCGCTCCACCGATCTATGATAAACATTAAGTCACCCTTTGTTATCCTTACTAGTCTAAGTTAGTGTGCCGGTTAACCACACACGCTCCACCAACGACTTGGTAAGGTACGAAGTGTGAATTTCATGGGTTAGCACCATATTCACATTTTCCTAAGGTAACTAAGATTGGGAATTATAAAAGCATTTAGTTACTTTATAATAATCATTATACTTTTAATGAGAATTAAAGTCATTGTACTACCCGTTCGGCTAACGACCCTCCACCGATCAAGGAAGCGGTGGGTGAGAGTGGGCACCCATTAAGCTGCCATTTTATAGGCAACAACCTTATACCCCCTTATAGACCGGCTTCGTGAATGAGGCCTTCTAACGGTAAAACGACTTAATCTTATACATATATATATATATATATAATTATTAACCATTAATGTTATAATAGTATAAGGGTTGAATTTTAACTTTTAAAACTCTAAGGGTTGGAATTAAAGTATTTTTAAGTGTGTGCAACTTTACAAATTCCAAAACTTGAGGGCAAGTTTTGAAACTATTCAAAACTTTTCATTTCATAACTTATGAGTTAATAGTTCATAAAAGTGAAGACTCTTCATTTTTATGTAACTTATGTGTTTTAAATGGACATTAAAAGAAAGTGGCCTTTGGAAATCCATAACTTGAGGACACATTATGGATTCCATTAAAACACATAATTGATCAAGAATTAATCATTAAACAATTTAGCAAGTAATTCCTATGATCTAACAATAACTCATAAGAACATGAATATCATATCACAATTTCAAGAATCATATGAACACATATAAAACATGGAATTTTGATATTAGCCATTGTAAATGGATTAGCATAACCATTACACCATCTAAAACAAGTTTTAAAACACCAAAACAGTTTTGGGTAATGTTTCTAGTCCATTTCCAGCAGCAAAAGTCGAAAAACTGCACTCTGAGCCTCCTACTCGTCGAGTGCAAGAACCTACTCGACGAGTAGGATGAATTTTCACTTGGACTCGTCGAGTCCCTCCATGGACTCGGCGAGTCCACTATCCGGACATCACAATTCTTCGATTTTTCAACAGTTTGCATCAAGTATTCAAGAAAACAATCCTAGGCTCTGATACTACTGTTGGGTTTTGAGCATTCTAACACTCCTATGGTGTACATGCAACCCTAGAAACCTTGGATCTATGTTTTACTAAAAATACATGCAAATTTGATTTTCCAAGGTTCATAACCTATCTAGCATGGCATGGGGAACTTTAAACATAAAAGCTAGAAGAATTACATACCTTTTAGTAGTGAGTTGATTCCTTGGAGTTTGAGAGCCAAGCACCAATAATGTGGATGCCTCAAATGGAAGTCACAAAACACCTCAAACTTAGAAAAACTATGAGAGAGTATGTTTAGCTTGTAGAAATCGGCCACCTTTCTTACACACACACTTAGTGCCATTTCAAGCATCATAAGCATCTTTATATAGTGTGGAGGATTAGGGTTACATCCATGTAAACCCTAATACCCATTACTTTTCCTTTCTAAGGATCCATGGGTTAAGAGCTCTATGGATCATCCATGGACTCCCATGCAAGCCTAGCCCATTCCCAATGAGTGTTAGCCCACACTATATAAATACAATAAACCATATTCAATTAGTCACCTTTTTTATCACTAAATTAATTCTCAATTAATTTAAGATCAATACTAATTAAATAATATGATTTCATATTAATATATTATCACTTATAGTATTTTAATAAATCATAAACATACTATTCTCATAATATTATCCATATAAATAGTTCGGATGAAGTGCAACCCAAATGGACCATGCCGAGTCGGGTCAAGTATATAGCAAATAAGTTATGGACTTAGACACCTTATCCAACAGATTAGGGTTTTTCTAGCATGTTATGTAGCCATTCTTGGGTATGAGCTAGGATCTGAAGTTGCAACTTCAGATCTGAGTTTACCTTGGTCTTTAAGTCCATAAAGTTTCCAGCTTTACAAGTATGAACCCTTCCTTATGAGTTAAAGCCCATTTCAAGCTTGGATTTGATATTCTAAGTCTTTAGAGCCTTGCATGCACGTAAAGTTTGCAACTTTACGTGATAAGCATGCCTTGGGAAGCTTGATCTGCAATATAGAGCCTTAGAATGGCTTAAAAAGCATCTGAATGAAGAAAGGTCTGAAGGGACTCGGCGAGTTGCATGGACAACTCGGCGAGTCCGATGAAGATTTTCGTGTAAGGACTTTTGTATGGACTCGGCGAGTCAGTAGGGTGACTCGGCGAGTCGGCTAGGGTTTCCTCGACATTTGGACATGCATGGACTCGGCGAGTTGCAGGGAAAACTCGACGAGTCAATGGGGGATTTCATGACTACTCGAGTTCTAGAAGGACTCGACGAGTCAGTGAACTGCACTCGACGATTCGGGTCAACATGGACTGTTGACCTTGACCGTTGACTTTGACTTTGACCAAGGGTTGACTAGTTGACTTCTAGGGCATTTTGGGAAAATTGGAAATTTATGAATATGGTTCTATGATGGATATAGGTGGTGGAGTTTGTGGCGGTGATCCGAGAGTTTGAGCTTATCACTTTGAATCGACAGCTGAGAGGTGAGTTCTCCTCACTATATCAACAGGGTCTAAGGCACCAAGGTCGGCCCTTTATGGATTTGTATCTGGATTATTGCATGATATGTTTATTGATGTACATCCTGGTAGTTAGGATGGTGATATGCTTATGCTTAGTGACCTGGTTAGGTTGGTATCCTGGTATATAGGATGATGCTATGTTAGTGACCTGTTAGGTCGGTATCCTGTTTATAGGATGTGGCTATGCTTGGTGATCTGTTAGATCGGTTTGACTGTTATATATGCTAGTGTATGATAGTTATGTGTACATGCTTGTTTGATTGGGGGTTGGGTTGAGGCAGTCCTGCTTTGTGCTGAAGGCCAACATACCCAGGGCTGACCAGATAGATTACAAACCCATGAGGGTATGATAGTCAGACCGAAGGCCCGACGAGCGGTCCGGATAGGCTGTATGCCCTGAGAGGCGGTCCAGACGTGCCGAAGGCTCGGAGAGCGGTCTAGATAGACTGAAGGCCTGCGAGGCGGTCCAGTCAGGCTGAAGGCTCCTTATGCATGTTGTTCTGTGTTTGTTACATGATATGTTTATGGTTGTATGAGGTTGGTATTTTGGGGGTAACTCACTAAGCCTTCGAGCTTACATCTATCGATTATTGTTTCAGGTACAACGGATGACCGCGGGAAGGCGAAGGCGTGATCGTACCACTCCTCATGTTATTATTATTTTATGATTTGATACTGGGATACTCTGATATTTACTATTTTGAAAACATACTTTTTAATGTTAAATGGTTTTGAAAGGTTTTAAAAAGTTTAAATTTGGCGTGATTTTTATGGGTGTTACAAGTTGGTATCAGAGCCTTGGTTTGAGTGAATTGGAGGAACATTCATGTGAATCCAGTCTCAAATCAAGGAAAGATTTTCAAAATAATTTTAAAATCGTTTTCAAAATAAGTAAAGGAGGATGCAGGGTGTACGATCAGCCAGAGCCAGTAAGTAGACCCCAAAATACCATACAGTTATTTGATATTGTGATATGTTAGAACAACATGCTAGTACTAGGCTAGGGATCTTCAGGAATTGCATGATAGAATTGCCTGATTACATGATGCCTGCTAGCCTAGGGTTTTCCTTATATGAGATTGACATCATTACTGTAATTGCTTGTGTATGCATCACGACTGTACATAATTAAGTTGTTATAGCCTGAGAATGTTTGGTTTGGCCTTATGTTCTGTTCTTGTTTGATTGTGGGCTTAGGGTAGGATCAAATATTCGAAATTCTATAGGGTCCAGCGTTATGTATAGCTAGCATACACTAGTGTTGTAGGGTTGGTGGAAGTTTCATGGATGAGTGAGTGGTGTGAGACCGGTAGGTCAGTTGTGAGACAGTTAGCCTTCCTCTAGGAGTGAGGATTGAGCGACCACCATTTATATGTATATTGTTAGGGTGTTATGGTGATACTTGAGACAAATATGGGTAGGTGTGGAAGGTAGTATGGGCCCGTACTACCGAAAGCACAGGACCCATATGCGTAGCAAGGAAGCCACAACCCCTAGGGTTTAGTCGGGAGTTGGTTCCCAGTCATTTATGCGGATTGTCTGATATCTTCCTGTTATATTTTCAGTATGGTGGTTACGAGGCATTTTGTGACTGGATCCAGATCGGGAACAGGGCAGGGCGATCAGGAGGCTTCGGCAGCGCCCGAGGTTATCGGCCATGATAGGCCAGTGTTGACAGAGGATTGTGTCAAGGAGATCATCCGCGAGGAGGTGGTCAAGATTGTCCGGGGTCAGATTCCGGAGATGTTTGGGTCTATTAAGACCGCTATGATTGAGTATTTTGATGACAGATACACATCCCTCGCTGAGACGGCTGTCGCAGCAGCTACAACGGCTGTAACAGCGGCAGGGGGAGGAGCTAGTAGGGCATTCCAGTACCGGGACTTCGATAACGCGAAGCCCCCTACTTTTGATGGGATTCAGGATGCCATCAAGCCTATGAGGTTGTCATCTGATGTGGAGGGGTCTTTCTTCACATGTTTGTGTCCTACTGACCAGATGGTCAGATGTGCCCTGAACCTGTTACGAACTGGGGCAAAGGACTGGTGGAGGTTGATGACTGGGTCTTACACTGATGACCAGAGAGCTGCGGTTACTTGGGAGCAGTTCAGGGATATGTTCCACGCTCGCTATATCCCACGGGTTGAGCGGGAATGGTTAGCTCATGAGTTATTGGATCTGAGACAGGGTACTGAGTCGGTGACAGAGATCACCCGGATGTTTACCGAGACGACGATGTTTTTCCCAGAGTTTGCTTCTGAGCAGGCTCAGATGACACGTTATCTGAGCATGCTCAAGACCGATATCCGTCAGTTTGTTGCCACCCAGCGATCTGATACTTTGCTGGATTTACAGGAGGCCGCCAGACGGCGGGAGCTTGAGATTGATTTACAGCTTCGAGAGCAGAGGCAGGCCCCGACACAGTCCCAGCCGGCACCGAAGCGGTCTAAGACCGCTGATACTAGGTCTGGAGGGCAGCAGGGCCACACTTGTGGGAAGTGCGGGAAGGTTCATTCGGGAGTGTGCCGATTGGGTAGCGGGTGCCACAAATGTGGCAAGGAGGGGCATTACGCGAGGGACTGCCGCCAGTCCGCTCTTTCCCCGGATATGAGGATATATTAGCATTGTCATCAGGTTGGTCACGTGAAGACCAACTGTCCGCAACTCACTGCAAGGCCGGTGCAGGCCCCAGCTGCGGCTACACTGACGTGTTCCCGGAGGAGTTGCCAGGGATACCTCCGGAGAGGCAGGTCGAGTTTCGAAACGACCTGGTGCCAGGTGCGGCCCCTATCGCCAAGGCGACGTACCGATTGGCGCCACCTGAGATGCATGAGATGTCATCACAGCTGCAGGAACTGCTGGGCAAGCAGTTTATTCTTCCGAGTAGTTCCTCATGGGGAGCACCGATACACTTCGTTAGGAAGAAGGATGGTTCACACCGGATGTGCATTGATTACCGGGAGTTGAACAATTTGACGGTGAAGAACCGTTATACACTCCCGAGGATAGATGATCTCTTCGATCAGTTACAGGGTGCATATTGGTTTTCCAAGATAGACTTGAGGTCTGGGTATCATCGGGTCAGGGTCAGAGAGGAGGACGTGGAGAAGAGCGCGTTTCGGACTCGTTATGGACATTACGAGTTCGTGGTGATTCCGTTTAGGCTCACCAATGCGCCAACAGTATTTATGGACCTGATTAATCGGGTCTGCAGACCGATGCTCGACCACTCGGTCATCGTGTTTATAGATGATATATTGGTATATTCCAAGACCTGAGAGCAGCATAGGGAGCATCTCAGGGAATTATTGGGAGTTCTGAGACGAGAACGGCTGTATGCCAAGTTCTCGAAGTGTGAGTATTGGTTACGAGAGGTTTAGTTCCTCAGACATCTTGTTAACCAGGAGGGGATTTTGGTCGATCCGGCCAAAGTCGAGGCAGTCATGCAGTGGGAGGTGCCGAGATCTCCTTCAGATATCAGGAGTTTTATGGGATTGGCAGGGTACTACCGAAGATTTATATGGTATTTCTCCAAGATAGCAGTACCCCTCACTCGTCTGACGAGGATGGGGGTGGATTTCCGGTGGGGCCCCGAGCAGCAGAGGGCATTTGACACCCTCCAACTGCGATTATGCGAGGCTCCAGTTTTGACTCTCCCGGAGGGAGTTGAGGACTTTGTAGTGTTCTGTGATGCATCTATCACAGGTTTGGGGGCGCTCCTCATGCAGAGAGGACGAGTGATAGCCTACGCATCACGGCAGTTGAAGCCGCATGAGACAAGATAACCTACACATGATTTAGAGTCGGGAGTGGTGGTATTCGATCTCAAGATTTAGAGACATTACCTCTACGGGGTCCGCTGTACCATATACACGGATCACAAGAGCCTGAGACACATCATGGATCAGCCGAACCTGAACATGAGATAGCGCAGGTGGCTGGATGTAGTCAAGGACTATGACTGTGATATTCTTTACCACCCCTGTAAAGCGAATGTGGTGGCGGATGCTCTGAGCCGCAAGTCAGCTGGGTCTTTCACCCCGGCGATATGTATGAGGATAGCGGTGGATTCTCCGCTTGTGAGTTTGATCAGAGATGCTCAGGTTGAGGGTATGCGACCAGAGAACTGGAAACTAGAGAGGATCAGGGGTGAGAACACTCGGTTTGTGCAGGATAGCCGGGGATTATTGACTCGATGCAGTCGGGTATAGTTTCTGATGTCTGGTGGGGCCAGACAAACAGTTATGGAGGAGGCTCACAAGTCCCACTTCTCTATTCACCCGGGGGCCACCAAGATGTACCGGGACTTGAGTTTGAGTTACTGGTGGCCGTGCATGAAACGAGAAATCGCTTGGTACGTTGAGAGGTGCTTGACCTGTAGGATGGTCAAGGCCGAGCATCAGAGGCCACAGGCACGCTGCAGCCCCTAGAGATTCCCATGTGGAAATGGGAACAGATCATGATGGACTTCATTACCAAGCTGTCGAGGACAACGAAGGGTTTTGATGCTATATGGGTCATCGTGGATCGATTGACCAAGAGTGCCCATTTCTTGGCCATACGGGAGAGTTCACCGGCCGAGAAGTTGGCCGACGTGTATGTTCGCGAGATCATTGCTCGCCACGGGGTTCCGGTCTCCATTGTTTCTGACCGAGATGTTAGATTTACCTCCCGTTTCTGGCAGAAGTTCCACGAGGAACTGGGCACGTGGCTGCATTTTAGCACAACATATCATCCGCAGACCGACGGTCAGAGCGAGCGGACCATTCAGACCCTCGAGGACATGTTGAGGGCGTGTGTCATTGACTTCGGTGGGAGCTGGGATTCCCACCTACCCCTTGCAGAGTTCACCTACAACAACAACTATCATTCCAGCATTGCCGCCCCACCTTTCGAGCTATTGTATGGGCGTAGATGTCGCACCCCGGTTTGTTGGGGTGATGTAACGCCCGTGTTTCTAGGTTAGGCATTAATATTGAAATAATAGTCTAGGTTAACCTTTGTAACTCATTTTGAAGAAATGAAAAGGAATTATGTGAATATTATGTGAATTATGTGTTTTATGCTTAATTATTAGGATTTAATTAATTAAGAATAAAAATGAGCGTCGAAAATAAATATTAGATAAAGCTGATATCTATTAAGAAAGTTGTAGTGGTCGTGACAAGGATTACGGATATATAAAGAATACCGAAATCCGAGTTATAACGAAGAAGTTATGACCTGTCGAAGTTTCGCGACAAAACCGGCACGATGCCGAATGTCGTAAAAAGTGAGTTTTTGATAAACTACTTTTTAGCCTTAGTGATCTAAACGAAAGTCGTAGTGTTCGTCAAACCGAGAGTATGTATAAAAAGAACGCCCAAATCTGATTTCGTATGAGGAAGTTATGATTTTTCTAAGTTTCAGCTTAGAAGTAGACAGCTAAAAACTCGAATTTTAGATCGAGTGATTTTTAGCCGACACAACCTAAAAGAGAATCGAAGGTCTCGTCAATAGTAGTACAACGGTAAAAAGACAGACGAAAACGGACGTCGGATGAAGATGTTATGAATTTTTAACGGATTTCCTGTCCCGGTCTGTTAAAAATAATAATATTAAAAATAAAGTCAAAATTATCCGACGAAGTCTAAATGAAAGTTGTAGAGAATAATTTTGCCTACGCGTGCATATAAAGAACGTCAAAAACGGAGCCCGTATGCAAAAGTTATGGATTTTAGAAGTTCGGGGCACAAAAATCAAGAAAAGTCTGAAATCCGAGGAAATTCGCATGGCTGGTGTTCGGCTATGTCACCCTCGCCTCGCTGCTGACCCGTGTCCGATGCTGATGACGATTCCGAAGCATGGCCCAGTCAGAGACCGACTCGTGTCGCATACGTGGCTTGTCCGAAGCGAGCCACGTCTCGCCTACACGCTTCCGACGCGCCCTTCGCATCTGAGCCACCTCCGAGCCTCGCAGCTGCCGCGTGGAGCCTTCTTAGCCACTAAACTTCGGTTTTGCACCCTATAAATAGGGGGGTTGCGAGATCTCCCGGCTAGATTTAGAAAATTGCCACTTTTCATCCCTTAAACAATATTTTTATCATTTTGACTTTCCCCGAAGCCCCGATATCATTTTCAACACCCGAAACATGTCCCGAAGTGCCCGAAGACCCGGAAAAATTTATCTTTTCGGTTTTGAAGCTCCACCCTCCCAGGGCCCGGTTTTTCATTAAAGCCCCCGATTTTATTGGAAACGATCGTTTTAAGAAACGAAGTGCTGCCCGATTATCGTCTTATCGAGTGAGTGTATAGTCACTTTGATCTTATAAATAGATATGAAGTATTTTATATAAATACGCGCTATGTGTATATATATTGATTGTTTATTTGAGATGGTTGTTGAATGAATGTTTTATACAAGTTTTAAAATGATTTAAACTGTATATATATATATATATATATATATATATATATATATATATATATATATATATTATCTACAAATATGTTGGGTATAACATGGGTAGATGAAATAGTTGGTGTGTGATAAAATGATGAGAGGCCTTGATGTTATTGTGATCCAATCATCTAGCGGAGTATGGATGACGACCACGGACTTTTCTAGACAGTCCAGTGGAACGCTGGCAGACTCGCAACCTGTAGGTGTTAATGAGCTTGGGTGTTCATTTGTTGTACTCCATCCCCCACATGGTTGCCTTATTTGACATAAATTGATGGGAAACCCCCAAAGCAGTGTTGTCGCCCCGATGAAAATCCTTAGGCTAGGTCCCTTGTGATAGGTGTTTAGGGACGTAAAGTGAGGATAACAGGAATGGGTAATTAGGGTTATTGTTGATTGATGAACTTAATAAGTTTATTATTATTGTGGGTTGAAAACCCTATATGCTCACCAGGCTCCCAAGCCTGACCCACTCAGCTTTTCATATTACAGGTAGTGGACCCCGAGCATAGTCGGATGATGATGAAAGATTTTTGGATTATAGGCCAGTAGTTGTAAATAACTGTTGAAAGGCTTATAATGTCTTGTTCTTGCTTTTGATCTGTATCGGAACATGACATCCCGAGGTTTTGATATAAAAGGAAAATATATACTTTCTTAAAGAAAGGTTTTGATAAATTTTTATCATGTTTTGTTTTGGGGACCAATTCCGCAACATCTTTTAAAAGGATTTCTCTGACTTTATTTTAAAAGCATAAATTAAATCGGTCTTTTCTGGCCAAGAAATTAGGGGATGTCACAGGTGAGGTTGGACACAGGGTGATGGGACGAACGGAGGTAGTCTTGCAGACTACCGAGAAGATTCAACAGATTAGACAGCGATTGCAGACCGCTCAGAGTCGGCAGAAAAGTTACGCCGACAGACGCCGATCTGAGTTAGAGTTCCAGGTCGGTGACATGGTACTCCTGAAGGTCTCGTCCTGGAAGGGCGTGATCCGCTTCAGGAAGAAGGGGAAATTGGGTCCCAGATATATTGGGCCGTTCAGGATCATTGCCAGGGTGGGCAAGGTAGCTTACAGGCTAGAACTTCCTGAGGAGCTCAGTCAGATCCACAACACTTTTCACGTTTTGCAATTGCGGAAGTGCATTCTGGATGAGGAGGCAGTAGTATCATTGGATGACGTTCAGGTCGATGAGCGCCTGAATTATGTGGAGAGGCCCGTGGCCATTCTGGAGAGGTAGGTGAAGGTTCTGCGAAACAAGGAGATACCTTTGGTAAAGGTACAGTGGGAGCGCCGAAGAGGGTCCGAGTGGACGTGGGAGCCGGAGGCGGAGATGCGGGAGCACTATCCGGAGTTGTTCACCGCAGTGGACTTCGAGGACGAAGTCTAGTTCAAGTGGGGGAGAATTGTAACGCCCCGACTCTCAGGTATTAATTTTATGGCTTTAATTTTCATAATTTGCAAGGTCTACTCGACGAGTTGGATGCCATGACTCGTCAAGTAGAAGCGGGATTGGCCACGTGTATAAGTGACCGACTCGCCGAGTCCAGGATAGGACTCGACGAGTAGGAGCTGGAGGATGAAACCCTAATTTCCGGAGTTTTGCACCCTATTTAAAGGGGCATTAGCCTCCCTCAGCCTCCCTTACAGCCTCTTAAGAGTCCAGAAAACCCTAATCCGTGTGTGTGCTCCATTCTTGTGTGTTTTAAGCTTTGGAAGGTGGATATTAGTGAGAGGAGCTTGAAGATCAAGTAGCTTGAAGCAAGGAACGTGTGTGGATCTGAAGTCTACCTCGGTTTAGCATCATTTGAAGGTATCAAGTCGTTACCTTGACCTTCTTTCCTTCTAGATCTTATTTTGTTGAAGATTAGGGCTTTTCTAGCATGTTTTGTAGCCATTCTTGGGTATAAACTAGGATCTGAAGTTGCAACTTCAGATCTGAGTTTACCTTAGTCTTTAAGTCCATAAAGTTTCCAGCTTTAGCAAGTATGAACCCTTCCTTATGAGTTAAACCCCATTTCAAGCTTGGATTTGATATTCTAAGTCTTTAGAGCCTTGCATGCACGTAAAGTTTGCAACTTTACGTGATAAACATGCCTTGGGAAGCTTTATATGCAATATGGAGCCTTAGAATGGCTTAAAAAGCATCTGAATGAAGAAAGGTCTGAAGGGACTCGGCGAGCCCGATGAAGATTGTCGTGTAAGGACTTCTGCATGGACTCGACGAGTCAGTAGGGTGACTCGGCGAGTCAACTAGGGTTTCTCTGACATTTGGTCATGCATGAACTCGGCGAGTTGCAGGGAAAACTTGACAAGTCAATGGGGGATTTCACGACTACTCGAGTTCTGGAAGGACTCGACGAGTCAGTGAACTGCACTCGACGAGTCGGGTCAACATGGACTGTTGACCTTGACCGTTGACTTTGACTTTGACCAAGGGTTGACTAGTTGACTTCTAGGGCATTTTGGGAAAATTGGAAATTTATGAATATGGTTCTATGATGGATATAGTTGGTGGAGTTTGTGGCGGTGATCCGAGAGTTTGAGCTTATCACTTTGAGTCGACAGCTGAGAGGTGAGTTCTCCTCACTATATCAACAGGGTCTAAGGTACCAAGGTCGGCCCCTTTATGGATTTGTATCTGGATTATTGCATGAATGTTTATTGATGTACATCCTGGTAGTTAGGATGGTGATATGCTTATGCTTAGTGACCTGGTTAGGTTGGTATCCTGCTATATAGGATGATGCTATGTTAGTGACCTTTTAGGTCGGTATCCTGTTTATAAGATGTGGCTATGCTTGGTGATTTGTTAGATCGGTTTGACTGTTATATATGCTAGCGTATGATAGTTATGTGTACATGCTTGTTTGATTGGGGGTTGGGTTGAGGCGATCCTGCTTTGTGCTGAAGGCCAACATACCCAGGTCAGACCGGATATACTACAAACCCAGGAGGGTATGATACTCAGACGGGAGGCCCGGCGAGCGGTCCGGATAGGTTGTAGGCCCTGCGAGGCTGTCCAGACGTGCCGAAGGCTCGGAGAGCGGTCTAGATAGACTGAAGGCCTGCGAGGCGGTCCAGTCAGGCTGAAGGCTCATTATGCATGTTGTTCTGTGCATGTTACATGATATGTTTATGGTTGTATGAGGTTGGTATTTTGGGGGTAACTCACTAAGCCTTCGAGCTTACATCTATCGATTATTGTTTCAGGTATAGCGGATGACAACGGGAAGGCGAAGGCGTGATCGTACCGCTCCTCATGTTATTATGATTTTATGATTTGATACTAGGATACTCTGATATTTACTATTTTGAAAACAAACTTTATAATGTTAAATGGTTTTGAAAGGTTTTATAAAGTTTAAATTTGGCGTGATTTTTATGGGTGTTACACACACACACACTCATATATATATATATATATATATATATATATATATATATATATATATATATATATATATATATATATGCATGACTAAGTTTGATTAATACTTCAATCTAAACTTTTAGATTCGAAATAAAGTATAAGTATCCTCTCCCTTACTATAGCGAAACAACTTTTCAACCTTTGCAACTTTGCAAATTAGAACTTTGTTTCCTATAAATAGTATTGCTAAATCGCAACACTTACCATAATAATTATGCTCCCACTTGCATAATAATTATTATCTTACTAGCATAACACTTATGCTCCCACTCGCTTTGACATGTACCCAGAAATCAGTTGGACTTCTAGAAATCAATACTTGTTGACTTTCTTACCAAAGTTCCGATTTCTGATACAATATGCTTTGATAAGACTTTATATAGGCTCCTCAAACTGTTACACCTTTCCATAAATAGCTCACATGTGTGTGTAAACAATTTTAGAACTTACAGTAATAAGTCCCGAATGTTTAGACCTTTTGTCATTTCTCACAATTCGAACTATGAAGAGGGATGTCGTAATCATAATCGAATTTGAGAACACAAATATCACAAATGCTATCTCCTTAAAATCTACTTAGTGAAAGCGTTTCCTCACAATCATTTTCATGAATTGGAGAGAAACCTTATGACACTTAGATTTAATGTGTATGTGTTCCTATCCATATAAATATGTCATTCCCAACCACTATCACAAGACCAGGTTTATGACAAATCGAAACTTATATAGACTGAACTTGTTTAATTTTAATTTATTGCCATTTGGAATGGTCACATAAATAAGAATATGTCAACACGATAGGTTACAAACTTCAAGTTCTGTACTAGTGATAAACAATAGGTTCATTCTTGATTAGTTCTTGAAGCTTTAAAAGGTCTTTAAGACTACCACTGACCTCTTGACATATAAGATTCTCTTATCCTTGAAAAACAAATATTCAAGAGTTAGTGCGGATTCTTATCAAGAATAACACTTCATATAATTGGTCTTAGTTGGTCTTTGTTTTATCCAAAACATCACAACCACCGATTTCAAATGTGTATGAGCAAGAACCATTTCTTACTCCACATTTCATGATGTGTTCTAAACCTACTTAAGATGTGTCACTCAAGGAACAATCTTGGAGTATGACTCTAAGACTTGAATTTGGAACGAAGTATGATTCACCTTTTGATTTTAACATTTCAACAATTCCCGATTCCTCTTCTTAGCCATACAAGTACACTAAGGTGTCCTTAGAGGATCAATCGTGATATGGTTCCATAATCAATAAGATGATCATAAAACATGATACTAAAGTATTCTCATTTCCTTTCAGATTGGAGAAACTTTTATCTTTCTGCCTAATTTGATTCTTCTTATTCGTTCTGCTATACGTTGAAGCTTTTCAATGATTCAGAATTATACTTAATCTTGTAAGCATAATTATATTCACTAATCTATTAGTAAATAATGAGGAATAGTCTTATCGTTCTTCGTGGTGGACCTGACCAGTGCACAACCAGGTGTACCCGATCCCCTAGTCCTTCACTTGACCCACATATACATGTGAACAAGGAATTAGTCTTAATTTTCCAAAGACGAAAGTTCTCATTCATCATACAATACAAGTTGCATGATTCCAAGTTTCTGTCTAATTGAAACTTGGTGATGAGAATATTTCATTATTTGTTAAATTTAGACACTACCACAAACGAAAGAATCAAATCCATATTGCTAAAAATAGATACATACAAACATCAATTTTCACAAATGCCATTGTAAGGAAACATAAAATAAGATAAAATCAAAATTTTCTTTATTTATAAAATTGCGGAAAAACTTTTCCTTACAATGCAATTACAAGTGAAAACTATGTTGTTATCTATTCCTAAGCAATCTATCATAACTCTTAAGTCTTAAGCAGCTGCTCAAAATTCTGATCATCGAACCATGCGATCGAAATCCATCTCTTCGCGATCAGATTCAGCTTACTCTTCCTTTAAGCTTCCTTTTTCTTCGATCCTACAAAACATCAAAATGTAATTACATTACATCATGTATTAAGAATCTCCAAATAGAAACTTAATAGAGTTAGATAGTGGACTTACCTTAAGCAGAGTCATACACTCTGACTTTACCATCCTTGTGGTCCTTCAGGTAGATACGACAGCTTTGCAACCAATGCCCCTTTCCTTGGCAATAGAAGCAAACAGACTCTCTTACAATGGTACATGGGACAATCTCAGACTTAGCCTATCTCTTTACCATTTTGGTCAAATGACTTGACCATGGCCGATCCCTTTCCATTGGGAAGAGAAAGTTTTTCTGGACTTCCAATGTTTCCATTGTCAGTGTCCATGGCTGTTTGGGAAGTAGATCTTCCAATAAAATTTGCTTTACCAGTGCGCCAAATCATTGTTGATTCAGCAGCAACAAACAAATATGTTAGATCAATAAAGGTCATGTCGTGATCTCCCATATAGTAGTCCTAAAAGAACTCGCTATATGACTTAGGAATTGATTGAAGAACCAAGTCAACAACCAACTTCCTTGAAACAACGACACCCAACATTCCCAGTCTGTCAATGTGTGACTTCATCTCCAAGACATGTGCACACATAAACCTTCCATCTTGGTGTTTGCTAGCCAATAGGGTTTGAGTGACTTTAAACTTTTCAAGTCTTCGAACATGTGGGTTAGGGAGAACTATTGGAGGAGGTGGAGGAAGTGAAGTACCACTACAACACAAAGAAGGGATTAATCTTTCACCTTGATCGTCTTGTGGAATATCATCTTTATAAAGAAAGGATTCGGGAAGACCATAGTTGTCAGAACTAGACATCTACAAGGGAGAAATTCAAGTTTAGTTGATTTAAGTCCTTAATATAACACCCAAATGAAATATTAAGGCTAGAACCCAACACAATAATTTACAATTTGGAAGAGGGATGCTGTAATCCAATTGCAAATTATTTGAAGGTAGGTAAATGACGATTTACCAATTTCCACCATGAAAAACAAAATTGAACATTAGGTTTTAAATGAATTGAAATTCCTAGATCTTTTGAGATTCATTGAACTTTTCAATGGAATATTTAATCTCGATTATGCCCTTCAAGTTTGTGACTGGGATACCGAGGATCACAAACAAGGTGTGAATAACCATGCAAATTAGCTTGGTACTCTTGATGTCATTTATCACCTAATCAATGTGTCGGTTAACCACACCCGCTCAATTGATCTATGACTACTAGTCCAAGTTAGTGTGCCGGTTAACCACACACGCTCCACTAACGACTTGGCAAGGTTCAAAGTGCAATTTCATGGGTTAGCATCAAATTCACATTTTTCCTAAAGTAACTAAGATTAGGAATTTATAAAGTGTTTAGTTACTTTATTATTATCATTATACTTTTAACGAGAATTAATGTCCTATCCTACCCGTTCGGCTAACGACCCTCCACCAGTCAAGGAAGCGGTGGGTGAGAGTGGACACCCATTAAACTACCATTTTATAGGCAGTAACCTTATACCCCCCTTATAGACTAGCTTCGTGAATGAGGCCTAGTAACGGTAAGACTGACTTTTAACTTATACATATATAATATATTAAACTTTTAATTTTATATATTATAAGGGTGTATTTTAAACTTTTAAAATACTTGATGGTTTAATTAATAAACTATACTCTTAATTAAATTAAACTTAAACCATGTTATTATTATGGATTTATTAATCTTCTCTTTTAATTAAACACTTTAATTAATTTAATACAATCCATCAGAGTTAATTTGAACTATTCAAAAGACATTAAGGTTCTAAACATAAAATACAAAATTAAAACTATTTAATTAATTTTAAGTTATGAACCCAAGAGTTGCACCTTTTAATTACAAAAGTTTTAGAAGTCAATGTTTCATAATTTGAGACTTTTCAAATACCAAAACTTGAGGGCAATTTTGTAACTCTTGAAAACCTTTTGAGTTCTAAATTTGATGACAAGATTTGTAACTCCATAAAAAACTTTTGAGTTACAAAACTTGATGGAAAGTTTTGTAACTCCTAAAAACATTGAGATCAAATTTTAAAACCAATAAAATAATCATAATTTTATCTTTTACAAATTTGACTTAATGCAACTCTTATAGTAAGATAACTTCAAATCAAATTTTACAAACAATTAACTTTATCATATAAAATAGTAATTATCTTAAATTTTGACAAATGTCTTTTAATTTGATGAGGATAATTATTTTCATAACATAAAAATTGAATTTTGATCAATAAAACAACTTATAGTAATTATCCAAATCCAAATTAAGCCAAGAATTCGGAAAAATCTGCCAGACCCGTCACCACCTCGTGGTGATCAGGCAGAGTCCAAAAAAATTGATTTTTTTCAGCTTTGAACAAACAACAAATGCATCTATATAACATAAAACACTCATGGCTCTGATACCACTGTTGGATTTTATGTACTTTAACATCCCTATGGTGCACATACAACCCTAATGCTTTGGATCTAAGTTTTCTCTAGTTATACATGCAATAATATTATCCAAATCATAAAGCCTACAACTAGCATACAATTTTATATTTGAATCATAAACTAGATTAGATGATTACCTCTTTGTTGTAGCTTGATGTATTTGACCTTTAAGAACTTAGCACCCTAAGTGTGATGCCTCAAACAAGTCACAAACACCATGAACAAAGGAGGACTTTGAGAGAGAGTTTCTAGGCACCAAAATTCGACTATAGCATCTCCAAGATCACTAGTGTGTCAATTTTGTGCATAAAGGGGTTACATATATAGTGTAGAATCCAAGAGTCACATGTAACCCTAATTCTTACACTTCGGCTTATGATCTGTAGCTCATGTGGACTAACTCTTTATGGATTCATACATAAACTTAGCCCATCATGGATGAATAGCCCAAACCATATGTATCACTAATTTACATAATTAGTCCCGGTTAATTTAATTAGTCTCTTTTGATCACTAAATTAATTTGTAAATTAATTCTTGATCAATAGTAACTAAATAATATGATTTCTCAATTAATATATTATACTTATAATATATTAGTAAATCATAAAGAACCTCTTTCTCAAATATCCATCCTATCAAATTGTCCTGGTAAAGGCAACCCGAAATGGACCATGCCACTCTCGGGTCAAGTACATACCAATTATAGTTATGGGCTTAGACACCTAATCCAACATAACTCTCCGAGTTGAGTCAACTCGGAGCGTTGACTTTGATGTGACTTTGAATTTGACTTTGACCTTGACTTTAACCAAGGTTGACTCTAAAAGGGGTATTGAGTATGGAATTGTATCTAAGGGGTTATTCTGTTTAGGGGTTTGAGTAGAGCCGGTCACGGAGTAGAGACGTTTCAGCTATTCACAAAACACTTGAGGTGAGTTTCCTCCTGGATTTAACTGGTCTAAAGCACCAATGACGGCCCGTGTAGCTGTATGTTCTTGTCTAGGAACGCAGAGTGTGGGCGGGGCCCGTATCTCATCATTACCTGAGTATATATATCGGTCGGATTGTTGGATTGTTATACTTGTTGTCTGTGTGATACTTATATGTGTTTGTTAGGAATGTGAGTATGGGCGAGACCCGTATCTCATTATTAGCTGAGTGTGGGCGGGGCCCGTATCTCACAGAGTGTGGGCGGGGCCTATATCTCCTCGAGTGTGGGCGGGCCCTGTATCTCCTATTTGCATGATATGTGTGGTATTTGGTAGTATGGGGAGACTCACTAAGCTTCGTGCTTATGGTTTACAAGTTTGGTTTCAGGTGCTTCTGGTAGCAAAGGGAAGAGCTCGGGATGACTGCATTGCACACACCGTGATATTTTAGTCTGGGATGTTTACTCTGATGTTTTTGACATGTGTTTGATATGATACACTGATTGTGATGTGTGGATACTTGACTTATGTTTTGATAAATATGATTTGATTTAATAATTAAAAATGAAATTTTTGGGACCATATTTTATGAGTGTTCTTATCAATCGTTGATGATTACAGTAGAGCTACGTGGGTTTATTTGATGAAAAATAAATCTGAAGCATCGTATTTTTTAACATCATTTTGCAACATGGAAAAACACAATTTGATAAAAGGGTAAAATGTATACGAGTCAATAATGGTTCTGAATTCTAGTCTCGATATATGCTTGATTTTTATAAGGAACATGATATTTTGCTTGAGACATCATGCCCATATACACCTCAACAAAACAGAGTTGTTGAGTGCAAGCATCGATATTTACTTGAGATGGCACAAGCTTTGCGTTTTCAAGAACCCCTTCCCATCGATTTTTGGGGAGATTGTGTATTAATAAAAGTCTATATCATCAACAAGTTACCAACCAAAGTGTTAGACAATAAAATGCAACATGAAGTGTTACTGGGCAAAAGTCTATCGTATAAACATCTAGAGGTCTTTGGTTGCCTCGCGTATGCTTTTGATTCTTTGGGGAAGCAAGATAAGTTAGCCGAAAGAGGGAGACCTTGCGTGTTCTTAGGATACCCAATGGGAAAAAAGGGTTATAAACTCAATGATATGAAGAAAGAAAAGACCCTTGTAAGTAGAAATGTGACTTTTGTTGAAGATGTTTTTCCTTTTGGAGAAATTTATGAGAAGAACAAGGATATCAAAAACACAAATTTTTCTCATTCATTACATAAGCTCCAACAAGATATTGCTAATGAGACTGATCTGAGTTGGGGTGTACCAAGACCAACATTCATAACAATGACAGCAATGAAGAACACTTTAATGAACCGCATGGGACGAATGACAAAACCAATGTCAACAATGACTTTGGTCGTGAAGAAACTCAACCGCAAAATGAAAGTCAATCACCACCTCAACCACATCAGGAGACAACACCACAACCAATGAGATTCAGATCCCGGCCTAGAGCTACACCAAAACACCTTGAAGAATTCTACACCGATTTGCCACCTTCTTTGATACATTCAAAGGAAATTGGAGAATCTTCCACGCAACATCCTCTCTCTAATTTTGCATCATATGAAAAAATTTATAACTCTCATAAAGCATTCCTTGTAGCTATTACTTCTCATGATGAACCTAAAAGCTTCTCTCAAGTAGTTATGGATCCAAATTGGAAGGATGCCATGAGTAAAGAGATACGTGCACTTGAAGAAAATGGCACATGGATATTAACAAAGCTACCTCCAGGAAAGAAAGTTATCGATTCGAAATGGGTATAAAAGATCAAATATAAACGAAACAGAGAAATCGAACGATATAAAGCCCGAATAGTTGCTAAAGGATTCACACAAATAGAGGGAGTTGATTTCCATGAGACGTTTGCACCAGTTGCGAAACTCGTCACTGTTCGGTGTGCTCTAGCTGTAGCTGCCAAGAAAAAATGGTAAGTACACCAAATGGATGTCAACAATGCCTTCTTACAAGGAGATTTGGATGAAGAGGTATATATGAAGGTCCCACAAGGTTTCAATAAAAGGAACGAAGATCGTGTCTGCAAACTACAAAAGTCGATCTATGGATTACGTCAAGCATCGAGAAATTGGTATCAAAAGTTTACAAAGGCAATTGTTAATCATGGTTTTCAACAATCCAAAGCGGATCATTCCATGTTCATTCTTCGAAAAGGTGTTGTGCATAGTGTTGTTCTCATATACGTTGATGATGTACTACTATTAGGTAATGATGGTGAGAAGATAAATGAAGTAAAGGAGTGTTTGCGATCACACTTTAGCATAAAAGATTTGGGTGTACTCAAGTATCTTCTTGGTATTGAAGTTGCAAGATTTGAAGAAGGGTTTGTCATTAGCCAGTAAATTACACGAATGGTCCCTATGGTTTAGGGTAATTTGCGTGTTTGGTCCCTAACTTATTTTTTACCTCGGAAGGTCCTTATTGTTTGTTTTTGTTATGCGATTGGTCCCTATCTTACCTAAAAATACTATTTTGCCCTTGATTTTTTAATTTATTTAAATAAACACACCCCCAATACCAACCCCCTCACCTTATCTTACCTACCCCACCATTTTTTTCCTATTTAAATAATAGTTTTTTTAGGTAAGACAGAGACCAAGCACGTAACAAAAACCAACAGTAGGGACCAAGCGCGTAACGAAAAACAAATACTAGGAACCTTTCGAATTAAAAAAATAAGTTAGGGACCAAGAGTGCAAATTACCCCAAACCATGGGGACCATTTGTGTAATTTACTCACGAAAATATACCCTAGATATTCTCGAGGATAGTGGTGCTCAAGGGTGTAGACCTTGTAACTTTCCTATGGATCAAAATTTACGATTGCACAGGGATGAGAATGGCAAACAGGTGGATGCATGACAATATAGACGTTTAGTAGAAATATTACTCTATCTCACCGTTACTCCCCCAGATATAACTTTTGCTGTAAATAAGCTCAGTCAATTTTTGGCTGAACCGAAAAAATCTCATGTGGATGTTGTATTCAGAGTTTTGCGTTACCTAAAGAGAACTCCTGGACAAGGGTTGTTCTTACCTGCTTCTAGTAATCTTAAACTTATGGCATATTGATGTGAGTTGGTTAAGTTTCCCCACGACTAGACGATCCTGCACTAGATACTTCATCAGTCTAGGAGGATCACCGGTGTCAAGGAGGACAAAGAAACAAAGTGTAGTAGTTTGTTCTTCAGCAGAAGCAGAATACATGGCTATGGGAACTACCGTCTGTGAAGTATTATGGCTAAGATGGCTCTTAAAGGACATAGACGCTACCCAACATGATGCCACTCCTTTGATATGTGATAATGAAGTTGCTCATCATATTGCAGTTAATCCTGTTTTTCATGAAAGAACGAAACACATGGAAATGAACTACTATTTTATTCGTGAAAGGGTAAATAGTAGTGATGTGAAGCCTTGTCCCATTCGAATTGAAATTCAAACTAGTGATATATTCACCAAAGCTCTTGGTGCTGATCGTTTCCAATTTCTACGTAGCAAGTTAGGTGTCCGTGATCTTCACAGTCCAACTTGAGAGGAAGTGTTGAGATATCGTTTCCTTATTCCACGAGTTTTCTTGTTCCCTAAGTATTTTAGTTCTTCATTATCTAGATTTAGATTCCATTTAGGATTCTTGTTCACCCTATAAATATAGGCATTGTAATTCCTTGTTTTCTTAATTAATACAATCAATTTTCATTCTCAAAATATATTAGGTCATAGCACCAAAACATGAACACTTACTCTTGCTGCTCTTCTCAGGGTCACCGACGCAGAATTTTGATGACGAACTAGAACTCGTGTCTGTGATGGTCTTCCTCAACAAAGAGTTTTAGTATTAATTCAACCAATTTTAGATGATAAGTATCAAGATTGTATAGAAAGTTGGTATGTCTTCGTATGTTGGGTACCATCCACTATTTATACCCAAAATTTTAGAGTCTCCATTAAACTCAAATAATTATATAGATTAATTACTGGCCACGAATAACCGACTTGTAACTCGGGAGGGGTGTACTCACCCACCTCTCACTTTCACTCTATTACCTAGGTGCCATCTGATTGTCTGCTCGCTCTCCCCTTACTCTTTAAAACCATGAAATGATCACCCCACACTTCTTATGGTTTTTTAATAAATATGAAGCATTAGGATATTGTAATGTACAAGTGCTAAAACAATAGAGAGAGAGAGAGAGAGAGAGAGAGAGTTGCCCGTATGGTAAAATTTCTTCTGCGATGGTACCCTTGGTACTCGCCATGTATATGTTATGTTGTATGATAGCCTTGTATGTAGCCCATTCTTAGTTAAGGCCCCAGCTTAGTCCATGTTAGTTTTGTATATATATTCGTTTGTATCTTTTATTGAAAGGCAATGAAAATACTTTCCCATTCCATAATACCTTGTACAATACAACTTCATTTATCGCCTCAACAGTGATCTGGCTCCTGCTCCCCAAAATCAACACAAGGGGCATGTCGACGGCCACTCTCAACTCACAATCCAAATTTCAAAGTTTTTCATATCTATTTATAGTTTAGATTTTCATAATTTAACTATTATGATATGATTTTCTTTTCACTTAAACTTTAAATAGAAGACAATGATGTTTTTGTCATTGTAATGTTTTTGGCAGGATTATAAGAACGATTACATAGGTCGGGTGCTCACTTTTTTTTTAATATATCTATACTTGACTTGTGATGCCTAATTAAAAACTTTATAAATAGCTAACATTATCCCTAAATTTAAAAAACTTGTTTCGAACATGAAGAGCAGCAGATACACTTGAATTCATTTTGAACCTTCCAAGGATCTTTAGCCGAATAAGTTTCTCTAAACAACAAAAATACACCTTTAGCCTTAAATACTATAAACAAATTTAGAACTCATAATAAGATCCATCCACTCGTTATCTTCAATGGTGTCCAATTCTATATATAGCAAACGAATTTACATACTCAAAACCAACATCAAGTTCTTTGTCATGGATTTCCAGTTTCTTAGAACGATACTGCTTTTTGTCTGTCTATTGCAATCTTGCAATCGAGAGCTTATAAAAGCATTGCCAAGGCAACCGATGAATATCTCTTTTCAAGAACATTCAGGTTATATTGTCACGAATGAAGGACACAGACGTTTACTTTTCTATTACTTTGTTGAGGCAGATTCCGTTAACCATTCTTTGCTTCCCTTAACCCTATGGCTCAATGGAGGTTTCACTTATCTTTTTTCTTATGATGTTACTTATACAAAATTACAAATAAATATTCAAACACCCAAAAGTTTCCTTATTAATTATGTTATATGATTTGTATAAACTCAATTAAGTGAGTGTAAATAAAATCTGATTTGATTCGGCTTGGGATTGTCATTTGATGAGTTGATGTGTAGGCCTGACAATTCTCAACACGACCCGACACGACATGAAATAAACGGGTTTGGGTTGAGTTTTTCAACCCGCAACCCCGATAACCCATTTATTAAACAGGTCATATATGATTTTCTCAAAAAATATACGGGTTGACTCACCAGCCCGTTTAGAATTTTAATTAAAAAATTATATATTTTTTAAATGTATTAAGACTGAAGTATTATACAGTTTATATACTATGATAGGATGTCATTGACCATTTGACCTATGCAACACGTTTTTCATTTGGTGTTTGTATTAATGTTTTAGTTTGAACATGTTTCTATGAATGTTTTTAATTTTCATTTGGATGTTTAAGACTTAAGTGACTAAAATTCGGATATGTTTGCATCAAGAATTTGTGTTCCAAACCTGCCAACTCGTGACCCATGAACCCACAAACCTAAATCAGACCAATGAACCCAAATCTGACCCACGAACCCGCCAGGGGCAAAGCCAAAATTTTAGATTAAGGGGGCTTACACAAATTTTCATTTACTCTAAAGCATCATGCCATTTGACAAATACACTAAGATACTCTTATAATAATTTAAATAAGTAAATAAAACAAATATTTTTGAAAGAATATTAAAATTAATTAAATTATATAACAGTTATATAATAAATAATATTATATTTATTTATACATAGTGACATATCTATCTTTATATTAGTGTTCCCTTTATTCATCATAAAAGAATAACTTTAATAGAGAAAACAATAAATTTGAGATAATGACAATACAATGGTAAAAGCTGTAAACAATAAATTTGCAAATACCCAAAGGATTCTCGTATGAGAGACTTAAATAAATAGGGATGCACATATCAAAGAAACATGAATATCAGATAACGTGAGTTTCGAACGACAATATACTCACAGTGTCACGATGAGAGGGCGAAGGCTGCAGATGACGAGTTGACGTCGACGAGACCTTGAGACGGCCAAATACAGACTCTACCAAAAGAGCATAACGGTGAGCAATTGAGTGGCGTTTCCGACGGAATTGTCTTGGGAGGTGATTTCAGGAGGAGGAAGATGATGATCGGCGGCGGTTAGGTTTCTTAGATCGAGGCTTTTTGATATTTCTTTTATAAATATTATTGTGTCTTTATAAATGTTTTGAAAGAGTCCTAAGAGTTTTAAGTTTATTTAGATTAGGATAGCTAAAATTTTGGTATTGTGATTAGATTTAGGATATTGATATTCAGATTACCAATTTTGGAGGTGTATTTAACTAAGAGAAATTAAATATCCTTCTACTTTTCTTCCTAATTATATTTCTACCTATTTAAAATTATGACAAGTGTCCTAAAATATCATTAATTTTATCTAAATATGACACTTGTCACCATTTCATGTGGGTAGGAAGATTAGTAGGAAGAAAAGGTAGGAGGATATTTAATTTCTCTTAAACTAAAATACATATAGAAAATATTTGATCTTATCTTGCTTTATGTCACCCTTAAAATCCTCAAAATTGAGGGGTGTTGTTTTATATTTTCTCTGAAAATTTGAATTTTTTATCTATAGAATAGAGATATCGACTACATTGAGTGTATTCGATCAAAACGTTAGGGGAGGCAAAGCACCTGCCAGCCCCCCTATCGGCTCCGCCACTGGAACCTGCCAACCTGTGAATTCGTATAAATAAGTGGGTTGACGGGTAATTTATCGGTTTATGTTCCAAACCTGCCAACTCGTGACCCGCCAACCCGTGACCTGTATAGTTAAATGGGTCGTGTGCGGGTTGCTGTATATTGACCCGCCAACCTGCGATCCGCCAACCCGAACACGACACGATTGCCAGACCTAGTCTTGTGTATGTCTAAATATAATACATACACATATTATATTATATGAATTTCTTTTTGTTTAAATTTTTTTATTTATAATTAATTCATTATAATTTAGGGCCCGGATGTTCTTCCCTTGGTTTTGGGGCATTCATGGAAAATGGACCATTTCAAGTTCGTGAAAATGGAGAACTTCTCAAGAATCAATACTCTTGGAATTTAGGTATAATAAAAATATATATGGTTTACTATTTTACTGGTATGCAATTCCTTATTCATTTATTCAAGTATTTATGTTGAGCTACTCGACGAGTTGGAAGCCCTAACTCGTCGAGTAGACGCTTTAAAGGTCGCAGGATTTAAAAGGTCTACTCGGCGAGTCCAAGCATGGACTCGACGAGTAGGTCTGCCAGGAAGAAACCCTATTCTTGGGGTTTTGCACCCTATTTAAACATCTTAAACCCCTCTCTTGGACTTCCCTTATCAGCCTCCTTCTCTCCAGAAAACCCTAGTTCATTTGTGAGCCTCTCTCTTGAGTTTTGAGTGTGTTTTGGTGCCTTTGAAGGTGATTGCAGGAGTTGTGAGCAAGCAAGCTTGGAGAAAGAGGACTAGATCCAGGAACACACTCATCTTTGGCAACTTTCTGAGGTAAAAAGTTCTTGCCTTGATGAGCTATAAATTAGATCTCTTTGCATGAGGATTCTTGGGTCTTTTGACCCTTTTGTTTAGGAAAAGCTTTTTCCTTGGGTTGTATGCAAAACATTTCCCCTTTTCTGTAACTTAGGGCCTCTAGAGCCATAAAAAGGGTCTTGAACCCGTTTTCATGCAAGCCATGACCATGTTTATGAAAGTAGAATGCTATAACTTGAGTTTGGGTTCATTTGAGGTGTACAAAGCCATCAAGTCTCCAAATTTATAGAAATGGACCTTAGAAACAACCTAGATTTGTAATTTGGAACTGTAGAAGTGTGAAACCAGTGATCTAAGATAGATCTGCAAGGGACTCGATGAGTCCATGGAGGGACTCGGCGAGTCCGTTGAAGAAACCCCGATGACGTTCAGCGGACTCGGCGAGTTGATTAAGGAACTCGGCGACTCGAGTCGTGATTTCTAGGATTCTGAGTTCTAAGGACTCGGCGAGTTTGGTCAAGCTGGAAGGTTGAATTTGACCAGGGATAAAATGGTCATTTTACACTAAGAATAGTTATCAGTTTTTGACTAAGTGTCCTTATGGAATTTATAGTCGGAGAGCTGTCGGAGCAGCAGACAGAGATTCCTCACTTAGAGTTTCAGCCGTCAGGCACACGAGGTGAGTTTCCTTTCAGTAGGAACGAGTCTACGACCACAATGTCGGCCCGTTTAGATGATAGTAGTTCCGGACTGTGGTCCGATGCCGGGGTGGTCCCGGGAAGTAGTTATGTATGCTTGATGTCTTTGTGATTCATGCATGTCTATGTTATGTGTTATATGTTCCGAACTCCGATCCGATGTCGGGCAAGCCCGATGCAACATATGTGATTATGTTATATGACTATGTTTACGTTATATTCAGTTTATATCGGACTTCGGTCCGATGCTGGGCGGGGCCCGATGCAGTGGGCGGGGCCCAATATATGCCGGACCTCGGTCCGATGCTGGGCGGGGCCCGATGCAGTGGGCAAGGCCCAGTATGTGTTATTGCATGGTATGTGGTAGTTTGGGGGAGCTCATTAAGCTTCGTGCTTACAGTTTTCAGTTTTGGTTTCAGGTACTTCCAGTAACAAAGGGAAAGGCTCGGGGTGATCGCATGGCACACACACCACAATATTCAGCCTGGGATTGTTGAGACTATGATATTTTGTCATATGTTTTGTCACATTATTTTGGGATGATGTTTTTGTTACACACTATACATGTTTTTCCGTTATGATTTTGGATGATTTATGGTTTATTATGATTTTCAAAAAGAAAATTTTGGGTCATATTTTTGGTTGTTTCAAGTTGGTATCAGAGCCTTGGTTTGAGGGATTCGGACATACTTCCGGGTGTGTCTGAACTCAAACTAAGGAAATGATATAAAGATTTTCAAAAAAAGCTTTGAAAAAGCAAATGAATTTCGAAAAAGAATAAGTTTTGAAAAGAGAAAATGGTGTGGTGCATGCAATCAGCCGAGCTCAAGTAAGTACTCCCAAATTACCCATACAAGTTTATGCTATGATATATTTTCCAGCTTTCTTAGAACAGCATGCTAGATTAGGACTAAGGATCTATGAAGGATGCCTTATGTGCCTGTTATATGTGTATCATCCTTATGAATTGCATGCTAATATAGATTAGACTGTATGATAGCCAGAGTAGGATGTGCCTGATTATTTGTACTCAATGCCCGAATGCTGCTTGCTTTGTGATTTTAGGAGTCCTAGTTGTCTTTCACTAACTAGTAAACGAATATGTTAAGTTACATATTGCAAGGACTAAATAATTTCAGAAGGTTAGGTCTAGCTCTATTTCGCAGCTCTTGTTTGAGTCCAACCGTTGTAGGGTAGGATCTTTCATTCGAAGAATTATCTAGTCTGAGTGATATGTAGTGGTATTCGCGAGCTAGTTAAGGAGAGAAAGCAGGGACTTCTTATGCAGCTGATGGAGGAGAGTGGGTTGGCAATTACCCTAGGGTAAGCCTAGGATGAGAGTAGCAGAGAGCAGTAGTAGTAGAAGGGACTTGGTGGAGTCAAGGCAGTTCTTGAGGAAAGTACGGATATATGTGGAAGGTAGTATGGGCCCGTACTACTGAAAGCAGAGGATCCGTACTCGAATCAAGGAAGGTCGAGATAAGACCAAGGAACTTGTAGGTGTTCGTGATCCCTCGAGCTATGTTAATGTTCTGACGTTGTATAATATGTTTCTTTTCAGAATGGTGGTTTTACGTCCTTGACCAGCAGACGACGGTTCAGGTGCCGGGGAAGGATCGGGCTCAGGCTCTGGAGCCGTACAGATAGATGAGCAGACCAGGGAGTTCATTTCCTTAAACATTACGCGCAACATACTTGAGCAGACTCCTGTGATATTCGGTACGGTCAAGGAGGGTATTATGGAGTTGTTGGAGGAGAGGTTCCGTGTTTTCCGTATTGAGATAGCGGCCATGACGGGGTCGCGCACACGCACTTTCCGGGAGTTCAGAGCATGTGGAGCTCCCGACTATCATGGGGCTCGGGACCCCATTGCTAGCACCAGGTGGTTGGCGGATGTCGCCAACGCTTTCCGCACCAGCAGATGTCCCGAGGGGGACAAGGTCAGATTGGCATCCTGTCTTCTGAAGGACAGGGCACGAGATTGGTGGGAGGAGGTTGGGAGAGCTATTGGTGATGATACTGTGTTGGATGCGATGACCTGGAGTGATTTCACGACCAGGTTCAGGGCTGAGTTCGCACCGGTTATTGAGGTGCAACAGCTTGCTAGGGAGTTCCAGGACCTCCAGCAGACGACAGAGACTGTGGCGAAGATCACCACCAAGTTTAGGGAGAGGGCCCTTCTCGTTCCGCAGTATGCGGCGGACGAGGAGATGAAAAAGGCTCGATATCATGAGATGTTACGGAGCGATATCCGTCAGTTTGTGAGCCGTTCCAGTTGCAAGACACTGGAAGACATGATTGCGTGGGCTCGTGAGAGGGAGATTGATCTTGAGATGGAGAAGAAGAGGAAGCCGTAGGTGGCGTCTGTCGCAGCAGGTTCGGGCAAGAAGCCCAAGGTGTCTGATCATAGGTTTAGGGGACAGCAGAGCCACAGTCGTTGTGGCAAGTGTGGCAGGTTGCACGATGGGGTGTGCAAGGCGGGGAGTTCAGGCTGCTTCAAGTGCGGTCGGACTGGGCATATGAGTAGGGATTGTACAGCTACTACCACTACTACCACCACCACAACATCTGATCTGATTTGCTTTCATTGCAATCAGAGGCTACATAAGAAGTCCCAGTATCCGAGTTTAGCATCAATAGGACAGGTGGTGGCACCCGCTCCTACCACCCTGAGGATTACATACGGCCGACAGGGTCGGGCCGAGGTGCCAGTGGCAAAGAGAAGAGCTTTCCAGTTGACATCAGAGGAGGCTCGAGCGACTCCTGATGTGGTTACGGGTATGTATCTTCTCCATCATCTCTTTATTATTTTTGATTATCGCTCATGATTATGTATTTGTTTATAGGATCGTTCCTAGTGAACGACATTTCAGCTATAGTATTGTTTGACTCGGGGGCTACCCGATCATTTGTGTCGCTTGCACTTAGCAAGTTATTTAGCAGAGCTCCGGGGGAGCTGGATTGCCTACTCGATGTTGAGATAGCCGATGATAGGACCGTCAGGGTCGCGAGGGTTCATAGAGGATGTACACTTCGGTTATTTGATGAGCAGTTCCCAGTGGATTTGGTTCCTATTCCCCTGCGAGGGAATAAGGTTATAGTAGGTATGGATTTGTTGAGCCCCAACGGGGCAGTGATAGATTGTGAGCAGCAGTTGGTTAGAGTTCGCACTCCCAGTGGGGGAGAGTTAGTGATTCTGGGCGAGAGGTCACAGCGCGGACCGGTTTTCTGCTCATCAACGAGGGCGAGACGCCATGTTCAGCAGGGTTGTGCAGGATACATCGCATATGTCATGGATACCTTGGATAAGGGTAAGACGACGGTTGATGATGTACTGGTGGTTCGAGAGTACCCAGATGTATTCCTAGAGGATTTACCTGGGATACATCCGGAGAGACAGGTTGAGTTCCGGATTGACCTGGCCCCTGGTGCGGTTCCGATAGCCAAGGCACCATATCGGTTGGCTCCTCCCGAGATGCAAGAGTTGTCTATGCAGCTGCAGGAGCTTCTAGAAAAAGGTTTTATCAGGCCGAGCAGTTCACCACGGGGAGCCCCAATCCTATTTGTGAAGAAGAAGGACGGGTCGCACCATATGTGCATAGATTACTGGGAGCTGAATAAGGTAACGGTGAAGAACCATTACCCACTCCCGAGGATATATGATTTGTTCGACCAACTTCAGGGAGCATCTTGTTTTTCCAAGATTGATCTACGGTCCGGATATCACCAGATGCGGGTCAGAGATGATGATGTGCAGAAGACCACTTTTAGGACCCGCTATGGTCATTATGAGTTTGTGGTGATGCCGTTTGGGCTCACTAATGCTCCAGCCGTGTTCATGGACCTCATGAACCGCGTGTGCAGACCGATGCTGGATCGGTCTGTAATAGTATTCATTGACGACATCTTGGTTTATTCCAAGACTGAGGAGCAGCACAAGGAACACCTGAGGGAGGTGCTAGAGACCTTGAGGAGGGAGAGACTTTTCGCAAAGTTCTCCAAGTGCGAGTTCTGGTTGCGCGAGGTGCAGTTTCCGGGGCACCTTGTCAACCAGAAGGGTATATTAGTTCATCCGGCCAAGATAGAGGCCGTGATGCAGTGGGAGGTCCCGAGGTCTCCATCCGAGATTCAGAGCTTCCTGGGTCTGGCAGGGTATTACAGGAGATTTATCCAGGACTTCTCCAAGATAGCAGTTCCGTTGACCCGACTAACCAAGAAGTCGGTGGTGTTTCGCTGGGGTTCTGAGCAGCAGACAGCCTTTGAGACGCTCAGAAAGCGACTGTGCGAAGCACCGATTCTCACCCTGCCATAGGGAGTAGATGACTTCGTAGTCTACTGTGACGCTTCGATCACAGGTATGGGAGCAGTGTTGATGCAGTGGGGGTGTGTGATAGCTTATGCCTCGCGACAGTTGAAGCCTCACGAGGCTAACTACCCGACGCATGATTTGGAGCTGGGGGCGGTGGTGTTCACCCTCAAGATTTGGCGGCATTACCTCTACGGGGTCCAGTGTATTATTTACACGAATCACAAGAGTTTGAGGTACCTCATGGATCAACCGAATTTGAACATGAGGCAGCGTCGGTGGTTAGACGTGGTTAAGGATTACGACTGTGAGATCCTTTACCACCCGGGCAAGGCCAACGTTGTGGCCGAAGCCCTGAGCCGCAAGGCGGTAGCGGCTCCGATCCGAGATATCTGTCTGAGGATGACATTGATTACTCCACTGCTAGAGTAGATCCGAGAGGCGCAGGTTGAGGGCCTGAAGGAGGAGCGCCGGAAGTACGAGAGGATTACAGGTCAGGTGGCTTCCTTCGATTACGATAGCAGAGGGTTATTGAACCTGCATGGGAGAGTCTGGGTGCCATACTGGGGTGGTGTGCGGCAAGTGTTGATGGATGAGGCCCACAAGTCCAGGTTCTCCATCCATCCGGGAGCGACGAAGATGTACAGAGATCTTCGCCCAGACTACTGGTGGCCCTGCATGAAGAGGGATGTAGCCTGGTACGTTGAGAGATGCCTGACCTGCAGGAAGGTCAAGGAAGAGCATCAGAGGCCACATGGCAAGATGCAGCCATTGGACATCCCCGTATGGAAGTGGGAGGATATTACTATGGATTTTATCACTAAGCTTCCCAGGTGCGCACGTGGGGTCGATTCGATATGGGTCATCATGGATCGGTTGACCAAGAGCGCACACTTCATATCGATCCAGGAGAGCATCTCGGCCGAGAAGCTGGTCGAGATTTATGTGCGAGAGATAGTGGCACGTCATGGAGTGCCTGTCTCGGTGGTGTCAGACCGAGATGTCCATTTCACTTCCAGATTTTGGTTGCGGTTTCACGATAAGATGGATACTCGTCTCCATTTCAGCATCACTTTCCACCCCCAGACGAACGGGCAGAGCCAGAGGACGATTCAGACTCTCGAGGACATGCTTCGGGCATGTGTGTTAGATTTCGGTGGTAGTTGGGATACGTATCTTCCGTTAGTGGAATTTTCGTATAACAACAACTACCACTCCAGTATAGACCGGCCTCCCTTCGAGATGCTTTATGGGAGGAAGTGTAGGACCCCAATCTGCCGGGGCAAGGTCGGTCAAAGAGTCATGGAGAGTACGGAGGTAGTACTCGAGACCACGAAGCAGATCCAGCAGGTTCGGAGCAGGCTTCAGACTGCTCAGAGCCGACAAAAGAGCTACGCCGATAAGCGGCGTTCAGATTTTGAGTTTCAGGTGGGCGACATGGTTCTCCTGAAGGTGTCACCCTGGAAGGGTGTTATCAGGTTTTGGAAGCAGGGCAAGCTGGTCCCCATATTCATTGGTCCGTTTAGGGTTTTGGCCCGGGTGGGTCGGGTTGCTTACCGGTTAGACCTTCCAGCAGAGCTCAGTCAGATTCACAGCACGCTCCACGTTTCCCAGTTGCAGAAGTGCTTGGTGGATGATACAGCAGTGATACCTATGGAGGATATTCAGGTTGATGACAGCCTGAATTACATAGAGAAACCAGTGGCGATATTAGATCGCAAGATGAAGGAGCTGAGGAACAAAGGGGTCGAGCTAGTGAAGGTGCAGTGGCAGCACCGTAAGGGTTCGGAGTGGACGTGGGAGCCTGAGGAGGAAATAAGGGAGCACTACCCAGAGTTGTTTTCAGGCGCATCAGACTTCGAGGGCGAAGTCTGAGACAAGTGGGGGAGAATCGTAACTCCCCGTTCCTAGTACGCAATTCCTTATTCATTTATTCAAGTATTTATGTTGAGCTACTCGACGAGTTGGATGCCCTAACTCGTCGAGTAGATGCTTTAAAGGTCACGAGATTTAAAAGGTCTACTCGGCGAGTCCAAGCATGGACTCGACGAGTAGGTCTGCCAGGAAGAAACCCTATTCTCGGGGTTTTGCACCCTATTCAAACATCTTAAACCCCTCTCCTGGACTTCACTTATCAGCCTCCTTGTCTCCAGAAAATCCTAGTTCATTTGTGAGCCTCTCTCTTGAGTTTTGAGTGTGTTTTGGTGCCTTTGAAGGTGATTGCAAGAGTTGTGAGCAAGCAAGCTTGGGGAAAGAGGACTAGATCGAGGAACACACTCATCTTTGGCAACTTTCTGAGGTAAAAAGTTCTTACCTTGATGAGCTATAACTTAGATCTCTTTGCATGAGGATTCTTGGGTCTTTTGACCCTTTTGTTTAGGAAAAGCTTTTTCCTTGGGTTGTATGCAAAACATTTCCCCTTTTCTGTAACTTAGGGCCTCTAGAGCCATAAAAAGGGTCTTGAACCCGTTTTCATGCAAGCCATGACCATGTTTATGAAAGTAGAATGCTATAACTTGATTTTGGGTTCATTTGAGGTGTGCAAAGCCATCAAGTCTCCAACTTTATAGAAATGGACCATGGAAACAACCTAGATCTGTAATTTGGAACTGCAGAAGTGTGAAACCAGTGATCTAGGATAGATCTGCAAGGGACTCGACGAGTCTATGGGGGGACTCGGCGAGTCCGTTGAAGAAACCCCGATGATGTTCATCGGACTCGGCGAGTTGATTAAGGAACTTGGCGAGTCGAGTCGCGATTTCTAGGATTCTGAGTTCTAGGGACTCGGCGAGTCACATGGCTGACTCGGTGAGTTTGGTCAACCTGGAAGGTTGACTTTGACCAAAATGTTGACTTTGACCAGGGATAAAATGGTCATTTTACCCTAAGAATAGTTATCAGTTTTTGACTAAGTGTCCTTATGGAATTTATAGCCGGAGAGTCGCCAGAGCAGCAGACAGAGATTCCTCACTTAGAGTTTCAACTGTCAGTCACACGAGGTGAATTTCCTTTCAGTAGGAACGGGTCTACGGCCACAATGTCGGCCTGTTTAGATGATAGTAGTTCCAGACTGTGGTCCGATGCCGGGGTGGTCCCGGGAAGTAGTTATGTATGCTTGATGTCTTTGTGATTCATGCATGTCTATGTTATGTGTTATATGTTCCGGACTCCAGTTCGATGTCGGGCAAGCCCGATGCAGCATATGTGATTATGTTATATGACTATGTTTACGTTATGTTCACTTTTTACCGGACTTCGGTCCGATGCGGGGCGGGGCCCAATGCAGTGGGCGGGACCCAAGTTATTCCGGACTCTAGTCCGATGCCGGTCGGGGCCCGATGCAGTGGGCGGTGCCCAATATATGCTGGACCTTAGTCCGATGCCGGACGGGGCCCGATGTAGTGGGCAAGGCCTCGTATGTGTTATTGCATGGTATGTGGTAGTTTGGGGGAGCTTAGTAAGCTTCGTGCTTACAGTTTTCAGTTTTGGTTTCAGGTACTTCCAGTAGCAAAGGGAAGGGCTCGGGGTGATCGCATGGCACACACACCACAGTATTCAGCCTGGGATTGTTGAGACTCTGATATTTTATCATATGTTTTGTCACAGTATTTTGGGATGATGTTTTTGTTACACACGAATACATGTTTTTCCCTTATGATTTTGAATGATTTGTGGTTTATTATGATTTTCAAAAATAAATTTTTGGATCGTATTTTTGGTTGTTTCACTATTAGGGTTGGCTTTTCTTACTCGGAAACCGATGAAGAGTACAATAATTGGAATGACACGAATACATGTTTACATTACAATATTTTTTTAAATCAATCCAAAAATACCCTTCTTAGGATTTCTATATTACCATTAAAAGTGTATCATTTTCAATGTTTAACAAGAAAAAATTATCATATATTTGACTATTTTTACTTTAAATTATGTCGGCTTCTGATAATCTTAGTATGTATCACAAAATGGCTTCAAAAGTTTTCGTTGTACAAAGACTCGCAATTCTTTTTGGTCGGGAAAAGCTATGCAGGTAAGTTGACAATACTTAATTAAAAAATATCCAAATTTAATTCCCTAAAATATGTATTTCAATTATTTTAATTTATAATATATATATATATATATATATATATATATATATATATATATATATATATATATATATATATATATATATATATATATATATATATATGGAAAAGTTCAATAGAAAACCATAATGATTGGTTCTTCAAGGAACCAAATATTTTTTTCAATTTCTAGAGCTTATTATTTATCGAAAAAAAAATCTAAAAATATCTAAATTCATATATTAACATTGTGAATGTGAAAAATATTTTTCGGATTCACCGTGTGAATCCGGATTCACATTGTGAATTTTCAAAGATTCACATTGTGAATTTGACGTAAAAAAAAAATTGGAATTTGATATCATTGGAAAAATGATAAAAAGTTATGAATTTCTGTATTTTTAGTTTTTTTTTTTATAAAAAATAAGTTCTAAAAGTTGAAAAAAAGATTGGTTCCGTGGTTCATTGGTTAATTGTGGTTCTTTATTGAACCTTACCATATATATATATATATATATATATATATATATATATATATATATATATATATATATATATATATATATATATATATATATATAATTTTACGCCATTATATTCCACAAGTAGCAGAATTAATCTTGAATTATAACAAGAGGCCGAGAATTTCTCCAATCAACCTCAAAGCAATAGTAGTAAAAAAATTCAAGATTAATCATTTTTTTTATTATAATTAGCTTTTATAACATTTGTTATGTTTTTTTGTAGATTGGAAATCCTCTATTAGACATATACATTAGTGTTCTCGCGGGATAATATTTATGATCACATGCTGCGATTTCAAACAAAACTTTAATGCTAGAAAAAGTCGTATGCAACGATTCAAAGTATCTTCGAGGGTACATCCATTCATGATGGTCGCTAAGTTTTAATGATGTATTCAATCGTGCCGATAATGAAGGCAGTGAAGATGTTGCTTTTGATTATCTACTTTTGCCCAAATGCTTATCGACACCATCGGCTCAACAATTTAAACTTCGAGGGTTACATGCCAAAGCACATTCATCGTTACAAAACACAAAATGTAGGGTTGTACACAGACCAGACCGACACACTCTATTGGTCTGGACTGGTACATCCATTCAGGGTCGTCGCAAGGTTGTAATGATGTTTTTAATCGTGTCGATAATGAAGTCAGTGAAGATGTTGCTTTTGATTATCTACTTTTGTCCAAATGCTTATCGACACCATCGACTCAACAATTTAAACTTTGAGGGTTACACGCCAAAGCACATTCATTGTTACAAAACACAAAATATAGGGTTGTACACAGACCAGACCGGCACACTCTATTGGTCTGGTCTGGTCCGGTACGGTCCAAGTGTGCAACTTTACTGCATACTTCCATTTGAACCCATATTTGTGTTCAAATCCTTCTTTTTTATTTGTCAGATTTAAAATTTTGTTTCTGATAGATTGACAGAGTCAGAAGTACAAGTGACCAGTGTTTGAAATCAAGGATTTTAACGTATTTGAATAGACGCGACGTACAAAAGGCACTTTATGCTAACACAACTGATCTTCCGGGGCATTGGGACTTTTGTCTAGGGTTTTCTACTTTCTCTTATTGTTCTATATTTGTGATTGAAATGTGGACATGTAACTATAGGTGTTTTCATTTGTAAGGGATGCTATTAGAGACGAATTTATGTTTTAATATAAAATGTTGCAGGTTGTTGGTTTATCAAGAAGAGAAGCTAAAAATAAACATAATTCCACTCGTCTCTAACCTTATAAAGGTCAGTCTTCCCATCTTTCTTTATAGGTACACTACACCTTCTATTAGGACTCGAATCTTTGACTTTTTCTACAAGTATACAACTAATCTAAATGTATATACCTTGTGCAGTGGGGATCAAGATTCAAAAATCCCGCTTACACAAACAAGGATCAGTACAGATAACGTCGCTAAAGGACTTAAGCTCACAACATTCTAAAAAATACGGGGCTTGGTACAATGAGAAACAAGTAAGAATAACAATATTGATTTTGATGAATTATATTGTACAACTTATTGAGATAAACATATCTTCTATTCTTCCACTTGCGAAATTGATTTATCCATATATAATATATGATTCACTGACTTGTACGATAGTTGAAAGAGTGGTGTTCTCTATATGGATGAATCAATTTCTTAAATAAAAGAATCACTTATGTAACAATATATATGATGTTGTAGGTGGGAGGTTGGTCGCATTCTTTTGGGGGACGGGATGATCAATCTGGTTAGATTAGCTTGATTCTAAACTTTTTAATTTTTATGATCATTAATTTGTTACGACTAGAGATTTATCCAATCCTAGGGTATGGTAATATTAATCGGTAATTTTGATTGTGTTAGAGTATAATAGTTATCCATGCAATGCTTAATTCATTATCATGAACATTGATAAGAATTATTAGATCATATCGTTCATAGTTGAATTTAATTATATAGTTTTGTGTTCACTACTTACAGGATCATTGTTATTAGATGTTCATTAATCATTAGAACTAGGAAATCCGACTAAGATAACTAGTCATTCAATTCGGTAACCAACTCATTAATCTATTGAAAGCTGACGAATCAAACATGGAAAACTAGGGCGATTCGAATTCTAGTGGAAGTACTTCAAATATACTGCTTAAAAATCTTGTTTCTTTGCTTTTTGTTTGCTTGGTTGTTTGAATTTGATAATTTAAGTTTCTGAACTTGTAAAATAAAAAAAAAAAACCCTCCATTTACAATATTTTCTTTAGTTTAATTATTTGCTTATTTATTTGACTCAAAATCATACTTGTCCCCGAGAGTTTGACACCCTTTCTTAGACTATATTACTTCACAACTAGGTACATTACCTAATTGTGTTTTAAAACTAGTTTAGATTCGATAGGATTTTATAAATTTAAAATAGTGGTATAAAAATAACACATCGGTAATAGAGAGAATCGACGATGATATCGTGTGGTAACTGAAAAAAAAATTGTAAAATTACTAATTCGTATGTAATCGCATAAATACAATTAACAATTTATTTATAAATTATTTAGTAAATAGTTATATGTGTCATATTCTGATTGGTTGTTTTCGTTTTCGTACATTATTTGTGTTTCTGCTGGAACCTAAGCCTATATATATATATATATATATATATATATATATATATATATATATATATATATATATATATATATATATATATATATATATATATATATATATATATATATATATATATATAGGCTTAGGTTATTCTATTCAAATTAATTATTGTGTTATTGTATGCATAAATGTGGGCCAATCAATTTTACTTATTTTAAGAAAGTGATTAATATATATTATTGAATTAAATATAATTGAAATATATCATCTAATTTAACTACAAGGGTATTTTAGTCAATTATTATAGATTTAATAAAGGAAAATTGCATATTTTAAGGGATCATAGATATTAATTTTAACAATCCGATTTTACGAATTATAATTTTTTTAATTCGGAAATTCTGAGAGAATGTGTTTTTGAGTATATTCAAAAATAAAAATATTCTTGAACCATAAATAATAAAAATATTCTTGAACCTATTTCTTGATCATGACTTTAAAAACTTCTTGTAGAATAACAACGACACTAATACATTCTAAAAGAATAATATTGCTTAGAATCACTTTCAATTTTGCGATCCGTTCTTCAAGCATTTCTGTGAAAACAAAACCAAATTGTAGTTTAGATTCCAACAGAATTGGAATTCATGATTCCAGTCCAACAGAATTGGAATTTATGATTCCATTCCAACAGAATTGGAATTCATGATTCCTTTTATCTTCTTCATGTCAATCTCAAGAATTGTACCACACGTTTATGTTTTCTTTCCCTTAGATCACAATGTGCTCCATATCTATCAAAATTCACAACTATACAATAAGATCATCAAGAGAATTGATTTTTTTTATCTATTTAACTAGTAAAACCCAATCAAAAGAAACATACCTAATCAAAGAAGATATCATCACCATTGTTCTTCCTTCTCTTTTCTGTCAAATGAAGCAACCAAAGCCTTCCCTGTTCTTCTCCTTTGTTTTCCTGCCAAAGAACACCACTAGAGATGGTAAATTCCCAGTAATCAAGAGAGAAACATTTGAAAGCAAAACATGTTACGTTGTTACCAGAAATTACATTATTACCCCTAGTGACAGAAATGCTTGATTGTAATGGGGTTCAGTCCTTTCTTTAATTCCCTAATCTGTATATAGTTACACACACACACACAAAAATAAATAAATAAGTAAAAACTGATTAGTGTACTTTTAATTTTGTTTAATATCAATCAAAGATAAAACCGCAAATGAAACTAAACTAACCACTTGAACTCTGTGTTTATGGGCATGGGTGAGATAAACAAAAACACTGCTCAAGATGACTGACGTCAAAGGAGCCATTGCCGATATCCAAAATAGCTTTGGTCGTTTTGTGCTCTGTTTATATCACTTTTCAAATTAGTAATCCCTATATATCTATCTTTTAAATCGTGTAGTCTGTGTATATATATAAATCAACAAAATTTAAATGACAAAGAAAATACTTACAACAAATCTAGCAGACAAGAGACACAAGAGGATGCAAATACCCAAATCCTTCCCTGTTCTTCTCCTCTGTTTTCCTGCCAAAGAACACCACTAGAGATGGTAAACAAAAAAGCCCTAATTTTTAGATTGAAATTGCAGGGTGGTTCTTCAATTGAAATGCCAGTTTTTGCTTAGATAAGGGCAGCGTCGTAGGTGGTGAGGTTTTTCTGAAGTGCTTTGTTGGCTGGATCAGGCCCTGAGAAGGATGAGAACATAAAGGGAGACCGAGAGAGATAGAAGAAACGAGAGAAAAAGTTGCCATCTTAGTAATTTTTTTCTATTATCTACCTGAGGTAACTTCACGGTCGCCTACATACATTTCTTCTATTTCCCGCATTTGTAAACATTTTTGCTTCTCGTCGAAACTGTAATTTGCGAAAAATAGGGTCGAAGCACCACTCCTCCGATCCCGTATCCGATCCCATAAAGCGTAGAAAGGTCGGATTCTCCAAAGTCGGTGAGTTTTCCGGTTCTCTGTCTTCCGTCGATCGATTCTTCTCCCCCTTGATTCGTGATCACTGGTGACGAAGCAGATGGACCAAGGAGGAGTCCTTCGGAGATCGATTGCTCATCCCTCTCTACTTGCGATTTCTTAGCTAAGACCGATGCTTCTCTCCGATCTTTGCCCGATCTGTTAGTTAGGTGATGAACACGGGGAAATAAAGCCCTTCTTTTGTTTCAGTTCATTCTTTTTGATGGATGTATATAAGAAAAGAAATTAGGTTAAAATTGAATGCTAGCATGGTTATAGGGATTATTTGTGGAAGCTATTTATAAAACTACTAAAATACCCTTGTTTATTTATTTAATTATTTAATTTTTTATTTAATTTTGATTGGTCCACATTTATGCATACAATAACACAATAATTACTTTATGTGACATCCCCAATTTCACGACCAGAAAAGACCGGTTTAATTTATGCTTTTAAAATAATTTCAGAGTAATCATTCGATTAAAAGTGTTGCGGAATTTGTTCCCATAAAAACATGATAAATATGTTATCAAATCATTTCCGAAGAAATGTATTTTATTCACTTAAAGCATTGGGATGTCATTATCAATACAAAAACATAAGCATAAACAAAACTTACATTCATTTACACTAGTGATCTACTTCTCTTTTAATCTTTCAGTGTAAAGCAACTTCGTATCGACACCTGTGATACAATTAAACTGAGTGGGTCAGGCTTGGAAGCTTGGTGAGCATATAGGGTTTTCAACCCACAATAAATAATTTATTATGCTTAAACATCAAACAATCAACCCAATTACCCAATCCCCATTATCTTATTTATTTCTTAAGGATTTACCCTAAGAATCAACTATCACTCATTCCTAAGGATTCATCCTAAGGAATAGGCACGAAGTCCATCGCTGCCCAAGGTTTATACTACAAGCACTAACAACGTCGATCCCCACATACTGATCCTATACAGTGATCTTACAAGATCTAGCCTAAAGGATCGATATGAACAACCAACTAACGAAACTGCTTCGAAAATTCCCTAGCACCAAACGAGGATCGAAGAAGACATCAAATGAATGGAATAAGTTTAACCACGAACCTTCGTTCGTAAAAGAAAGAACCACAAGACAATTAAGTCAGGGGTAGTTATCAATGCCTAGGATGTGGTCTGAATATCGTGAGATATATAACCCCAGACGCACCCTATCCGCCAATGGAAACTCTGACTCATGCCTAGGCTGTGGTCTGAACCCCCAGACTCACCCTATCCGGCAATGGAAATGGAAACACTGACTAATGCCTAGGCTGTGGTCTGAATATCGTGAGGTATATAACCCCCAGACGCACCTTATCCGGCAATGGAAACGCTGACTAATGCCTAGGCTGTGGTCTGAATATCGTGAGGTATATAACCCCCAGACGCACCCTATCCGGCAATGGAAACATTGACTAATGCCTAGGTTGTGGTCTGAATATCGTGAGGTATATAACCCCCAGACTCACCCCTATCCGACATCGAGAATGGAAACACTGACTCATGAAGCTCGTCTGATCACTTCATAAAAGAAACAAAGAGTCCAAAGCTCTTCAAAATAAAAGTATAGGGAAAATACTAATAAAGTACTCTCGTACTCTCCCGTACCCCGACACGTAAAAGTGTCAAAAAGAAGAACTAACGGATGAACACATAGTTCAAAAACACCTAATGAACATATAGTTCGAGAACACCATATGAACATATAGTTCAAACATACCTACCGATTACAAGTCTGCTAACGTTCCACTGGACTGTCTAAAATAGTCTGTGGCCGTTGTCTATACTCTGCTAGATGACTAGATCATCTTAAACATCGATACCTCTCATCCCTTTTATTTCATCACACATCATCTAATTCATCTACCCATGTTCTATCCAACATATTTGTAGATAAAAATACTTATACAGTTTAAAACTTGTATAAAACATCTTTTCAACAGTCACCTTAATTAAACAATTAATATAATTACACATAGCACATATTTTAAAGAAAATACTTCATATATATGTGTAAGGTGAAAGTGACTATACACTCACATGATTTAACGATAACCGGGCATCACTTCGTTGCCTAAAACGATCGTTTCTAATAAAACCGGGAGTTTTATTGAGAAACCGCGCTCTGTGAGGGTCGGGCTTCGAAACCGAAAAAATAAATTTCCCGGGCTTCTCGGGCACTCCGGGACGTGTTCCGGGCGTTAAAAATGATATCGGGGCTTCGGGGGAAATCAAAATAATAAAAATATTGAAAAATGGGTGAAAAATGACAATTTTGGAATTCCACCCGGGAGATCTCGCAGGTCTTCTATTTATAGGAGGGGAGATCCGGAGCTTCGGCCGAGAAGGGACACGCGGCAGCGAGGGGGCGAAGCGCGTGGCAGCAGCGAGGGGCAGGTGGCGCGCATGCAAGGGAGGCCAGGTGTTCGTGTGAGGCTCGGACACGGCTGCGACACGCGTCGCTTTGCAAGTGGACCAACTCCTCGGATGACGCAGCTGCTTCAGACACGGGGCGAGATTCGGACGAGGGTGACGTGGCCGAACACCAGCCATGCGAAATTCCTCGGATTTCGGACTTTTCTTGATTTTTGTGCCCCGAACTTCTAAAATCCATAACTTTCGCATACGAGCTCTGTTTTTGACGTTCTTTATATGCGCGCGTAGGTAAATTACGCTCTACAACTTTCATTTAGTCTTCGTCGGCTAATTTTGAATTTAATTTTTATATTATTATTTTTAACAGACTGGGACAGGAAATCCGTTAAAAATTCATAACTTCTTCATCCGATGTCCGTTTTCGTCAGACTTTTTACCGTTGTACTACTAATGACGAGATCTTCAATTCTCGTTTAGGTTGTGTCGGCTAGAAATCACTCGATCTAAAATTCTAGTTTTTAGTTGTCTACTACTAAGCTGAAACTTAGAAAAATCATAACTTCCTCATACGAAGTCAGATTTTGGCGTTCTTTTTATCGAACTTCTCGGTTTAACAAGTACTACGACTTTCGTTTAGATCTCCAAGGCTAAAAAGTAGTTTATCAAAAACTCACTTTTTACGACATTCGGCACCGTGTCGGTTTTGTCGTGAAACTTCGTCTGGTCATAACTTCTTCGTTATAACTCGGATTTCGGCATTCTTTATATATCCGTAATCCTTGTCACGACCACTAAAACTTTCTTAATAAATATCGGCTTTATCTAATATTTATTTTCGAAGCTCATTTTTATTCTTAATTAATTAAATCCTAATAATTAAGCATAAAACACATAAAACACATAATATTCACATAATTCCTTTTCATTTCTCCAAAATGAGTCACAAAGGTTAACCTAGACTATCATGTCAATATTAATGCCTAGCCTAGAAACACGGGCATTACAATTCTCTCCCCCTTAGAATGATTCCGTCCCCGGAATCACACATCAGCAAACAAATACGGGTAGCGACTCATCATGTCACTCTCCGTTTTCCCCAGGTGAGATTTGGCCCATTCGTATGTTTCCAACGCACAAGCACTAAATCGACCATCTTGCGTCACAACTTTTTAGTGTTACGGTCAACGGTTGCCTCAGGTTCTTCAATTAACCTCTTGTTCTCATCCAACCTTAATTCAGAAATGGGAATTATGTCGGGCACACCTCCCGTGAACTTTCTCAAATAACACACATGAATGGTGTTATGAATACCCTCTAGTTCTTCCGGTAATTCTAGCTTGTAAGCTTGATTCCCGATCCTTTGAAGAACTTTAAATGGTCCAATAAACCTTGGACTCAACTTTCCCCTTCTACCAAATCTTATAAGTCCCTTTCACGACGAGACTTTAAGTAAAAACCGAATCTCCAACTTCGAATGATATCGGTTGTCTTTTCTTGTCAGCATAACTCTTTTGACGATCTTGAGCTGCTAACATCCTTTCCCTAATCACTTTCAACTTTTCAGCAGTCTGATGGACTATTTCAGGTCCCACGAACTGCTTTTCCCCAGCTTCCAGCCAACATGACGGCATTCGACACTTTTCCCCATACAAAGCGTGATAAGGTGCCATCTAGACATTCGAGTGGAAACTATCATTATAGGAAAATTCTACTAGAGGTAAGTGTTTACCCCAGTTACCTTGGAATTCCAGGGTACATGCTCTCAACATATCCTCCAATGTTTGAATTGTTCGTTCGCTCTGACCATCGGTTTGTGGATGGTAAGTTGTATTCAAACACAACTTGGTACCCAATTCCTCTTATAGAATCCTCCAAAACCTTGAGGTAAAACGGCTGTCATGATAAGATACAATCGTTAACGAAACACCGTGAAGCCTCACAATTTCCTTCACATAAGAATTCACAAGTTTATCCATAAACCATTTCTCGTTGGCTGCTATGAAATGCGTACTCTTAGTGAAGCGATCAACGACCACCCAAATCATGTCGTGGTCGTTCCTTGTTCTGGGCAGTTTAGTCACAAAATCCATGGTAATGTCCTCCTATTTACCCATGGGTACAGGTAAAGGTTCTAAGCTCCCATACGGTTTCTGATGTTGTGCCTTAACCCTAGCACATGTTACACACTCGGCCACATACTTAGCAACATCGAGCTTCATCGTCGGCCACCAGTAATAGGGTTTTAGATCCCTATACATTATTGTATTGCCGGGATGAATCGAGTACATGGTCTTGTGAGCTTCTTCCATCAGAAGACCTCTTACTCCCCCCGTCTTAGGTACCCAAATCCTATCTTTGAATACCTTCAATCCTTGACCGTTTGTATCAAACACCAACGTTTTTCCCAAAAGTTCCTCCTTTCGGTCATTTTTCTCTAAAGCTTCCTCCTGAGCTTTCTTTATACTTTCCACCATTGTCGAGACAACTTTAATTCTCAACACTCTTGGCCTTTGCTTTTCAAGATTTACCTTCCGACTGAGAGCATCAGCAACAATATTTGCTTTACCAGGGTGGTAAAGTATCTCACAGTCGTAGTCCTTGAGTAACTCTAGCCAGCGCCGTTGCCTCATGTTCAATTCCTTCTGATTAAAGAGATATTGAAGACTCTTATGATTAGTGAAAAGTTTTCATTTAGTACCATAAGGATAGTGCCTCCATATCTTTAAGGCGAATACTACCGCTTCCAACTCCAGATCATGAGTGGGGTAGTTCTTTTCATGCTCTTTCAATTGCCTCGATGCATACACTATCACTTTATCCCCTTTGGGTCAGAACACAACCTAACCCAACTTCTTTAACAACGAATGTGATACTTCTATTGGTCGCTTTGATCATCCTTTACTTCAATTTGGCTTAAGTCAAATACTACATCAAACTTGGTTCTCTGAACCACGTAACAAACTCATCGTAGTCGGACTCAATTTGATATGACCACTAGGGTCGAAATAACAATCATCTTCTTAGTCATTACCGAAACGATGGTAATCGATAGACTAGACGAAATCAATTACTAGCTCCTTGGTAACCTTGTGACTTTCCCTGATCCAAGTGTGAGTCCTGTGCTTCCAGTAGTATAGATCTCTACTACTATTCACACCTACTCATACTCGTCCCAAGTACTGTCTCGCAGTCCCCAAGTCCTAAAATCACAAAACAATTTAACACATACGAATGTGTCCAATTAGTCATAAAATTTTCCTAGACTCTACTAGGACTTCTTCCATGCGTATCCTCAATCATTAATTCTACTTCAACTTGGTTGGTGATGGAAATTCCAGACGATGAGACAACTTCAAGAATTACACCAATCATTCCGTTATTTTATCAGTCATATTCTAGAGGCAAGATACCACACTTACGATATCTTCTTATATATATCATTCACTATCATAAGCTTTTCATTTCCTCCATCTACTCAATTCTCTACGAGTCTTCACCATAACGTTTTGTACACCCAAGCAGACGTTCGGTGTACTCGGCGAGAACTTAAGATAGGAAAGCTTTATTTACGATAGACGTATAAATCTCCTTATCACTTTGAAACGTTTACATGCTAGTTCTAATATCGTAGTCATACGCTTAGAATCCTACACACATAAGGTTTCCAGATCCGGTCCGCAATAGACCATAGATCCGAACAAATAATAGCATATAAGGCATCCTTATAGCTATAACATAAAATATTTAACACATAAAACATTTTAGGCATTTTTCCTAAAATAAACTTGTGCTCGTGTCTAAAATATAGCAGACACTCATCTCACAATCATCACTTAGCATTCTAAGTTTAAGTCTAGAAATCCTACAAATTCCTAGTTCGCTTAAACTAATGCTCTGATACCAACTGTGACATCCCCAATTTCACAGCCAGAAAAGACCGGTTTAATTTATGCTTTTAAAATAATTTCAGAGTAATCATTCGATTAAAAGTGTTGCGGAATTTGTTCCCATAAAAACATGATAAATATGTTATCAAATCATTTCCGAAGAAATGTATTTTATTCACTTAAACCATTGGGATGTCATTGTCAATACAAAAACATAAGCATAAACAAAACTTACATTCATTTACACTAGTGATCTACTTCTCTTTTAATCTCTCAGTGTAAAGCAACTTCGTATCGACACCTGTGATACAATTAAACCGAGTGGGTCAGGCTTGGAAGCCTGGTGAGCATATAGGGTTTTCAACCCACAATAAATAATTTATTATGCTTAAACATCAAACAATCAACCCAATTACCCAATCTCCATTATCTTATTTATTTCTTAAGGATTTACTCTAAGAATCAACTATCACTCATTCCTAAGGATTCATCCTAAGGAATAGGCACGAAGTCCATCGCTGCCCAAGGTTTATACTACAAGCACTAAGAACGTCGATCCCCACATACTGATCCTATACAGTGATCTTACTAGATCTAGCCTAAAGGATTGATATGAACAACCAACTAACGAAACTGCTTCGGAAATTCCCTAGCAGCAAACGAGGATTGAAGAAGACATCAAATGAATGGAATAAGTTTAACCACGAACCTTCGTTCGTAAAAGAAAGAACCACAAGACAATTAAGTCAGGGGTAGTTATCAATGCCTAGGCTGTGGTCTGAATATCGTGAGGTATATAACCCCCAGACGCACCCTATCCGGCAATGGAAACGCTGACTCACGCCTAGGCTGTGGTCTGAACCCCCAGACTCACCCTATCCGGCAATGGAAATGGAAACACTGACTAATGCTTAGGCTGTGGTGACATATCGTGAGGTATATAACCCCCAGACGCACCCTATCCGACAATGGAAACGCTGACTAATGCCTAGGCTATGGTCTGAATATCGTGAGGTATAAAACCCCCAGACGCACCCTATCCGGCAATGGAAATGCTGACTAATGCCTAGGCTGTGGTCTGAATATCGTGAGGTATATAACCCCCAGACTCACCCCTATCCGACATCGAGAATGGAAACACTGACTCATGAAGCTCGTCCGATCACTTCATAAAAGAAACAAAGACTCCAAAGCTCTTCAAAATAAAAGTATAGGGAAAATACTAATAAAGTACTCTCGTACTCTCCCGTAACCCGACACGTAAAAGTGTCAAAAAGAAGAACTAGCGGATGAACACATAGTTCAAAAACACCTAATGAACATATAGTTCGAGAACACCATATGAACATATAGTTCAAACATACCTACCGATTACAAGTCTGCTAACATTCCACTAGACTGTCTAAAATAGTATGTGGCCGTTGTCTATACTCTGCTAGATGACTATATCATCTTAAACATCGATACCTCTCATCCCTTTTATTTCATCACACATCATCTAATTCATCTACCCATGTTCTATCCAACATATTTGTAGATAAAAATACTTATACAGTTTAAAACTTGTATAAAACATCTATTCAACAGTCACCTTAATTAAACAATTAATATAATTACACATAGCACGTATTTTAAAGAAAATACTTCATATATATGTGTAAGGTGAAAGTGACTATACACTCACATTATTTAACGATAACCGGGCAGCACTTCGTTGCCTAAAACGATCGTTTCTAATAAAACCGGGAGTTTTATTGAGAAACCGCGCTCTGCGAGGGTCGGGCTTCGAAACCGAAAAAATAAATTTCCCGGGCTTCTCGGGCACTCCGGGACGTGTTCCGGGCGTTAAAGATGATACCGGGGCTTCGGGGGAAGTCAAAATAATAAAAAATTGAAAAATGGGTGAAAAATGACAATTTTGGAATTCCACCCGGGAGATCTCGCAGGTCTTCTATTTATAGGAGGGGAGATCTGGAGCTTCGGCCGAGAAGGGACACGCGGCAGCGAGGGGGCGAAGCGCGTGGCAGCAGCGAGGGCAGGTGGCGCGCATGCGAGGGAGGCCAGGTGTTCGTGCGAGGCTCGGACACGGCTGCGACACGCGTCGCTTCGCAAGTGGACCAACTCCTCGGATGACGCAGCTGCTTGAGACACGGGGCGAGATCCGGACGAGGGTGACGTGGCTGAACACCAGCCATGCGAAATTCCTCGGATTCCGGACATTTCTTGATTTTTGTGCCCCGAACTTCTAAAATTCATAACTTTCGCATACGAGCTCTGTTTTTGACGTTCTTTATATGCACGCGTAGGTAAAATTACGCTCTACAACTTTCATTTAGACTTCGTCGGTTAATTTTGACTTTAATTTTTATATTATTATTTTTAACAGACCGGAAAGGAAATCCGTTAAAAATTCATAACTTCTTCATCCGATGTCCGTTTTCGTCAAACTTTTTACCGTTGTACTACTAATGACGAGATCTTCAATTCTCGTTTAGGTTGTGTCGGCTAAAAATCACTCGATCTAAAATTTGAGTTTTTAGCTGTCTACTGCTAAGCTGAAACTTAGAAAAATCATAACTTCCTCATACGAAGTCAGATTTTGGCGTTCTTTTTATCGAACTTCTCGGATTAAAAAGTACTACGACTTTCGTTTAGATCACCAAGGCTAAAAAGTAGTTTATCAAAAACTCACTTTTTACGACATTCGGCACCGTGCCGGTTTTGTCGTGAAACTTCGACTGGTCATAACTTCTTCGTTATAACTCGGATTTCGGCATTCTTTATATATCCATAATCCTTGTCACGACCACTAAAACTTTCTTAATAAATATCGGCTTTATCTAGTATTTATGTTCGACACTCATTTTTATTCTTAATTAATTAAATCCTAATAATTAAGCATAAAACACATAATATTCACATAATTCCTTTTCATTTCTCCAAAATGAGTCACAAAGGTTAACCTAGACTATCATGTCAATATTAATGCCTATCCTAGAAACACGGGCATTACACTTTAAACACCTGAACCTATCTCTCTCTCTCTCTCTCTCTCTATATATATATATATATATATATATATATATATATATATATATATATATATATATATATATATATATATATATATATATATATACAAACCCCTTAATAGAAGGGGAAATGTAACGACGTAAATTTTCAAAACAATTTTTCATTTTCAAATCATACTTTCAACCACATGAAAATCACAAAATCATAATGTATCACTGTATCATAACAAAACATGTCCTAAGATCACATATACATAAATCCTCTCAGTGTGTACGGATCATGTCGGCGCCTTCCCGCGATCCTCGTTGATACCTGAAACACATCACACAACAACTGTAAGCATAAATGCTTAGTGAGTTCCCCAAAATACCACATACCCTACATACGCCTTTCCAGGCCATAACTCTGTAGGATCTTCCGATCCCTGTGTCTCAGGGGACTTCCGTCCGAATTCCCGGTAGACCTTCCGGTCCTACCCGTATTGACCTTCCGGTCCGTAACCTCTTGACCTTCCGGTCCATAACCTCTTGACCTTCCGGTCCGTAACCTCTTGACCTTCCGGTCCATAACATACATAACATACACAACATATACATATCACATAACCGCATATAGCACATACATCATAGCATACAAGACCTTCCGGTCAGCTCATACATCTCATAGCATATAAGACCTTTCGGTCACACATAGGTACCCTTCCAGGTACAGTATACTGAGAAGACTCACCTCGTAGATGGCGGATAATCACTCGTGCTCAATCTTCCGATCTAGCTTCCTCCTATAGCATAAATACATCTCTAATTAACATCCCCCTGACTTAGTTTGACTAATGCCCTAAAGTCAACACAAGTCAACTCTGGTCAACGTCACAGTCCTCAGTCAAAGTCAACCTCCCTGACTGACTCTACTCGCCGAGTCGACCCGTCGACTCGTCGAGTCCCTATACTCAGAAACTTCCCATAATACGAGTCTACTCGCCTAGTCACCCCAAGACTCGTCGAGTTCAACGATCTCCGAGTCCCATCCTGTCCAACTCACTGAGTCACCCCTCGACTCACTGATCTGCGTCTTAATCAAAAGAGGTTAGGGGTTCTGTGACCAGACTCGCCGAGTCCAAGAACAGACTCGCCGGGTCCACGACAATCTTCAATTGACTCGCCGAGTTGTTCTTCCAACTCGTCGAGTCCAAACTTATCATCATAAGACTCGCCGAGTTACTACGCGACTCCAAGTCTGATCTCTAGCCTGACTCGCCGAGTCATCTCCCAGACTCGTCGAGTCCATACGTGCATTTCCATAATCTCGAGTCACAGAGCTACTCCTTTGCTCCAAACAATAGATCTGGGTCTCTAGAGTCCATTAGCAACATAAAGTTGCTACCTTTACGTGCTTCTTGCCCCATAATACCAAAAACCAAGCTAGAAAGGGACTTAACTCTTGGGAAAAGGCTTTTGCATAGCAACCAACAGGGCTTTCTGCATCTTTGATCCAAATAGAGCTCAGATCTGGAGTTTCAACTCCAGATCTAACTTATATGCCAAGATCTCATCATATCATCTCCAAACAAGCCCTAAAACTTCCATGAAAAGGGATCTAGAAAGGGGAAAGCCAAGGACAACGATTTATTACCTCCAAAACGACCTCCTGCTGAAGAGTAATCTGAATCCCCACAAATCTCCTTGATCCAAGCTTCTTGATCTTCAAGATCTCTTCACAAAACACTTAACAACGCTCCAATTTGCTTTCAATGGCTCTTACTCACGATTCTAGGGTTTCTGGGTCTCAAAGGGGGCTAAGGGAGTTGAGGGGAGGACATTAAGTCCTTTAAATAGGGTGCAACCCCGAAGATTAGGGTTTTTCCTCGACCAGCACTGACTCGTCGAGTGCAGCCACCGACTCGCCGAGTCAGGCCACTTAACCCCGTGCCAGGCACCCGCTTCGACTCGGCGAGTCAAGAGACCTACTCGCCGAGTTCCTTCCTTTATTTTCACCTACCACCCTCCAACTTCTTGCTTCCGAACTTGGGATGTTACAATTCTCCCCCACTTAAATTAGGCTTCGTCCTCGAAGCCTGTGGCAACACTAACTACCGGATGATACTCCCACAGTGCACCCACTGGTCTCAAACCGGCCCCGGTTCCTTCAACACTGCTATCGAATCCCTAAATCCATCTCTTCCCTTGCAGGGTCCTGATCAACTGCTTCAAGCCGGCCATCGGCTTCTTTTCTCTGATGACAATACTCATCAACTAAGTGCCACCGGAAGACACTACCTTACTTCCGACTTACGCATTCATTCGTAACCTGCGAAAACTGGATACCGCAACACTCACTGAGCTCCGCCAAGACACTAATTCACCTTCCTTTGCCCAAGATTGGCGATAATCCTGAAAACTATCAACATGGAACGAATCCTCATGATGGAATACCTCAGGTTGGAATACCCCCGCATACATAGCTCAAGCTTACATCCATACTCGGAACTAAGGACCTTGTCCCCGCGTCACCCTCGAACCCTTCGGTTCGACACAACAGAGTGCAACCCACTCGCACATCCCTATCACGATCTCTAGGTCCTTGACCTCTGACTGTAATATTCTTATACAGTCCTCAGCACCGGTCCAGACTACTCCCGAGTCTGTCAACCTGCTGTCTCACCTTCCTCTGTCCCAATCTCCAATCTGGAACCACTTTCCTCCTCCTCTTCCAAGGAGACTGAAAACATGCTTGCGCATCATTCAACATTGCCACACCCTCAATGGGCATCCAACCCGTATGTGCCCCCATATATTTGATACAACCCCAGTGCTTACTACCAGTAACCAAAGCACTTCTGATCATCCTTTTACTCTGCCGCCTCCCTCTCAGAGGACCCACACTCCTTCCGGAATTACATACCTTTCCTTTCCAGGAAATCTACTCCAGAACCATAATCGCACCTATAAGTGCCACTGAGCTAAACTCCACTCTACCGATCCACTAACACATACAGAGTCTTCAGCATGACTGGACCGCCCTTCCAGGCCTTCAGCCTATCTGGACCACTCTCAGAACCTTCAGCATGTCTGGACCGCCCTCCTGGGCCTTCAGCCTATCTGGACCGTTCCCCGAGCCTTCGGTCTGACTGGTACGCCTTCCGGCCTTCAGTCTATCCGGACCGCTCAAATGCCATCGCACATCACCCTGAACCATTCTTTCCGGGAGTCCCTCCCACGCAGTCTGTTCTAGCCCTCTAGGGGTTCCGAACTCCACATCCGTTCTATGAATCTTTTACCCCGGCCTGATCCCAGGCCTCTCAACAATCAATCACTTTCTCTGAAAACCATGGTCTGTTCCCAGCCCCACGTGTCTATCTCCACATTCTCGGCTAACACAACGCTGAAATCCAACAGCTAACCATCCTTGGGTGCATGTTGTTCCACCGGAGAATTTTCCAATTCTCCCCTACTTAATGTATCAACTACTAACCACCGATGTTCAAAACCGGCATAGCTCAATCGCCCTTAGTCCATACATTCTTTCTTATCCATGAACTAACTCCCTCGGGAGTAAGTAACCTTCACCGAATAACCCTTCATTTCTCGCACACCCGAACTCCAAGGAAGTTCGAATCTCAACTGAACCCTCCTCACATCGCCGTTGCTATTCCTAGCAGCGAGATCACATAACTTGTCTTCCGACCATAACCCTCCTGGACGCTAATAAATTACAACTCCTAACTACTAAGATCCTCAATCATACTACGAACATGCGGAACAACGCAGACAGGCTTACAATGCTACACAAATAGCAAGATAACAAGATGGAGACACACCTTGTTCATGAGGTCCATGAACGCTGCTGGTGCATTGGTGAGCCCGAAAGGCATCACCACGAACTCGTAATGCCCATAACGAGTCCCGAACGCCGTCTTCTGGATATCCTCATCATGCACTCTCATCTGATGATATCCAGACCTCAGATCAATCTTGGAGAACCAAGACGCTCCCTGCAACTGATCGAACAAATCATCGATCCTCGGTAATGGACAACGGTTCTTGACCGACAACTTGTTCAACTCCCGGTAATCAATACACATTCGGTGTGAACCATCCTTTTTCTTGGCAAAAAGGATCGGCGCTCCCCATGGCGAGCTACTTGGTCGAATAAACCCCTTCCCCAACAGCTCCTGAAGCTGCGAGGATAACTCCTGCATCTCTGGCGGCGCAAGGCGATAAGGCGCTGCCCCCGGAACCAAATCAATGCGGAACTCTACCTGCCTCTCGGGTGGTACACCCGGCAACTCTTCAGGAAAAACATCCAAGAACTCACGCACTATCGGAACGTCATCCACCAAACTTGGCCTCCCAGCGGCCTCTCGTGTGTCCATGACATAGGCTACAAACCCGCTACAGCCCTGCCGTAAACTCTGTCTCGCTCTGGCAGCCGAACAGTGCGCTGACCCACTTCGGGTACCCTTGCCGTACACCATAAGTACTCCCCCACTGGGATCTCGTATCGTCACCAACTGTCACTCGCAGTCTATCACAGCCCCAAATCGGCTCAACCAATCCATGCCCACTATGTCACACACGTCCCCCATCGCTATCGGGACCAGATCTATCGGGAACTCAACATCGAAGATCTCGAGTACACATCCTCGTATCACCTCTGTAGCATACACCGCTCGCTCGTCAGCTATGGAAACTCGCAGAGGTCGACTCAACGCCTCTCGTCTGCTACTGTTGTGCCGACTAAACGCTATCGATACAAACGATCGACTCGCACCCGAGTCAAATAACACTAGGGCAGGTACAGAACTCGCAAGAAAAGTACCCATGCATATCATAATATAATCACAATATCTCATCTCAGCATAAATAAATAAAGAATATGTACCAGCCACAACATCGGGCGCTGCGCGGACCTCCTCCGCTGTCAACTGGAAAGCTCTCCCACAAGCCATCGGTGCCTCGGCCTTCGCTGGCCGAATCTCGGTAGCCCTAGAAGCTGGTGCAGATCCCTGTGCTGATCCCTGATGTAGCTGCGGGCACTCGGCCTTCCGATGGCCAGTCTGGTTGCAATGAAAGCAAACCATAAATCCCTTGGGGCAATCCTTGGCGATATGCCTATCCTTGCCACATTTGTAGCAAGCACCCGCTCGACAGACCCCATCATGTCCCTTGTCGCACTTCCCACAAGTGCGGCCCTTCTGGCCTCCAGATCTCGTAACCGCGGACCTTGCCCGCTTGGCTTCCGGCTAAGACTGTGCCGGCCGCCGATCCATCCTCTGAGACTCGGCCTCCTCCCTGGCCTGAGTCTCCAACTCAATCTCCCTCTTCCGGGCATTTGCCTGAAGCTCAGTAAATGTCCGGTAAGTCGAGTTTGACACGAACTCCTGTATATCCCTCCTCAGAACGCGCAAATACTGGCTCATGCGTGCCTGCTCAGAAGACACCTGCTCAGGGCAGAACATCGCCCTCTCATGAAACTTCCGGGTAACCACCGTAACTAAATCAGTACCCTGCTTGAGGGTCAAGAACTCCTGAACCAACCGTTCCCTCTCCACCGGGGGAACATACTCATCTCTGAACATGGTGGTGAACCTCTCCCAGGTCACCGCTGAAATCTCTGCAAGAGTGAAGCTCGCCGTCACAAACTTCCACCAATCCTTCGCTCCCAAGCGAAGTTGGTTCAATGCGAACCGTACCCTCAGATGCTCCGAACATGAACATGTGTAGAAGCATCCCTCGATATCAGCAATCCACCTCATCGCAGCGATCGGATCCTGCGTCCCATCAAACTCTAGTGGCTTCGTGTTTCTGAACTCCCGAAGCAACAACGAGTCACCTCCCTGAGGTCTGGCAGCAGCCACAGCTGCAGTAGCTGCAGCAGCAGCAGCCTCAGTCACCGCGGCGTACCGCTCATCAAAAGTCTCAATCAGTGTGGTCTTGATAGACCCAAACATCTCCAGAATCTCGGCCCTGATCGCCGCTGCCACCTCATCGTGGATCATCTGACAAAGCTCCTCGTCACTCACGCCGCTCGCCTCAGGTCTGTGGCGTGTCCCAACCATGATGTCTCTACAACACAAAAGAAATTAGAGACTCGCTCGAGTATACTCTCACTCTATAACTCAACCCTACTTGTTCTCTAGTACCCTAAGGATTCTTACTTAGAGTGCGCACTGCTCCGGTATCTTCAGTAGTACGGGCCCTATACTACCGTCCACACCGCATCAGTATTCACCCTAAGTCCTCCTCCTTGGATCCCAGATCACAAGTACTCTATATCTCTCTGGCATAGGCTACACTTCGGTAGACCTCTCATCAACTCCTCACTGCTACTTACTCGCTCTCAAGCATCACATAACAGCAAAATCCTTCCTAGGCTAAGGCATCACAAAATCAGGCCACTCTAGTCCTAATATGAATACCTATCCAACTCTAGCATGCATATCATATCATAACATATCTCATAACACATAATGTAAGGGTATTTTGGGAAATCACCGTTCAGGCGCTGGCTGATCGTACACACTGCTTCCTTCTGCTTTTCTCAAAATCCTTTACTCTTTTAGAAAAATTGTTTATTTTATGAAAAACTTTCTCAATTCCTCAGTTTGAGTTCAGATTCATCCGAAGATGCACCCGAATCCCTCAAACCAAGGCTCTGATACCAACTTGTAACGACGTAAATTTTGAAAACAATTTTTCATTTTCAAATCATACTTTCAACCACATGAAAATCACAAAATCATAATGTATCACTGTATCATAACAAAACATGTCCCAAGATCACATATACATAAATCCTCTCAGTGTGTACGGATCATGCTGGCGCCTTCCCGCGATCCTCGATGGTACCTGAAACACATCACACAACAACTGTAAGCATAAATGCTTAGTGAGTTCCCCAAAATACCACATACCCTACATACGCCTTTCCTGGCCATAACTCTGTAGGATCTTACGATCCCTGTGTCTCAGGGGACTTCCGTCCCAATTCCCAGTAGACCTTCCGGTCCTACCCGTATCGACCTTCCGGTCTGTAACCTCTTGACCTTCCGGTCCATAACCTCTTGACCTTCCGGTCCAGAACATACATAACATACATAACATACACAACATATACATATCACATAACCGCATATAGCACATACATCATAGCATACAAGACCTTCCGGTCAGCTCATACATCTCATAGCATATAAGACCTTCCGGTCACACATAGGTACCCTTCCAGGTACAATATAGGGAGAAGACTCACCTCGTAGATGGCGGATAATCACTCGTGCTCAATCTTCCGATCTAGCTTCCTCCTATAGCATAAATACATCTCTAATTAACACCCCCCTGACTTAGTTTGACTAATGCCCTAAAGTCAACACAAGTAACTCTGGTCAACGTCACAGTCCTCAGTCAAAGTCAACCTCCCTGACTGACTCTACTCGCCGAGTCGACCCGTCGACTCGTGGAGTCCCTATACTCAGAAACTTCCCATAATACGAGTCTACTCGCCGAGTCACCCCAAGACTCGTCGAGTTCAACGATCTCTGAGTCCCATCCTGTCCAACTCACTGAGTCACCCCTCGACTCACTGATCTGCGTCTTAACCAAAAGAGGTTAGGGGTTCTGTGACCAGACTCGCCGGGTCCACTACAATCTTCAATTGACTCGCCGAGTTGTTCTTCCAACTCGTCGAGTCCAAACTTATCATCATAAGACTCGCCGAGTCACCCATGCAACTCGCCGAGTTACTACGCGACTCCAAGTCTGATCTCTAGCCTGACTCGCCGAGTCATCTCCCAGACTCGTCTATTCCATACGTGCATTTCCATAATCTCGAGTCACAGAGCTACTCCTTTGCTCCAAACAATAGATATGGGTCTCTAGAGTCCATTAGCAACATAAAGTTGCTACCTTTACGTGCTTCTTGCCCCATAATACCAAAAACCAAGCTAGAAAAGGACTTAACTCTTGGGAAAAGGCTTTTGCATAGCAACCAACAGGGCTTTCTGCATCTTTGATCCAAATAGAGCTCAGATCTGGAGTTTCAACTCCAGATCTAACTTATATGCCAAGATCTCATCATATCATCTCCAAACAAGCCCTAAAACTTCCATGAAAAGGGATCTAGAAAGGGGAAAGCCAAGGACAACGATTTATTACCTCCAAAACGACCTCCTGCTGAAGAGTAATCTGAATCCCCACAAATCTCCTTGATCCAAGCTTCTTGATCTTCAAGATCTCTTCACAAAACACTTAACAATGCTCCAATTTGCTTTCAATGGCTCTCACTCACGATTCTAGGGTTTCTGGGTCTCAAAGGGGGCTAAGGGAGTTGAGGGGAGGACATTAAGTCCTTTAAATAGGGTGCAACCTCGAAGATTAGGGTTTTTCCTCGACCAGCACTGACTCGTCGAGTGCAGCTGCCGACTCGCCGAGTCAGGCCACTTAACCCCGTGCCAGGCACCCGCTTCGACTCGGCGAGTCAAGAGACCTACTCGCCGAGTTCCTTCCTTTATTTTCACCTACCACCCTCCAACTTCTTGCTTCCGAACTTGGGATGTTACAGGAAAAGGCCCAAAAAACACGTCTAAATTCCATGGATTCTACATTGGTTGATCTCAAAACTAACCACTCGACTATAGTCCCTGGATTGAACTTTTGAAGTGCACATAGAAATTTGGGTAAAGAAGAATAAGATTGTAACAACCCAAAATTTTACAGAGAATTTTAACTTTTATACTTATAAAAACCAACCACAATTGTTTCCAAAATAATCTCATAACATAACCACAGTGTTTCAGAAGATCAGGGTATTGAAAACTAGATGCGGAAATATTGGAGAATGCATGTCGTGCCATCAAGCTGGGCCCTTGCCTTAGAACCTGAAATACATGAAACATCCAACAAAACTGTAAGCACACACTTAGTGAGTTTCCCAAAACACGCAACATAAAACCACATAACACCATGCACACATACATATAATTTTGCCATGGACTCCCTCCATGGTCTTCATTGGAATGCCATGGGCTACCCCATGGTCTTATATCCCCGAGCCATGGGCTCCTCCCATGGTCTACACATAAGCCCACATATAGATCGAATAGCAAACAACTACATACTCCAATACAAATCATCACATAACAATTAATGGGCCGGCCTTGGTGCCTTCGACCCATGAGTGTAATGAGAAGACTCACCTTGAATATTGAACAATAGCTGACTAGGTCCCGGCTTCGAATATCAGCTCTACTCAACCCCTAAACAGAAACAACTCCTTAAATTCAAGTCAAAATTCCCCAAAACCCCTTATAAGTCAAACTTGGTCAAAGACTACAATCAAAGGTCAAAGTCAACGGCCCGTGTTGACCCAACACGCCGAGTTGTCCTCCAACTCATCGTGTTTCTCCATTAACTGAACAGATCGGAAAAAATCTTATCAACTCATCAAGTTCACTAAAGAACTCGCCGAGTTATCCAGAAATCCAACAGCTTAATGCATTAAGTTGTTTCCCTCGAATCTAGGAACTTCAAATCTCAGATCTCCTCCAAAATGATGTCTAGAAGGGTAAAGTTTCCAACTTTACCGTTAGGAACCATCAAAATGAGTCAAACTCGAACCCTAGAGTCATTAGAGTGAGGCTTGACCCATTAAGCCCTTAAACTCTCAAGACAAAGTCCCAAAATACAGATCTAGCATCCAAAGGCTGGAAAAGAACGTAAACTTTCCAAATTTACGTCCATTCATGCTAAAAGAAACCCTAGGGCTCAAGATGGACATAATTAAGGACTTATTGCAAGAATGGGACCTAGAACTTAGCAAAGCTTGCAACTTTAAGCCAAAATAGGCTATAAAATGGTCAGATCTAACATAACAACCCCTGGAACACTCCACTTCTTGGACAACCCAACTATGAGCCCAAAATCAATATAAAACCCCAAAACAAAGAGATCTAAATGATAGCAAAGCAAGATATAAACTTAATACCTCTAAGAGACTGCAACAAGTGGGGAGATTCTGGATCTAAGTCTTCCCTCCAAGCTTTACACCTCCAACTTCAAAAGAGCACAAAAGATCAACACTCAAGACCCTCCACAAGCTCACACATTCACAAAAGAAGATGGTTCATGCTATTAGGGTTTCTGGACAGAGAAGGTTAGTAAGGAGGCCAGCCAAGGGACTTAAGGCCTTTAAATAGGGTGCAACACCCTAAAAATTAGGGTTTCCTTCCCAGCCGCCAACTCGCCGCGTTGAAGCACCTCGACTCGCCGAGTTGGTTCATTAATTTTCGCGGCCAAAGCCCTCTAGACACGCCGAGTTGAAGCTTCCAAATCGCCGAGTTCCAAAGGAAAATACAAACAATTTGAAGAATAAGCTCATACCTAAACCAAGTGTTACAAAGTTTCTTCCCAATTGCTAAATACTTGTTCAATTGTCTTCTGTTTTCCGGTCCAAACCTTTTTGTATGAAGGAATATAGCCTAATTTATCAACTATTTCGGCTTTCAAAGCAGGAATACTAATCGAAGGTTGCTCAATAAGGTGTTTGGTTTCCTAGGATATCAAGATTCCATCTAGGTTTGGATGGTCTTCAGAAATATTATTGTTTAAACAAATATGTGGTTAGGTGTACTTTGTAATTTCGAGATATCCACTTTCTTTTCGTTTGGTTGCACTAACTTGCCATTTGCAACCATATTGTAAATGTAACTTGCATCTTATGGTCCATAGAGTTGGACGTGTCTCAACAACCTCAAACTGTTTATGTGTCCTAATGATGTAAAGCTTGATAACTCTAATAAGTTATTCTTTATCCTTGATGTAACACCATAAATTTCCAAACAAAATTTTCATTTTTAAATCACATAATTCTCATTAACACATTTCTCAAAAACCTCAAAGTGTCAAAATATCAAAAACACAAATCTCACTTCATTCAGGGCCACCAATAGCTCCAAATCTTGAGGGCAAATACATTTCTCAAAACCCCAAAGTGTCAAAGTTCTTCTTTATCCTTGATGCTCGGCTTGACCTTCCTGCAGGTCAAACACCGCTCAACAAACCACGCAACCTCTCGCTTCATGCAGGGCCACCAATAGCTCAACCTCAGGTCTCGATACATCTTTGTGGCCCCCGGATGAATAGAAAACTTGGACTTGTGTGCCTCCTCTAAGATCCTTTGCCTCACACCCCCGAATGTTGGAACCCAAACTCTCCCACACTTAGTCAATAACCCCCGTCCATCTCGAACAACCAAAGGAATTTTCCCCCGAATCCACTCAATTTTCCAGTTCTCCCTTTTCAAACCCTCCACCTATGCATCCTTAATCATATACAATAAAGGTGAAATCACTTTCATCCTCATGCATACATATCGAATCAGAGCACTCACCACCTTATGGCTTAAAGCATCGGCCACCACATTGGCCTTTCTCCTCTGTCGCATATTCAAATTCTGCTGATCCATCAAGTACTTCAAACGCCTATGATCGGTGAAAATGGTGCATCAAACCCCGTATAGATAATGCCTCCAAATCTTGAGGGCAAATACCACTGCCCCTAATTCCAAATCATGAGTGGGGTAATTCTCCTCATGAGGCCTCAGCTACCTCGACGCATAAGCAATCACATGCCCTCTCTGCATCAGAACATCTCCTAACCCTAAAATAGAAGCCTCGCGATAAACTACAAAATCATCCAAACCCTCGAGTAGAGCTAGAATCGGGGCCTCGCATAATCTCTGCCTCAATGTCTCGAAAGCCGGTTGTTGATCCGGACCCCACCGAAAAATCACACTTTTCTTGGTCAAACGGGTCAAGGGTACGACGATCTTGGAGAAATCCTAAATAAATCTCTGATAGTATCCTTCTAGACCCAAGAAACTCTGAATCTCGGATTCGTTCTTCGGAACTTCCCAACGCATTACTGCCTCAATCTTGGCTGAATCTACTAGAATACCCTCTTGGTTGATGATGTGCCCCAGAAACTGCACCTCACGCAACCAAAAATCGCATTTGAAGAATTTGGCATAAAGCCTCTCCCTCCTCAAGGTCTCCAAAACCTCCCTCAAATGTTGGTCGTGCTGCTCCTTGGTCTTAGAATAGACCAAAATCTCATCAATGAAAACAATCACAGACCGGTCCAACATCGGTCTGCAAACCCGGTTCATGAGATCCATGAACGCTGCGAGAGCATTGGTGAGCCCAAATGGCATCACCACAAACTCGTAATGACCATAACGAGTTCTGAACGTCGTCTTTGGTATATCTTCATCCCAGATCCTAATCTGATGATACCATGACCGAAGATCAATCTTGGAAAACCATGATGCACCCTGAAGTTGATCGAACAAATCATCAATCCTAGGAAGCGGATAACGGTTCTTCACCGTTAGCTTGTTCAGCTCTCGATAATCAATACACTTCCTATGCGACCTATCCTTCTTTTTCACGAACAAGATCGGTGCTCCTGACGGGGAACTGCTCGGACGAATGAATCCTCGGTCTGGCAGCTCCTAAAGCTACATAGACAACTCCTTCATCTCAGGCGAAGCTAGACGATACGACGCCTTGGCTATCGGAGCCGCATCGGGCACTAAATCGATACAGAACTCCACTTGCCTCTCGGGAGGCAGCCCAGGCAACTCCTCTAGAAATACATCGAGAAAATCTCGCACAATTGGTACCCTACTCATATCTGGCGTGGCCTCCACCCTCGTATCTGAAACGTAAGCCAAAAACCCAGAACAACCCTGCTGCAGGAGTCTCCTAGCCCTCGCGGCTGAATAGAGAGCGGGTCCATGCGAGGCTCTCTCTCCATGAATAATCATTTCTCCCCCACTTGGGGTTCGAACTCTCACCAACTGACGCTGGCAATCTATCATGGCCCCATTGGGCCCCAACCAATCCATTTCGATGATCACCTTCAAACCACGCAAGGGAATCAGAACCAAATCGATAGGAAACCTCTCCCCAAACATATTCAGAACACTCCTCCAAAATACCCTCGCAGCACTCAGGGTGCGGTCATCTGCAATCTCCACCTCGAGTGGGGAATCCAAAGTCCCCAGAGCATCTCGAAACTTCTTGCTGAGCGCAAGAGATACAAATGATCTAGTAGCCCCCAAATCAAAAAGAATCTGAGCCGACAAACCATTGACCAGAAAGGTCCCTATATGAAATCATAATAGCATAAGCATAACAATAAGATAAACAAGACAGAAATAGATCACATACCAATCACGACGTCTAGCGCTGCTCGGGCCTCCTCAGTGGTCAACTGAAATGTACGACTCTTCACCGCAGGAGCTTCCGCCTTGATCGAGCGGGCATCAGTAATCTTCATCGTGGCGGGCGCAGGCGCCGCCATCGCTCCTCCTCCTCTATCCAACCTCGGACAATCGGCCTTTTTATGACCGGTCTGGTTGCAATGGAAACAAATCAAGCCCTTCTTGGGGAAATCCCGGCTCATGTGACCTGGCTGACCACATGCATAACATGCCGAGCCTGCAGCTCGACAAGCCCCACTGTGCGGCTTACCGCACTTGGAACATCGGCCACGGCCCTGCTGGCCCCTGCTGGGAGGATTGGAGGTCTTAAGCTTCTTAGCCTGACCTACAGCTGCCTGAACCTACTCCGGCTTCCGCTTCGTGCGGAGCTCTAACTCAATTTCCGATTTCCGGGGCTTCTCCACCATCTCATTCAGGGTCTTACACCCCGAAAAGCTCACAAACTCCCAAATATTATCCCTCCGTATGGAATGATACCTCGTCTTCTTCATCTCCTCATCTGCAGTGTACTGCGGGACCAATAATGCCCTCTCCCGAAACTTGGCGGTGTCTCCACCACCATCCCGGTAGTCTGCTGTAAATCCTGGAACTCTCTCACCAAACGTTGCACCATAATGGACGGTGCAAACTCCTGATCAAACCTCCTTACAAACTCCTCCTAATACATCTCAGCCACACCTGCTGATCCCACCTCGCGGGTAACCTCCTCCCACCAGTCTCGTGCTCGATCCCTCAACATACAGGATGCTAACCCTACCTTTTCTGCATCGGGGAAAAAGCTCGTGCGCTGTGCATTCTCCATGTCTGCCACCCAGTGTCGACTAGTGATGGGATCCCTGGCCCCTAAGAACTCAGGCGCTCCACACGCCTTGAACTCCCTGAACGAAGGAGCTCGGGCCCCAATTTGGCCTGCAAAAATCTCAGCTCAGAAAGACCTGAGCCGCTCCTCCATGATCTCCATGATGCCTTCCTTGACGGTACCAAAGATCACCGGGGTAGCGTCAAGGAATTCCACGAGTAACCTCGGATACGATAAGATCGTGAAGCCTCTCATCAATGGGCTCTACACCAGACCCTGAACCTGATCCTGATCCTGATCCTGAACCCGAACCTCGCGTGATCTTCACCATCCTCAACTGAAAATATCACAAATAACAATAATAAGGAATTCGAAAGGGACTCCTCCTCACCGGACTCCTAAGAGCTATCAGGTCTGTCATTGATTCAGGTACATGTCATGTGCTTTCAGTAGTACGGGCCCAATAATACTTTCCACACCTACATGTACCTTCCCCAAGGCCATACCCGATATCCCTAATTCACCCAACCACCAATCATGACCCATAAGCACGACACTAACTCAGATCCTAGATTATTCTAGGATTTCTCAATCCTCATCAACTAGAAATTCAAATCAGTCATAGCAGGTTGCCTTATGCATGCAATTTATACACAAAGAGAATCACATAGACTATCAAATAAAGCTTCTACCCTAAACCACAACCAGACAAGGAACAAGAATAAGGCAAATTCCCTCATTCTAGGGCTATGCAATCCTAAGCATGTACAACTTTGAAAGCATACACTTAGCAAATAATCCATTCAACATCAATTTCCATATATATATATATATATATATATATATATATATATATATATATATATATATATATAGCATGGCTAAAACATTGGTAACACTTAGTTGAGCTCGGTCGATTACGCGCATTGCACTCTCCCCTTTTTCTTACAAAAATCTTTTTCAGAAAAATTTGAACTTTTGGTTTCTTTTTGAAAAACAATTTTTAGAATTTCCTCAGTTGAAGTTCTGACACACCCAAGAGTGTGCCCGAATCTCTCAAACCAAGGCTCTGATACCAACTTGTAACAGCCCAAAGTTTTACAGAAAATTTTAACTTTTATACTTATAAAAACCAACCACAATTGTTTCCAAAATAATCTCATTACATAACCACAGTGTTTCAAAAGATCAGAGTATCAAAAACAAGATGCGGAAATATTGGAGAATGCATGTCGTGCCATCAAGTCGGGCTCTTGCCCTTAGAACCAGAAATACATGAAACATCCAACAAAACTGTAAGCACACGCTTATTGAGTTTCCCAAAACACGCAACATAAAATCACGTAATACCATGCACACATACATATAAGTTTTCCATGGACTCCCTCCATGGTCTACATTGGAATGCCATGGGCTATCCCATGGTCTTATATCCCCGAGCAATGGGCTCCTCCCATGTTCTTGCCAAATGTCATGGGCTCCTCCCATGGTCTGCACATAAGCCCGCATATAGATCGGATAGAAAACAACTACATACTCCAATACAAATCATCACATAACAATTAATGGGCCGGCGTTGGTGCCTTCGACCCATGAGTGTAGTGAGAATACTCACCTTGAATACTAAACGATAGCTGACTAGGTCCCGGCTCCGAATATCAGCTCTACTCAACCCCTAAATAGAAACAACTCCTTAAATACAACTCAAAATGCCCCAAAACCCCTTATAAGTCAAACTTGGTCAAAGACTACTGTAAAAGGTTAAAGTCAACGGCCCGTGTTGACCCAACACGCCGAGTTGTCCTTCAACTCATCGTATTTCTCCATTAACTGAACAGATCGGAAAAACTCTTATCAACTCATCGAGTTCACTAAAGAACTATCCAGAAATCCAACAGCTTAATGCATTAAGTTGTTTCCCTCGAATCTAGGAACTCCAAATCTCAGATCTGCTCCAAAATGATGTCTAGAAGGAAAGGTTGTAAAAATAGATTGATGGTATCTCGACGGTGGACTGGTGTTAATGGATTAATCGGTATTGATAGGGATTAATTGACGATTAATCGAGGACCATAGATTCTAAATAAAATATTAAAATTAATCAAATATTAATATATCTTAAGAAAAACAAGTACATTAAAATTAGAAAATAAGAAAATTTGTAATTTGAAAGTTTGAAAATACGAAAATATGAACATTTTGATATAATATTTGAAAATTTGAAAATTTTGGAATAAAAAATAGTTGATTTTTTGAAATTTAATTTTATTTTTTTGACTTTTTTGACTTTTGTTGACCGATTAATCCTGCAAATACCGATTAATCCTAAATTTTTTCTATTAATACCCTAATCCTCGACGGTTGGAGAACGCCAAGCGATTAATCCACGATTAATCGTCGATTAATCTCGATTTCTGCAACCATGCTAGAACAACTTTACCCTTAGGAACCATCAAAATGAGTCAAACCCGAACCCTAGACTCATTAGAGTGAGGCTTGACCCATTAAGCCCTTAAACTCTCAAGACATAGTCCCAAAATACATATCTGGCATCCAAAGGCTGGAAAATCATGTAAAGTTTCCAACTTTACGTCCATGCATGCTAAAAGAAACCCTAGGGCTCAAGATGGGCTTAATAAAGGACTTATTGCATGAATGGGACTTAGAACTTAGCAAAACTTGCAACTTTAAGCCAAAATAGGCCATAAAATGGTCAGATCTAACATAACAACCCCTGGAACACTACACTTCTTGTACAACCCAACTATGAGCCCAAAATCAATATAAAACACCCAAACAAAGAGATCTAAATGACAGCAAAGCAAGGTATAAACTTAATACCTCCAAGAGACTGCAACAAGTGGGGAGATTCTGGATCTAAATCTTCCCTCTAAGCTTTACACCTCCAACTTCAAAGCTTCTTCAAAAGAGCACAAAAGATCAACACTCAAGACCCTCCACAAGCTCACACACTCACAAAAGAAGATGGTACATGCTATTAGGGTTTTTGGACAGAGGAGGCTGGTAAAGAGGCGTGCCAAGGGACTTAAGGCCTTTAAATAGGGTGCAACACCCTAAAAATTAGGATTTCCTTCCCAGCTGCCAACTCGCCAAGTTGAAGCACATCGACTCGCCGAGTTGGTTCATTAATTTTTGCAGCCAAAGCTTTCTCGTCACGCCGAGTTGAAGCTTCCAACTCGCCGAGTTCCAAAGGAAAATACAAACAATTTGAAGAATAAGCTCATACCTAAACCAAGCGTTACAAAGTTTCTTCCCAATTGCTAAATACTTGTTCAATTGACTTATGTTTTCCGGTCCAAACCTTTTTGTATGAAGGAATATAGCCTAATTTATCAACTATTTCGGCTTTCAAAGCAGGAATACTAATCGAAGGTTTCTCAATAAGATGTTTGGTTTCCTAGGCTATCAAGATTCCATCTAGGTTTGGATGGTCTTCAGAAATATTATTTTTTAAACAAATATGTGGTCAGGTGTACTTTGTAATTTCAAGATATCCACTTTCTTTTCGTTTGGTTGCACTAGCTTGCCATTTGGAAACATATTGTAAATGTAACTTGCATATTATGGTCCATAGAGTTGAACGTGTCTTAACAACCTCAAACTGTTTATGTGTCCTAATGTTGTAAAGCTTGATAACTCTAATAAGTTCTTATTTATCCTTGATGTAACACCGTAAATTTTCAAACAAAATTTTCATTTTTAAATCACATAATTCTCATTAACACATTTCTCAAAAAAACCCAAAGTGTCAAAATATCAAAAACACAAATCCATAATTGTATGAATAAAAATCCAGGATCCTCAAAACATAACTCCATCTCGTGTGTACAATCAAGCCGACGCCTTCTCGCGATCCTGAGAAACACCTGAAACACATATCACATAACACGGTAAGCACAAAGCTTAGTGAGTTCCCTAAAATACCACACACATCTCATTATCCTCTCATGACTATATCTCAATAAAGACCCTCCGGTCAATGTGTCTCAGTGGAGACCCTCCGGTCCCACAACTCGGATTGGACCCTCCGGTCCTAAGTCAATGAAGCTCATAAGAATACACAACATAAATCACAACGACATAATGTAGGATATCACATTACTCATTAATAGCAAACAAGACCCTCCGGTCACACAAACTTACCACTCATGGTAAGTATAGTGAGAAGACTCACCTCGTAAGCAAGCAAGTAACCCTTGTACCCCTCGAACGGTCTAATCTCCGCCAACATGTCATAACCATCTCTAATTAACACTTATCACCAGAACTCTAAATAAATTCGGTCAACCTCTCTCTCTCTCTCTAACTCTTGGAATGGGTGAAAGACCATTTTACCCCTCCATGGTCTCCATAATCCAAGTCTTGACCAAATCCTAAAAGTCAAAATAAGTCAACACTCGAGTCAACAGTCCATGCTAACCCAACTCATCGAGTGCATCTATGTGACTCGTCGAGTCCCCTCGTTTCCTCAGAAGTGTTGTGAAAATCCAACTTAACTCGTCGATTTGTCTCGTCAACTCGCCGAATTACACGCGTACAGACTCGTCGGGGAAAACCCTAACCAACTCGTCGAGTCAGCTCACCAACTCGTCGAGTCCCTTCAGACCATTTCCTCATTTAGATGTTTTTTAGGCAGAAGTGATGTCTCATACTCTGGACCTAGCCTTCTAAGGATCACTTATCATGTAAAGTTGTAAGCTTTACGTTCATGCATGGCATCTAGTGCTCAAAATGCCAAAACAAGCTCCATAAAGGGTTTCATGCATGGAGGCTTGCCCAAATCTTGATAAAGCTTGGGTCTTTGGGCTCATGAGACCTCCTTTTGTCCAGATCTGGAGTCTCAACTTCATGGCAAGCTCCATAAACTTAGGAACCACAAGATAAGGCGGAAAAAACCCTAAAAGTCTCTAGAAAGAGATCTATCAAAAGAAATGCTCAAGGTGGTAGCTTTTTACCTCCAAACTGAAGCTAGCACAAAGAAACACTTGATCCACAAGCATCTTCTCGTTCCAAGGCTTGATGCTCTTCACTCTCCTTCCAAATGTGCACTAAAACATCCAAAGCTAGCTTCTCTCTCTCACAAATGGATAGACACGATTAGGGTTTATCACAGAGTGTTAGAATGATAAGGGGGGCGGAAATGAGGGCTTAAGGTCCTTTAAATAGGACACAAACCCTGAAAATTAGGGTTTTCTCACTCAGCTCCTACTCGTCGAGTCGGGGTCCTCCAACTCGTCGAGTAGACTCTAGAATCACGCGGCCAATTAACTCCTCCACTCCGCGAGCTGGGGCATCCAACTCATCGAGTTGCTCTGAAAGTATGAAAATAAATGAATTAAATATTGTACCTGGGAGTCGGGATGTTACAATTCTCCCCCACTAGAATCAGACTTCGCCCTCGAAGTCATCCACTGGAAACAACTCGGGGTACTACTCTCGCATCTCGGACTCCGGCTCCCAAGTCCACTCGGATCCCTTCTGATGCTTCCATTGAACCTGAACCAAGGACACCTCTTTATTCTTTAAGACTTTCACCTTCCTATCCAAGATCGCTATCGGCCTCTCAATGTATTTCAGGCTCGCATCCACCTACATGTCCTCTAAAGGGACCACTGCCGTCTCATCGGCTACATATGTAACAACCCAATTTTTCAAAAGAAAATTTTCATTTTTAAATAGTCAAAACACTTTTCCATAAACCATGAAATCTCAATACAATTGTTTTCAATTTCATATCCATAACAATATTATTTCCAAACATCAGAGTCTCACATAAAAAATGCCTGAGAGACTGCACGCCGCGCCATCAACCATTTCCCTTGCCCTTGGGCTCAGATGTACCTGAAACAAATCCACAAACTGTAAGCTAATGCTTAGTGAGTCCCCCAGAGCGTACCCTACACACAATCCACATAACACATATCATATTAACTATAAAGCTACATAAATCACATAAGCCATGCATACAAACATATAAGGAAGCCATGGAAACCATCCAGGGTCTTACACCTAGTGCCACTGGAACCCCCGCGTGGTCTTAACTACCTGCAATGGGAACCCCCACATGGTCTTCCTGCCATGGGACCCCCTACATGGTCTTCTCTAGCTGCCATGGGAACCCCCACATGGTCTTCACTACCAAGAAAATATCATACAGACTAAACAAGCAAATATACTAGGATGCCATGGAAACCCTCCAAGGTCTTACACCAAATGCCATGGGAACCCCCACGTGGTCTTAGTCTACTGTTACGGGAACCCCCACGTGGTCTTCCATGCAAATGTCATACTAACATAACGCATAATCAATCGACAATCCACATATCATAAAATGGGTCTGCCTTGGTGCCTTAGACCCATTGGTACGGTGAGAAGACTCACCTCTCGGATACTGAACTGACAAGCTAAGATCAAATAAATCCCACGCACCGCTCCGACTCAACCGCCTATATTCATGATATGATTAACTTTTTAACACCCGATTCCTGGTACGCATTTAATTCAAGCATTTCTTGTGTTTTTCTCTGGGACTCGACAAGTTGGAGGCCCAACTCGTCGAGTAGAGTCGAGATCCGTGGACAGTTTAAGTGACCTACTCGACGAGTCAGAAGACTGACTCGGCGAGTAGGTGCTGTTTGAGTAAAACCCTAAATTGAGGGTTTGCACCCTATTTAAACGCCTTATCTCAGCCTCCATCATCCCTATCACTCCTAGAAAGTTGTATATCGAAACCCTAGCCGTTCTTATTGTGTTCTTGAGCCTTGTGGTGCTACTTTTTGTGTTTGAAGCTTGGAAAGGAGAAGGAGACTTGTGAGACCAAGGGGAAACAAGAAGATCCAGAGTTTGGAGCTCATTTTCAGCTTATTGGAGGTATGAAGCTGAACCTTTGTCTATCTATTGTATAGATCTTGATTTTGGGCCTTTTCCTACATCTTTCTAAGCCCTAGAGAGGTTGTATTCGGGATTAAGTGTTGGAAGTCAGTGTATGCTTTAGATCCAGGTCTATTGGGGGTTTTATAGTAACAAAGGTGCCCATTTTGCTGCCATGAACACCCCATGCACCTTGGAGGCCATCTTTTATGCCTTTTTGGGCCAAAGACCCCTTGCATGTGCACCAAGTTGGAAACTTTACGTATGAAATGGACATTAGGAGGCCAGATCTATGGTTTTGAGGTGTTAAGACCCATTTAAATCGACTGTATAGTGTTGGTCAAGGATGGACTCGACGAGTTGTTCTTGGGACTCGGTGAGTCGCGGTGTAATGACCACCAAATCCTTTATGTGGATGGGCCAGTTGTTAGGGAGGAAAGTCCCTTAGATGTTTAGACACGTAAAGGGACCTGGGAATCATGGGACTCGATGAGTGTATGAACAGACTCGGCGAGTCCAAGGCAATCTCCCAATCTTCAAAGATGGACTCGACGAGTTGTTCATACAACTCGGCGAGTCGTAGACCGGACACATTCTTATGAAGGAGATGAAATCGCCGAGTTCAAGGAAGAACTCGGCGAGTCGGATGAAGATGGTCCCGATGGTTTGAATGAAGGAGAACCCATCGAGTTCTTGCTAGACTCAACAAGTGGAGTCGGGGTTGGATCAGGTTAGTGGAGTATGGACTCGACGAGTTGGTAGACCAACTTGGCGAGTCAGGTCAACTGGGTGTTGACTTTAACCAATGTTGACTTTGCCTGGTTTTGGTATTGACCCTGGTTAGGGTTGTATGTTCTGTTTGATGAATTGAGGGTTGTCGTGTAGGGATTGATGAGTCGAGGAGAGCCAACCTTCACGCCAAGGACAGTTCAGACACTACACGACATCGAGGTGAGTTACCTTCCGGTAGAAGTGGGTCTACGGCACCAAGGCCGGCCCACTAGTAATTGTTAGTTGGGATGATTATCTTTGTGATAATTGTCTGGTCTGTTATTGTTGGATATGTGAGTATGCTAGATTGTTGGATATGTGAGTATGCTAGTTTGCTAGTTGTTATGTTATGTGAAATAGTATCAGTAGAAGGGGACTAGTCCCCGATTCGGTCGCTAGGACCAATGGGTAGGTCGGACACCCCAGATATGTCTGACAGCATGATTATGTTATGATATTATGTGTTAGTAGTAGGGGTGAAATAGTCCCCGTGTTCGGTTGAGATAGACCGGAGGGTAGGTCGGCACCCCAGAAGAGCCTGACATGGGTAGGTCAGCACCCCAGAATGGCTTGACATGGGTAGGTCAGCACCCCATAATGGCTTGATATGGGTAGGTCAGCACCCCATAATGGCTCGACATGGGTAGGTCAGCACCCCATAATGGCTTGACATGGGTAGGACGGGCAACCCAGAATTGCCCGGCAGTATGTATGCTATGTGATTGCATGGTATGTGGTATGATGGGGGAACTCACTAAGCTTTGTGCTTACAGTTTCAGTTTTGGTTTCAGGTACCTCTTCGTTCAAGGGGAAGGAGTCGGCGGTGTAGCAACGCATCACACACACATGATTTCCGCTTAGAGTTTTCTGGGATTGTACTCTGATATTTCATTACTTTAGATGATTTGGTTTTGAGACATGATATTATGGTTTTATGTATTGACGTGATCTTGGCAATGTTTTGATAAACTAATTTATAAATCACTTAATTAAAGACAAAATTTTTAGCCTCAAATTTTGGGATGTTACAAACTTGTCACAATCCCGAAATACCATAAATGCCCTCAAGGTCAACCCTGGTCAAAGTCGAGGTCAACGGTCAAGGTCAACAGTCCATGTTGACCTCAACTCGTCGAGTGCATCCACCAACTCGTCGAGTTACCCGAGTAACTCTTCAACTCACCGAGTCACCTATTTAACTCATCGAGTTCCTAAATGTCCAGAAGACCGAAAACCCTTATTCTTCATCGAAATCACCCCGAATCTTGAAAACGGGTAAACCCTACCCGGCTCGTCGAGTCAGCTAAGGGACTCGACGAGTTCCTTCAGTCTCTATCAAATTCAGCCCATTTTAGTCGGATCTAAGGTCCCAAACTCCAGATCCAAACTCTCCTAGTGAAGATACCACGTAAAGTTGCAAACTTTACGTGCATGCAAGGCCCTTCAAGACCATACCATCAAAACTAGGCTTCTTGCAAGGTTTTTGTGCATGGAAAGGGGCTAAACTAAATAAAGTGAGCAACTTTATGTCATTGGGGACCTAGAGAGGTCCAGATCTAGAACCATATCCTTGTGATAAGTCCATATCCAAGTTTGACCCCATATTGCACCAAAAATGATCATTTACTTCCAAGAAAATGGATCTAATCAACTAGAGATCAAGGTGACGACTTTATACCTCAAAATGATGGCCAATACAAAGTAGATGTCGGATCTATTGCTTCTCTCCTTGCTCCTTCTTCTTCAAGCTCTAAAATCCTTCACAAATACCCCAAAAATGATCACAAAAGCTCTTTTTCTCACTTAAGAAGGTGCAAGGCCGAACTAGGGTTTTCTCTGGCTAATAGGGTGATAAGGGAGGCCACAAGAGGAGGATTATGTTCTTTAAATAGGGTCCAAACCCTAAAAATTAAGGTTTCTCTTTACATCTCCTACTCGTCGAGTCGGGGCCTCCTGACTCGTCGACTAGAACCCAAATCTCGTGTCCTTATAATAGTCTCTACTCGACGACTTGGAGCACCCCAACTCGCCGAGTCCATGCATAAAACCCTACAAAATAGATAAATTAAATAATACCTGGAACAGGTGTTACAAGTCTCCCCCACTTGAACTAGACTTTGTCCTCGAAGTCTGCTAGCCCAAACAAATCCGGGTAGTGGTCTCGCATCTCATCCTCCGGTTGCCAAGTCCACTCGGAGCCCCTGCGGTGCTGCCATTGCACCTTCACTAGCTTCACTTCCTCGTTCCGAAGAACCTTGGTCTTCCTATTTAAGATTGCAGCAGGACTCTCAATATAGTTCATGTAACATCCCAAAAATACAGTCTGAAAATTTCGTTTTAAATTAGTAATAAAACCATATTCATCAAACGTCATATAAGAATCATAAACAATGTATCTCAAAATATCATAACAACTGTGAAATATATCAGAGTATAAACATCCCAGGCTGAACAAATGGTGTGTGCACTGCAATCTTCCCGAGCTCCTCTTTTGCAAACTGAGTACCCGAAACCAAAACTGAAAACCGTAAGCACGAAGCTTAGTGAGCTCCCCCAAACTACCACATACCATACAATAACATATAAAGCACATACTAGGCCTTGCCCACTGCATCAGACCGAAGTCTGGAACTATCTAGGGCCTCGCCCACTGCATCGGACCGAAGTCCGGAACTAACTAGGGCCTCGCCCACTGCATCGGACCGAAGTCCGGAAACTGCATCGGACCGAAGTCCGGAAACTGCATCGGACCGAAGTCCGGAACTAACCAGGGCCTTGCCCTCTGCATCGGACCGAAGTCTGGAAACTGCATCGGACCGAAGTCCGGAACTAACCAGGGCCTTGCCCTCTGCATCGGACCGAAGTTCGGAAACTGACTGAACATAGCATAGCATAATCATAACTACTAGCATAAACACATATACTGCATACTGCATCGGACCGAAGTCCGGAACTCATAACACAAAGACATGCTTGAATAACAAAGACCTCAAGCACACTGAACTACTGCATCGGATCGAAGTCCAGAACTACTGCTAACTAAACGGACCGGCATTGTGGCCGTAGACCCGTTCCTACTGGAAAGGAAACTCACCTCACACTGTTGAAGTCCCGTAGACACAATCCCACACTGCTGAAGTCCCGCAGACTCAACCCCAGCTGCTGGTTGACAGATTCCCGAACTGTCAACACCAAAATAACACCCAATTACTAATTGGGTTCTAACACATAACTATAAATGCATACTTTGGATAATTACTATATTACCCCTAGCTTGGCTTACCCAAGCCCAAGGCCCTATCCATAGGCCCAAAGTCAACTAAGGATCAAAGCCCAACATATGGCCCAATTTTCCAAATTGGGCCCAAACCTCTACATGGACTTCCCTTAAGGCCCAATTGATCAGTCCAGTCCAACATGTCTCATTCTAGGGGCCCAATATCATACAACCATCTAGGCCCCAACTATGGCCCATCTATGGCCCAATTTTCCAAATTGGGCCCACACCCTCCTATGGGCCTTACCCTAAAGCCCATTAAATTATTCTAGTCCATTTGCTTGTTCTTGGATGGCCCAACACAAAGTCCAAGTGAAATTAGGGTTTCACATAAAATGATAATTACGGTTAAGTGTTTCTTACTTAACCCATTAAGGACTTAATCCATTAAGTCCTTTACTCTACTAGATAAGTGATATGGAGTGATTTGGGCTTCATACATAATTCCATTTCCAATTGCCTAAATAAGTCCAAGGCCCAATTACTCAAGATTAGGGTTTTCTAAACCCTAATTAGGGTTTTCACCCAAACATGGCCCAACAGGCCCAAAATAAATCTTTAAGCCCATTAGGGTTTTGCTAGGGCAATTAGGGTTTGCTAACGGGGCACCATCCACTACCACCTCGGGTAGTGGTGGTCAATGGCGGCTCACGGCGGCGGCCACCACCCTAAGGTGGTGGTTTTCCATTTCTTTCCATTATTTAATTAATTTTTACAATTACAATGTAAATCTCCAAAATAAACACACACTATGATGCTAGATATACACACACATAGCCACCCTAGTGGTGGCCGGTGGTGGCTCGTGGCGGCGGTGACTTTTCCGGCCAAATAAAACACACCATTCAACTCAACGGAAAAAGAATACACACACCCAAGCTATAATCTTGCAACCGGATCTAGCCGCCCTCCTGGTGGCGACGGGAGAGAGCAGTGGCAGCAGCTAATGGCGACTTATTGCGGTGACAGCCACCACCGCGAGGTGGTGGCGGCGGTTCTCTTGCTTCCTATCCGAAGATACACACACACACTCACACGTAATCACGATCTAGAGGCTGAAACTTCCCGACTCAACCATCACGGGTGGCGGACGATGACCAACACCCACCACTGATTCCCACCGTCGTACACGATGTCTGCCACAGACAGAGTGAAGAAAAAGACGTAGGTGGGAGGCGATGGTCCAAACCGAGAGCTCCTTTCCGTTCACGACTTGCACGGTGACGAACACCATTAGCTTTCTTAGTCTCAGCGATTCTCCAGCAGCAACGTCGCAAAGGCGACCCTCCATGGCAGTGTAGCGGTCGTCGGTGCTCTAACGACACAGTAGGTGGCGGTAGAAGAAAGCGGAAGAAGAAGGAAAAACAGAGAGGCGATGGAACAGTGGCGGTCACACTCTCGCCGGCAGATGGTGGCCGTTGGTGGCTTCTGACCTCCATGATGATGATGGTGCGGCAATGGGAGTCCAGAGGGGAAAGGTGGTGATCGACTGAGGGGATACAAGGGGGGGGGGGGGGGGGTTGCGGCTGCTAAGGCTCCTAGGGTTAGGGTTCCCGAAGAGTGATGGGTATTTATACCCTGGTTTCTTTCAACTTCCATAAAATACACTTCCAGCCCTCCCTTCCCTTATTCCTTTCAATTTTGCTCCTTTATTTACACATTAGACCCCAGCTCCTAAATTCTTTTCAAAATAATCCCAAAAGTTACTAAAATCCCCTCCTCCACAATTTATTCTCAATTTGAATCCAACACTTACACTTTTAGCCCCCGACTCCATAAAATCTTTCATAATAGATCCCTAAATTACCAATAAACCCTTAAGCCTTCACTTCTTTTCAATTTAAGTCCCGAATGTACACATTTAACCCTTGAGTTTTAAAAATTCTTCACAAATTAGTTTGGGACTTATATTTACTAATTTATTTAAATAAACGGGGTGTTACAACTCTCCCCCACTTAAATTAGATTTCGTCCTCGAAATCATTCCTTACCATTCCTTACACGCTAACTACTCATGACCAATCTGCTAGAAACCACGCTTACCACTGCTAGCGTTTTCAACACCAGCTAATCTAAAAGATCATACAACTTCTAAAAATCCGAATAAATCTCCGGTAATAACCCGCTAGACCCAGGAAGTTCTGAATCCCAATTGGAGACCTCGGAATCTCCCACTGCATCACGGCCTCTAACTTGGCCGGATCGACTTGAATATCCTTCTGATTGACAAGGTGCCCAAGAAATTGCACCCCGCGCAACCAGAACTCATAATTGAAGAACCTCACGTAAAGTATCTCCCTCCTCAGCGTCTCTAGCACCTCTCTCAGGTGCTCCTCGTGCTGCTCCTGAGTCTTGGAATAAACCAAGATGTCATCAATGAACACTATCACAGACCGATCCAGCATCGGTCTGCATATGCGGTTCATGAGATCCATGAACGCGGCTGGAGCGTTGGTGAGCCCAAACGGCATCACCACAAACTCATAATGACCATAGCGGGTCCTAAAAGCGGTCTTCTGCACATCCTCACCCCTGACCCGCATCTGGTGATATCCTGACCGTAGATCAATCTTGGAGAACCAAGATGCCCCCTGAAGCTGGTCAAACAAGTCGTCTATTCTCGGGAGTGGGTAACGGTTCTTCACCATTACCTTGTTCAATTCCCGGTAATCTATGCATATACGGTGCGACCCATCCTTCTTCCTCACGAACAGGATCGGGGCTCCCCATGGTGAACTACTTGGCCTGATGAAACCCTTGTCTAGCAGCTCCTGCAGCTGCGTAGACAACTCCTGCATCTCTGGAGAAGCCAGCCGATATGGCTATCAGAGCCGCACCCGGAACCAGGTCAATTCGAAACTCGACCTGTCTTTCCGGAGGTATCCCATGTAAGTCCTCCGGGAATACGTCCGGATACTCTCGCACTACTGGTACATCATCAACTGTCTCCTTACCCTTCTCCCGGGCATTTATAACATAGGCGACGTACCTTGCGCAACCCTGTTGAACGTAGCGTCTCGCTCTCGCTGCTGAACAAAGGACTGGTCCGCGCTGTGGCCTCTCGCCCTGAATCACTAACTCTCCCCCACTGGGATTGCGAACCCTAACTAACTGCAGCTCACAATCAATCACTACCCCATTGGGGCTCAGCCAATCCATACCCACTATAACCTTATTCCCTTGCAGGGGAATAGGAACCAGATCTACTGAAAACTGCTCATCAAATAACTGCAGCGAACACCCCCTATGTACCCTCGCGACCCTGATGGTCCTGTCATCAGCTATCTCAACCTCGAGTGGACAATCCAGCTCCCCCGGAGCTCTACTAGACCTCTTGCTAAGCGCAAGTGAAACAAATGATCGGGTGGCCCCCGAATCAAACAATACTGTAGCTGAAATGCCGCTCACTAAGAACGACCCTATACGAAAACATATAACTATGAGAAACAATCAATATCAAATAAGAGACAAGAGGAAAAATACATACCCGCCACCACATCAAGAGTCGCTCGTGCCTCCTCTGCTGTCATCTGGAAAGCTCTACTCTTCGCCACTGGCGCCTCACCCCGGCCCTGTCGGCCATCTATAATCCTCAATGTAGCAGGGGCAGGTGCCGCCACCTTCCCTGCTGCTGCTAAGCTCGGACACTGAGACCTCTTATGGCCCCTCTGATTGCACTGAAAGCAAATCAGATCAGAAAGTGACGTGGTAGTAACGGTAGAAGTAGCAGTACAATCCCTGCTCATATGTCCTGATCGGCCGCATTTGAAGCAGCCCGAACTCCCTGTCCTGTACGCCCCATCGTGCGACCTACCACACTTGCGGAAGCGGCCTCGGCCCTGCTGGCCCTTCCCTCGGGAATCTGTCTTGGGCCTTTTGCCCGTACCATCTGAACCAGACACTACCTCTGGTTTCCTCTTTCTCTCCATCTCAAGATCAATCTCCCTCTCACGAGCCCTCACAATCATGTCATCCAGCGTTTTACAGCTGGACCGGCTCACAAACTGGCGGATATCACTCCGCAACATCTCATGATAACGGGCCTTCTTCATTTCCTCATCAGCTGCGTACTGAGGAACGAGAAGAGCCCTCTCCCTGAACTTGGCGGTAATCTCCGCCACTGTCTCCGTCGTCTGCTGGAGATCCTGGAACTCCCTAGTAAGCTGCTGCACCTCAATGACAGGTACGAACTCGGCTCTGAACCTGGTAGTAAAATCAGCCCAGGTCATCGCATCAAGAGTTGTGTCATCTCCAATAACATGCCCGATCTCCTCCCACCAATCACGTGCCCTGCCCTTCAGAAGACAGGATGCAAGTCGGACCTTGTCCCCCTCGGGACATCTGCTAGTGCGGAAAGCGTTGACCACATCAGCCAACCATCTGGTACTCGCAATGGGGTCTCGGGCCCCCTGGTAGTCAGGAGCTCCACAAGCTCTGAACTCCCTGAACGTCAATGTGCGCGATCCCATCATGGCTGCTATCTCAGTACGGAACGCGCCCAGCTTCTCATCCAGAAGCTCTAGGATACCCTCCTTGACCATTCCAAAGATCACAGGAGTCTGCTCAAGTATGCTACGTGTGACCACGGAAGAGATGAACTCCCTGGTCTGCTCATCCAAATGCTCGGCTCCCGAGCCTGAACCCGATCCCTCTCCGGCACCTGAACTGTCGACTGCTGGTCTAGGGCGTAAAACCACCATTCTAAAACATATAATAACAATCATCAGAAATACTGATATAACTAGAGGGATCACGTCTACCACAAGTTTCCTGGTCTTGTCTCAGCCTTCCTCGATTCGAGTACGGATCCTCTGCTTTCAGTAGTACGGGCCCATACTACCTTCCACATCTATCCGTACTTTCCTCAAGAACTGCCTTGACTCCACCAAGTCCCTTCTACTGCTACTAATCTCTGCTACTCACTTCCTAGGCTTGCCCTAGGGTAATCACAAACCCACTCTCCACCATCAGCTGCGTAAGAAGTCCTTGCATTCTTCCCCTAACTAGCTCGCAAATATTATTACATATCACTCAGACTAGATAATTCTTCGAATGAGAGATCCTACCCTACAACGGTTGGACTCAAACAAGAGCTGCGAAATAGGGCTAGACCTAACCTTCTGGAATTATTTAGTCCTTGCAATATGTAACTTAACATATTTGTTTACTAGCTAGTGAAAGACAACTAGAACTCCTAAAAGCACAAAGCAAGCAGCATTCGGGCATCGAGTGCACATAATCAAGCATATACTACTCAGGCTATCCTCCTGACTAATCTGTACTAGCATGTAGTTCTCATAAAGCTGAAACACATATAGCAGGCACATAAAGCATCCTCCTAGATCCTTAGCCCTAATCTAGCATGCTGTTCTACTAAAACTGATAATCATAACATAAACTTGTATGGGTAAATTGGGAGTACTTACTTGAGCTCGGCTGATTGCATGCACCACACCCTTTTCTCTTTTTCAAAACTCTTTTCTTTTTTTCAAAACTCTTTTCTCTTTTTAAGTTTCTTTCTCAAAAATTCTTTTCGAAAATGATTTTCTTTTGAGAACCTTATACCATTTCCTTAGTTTGAGTTCAGACATACCCGAAAGCGTGCCCGAATCCCTCAAACCAAGGCTCTGATACCAACTTGTAACATCCCAAAAATACAGTCTGAAATTTTCGTTTTAAATTAGTAATAAAACCATATTCATCAAACGTCATATAAGAATCATAAACAATGTATCTCAAAATATCATAACAATTGTCAAATATATCAAAGTATAAACATCCCAGGCTGAACAAATGGTGTGTGCACTGCAATCTTCCAGAGCTCCTCTTTTGAAAACTGAGTACCTAAAACCAAAACTGAAAACCGTAAGCACGAAGCTTAGTGAGCTCCCCCAAACTACCACATACCATACAATAACATATAAAGCACATACTGGGCCTTGCCCACTGCATCGGACCGAAGTCCGGAACTAACTAGGGCCTCGCCCACTGCATCAGACCGAAGTCCGAAAACTGCATCAGACCGAAGTCTGGAACTAACCAGAGCCTTGCCCTCTGCATCGGACCGAAGTCCGGAAACTGCATCGGACCGAAGTCCGGAACTAACCAGGGCCTTGCCCTCTGCATCGGACCGAAGTTCGGAAACTGACTGAACATAGCATAGCATAATCATAACTACTAGCATAAACACATATACTGCATACTGCATCGGACCGAAGTCCGGAACTCATAACACAAAGACATGCTTGAATCACAAAGACCTCAAGCACACTGAACTACTGCATCAGACCGTAGTCCAGAACTACTGCTAACTAAACGGGCCGGCATTGTGGCCGTAGACCCGTTCCTACTGGAAAGGAAACTCACCTCACACAGCTGAAGTCCCGTAGACACAATCCCACAACCCCAACTGCTGGTTGACAGATTCCCGAACTGTCAACACCAAAGTAACACCCAATTACTAATTGGGTTCTAACACATAACCATAAATGCATACTTTGGATAATTACTATATTACCCCTAGCTTGGCTTACCCAAGCCCAAGGCCCTATCCATAGGCCCAAAGTCAACTAAGGATCAAAGCCCAACATATGGCCCAATTTTCCAAATTGGGCCCAAACCTCTACATGGACTTCCCTTAAGGCCCAATTGATCAGTCCAGTCCAACATGTCTCATTCTAGGGGCCCAATATCATACAACCATCTAGGCCCCAACTATGGCCCATCTATGACCCAATTTTCCAAATTAGGCCCACACCCTCCTATGGGCCTTACCCTAAAGCCCATTAAATTATTCTAGTCCATTTGCTTGTTCTTGGATGGCCCAACACAAAGTCCAAGTGAAATTAGGGTTTCACATAAAATGATAATTAGGGTTAAGTGTTTCTTACTTAACCCATTAAGGACTTAATCCATTAAGTCCTTTACTCTACTAGATAAGTGATATGGAGTGATTTGGGCTTCATACATAATTCCATTTCCAATGGCCCAAATAAGTCCAAGGCCCAATTACTCAAGATTAGGGTTTTCTAAACCCTAATTAGGGTTTTCACCCAAACATGGCCCAACAGGCCCAAAATAAATCTTTAAGCCCACTAGGGTTTTGCTAGGGCAATTAGGGTTTGCTAACGGGGCACCATCCACTACCACCTCGGGTAGTGGTGGTCAATGGCGGCTCACGGCGGCGGCCACCACCCTAAGGTGGTGGTTTTCCATTTCTTTCCATTATTTAATTAATTTTTACAATTACAATGTAAATCTCCAAAATAAACACACAATATGATGCTAGATATACACACACATAGCCACCCTAGTGGTGGCCGGTGGTGGCTCGTGGCGGCGGTGACTTTTCCGGCCAAATAAAACACACCATTCAACTCAACGGAAAAAGAATACACACACCCAAGCTATAATCTTGCAACCGGATCTAGCCGCCCTCCTGGTGGCGTCGGGAGAGAGCAGTGGCAGCAGCTAATGGCGACTTCTTGCGGTGACAGCCACCACCGCGAGGTGGTGGCGGCGGTTCTCTTGCTTCCTATCTGAAGATACACACACACACTCACACGTAATCACGATCTAGAGGCTGAAACTTCCCGACTCAACCATCACGGGTGGCGGACGATGACAAACACCCACCACTGATTCCCACCGTCCTACACGATGTCTGCCACAGACAGAGTGAAGAAAAAGACGTAGGTGGGAGGCGATGGTCCAAACCGAGAGCTCCTTTCCGTTCACGACTTGCACGGTGACGAACACCATTAGCTTTCTCAGTCTCAGCGATTCTCCAGCAGCAACGTCGCAAAGGCGACCCTCCATGGCAGTGTAGCGGTCGTCGGTGCTCTAACGACACAGTAGGTGGCGGTAGAAGAAAGCGGAAGAAGAAGGAAACACGGAGAGGCGATGGAACAGTGGTGGTCACACTCTCGCCGGGAGATGGTGGCCGTTGGTGGCTTCTGACCTCCATGATGATGATGGTGCGGCAATAGGAGTCCAGAGGGGAAAGTTGGTGATCGACGGAGGGGATACAAGGGGGGGGAAGGGGGGGGGGGGTTGCGGCTGCTAAGGCTCCTAGGGTTAGGGTTCCCGAAGAGTGATGGGTATTTATACCCTGGTTTCTTTCAACTTCCATAAAATACACTACCAACCCTCCCTTCCCTTATTCCTTTCAATTTTGCTCCTTTATTTACACATTAGACCCCTGCTCCTAAATTCTTTTCAAAATAATCCCAAAAGTTACTAAAAGCCCCTCCTCCACAATTTATTCTCAATTTGAATCCAACACTTACACTGTTAGCCCCTGACTCCATAAAATCTTTCATAATAGATCCCTAAATTACCAATAAACCCTTAAGCCTTCACTTCTTTTCAATTCAAGTCCCGAATGTACACTTTTAACCCTTGAGTTTTAAAAATTCTTCACAAATTAGTTTGGGACTTATATTTACTAATTTATTTAAAAAAACGGGGCGTTACAGTTCAGGATCTCATCCACTTGAATGTCGTCCAGAGAAACGACTGCGGCCTCGTCGGTGACACACTTTCGAAGTTGTGGCACATGGATGGTGTTGTGAATCTGGCTAAGCTCATCCGGCAGATCCAAGCGATAGGCGACCTTACCTACCCGGGTCGTAATCCTGAATGGTCCTATATATCGGGGCCCTATCTTGCCCCTCTTTTGAAACCTGATGACCCCCTTCCATGGTGACACCTTTAGTAGCACAAAGTCCGCCACCTAGAACTCAAGATCCGATCGCCACCGGTCATCATAATTTTTCTGATGGCTCTACGCAACTCGCAGCCGGTCGCGCACTTGCTGAATCAGCCTGGCAGTCTTGAGCACTACCTCATTTTTCCCCGTAACCCGATGTCCAACCTCGCCCCAACAAACTAGGGTCCTTCATCTCCTACCATACAGCGGTTGTGTTTTCTACGCATCAAATACACTCTAAACTACGCAGCGGAAGAATCGAAACTACGATATACCTAAGTGTACATGCATCTTATGGATATATGGTTTCATGCTAATTATATCAACCCTAGAAAACATAAAAACAAAGAAGAAAACATACCTCTTATGTAGCACTTGATCTCCATGCTTGAGATCTTGATCCTTCATGAAGTTGCTTGGATGAAAGGACCCAAACCAGAATCCCTCTAATGGTATCACACCCAATGACACCAAATAGTAGAATAAAAATAACTAGGAGAAGGGTCAATTTCATAAACCCAAAGAGGGTTAGAAATCGTCCCTATGAGAGGAGGAAGAAGGGTTGGCGAAACTTCAAGCCAAGGTGCAAGGAGGAATGAAATCCCTAAGGCCCTATTTATAGCCTTGGATCCCTTCCAAGGTTTAGTACTCCTTCCCATGTGGGATGGAGGCATAACCACGAAATTTCACTCCTTTCCCATGTGGGATGGAGTGATTTTCACCCAACCCTAATTCCATAAAGGTTCTGGAACATTCCTGATTAACCAACTATCGATTAATGAACATTTAACCATTTAATTAATTAAACTGTTAATTAATTCCCATAATGTATTTCCAAAATATATTTCCAATTAGTTTCTAATTAATTATTAACCATAATAATTAATAAACCAATTTCTCCTTTATTTATTCTACTTAATTTGGGGCTTGAGGGCAACCCAAAAGGACCCTGTCATTATTAGAAATATTACCAATAGTTAATGACCTTGGACACTATTCCAACAGTCTCCCACTTGGACAAGTCATCAACTATATGAGGACAAATACTTCTCCAATAATCAACATAGAGTTAGCCGTCCAATGCAACTACCGAACTCTTGATCTAATCAAGATTCAGCCCTTAGATAAGTGATCAACTATCCCTTTGTTCTAGATATCTGTATGAATTCGAGACATGGATAATGGCCAATCTCATAATTCAACATTATGTTTCCCGATATAGATTTGTGACAACTGCATCTGACTACTAAATTGAACACATCAATTCCAGTCAGGGCTCGGCCAAGCACTTTAGATGTCAGCACCAAATCATCGAGGGGCCAATAGATATCGCTTCTCCTGTTAAGGCAGAAGGAACGAATAAACTTCGACTACATAGTTTTTGTCTATTTCATCATGTCATACATGGACATACCCTTTATAACTACCAGTTACAGATAGTGTTGGAGTAGACCAATGCATAACATAATCATAGAGCAAAACCCCACATGTATCTAGGTTTGAAGAATAGAAGATATTATCGTCTTAGAATTACTCGTGACTGAATCCATGAAGTAATCTCTAAGCCTGGGTTGGTCCAATACTTAAATCTCTATTAAGCACTCATGAGTGTTAGCACAATCTCTATGGTATGTCCAATCATTATGGACAATCCACTAATACACATGACAGTCTTGAATCACTACTCACTTCCAAGAGTATGACCGACTGTGGACGTTTGAGTAAATTAATACTCGGGAAGTGGGTTAAAAACATGCAAAAGTGAGAACACAGTGGTAAGCTAATTGAAATGACTGAAATCCATCATATATTAAGATCTCCACTTAATAATCGCCAAATCGAATTAACATTTATACTGCTTTAAGTTCTCAGGTTCAAAACAAACTAAACTAACGAGTGTTCAAGCCAATTCATTTGCAAATCTAATGCCTCTTGACTTTGCCTGACTGTCAGACTTGGTCAGTGACATTGGCTTAGGAATGGATCGACAAGATTATCTTTTGATATGACTCATTGACTATGATGTCTCTACATTTGACTCACTATCAAATGTGTTGGTGCTTACCGAGTATGTTTCATGTGAACTTGTGTGACTTGGGATCCATACTCGAGGTAAGTTCACCCAAAGTCACAAGAAACTTCATAAGGACCATCAATGATTGAAATTTCAACAATGATGTCACTAATGAATCTCTTTCAGTCACACTGTTTTTCTTTGTAATTTAACTAACCACAATATACTCTAAGTTTGTTGAATCCACTATGGTGTATTTCCTGGTACTCTTCCAAGATAAAACTTCACCATTCAGTAAAAGCACGTATTCCGACTGTGAATGAAATTGCCTTTATCAGTATGGAACTTAGCATCAATATAACTCTTATAATGATCTCTTCCATACTATCAAGATCATCTCTTCTGTCCTCCAATGACACTTAATAATGTTCTTGATCTTGATTCATTGATTCTCACCAAATTGATCTAATCCAACTTGTCATGCTCAAGGCATATGAGTCATCAAATCTGGTATATATGATCGATCCCATAGCAGAAGCATGTGGGACACAATTCATAACCTCTAGTAGAACTAGGACATTAGCATCGCTCAATGTCATGCCATATTAAGCACGAACCTTTCCAAGTTCTGCATGTCAACTTTCGTCAACATATCATGTACTTTAACTCAATCCAACGAATCACTTAGATCTATCTCCATAGATCCTTATTATGTACGTGTGTTGTATCTCCCATGTATATGATAGCGAAGCAATTCCCATATAAAGCCAAGCTTTTACACTTGCTAAGTTAGAATATAGTTTCCTATGAATCGTACATAATATATGTACAATACAAGGGTGACTATAGTGCTCCCACTAGCACTGACATATATATGGCTTATCTATGTTTCTCGAAATTCAAACTCCTTAAAATTTCTCATTGAAACAAGGATTCCAATTACTCCCACTAGCTTTAACATATATATGGCTTATCTTTATTTCTCGAAATTCAAACTCTTTGAACTTTCTCATTGAAATAATGATCCCACTCGCGAAATGCTTATTTTGGTCCATAAATGAACTTGTTAAGCTTACACATCCTTCAAAACCTATCTTGGTTTAATTATGTGCTTGTTCCTATCCATAATTGTCTCTACTTGAAGATCCACTTGCACCTAATGGTTAAGGTCAAGTGTTTGATCTACCAAATTACAACATATATGGATTGAATCTCGCTTTCCATTTCCTCCTTCTATGTTGTAGCCTTTAGGGCCTATCATAGCTTCCGATAGCTGGTACACTCTGATTTCTCCATACCAGTGACTCATTTACCTCAGTAATATAAACTCTTATATAACTAGGTTCATGACGTCTTCTATCAGATCTATAAGGAAAAAGTGGAAATATGTCGGTTTCCTTAATAGCTCTTTCAATTCCAAATTGAATGCTATTTCCAACTTTAGGCTCTTCGTTGGTTGACTCTTGAATCTTATCATGATCAATGGGGCTCCCACTAGCCCTTTTGGAAATCAACTCCCTCTCTTGGAAGACTGCCCTTCGAGCAACATACACTTTGTTCTCAAAAGGATTGTTAAACAATTATCCAAAATGTTTGATGGGTCCCAACGAGATAACACATCTCTATTCAAAGTCCTAGATTTTCGAGCTCTTCACGACGAGCGTAAGCCTCATAATCGTAGACTTCCATATATGGCAGTGAGGATAGAATCCCACTTCACATATCATAGAGTGTTTCAAGAACCTACTTAGTTGGCACAAGACCAAAGGACTTCTTGTAACACTATTCATGGTACAATCCATAAACTGTTAGCAAACATAGTGCGACTCATCTAGTACAAAATCAACGAATGATTTGTTTATCTATCCAACTAACACTTCCTAGTGCTAGTGGTTTGGGCGGAGATAGATCATGAAACTCTTTCATGATCACTTAGATGATCGATAAGGTTTTTGAATGAGATTTTCACTATGAATGTCTCATCCTATTGCCCAGTTGATTCTTAACTTCGCTTCATGAGAGCTCTAAACACCTAAAAGGTTCCAGACTCACGTTCATACGAAGTTGATTTTACCATGTATCGTGGTTAATTTAAATGGTCTATTAGTGCAAACTGATTCCAACAGATTTTCACATCACCTAGTGATGTATTCATCATCCATCTTGACAAACAAGATTTTCATTTATCATAAGACTCGAGGTCAAATGATATCCAAAATCCGATCCAACTGGATACTTGGTAATGCATTTCTCATTTATATGTCCAAGATTATGATTCCACAAATACATTTCACCCAAACCTTTGGATGTATTTGAATAAGTACATATTGTGGTCAATCTAAACGATCAATTAGGTAAACTAATTTCAAAAAATATTCACAATAGTACATCTTATTCAAATAGTTGAATCAACTTTGAAATATTGCTACTATACTAGCTTCATAGATTTCATGACTTTCATTTAACATGCTTCCACATTTAAATAAGTCAGAATTATCTCATGAATCATAGTATAAGCAATTTCAATTATAATACCATATGAAGATAATTGTCCTTTGATTCTATGAATATAGCAAGGGCTTGGAATTCATGATCAAATTATCTTCTCCATGTTTCAGCCTTCTTACTTCATTTTAGCAACTGCACATTCTTGCAAATGTCAGTTCTTAATCCTTAGTAAAATACTCAAGGTTTAGAAGTAATGTTTTGATGGTATTATAAATCCATATATTTGATTGAATACCAAACATGGAAGAACTAGTTATCTTTTGATCCAATGGAAAGTAGCACGGGCTCGTGACCCATGATCAAATTTAACTTCTTCATGTTCCAGTCCTTTCACCTGAAATATACATTTGGCCAAGTTTGATTTCTTAGTCCTTTTCTTGTTATGGAAGCGAGCAGCTATCAGAACATGTCTTAGAATAAGCCTTCCTTTGTCCTAGGTATTAGGGCCTAGATTAGGTATACCAACACTAATCGCCTTTTAAACCATGGGCAATTGGCTTTCTTCTTCTTGACACTTCTATTCATGATAGTAAAATATGGGAGTGTTTTGAAGTATGAGTTTCCATGATTGCCATGTTAATTCCAAAAGGAAACCTCAACATGCTACACAACTCCTTCATGGTCATTCCAAGTTGTTCATATCGAAATCAAAATGAATTGATTATATGTACATGTCAGCTAGTTGACTAACCCTAGTCAACTTCTAACTCAAGGAAATTTCATTTTACTTCAATATGTCAATTTATAACGTACATTTGATAATTGCTCTTTCTAACAACTTAGAATGCAATGTTTGAAGTAACCTAGGAAGAGCTTTAACAAAGGCATGATCTTTTCTTTCGTTTATGAGAAATATTCCCAAACTACGAATTTGACAAGATTGATCATCCTTATAGCTAATCCTTATAGGTTTTGAAGCAGTAGATTTTAGTGGATAAGGTTATAGACATCATTCAATAACAAATTCCATTATAGTTTGTTTTACTTATCCTTAGAAAATAATCACCCTAAATAAAATTATTTTAGAAGGCTAGGATCCATATTTGGCTCCATGATGTGTAAAGGGGTGCCGTAAACACGCCATAAAGTTATTTAGGTATGCAAAGCCTTTTGCCAATTTCGATCACTACGAAATTCCTAGATCTTTGAGATTCATTGACTATCAATGGCATGTTAATCTCGGATTATGTTCATCTCAAATTCAATGACGGGGTTGCCGCGGATCACTGAACAGATGGTAAATCGACCATACAAAATCGTGTGGTCCCCGGCTCAAGTTATGCTTGAGATTCGCGAGTTCCACATCATTCTCTAGCTATTCTCTCAAATTGACGTGGCGGTTAACCAAGCGAGCTCCATCAACAAGTTATAAAGAGAATGTGAAACTTTTATGGATAACATAAGATTCACATTAAATAGATTGAGAATTAACCTTGCAAAATCGCATGGCCCCCGGCTCAAGTTACGCTTGAGATGCGCGAGTTCCATATCATTCTCAACTATACACTAGATTGATGTGCCGGTTAACCACACGAGCTCCACCAACAGAATATAAAGAGAATATGCAATTTTCATGGATAATATAAACTCACATTCTATTAATAAAACGGGATTTTGTTTTATACTTGTATTTAAAATACTTTTAGATTGACCATTATCACCATCAAACCCTTTCTGTAACTCCATTCTCAAAATGCAGTAGGGCGGTGAGGGTGGTAAGCGTGAAGCATATTAAAAACTGACCTCATTAGGAATCATAGAGACCTCCTTAAACCCCTACATCAGAATGGGTGCACCTAGTCATGTTATGATTGATAATGTCAATATTTAAACATGCGAGGGCGCATGTTGTAACCTTCTTATATATATATATATATATATATATATATATATATATATATATATATATATATATATATATATATATATATAATAGACACAATTCTAATATATATACATATAAGGGGTAAATTTAAAACATTTTAAATTTAGTTGTCTATCATTAATTATAATTAATTGCGAGGACGCAATGTAATAATTAATAAAACATGAGGGGTTAATATTCAAATTCATAAATCTCTATTATAAATAATTTTAAATATTTAAAATCACAATTTAAATAAATAAATAAATATTCAAATTCAAATAAACACATTTAAATAATATTTATCAATTTTCCAGATTTAAAACATTTTAAATTTGGTAATTATCCATATTTTATAAAGCTTCATATTCGAAAAATGGAAAAAATCCAAAACCCTAATTTCTGCCGAGCTCACGTCGTGACCTCCTAGTTCACGCTGTGAGCTGCGACTAGGGTTTTTAACATATTACGAATTTTCATTTGTTCATCTTCCATTCAGTTTCAAACAAGTTTTTATAGAAAATATGGACCTAGGATGAATATAACCATGAACCAATGTCTCTGATACCACTGTTGTGTTTTCTACGCATCAAATACACTCTAAACTAGGCAGCAGAAGAATCGAAACTAAGATATACCTAAGTGTACATGCATCCTATGGATGTATGGTTTCATGCTAATTACATCAACCCTAGAAAACATAAAAACAAAGAAGAAAACATACCTCTTATGTAGCCCTTGATCTCCATGCTTGAGATCTTGATCCTTCATGAAGTTGCTTGGATGAAAGGACCCAAACCAAAATCCCTCTAATGGTATCACACCCAATGACACCAAAGAGTAGAATAAAAATAACTAGGAGAAGGGTCAATTTCATAAAACCAAAGAGGGTTAGAAATCGTCCCTATGGGAGGAGGAAGAAGGGTTGGCGAAACTTCAAGCCAAGGTGCAAGGAGGAATGAAATCCCTAAGGCCCTATTTATAGCCTTGGATCCCTTCCAAGGTTTAGTACTCCTTCCCATGTGGATGGAGGCATAACCACGAAATTTCACTCCTTTCCCATGTGGGATGGAGTGATTTTCACCCAACCCTAATTCCATAAAGGTTCTGGAACATTCCTGATTAACCAACTATCGATTAATGAACATTTAATTCCCATAATATATTTCCAATTAGTTTCTAATTAATTATTAACCATAATAATTAATAAACCAATTTCTCCTTTATTTATTCTACTCAATTTGGGTCTTGAGGGCAACCCAAAAGGACCCTGTCGTTATTATAAATATTACCAATAGTTAATGACCTTGGACACTATTCCAACAACAACATCTCAAATGGAGGTCGATCGATACTGGCATGGTAACTGTTGTTGTATGAAAACTCTGCCAATAGAAGATACGTATCCCAACTCCCTCCAAAATCCAACATACATGCCCGTAGCATATCCTCAAGTGTCTGGATCGTCCTCTCGCTTTGGCCATCTGTCTGGGGGTGGTACGCCGTGCTAAAATGCAACTGAATGCCTAGTTCCTCGTAGAACTTCATCCAGAACCTAGATGTGAAACGAACATCTCTTTTAGAGACTACTGACACTGGCACCCCGTGTCTAGCCACCACCTCTCGCACATAGATATCCGCAAACTTTTCAGCGGATATACTCTCATAGATCGGGATAAAGTTGGCACTCTTCGTCAATCTATCCACAATCACCCATATGACATCCACACCCCTCACCATCCTCTGTAACTTCGTGATGAAGTCCATAGTGATCTTCTCCCACTTCCACATGGGAATGGGTAGCGGCTGAACCTTGCCATGAGGCCGCTGATGCTCGGCCTTGACCTTCCTGCAGGTCAAGCACCGCTCCACAAACCAGGCGATCTCCCGCTTCATGCAGGGCCACCAGTAACTCAGTCTCAAATCTCTATACATTTTCATAGCCCCTAGATGTATAGAGAACTTGGACTTGTGTGCCTCCTCCAATATCTTCTGTCTCACTCCTCCAGTCACCGGTACCCACACTCGACCACACTGTATCAGAAGACCTCGACTATCCTTAACAAACAAAGGATATTGTCCCCGAATCCACTCCAATTCTCCTTCTTCACCCCCTCGACCTGAGCCTCCTTGATAATATCCAACAATGGAGAGATCACTATCATCCTCAAACAAACGTTTCCAATCGGGGAACCTGTCGCCTTGCAGCTTAAAGCATCGGCCACCACGTTGGCCTTCCCTGGATGGTACAAGATCTCATAGTCATAATCTTTCAGCACATCCAACCGCCTCCTCTGCCGCATGTTGAGGTTCTGCTGATCCATCAAATACTTCAAACTCTTGTGATCAGTATAAATAGTGCACCGTACCCCATACAGATAGTGCCTCCAAATCTTGAGGGCAAACACCACTACCCCCAATTCCAGGTCGTAAGTGGGGTAATTCGCCTCATGAGGCTTCAACTGCCTCGAGGAGTAAGCTATCGCATGCCCCCTCTGCATCAGTACCGCGCCTAACCCTGAGATCGATGCATCACAGTACACCACCAAATCATCTAACCCCTCAGGTAGTACTAAAATTGGAGCCTCGCATAACCTCCGTCTCAGGGTCTCAAAAGCCAACTGTTGATTTGTGCCCCATCGAAATGTCACATTCTTCTTGGTCAAGCGGTTCAAAGGCACATCAATCTTGGAGAAGTCCTGGATGAATCTCCGATAATAGCCCGCTAGACCCAAGAAGCTACGGATCTCGGAAGCATTCTTCGGCACTTCCCACCGCATCACTTCCTCAACCTTGGCTGGATCAACCGAAATGCCCTCTTGGTTGATGATGTGCCCCAAACATTGTACCTCTCGCAGCCAGAAATCACACTTGGAGAACTTGGCATATAGCCTCTCCGCCCTCAGGGTCTCCAATACCTCTCTCAGATGTTGCTCATGCTGCCCTTGGTCTTAGAATAGACCAGGATATCATCAATAAAGACGATCACCGGCAGATCCAGCATCGGTCTATACACCCTGTTCATGAGATCCATGAACGTTGTTGGGGAATTGGTGAGCCTGAATGGCATCACCACAAACTCATAGTGACCATACCGAGTCCTGAAAGCTGTCTTCGATATATCCTCATCCCGAATCCTCATCTGGTGGTATCCCGACCGAAGATCAATCTTGGAAAACCAAGACGCACCCTGCAGCTGATCGAACAAATCATCGATCCTCGGTAACGAATAACGATTCTTTACCGTTAGTTTGTTCAGCTCTTGATAATCAATACACATCCTGTGTGACCCATCCTTATTTGTCACAAACAGGATCGGAGCTCCCCACGGGGAACTACTCAGTCGGATAAACCCTCGGTCTAGCAGCTCCTGAAGCTGCATAGATAACTCCTGCATCTCGGACGGCGCTAATCGGTACGGTGCCTTTGCTATCAGTGCGGCACCCGACACTAAATCAATGTGAAACTCCACTTGCCTCTCTGGAGGCACTCCCGGTAACTCCTCGGGAAAAACATCTCAAAACTCCTGTATAATCGGCACACTGCCCACATCCGTCGTGGGTTCAACCCTCGTATCTGAGATATAAGCCAAAAATCCCGTACATCCCTGCTACAGAAATCTCCTATCCTTCGCAGCTGAACAAAGGGTTGGCCCCTGCGAGGCCCTCTCACCATGAATAACCAGTTCTCCCCCACCTGGGGTTCGAACCCTCACCAACTGGCACTCGCAATCGATCATGGCCCCATTGGCCCCCAGCCAGTCCATCCCGACAATCACCTTCAGCCCTCGCAACAATATCGGGACTAGATCAACATGAAACCTCTCCCCCAAGCACATTCAGGACACAATCCCGATACACCCTCGTAGCACTCACAGTGCGATCATCTGCAATCTCTACCTCGAGCGGGGAATCCAAAGATCCCGGCGCATCCCGGAACTTCTTGCTAAGCGCAAGAGACACGAACGATCGGGTAGCTCCTGAATCGAACAAAACATGAATCGACATACCATTGACCAAAAAGGTCCCTATACAAGCACAATGTACACTTAAGCAATGCAAATAAACATAGAACAGAGAAAAAATAAACACGTACCAGCCACAACGTCTGGCGCTGCCCGAGCCTCCTCGGTAGTCAACTGAAATGCACGGCTCTTCACCGCTGGAGCATCCGCCTTAGCAGGGCGGCCATCAGTAATCCTCATCGTGGTGGGAAAAGGCGCCGCCACTGCTCCTCCCCCTCCCTGCAACCTCAGACAATCGGCCTTTTTATGGCCAGTCTGGTTGCAGTGGAAACATATCAGACCCTTCTTGGGGCAATCCCTACTGACGTGGCCGGCTGACCACACATATAACATACCGGGCTCGTCCCCCGACAAGCTCCCCCATGAAACCTCCCACATTTGGCACATCGGGCACAGGCCTGCTGGCCCCTACTAGATGAATCTGAGGTTTTAGGCTTTTAACCTGACCTACTACTGTATGTGCCTGCTCAGGCTTCTGCTTGGTACGAAAATCCAACTCCATCTCCCGCTCACGGGCCTTCTCCACCATCTCATTCAGGGTTTTACACCCTGTAAAGCTCACAATCTCCCGGATATCATCCCTCAGCATGGAATGATATCTCTTCCTCCGCATGTCCTCATCGGTAGCATACTGTGGGATCAACAATGCTCGCTCCCGAAACTTGGCAGTGATCTCCGCCACAGTCTCGGTGGTCTGCTGGAGCTCCTGGAACTCCCTCACCAACTGTTGCACCTCAATAGCTGGTGCAAACTCCAAATCGAATCGCCGAACAAACTCGGCACAAGTCATCTCAGCCACACCGGCTGCTCCCACCTGACTAGTCACCTCACCCCACCGGTCTCGGGCTCTGTCTCTCAGCATACATGAAGCGAAGCTCACCTTTGCCGCATCAGGGAAAGAACTCGTGCGCTGGGCGTTCTCTATATACGCCACCCATCGTCAGCTGACAATGGGGTCCCTGACCCCGAAAAACTTCGGCGCCCACACGCCTTGAACTCCCGGAACGAGCGATTTTGGGCCCCGACCTGGCCCGCAACAATCTCGGCTCTGAATGCCATAAGCCTCTCCTCCATAATCTCCATCATGCCATCCTTGACCATCCCAAAGATAACTGGGGTGGCGTCAAGGATGCCCCTCGTAACCTCAGCTGCGATGAGCTCACGCAGCCTCTCGTCGATGGGCTCGGTACCATCGCCCGACCCAGATCCAGATCCCAATCCTGATCCCCCAACTCCATGTCGTGTCATCACTATATTGTATTGCAATACCAATGAACATAATGATCAGGATGTACATAAATAGGATCCTCCCACACCGGTCCTCCTTAGAGCTTCCAGGTCTAACATTGGTTCGGGTATAGGTCCTGTGCTTTCAGTAGTACGGGCCCAATACTACCTTCCACACCTACATGTACCTTCCCCAGTGCTCTACCTGATAACTCCAATTCGTCCCAAAATAAATCATATCCCATAGACTACCACATATCTCAAACCTTAGGCGGCCCTAAGATTTACTCTACCCATATCAATCATACCAATCATAACAGGTTGCCTTTATGCATGTAAATTATACACAGAAAATGATCAAATAGACTTTATTAAGAGATTCTACCCTAGGACCACAACCAAACGAGGAACATGAAATAAGGCCAAATCAATCATTCTAAGGCTATAAGCTCCTAACCGTATACAATTTTAAAAGCATACACATAGCAAGATCCATACGATTATCATAGCTCAAATATCAATATAAAATGGCTAACACAGTGGGGAACTATTTACTTGGCTCGGCCAATCACGCGCGTTGCACTCTCCTCTTTTCCATACTTAAAAGTTTTCACTTTTATTTTATTTTTGAAAACAATTTAACCATTTCCTTAGTTTGAGTCCTCACACACCCAAGAGTGTGTCTGAATCCCTCAAACCAAGGCTCTGATACCAACTTGTAACAACCCAATTTTTCAAAAGAAATTTTTCATTTTTAAATAGTAAAAACACTTTTCCATAAACCATGAAATCTCAATACAATTGTTTTCAATTTCATATCCATAACAATATTATTTCCAAACATCAGAGTGTCCCATAAAAAAATGCCTGAGAGAGTGCACGCTGTGCCATCAAGCCTTGCCCTTGCCCTTAGGCTCAAATGTACCTGAAACAAATCCACAAACTGTAAGCTAGTGCTTAGTGAGTTCCCCAAAGCATACCCCAAACACAATCCACATAACACATATCATATTAGCTATAAAGCTACATAAATCACATAAGCCATGCATACAAACATATAAGGAAGCCATGGAAACCCTCCAGGGTCTTACACCTGGTGCCACTGGAACCCCCACGTGGTCTTAACTACCTGCCATGGGAACCCCCACATGGTCTTCCTGCCATGGGAACCCCCACATAGTCTTCTCCAGCTGTCATGGGAACCCCCACATGGTCTTCACTACCAAGCAAATATCACACAGACTAACCAAGCAAATATACTAGGATGCCATGGAAACCCTCCAAGGTCTTACACCAAATGCCACGGGAACCCCCACGTGGTCTTAGTCTACTGTCACAGAAACCCCCACGTGGTTTTCCATGCAAATGTCATACTAACATAACGCATAATCAATCGACAATCCACATATCATAAAATGGGTTTGCCTTGGTGCCTTAGACCCATTGGTATGGTGAGAAGACTCGCCTCTCGGATGTTGAACTGACAAGCTAAGATCAAATAAATCCCACGCACCGCTCCGACTCAACCGCCTATATTCATGATGTGATTAACTTGTCACAATCCCGAAATACCATAACTGCCCTCAAGGTCAACCCTGGTCAAAGTCGAGGTCAGCGGTCAAGGTCAACAGTCCATGTTGACCTCAACTCGTCGAGTGCATCCAGCAACTTGTCGAGTTACCCGAGTAACTCTTCAACTCGCCGAGTCACCTATTTAACTCATCGAGTTCCTAAATGTCCAGAAGACCGAAAACCCATGCATACTGAAAACCCTGATTCTTCACCGAAATCACCCCGAATCTTGAAAACGGGTAAACCCTACCCGGCTCGTCGAGTCAGCTAAGGGACTCGACGAGTTCCTTCAGTCTCTTTCAAGTTCATCCCTTTTCAGTGGGATCTAAGGTCCCAAACTCCAGATTCAAACTCTCCTAGTGCAGATACCATGTAAAGTTGCAAATTTTACGTGCATGCAAGGCCCTTCAAGGCCATAACATCGAAACTAGGCTTCTTGCAAGGTTTTTGTGCATGGAAAGGAGCTAAGCTAAATAAAGTGAGCAAATTTATGTCATTGGGGACCTAGAGAGGTCCAGATCTGGAACCATATCCTTGTGATAAGTCCAAATCCAAGTTTGACCCCATTTTACACCAAAAATGGTCATTTACTTCCAAAAAAAGGGATCTAATCAACTAGAGATCAAGGTGACGACTTTATACCTCAAAATGATGGCCAATACAGAGTAGATGTCGGATCTACTGTTTCTCTCCTTGCTCATTCTTCTTCAAGCTCTAAAATCCTTCACAAATACCCCAAAATTGCTCACAAAAGCTCTTTCTCTCACTCAAGAAGGTGCAAGGTCGAACTAGAGTTTTCTCTGGCTAATAGGGCGATAAGGGAGGCCACAAGAGGCGGATTATGTTCTTTAAATAGGGTGCAAACCCTAAAAATTAGGGTTTCTCTTTACATCTCTTACTCGTCGAGTTGGGGCCTCCCGACTCGTCGAGTAGAACCCAAATCCCGCGTCCTCATAATAGTCTCTACTCGACGAGTTGGAGCACCCCAACTCACCGAGTCCAAGCACAAAACCCTAAAAATTAGATAAATTAAATAATACATGGAACAGATGTTACAACACACTTACTCAGTTGGGACACATGGAAGGTGTTATGAATCTGACTCAATCTCTGCAGGTAGTTCCAACCGATAAGCTACCTTACCCACTCGGGCGGTCACTCTGAAAGGACCAATGTATCTAGGGCCCAGCTTTCCCCGCTTCCTGAATCGAATCACCCCTTTCCATGGGGACACCTTCAGGAGGACAAAATCTCCGACCTGGAACTCTAACTCGGATCGTCGCCGGTCTGCGTAACTCTTCTGACGACTCTGGGCTGTCAGTAACCTCTGTCTGACCTGTTGGATCTGCTCTGTCGTCTTGAGCACTATCTCGGTGCTCCCCTACACTCTCTATTCGGAAAGGTGACGAGAAGCCCTACGCTTCGAGCAACTCATCACAACCTCAAAACTCCAAATCCAAGGTTCATAAAAGATCGAGCCAACTCCTTTGTCCATACTCTTGGGCTCCAAGGCACAACTTGGAAAATCAGAACATACAATGATCTCCTCAAGACAGCCGAACCAATCAGAAACTTCCAACCCGAGGAAGAACAAACCCCTTACTGATCCTTAAGAAAATGAAACCCTACACAAGGTCTAACCTCCCGTCAAACTGAACCATCCCAACACAAACCCCAGGACGATTCAGCTCCGACCCCGAACTGAATGACCATGCCCGACCGAAACTATCCACTGATATCTGCGAACATAACTCCAGCCATCTTCCAATGCCCAACACCAAACCCGGATATAGGGTCGACTCTCGACCCAACTATGTTACCGCCATAGGCTACCCTTAGCACCTTCGGAAATCCACCGCCGTTTCATCCAACAGAACTATCTCAATCAATCACGTTGTACACGCAATCACTAATTCGCTTTACTCCAAGCTAATGTTACAACCGATCTGTAGTCACTCATCATTTCCGACCTCTGTCGTCTACTCTTTACTACTCTCCATGTGCCTTGTGGTCCTCCCCACGCCAATGAACCGACCCATACACAGGTCTAAAACACCAGATGGAAATCATAACCACTCAAATGAAATCCATCTGTAAATTCAAAATCTCAACTTGATACTCAACTCATGTCTCGAGATTCGATAATCTACGCGTGCCTCATACCCTCAATATTTCCGATTCGCAGCAACCCCTTCCCTAATTCGGGTCGTAATGGTTCCCGACCATCACTGAGACCCCAATCTCACACCTGGTCCGGCCACCAGACTCCCAAAGTCTCCAATGACAAGGCTACCCCAAGCCTAACAACACTTGCGTGTCACACGCTGACTAGTGGATACTACGGCTCCCCATAGTCCCACAACACTCTCTCTCTCACTGACTGGTGAAGGCTACGACTCCCCGCAATCTTACAACACTCTCTCACCAACTAGTGGATACTACGGCTCCCTGCAGTCCCACAACACTCTCTGGCTGACTAGTGGATACTACGGCTTCCCGGGGTCCCACAACACTCTCTTGCTGACTCGTGAATGCTACGGCTCCCCGTAGTATTACGATACCCTCTCGTACTAACATCGTGTATGCTACGGCTCCCCGTAGTATCACGATACTCCCTCTTACTAACATCGTGAATGGTACGGCTCCCCGTAGTATTACGATACTCTCTCTTACTCACCATGGGCTCACCCCACGGTTTTCCCAGACAGTCCTAAGTGATTACTCCCATCTGGATCCACTCACTCTCTTGTCACCCCACAATCTCACCATCAAGCTATCACCATACCATGTTCACTAACTCATCCTCCGCGGTCCAACATAGATAGGTGCGCTCACCTTCCCAAATTATGCATCACTACTCTTGATGAAAATTGTCGTAGACAAAGCACTTTCTCTCAGTACAGTTCACGCCCCTGACAATGCCCGTCTAGCGACAATTAACTGATGGTCTCACATCTAGAAATATAGTCGCTTGATGTTCCACTTGTCGTCTGACAAACCCAAGTCTCATAGTAATCCAACAATTTAGGGCATCATACTCAGATACCTCGATACACCATCACAGAATCTCACGATGTCTTGCCATGACCACTGACCTTCCACTCATACAAATCGAAGCCTCGAAGTACACCAACTCACAACTTGAAGCACGGAAGAATCGTCAATGACTGAGAACACGTTGACGACAATCTAAGGCCCCATCCTCTACTAATCAAGCCCATGTGAAACTACTCATACTGACTCTGAAGTTGACTAACACATCAACTGATGCCCTTTTCGGAGTCACAGATAACAATGTATACGTCGGACTATCAATCTCTCAACAATCGAATCTTGACCTCCACAATCCAACCTTCTCGATACTCAACATTGGCACGCCGAGGAAACATGGACCGTAATCAGATTCCTGTCCAACGGCCACCTGCCGTGAAGACACTCATTCTCTCCTGAGCATATGCAACATGCATCTTCTTGCTATGTACTTGCCTTGCTATCACATGACTCCCGTCTCATATACTCGGACTGCAGATCTCCATAACACAAACTTTTGTACCACATCAGATTGAGGATCCTCCCCGCAGAATACCCAGTTCTCCCCCACTTAGGGTTCGAACCATCGTCCCTTGACATACCAAACAAACCACACTACAGAGTGGCTCACCAGATGTACCATTCTCGACTCATGGAACGTACCACACAACACTCGATGATCTTCCAGATAATGACCGAATAACTCCAAGTATCACGTATCTCAGATGAAAACCTCAAAATCCTCCCAATGTGTCTGCCTCTAGTCACCCAAAATCTCATACTGACACACCACCGAACATCTCGACCATCCCAAATTAGTTACGCCTCTCAACCTGAGAGTAATGAACTATCACACACACCTACCTCATCTCTGATTCCTCAGCCACCATGCCATCGTGTGAATTATCATAGAAGCAAGAGACCTCACTCTCACAGTCGATATACAACGTAAACAACAAGGGTCGTCGCCCCGATACACTCCTCTTGATTACCTGGAACTACTACAAAAATGTGCCTTACTATACTCATCTAAGGCATATCCTTGTCCTCATCCATCTCAGTCCCCTTTGGTGACTCTCTCACGATATATGAATACCTCGCAGTAGACATACCACTAGGGGTGAGCAAAAACCGCACCGCAACTAAAATTAACCACAAAAACCGCAAAAACTGCAACCGCAATAAAAACCGATGGTGAGGTTTTCGGTTTTTCAAAAACCGCAAATTTGCGGTGTGGTGCGGATATTAGTTTTCAAAAACCGCAAAAAAAACCGCACCGCACCGCATATATTATATACAGTTTTTTTATTAATTATTAATATATTAAATATTAAAAATAAGACAAGTCTTATGGATGAAAGATGGATAAAATACTAGAAGACAAAAGTGTTGGTTTTTTGTTATGTTTAACTTTGAAAAATGGTGAAATTAGACAATTTTAAGATATTTATTGTTCATTACTATTGATTTAACGTTTTTAAGATATTAGTTGTTTGTGATTTAAGTTAATTGTCTTATACCTTACAGTTTTATTATTATTATTATAAGTAATATGTTTGAACTCTTAAAACCGTTTGAACTCTAAACTATGGTTAAAAAGCACACAAAATAACTGCATCAAATCCATGCGGTTAATAACCACAACACAAAAAAAAAAAAAAACCGCACCGCAAAAATAACCACCTAACCGCACCGCAAAAATAACCGCACCAAGCGGTTTTGAAAATGGATTAACCGCATTTGCGGTTAGTGGTGAGGTTTTAGCTAATAACCGCACCGAACCATACCGCGCTCACCCCTACATACCACGCATACTCTGGTGAAAATATCTCAACTAAATGCTACCCCATAGGGTTTACCTCCAAACTCTGAAACCGGAAACTCGTTATCTCCTTCGCTCCACATGGGAAACGGAAATAGTGTAGTTCTCGTCACAGAAAGTGACATCTCAACCATCGGCCGACCACTCAACCCAGACCGCAACCTCCACAGCGTATCATCTCCACTTTTCCTCAAGTCCTGCGACTCCAACTGGCAACTCACCAGTCAACCTCCTCGGGATCTAAACTCAATTTTTTCCTTGCAAGGTACACTCTATCGAAGCTCAACCGACATGGCCCTCTGACCCCACAGTTTACCATATTCATTCTCAGTCTGAACTCCCATCGCTGGATAACTGGTAAAGATGGAAACACACTCTGCTACGAATCATGGTACCCGAACCATGTTATCTCCCCTCAACCTGCTATTTAGAACCTCTGGAATTCTCCCTGTTTCGAGTGTAGGTCCTCTGCTTTCATTAGTACGGGCCCATACTACCTGCCAGATCTATCCACACTTTCCACACGGATTGTCCCTGACTTCCTAAGTAGCTGCTCAACCTCCTCGATCACCAATCCCATTAAACATGCTCGCTCTCCAGCGAATACTCATCTCTAAATAGCATACTCATCGCACTAAAATTTCTCCCTAGGCTCTCCTAGGTTCTCATACTTTTTTGCCATCAGCTGCTGGAGAACTTCTCATGATGCCAGCCATCTACCTCCTGAATATCGTCATATTCACTTAGTACATGACTCCCATCATCAAGAGTTCCACAAAGCACAAAGCAAGCAGCATTCAGGCATCGAATAACCTCCACCGGCACATAAAACCACTCTAGCATACAACTCCACTCGCTCTATCCACAACTCAAAAGGCATTACCGAGCTCAAGCAACCCTACCTCTCGTGGTATCTAACTACTCTCTCAATAGATTCCTCAAACGCACATCTAGGTATCTCTCCTAGATTACTCCTCTATTCAAAGCTCTCTCTGAAAGATTCCTGCTAAGCACTCCTACTCATCACATACATAGAGCAAATAGCAGATATTATCAATCAATAGCAACCCCTAGGCTAAGGCATTTCTGCAATACCTAGCCTATGCAGCTCTAATATCTCATAATGTAAACAAGTAATGGTACTTTGGGAAATCACCGCTCGGGCTCTGGCTGATTGTACACACTGCTCCGTCTCGTTTTCTCTTTAAACTCTTACTCGTTTTAGAAAAATCATTTCTTTTTAGAAATTTTTTCTCAAATCCTCAGTTTTAGTCCAGACATACCTGAGAGTACATCTGAATCCCTCAAACCAAGGCACTCATACCAACTTGTAACACTGTAAATTTTCAAACAAAATTTTCATTTTTAAATCACATAATTCTCATTAACACATTTCTCAAAAACCCCAAAGTGTCAAAATATCAAAAACACAAATCCATAATTGTTTGAATAAAAATCCAGGATCCTCAAAACATAACTCCATCTCGTGTGTACAATCAAGCCGGCGCCTTCCCGTGATCCTGAGAAGTACCTGAAACACATATCGCATAACACGGTAAGCACAAAGCTTAGGTGTTGTTTGTTTTTTCTGAGGCAAAATGTCTGCAGTCTGCGGACCACATCTGTAGACCTCTGCAATAGAAGATGATTACCAAACGTCTGCAGTCTGAAAAAACAAGATTGTTTGTTTTTTTAACATCTGCGGGTTACTAAAATAAACTGAAATCTAAACAAACTGATTTTTTTAAACTTCAAAGTGTTTTTTTAATATTTTTATGACTTTGTTATAAATAATTAACAAATCTATATCAACTTTTATGTATTATTGTACAAAAAATAAAAATAAAAATGGTATGAATTAACATATATATTTGATAAAAACCAATAATTTTGGTTGCAAAGTTATAACTAAACATTATAATTAAGGATCAAAGAATTTGATACATAAATGGATGGAAATAAACTTCGATTTTTTCAATTAAATCCATTAAAACCGTAGCATAAATATTTTCTCTAGAAATTGACGATAGTGTATTAAATAATGTTTTGCAAAATTTAGCAAAAAAATATAAGAATATATTATGATTTTTTTTTTGTATTTATATAAACAACTTCAACGACTATTATTGTAATAAATCTTTATTTATAAATTTGTCAAAAATATCATGTTTGTATCGTCGAACGTTTTTTTTTTAAGTTTTGTAATTTTTTTTTTCAATTTTTTTATCATTAATAAAGTTGGAAAAAATATAAATTAAAAAAAAAAACTTAAAAAATGTAGATATATGTGTTTTTTTAGGCTAGAAGATGTCTGAAGATGTTAGAAGACTCTGGTCCACATCTGCGCCAAGAAGAGGGCGTGCAGACATTTTTAGGTCTGCAATCTTCAAAAAAACAAACAGTCTGCGAAGGCTAATGTCTGCGCGTGGTCTGCGCGGCGCAGACAGAAGAGACCACGCAGATCTGCAGACAAAAAACAAACACCACCTTAGTGAGTTCCCCAAAATATCACACACATCTCATTAGCCTCTCATGCCTATATCTCAATAAAGACCCTCCGGTCGATGTGTCTCAGTGGAGACCCTCCGGTCCCACAACTCGGTTTGGACCCTTCAGTCCTAACTCAATGAAGCTCAGAAGAATACACAACATAAATCACAAAGACATAATGCAGGATATCACATTACTCAGTAATAGCATACAAGACCCTCCGGTCACACAAAGTTACCACTCATGGTAAGTATAGTGAGAAGACTCACCTCGTAAGCAAGCAAGTAACCCTTGTACCCCTTGAACGGTCTATTCTCCACCTACATGTCATAACCATCTCTAATTAACACTTATCACCACAACTCTAAATAAATTCGGTCAACCTCACTCTCTAACTCTTGGAATGGGTGAAAGACCATTTTGCCCCTCCATGGTCTCCATAATCCAAGTCTTGACCAAACCCTAAAAGTCAACAGAAGTCAACACTCGAGTCAACAGTCCCTGCTGACCCAACTCGTCGAGTGCATCTATGTGACTCATCGAGTCCCCTCGTTTCCTTAGAAGTGTCGTGAAAATTCAACTTAACTCGTCGACTTTTCTCGTCAACTCGCCGAGTTACACGCGTCCAGACTCGTCGGGGAAAACCCTAACCGACTCGTCGAGTCAGCTCACCGACTAGTCAAGTCCCTTCAGACCATTTCCTCATTCAGACGTTTTTTTAGGCAGAAGTGATGTCTCATACTCTGGATCTAGCCTTCTAAGGCTCACTTATCACGTAAAGCTGCAAGCTTTACGTTCATGCATGACATATAGGGCTTAAAATGCCAAAACAAGCTCCATAAAGGGTTTCATGCATGGAGGCTTGCCCAATGCTTGATAAAGCTTGGATCTTTGGGCTCATGGGACCTCCTATTGTCCATATCTGGAGTCTCAACTTCATGGCAAGCTCCATAAACTTAGGAACCACAAGATAAGGCGGAAAAAACCCTAAAAGTCTCTAGAAAGAGATCTATCAAAAGAAATGCTCAAGGTGGTAGCTTTTTACCTCCAAACTGAAGCTAGCGCAGAGAAACACTTCATCCACAAGCTTCTTCTCGTTCCAAGGCTTGATGTTCTTCACTCTCCTTCCAAATGTGCACTAAAACACCCAAAGTTAGCTCCTCTCTCTCTCTATCTCATAAATGGATAGACACGATTAGGGTTTCTCACAGAGGGTTAGAATGATAAGGGAGGCGGAAATGAGGGCTTAAGGTCCTTTAAATAGGACAGAAACCCTGAAAATTAGGGTTTTCTCACTCAGCTCCTATTCATCGAGTCGGGGTTCTCCGACTCGTCGAGTAGACTCTAGAATCACGCGGCCAATTAACTCCTCTACGTGGCGAGTTGGGGTATCCAACTCGTCGAGTTGCTCTGAAAGTATGAAAATAAATTAATTAAATATTGTACCTAGGAGTCGGGATGTTACACTTGAAAAAATCTTTTCCCAACTCTTGTGTAAAATCATTCTTGATCACTAATTGTGACACAATCCAATTGCTATCATTAGTCATATTTGTTTCCTCCATAGTAGTAAAAACTGAAAGAACTTGAAAATTATCGTCAAAAAATTCTTCGTCGTCTTCTTCTCCAATTTCATCTTCTTCTGATACATCATCTGTAGCAACTTCATTATCACTTGTTATTGCATTGCTTGCAACAGCAACTTGAGAGATTGAGTAGAAATCCTCATTCTTAACAATGTCTAATATGACATTAGCATCCATCTATAATCAAATACATAAAATGTGGAAAAAAAACCATCTTGCATATTCAAGCAAATAGAAATGGAAACCAAAACAAGAACTCAATTAAATAGATAAAAAAAAATTAAAAAAAAAAAAAAAAGACAATCAAACATCATCCAATCAAACAGACAAATATAGAAAAATCAGATTTACAACAACAGTAAAGATGATAAATCAAAATATCTTGCATATTCAAGCAAATAGAAAGAGAAATAGAAACTCAATTTCAATCTCGTATCATCTTATCAAATAATCAAACAAGGAACATCTATTCGTTAGAGATCATTTTGCAATCTCTATGTAGCTTAGACGATAAGTTGCAAGTCTAAAACAAATAATTTGTTTTTTTTTTTTAATGTGGGGGGGCTTTGTTTTTTTTCCTTTTATCGTTGTTTTTTTTTTCTTTATTTTATCAGAGTACGTTTTCCGTTCTTCATACTGTTGAAATATGAAGTTTTATGTACACTCGAACTCACATGGATATAAAATTGTATGTCTCTTTTCATCAAACGTAATTATAAAATTGTATGTCTCTTTTCATCAAACATGATGCCATAAATATTATTCGATTTCGAAACTAACTACAAGGTTGTAATCATTGTAAAACGCCAAGGAGTAAAACTGAATGTGTAAATAAACCACAACACAAATGCTCTTTTTGTATAGTTAAGTTTAACCTTACTATAAATTATTTTTTGTCAATATATCAAGAACCACATGCCATAAATATAAAATAATAAAATAATAAACAAAAAAATATTGATTAAATGACAACCCTAACATAAATTGCATACATTTTGTAAAGTTTTTTTTTTTTTGAAAGAGTACACCTTTGTAAAGTTTCTGGAGTCTACCTTTTATATTTGCACAAAAGTTAACCAAAAAACAACAACCATGCAAACCGCAAATATTTTGCTACATAAGCAACAGAAGGGTTAGGGGTACACGTCACAGTGTGATTCGAACCAGAGAGCTCCTTAAGTAAGACAAAATGCAAAGGAAACTAGCCCTATGAATTAAAAAATCATGAAAACATTTATAATGTCGACTTGGGATCGATTAAAATGTAGGTATAATTATAATATAAAAAAAATAATAATAATAAGCGTACAGTCGGACATCTCATATTAAAATAGTGAAATAAACAAGTAAAACATGAATAGTCATCATCAACATCATCATCATCTAATATATCCATTAATGAAGTTGGGTTATTTTTCCTTCAAGAAAAGGTAAGTTTGTTTCCCTCACAAGCGGTCCCCATGCCTAACAACTGAAGGCTTTCAAGACACTGAATAACATCAAATACAAAAGAAGCACCATTGAAGTTCACTAGTCTTGAAAACTCCCCAATCTTAAGATTATAAACTTGGAACCCGTTACAGAAGCTGTAGAAAACAAGATCATCACTCGTGCTCAGTTGCAAAACACTTGATAAATGTGCCCTAACTTGATCTTTTTTAAAATTCAAAAAAGCAGACCAAGAAGCATCTTTCATCAACCAAATCTGATTAGCAAAATCAGCTAGCGAAGAAACCGCAGGTATAGAACCTTGGATGGGTGTTGGTGCAGCTACCGAAGAAACCGCAGCTATAGAACCTTGGATGGGTGTTGGTGCAACAGATAGCACATTTTTGAATGGCAATGCAATACTGCCAAAAACATGAGTGCTCAAATCAAATGTCAATAGATAATAGGTCCAAGTCAAATTATAGTGTCCCAACCAATACAATACTCCATTGAAAAAACATGGCTTTGTCATCACAGAACTAAACAAAGGCATAGGGGAAGCAATTCTACGCCAAGTGTTTGTCTTCAATGCATAAACAAAAGATCTTCCTGCTTTTTTCCTATTACGTTCGGGTATACACACAATCCTGTAATCATCAATGACCGGGTCAAAACCGAAACCGATCTCCACCTCAGAATAGCATGTCCGAGGACAATCAGGCAGGGTTAGTTTGCGCCTAATTGAAGGGTTCCACAGACTAATACTTTTTTCATCATAATCAAACAGACACACAAGTCCATTATATGAACCAATAATATTGGAATGTGTGGAAGGAAACTGTACAGGTGTTATATCGTTGTATCCATGTGTGCGAGGCAATGGCAATTGGTCTTGTGGATGTAATGTGTAGAACTCTTCTAATTCACCTTCTTTATTCTCTTTATGAGCTCGGTGTCTTATTAGGAGTTTTTGTTGGGATCGAAAAGTGTGCATGCGGATGAAATCAGGGCTACCAATACAAGAATACCACGATTTGGAGAGCGATCTAAATCGGAGGAGGGATTTGCTCGGTAGTCTCGTGAAGATTTCAACAATCAACTCATCGCATAGATGAGCCGACTTCATGCGCTTCGGCTTTTTTCTAAGTCGACCAGACATAACTACAATACAAATAATATATATATATATATATATATATATATATATATATTCAAAGATGTATTATAATATTTAAATTCCAAATAAACATCCTAGGTTTCAAGTGTGTCTACCGTCTATCCTACGATCAGTCATCATATATAAAAATACAAATCTACAAGCATATTTTAGCAATCTAATGAGACAGTATGAATGTTTAATTATAAATAAATAAAGTATAAACAGCCTAGAACTAGAACATCAAGATATCAAGAAACATTGACCTTTAATTAGCATTGCTTTTCTAAAACATATTTGTTATTTGATTTTCTTCTTTCTAATTTTATAAAGTTCGTCTCACATATACATATACTCAAACAGACTAATGTACTATCACCCCACAAGGATTTTGTCATTTTCGTTTTATACAAATCATGTAGGCACTGATACACAAGCATCAGCTAACTCGTCTGCATAATGGTGTCATTCCAAGTGAACCTTGCATCTCAGGTCAGGTGTTAATACTTTTGAGAATCTTTCAATCAAATGAGTTGTCTTTTTTGAAACCCAAAAAAAAATTCCATTAAGGCATTACATCGAAAGCGTCATGTGCATATTAAAAGCAGGAAGATATTGAAGAGATAAAACTAAAATGGAACCTGTGAAGAAGAAATCCTAATGGTTATTGATTTAAGAAACTGTAAACCCATAGACACCATCCCATTTTATTTTTGTTTGCCATGTTATCTCATCATTCATCAAACAACATGACAAACAGATGGTGAGTGGGAAAACACATTAAACTCACTGGAATCAAACCAGAAAACTGCTTACTGGAGTTGGAGACTAGAAAAAGATGACAAGGAATTGATTTTATAAATTGAAAAATACTGTTATTGAGTTCATTTCTAAGAATTGAAGCTGAGATTATACACTAGGGATCCTAATCAGCTTTGACCCGCAGAACAATTTTTTATGGATCTGGTTGAATGCCTTATGCATTCAAAAGACTAGAATCGCTGTTATTCATGTGCACACTTCAGGAGGAGGAATCCAACATCAAAGAATCCTTCAAAACTCTGCATCAAATATAACCTAAAATACTTATTTTTGTTGACTGATTTCATTACATTTCACAGGCTGATTGTGTAAGTGCTAAACCTTTTGTAGGCTGGATTAGAATATGTCCATGTCTTCTAATCTATTCTTTTTTAACAACCTAATCTGGTTCAAGTTGGATGATTTCCACTTTGACCCACTACAAGAACATACAAGCCTTTATTTGAATGGTTTGGCACTAAAGAACTTTGACCTCTTTACGTGATATATATATATATATATATATATATATATATATATATATATCCCTTTTTATTACTAGATAGATAGTGTCCAAACCAGATCCCTTTTTCTCATAATCTCCTTACACCATCTCAGGAACTATATCAGACACATAAGATCAGTTTCCATGATTAAAATAAAAAAAACTATCAATTCCGAAATTCAAATTCGAATTCTACTTTACATGATCAAACTCACGTATTACTCTTCATGGTGCAGATGATTAAAAAGCTAAATAATTTCACAGAATGCTTTAACCACATCCCGCCTAAAACCTAATTAAATTCACTCACCGGAGAACATACAACAGAACACATCCTAAAGCCTAATTATCATCCCATACGATTGACAAGATTCCTTACAGGAAACAACAAACAGAATACATTCTGGCTAAAACCTAATTATCATCGCATTCAATTGATAAAATTACTTAACGGAAAAGATAAACATAACACATCGCGTCTAAAATCCGATCACAATCGCACTACGGGTTACAAAATCGCTTACCGGAGAAGATGAACAAAACGGCGGACGATTGACGGAGTTGTTGTCGGCTGGTCGCTAAAAAATTGGATGGACGACTCCGCAGATAAGATCATAAGATAGCATAACTTAACGCCATAGCTGCAGAGATTTTCTGGGCTTAAACTCAATTAGTAACTTTCAACTGTGGGCCAGCCCGACGTTTATATATTTTCTGGGCCCAAAACAATTGTTTTTCTATGCTTTTGTTCTTCTTAAAGGAGAAGACTAGAACTGCACAAATGGACTCTTCAACCCATCGGTTTGAGAACCAATTTGGTTTGTTCTACAACTTTATAAGCACTTTGAGGCAAAACGTAGAGCCGAGTATGCTACAGTTCGGTGTTAGTTGAAATATAAAACTAACGCGACACGAAATAAACGGACTTGTGCAAGATATTTCAACCCGTCTAAATAAACGGGTTGACATGATACGACACGAAACTTAAACGGGTAAGGTTATGGTTGAAAATTTCAACTCGAAAATGACTCGTTTATTTATATGAAAGTTCTTTGATTCTTTAAATAAACTAAAAAGATCCAAAACCAAAACCATAAGTAAAAAAACATTTGGATTAAATCGTTTTTGTAATGTGGAAATATCTTAGTTGGCTTGATCAATACTTCATTTCAGTTTTTCCATTCTCTCCCAAACTACACAGTCCGTTTCACCATTCTCTCATCCTCATGATCTCGTCCTCCACCCACGCAACTCCTAATGTTTCTATTTTGTCATTTGAATTTGTTATGACTTTATCTAATCTGAATCTCAACTATTACTTTTTCATGTCCGTCTACCCAACTCATACTCCTTCAACATGTTTAATGTTTCGACATACAAAGCTTAATGCATATTATACACATTAAAAAGAAAAGTTCATGAGGCAATATGGGAAGGGAGAGGAGAAAGAAAACGCTGACGGCTCAGGTGCGGAGGTCGAATTCCGATGTATGCATAGGGCCTCGCTCCCCTTTAGAGGAGGTATAACATTTAACCTTATAGGAAGAGGATTGTCACAGAGCTAAGTGCTAAATTTATCGCCAGAAATCGGTGCGTCTAGACTTTTAGATGATGGTCTGAAACTTAAGGTGACACAGAAAACAATATATATATATATATATATATATATATATATATATATATATATATATATATATATCGAATCAAAACAACGTATACTCAGCTTCCGTGCTTGACAAGGACCTAAGAAGCTAAAGGGAAGACAAGGACCTATACTCAGCTTCCGTGCTTGACCGGGCCACTACTTTTTGCTTTCTGGATGTCCAACTAATTAGATTTGAACCATGAAAGATAGCAAAGCCATACTGAGAACGACTATCATCTCGATCTGAATTCCAACCTGCATCAGAATAAGCATGAAGAGCGCGAACTGTAGTGGGTTTGAAGTGAAGACAATGATCAATAGTCCCTTTTAAGTATCGAAGTATATGTTTCACTGCTTGCCAATGTCTAGTTGTTGGAGCATGCATAAACTGACAAACTCTGTTAACCGAGTAAGCAATATCGGGACGTGTGATTGTTGCATACTGAAGAGAACCAACTATCTGTCTATACAGTTTTGGATCTTCAAATGGGTCACCTTCTAATTGAAGACGATGATAAGGATCAGCCGGTGTCGTCATCGGAGCTGTCATCGCCATGTTACTTTTGTTTATCACTTCTTGTATATAAGCCTGTTGAGAAATTTGGAGATCATCTGTATGTCGATGTATTTGAAGACCAAGAAAATAATGCAAGTCACCAAGATCTTTTAGTGAGAATTGTTGATTCAAGGCATTGATAAACTTCTGAAGGTGAGATGCATTTGTGCCTGTTACAATTAAGTCATCCACATACACAAGAACATAAACAGTGGAGGTAGATGAAATATGCACAAACAGAGATGTATCGGACTGACACGCTCTAAAACCATTTGTAACCAAGTATTGCTTTAGTTTTGTAAACCAAGCTCTTGGTGCTTGTTTAAGTCCGTAAAGAGATTTGTGTAAGCGGCATACATGGGTGGGATTATTTGGGTCTTCAAAGCCTTTTGGTTGTTTCATGTATACCTCCTCCGTTAGATCGCCATTAAGAAAAGCATTGTTAATGTCGAGTTGTCGAATTTTCCATCCTTGAGAAACAGCAATGGAGAGCACAAGACGTATAGTTGTAGGCTTAATAACCGGACTAAACGTCTCAAAAAAATCAATCCCAGCCTCTTGACTAAAGCCTTGTGCTACTAATATGGCTTTGTGTCGTTCAATAGTGCCATCCGATTTTCTTTTAATCCTGTAAATCCACTTACAACCAATAACATTAGTATTAGTAGGACATGAAACTAAAGACCATGTGTTATTTTTCATGAGTGCATCATACACTGCCTTCATTGCAATTTGCCAACATGTGTGCTTATTTGCTTGAGAGAAAGTTTGTGGTTCAAGATAAGAAGATGTGGAAAGATGGAAGAGTTTTGGTTTTAGTGAGTTGGTGCGAGCACGGGTGATCATAGAATGTTGATTATTGTCAGCAGGACGATAATGAGAAGGAATAGAAGGATTTTGTCGAGCTCTTGAGCTAATTGTAGATTGTTGATGATGTGGAGTGGGAGAGGGAGACATAGATGAGATGATTGGAGTATTTGATGGACTCGAGTTAAGGGTGGAAGGTGGTGATGAATGGGATGAGATTGTTGGGGAGGATTGGATTGAGGATGGTGAATCTATTTGAGTAATAATGGTAGGAGTATTGTCAACATTTGGTGAGGTCTGATGTGAAGGAGTAGATTGAGGGATGTATGGAAAGACTTCCTCATTGAAAACAACATAGCGAGAGATGTATATGCGAGAGGTTGGTTGATGGAAACAAAGATAACCTTTGTGTGAAGCACTATATCCAAGAAAAATGCAAGGTTTGGAACGAAATCAATTTTGTGAGCATTATATGGTCTGAGAAAAGGATAACAAAGGCAGCCAAAAGTTTTTAGAAAATCATAATCAGGAGCTTTGAGGTAAAGTTTTTGATAAGGTGATTGGTAATGTAGTATTGGTGTGATGGTACGATTGTTTAAGTAGGTTGCTGTTTTAAAAGCATGTTCCCAGAAAACTTGAGGTAGTGAAGCTTGAGCTAGAAGAGTTAATCCTTTTTCAACTATGATTCTATTTTTACGTTCAACAGCTCCATTTTGTGCTTCGTTATAGGGACAAGAAATACGATGAATGATGCCATTTGCATGAAGAAAAGACGAGATATTTCGAAATCCCCCACCCCCAATCTGTTTGTAAGCTCTTTATATCATAGTTGAATTGAGTTTTTATCATGGTTCGAAATTGTAAGAAGGTAGAAAAAGCTTGTGATTTATGGGACAAAAAATATATCCATATAAACTTTGTGCAATCATCAACAAATAAGATAAAATACCGATTTCCATTTAAAGAAAATTCAGGGGATGGACCCCATACATCAGAGTAAACAAGTTCAAAAGGTGTAGAAGATGTAACATGCGAAGAAGCAAGAGGAAAACGATGACTTTTTCCAAGTTGACATGAGTCACAAACACTTGGAAATTTATTTGATGAAACAAGAAGATTAAATGAAGCCACAAGTTTACGCAGAACAGGCTCATGAGGGTGTGCCAAACGTTTATGTCATCCATGTAGAGATGTACGGATACCGGTGAATGCCATTGAAGGAGGTTTTGATAGGGTATGAGGCAGCCGATAGAGATTATGTTTAACATCTCCTCTGAGTATGGTTTGTCCCTGCAAGGTCTTAACAGTACAATGATTAGGCCAGAACTCTATATAGACATTATTGTCTCCTGTTAACTTAGACACACTTAAAAGATTTTTAGTGAGTTTAGGAACAATAAGCACAATTGGTAATTTTAAATTAGGCAAAGAAGAGGATCCAACATGAGAAATACACAGATTTTTACCGTTTCCCACTTGCAGCTTATCATCCCCTTTGTATTCTTCTGAAATATGGAGCTTGTTCAAGTCAGGAGAAACGTGATCAGTGGCTCCAGTATCAAAATACCAGGCAGGGTCAATGACAGTAGAAGGGTTGTTGTTATGTTGTGCCATATGAGCTTGTCGAGGCTGCTGTCTGAGATTTGGTCGTCTAGAAGGAAAATCAGTCTGATTTCCTCTTTGCCAGCAATCAATAGCTTCATGCCCTTGTTTGTTGCACAACTGACAAAGTGGTCGGCGTTTTCTGGAGTCAGAATTGCGAGAGCCTGAATTTGGATTTTGATTGTTATAGGAGTTGGATGAACGGTTGTTTGATCGATTTACTATAAAAGCAGCAGGTGGTGATTGAACAGATGCTAATCTAGCATGTTCTTGTTCTAGGCGTGCTTCCTCCTGTAACAAAAAACCTATAAGATCATCAAAGGTCATGGCTTTAGTTTTCATCATAAAAGCAGTAGTAAAGGCGCCATATGATGAATCAAGACCAGTCAATATATGACCAATAAGTTCCTCATTAGAGATTGGAGTAAGATTGGTAGCTAGAAAATAAGCAATAGATCGCTTTTTCTCAATGTAGTCGATCATTGACATTGACCCTTTAGAGAGTGTTTGAAGTTGGGCTCGAACTTGAAGTCGAGAAGCCCTAGATTGGGCTTGAAAGTTCCGTTCAATAGCTTGCCAAGCCATTTGAGATGAAGTTGATAGAGTAACAAGAGCTAGGGCTCTGTTAGACAAGGTAGATTTCAACCATAATAAGAAAAATCTATCCCTCTTCTTCCAGGTAGCATATTCGGGATTAGGAGCTGTGGTGGCCGGAGTAGCAATCACAGCAGGAGCATCAACAATAGCCGGAGAAGCAGAAACAGTTGGAACGTGAATGGTTGCAAGTGGTGGATTAGGATGAAGAACAAATTCTTCCAAATCAAAAGTTTCAAGAGCTGAAACAATTGTTGTGCGCCAGAGAACATAGTTATCTCTATCAAGTTTGACTGTGATAGATGGGATTTTGAAATTTAGGTTAGAGGTGTTGGTAACAGCAAGATTGAGCAAACTGAGAGAACTTGCTGGCATGGAGGAAATCACGGGAGAAAGAAAAAAATTGTGAAATATTTTTAGGGCTCTGATACCATAAAGGGAAGAGTATGTTTTTATGTATAATGGAACAGGAGAGTACAAGTGTATATATACATGGATACGGAACAGAAAGAGAGTAAATAACTCCTAACCCTCAGGAACTAGTTACAGACTATTTCAATTGTACATGTGTTAAATATTGTGCTATTAGAAGCAATAATAAGTTGGAAGCAATTTCATATATTCAAGCAATTGCGGTTTAGATTCGAGGTCAATTCGATGTTATGGTTATGAAGTTCATTTTTTTATTAATGTATTGTGTGTGCAAGGTATCAGTTTCGATTAGGTTCGTAGGATACGAACGATCTTAATACTACTGTCATTGACAAAATACCATTGACACTTGACGATAACTATTTAGATTAAAACTCATTTATATAAACGCGGGATGACAAATATAAGTAAAATTATATTTAGGGTAAATATGTATATGAAAACTCGTTATAGATAGAATGTCACAATAATGAATGGTAATAAATAGGGAAAATGGCATTATAATGACGTAGGGGGTGTTTGGGGTTACTTTTAGAATAAATTTTGGCTTCTAATTTTTCTAAAAAGTCAAAAAATAAACAAAAGGTGTTTGGGTAATAGAAAAGTCCTTTTGAAAATGACTTTTGCATAGAGGAAAATAAGGGCTTTCAAAAAGTTACAAAAACTAGACTTTTTGTGACTTTACATTTAAAAGTTAACACAAAAGTCATTTTGCTAATCCAAACACTTTTTAAAATGCTCCTTTTACAAAAAGTCCTTTTATTAAAAGTCCTTCTACAAAAAGGACTTTTGATGTTGAAAAGTAATCCCAAACACCCCTGTAAAAGTCATTATAATCACACCTATTTTTTGAAAAAGACGATACCACTTTATGAATTTCTTTTGTTGAGGCGGAACCATGTTGGCATTTCTTAGTTACGTGGAATATGAACCATTTAAAAAAATTATAGTAACACAGATTCCACCATCGGCTTTGAATTTTATAATCACTAAAGGAACAAACGAACAACCTTAACTTAAAACCAAAAGAAATACTTTATAAAATTTTAAATCGTATAATATAATGACATTTATTAAAACAATTTAGTTGGATTATGCGTTTTGTATGTATGTCTATGGTCCCTGTGGTTAGCAAAAATATGTAGTTTTGGTCTAAAAATGTTTAATGGTGTATCAGCGGTCCAATTTTAGATACCTTATGTGGTTTTGGTCCTTATGGTTGTCAATTTTTTTATGGTTTTGGTCCATAGCCTACCTGAAATGACAAATATGCCCTTCTAATTTTCTTTTTTTTAATTTCTTTTAATTATAATCTTTTTATGTTAATTTGAAAAAGGGAAAATGACTTTTGAGGGTAACTAACTGTTGCGTTTGTTTTCATTTGGTCCCTTTCCTTTTTTTGTACTCAATATATCATCGAACTTGTTGTTTGTGTTCACCATAACTCTTTTGACCGGCTTTTGACCTGTGATAGCCGGTCAAAGGGTTATGGTGAACACAAACAAAAAGTTCTATGGTATATTGACTACAAAAAAAGGAAAGGGACCAAATGAGAACAAACTTGACAGTTGGTTACCCTCCTGAGTCATTTTCCCCGAAAAGTTAAATGAAATTAAAGTTGCAAAATTATCAAAGATTGCAACCTTCTTTGGCCATAATGTATATGAAGAACGTTTCGGAGGGGTAACTTCATTAAAACATGGTCTATGCTATGCTTACTGTGGTTAGCTATCAACACCTCTCTGCAAAAGGATATGACTGTGTATGAGAGATATATTTATCAGCATAAATGTTTACCTCAAGGTATATTATGGTGATGTGTCTGCAAAAGTTGCATGATATTGTGCATATTGATGTTGTATCTTATCCCATGAATTCGATCTTAAAGCTAGGTAAACTCAAAAATCACAACACTTGTTATACGAGATATCATTTGATTGGAAATGTAAATGTAGTCATGAAATGCACCTGCTTAGTCAACATTCCCCTAATAAATATCAAAATGCATTACAAAGTTGTACATGTATGAATAATGTTCTTTCGTGGGTTATGTTTTGAAGAGAAGCAAAAATGAATCTCATAAAGTCATTAATATCAACAGGAGATGACGTGAGATTTGCTGTAAACGAGTAAAGGGAAAATGAATCAGGAGGGTAACAAACTGTTGCATTTGTTCTCATTTGGTCCCTTTCCTTTTTTTGTACTCAATATACCATCAAACTTGTTGTTTGTGTTCACCATAACCCTTTGACCGGCTATCACAGGTCAAAAGCCGGTCAAAAGGGTTATGGTGAACACAAACAATAAGTTTGATGGTATATTGAGTACAAAAAAAGGAAAGGGACCAAATGAAAACAAACGCAACAGTTAGTTACCTTCAAGAGTCATTTTCCCTTTTAAAAATACTTAAAAGAGAAAACCCACTTGTAACATACACGTTCAGTTATCGTGTTATGTAATTTTAAAAAGTGAATAATATTATCAAATATTATATAATTATGAGCATTGAGTTCTAACGGATAGTTTTTACTAGAAATGAAGTAAAACTATATTTAGAATCAATCGGAAAATATTGGAAGTCTTATGAGATTCCAATTAAAAGACAAATATCGAAATTCAACGAAAATATAAATTTTGAAATAAGTAAAATTTTATTATTGAAAGTTGTAAATAATCTCGTTAGAAACATTTAGGCGAAAACCTCATCGAAATCCGAGTTATAACGAATAAGTTATGACCAATCGAAGATCCGCGACAAAACCGGCACGACGCCGAAAGACGTAAAAAGTGAGTTTTTGATAAACTACTTTTTAGCCTTGGTGATCTAAACGAAAGTCGTAGTATTTGTTAAACCGAGAATTTGGATAAAAAGAAGGCCCAAATCTGACTTCCTATGAGGAAGTTATGATTTTTCTAAGTTTCGGTATAGCAGTAGACAGCTAAAAACTCGAATTTTAGATCGAGTGATTTTTAGCCGACACAACCTAAACGAGAATCTAAGGTCTCGTCAATAGTAGTACAACGGTAAAAAGACAGACGAAAACGGACATCAGATGAAGAAGTTATGAATTTTTAACGGATTTTCCTGTCCCGATCTGTTAAAAATAATAATATTAAAAATAAAGTCAAAATTAGCCGACGAAGTCTAAACGAAAGTTGTAGAGTATAACTTTACCTACGCGTGCATATAAAGAACGTAAAAAACGGAGCTCGTATGCGAAAGTTATGAATTTCGGAAGTTTTTGGCTCAAAAATCGAGAAATCCTTGAAAACCGAGAAAAATCGCATGAACAGTACCCGGACACGTCACCCGGACTCTCGCATGCGTGCCCAGTGTCGGATTGTGATACGACCGAAGGGAGGCCCAACCGAAGCATGCCGCGTGTTCAAGTCGTGGAGGTGTCCGATGCGAGCCACGTCGCTCTCCCCTGCGAGGCGCCCTGTGTTCCGATCTGATGACGAGTCCGAAGCGGTCCAATGAGAATCCGACGCATGTTGCGTCCGAGCTCCGACGCCTGGCACTCCTCGCATGCGACGCGTGTCTTCCCCCTTCTCACTCCAGATCCGAAATTCGCCCTATAAATAGGAGGGTGCGAACCCTCCCAGATATATTTTTGAAATTTGCTCATTTTCACTCCAAAATCCATATTTTTACCATTCCAACTTCCTCCGAAGCCCCGGGATCATTTCTAACACCCGAAACACGCCCTGAAGTGCCCGAGAAGCCCGAGAAATTTATTTTTTCGGTTTTGAAGCTCAACCCTCGCAAGGCCCGGTTTTCAAGGAAATTCCCGGTTTTCATTGAAGAAAGTTAATTATAGTAACGAAGTGCTGCCCAAATTACTATTTTAACCCACATTTATTTCACGGAGATAAGTAACCAGTATAATCGTATACTGTTGGATGATTTTGAATAGTTTGAAACTATTGTATTTTGTACTCATGTATGTATGTATAACTTATAGTATCCTGGGAAGTTATGTAACATATAAAAATTTGTAATAGTCGGTTTGTATCCAATCTTATGTAAACAAGTTATCAATGTAAAATATTGTTTTTATGAATATGCAAGTAGCATGTTTTGGAGTAACAATTGTCAAGTATGAAAGTGTGGGTCTTTCACCACTCACCCCACCCCCTCCATGACATCTTACCCCACCTCTACTTCCACACCATCTACCTCTTTCTCTTCTTCTATTTTTTTTTCTCGACTTGCAGGTTTCCAAGAGAATGAGCAACAAGTTTGTGATGGTGATCTATCACCCTTTTTCAACTTCTCTTTTGAATCGAATCCTTCTTCCACAAACCCCACCCCCATATTTCTCCCAACCATCGCCATGAGACCCTCTTGCCACCGCCGCCCCTATTTGTTCATCACCACCCCGACAATGGTCGTAGCTCTGATTATGTTGACCTAATTGAGTTGTGGGATGATTTAAGCTTTGATTGTTCTTGAAGGCCAAACCTAGAAAATCGATTGTTCTTGTGTGTGTGTGTGTTAAAGAGAAACCACTACCTTCTACCACCCTTATACCTCCTTTTTACCGCCACCATCAGCCACCTATTACCCAAAAAAACACCAATTGACAACCCTCACCATTAACCTCTCAAATCAGCCACCAATCACCACCTTCTACCACCACAAATCAACATTATTTCTCTACAACAACCCACCGTTACCAAACCTTAAACCAACCATCAACCACAACCATTTAGATGCGAAAATCAGTGTCACACCCCCAAACCAAGGATAGCGGAAACGTCCGGGGGTGGAGGACTTCATGTATAGTATCATAACAACAATTGCAATAGTGATCAAAGTAAACACAACCAACATAAATATAATTGAAAAAGTTACACCATAGTATAAGTTTACATGTTTCCAAATCAATTACATTATGTTGACAAAAATGAAATGTTTGACGCATTAACGTCCCATCCTCAAAAGCACTTGTTTACCTGTTTATTGATTTCCTGAGAATACAAGTAGTTTTGAAAGAGTGTCAACAATTAAGTTGGTGAGTTCATAAGCTTTTGAATGTAGTGATGAAAACCTTTCCTTTTTAAAAATAATGTTTGTTCCAGAAAAATCCAATATTTTCCTTAAAGTGTGAATTGCAGCCTTAAATCCAAAGACCAAAATGTACAAGTAATTTCCATACTTATAGTAAAACAATTTAAGTTTAAATTGACATAAACTCGTTTGATTTAATGAAATCCCCGTAAATCCTATGAGTTGTTAATACTTTATGTGAGTTATTATAACCATGCTATGACCTAGTTGGCCTGAAACGACGTTCCTCAGGCGTCGGAAATGTTATGACATTTGTCACCCGTAGACCTCGAGGTCCCACTGTATCTAACAGCAAGGTGTGGGGTGTCAATCCCAATATAGATCTATATATAACTATCATGCTCTCCCTACAAGAGACTCTGGTTACAATACAGGACTTAAGTGTATTACTCGAAGAGTAACATGAAGCGAATGTCTCACAATTTAGTCATTAACGGATTTACGTGTAGTGTAATGAAAACCCTCTTTGTATAAGTGAAACTTTTAGTAATGAGTTTGTTGTGTAAATGAATAATAAACTACACCTATTATAGTTTATCACAACAATGGTAAAGGTAGTGAACATAAACTATACTTGTCCTAGTTTACCAAATGTTTGTATACAATGGATGTAAACTTTGTTTATAACAATTAATTAATGACCATACTTATGAAGGTAAAAATCCATTTGTTTTCTGATGTATGTCTATATACCAAGACAAAATGACATATAATGTAATAAAATATATTCACATAATGATACACACCTTGGTCAACAAGTTACAAGGTGTAAATGAAATTGATAACATTTTTCTAGTGTTAACATTTCTATTCCTGTTCTTAGAAGATTTATAGAAAAATCATCAAACGTCCAAATCAGAATCCGTGAATTCTGAGAGTTTGGAAAATGTGTCTAGTTTGTTCATTAATTTTATTATGATTTTTAGTGACCTCCAACTTGTGTTAAAAAGTCCATATTCACAGACTGGTCCGGATTTGTTCTTGAAATGATAGACAGTTTTGTAAAAATCACCATAAATTTTAGAAAAATCGTATCAAGATGTGCAAGTATTCATTTTAAAGGTATGGACCTGAACTGTTTGTACCTAATACAATTTTGAAAACTAAAATGTTTAAGTTGACCAAAACAGTCCGTGAATGGAGTTAAACTTTTCTGATGAAAGCTGTTGGATGAGTTTAGTTGTGTTCTTGGTGTTTTAACTTGTATTCCCCCCCTTAAAACTTAAGAAAAACGTGAAAAGATAGGGGTATGAACTCACCTTTTGTGGTTTCAGTATATGGATGATGAAGAAAGGAAGTGTTCAACTCAAGAACACTTTAGAAGATGCTTGAAGATTCGAAGATCTAACACAAATATGATGATGTTTGTGTAAGATATCCATGATTTAAGTAGAAAGAAAGAGAAATAATCATGTGAGGAGTGATATTACTTACTAGGAGTAGATGAAGAACTTGTGATCAGCCTTGAATTTTCGAGATTAGAGAGGGATAGTGAGAGAGAATGAGTTTTTGCTTCTTGGTGGAGTGTTAGTGAAATGGGAGGAGAGATAAGGATTTTTCTATCCTTGGATCAAGGTGCTTGGCTGGAAATAGTGGGAAAAGGACGATGGAATGACCAGGTATGGTGGAATAGTGACTGGGGATGGTCATGGAGTGGGTATGGGAGGTAACTTGTGTCCTTGCCGAAAGGATAAGTCAACACTCCACCTAAATATCTTACCCACTATATTTTTAATCTTAGGTAATGATTACCCTCAAAATGTGATTAGATTATGGAAATATGGGGTCTTATATGTCAAAATATAAGTTTGGGTGAACATTTCGCGTTAAAATCATGAAAAACGGGCCTAAAACGAATTCGTGGTCGAAAACCGGGTGAAATGGGCCTTACAGCGAAGCCTCTCGGATTGGGGCCAAAGTTCGGTCCCCCAACAGCAAGGACCGCAGGCGAACTGGTCAGGCAAGGGAGCGAAGGCGAAATGGGCCGAAAGGGGGTTCAGTCCGAAGGGACCTTCAGGTTCGGTTCAGCAGGGTTAGGGTTCGGTTCTAGGCAGTCTTCGGTTCTTGCAAGAGGGTTTCGGTTCTTATGGGTTTCGCTTCTTATGGGTTTCGCTTCTTAGGGTTTCGGCCCTAAGAAGGTTCGGTCCTATAAGGCTGATTTTCGCATAAACTCCCCGTTTTGCGTAGTTTTTGGCTAAATTAAGGGTCGGAATGCCCCCAATTCATTATAAAAAGTTGAGGGAGGTTATGAGAGAGATTTGGGAGAGATTAAGATTGATAAAGAGAGATTGAAAGAGACTTTGTTTGTGACCTTTTTGAGTGTTTAGCTTCGCAACTCAAGGTTCGTAAACCCCGTTAAGCCACGTTTAAGGATCTTACACACCCCCGAAGGGTATGCAATAGTGTTTTATCGTTTTGTTACCTCACTTATCCCGTTTAGGGTTTAAGAATTTCAATCATACGAACTTTCCAAGTGATAACTTCTTATTAAAATAGCGAGTTGTACAGTAGCTAAATATTGTAAACCCTAATATACTAGGGTTAGATGAGGTGACCGGTTTGACTTATTGACTTTATTTGACTTTGACTAGCCTGAAAATTGACGGTTGTCACGTCATCCCCTCGTTAGAAGGAATTTCGTCCCGAAATTTAGCGTTTTTGACTGGGACTTCAAGAATTTGGGAAGAGATGCAAATATTTTTGTTTCATATGATCTTCGCGTTCCCAGGTGAACTCGGGTCCTCGTTTAGCGTTCCAACGGACCTTCACGATAGGAATACGAATTTGTTTCGTTCTTTTGATCTCTCGATCCATGATTTCAACTGGTTCTTCCACGAAGTGGAGACTCTCGTTAACTTCAATTTCGTCGAGTGGTATCACGAGAGTCTCTTCAGACAGACAATTATTTAGGTTTGATACGTGAAAGGTAGGATGTACTTTATTAAGTTCTTGTGGTAGTCGAAGCTTGTATGCCACTGGGCTAATCCTGGCAAGGATTTCAAATGGCCCGATGTACCTTGGATTTAGTTTCCCACGTTTACCGAAACGTATCTTCCCTTTCCATGGTGAGACCTTTAATAGAACTCATTCACCAACCTGGAATTCCAAGGGTTTGCGTCGTTTATCCGCGTAGCTCTTTTGCCGATCTCGAGATGCTTTCAGCCTTTCTCGAATCTGAACGATCTTTTCTGTTGTCTCCCTTATGATTTCAGGACCAGTGAGGGTGCTATTAGGAACTTGTCCCCTGGCTAGCTGTGTGTCCCCCACTTCTGCCCAACACAGGGGTGATCTGCACTTGCGACCGTAGAGAGCTTCGAATGGAGCGACTTTAATACTAGTGTGATAGCTATTATTGTAGGAGAATTCGATAAGCGGCAAATGGGTATCCCATACTTTACCAAAGTCTATCATACAGGCTCTCAACATATCTTCTAGCTTTTGTATGGTTCGCTCGCTCTGTCCGTCGGTTTGTGGGTGGTAGGCCGTGCTCATGTCTAGCCTAGTCCCTAGAGACTTCTGTAAAGACTGCCAAAACCGTGAGGTAAATCTACTATCCCGGTCAGAGATAATGGATATTGGCACACCATGCAGTCGTACAATCTCCTTGATGTACATCCTAATCAACTTCTCCATCTTGTCGGTTTCCTTTATCGACAGGAAGTGCGCTGATTTGGTCAATCTGTCTACGATTACCCATATGGTATCAAGCCCGCCCGCTGTCTTAGGTAGCTTGGTTATGAAGTCCATGGTTATTCGTTCCCATTTCCACTCAGGTATTTCAGGCTGTTGCAGCAACCCTGAGGGTTTCTGGTATTCCACCTTGACCTTGGCACAAGTCAAACACTTGCCCACATAGGTAGCAATCTCAACCTTCATATTCGGCCACCAGTACAATTTCTTGAGATCCAGATACATCTTATCAGAACCTGGATGGATGGAATATCGAGTTTTGTGGGCTTCATTCATGACGACGTCTCGGAACCCACCGAACTTCGGTGTCCAGATCCGGTTCATGAGATAACGAACTTCATCATCTTTGACTTCTAGTTTTTTATCCATTCCTGTTAATGCCTCACCTGTCACATTTTCTGGTTTCAAGGCTTCTAGTTGAGCTTCCTTGATTTGTGTGGTCAGGTGTGAATGGATTGTCATTGTTAATGACTTTACTCGGCGACCCGAATATTCCTTTCTGCTTAGGGCGTCGGCCACCACATTGGCATTGCCCCGATGATAGCGAATCTCGCACTCGTAGTCGTTTAGCAGCTCAACCCATCTTCTCTGCCGCATGTTGAGCTCTTTTTGGTTGAGGATGTGCTGAAGACTTTTATGATCGGTGAAGATAATGCATTTTGTGTCGTAGAGATAGTGTCTCCAGATCTTTAGAGCAAACACCACTGCCCCTAACTCCAGGTCGTGGGTAGTGTAATTAACTTCGTGCGTTTTAAGTTTTCTTGACGCATATGCGATGACCTTCCCCCTCTGCATGAGCACGCATCCGAGACCTTGTTTTGAAGCATCGCAATATACTACGAAATCTTCGGTTCCTTCTGGGAGGGACAAGATCGGTGCGCTGCATAGGGATTGTTTTAACGTTTGGAAGGCAGCTTCTTGTTTATCTTCCCACTTAAACATCACACCTTTCTGAGTCAAGGTGGTGAGTGGTTTAGCGATCTTGGAGAAGTTTTGTATGAATCTTCGGTAGTAGCCAGCAAGCCCTAAGAATTGTCGGATTTCCGTCGGCGTTGTAGGTGCTGACCAGTTTTCGATTGCCTTGATTTTGGAGGGGTCCACATGTATCCCTCTCTCACTGACCACATGACCAAGGAAATCCACTTCTCGGATCCAGAATTCGCACTTAGAGAATTTAGCATAAAGCTTCTCAGCTCTCAATGTCTCTAACACTTGTCGCAGGTGTTGGCGGTGCTCTTCCTCGCTTCGTGAGTAGACCAAAATGTCGTCGATGAATACGATCACGAACTTGTCTAAGTAGGGTCGGCACACTCGATTCATCAGGTCCATGAATACCGCAGGTGCGTTTGTTAACCCGAAGGGCATCACTACAAACTCGTAGTGCCCATAGCGAGTTCTGAAGGCTGTCTTGGGGATATCTTCTTCTTGAACTCGTAGTTGATGATAACCCGACCTCAGGTCGATTTTTGAAAAGCAGCTTGCTCCCTGGAGTTGGTCGAAGAGGTCGTCGATTCGGGGTAGGGGATATCGGTTCTTGATGGTGAGTTTGTTTAGCTCCCGATAGTCGATGCACATGCGAAAGGATCCGTCCTTCTTTTTCACAAACAGAACTGGTGCTCCCCAAGGTGAGAAGCTTGGTCTGATGAACCCTTTGCTTAACAGTTCGTTCAGTTGACTGGACAGCTCTTGCATTTCTGCCGGTGCTAGGCGGTATGGGGCTTTGGCTACGGGGGTAGCTCCGGGGATCAAATCGATTCGGAATTCGACTTGTCGAGCAAGTGGTACCCCTGGGAGGTCTTCTGGAAACACGTCGGGGAAGTTACGGACCTTTGGGATGTCTTTGATGTCCTTCATTTCTTGTTTCTTATCTACCACGTGGGCTAAAAAGGCGTGGTATTCCTTTCGGAGATACTTTTGAGCTTTGACGCAAGAAATGATTTGTAAGTTAGCATTGGGTTTATCGCCGTAGATGACAAGAGTTTCGCCATTCGGCAGATTAAGGCATACAACCCTTTTATAACACAGAATGTCAACACAATTTGAACTTAACCAATCCATGCCAATGATGATGTCGAAGCTTTTTATTGATACCGGCAATAGATCGATTTTGAATGAGTGATTGTCTAGAGTGAGGGTACACCCTGAGTATATGTCGTTAGTGCATTCCGTTTTTCCATTAGCCATTTCTATGACGTATGTATCTTTTAGTGATTGGGGATTTTGTTTTAATAATTGTTTGAATTTGTGGCTAACGAAACTCCTCTCCGCTCCACTATCGAATAATATGCATGCATATGAGTTATTGAGGAGAAACGTACCAGTTACCACCGTAGGATCTTCCCTTGCTTCCCCCTGCCCTAAGGCCAAGATTCTTCCGACACCGCTGGTGTTCGCATTTTTAGCTTTTGGGCAGTCCCTCTTGAAGTGCCCGGTTTCCCCGCAGCCATAGCAGGCTCGACTTGCTCCGATATTGGCGACCGGGTTGGCCTGTTGTGCAGACGCCCTGCAGAAATGGGCGGTATGCCCCTTTTTGTTGCAATTACTGCAGTGTAATTCCCGACAAGCACTGGTGTGGTGGAAGTTGCACTTGGGAAGGGTTCCAGTGTATTGCTTCAGTGGTGCCGGAGTGGAAGGAGTAGTGGCAGCATGGATGGTAACAGTTTGTTGCTTCTTGGCGGGGCCCTGCGTCGGTTGCTTCTTTCTATTGTTCCAGAATTTCCTCTTGTTGTTCCCTCGTTGTGCTTGATCGAAGGTGGTTGTCACAGTGGCATGGCTGGCCCGATGATCAATGAGTTGTTGTGCCAACTCCTTGGCACTCTCGAAAATAGTTGGTCGTGAGGCCAACACACTATCTTGAATCTCGGAAGATAATCCCCAAAGATATCGCTCCACCTTCTTGCTTTGTGGAATGACCATCGCCGGGCAGAGGAGTGCTAGATCATTGAATCGGGCGGTGTAAGTTGTGAGGTCAGAGCCCGTCATCTTGAGACTCCAAAGTTCCTGTTCTAATTTCTGCACTTCACCCCTTGGGCAATACTCCTTCAGCATCATGGTTTTCAAATCTTCCCAGCTTATCGAATTAGCCACGGCGAGAGTTTGGGATTTTATGTGGCCATTCCACCAAGTAAGGGCCCTGCCGGTGAAAGTGCGAGCTGCGAATTTGACTTTGTTTGCCTCGGGGCATGCACAAATTTCGAAGACAGATTCGGTCCTCTCGAACCACTGCATCAAATCGATGACTCCCCCGCTTCCATTGAACGAATCGGGTTTGCCATTAGTAAAGTCCTTGAAGGAACACTCTCTCGAACGCCCTTGGCTATCTCCTTGAGTGGAGTTATTAGTACCGCTCCAGTCCTTCTGGTACCATCGGTGCTGATTTGGGACATAGCAGCTGCCACCGCAGTTGTGACCGCATCTTGGAACATTACCGGGTCATACTGGGGAGGCGGCGGTGGTGGATTTGTTTGCGTCCCACCAGTGCGCCTAGCAGATCTACGAGGCGGCATTTTTCTGTTATAGAATTTGAAATACGAAATGAGTATAAGTCTTTTAGAAATGGTTATCAGTCGGGAGACGCAAAACTAGGTTATTAGTTTTTAAGTATAGTATTTTCCCGATTTTTCGAATGTTGCAAACAATTCATAGCAGAAGTCTATATAAATAAACTTATGAATTTAGTAGTAACGACTTCAAATGAAATCTTGTAACCTTTGTTCCATGCTTGATCCACTCATAAAATTACTTGATGTATACTAGTTGCATGTAATTAAGTTTTGATAAACCGTTGAACCTAATGAGTCTGTCCTAAATCCACAACCAAACAAGGAACAAGTCCTAAGGCGGACTCATCATTTCTAAGTCGATCGCCCCTTAATTACACATAAATTCGAGGTACACCTCAATAATTTTTGAGTTCTCATTTGCAAATTGTTTGTATTATCAAGTTATGAGATCCAATGCCAACATATAACAAAATAGAATGCAAGTCAATTTCATATGTAAATTTGGTACATAATGCTTGGGAAAATTTGACCTCATAGGAGGTCTACATTACATCAATGTAGAAGAGAAATTTGACAGCATAACGACCCCTCGAATAGTGTAATCACTTAGACGCAGGGTCGAACCTACTTGCAAGAAAGAGTAGCACCAACGCATACTTAAAATCCTAGTTTATAACAAAATGTGAGTAGTGTAAGCACTAATCGCGGCGGGTGGCATCTGGTCCATTGTGGCCTTGAGATGAGGTCGAGGCTCCCTGAAGCTATGCAATCCGGCGTTCGGCCGCGATCACTCTCTCCTCGATAGCTGCGTGCCTTATCTGGTACTCCCTTACCTCCACCCGAGCGGTGGTAAGGTCCTCGATGAGTTGGTCCATGGGGTAGAAGTCTCTTTCCAAGTCCCTGGTACGAGCATCCGAGGCTTCTACAGCAGCGTTGAGATCCCGAACTTGATTCGCCACTTCCCTATTCTGGTCCCCAAGGTTCGTGATCTGCTGGATCACGATTGGGAGGGCTCTATCAGCCGGCCCCCATGACTGAGGTCATAGTAACCCCGTTGATCGCCAAATGGTGATTGTTGTCGTTGTTGACGGCTCCATCGCTCAATCACTGTTGCCCAACGGGGCTCGGGCCCGTTGAAGCCAAAACGGTTCGCAGGCATCCTGGCGATGTAAGGAGGGTTGATGATCTCCAGTTCCTCTTCGCTTTCGTCTTCATCCATTTCTACTTCAATGTCTTCATCTCCTTCCTCTTCTTCCTCTTCCTCCTCTTCTTCTTCTTCTTCTAGGTCCTCCTCGGGATCCTCTTCGGGTTCTTCTTCGGGATCCTCTTCGGGATCTTCTTCGATCAATGCTTCGTGTTCTTCTTCAATCTAGCCGGCATTTTCCTGATTGGGAAAGTACGGGTCTCCCGGCAAGTGGAATCCTGCCATGACGTCTGTGCGAGAATAAGGGTGTAAGAAGCATATAACGGATCTAATAACATTGTGCTATAGCAACATAAAATACTCCTATAGTATTTTAAGTGTTTAGATTTGGTTCTTAGAGTATTCCTTGTAGGGTAATGTTAGGTTGTTAGATTTGTTGCCCACTATGACTATCCCCCAGTATATGCAAGTCATTTCTCGGACAAATATAGTTGATCAGGCTATATCCCTCCCAGACTTGATTACACATACCAAGGTACACTCATAGAGTACAACTCCTATTCTTTTACTTTATGTTTTTCCTAGTTATGACACTATGCGAGCATGCATGTAGGTATTTATACTTTTAACAAGAAACTATTTATTTTCTAAAAATATAGTCGTTTGAAATGTTTAATCAGATACTTTTAGTCCCAAATGTGTTTATAGTTTGTATATCTTATGTGATTTGATATACTTAGTTCACTATAAACCGTGCTTTGATACCAATCTGTCACACCCCCAAACCAAGGATGGCGGAAACGTCCAGGGGTGGAGGACTTCATGTATAGTATCATAACAACAATTGCAATAGTGATCAAAGTAAACACAACCAACATAAATATAATTGAAAAAGTTACACCAAAGTATAAGTTTACATGTTTCCAAATCAATTACATTATGTTGACAAAAATGAAATGTTTGACGCCTTAACGTCCCATCCTCAAAAGCACTTGTTTACCTGTTTATTGATTTCCTGAGAATACAAGTAGTTTTGAAAGAGTGTCAACAATTAAGTTGGTGAGTTCATAAGCTTTTGAATGTAGTGATGAAAACCTTTCCTTTTTAAAAATAATGTTTGTTCCAGAAAAATCCAATATTTTCCTTAAAGTGTGAATTGCAGCCTTAAATCCAAAGACCAAAATGTACAAGTAATTTCCATACTTATAGTAAAACAATTTAAGTTTAAATTGACATAAACTCGTTTGATTTAATGAAATCCCCATAAATCCTATGAGTTGTTAATACTTTATGTGAGTTATTATAACCATGCTATGACCTATTTGGCCTGAAACGACGTTCTTCAGGCGTCGGAAATGTTATGACATTTGTCACCCGTAGACCTCGAGGTCACACTGTAGCTACCAGCAAGGTGTGGGGTGTCAATCCCAATATAGATCTATATACAACTATCACGCTCTCCCTACAAGAGATTCTGGTTACAATACAAGACTTAAGTGTATTACTCGAAGAGTAACATGAAGCGAATGTCTCACAATTTAGTCATTAACGGATTTACGTGTAGTGTAATGAAAACCCTCTTTGTATAAGTGAAACTTTTAGTAATGAGTTTGTTGTGTAAATGAATAATAAACTACACCTATTATAGTTTATCACAACAATGGTAATGGTAGTGAACATAAACTATACTTGTCCTAGTTTACCAAATGTTTGTATACAATGGATGTAAACTTTGTTTATAACAATTAATTAATTACCATACTTATGAAGGTAAAAATCCATTTGTTTTCTGATGTATGTCTATATACCAAGACAAAATGACATATAATGTAATAAAATATATTCACATAATGATACACACCTTGGTCAACAAGTTACAAGGTGTAAATGAAATTGATAACATGTTTAGTAAATACAAGTGTGCACTCCCGCACCTCCTAACTTGTATTATAACTAAAACATTATTCTTGAAACACTTGTTAAGTCCATTACACTAAAATATATTTAGTGATAAAATCACCAACAATCCTCCGCTATTTTAGTGTAACCTTGAATTAACAACCTTAAAACAACACAAAACGAAACTAATACATAAATGAAAATATCGATACGATTAAATTTTTCATGTTAGTATATTACACATTTCAAACATTCGAGAAATCAAGGTATCTTAAAGATTGAACCCATCAACTCGTTTGAATATCTGAAGATAATATACACATTAGTTTTACAATCATCTAAAACAAAATAACTTGACACTAATTATAAAGCCGTGTGTCCCAATCCATTCTTGATCGTATAAAAGCCAAGTCCCAAGCTCTTTGAAGTACGGCTACACTTCACGATCATATAGGTGATTCTTTTATTCATGTACCTGTATACATTTTATCAAAAGAATCATTAAGAAATCAAATTCATCCTGGTCTCTACAGGTTCAAACACACGTACCTTGGGATGGTTATAATGTGTGTTCCAATTCATATAAATAAGCTTTCCACATTGAATTCAACCTCTAACATTGTATCAGAGGGGAATTGGGTGTCTCATTCACAATAATTCATAAGGACTTTAAGCCCATCCCTATAACAGACTTGTGCACTAAGTCTCGCGCCAAACTCTTAGTGAGATGATCCGCCAAGTTTTGTTGTGATTTTACAAACTCAATTGAAACCACACCATCCATTATCAGATTTCTAATCATCCCATGTCTAACATCAATGTGTCTCGATTTACCATTATAAACTTGACTATAAGCTTTACTCAAAGTAGAAACACTATCACAGCGGATAGATAATGGCGAAATCGGTTTCCTCCACAATGGAATCTCATAAATCAAATTCTTTAACCATTCTGCTTCCTTGCTTGCAGCAGCCAATGCAATAAACTCAGATTCCATTATTGAACTTGTTATACAAGATTGCTTCTTAGATGCCCATGAGATAGCACCTCCACCAAGCAAGAATACCCAACCAGTTGTAGAAGAATGATCTTCTCTATTGGATATCCAACTCGCATCAGAATATCCTTCCAAGACCGAAGGAAATCCTGAATAACACAGGCAATAATCCTTGGTTCCTTTCAAATACTTGAAAATACGATCAACCGCTTGCCAATGTTGAGTAGTAGGATTATGAGTAAATCTTCCCACTGCGAAAGCTATATCAGGACGAGTGCTAGTCATAACATACATCAAAGAACCAATTGTAGGTGCCCATTTTATCGATTGGATCGGTGCGGAAGATATTACCAACAAGATAATTGTGTATGAACATGAAGAACATAATATGTGAGTAAAAACTGTAGTAGATAAATAGAGAGACATCAAATATTACAAGAACACTCATGGTTTGGGAGAGATAATTCTCCCTTGGTGGGAGAGATCCCACCACACTCTCTCTAATCTACAAGTCTACATAGTGAACACTAATAATCTAAAATGACCATCACCTCCACTTTATATACTAGTGGAGGGAATATGCTTTTCATACAAGGGAATATTCTAACCTAATAGACACTCAACATTGTAGAGCATTTTCATGCTCTAACAATCTCCCCCCAAATGCTCGGAAATGGTGAGGGTAAAGCAGTGATAAAAGGCAGAACATCTGACAGGCAGGTCCGGTAGGTCTGGTGCTGAAGTGTCTCGGAAAAGCTGAAGTAGTCGTGATCTCGGAATCTGGTAATGGAATCTCTAGCATCAAAGAACAAACAGAGAAACCCCAATCTCTGAATAAGAGTATGAAATCCCAATCTTCGAATGTGATCAGTCCCTAAATACCAATCATGTGCACAGTCTCCCCCTCGACTGTAGAACCGAAGAGCACAATCTCGAATCACACAACGTATTCAATATTCCGAAATCGAATGATAATGCACCAAATAATCTCTGAAGAATAAGCTGCTGAAAATGTGAAGCATCCAAAAATAAAGTCCGAATGATAAATAATATGAATTTGAAGACATGGTCTAGCAATGCCAAAAATTTGATCGTGAGATCAAAAATAAGTGCCACGCCGCATCGCCAAAATAATCATCGTCTTCAAAATATCTCAAATTTAAACTCGAGCAATCATAAGATCGGAATCGGATGCAAACACAAATGAGACATCCCAAAGTGTAGAGTCTGAAGATAAATAATAATAATCCGAAGAACCATATAGTAGTGCCAAAAATTCGATCAGTGAAGATCAAAAATCAGTGCCACATCACACTACTAAATCAATCTCCGTCTTCAAATGTCTCTAACGTCAAAACTCCAATAGTAACCAGAATGGATGCTCATGATTCTCCCCCTATTTTTGATCGACCATACAATAAAGATAAAAAATAATCATGAAACCGGGAAAGAAAATATGTCGGATATGATGGAGCATCGTACGCTCCCCCTTGATGTGAGCATCTACCCGTAAAAACGAGGATATTATTTTTCGGTCATGGGTAGACATGGTGATGTATCGCCGAACTGAACAAACACTGTAGAATATATCAAAAAACCCGCTGCTGAAAAATCATAATGCTGAACCGAAGTAATGCCGAAAACCGAAATGCAAACCCGAACTCCCAAATAATGGTCTGAGACCATATATAAATAGTCTGAAGGGAGTACATATGCGAGTAGCTCGGTGGAAGTGAGACACAAAAATAATAATCTTTGAACCAACTGTGTCGTCACTCATAATCAGCAAGAAGAATGAAGCCTTGAATCATGAGGCTAAAATTGGTTTTAATAAAAAAATTGGTTTTAATAAAAATAATTGGTTTTAATAAAATAATTGGCATAAAAAATAATGGGTGTTAAATAAAATTAATTGGTTTAAAAAAAATGAATAAATTAGTTATAATAAAAAATAAGATAAAATGAAAAGAAAAGTATGAGTTTCGGAATAAAAAAAGTAAGAAGTGGGTTAGAAGGTGGATCCATTATGAGAATGGATTCACATATGAAAATGGGTTAAGCTGAAAAAGGTAAGGAGTGAAAATGGTTAGGAGTGGAAATTTCTGAGTGAGAAAAAAAATAAGGTTAGGAATGAAAAAAGTGGTTAAGGTCCGGATTTTTTTTTATTCCAGAATTTTTGTTGAGTCCGGAAATGGCTAGTTCCGAAGTAAAAGGTTCGGAATTATTATTATTATTTTTTTAATCCGGAATGGTTGGGTTCCTAAGTGAAAGAAAAAGGTCCGAAATAAAAAATTCCGAAATGGGTTTTAAAATAAAATTTTTGGAATGGGTTTTTAAAGTAAAAAATCCGGAATGGGTGAGGAATAAAAAAGGTACGAAATTGATTTTTAAATAAAGATCCGGAATGGGTAAAGTTTGATTAAAGTGGGTGGGCTCCGAAGTGGGTTTTTGAAAAATGTCCGGAACAAAAATTTGAGTCCGGAACTAAAAAAGCAAGTGGGTGCGAAGTGGAAATAAGGTGCGGAATGCATTGGGTCTCGGAATTTTTTTTGAGTCCGGAATTGTTGTTTAGGTCCGGACATAAGAAAATTCAATTAACTGAACAAATGGGTGGGATGGTCTCGGAATATGTGGGACGGAATTAAATGGCACATGCGACAAAAAAAAGTGAAAACCTTTAATGTGGGACCCGGCTGCAGAGGAATGAGTGGACAAGTGATGAGGCGTGTGGCAGGAGGGATGCGTTTGGCGGCAGCTAAACTCAAATGCGACTGTTGGACAAAAGAGTGTATCATGTGCCTTGTTTGACTTTTCTTCAATTGGTGGGGATTTGCTTTTGTCAGTAGCACTTCATGTGGATATGTTGTTTCATTTGATTCACAAAATACAAATAAGGCTAGCATGTTGTAGGTGAACATCACCAAATAAGGTGGGACCAGATTATGCATGAAGTGTAAAGCATTTAGATGATGCGTATACCCCACACGCTGATGAAGAGAATGATGCATCCTATTGTTTCCCAAGAACACAAAAACTGCATACACGCATGCGACCAGTTTAATCAACAATTACTTGTTTCTCATCCACGAAATTTACCAGCGTAATCCAGACTTGTACCAACAGTAAATGAGCTTGTAATCTCGGACAAACTTATCCACAACTCATTTTTATCTCACATACTCCGGACATATGACTTTTTGTTCAATCTTTTATCCCAAAATCATATTTTTGTCTTTTTCTAAACATCTTTTTGCATGGGATAACAAGATCAAACACCACATTTTTAACATGAGAACTTCATCTTCTTCAGCAAATATATTTTTCTTTTCATAAACTCAAATTCAACAACAACAAAAGTGTATGAACAATAGTAGCAAATTTTTTATTTTTCTAACAACATCACCAATAAAACAGTAAATAACTCACAGAAGATTTTTCAGTTGCGAAGGCTGAGACAATCTTCATAAATGACGAAAATCTTCAAGATAATAAACCAATCGGGATCGTTTCCTTGAAATAATCGTGAGATCTCCAAGGTCTCGCTTTGATACCACTTGTAGGTGCCCATTTTATCGATTGGATCGGTACGGAAGATATTACCAAAAAGATAATTGTGTATGAACATGAAGAACATAATATGTGAGTAAAAACTGTAGTAGATAAATAGAGAGACATCAAATATTACAAGAACACTCATGGTTTGGGAGAGATAATTCTCCCTTGGTGGGAGAGATCCCACCACACTCTCTCTAATCTACAAGTCTACATAGTGAACACTAATAATCTAAAATGACCATCACCTCCACTTTATATACTAGTGGAGGGAATATGCTTTTCATACAAGAGAATATTCTAACCTAATAGACACTCAACATTGTAGAGCATTTTCATGCTCTAACACCAATAGCTTGCGAGTACTCAAGTTGAGAAACTGATCTGCCTCTATTAGGCATCAACTTCATGCTTGAATCCATAGGGGTGCTAACGGGTGTACAATCATTATAATTGAACCGCTTGAGAATTTTCTCAATGTAATGTGATTGTGTAATAGCAAGTCCCTTGTTCACCCGTTTAATCTTTATTCCAAGAATTACATCCGCCTCCCCCATATCCTTCATAGAAAACTTTGAAGACAACAAATTCTTTGTTGCATTAATTTGATTTTGATCAGTGCCAAAAATCAACATATCATCTACATACAAGCAAATGATCACACCAGATCCAGATGAATCAAAACGTCTGTAAACACATTTGTGAAATTGGTTTAAAGAAAAACCATTCGACAAAATTACTTCATCAAACTTCAAATGCCATTGTTTTGGAGCTTGTTTAAGTCCATACAATGATTTCACAAGTCTACACACTTTTTGCTCATTTCCAGGCAAAACAAAACCTTGTGGTTGTTTCATATACACTTCCTCGTCAAGATCACCATTCAAAAAAGCTGTTTTAACATCCATTTGATGAATGATAGATTGTGAATAGCTGCCAAAGCAAGTAACAATCTAATGGTAGAAATTCGTGCTACCGGTGCATATGTATCAAAATAATCGATACTGGATTTTTGTCTAAAACCTTGTATGACCAGACGAGCCTTGAATTTATCAATGGTTCCATCTACCTTCATTTTCTTCTTGAAAATCCATTTACATCCCAAAGGTTTAGAACCAGGAGGTAAATCAGATAACACCCAAATGTTGTTCTCCATAATGGATGACATTTCGTCATCAACCGCTTCTTTCCAAAATGCAACATCTCGAGACTCCATAGCTTCCTTAAAAGTCTTTGGATCAGTCTCAAGATGAGAGGAATATGAGTATTGATTCTTCACTTTATCCCTCGAACCTTCAACCAAAAATAATTGAAAGTCCTCACCAAAATCTTTCGCGACTCGACCTCGTTTGCTTTTACGAAGTTGCTGTGTTTCTGGAATTGAAACAACTTCCTTACCATCTGATTTAGGCACCTCACTTGTGCTTGGAATCAGATCCTTTGGTCTTTGAATTGAAGAATACCGCAGCTCATCAAAAATCGCATCTCGCGACTCTATTATGGTATGAACGGAATATGCCTCATTAGGTTCTATAACATAAAACCTATAAGCTTTGGAATGTTCTGCATATCCAATAAATATGCAGTCAATTCCTCTTTCACCCAAATTTTTCTTTTTAGGTTCGGATAATTTCACAATTGCTCGACATCCCCAAATTCGAAAATAATTCAAATTTGGTGCTTTCTTGTGCCAAAGTTCATAAGGAGTAACTTTGTTCCGTTTATTAGGAACCCGGTTTAGCACATAATTAGCTATGAGTTGTTAATACTTTATGTGAGTTATTATAACCATGCTATGACCTATTTGGCCTGAAACGACATTCTTCAGGCGTCGGAAATGTTATGACATTTGTCACCCGTAGACCTCGAGGTCCCACTGTAGCTAACAACAAGGTGTGGGGTGTCAATCCCAATATAGATCTATATACAACTATCACGCTCTCCCTACAAGAGACTCTGGTTACAATACAGGACTTAAGTGTATTACTCGAAGAGTAACATGAAGCGAATGTCTCACAATTTAGTCATTAACGGATTTACGTGTAGTGTAATGAAAACCCTCTTTGTATAAGTGAAACTTTTAATAATGAGTTTGTTGTGTAAATGAATAATAAACTACACCTATTATAGTTTATCACAACAATGGTAATGGTAGTGAACATAAACTATACTTGTCCTAGTTTACCAAATGTTTGTATACAATGGATGTAAACTTTGTTTATAACAATTAATTAATTACCATACTTATGAAGGTAAAAATCCATTTGTTTTCTGATGTATGTCTATATACCAAGACAAAATGACATATAATGTAATAACATATATTCACATAATGATACACACCTTGCTCAACAAGTTACAAGGTGTAAATGAAATTGATAACATTTTTCTAGTGTTAACATTTCTATTCCTGTTCTTAGAAGATTTATAGAAAAATCATCAAACGTCCAAATCAGAATCCGTGAATTCTGAGAGTTTGGAAAATGTGTCTAGTTTGTTCATAAATTTTATTATGATTTTTAGTGACCTCCAACTTGTGTGAAAAAGTCCATATTCACAGACTGGTCCGGATTTGTTCTTGAAATGATAGGCAGTTTTGTAAAAATCACCATAAATTTTAGAAAAATCGTATGGAGATGTGCAAGTAGTCATTTTAAAGGTATGAACCTGAACTATTTGCACCTAATACATTTTTGAAAAATAAAATGTTTAAGTTGACCAAAACAGTCCGTGAATGGAGTTAAACGTTTCTGATGAAAGCTGTTGGATGAGTTTAGTTGTGTTCTTGGTGTTTTAACTTGTATTCCCCCCCTTAAAACTTAAGAAAAACGTGAAAAGATAGGGGTATGAACTCACCTTTTGTGGTTTCAGTATATGGATGATGAAGAAAGGAAGTGTTCAACTCAAGAACACTTTAGAAGATGCTTGAAGATTCGAAGATCTAACACAAATATGATGATGTTTGTGTAAGATATCCATGATTTAAGTAGAAAGAAAGAGAAATAATCATGTGAGGAGTGATATTACTTACTAGGAGTAGATGAAGAACTTGTGATCAGCCTTGAATTTTCGAGATTAGAGAGGGATAGTGAGAGAGAATGAGTTTTTGCTTCTTGGTGGAGTGTGAGTGAAATGGGAGGAGAGATAAGGATTTTTCTATCCTTGGATCAAGGTGCTTGGCTGGAAATAGTGGGAAAAGGACGATGGAATGACCAGGTATGGTGGAATAGTGACTGGGGATGGTCATGGAGTGGGTATGGGAGGTAACTTGTGTCCTTGCCGAAAGGATAAGTCAACACTCCACCTAAATATCTTACCCACTATATTTTTAATCTCAGATAATGATTACCCTCAAAATGTGATTAGATTATGGAAATATGGGGTCTTATATGTCAAAATATAAGTTTGGGTGAAAATCCCGCGTTAAAATCATGAAAAAGGGGCCTAAAACAAAGTCGTGATCGAAAACCGGGTGAAATGGGCCTTACAGCGAAGCCTCTCGGATTGGGGCCAAAGTTCGGTCCCCCAGCAGCAAGGACCGAAGGCGAACTGGTCAGGCAAGGGAGTGAAGGCGAAATGGGCCGAAAGGGGGTTCGGTCCGAAGGGACCTTCGGGTTCGGTTCAGCAGGGTTCGGGTTCGGTTCTAGGCAGTCTTCGGTTCTTGCAAGAGGGTTTCGGTTCTTATGGGTTTCGCTTATTAGGGTTTCGGCCCTAAGAAGGTTCGGTCCTATAAGGCTGATTTTTGCATAAACTCCCCGTTTTGCGCAGTTTTTGGCTAAATTAAGGGTCGGAATGCCCCCAATTCATTATAAAAAATTGAGGGAGGTTATGAGAGAGATTTGGGAGAGATTTGAGAGAGATTAAGATTAATAAAGAGAGATTGAAAGAGACTTTGTTTGTGACCTTTTTGAGTGTTTAGCTTCGCAACTCAAGGTTCGTAAACCCCGTTAAGCCACGTTTAAGGATCTTACACACCCCCGAAGGTTATGCAATAGTGTTTTATCGTTTTGTTACCTCACTTATCCCGTTTAGGGTTTAAGAATTTCAATCATACGAACTTTCCAAGTGATAACTTCTTATTAAAATAACGAGTTGTACAGTAGCTAACATATTGTAAACCCTAATATACTAGGGTTAGATGAGTTGACCGGTTTGACTTATTGACTTTATTTGACTTTGACTAGCCTGAAAATTGACGATTGTCACAATCAGCCACCAATCTGTTGGATTAGTGTCTAAGTCCATAACTATATTTGGTATGTACTTGACCCGGTTGTGCATGGTCCTTTTGGGTTGCCTTCACCAAAGCAACTTGACAGGATGATTAGTGGAGAGAGAGAGGTTATTATGGTTTATTAATATATTATATGAATAATATATTAAAGGAGAAATCATATTGTTTAATTAATATTAGTCAAGAATTAATTTTGTGGCTAAAAGAGATTAATTAAATAAAGGGGACTAGAACCGTCAAATGTATGATAGTTGAGTTTGGGTTGTGAAACCCTAAGGAATAAGGGTGGACGAAATTTAGGAGGCTAGGCCATCTAATTTCGTCCAAAGAGGCTGTAACATCCCAAAATTCAAGACCAAAAATTTCGTTTTGATTAATTAAAAACCGCTAAATAGATTTTGCTCAATCATTTAATAACATTCTCAATAAGACATTTATCAGAGTTTTAAATCCCAAAGATCATCTAGTGTCTAAAACATGGTGTGCTGCGCTGCGATCGCCCCGAGCTCCTTCCTTGGAAACACATTAATACCTGAAACAAATAACTGAAATCCGTAAGCACGAAGCTTAGTGAGTTCCCCAGATACCACATACCATACATATCAACTGATCCATACATGCCATACGTAACCATGAGCCATACATAACAACATATCCATAATCAAGTAAGGTGCTATGTGCCAAACATAGTCTTGCTGTATTGCCACGGGCCGCACGTGGTCTTTATTGTCAAGCCTGGGGCCACTCCCTGGGTCTTACAGACAAGTGCCAAGGGCCACCCCCTGGTCTTCCGTGCAAGCATCACAAAGACAACTATATATACTACTCTACTAGGGTACTCAGCATACAGTGTGCCAGGAGCCACCTCCTGGTCTTTCATACATGTTGCCTAGGGCTAACCCCCAGGTCTTCCTACCATACATAATAACATACTGTGTGCCAGGAGCCTCCTCCTAGTCTTTCATGCATAATGCCTAGGGCTAACCCCCATGTCTTCCTACCATACATAATAACATACTGTTGTTGGATTAGTGTCTAAGTCCATAACTGTATTTGGTATGTACTTGACCCGATTGGCATGGTCCATTTGGGTTGCATGGCATCATGCATTTGGATAGACTAAAATGAGAGAAATAACACTTAAGGTTTACTAATATATTATAAGTTCTAATATATTAATAATATTATTTAATTAGTATTGATCAAGAATTAATTTGGAATTAATTAAGTGATCAAAAGGAGACTAATTAAATATATGGGTTGATTGTGTAAATCATTCATACTTGTATAGTGGGCTAATCCTCCATGGATTATCAAGTTGGGCTAAAACCCATAGGATGCTCCATGGATGCTCCATGGTGTTTTTGTACCCATGGATCATGGAAATGAAAGGCCATGCCAATTAGGGTTTACATGGTGTAACCCTAATTGTGACAAACTATATAAGCATCTTATTCTTGTCAAAATCGGCCACCCTGAGAGAACTATGTGTGTATGGTGAGGGCTAGCCGATTTCATGAAGTGGTTCATTTCTCTCTAAGTTATTCCAAGTGTATTTGATGTTGTGTGAACCATTTGAGGTGTCATACTTGGGGCACTCGGCTCTTAAGCATTAAGGAATCAAGCTACATAAAAAGGTATGTCTTCAAACTTGTTTTATTACCCAAGTATCAAAGATTGTATGCTAGATAGGGTAATACCTTGGAATATTCATATTTGCATGTATAATAGAGAAAACATAGATCCAAGGTATTTAGGGTTGCATGTACACTTAGGAGTGTTAGAATGCTCAAAACCCAACAGTGGTATCAGAGCCTAGGCTTGTTTTCAATTATACTTGATGCAAAGTGCTGAAAAATGCTGAAAAAATTGATTTTCGGGCTGTCTGGGCACTGGACTCGCCGAGTCCACTGATGGACTCGCCGAGTCCACTGATGGACTCGCTGAGTCCATGAGGAAACTCATCCTACTCATCGAGTAGGTTCATACAATCGACGAGTAGGACCCCCTGACATCATATTTTCGACTTTTAAGGCTGGAATTGGACTAGAATCATTACCCTAAACTGTTTTTGAACCTATAAACCTATTTTTGATGTGGTAATGTTCATTCTAATCCAATTTCAAAGATAATTGTCAATAGATTCATGTTTTGTATTAGTTTAAGAGTTATGCTAATTATATGAAAAAAGTTTGATTGAATTATCTTGTTCTTATGAGTTGCTTAGATTAATAGAAAAGTTATGTGAAATTGTTGTTTTCAATCCATTTTAATCTAAGAGTTGATTCTAAAATGTGTTTTTGTAACTTGTCCTCAAGTCACATGAAAAGTCACATTTAAGAATCATAAAACTCATAAATATTTCATAAGTTATGAATAAAGGAAAAGTTACATTCTTTTAATAGTTTAAAGTCTTCCATAAGTTATGGAATTGAATAGTTTCAAAACTTGCCCTCAAGTTTTGGAATTTGAAAAGTTTTCCCTTATGAATACTTTAATTCCAAGTTAAGCCCTTAGAATTTTAAAAGTTAAAATTCAACCCTTTTACTTTATAATATTATAAGTTAATAATATATATATATATATATATATATATATATATATATATATATATATATATATATATATATATATATATATATATATATATGTATAAGAGCAAGTCAGTCTTACCGTTAGTGGGCCTCGTTCACGAAGCCGGTCTATAAGGGGAGTATAAGATTACTGCCTATAAAATGGCAGTTTAAGGGGTGTCCACTCTCACCCACCGCTTCCTTGACTGGTGGAGGGTCGTTAGCCGAACGGGTAGGACAAGGACTAGAATTCTCCCTTCATTAAAAGTATTAATGATAAATACTAAGTAACTAAACTTTTATAAATTCCCAATCTTAGTTACTTAGGAAAAATGTGAATTTGGTGCTAACCCATGAAATTACACTTTGCTCTTTGCTTAAGTCGGTTAGTGGAGCGCGTGTGGTTAACCGATACACTAGCTTGACTTAACAAGGTAGGCAAAGGGTAACTTAATATTTATCATAGTATCGGTGGAGCGCGTGTGGTTAACCGACACATCGATTAAGGGGTAAATATTAAGGGTACCAAGTATATTTGCATGGTTATTCACACCTTGTTTTGTGATCCTCGGCATCCCAGTCACAAAACTTGAGAGGGAACAATCGAGATTGAAACATGCCATTAAAAAGTTCAATGAATCTTAAAAGATCTAGGAGTTTCAAATCCAATTAAAACCTAATATTTCTATTTTGTTTTTCATGGTGGAAATTGGCGAATCGTCATTCACCTACCTTCAAATATTCTATAGCTTGGATTACGGCATCCATCTTCCATGTTATAAAATATTGTGTTGGGTCCTAGCCTTAATATTTCATATTGGGTGTTATATTAAGGACTTTAAATCAACTATCTTGAATATCTCCCAAAAGATGTCTAGTTCAGACATCTATGATCTTCCCAAATCTCTTGGAACTTCACTTCCTCCACCTCCTCCAATTATTCTCCCTAACCCACAAGTTCAAGGTCACTCAAGCCCTATTGGCAAGCAAGGTCTATGTGTGATCGCATCTTGGAGATGAAGTCACATATTGACAAGCCGGGAGAGTTGGGTGTCAAAGTCTTAAGAAAGTTGGATGTTCAATCACTTTCTAAGTCACATAGTGAGTTCCTTTGGGACTACTATTAAACAGACTATGACATGACCCTTAAATGATCTTATCTATTTGTTTGGTGCTGCTGAATCAGCAATGATTTGGAGGACTAGTAAAGCAAGTTTGATTAAGAAGATCAACTTCCCAAACCTTAAATGGACATTGACAATGGTAACATTAGATATCCAGAAAAAGCTTTCTCTTCCTAATGGAAAGGGATCGGCCATAGTCAACTTGGTTGACCAAATGGTAAAGAGAAAGACTAAGTCTGTAATAGTCCCGTGTACCATTTACATAGAGTCCATACGTTTATATTGCCAAAGGAAGGGGCATTGGTTACAAAACTGCCTATTTACCTGAAGGATCATAGGGTTGATCAAGTCAAGATGTTTGATTCTACTTCAGGTGAAGTCCACTATCTAACTCTGTTAAGTTTCTATTATGAGATTCTCATTACATGATGTGACTGGGTCACATGTTGTTGTTTTAAGAATCAAAGAAAAGTGAAGAAACTTAAAGGAAGTATATGCTGATTCTGATCGCGAAGATGGATTTCGATCGCATGGTTCGATGATCAAAATTTTTGAGCTGTTGCTTAGGAGTTATGATATATTGCTTAGGAATAGATAACAACAAGTTTTTCATATGCATTTGCACTGTAAGGATAAGTTTTTTTTCGCAAAGTGTTAAAATAAAATAAAAAGGTTTTAATTTTATATTTATTTTAAATATCCTTACAGTGGCATTTGTGAAAAATGGTTGTTTATATGATTCCATTGATAGCAATATTAGAAAAATGGACTTGATTCTTTCGTTTGTGGTAGTGTCATAATTTACCAAATAAGGAAAGATTCTCATCACCCAAGGTTTCAGTTGGATAGAAACTTGGAAATCATGCAAGTTGTATAGTATGATGAATGAGAATTTTCATCTTTGGAAAATTAAGATTAATTCCTTGTTCACATGTATATGTGAGTCAAGTGAAGGACTAAGGGATCGAGTACACATTCTGGTGCACTGATCAAGTCCACCATAAAAGATCGATAAGACTATTCGTCATGATTTACTAAAGTTTAGTAAATATGGTTATACTTACTAGTTTAAGTATAATTCTGAAACGTTGGAAAAGTTTCGATGTATGGCAGAACGAATGAGAAGAATCAAATCAGGAAGAAGGATAAAAGTCTCTCAAATCTGAAAAGATAGGAGAGTACTTTAGTATCATGTTTTGTGATTATCTTAATGATTTAGAAATCATGTCACAATTAGTCCTCTAAGGACATCTTAATGCATTCCTATGGCTAAGAAGAGGAATCAAGAATTATTGAAATGGTTAAATCAAGAAGATGATTCATACTTCGTTCCAAAACAAGTCTTAGAGTCATACTCCAAGACTGTAAGTTGAGTGACATATCTTAAAGAAAGGTTTATAACACTTGTCAAATGTAAGAGTAAAAGTGTCCTACTCTTGTACATTTGAAATTGGTAAGTTGTGATGTTTTGGACAAAACAAAGACCAACTTAGGCCAATTGTGTGAAGTGTTTGTCTTGATAAAGAGTCCGCACTATCTCTTGAATATTTGACAAGTGAGTCTTATATGTCAAGAGGACAGTGGGAGTCTTAGAGATCTTGAAAAAACTTCAAGATCTAATCAAGAATAAAACCTGTAGTTCATCACTAGCACACGACTTGAGGTTTATAACCTATCCTGTTGACATATTCCTACTTTTGTGCCCATTCCAGTGAAAGTTGGCTTTGCATATGAGTTCTGAGAGTTCTCAATTGGTTGCATAACAACTTGGAAGCAATGGCAGGCCCTTGTGCTGCCAGGTGGCAAGAAAGTAAGATTGAGTTCAGTCCATATGAGTTTGTATAAGAACACTTACACCATAAACAATCTAAGTGTCATAAGGTTTCTCTCCGATTCATGAAAATGATGGTGAGGAAACGCTTTCACTAAGTAGATTTTAGGTAGATAGCAAGTGTGATATTTGCATTCTCAAAATCGTTAGTGGAGCGTGTGTGGTTAACCGGCACACTAACATGGACTTGTGAGGAATGGCAAAGGTCTGAACAATTGAGACTATGATTACAACATCCCTTTTCATAGTTCTGAAATTGTTTAGACACACATGTGTGCTATCTAAGGAAAGGTGTATGATCCTGATAAAGTTTTATCAAAGCATCTCGTATCAGAAATTTGAACTGTCACACCCCAAAACCGGAACGGCGGAAACGTTCTGGGGCGGAGGACGTCATGTTTAGTATCACAAGACATGCATCATAGTAAGCAAAATAATAAACAACCATTTCATTAGAAAGAAAGTGTTTACAAAGTATGTGATTCACATAATATAGAATACATAGCAAATAACAAAAGACATGAAGCTATACTGCTTCATCTTCTGAATCCGAGTGCGCGAACCTGTCTACTGGTCTCCTGAGAATACAAGTTATTTTGAAAGCGTAGATCAGCATTTAAGCTGGTGAGTTCATAAGATTTTAGTGATGTAGTAAGTAGTAAGAAAGTTTGTAGAAAGTTTTAGTAAGTTGTAGTAAGTTCTTGTGTAGAAAATTTTGCCTGTTCCTCCAGAAAATCCTATATTTCCTGCTTTGATGAAAGATAAGTAAAAATGACTCTACAGTCCTTTGTATGAGTATTAAATGGATACAAGTTATATAAAACCCAGAGTAAACAAACAATCGGTTGTGTGTATCTGCCCTAAGCCCACAACCACACAAGGAACAGGAAATGAGGCGGAAGACACACATCCCATTGTTTGTTAGATCATCGTTGTATATAACCCCTGCGTATTCACTCGGTACTCACGGAGTTAACTGTAATAGTTCCTTTATATTTGATGAAAAGATCCTTTAAGAAAACCCTTATTTCTTATAATAAAATGATAACCACAGTAGTTCCTTCTATAATCACTTAGTTTATACTAGTTATATATAATCTAATATCGAACAGATAGTTAATTGTGTGAATCTGCCCTAAACCCACAACCAAACAAGGAACAGGGAATGTGGCGAAAGGCACACATCCAACTACCTATCGGATATTAATTATATATAACCCTGATGTATAAACTAAGGTATTATAGAATTAACCACCTAAGGTCCTTTAAGTTTTATTGGTTTAATAAAATGGATTAAACCCTTTGCTGGTTAAGTTTCTAGTTTTGTATTCCAAAAGTTCTTCATTTGAAAAGTATGTTTTGTACTAGAAAACGGTGCATTGAATTAGTGTCCTATGATTACTTGATGTATACGAAACATATATATAGCTAAGCTCGGATAGATAGTAGGTTGGGTGTATCTTCTCTAAGCCCACAACCAAACAAGGAACATGAAATGAAGAGGAAAGCACACATCCTACTACCTGTCGGACCCGATTAATATATATCCCAGAATGCATACACTAAGGAATCATAAAGTTAGCATTATAGATCCCTTTCTACTGAATGTACTAGACTCAACTATTCTGTGTGTCGTTTGTAAAATGTAAGTTTTCCCTAGTTTATAACTATCTTGACTCGAAAATAGTTTGCATTAACTTTCAAATGGAACTGTCACAAAATGAAAGTAATGGGAAATTATAAGTACACAGTTGTCTTTTGAATTGACATTCTGCAGTATTGATTACCTTAAAACATGTTTGTTTTAGTAAGGTCATAATGTGAAGGCTAGTACCCATACTATACGCTCTCCCTGTCAAGAGATTCTGGGAACCAAACGCGACTGCAGAAAACAATTGCTAGCCGTGTAATTCACATTAAAGTTATATGATCATGTATACCCAATTTAACTATCACATTTTGTTAAGAACAATGAGTTAGTGATTCATTGGTATAATTAGATCTTGTAGTTGCTCTATGCTATAGCATCTTAGTATGTTCGTTCTGTTATAGTATCTTAGTATGTCTCACTGATGTATTGTATCTACCTCCCTGTTTCTCTTTATGTTATCGTGTATTGTATCTACCTCCCTGTTTCTCTTTATGTTATCGTGTATTGTATCTACCTCCCTGTTTCTCTTTATGTTATCTAGTATGAACTGAACCTCTAAACTATACCCCTTGTAGTTTCCTAGTATTTTACTTGAACTGTTATTGAAAAGACTCATTTTACTACTAAGTTATGCTTGTACTTTAAAAATGGAGTTTTGTTAAACTATAAAGTAACATAACTTTAAAAGAGTTTTTGAAATGTTTTGATTACTTATAAATGACATAAGCAATCCTTTAAAAATGTTTATAACAAAAAATTACACAATAATCATTGTGTTCAACTTGTATTCCCCCTTTAAAAGCATTTAAAACAGTTAAAAGATTGATTACGGGGTATGAACTCACCTTATGTGGGTGATTCAAACGAATATGCGCGTAAGGATGAGAAGTTCCACGAATGAAGTCCTGAGACACAAACGAGTCCTAAATGACATACAAGGCATGTATTGGCATGAATATAGTGTTCAGAAGCAAACCCATGCAAGGAAACACCTTTAGGGACTAGGAAACACTTGGACCAAGTGTTAGAATCACATGTGATTCATCGAAGGGGAGTGTATAGCCACTAAGTGGAGTTTACGGTCAAGGTGTTTAAGACCCTATGTGTTTACGACCCTAGGGGTTTACGGCCCTATGTGTTTACGGTCGTAAACACATGAAGTTTTGTGCCAAAGGGGTGTTTACGGTCTATGGGTTTACGACCAAGGGAGTTTACGGTCGTAAACTCCTGGAGATCATCCTCAAATCGTTTGTTCCAGGTGTTTAGACTACTGATTCTACTAGATAGCAAGTTTATTGAAGGAATACTCACCTTTGGAAGGGTTTGGGGTGTTCACGGCCACCAAGAACAAGTGTGTGTTCTTGGTGTTCTTGGTGAAAGTTGAAGATCTAGCCAAAAGACGTTTTCATGGATGAATTCAAAGGTGATTCAAGAATAAGAGATGTATTAACACATAGATGGAAGGAATCACTTACATTTTGAGGGTTTTGAAGCAAAATCCTATGATATTTGAGAGAGTTTTCGAGTTCCAAGCCTTGGAAATGGAAAAAGTGAAGAAAATGGCCCAAGCTTCATACTTATAGGCTAGAGTTTTCGGCCCTGGTTGAGTTTACGGTCGTAAAATCATGTGTCTTGGCCGTGAACTCCTTTTTGGTGGTGCTAAGTCTTGAATGTTGCACAGTGTCTCTAGCAGGTACATTCTAACACTCATTCCTCAAGTGTACTAGGCTTAAAACCCAATAGAATGACCCTTAACCAGGCTAGACGACAAAAATATTTCAGGTTGTCACATCATCCCCCCGTTAGATGGAATTTCGTCCCGACATTAGCTTTCTTAGCAGTACTACTGGGGTTGCGCTCCTCTAATTGGCAGAATACCCACTCGTAGACCCGACAACTTTGCCCTACTGTTCATGATAGGATTCATACTTGGTCCATCTACCATTACCTCGTGTATACAAGTTGTATATAATTAGGATTAGTAAGACGGTCGAATGTGCGACTCTGCCCTAGTTCCACAACCAAACAAGGAACAGGAGATAGGGCGGAAACACACATACTAGATCTGCATAATCATAATCATATACTACCCTCGCGTATACACTTCATAGTGATCGGTGGGCTGTATTCGTCCTTAGCCTCTGTGCTTTAACTTGGTCTACTGGACGAGTGGTATTTCGGAAAGGTCTGCGGACATACGGCGGTAAGGCTTCGGAGGACAAAGTACTCTTCGCACGAGTACTTCGGGTTTTAGAATACGAAAGACAAAACTGAGGTCTGGGTCGGACTGTCGTTACGAATGACGAAGGTTTCGTGAACTTGATGGTCGAGACGATAGGGACATATGAACTTAGTATGGTGAGGACCACGCCAACTCATGACGAAAGATAGTAACGGACTCTTTACTGAACAAAGTTTTGGCCGATTTGAAAGAAATGTATGTTATACAATGATGTACTCCCTAGTGTGCTCGAAAATGTACTCTTTGTAAATGTTCTAGTGCTTTCTGTTTTCCTCTTGATGTTAACACTTCTACGTATCGTACCGCGATGTGCGCATACATACCGCGAAAGTGCTTTGTTATCTAGAATCGATACTTAAACTACGATCCTCCTTGGTACCACTACGACCGCCTTGAATATACAAGTTATGAATAATTAAGATGAATTGGACGGTCGACTGAGTAACTCTGCCTCAAATCCACAACCAAACAAGGAACAGGAATTAAGGCGGAATCAATCACTCTAAGTCTGCAAAATCTTAGCTATGCACAACCCTAACGTACATACTAAGCCATCATAGCTTCTCAGAACGGATCTCTTAGTTCTTTTGAATACTGTGACCTACTTCATTATGTGAGTTATTATAATTACTTTTAAGTGTTATCCCCAAGTTTTAATCTTATATAAATATAAATTAATTTTCAAAGTAATTACTATTTCAAAAACGTACCGCTGCTTGATGGCGACTCCGAGGTCGATTCTCCTGCGGTGATCATCAGAATTCGTCCATCCGCTCCTGAGTTCTTTGTTATCGGGCAGTCCTCCTGGTAGTGTCCAGTCTCACCACAGCCATAGCAGGCTTGGTTTTCTTCAACTCTGGGGACTTGGGAGATCGGTTGAGCCGGTGCCCTGCAGAAATGAACTGTATGTCCCTTTCTATGGCAGTTCAGGCACTGCATTTCCCGACATACTCCGGTGTGGTGATAGTTTCACTTTCCACACTTCGGGAGGGTTCCAACATATCGACTGGAAGGTGCTGAAGTAGCAGGTGTTGTGGCGGCGTACATAGTACTCGTTTGTTCCTCCTGCGGGGTGTCCTGTGTTGTTCGCTTCTTCTTCCTCTTGTTCCCCGAATTCCGTTTATAGTCCTCTTCCCTCGATGGCTCGGGAATAGGGACTTCTACATCATGGAGGAATTCGTGGTCGATGAGTCGCTGAGCCAGGCGTTTAGCACTATCGAATGTGGCTGGGTTAGAAGACAACACATCTCCTTGGATCGGGGCAGATAGACCCCATATGTATCTTTCTATCTTCTTGCTCTCCGGGGTAACCATCCCGGGGCATAGTGCCGCTAGATCTCTGAACCGGTCAGTGTAGGCCACTATGTCTGAGCTGGCCATAGTGAGCTCCCATAGTTCTTGTTCCAGCTTGTGAACTTCGCCCAACGGGCAGTATTCTTCCAGCATCAACTCTTTTAGGTTTTCCCAACCTATTGAGTTAGCCACTGATAGGGTCAGTGACTTAACATGGCTGCTCCACCGTGTCAGGGCTCTGTCAGAGAAGGTGCAGGCAGCAAACTTCACTTTGCTCCCTTCAGGGCACGGACATATTTCGAAGACCGAATCTGTTTTCTCGAACCATCGCATCAGAGCGATGACTCCACCATTTCCATCGAAGGAATTGGGTTTGCAGTTCATGAAGTCCTTATATGAGCACTCCCTTGGGTGTTCGTGAGTAACTCTGGGGTTGGTTAAGTGGGTACCACTACCAGATCCGAGGGTACCACTTTCACCGAAGTGAGCTAGAGCAGTTGCCACTGCGGAGGATATCGCTGCTTGAAGAGCAGTAGGATTGAATTGCGACGGTGGAGTTGGAGTTATCGTAGTAGCGCGTCTGTTTGATCTGCGAGGAGGCATCTTTGCTAAAAGAATACAAAGATGAGATGGAATAAGTCTAAAGCAATGGACACAAGCCGAAAGCTGAAAAGACAAGGTTATCCTAGTTCTGGGTGTATCGGGTCCTGAATTCCATAGGGTTCTGGAAACAATTCATAAAAGAGTCTATACCTAATAAACTCTATGAATTTGAAATGGCTATCCTCGAATGAATATATGTTACCTGAATAACTGTTACTAGCTGCATGTAAGAAAATAATCCTAACACATAATGTGAGCAGTGTCTCCACTCTCTCATTAAGTTAAACAAGATTATTATTTATTAGTGTGACGCTTAAGACGTTTTGGTTACTTCAGTTGATCCTTCTTTGAAATCTCCTCATGAACTTGCTCTCGTTTCCTCTTGACTCTTCTGTTGTCTACTATGAGGAAGTGGTTACATCTACCTGAGCTTGTCGTGCGAGAATGGAAGAGACTAAAGAATCTATGAGATTAAGTGAAACATTATGGGGTGATCCCTACAGAGTCCTCCTATAATTGCACAATGTATACAAGTTGTATATAACTTAAGACTCAATAGACCTTCGAATAAGTGATCCTACTCCAAAACCACAACCAAACAAGGAACATGTAGTGAAGCGTAGATCACAAATTCTAAGTCTATAAATTCTCAATTATATATAACCTTGGAAGTATACATTGTAAAATTATAGACCTATCCGTAAGGGACTTTTAAGTTATCACATAAGTTATTTATATGGTGCCTAAAATAATCCTATAGTATTTTAATGTAATGAACTTGGTATGTTTTAAACTTGTTATCACGTTATAGTATCATAAAATACTCCTATAGTATTCTAACTCTAATGTACTTGATCTAGTATTCTCTTGACTTAGTATTAGGTAAGTTTTAAGACCGTTGCAACACCACATCACTCCCAAACACATGTCGGTCACATCTCGAATGAATATAGTTGATCATACTATATTGATCCTAGCTATGATTACATAACTGTCCAGGTTTGACCATAGTGTTCAACCTTTAACTTCTTCTGTTCTGTTCTTCTTGTGATACTTGTTCTAGTATGTATATATGTATAAGCAAGTATGTATACTTTTATAAGGTATCATTATATATTTAAAATATATTCTTATCTAGAGCACTTCGGCCCCATTGTATTTATAGTTGTATATCTTTTATCGGTTGATATACTTAGTTCACTATAAACAATGCTCTGATAACAATCTGTCACACCCCAAAACCGGAACAACGGAAACGTTCTGGGGCGGAGGACGTCATGTTTAGTATCACAAGACATGCATCATAGTAAGCAAAGTAATAAACAACCATTTCATTAGAAAGAAAGTGTTTACAAAGTATGTGATTCACATAATATAGAATACATAGAAAATAACAAAAGACATGAAGCTATACTGCTCCATCTTCTGAATCGTAGTACGCGAACCTGTCTACTGGTCTCCTGAGAATACAAGTTATTTTGAAAGCGTAGACCAACATTTAAGCTAGTAAGTTCATAAGATTTTAGTGATGTAGTAAGTAGTAAGAAAGTTTGTAGAAAGTTGTAGTAAGTTGTAGTAAGTTCTTGTTTAGAAAAGTTTGCCTGTTCCTCCAGAAAATCCTATATTTCCTGCTTTGATGAAAGATAAGTAAAAATGACTCTACAGTCCTTTGTATGAGTATTAAATGGATACAAGTTATATAAAACCCAGAGTAAACAAACAATCGGTTGTGTGTATCTGCCCTAAGCCCACAACCACACAAGGAACAGGAAATGAGGCGGAAGACACACATCCCATTGTTTGTTAGATCATCGTTGTATATAACCCCTGCGTATTCACTCGGTACTCACAGAGTTAACTGTAATAGTTCCTTTATATTTGATGAAAAGATCCTTTAAGAAAACCCTTATTTCTTATAATAAAATGATAACCACAGTAGTTCCTTCTATAATCACTTAGTTTATACTAGTTATATATAATCTAATATCGAACAGATAGTTAATTATGTGAATCTGCCCTAAACCCAGAACCAAACAAGGAACAGGGAATGAGGCGGAAGGCACACATCCAACTACCTATCGGATATTAATTATATATAACCCTGATGTATAAACTAAGGTATTATAGAATTAACCATCAAAGGTCCTTTAAGTTTTACTAGTTTAATAAAATGGATTAAACCCTTTGCTGGTTAAGTTTCTAGTTTTGTATTCCAAAAGTTCTTCATTTGAAAAGTATGTTTTGTACTAGAAAACGGTGCATTGAATTAGTGTCCTATGACCTGACCCATACATGGTACCCCTTATGATTACTTGGTGTATACGGAACATATATATAGCTAAGCTCGGATAGATAGTAGGCTGGGTGTATCTGCTCTAAGCCCACAACCAAACAAGGAACATGAAATAAAGCGGAAAGCACACATCCTACTACCTGTCGGACCCGATTAATATATATCCGTGAATGCATACACTAAGGAATCATAAAGTTAGCATTATAGATCCCTTTCTACTGAATGTACTAGACTCGACTGTTATGTGTGTCGTTTGTAAAATGTAAGTTTTCCCTAGTTTATAACTATCTTGACTCGAAAATAGTTTGCATTAACTTTCAAGTGGAACTGTCACAAAATGAAAGTAGTGGGAAATTATAAGTACACAGTTGTCTTTTGAATTGACATTCTGCAGTACTGATTACCTTAAAACATGTTTGTTTTATTAAGGTCATAATGTGAAGGCTAGTACCCATATTATACGCTCTCCATGTCAAGAGATTCTAGGAACCAAACGCGACTGCAGGAAACAATTGCTAGTCGTGTAATTCACATTAAAGTTATATGATCATGTATACCCAATTTAACTATCACCTTTTGTTAAGAACAATGAGTTAGTGATTCATTGGTATAATTAGATCTTGTAGTTGTTCTATGCTATAGCATCTTGGTATGTTTGTTCTGTTATAGTATCTTAGTATGTCTCACTGATGTATTGTATCTACCTCCCTGTTTCTCTTTATGTTATCGTGTATTGTATCTACCTCCCTGTTTCTCTTTATGTTATCGTGTATTGTATCTACCTCCCTGTTTCTCTTTATGTTATCTAGTATGAACTGAACCTCTAAACTATACCCCTTGTAGTTTCCTAGTATTTTACTTGAACTGTTATTGAAAAGACTCATTTTACTACTAAGTTATGCTTGTACTTTAAAAATGGAGTTTTGTTAAACTATAAAGTAACATAACTTTAAAAGAGTTTTTGAAATGTTTTGATTACTTATAAATGACATAAGCAATCCTTTAAATTGGGTTCAACTTGTATTCCCCCTTAAAAGCATTTAAAACAGTTAAAAGATTGATTACGGGGTATGAACTCACCTTATGTGGGTGATTCAAACGAATATGCACGTACGGATGAGAAGTTCCACGAATGAAATCCCGAGGCACAAACGAGTCCTAAATGACACATAAGGCATGTATTGGCATGAATATAGTGTTCAGAAGCAAACACATGCAAGGAAACACCTTTAGGAACTAGGAAACACTTGGACCAAGTGTTAGAATCACATATGATTCATCAAAGGGGAGTGTACGGCCACTAAGTGGAGTTTACGGTCAAGGTGTTTACGGTCGTAAATACATGAAGTTTTGTTCCAAAGGGGTGTTTACGGTCTATGGGTTTATGGCCAAGGGAGTTTACGGTCGTAAACTCCTGGAGATCATCCTCAAATCGTTTGTTCCAGGTGTTTAGACTACTGATTCTACTAGATAGCAAGTGTATTGAAAGAATACTCACCTTTGGAAGGGTTTGGGGTGTTTACGGCCACCAAGAACAAGTGTGTGTTCTTGGTGTTCTTAGTGAAAGTTGAAGATCTAGCCAAAAGACGTTTTCATGGATGAATTCAAAGGTGATTCAAGAATAAGAGATGTATTAACACATAGATGGAAGGAATCACTTACATTTTGAGGGTTTTGAAGCAAAATCCTATGATACTTGAGAGAGTTTTCGAGTTCCAAGCCTTGGAAATGGAAAAAGTGAAGAAAATGGCCCAAGCTTGATACTTATAGGCTAGAGTTTTCGGCCCTGGTTGAGTTTACGGCCGTAAACTCATGTGTCTTGGCCGTGAACTCCTTTTTGGTGGTGCTAAGGCTTGAATGTTGCACAGTGTCTCTAGCAGGTACATTCTAACACTCATTCCTCAAGTGTACTGTGACAACCTTCAAATTTCGGTCAAGTCAAAGTCAAACCGGTCAACTCCAATAACCCTTGTATGTTAGGGTTTACGTTATGTAATCACTATACAATTCGCTATTTTAATGAGAAATCATCATTTGGAAAGTTAATGTGTTTGATTTTCCTTAGCCTTAACAGTGCTAAACAACGAACCAAAGCGATAAAACACTATTGCACAATCATCGGGATTGTGTACGACACTAAAACACGGTTTAACGGGGTTTACGAACCTTGCGTTGTGAAGCCGGACACTCAAATTAATCACAAACGAAACCTCTCTAAATCGTTTTCACTCTATCTCTTTCTATTTAAAATCTCTCCCAAATCTCTCCCAAATCTCTCTCAAAAGTTACTTTAACTTTTTGTAATCATTTGGGTCATATCGACCCTTAACCGGGTCAAAAACCACTTGAAACGGGGTAAAAACGGGTAAAATAACCTTAAGGAAGCAAAACCCTCCTATTAGAAGCGAAAACTCTCATGAGAAGCCTCTCAGGACCGAAGCCTCTCAGGACCGAAGCCTCTCATGAGAAGCCTCTCAGGACCGAAGCCTCTCATTAGAAGCCTCTCAGGACCGAAGCCTCTCAGGACAGAAGCCTCGCATGAGAAGCCTCTCAGACAGCCCATGCGAGAGGTCTCGCAGACGGCCCCTTTTTACCGGTTTTTCGACTACGACTTCGTTTTAACTCCGTTTTTCATTATTTTAACGTGGGATTTTCATCCAAAACTTTATTTTATAAACTAAGGCCCCAAAATATATAAATCTCCAGGGTTTTTATAAAAAATATATTAAAAGAATTAGTGGTTGAACTAATTATTGAGGGAATATTTGCTTTTCCTTAATTTATGGCAAAAGCAAACCACCACCACCTCACTCTATGATTAGCCACTCTTTCCACTACTCCTTGTCACCTTAGTGGACCTTTACACCCAATCTCCAGCTCTTCCCACGTTCTAAGAGCTGGAGGATTGATCCTCTCTCCTCATTCTCCATAAAGTTCTTTCATTCTACACTTAGCAACCAAAGGACACTCTCCAAAATTCTCTCATCTTTTCTCTCAACTTCAAGAACTTCAAGGCTTTCTTCAGGGATTTCCTTCTTCAATTAGTAAGTATCTTCATCATTCATATAATTATTAAACTCCATTCTACTCAAATCATTGATATCTTACACAAATTCCATCTTATTCGGTGTTAGATTCTCGAATCATCAAGACATCTTCTTAGTGTTCTTGGGTTGAACACTTCCTCTATCTCACTTTCATCTACTGAAATCACATAAGGTGAGTTCATACCCCTACATTTACATGTTTTTATTAAGTTTTAAGGGGGGAATACAAGTAAAATCATCAAGAGCACAATTAAACTTTTTCTGTCAGATTACATCAGAAAAGATGAACTTCGATCACGGACTGTTTTGGTCAACTTAAATATTTTAGTTTTCAAAACTGTTCCAGGTGCAAGTAGTTCAAACTCTTAGCTTTAAAATGGCTACTTGCACATCTCCATATGATGTTTCTACAATTTATGGTGATTTTTACAAAACTGCCTGTCATTTCAGAGGCAAACCCGGACCAGTCTGTGATTATGAACATTTTCACCTCTGTTAGAGATCACTAAAAATCATGATAAAATTTACGAACAAACTAGACTCATATTCCAAACTCTCAGAATTTTCGGATTTGGATTTAGAGCTTTGATGATTTTTCTATAAATTTTCTAAGAACAGTAACAGAAACTGTATTCAACGAAAAGTTGCTGTCAATTTCATTTCACCTTGTAACATGTTGAGCAAGGTGTATATCTTTATGTGATTATATGTTATTGCAATATATGACATTTTATCTTAATATTTAGACACACATCAGTTTACAAATGGATTTGGACATATAAAATATAAAGAATAACAAGTGATTATAATCAAAGTACAACCGATACATTCAAACATTTAATAAACTATTTTGAATATAGTTTGCATACATAACTACGTACTACCCTTGGTTGATAAACTATAATAGGTATAGTTTATGATACATTACATAACACATACATTTAAAAAGGGTACATTTATACAAAGGATATTTTCATTAAGCAAGGTACGGCCATACAGTACCAAGTTTTCATAACACGTAATTCCGTTAATGACTTTGTGAGACATTTACTTCAAATTACCATTAAGTCCTGTATTGTAACCAGAGTCTCCTTGAGGGAGAGCGTGATAGTTGTGTATAGATCTATATTGGGTTTGACAAACCCACACCTAAACTGCATGCAACAGTTAGACCGATAGGTCTGGGGTGACAAATGTCATAACATTTCCGACGCCTGAAGAACGTCGTTTTAGGCAACCTTGGTCATAGTATGGTTATAATAAACTCACATAAAGTATTAATAAACATTGGAATTTACGGGAACTTCATTAAAATTTAACGAGTTTATGTCGATTTAAACTTGCATTGTTTTACTATAAATATGACAAATTACTTGTACATTTCGGTCTTTGGGTTTTAAGACTACATTTACACATTAAGGAAAATATTGGATTTTCTAACACAAATACTACTTTTACAAACGAAAGGCTTTTAATAATAGCAAACAAAAGCTTATGAACTCACCAACCCTTGTGTTGACACTTTTTCAAACAACTTGTATTCTCAGGAAATCATTAAACAGGTAACCAAGTGCATTTGAGGATGGGACGCTAAGGCGTCTACTATTTCATATTTTGTCAACATAATGTAATTGATTCGTAAACATGTAATTCATACAATGATGTAACTTTTTCAATTATATATATGTTGGTTGGGTTTGCTTGAATTACTATTACAATTGTTGTTATGATACTATACATGAAGTCCTCCATCCCCGGACATTTCCGCCATCCTTGGTTTGGGGGTGTGACAGATTGGTATCAGAGCACAGTTTATAGTGAATTAAGTATATCAAACCACATAAGATATACAAACTATAAACACAATTGGGACTAATAGTCTCTGATTTGTGCATTGTTCAAATAAATATACTCTTAGAAAATAAATGATTTTCTTGATTAAAGTATACATACATACATTACATGCTCGCATGGTATCATAACTAGCGAAAATATAAAGCAAAAGAAGAAGAGTTGAACATTTTGAGTATGCCTTAGTATATGTGGATTAAATCTGAGAAGGATATAGCCTGATCAACTATATCTGTCCGGGAATTGACTTGCATATACCGGGGGATGGTCAGGATGGGCAACAAATCTAACAAACCTAATAACAGACTACAAAGGATACTTTAAGAACTCAAAACTAAACATTTACAAATACTATAGGAGTATTTTGTGTTACTATAATAAGTTATCTGAGAATTAAATAGGTCTTTATTTATAGATCAATAGCTGCTAAGTGGATGCGCTAAGGTCATATGTAACTAAGATGCTATAGACTTAGAATTTATGTATCTTTGTTTCACTTCCTGTCCTTGTTTGGTTGTGGTCTTGGAGTTAGGGTCATCTATTCGAAGGACTATTATATCTTAATCACATATGACTGGTATGCACTTTGCAACTAATTAAGTAACCGATAAAGATCATTTTAAAATATAATATATTAATTATGTCCCGACTAAATTAGTATATGTGAAACTTTTACAAACAGTCATATACTTGGAAACAAGGAAACTCAAATAAAATATTTTATACTTTCATTTTACCTCATAACCCAATGTATTGGGTCAATTAAAAGTATAAAATCGTATGTATCGTAAACATACAGGAAAACAACGTAATAATATACTTTATGTATAAAAGATTTCTCTTCCTATAAATATACTTTTACTAAAAGTACATTGGTTTACGACTTATGACAGAACCATGCCGCCAAGGAGAAGACCAAGACCTTCCGGCAACACAACAACACCTCCTTCGCCGTTGCCTCCACAGTTTGATCCTGCGATGTTCCAGGCTGCAGTAACAGCAGCCGTAGCGGCCGCAATATCGCAGATAGGGACAAACGGAGCTGGTGGTTCTGGATCGGGTGCTACAAAATCTAACCACGGAGACAGTACGTGGCGTACAAGAGAGTGTTCCTACAAAGACTTCACCAATGGCAAACCCGACAACTTCAATGGGAGCGGGGGAGTCATCACTTTAATGCAATGGTTTGAAAAGACCGAAGTAGTCTTTCAGGTGTGCTCTTGCCCCGAAGCGAGCAAAGTTAAGTTCGCAGCCTTCACTTTCACCGGCCGGGCCCTTACTTGGTGGAACTGCCGGATTAATTCACTTACTCTCGAAGTGGCTAGCTCCATAACCTGGGCAGAACTAAAAACGTTGATGATGAAGGAGTACTGCCCGAGAGGTGAGATTCAAAAGCTGGAACAAGAACTTTGGAACCTCAGGATGACGGGCTCCGACCTTGAAACCTACACCACCCGATTCAATGAATTGGCTCTCCTCTGCCCAACAATGGTTACTCCGGAGGAGAAAAAGGTGGAGCGATACCTTTGGGGACTGTCTCCCCAAGTGCAAAGTAGTGTCCTGGCTTCAAGGCCAACTACTTTTGACAGTGCCAGGGAGCTGGCACAACAACTTGTTGACCACCGAGCCGGTCATAATACTACAACCACCACCAATGATCAATCAAAAGGGGGAAACAACAAAAGGAAGTTCTGGAACCAAAAGAAGAGCCAACCAGCACATGACCCCGCTAAGAAGCAACAAACTGTTGCTGTCCATGCTGCCACTAATGCTGCCACTACTGCACCACCGAAGCCATATGCTGGAACCCTACCCAAGTGCAACAAGTGCTACTTTCACCACAATGGTGCTTGTAGGGAGATGCACTGTAACAACTGCGACAGGAAGGGGCACACTGCTCATTTCTGTAAAGCGCCGGCTCGACCAATCAACCAAGTCGCCAGTACGGGGGCAACCCGAACCTGCTACAACTGTGGAGACGCAGGTCACTTCAAAAGAAACTGCCCCAAAGCACAAGCCCCTAATGCTGGTGGAGTAGGAAGAGTCCTGGCAATAGGACATGGGGAAGCAGTCGAGGATCCCACGGTGGTTACCGGTACGTTTCTCCTCAATAACTCTTATGCATGCGTACTATTCGATAGTGGAGCGGAGAGGAGTTTCGTGAGCCACCAATATAAACAATTACTTGAACAAAATCCCCAATCACTAAAGGATACTTATGTAGTAGAAATGGCAAATGGGAAAGTAGAACGCACTAGCGATATATACTCAGAGTGTACTCTCACTCTAGACAACCATACATTTAAAATTGACCTGATGCCGGTCACCATAAAAAGCTTCGACGTAATCATCGGGATGGATTGGTTAGTTCCTCACCGTGCCGACATTCTATGTTACGAAAGGGCCGTTCGCCTCAATCTACCAAATGACGAAACCCTTCTCATCTATGGTGACAAACCTAGTGTGAATTTACAAATCATCTCATGCATCAAAGCCCAAAAGTATCTCCGGAAGGAGTACCACGCCTTCTTGGCCCACGTAGTAGACAAGAAACAAGACGTGAAAGACATCAAAGACATCCCCGAAGTGTGTAACTTCCCGGATGTGTTCCCAGAAGATCTTCCTGGTGTACCACTCGCACGACAAGTCGATTTCAGAATTGACTTAATACCCGGAGCTACCCCTATAGCCAAAGCTCCATACCGCCTCGCACCAACAGAAATGCAAGAGTTGTCCAGTCAGTTGAACGAGCTTTTGAGCAAAGGGTTCATCAGACCAAGCTTCTCACCTTGGGGAGCACCAGTCCTTTTTGTGGATCCTTTCGCATGTGCATCGACTATCGGGAACTAAACAAACTCACCATCAAGAACCGATATCCTCTACCCCGAATCGACGACCTTTTCGACCAACTCCAAGGAGCAAATTTCTTCTCAAAGATCGACCTAAGGTCAGGTTACCATCAGCTACGAGTTCAAGAAGAAGATATTCCCAAAACTGCATTCAGAACTCGCTATGGGCACTACGAGTTTGTGGTGATGTCCTTCGGTTTAACAAACGCACATGCGGTATTCATGGACCTAATGAATAGAGTGTGTCGACCCTACCTAGACAAGTTTGTAATCGTATTCATCGACGATATCTTGATCTACTCGCGAAGCGAAGAAGAGCATCGCCTACATCTACGCCAAGTGCTAGAGACACTAAGAGCGGAGAAGCTTTATGCTAAGTTCTCTAAGTGTGAATTCTGGATTAGAGAAGTGGATTTCCTTGGACATGTGGTAAGTGAGAAAGGCATACATGTGGACCCCTCCAAGATCAAGGCAATCGAGAATTGGTCAGCACCCAAGACGCCAACCGAAATTCGACAATTCCTTGGGCTTGCTGGCTACTACCGAAGATTTATACAAAACTTCTCCAAGATTGCGAAACCACTCACCACCTTGACGCAGAAAGGTGTGATATTCAAGTGGGAAAATAAACAAGAAACTGCTTTCCAAACGTTAAAACAAGCCCTATGCAGCGCACCGATCTTGTCTCTCCCAGAGGGAACCGAGGACTTCGTAGTGTACTGTGATGCTTCGAATCAAGGCCTCGGATGTGTGCTCATACAGAGAGGGAAGGTTATCGCGTATGCATCAAGACAGCTTAAGACGCACGAGGTTAATTATACTACGCACGACCTGGAATTAGGAGCAGTGGTATTCGCTTTGAAGATCTGGAGACACTACCTCTACGGCACGAAATGCACTATCTTCACTGATCACAAAAGTCTTCAGCATATCCTCAATCAGAAAGAGCTCAACATGCGACAGAGGAGATGGGTAGAGTTGCTGAATGACTACGAGTGCGAAATTCGTTATCATCCGGGCAAGGCCAATGTAGTGGCTGATGCTCTAAGCAGGAAGGAGTACTCGAGCCGCCGAGTAAAATCCTTAACAATGACGATCCATTCCCACACGACCATACAAATCAAGGAAGCTCAACTAGAAGCTTTGAAAGCAGAAAAGGTGGCAGGAGAGACATTAAGGGGAATGGATAAAAACTTAGAAGTCAAGGATGATGGAGTACGTTATCTCATGAATCGAATCTGGACACCGAAGTTCGGTGGACTCCGAGACGTCATCATGAATGAAGCACACAAGACTCGATATTCCATCCATCCCGGGTCAGATAAGATGTATCTGGACCTCAAGAAATTATACTGGTGGCCGAACATGAAAGCTGTGATTGCTACCTATGTGAGCAAGTGTCTGACTTGCGCCAAGGTCAAAATCGAATACCAGAAACCATCCGGGCTATTACAACAGCCGGATATACCTGAGTGGAAGTGGGAACGAATAACCATGGACTTCATAACCAAGCTGCCTAAGACATCGGGCGGGCTTTACACCATATGGGTAATCGTAGACAGATTGACCAAATCAGCACACTTCCTACCGATAAAAGAAACCGACAAGATGGAGAAGCTGACTAGAACGTACATTAGAGAGATTGTACGACTCCATGGTGTGCCGATATCCATTATCTCTGATAGAGATAGTAGATTTACCTCACGGTTTTGGCAGTCTCTACAAAAATCATTGGGAACTAGGCTTGACATGAGTACGGCCTACCACCCACAAACCGACGGACAGAGCGAACGAACCATTCAAACGTTGGAAGACATGTTAAGAGCTTGTGTGATAGACTTCGGTAAAGCATGGGATACCCATCTACCGCTTATCGAATTCTCCTACAATAACAGCTATCATACTAGCATCAAAGTCGCTCCATTCGAAGCTCTTTATGGTCGCAAATGCAGATCATCCCTGTGTTGGGCTGAGGTGGGGGATACACAGCTAGCTAGAGGGCAAGTCTCTAATAGCACCCTCACTGGCCCTGAAATCATAAGGGAAACCACAGAAAAGATCGTGTAAATTTTCGAGAAAGACTGAAAGCGTCTCGCGATCGGCAAAAGAGTTACGCAGACAAACGACGCAAACCCTTGGAATTCCAGGTGGGTGATCGAGTACTACTAAAAGTTTCCCTTGGAAAGGAATGATACGATTCGGCAAACGCGGGAAACTAAATCCAAGGTACATCGGGCCATTCGAAATCCTTGCTAGGATTGGGCCAGTAGCATACAAACTTCGATTACCTCAGGAACTCGACAAAGTACATCCCACATTTCACGTGTCGAACCTAAAGAAGTGTTTGTCTGATGAGACACTCGTAATACCACTCGACGAAATCGAAGTTAACGAAAATCTCCACTTCGTGGAGGAACCAGTCGAAATCATGGATCGGGAAATCAAACGAACGAAACAAAGTCGTATTCCCATCGTGAAGGTCCGTTGGAACGCTAAACGAGGACCCGAGTTCACCTGGGAACGCGAGGATCAGATGAAACAAAAGTATCCACATCTATTCCCAAACTCTTGAAATCCCAGTCAAAATGAAAATTTCGGGACGAAATTCCTTCTAACGGGGGGATGATGTGACAACCGTCAAATTTCGGTCAAGTCAAAGTCAAACCGGTCAACTCCAATAACCCTTGTATGTTAGGGTTTACGTTATGTAATCACTATACAATTTGCTATTTTAATGAGAAATCATCATTTGGAAAGTTCATGTGTTTGATTTTCCTTAGCCTTAACAGTGCTAAACAACGAACCAAAGCGATAAAACACTATTGCACAATCATCGGGATTGTGTACGACACTAAAACACGGTTTAACGGGGTTTACGAACCTTGCGTTGTGAAGCCGGACACTCAAATTAATCACAAACGAAACCTCTCTAAATCGTTTTCACTCTATCTCTTTCTATTTGAAATCTCTCCCAAATCTCTCTCAAAAGTTACTTTAACTTTTTATAATCATTTGGGTCATATCGACCCTTAACCGGGTCAAAAACCACTTGAAATGGGGTAAAAACGGGTAAAATAACCTTAAGGAACCAAAACCCTCCTATTAGAAGCGAAAACTCTCATGAGAAGCCTCTCAGGACCGAAGCCTCTCATGAGAAGCCTCTCAGGACCGAAGCCTCTCATTAGAAGCCTCTCAGGACCGAAGCCTCTCATGAGAAGCCTCTCAGGACCGAAGCCTCTCAGGACAGAAGCCTCGCATGAGAAGCCTCTCAGACAGCCCATGCGAGAGGTCTCGCAGACGGCCCCTTTTTACCGGTTTTTCGACTACGACTTCGTTTTAACTCCGTTTTTCATTATTTTAACGTGGGATTTTCACCCAAAACTTTATTTTATAAACTAAGGCCCCAAAATATATAAATCTCTAGGGTTTTTATAAAAATATATTAAAAGAATTAGTGGTTGAACTAATTATTGAGGGAATATTTGCTTTTCCTTAATTTATGGCAAAAGCAAACCACCACCACCTCACTCTATGATTAGCCACTCTTTCTACTACTCCTTGTCACCTTAGTGGACCTTTACACCCAATCTCCAGCTCTTCCCACGTTCTAAGAGCTGGAGGATTGATCCTCTCTCCTCATTCTCCATAAAGTTCTTTCATTCTACACTTAGCAACCAAAGGACACTCTCCAAAATTCTCTCATCTTTTCTCTCAACTTCAAGAACTTCAAGGCTTTCTTCAAGGATTTCTTTCTTCAATTAGTAAGTATCTTCATCATTCATATAATTATTAAACTCCATTCTACTCAAATCATTGATATCTTACACAAATTCCATCTTATTCGGTGTTAGATTCTCGAATCATCAAGACATCTTCTTAGTGTTCTTGGGTTGAACACTTCCTCTATCTCACTTTCATCTACTGAAATCACATAAGGTGAGTTCATACCCCTAAATTTACATGTTTTTCTTAAGTTTTAAGGGGGGAATACAAGTAAAATCATCAAGAACACAATTAAACTTTTTCTGTCAGATTACATCAGAAAAGATGAACTTCGATCACGGACTGTTTTGGTCAACTTAAATATTTTAGTTTTCAAAACTGTTCCAGGTGCAAGTAGTTCAAACTCTTAGCTTTAAAATGGCTACTTGCACATCTCCATATGATGTTTCTACAATTTATGGTGATTTTTACAAAACTGCCTGTCATTTCAGAGGCAAACCCGGACCAGTCTGTGATTATGAACATTTTCACCTCTGTTAGAGATCACTAAAAATCATGATAAAATTTACGAACAAACTAGACTCATATTCCAAACTCTCAGAATTTGCGGATTTGGATTTAGAGCTTTGTTGATTTTTCTATAAATTTTCTAAGAACAGTAACAGAAACTGTATTCAACGAAAAGTTGCTGTCAATTTCATTTCACCTTGTAACATGTTGAGCAAGGTGTATATCTTTATGTGATTATATGTTATTGCAATATATGACATTTTATCTTAATATTTAGACACACATCAGTTTACAAATGGATTTGGACATATAAAATATAAAGAATAACAAGTGATTATAATCAAAGTACAACCGATACATTCAAACATTTAATAAACTATTTTGAATATAGTTTGCATACATTACTACGTACTACCCTTGGTTGATAAACTATAATAGGTATAGTTTATGATACATTACATAACACATACATTTAAAAAGGGTACATTTATACAAAGGATATTTTCATTAAGCAAGGTACGGCCATACAGTACCAAGTTTTCATAACACGTAATTCCGTTAATGACTTTGTGAGACATTTACTTCAAATTACCATTAAGTCCTGTATTGTAACCAGAGTCTCCTTGAGGGAGAGCGTGATAGTTGTGTATAGATCTATATTGGGTTTGACAAACCCACACCTAAATTGCATGCAACAGTTAGACCGATAGGTCTGGGGTGACAAATGTCATAACATTTCCGACGCCTGAAGAACGTCGTTTTAGGCAACCTTGGTCATAGTATGGTTATAATAAACTCACATAAAGTATTAATAAACATTGGAATTTACGGGAACTTCATTAAAATTTAACGAGTTTATGTCGATTTAAACTTGCATTGTTTTACTATAAATATGACAAATTACTTGTACATTTCGGTCTTTGGGTTTTAAGACTACATTTACACATTAAGGAAAATATTGGATTTTCTAACACAAATACTACTTTTACAAACGAAAGGCTTTTAATAATAGCAAACAAAAGCTTATGAACTCACCAACCCTTGTGTTGACACTTTTTCAAACAACTTGTATTCTCAGGAAATCATTAAACAGGTAACCAAGTGCATTTGAGGATGGGACGCTAAGGCGTCTACTATTTCATATTTTGTCAACATAATGTAATTGATTCGTAAACATGTAATTCATACAATGATGTAACTTTTTCAATTATATATATGTTGGTTGGGTTTGCTTGAATTACTATTACAATTGTTGTTATGATACTATACATGAAGTCCTCCACCCCCGGACATTTCCGCCATCCTTGGTTTGGGGGTGTGACATGTACTAGGCTTAAAACCCAATACAATGACCCTTAACTAGGCTATACGACCAAAATATTTCAGGTTGTCACATGAACTTTGGTAAGAAAGTCAATACAGTATTGATTTGTAGAAGTCCACCTGATTTTTGAGTACATGTGAAAGCTAGTGGGAGCATAAGTGTTATGCTATTAATTCTCATGTTAGTGGTAGCATGATAATTATGATTAGTATTGCAAGACATCAATGTTAATTATAGAAAACAAAAGTTTCAATTCGTGAAGTTGCAGGGGTTGACAAGTTGTTTTGCTATAATTAAGGGAGTGGAAATTATACCTCATTTCAATTCTAAAAGCTTAGATTGAGGTTTTAATCATATTTAGTCAAGGATATATATGAATTTTGTGTTGGAATGGCTCAACATAAGGAAATTCTATATATGGGTCCATTATTTGCGTTCTAAAATTCGATTATGATTACGGAATCCCTTTTCATAATCTGAATTATGAGAACTTGGCAAATAGATACAGAAATATTATAACAAAAGACTGGTCTAGTATCATGTCTTTATGTGAGACATCATGAATCGCATCCCATATGCTTCGGATATAGGATCGATTGCATATGCTATAATATTCATCCGTTCTAAATTTTCCAAATGCTCAAGGCATTAAGAAGGGAAAATTCTAGAATTGGGAATGACTAAAATGATTAAGCAATTGTCGAGGACAATCTAAGGTTTACCAAAGATTGGTTACTCAGGGACAGTTGGAAGTATAGTGTTAATTTTGGAAGGACCATATTGACATATTCTGAAAAGAGGTAACTCTTGTTCAGAAGTGATAGTCAAAATGGGAATATGGAAATGTTTCCACAGGTGGAAATTATTCAATCTGTGTAAGATTAGAAAAACTTAATGCAAGAAGGATATTTCCATGGAGTTGATCTCCATTGGAATACTCTGTAATGTCTGTTGGCAAGTCTTTGTGACTTTGTGCATAATCATTACAAAAGGATCAATGCATATAAGTTTATAATCTAACAGATTTTGGTAAATGGCAGGATTTGGAATTCTTGCATTTGCGGTAAGGAATTGGGATTGTGAAATGAGAATCATTGGAATTATGTTCAATCGATCTATTTCACATAGTAAAGATCATAGACAAACTTAGTGTGCATACTTGATGTATGGCATAACTAATGTTTAGACAAACATAGTGTGCATACTTGGTGTATGGCATGACTGGTGTTCAGAAAACATAGTGTACATGCTTGGAGCATGGGACAACTATTGTTTTAATTCAAGTATAACGTTGATAGTTGAAATAGTATACAATGAATAATGGGTAATCAACATGGTGATAAATAAAAGGTGTTTTATTTATATTCATAAGTTCTAAGACCATATTGGATTCGATTATTCTTGTGTTTCACTTTGCATGTTTTGACTTCCAGAATAACTAGGTCGTTCTTCCTGAATGACTAAGTTATTCAAACCATCCACAGTCGGTCATATGTTGGAAGTAGATATGAATCAAGACTGTCATGGGTTGGCTTGAAGAGGTCTAAGATGTTGCACAAAGCGGTGCTACAACACTCATGAGTGCTCATAAGTTCTGAGTATTGGATTCAACCCACGCTCATTTGACTCACTTCATAGATTTTATCACGAGTGATCATGAGACGATAATAAATTATATTCTTCAAACCTAGAGATATGAGTTGTTACTATGAGTTGGTTATATATTGATTGCACGAAAACGCATTGGTAACTCGATGTTATAAAACTTTCCCTTGTGTATGATTCAACAAGTAGTAGAACAAGCCATATGAGTTGAAGTTTATCCATTCCTTTTACCTTTGGGATAAAAGCGATATCTGTGGGCCCCTCGATGATTTAGTGATGACACATGTGAGTGCTTGGCCAAGCCAGGACTGATTTGATCTGTTCAATCAGTCAGTCGTCATGAATCGGAAATCGGGAAACAACAAATGGACTGAGAGAATGATTGATAATCCATGTCTCAGTTCATATGATATCTATAATGGAGGAATATATGATCACTTATCTAATGGACAAGTCATTGACGAGATCAGAGTACAGTTACAACGTCAGAATTCGACAGCGGCTTAAAGAGCTACAATTTCCAGTCGGTTCTTGAAGTCATACTCAATAATAGTTTTAGACTTATCCAAGTGGGAGACTGTTGGATTAGTGTCTAAGTCCATAACTATATTTGGTATGTACTTAACCCGATTGGCATGGTCCATTTGGGTTACATGGCATCATGCATTTGGATAGACTAAAATGAGAGAAATAACAATTAAGGTTTACTAATATATTATAAGTTCTAATATATTAATAAGATTATTTAATTAGTATTGATCAAGAATTAATTTGGAATTAATTAAGTGATCAAAAGGAGAATAATTAAATATATGGTTTGATTGTTTAAATCGTCAATACTTGTATAGTGGGCTAATGCTCCATGGATTATCAAGTTGGGCTAAAACCCATAGGATGCTCCATGGTGTTTTTGTACCCATGGATCATGGAAATGAAAGGCCATGACAATTAGGGTTTACATGGTGTAACCCTAATTGTGACAAACTATCACACCCCCAAACCGGAACGGCGGAAACGTTCGGGGGTGGTTGACGTCATGCGTAGTATCACAACAATTGTATCATAGCAAGCATAGTAAACACAACCAGGCATTAAATACATATATGAGAAAGGTTTACATTGTTAAATACATACTTTTGTTCATATCAAAAGTAAAATGGAAAGACGTGACTCTAACGCTCCGACTTCTCCAAATTCCTGGAAGTACCTGTCTACTAACTCCCTGAGAATACAAGCAGTTTTGAAAGAATATCAACATAAAGCTGGTGAGTTCATAAGCGTTTAGTTTTTGGTGGAAAATGTTCTTTGATCCTTTTGAAAAGTGTTCCTCAAGAAAATCCTATATTTTCTTCTGAAAAGCATGTTTGAAAACCCATTCCTTCCATGACTTCCAGATTCTTACCAATTATATACAAACCAAGGAGTCATGGAATGAATATGAATATTTTTTGGTTACATGACAAACAAATCCGTTTTGAATAGCCGGTTTATCCCAGGAAAATCTTATATTTTCCCTAAAGGTTGATGGTTGATTATCCGTTTTAAACTGAGGTATGCAAGTATCTACCATACTCGTATTGATGAAAGCAGTTCTCTTTTGAAAAACCCTGGTTACACCCAGAGAGGTATATTAGCCTTAAAAAAAGACTAAATAAAAGAAAACCGTGATGAACTAAGTCCTGAAGATATTATTATTAATACCCTCCAGTAATTAAATCAGTTATTACTTTGAGGTTAGTTCACTTGATTCATTATTACAAAAGTAAATCTTTGTTATCTACATTGTGAGTTTTATAACCATACATTAACTTGATATGGTACGTACTGGGGCCAATATCCTTTATGACTTTGTCACTCGTAGACCTGCCGGTCCCACTGTAGCTAGCAGCGAGGTGCGGGATAGTCAGTCCCGTATAGATCTATACACAACAATCACGCTCTCCCTACAAGAGATTCTGGTCATAAGTGCTAGTCCTACACTCTATTTCGGTGGTGAGTGTTACCAAGGACGTGTCTCCAACTAGACTAAAAACTTTACAAGTAATAATATGGAAAAATCCTTTTTATGATTTGCAGGAATCCTTTATAAAATGATACATTTTACGACATGATTCACAAGTTCGTTACCCTAGTTTTGAAAATTGTTTCTATGAGTTGATTTCTTAATCGTTTGGTAAAAACTGTTTTCCATGTTAAAAGCATACTAGAAATATAATTATCTTAAACAAAATAATATATTTTGAGCACAAGTTTCCTTGTACTTTTGCTTGTATTCTCCCCCTGAAAACATAAAAACTCGGAAAAAGCGTAGGGGTATGAACTCACAGTTTGACGTGGGATTTGGATGTAGGTCGATAGTAATGTTGAGTGTCAATTGAAGCCTCGAACACAATTGGATCCTATTTAACATATGGTTGCACATACATGTATTAGGTAAAGGCATAACACTATTTGTTATGGAAGGAAACCACCTTAGGGACTAGGAAACACTTGTAATGAAGTGTTACACCACATAGGGTTGCTTATAAGGGAAGTAGGGCCTCACATAGGAGTTTACGGTCCAAGTGGCATGACCATAAGAGTTTACAGTCAAAGTGGTTCACGGTCCTATGGGTTTATAGTCCATTGACCTTACGGTCATAGGGTTTACGCTCCATGGGTTTACGGTCCATGGGTTTACGGTTCATGGGTTTACGGTTCATGGGTTTACGGCCCATGAATATACGATCATTAAAGGGTGTTCGGTCTAAGGAGATACACTAGACCGTAAACACCTTTTGTTCATGGAAAAGTGACGATTCAAGGCAAAACTCAAGAATCCTAACTAGATATAAGTATAAGAGAATGATACTTACGATTTGGAGGCAAATGGGGGTGTTTTCGGCCCAAAAACACTTAAGTGTTCTTGATGTTCTTGAGGATCTTGAAGGTATAGACTCAAAAGATGAGATTTGTGGATGAGTTCAAGATTGAATCAAGAAGAAGAGATGTATTAACTCAAAAAGGGAAGGAAACACTTACATTTTCGGGGATTTGCAAGAAGATCCTATGATACTTGAGAGGGTTTTCGAGATTCTAGGCTTGAAATGGAAGAAATGGTCAAAAATGACCATGAAATATATATATATATATATATATATATATATATATATATATATATATATATATATATATATATATATAGGAGGGAGTTTACGGTCACCCTGACCGTAAACTCAAGGGTCCTGACCGTAAACGGGTTTACGGTCGTAAACTCGTCCTGACCGTGAACTCGGTGATTTTCGAGGAAGTTTGAAGTTTTTCGCGCGATTCCCGGTTTATTCCGAATCGTATAAAATACATATTATTTATTTAAAACTTAAGGTCCTTCCCAAATCAAGAAATTTGACGGAATTAAATAAAAACCCAAATTTTATTAACGGAAACTGGGTAAGGATAACGGGAAAAGTTTCGGGTTGTCACATCATCACCCCGTTAGAGGGAATTTCGTCTCGAAATTCGAACATAGAATACAAATCGTGAATTAGGAAAGAGATGCAGATACTTTTGTTTCATCTGATCTTCGCGCTCCCAAGTGAATTCAGGTCCCCGCTTGGCATTCCAGCGAACCTTCACTATCGGGATGCGACTTTGTTTCGTTCGTTTGATTTCTCGATCCGTGAGTTCAGATGATTCTCACATAAAGTGTAGACTCTCGTCTAACTCGAGGTTGTCAAGGGGAAATCACAGGTGTCTCATCGGACAGACACTTCCTTCGGTTCGACACGAGGAAGACGGGATGAACGTTGCTAAGCGCTCAAGGTAGCTGGAGTTTGTACGCTACGTGACCGATCCTAGCAAGGATCTCAGATGGTCCAGCGTATCTTGGATTTAGCTTTCTACGCTTTCAGAAACGCATCAGGCCTTTCCAGGGTGAGACCTGTAAAGAACACGTCCTCCAATCTGGAACTCCAATGTTTTTTGTCTCTGATCGGCGTAGCCCCTTTTGGACGCCCCTTTTCAGTCGTCTCTCGGATGGTTTAAGGACTTGTGAGGGTGCTGTCGGGGACTTGACTCTTGTCTAATTGTGTGTTGCCCACCTCAGCCCAACACAAATGGGTCTGTACTTACGGCCATAGAGCGCTTCGAACGGCGCAGCCATGATGCTGGAAAGGTCGACGTTGTTGCAAGAAAGTTCCACTAAGGGTAGATGAGTGTCCCACGACGTATTTACAATTGTCCGGATTGTTCTTTTACTTTGTCCATTTCTTTGTGGATGATACTCTTCGCTTGAATACTTTCGGGTTTCGAAAAGAGATGAATTTTTGAAGTTCACATCTAGCTCGTCGATACGAGCGACGAGAGTTTTGTGATTGAACGATTTAAGGCCAAAGGGTTCGGTATATCGTAGACTTAGTCGGACTAAACAGGATGACGTCGTAGAATCGTGCGTTATGTTAATCCAGGAGGATCGTTTTGTTAGCACATTGGTTCTGATGTTTTGAAACTATGAACTTTTATGAAATAGTTCTTACTAGATCCTTCTATGATCGTTTGGTGTACACAAGCCATGTATAACATATTCACTAAGCTATCATAATTACTCATTAGGGCTTTAAATCTTATAAGAATGTCGTGATTCAATTTGGACGAGGAAGTAATCACGATTATGAACAATTATTGAGGTTTTCGAAAATGTACCAAAACATAGCAGGGTTCTTCGATGTTTCCTCATCCTCTGGGGTCAGACTCCTCCTGTTTCCTCATTGTTTTTCTCTGTTGGGCAGTCGCTTTTGAAATGTCCCATTTCGCCACGTGTACAGCACACTCGAACCATGCTAGCGTCGGTAGTGGAAGTGAGGTGTTGAGTCGGGGTCTTTGCGAAGCGAGCTTCCTTGCCATCCTTAGCCCTAGGATAATTTCTTTTGAAATGTCCTACACTACCACAGAGGTAACATGTTGGACTAGCCCCAACATTGGTATTCAGAGTGACGAACTTGACTAGGGTCCTACATCTGCTGGAGGTGTGCCCCTTCCTGTTGCATCTGGTGCAATGCAGCACTCGACAGACTCCATGATGATGATAGTTGCATTTGCTGCAGTGCGGGAGATTTCCACAGTAGGGTATGGTTGGTGTTGGAACAGCGGGGTTGGCTGGGGTGTTAAACGCCCCAGTTCGTTTCCTTTCAGTAGGTCCCTGGGTTGAGCAACTTCCTTGGTACTTTCGTTTCAGGATGTTAGGTTGGAGACCAGGTGTGTACTTTCTAGTAGTCACTTGTTGTTGAGATTGGTTAACACCAAGATTTGGGTTGCCATTAACCCTTCCACCCACATTTGTGTTGTTAGCGTTAAGAATAGTTAGGGCGGCTGCTACCGTAGCTGTGACAGTAGCTTGGAACGTAGCTGAGTCCATCTGGAGGATTGGTGTCTTACCGGTGGGTTGGTTACGTTTCTTCAGAGGCATGATTCTGCTACATGTCAAGAAAAGAAGCTTGTGAGCAACAATGGTTGCCTCTGGATGTATCCTAAATGTTTATCTATGCATTAAGATTTCCCGTTTTTGCTATCTGACTCTCATCGATTCGACCCACATCCCCATGATGTGGTCCTAGTAAGAATAGGAAACGATTTGAACAAAATAAACTTACGAACTCCTTGTTGTTCAGCTCATTGAGATGGCTGGGTAACTATCACATCCTTGCCGACTCTCGACGATATGGAGGGTTAGCTATAAGAGTAGCTCCGGGAATCAAGTCGATTCGGGATTCAACTTGACGCTCGGGAGGAATCCCTGGAATGTCTTTGTTGTTGGAGATAGTGTCTAAGTCCATAACTATATTTGGTATGTACTTGACCCGACCCGGCATGGTCCATTTGGGTTGCACTCACCCGAACAATTTACGGATAATCTTTTGAGAATAGTATAAGTTATGATTTATTAATATATTATAAGTTCTAATATATTAATATAAAATCATAATATTTAATTAGTGTTGATGTATAATTAATTTAGAATTAATTTAGAGATCAAAAGTATGACTAATTAAATATGGCCTCTTGTATTTATATAGTGTGGGCTAATGCTTATTTGGAATGGGCTAGGCTTGCATGGAAAGTCCATGGATACTCCATGGAGCTTTAACCCATGGATCTCATGGAAATGAAAAGACATGGGTATTAGGGTTTACATGGATGTAACCCTAATCCACCACACTATATAAAGGAGGCTTTGGTTCTTGAAATTGTACTAGTTGATGTGTGTAAACTAAGAGGGCCGATTTCAAGAAGTTTGTGACTATTCTCTCAAGTTTCCAAGTTTGTGGTGATTTGTGACTTCCATTTGAGGCATCCACATTATTGGTGCTAGGCTCTCAAACTCCAAGCAATCAACTACTACTACAAGGTAAGTAATTCTACTAGTTTTATTTAATTCAAGTACCCCATGCCATGCTAGTTAGGATAAGAACCTTGGAAAAATAATTATTTGCATGTATCTTAGTCAAACATAGATCCAAGGTTTCTAGGGTTGCATGTACACCATAGGAGTGTTAGAATGCTGAAAATCCCATCAGTGGTGTCAGAGCCAGGTTTGTTTATTTGATACTTGATGCAAAAAAAAAAAACTTGAAAATCGAAGTTTTGTTCAAAAGCTCGTATCAAAATTTCAAGTTTTGTATATGTACTTACGATTCTTGAAATTTTTGATATGAACATTCATAAACATATGAGTTTAGAAGATCATAGAAATTATGTGCTAATAATTGATTAGATTAATTCTTGATCTTTATGTGTTTTAATGGAGTCCATAACTAGTTCTTAAGTTATGGCTAACCAAAAGTCACATTTATAAATAACCATTAAAAGATCACATAGGTTACAAAAAATGAAGAGTCTTCATTTTTAATAACCATTAACTCATAAGTTATGAGAAATGAAAAGTTTTGAAAGTTCACAAAACTTGCCCTCAAGTTTTGGAACATGTAAAGTCATATTAAAAACTTTAGTTCCAACCCCTAGAATTTTAAAAGTTAAAATTCAACCCTTATACTTTATAATATTATAAGTTTAATAATATTTATATATGTATAAGATCAAGTCGTCTTACCGCTAGTACGCCTCATTCACGAAGCCGATCTATAAGGGGGGTATAAGGTTGTTGCCTATAAAATGGCAACTTAATGGGTGTCCACTCTCACCCACCGCTTCCTTGATCGGTGGAGGGTCGTTAGCCGAACGGGTAGGACAAGGACTTATAAATTCTCATTAAAAGTATAATGATAATACTAAAGTAACTAAACTTTATTGAATTCCCAATCTTAGTTATTTTAGGAAAATGTGAATAAGGTGCTAATCCATGAAATTACACTTTACACTTTGTTTAAGTCGTTAGTGGAGCGTGTGTGGTTAACCGGCACACGAACTTGAACTTAACAAGGTAGGTAAAGGGTGACTTAATGTTTATCATAGTATCGATGGAGCGTGTGTGGTTAACCGGCACATCGATTGAGGGGTAATACATTAAGGGTACCAAGTAATTTGCATGGTTACTTCACACCTTGTTTTGTGATCCTCGGCATCCCAGTCACAAAACTTGAAGGGCACACTCGAGATTGAAACATGCCATTGAAGAAAGTTCAATGAATCTCAAAGAATCTAGGAGTTTCTAAACCAATTAAAACCTAATTAAATATTTCGTTTTTCATGGTGGAAATTAGTGAATCGTCATTCACCTACCTTCAAATATCTTATAGCTTAGATTACGACATCCCTCTTCTAAGTTCTAAAATATTGTGTTGGGTCCTAGCCTTAATATTACATTTGGGTGTTTTGTTAAGGACTATCTCTATATCTAATCTAATCTATTCCCTCTTCTTTTCAGATGTCTTCCAATAACAATGCTTCTGGCTCAAACCCTACTAGCTCCTTCTCTCTCATGAATCTTTGTGAAAGAGTCATATTTGATGGGTCCAACTTTATAGATTGGATCAGAAACATCAGGATGGTCACTCGGTATGAGAACAAAGAATATGTTCTCGACAAGGAGCTGAAGGTACCCGAGCCAACTGCTACTCCTGAAGAGCTTGCTGAATATGAGGTACATGAAAGAGATGCTACAAAAGTGGCATGCATCATGATGGCCACCATGACAGCCGAGCTCCAAAAGTCCTATGAGGACTATTATCCTTTTGAGATGCACCAGGACTTGATGGACCGCTACCATCAAAGTGCTCGTCAAGAGCGATATGAAATAATCTCCTCCATGATAACGACCCGAATGAAGGTTGGTGAACCCATCACGGGCCACATACAAAAAATGCAAAGGTATATGGACCGTTTACTGAAGCTGAATGTGAACTTCCCTGAGGAGTTAGCAATAGACATCATTTTGCACTCCTTGCCATCGTGTTATGATCAATTCCGCATGACATATCACATGAACAAGGAAGAAGTCACCCTCAGCAAACTTCAAGGACTCTTGAAGACCGCCGAAAGTGGTCTAAAGGGTAAGTCGGTTGTTACTACTCCTACTCCTACTCCAACTGCGGCCAATGTGTTGGCAATCGGGCATGGCAAAGGGAAGAAGAGAAAGAACCCTTCTAAGGGTACCAAGGGTAAGACCCTTGAAGGCTCCTCTTCAAGCAAAACCAAGAAAGGTTTTGTCACTCCTTCTGCTAACCCTAATGAGGCTGAATGCTTCTATTGCCATGAAAAGTCGCACTGGAAGCGAAACTGCCCAAAGTACCAGCAAGATTTGAAGGATGGGAAAGTAAAACCCAACCATGCAGGTATATACACTATATTGTCTAATAACTCACCTCATTCTAAGTCTTGGGTCCTTGATACAGGTTGTGGTATTCACATATGTTGTGATTTGCAGGGACTAAAAAGAAGTGAGAATATGGAGCAGGGAAAGATAAACTTGATCATGGGAAACAGGAAAGCTTCACCTGTCACCAAGATAGGAGTTTATTCCTTAGTGCTAAATAGTGGGTTTACATTAGATTTGAATAAATGTTATTATTCGCCAGAAATGGCAAGAGATGTTATTTCCTTTCATGCATTGTATAAACAAGGTTTTACCTTTTATTTTGATAATAATAATGGTAGTATTGATGCTTTCTTTAATAATGTTCTTTATTTTAAAGCATTACCTTGTGATGGCGTGTATGAAACTGTATCTGTTGTAGATAATCTAGGAAATAATGTATTGTGTATTAACTCTTCCACTAGCTTAGATAAAGCATCCTTATGGCATTGTCGTCTTGGACATGTAAGCAAGAAACGCATAGGCCAACTCCAAAAGGATGGAGTCTTGGAGTCATTTGACCTAAAGTCAGATGATAGTTGTGAATCTTGTTTGCTTGGTAAAATGACAAAGTCACCTTTTACTGGCACTTGTGCTAGGGGTGAAGGTTTGTTGGACCTCATACAAACGGATGTGTGTGGACCCTTCAGAACCGCCACAAGAGATGCTAATCGGTTCTATGTGACTTTTACTGATGATTTTAGTAGATATGGATATGTCTACCTAATCAAGCATAAGTCAGAAACCTTTGAGAAATTCAAAGAGTTTAAGCAAGAAGTGGAGAATCAGTTGGGCAGGAACATTAAGATGCTTCGATCCAATCGTGGTGGTGAGTATCTTAGTATTGAGTTCCTTGACTATCTTAAGGAATGTGGGATTGTCTCACAATTGACATCTCCTAGGACACCACAGTTGAATGGTGTAGCTGAGAGGCGCAATCGGACCTTGTTGGACATGGTTTGTTCCATGATGAGTCGAGCTTCGCTACCAATCTCATTTTAGGGGTATGCCTTAGAGACTGCCGCCCATATCCTTAATCTAGTCCCTACAAAGAAGGTTGCCAAAACACCTCACGAGGTGTGGACTGGAAAAGTTCCCAATCTATACCACATCAAGATTTGGGGTTGCGAGGCTTTCGTGAGATGCGGGACTCACGATAAGCTCGAACCCCGAAGCGAAAGGTGTATTTTCATCGGCTACCCACATAAATCCTTTGGTTACAGCTTCTACAGACCCAGTGATAATGTGGTCTTTGTAGCAATAAGAGGATTCTTTCGAGAGAGAGAATTCATGAGCCAAGGAGACAGTGGGAGGCAAATTGACCTTGAGGAAAGTCAAGAGTCAAGTGGTGAAGGAACCTCAAACCCTAGCCCTCAACCTGAGGAGGAAACTCCTGTTGAGCCGACCGAAGAATCTATACCTCTGAGGAATTCCACCAGAGTTAGGAATGCACCTGAGCATTATTATGGTTTTCATATTACTGCAGAAGGTGAGACACTTATCAGTGATAACACACTGGTAAATCTGGATGAGCCTAACAGCTACACGGAAGCTATGGCAGGCCCTGAGGCTGCTAAATGGAAAGAGGCTATGGATAGCGAGATACAGTCCATGTATGACAATCAAGTTTGGAACTTGGTTGACAATGTACCTGATCGTAAGATAGTTGGGTGCAAATGGATCTTCAAGAAGAAGACCGAAATGGATGGTAATGTACACACTTATAAGGCACGACTGGTTGCAAAGGGTTATTCTCAAACTCCGGGAGTTGATTATGATGAGACCTTTTCACCAGTGGCCAAGATTAAGTCTATTAGGGTTCTGTTAGCCATTGCTACATTTCATGATTATGAAATATGGCAAATGGATGTCAAAACCGCTTTCCTTAATGGAAAGTTGGCTGAAGATGTTTACATGGTTCAACCAGAGGGTTTTGTCAGTACAGAGTACCCCAATGGATTAAAACAGGCACCTCGCAGATGGAATCTTTGCTTTGATGAGAAAGTCAAAGAATTTGGCTTTTCAAGGAGTGAAGATGAATCTTGTGTCTATATCAAGGCTAGTGGGAGTATAGTCAGCTTTTTGGTAATTTATGTGGATGACATACTACTCATAGGAAATGACATCCCAACCCTGCAGGAAGTAAAGTCCTGGCTTGGGAAGTGTTTCGCTATGAAGGACCTTGGAGAAGCTGCCTATATCCTAGGAATAAGGATTTTGAGAAACAGGAGTAAAAGACTAATTGGACTTAGTCAAAGCACCTATGTGGAAAAAGTGTTGAAAAGGTTCAACATGCATAACTCCAAGAAAGGAGAGTTACCCATCCAGAGTAACGCCAGATTGAGTAAGACACAAAGCCCTAGTACTGAGGCTGAGATAGCAGAAATGAGTCGAATACCTTATGCTTCAGCTGTAGGATCGATCATGTATGCTATGACGTGTACTCGACCTGATGTAGCCTTTGCTTTGAGCATGGTTAGCAGGTATCAGGGGAACCCTGTCAAGGCACACTGGACTGCGGTAAAGAATATCCTCAAGTACCTACGGAGGACTAAGGACTGGGTCCTTACCCTCGGTGGCAGTGAGGACTTGAGAGTTGTAGGGTACGGTGATGCTAGCTTTCAGACTGACAGGGATAATTTCCGCTCTCAGTCGGGCTGGGTCTTTACTCTAAACGGGGGGGGGGGGGGGGCAATTACTTGGAAAAGTTCCAAGTAGGAGACAGTGGCTGATTCCACTTGTGAATCAGAGTATATAGCAGCAAGCGAGGCAGCAAAGGAGGCTATATGGCTAAAGAACTTCATCGGAGACCTTGGAGTTGTACCAGCTATAAAGGAGCCAATGGAGATTTTCTGTGACAACAATAGTGCGGTTGCCTTAGCCAAGGAACCAAGAGATCATGGGAGATCCAGACACATTGACAGAAAATATCACTTCATCAGACATCAAATAGAAGAAGGAATCCTCATGGCAAAGAGAGTATCATCGGATGAGAACCCAGCAGATCCCCTCACGAAGGGACTGACTCGGGCTAAGCATCTCCAACATGCTCGGAGCATAGGGCTGAATGATGATATTAGTTTTAGTAGTTAGATAATCTTGAAATTTGTAAAATGTAATTGACATTTGATGATAAATAAAAGCTGTTATTTATGAGTAAAGTGTTGCTATCTCTTGTCAATCGTTTACTATTATTTCTTTTTGCATGTTTTGACTTCCAGAATAATTATGTTATGGTTTATATCATATTATTCAAACTCTCCACAGTCGGTCATATGTTGGAAGTAGATATGAATCAAGACTGTCATGGGTTGGCTTGTAGAGGTCTAAGATGTTAGACAAAGCGAGGCTATAGCACTCATGAGTGCTCATAAGTTCTGAGTATTGGATTCAACCCACGCTCACTTGTATCACTTCATGGAATTTATCTCGAGTGATCGTGAGACGGTAATATCATATAAGTCTTCAAACCTAGAGATATGATTTGTTGCCTATGAGTTGGTTATGCATTGATTGCACGAAAACGCATTGGTAACTCGATGTTATAAACCGTGCCTTTGTGTGTAGTTCAACAAGTAGTAGAGAAAACATATGAGTCGAAGTTTATCTGTTCCTTCTAGGATTAGAAGCGATATCTGGGCCCCTCGATGATTTTGTTTTGACCTATGTACCGGGCCCGGTCAGAACTAAATTGATGTGTTCAGTTAAGTTCTATGTCAAACACGTCAGAAATCGGGAAACAAATGCTGGACAATAAGCAAGACCATGTTCCATGTATTTGTCTGACTGATATCTAGAACAGAGGATTATATGATCACTTATCTAAAATGACGCTTCATAGTTCAACAGAGTTTTAAGAGCTACGCTTGCTGATCGGTTCCTGAAGTCATACTTGCAACTATAGTTATTAGACTTATCCAAGTGGGAGACTGTTGGAGATAGTGTCTAAGTCCATAACTATATTTGGTATGTACTTGACCCGACCCGGCATGGTCCATTTGGGTTGCACTTCACCCGAACAATTTACGGATAATCTTTTGAGAATAGTATAAGTTATGATTTATTAATATATTATAAGTTCTAATATATTAATATAAAATCATAATATTTAATTAGTGTTGATCTATAATTAATTTAGAATTAATTTAGAGATCAAAAGTATGACTAATTAAATATGGGCTCTTGTATTTATATAGTGTGGGCTAATGCTTATTTGGAATGGGCTAGGCTTGCATGGAAAGTCCATGGATACTCCATGGAGCTTTAACCCATGGATCTCATGGAAATGAAAAGACATGGGTATTAAGGTTTACATGGATGTAACCCTAATCCACCACACTATATAAAGGAGGCTTTGGTTCTTGAAATTGTACTAATTGATGTGTGTAAACTAAGAGGGCCGATTTCAAGAAGTTTGTGACTATTCTCTCAAGTTTCCAAGTTTGTGGTGATTTGTGACTTCCATTTGAGGCATCCACATTATTGGTGCTAGGCTCTCAAACTCCAAGCAATCAACTACTACTACAAGGTAAGTAATTCTACTAGTTTTATTTGATTCAAGTACCCCATGCCATGCTAGTTAGGATAAGAACCTTGGAAAAATAATTATTTGCATGTATCTTAGTCAAACATAGATCCAAGGTTTCTAGGGTTGCATGTACACCATAGGAGTGTTAGAATGCTGAAAATCCCATCATTTGTGAATGACATCGGGAAAGTTGTAGACTTCGGAGATGCTCTCGAGGTCTTTAACATGAGCCAGGATTGCATAGCATCCCTTTCGCCGACACTTCTGGGCTTTGGCGCAGGAAATGATACGAAGGTTCGAACAGTCTTATCACTATAACCAGTGCGGACCTCGTCAGAGGGAAAGATTGAGACGAATTGCTTTCTCGAAGAAAATGATATCAGCACGATTTGGGGCTTAACCATCCCGTGCCGACTAGGACATCGAAGTTTTTCATGAAGGCTGGTATGAAGTTGATGGGGAAAAGGAATGATCGTTTAAGTACATCCTATGATACGTGTTTTGAAGACAAAACAGTGATAGGACCTTGATAAATTTGCTTAATTTGCGTGCTATCGATCTAGGGTATACTTTGGCAATGATAATCTTTAACTGAAATATGATTGTTGCCATCATAACTGAAACTGAGATTACACATATTTCGGAAACCTTGACCTAAAAGTAGGTCTAAGTCATACAAATAGACAGAAAATCTTGGCAACATGATAGACAGAGATGTTTACGAAAAAGAGCTACTCAGAACATAGATATAAAAGTTATTCATTAGACCAAAAGGAAGGATGAGTAGAGTATCCCCCTATCGGCGACGGGTACTCCTCAAGTGAAACCTTAATTCGGCCAGCTGGCGTTCCACACCAAGCAGGCGTCTCTCGTACCCTGACTGGCGTGCTCGGAGCTCTGTGACTTCGGCTTGGGTCGTAGCTAATTCTCGTTGCAGAGCTTCATTGTGCCTTGCAGCTCTTGCATGAGCAATCTCGAGGGGACGAATGCGATCTGTACTGGTGTCCGAATCTGCTTCGAGCTCCACAGTTCGTTGAAGGGTTGCCATACCTAGCTCCACATTGCGAGCCACACAGCGTAGCAGGATTGGAAGAGCCCTGTCTGCGGGTCCTCCTTCGTTCAGATTGTAGAAGTTGCGGTTTCCGTTGTATGGGAGGGGTTGGTCTTTCTCGTAGCTCCAACTATTTAACTCCCGAACCACATAGGCGTTGGACCTTGGAACTCAACTCGAGGGTTAGGATTTGTTATTGGGGCCACTGGGTGTAAGTTTTCGACTTCGGGTTCCGAGTCAGTCTCTTCAGGAAAGGGTTCGGCAAAGCCATCGTCCAAAGGGATTTCATGGTTTCCTTCTGGCTCTGGCTCGATCCATCCACCATTTCCTTGGTTGGGAAAGTACAGGTCGCCAGGAAGATGGAATCCAACCACGCTATCTACGAGAGGTGATGGTAAAGGAATAGTTAACAGACATCAAATCTAATAATACTTCCAATGTATTATAGCTACATGATTGATCCTTGAATAATGGATTCTTGGGTAAGTTTCCGGCTTAGTCGTTATAGCATCCTAAAATACTCCTATAGTATTTTAATCCTTATGTTTGGCTCTAGAACTCCTCTGGTATCTTGGTAAGTTTTAGGCTTGCTGCAACACTACAGTCACTCCCAAGCACATGTTGGTCATGTCTTGAATGAATATAGTTGATCAGGCTATATTGATCCTAGACATGATTACATAACTGCCCAGGTTTAACCGTGATGTCCAACATCCAAATACTTTTGTTTTGTTCTACTTATGACACGGATTCTGGTACTCGGGTATACTTGTATACTTTTTATATAAATACTTATATTTTTGAAAGTATACTTTTAGTTTAGAGCACTTAGGCCCCTTAATGTTTATAGTTGTATACCATCTAAGGTTCGGTATAGCTAGTTCGCTATAAACAAGGGCTCTGATACCAATCTGTCACACCCCCAAACCGGAACGGCGGAAACGTTCGGGGGTGGTTGACGTCATGCGTAGTATCACAACAATTGTATCATAGCAAGCATAGTAAACACAACCAGACATTGAATACATATATGAGAAAGGTTTACATTGTTAAATACATAGTTTTGTTCATATCAAAAGTAAAATGGAAAGACGTGACTCTAACGCTCCGACTTCTCCAAATTCCTGGAAGTACCTGTCTACTAACTCCCTGAGAATACAAGCAGTTTTGAAAGAATATCAACATAAAGCTGGTGAGTTCATAAGCGTTTAGTTTTTGGTGGAAAATGTTCTTTGATCCTTTTGAAAAGTGTTCCTCAAGAAAATCCTATATTTTCTTATGAAAAGCGTGTTTGAAAACTCATTCCTTCCATGACTTCCAGATTCTTACCAATTATATACAAACCAAGGAGTCGTGGAATGAATATGAATATTCGTTGGTTATATAATAAAGAAATCCGTTTTGAATAGCCGGTTTATCCCGGGAAAATCCTATATTTTCCCTAAAGGTTGATGGTTGATTATCCGTTTTAAAGTGAGGTATGCAAGTATCTACCATACTCGTATTGATAAAAGCATTTCTCTTTTAAAATCCCTGGTTACACCCAGAGAGGTATATTAGCCTTAAAAAAAGACTAAATAAAAGAAAACCGTGATGAACTAAGTCCTGAAGATATTATTATTAATACCCTCCAGTAATTAAATTGGTTATTACTTTGAGGTTAGTTCACTTGATTCAGTATTACAAAAGTAAATCTCTGTTATCTACATTGTGAGTTTTATAACCATACATTAACTTGATATGGCACGTATTGGGGACAATATCCTTTATGACTTTGTCACCCGTAGACCTGCCGGTCCCACTGTAGCTAGCAGCGAGGTGCGGGATAGTCAGTCCCGTATAGATCTATACACAACAGTCACGCTCTCCCTACAAGAGATTCTGGTCATAAGTGCTAGTCCTACACTCTGTTTCGGTGGTGAGTGTTATGGAAGGAAACCACCTTAGCGACTAGGAAACACTTGTAATGAAGTGTTACACCACATAGGGTTGCATATTAGGGAAGTATGGCCTCACATAGGAGTTTACGGTCCAAGTGGCATGACCATAAGAGTTTACGGTCAAAGTGGTTCACGGTCCTATGGGTTTACGGTCCATTGACCGTACGATCATAAGGTTTACGTCCCATGGGTTTACGGTTCATGGGTTTACGGTTCATGGGTTTACGGTTCATGGGTTTACGGCCCATGAATATACGATCACTGAAGGGTGTTCGGTCTAAGGAGATACACTAGACCGTAAACACCTTTTGTTCATGGAAACGTGACGATTTTACGGCAAAAATCAAGAATCCTAACTAGATATAAGTATAAGAGGATGATACTTACGATTTGGAGGAAAATGGGGGTGTTTTCGGCCCAAAAACACTTAAGTGTTCTTGATGTTCTTGAGGATCTTGAAGATCTAGACTCAAAATATGAGATTTGTGGATGAATTCAAGAGTGAATCAAGAAGAAGAGATGTATTAACTCAAAAAGGGAAGGAAACACTTAGATTTTCGGGGATTTGCAAGAAGATCCTATGATACTTAAGAGGGTTTTCGAGATTCTAGGCTTGAAATGGAAGAAATGGTCAAAAATGACCATGAATATATATATATATATATATATATATATATATATATATATGTATATACATATACATATATATATATATATATATATATATATATATATATATATATATATATATATATATATATATATATATATATATATATATATATATAGGAGGGAGTTTACGGTCACCCTGACCGTAAACTCAAGGGTCTTGACCGTAAACGAGTTTACGGTCTACACGAGTTTACGGTCGTAAACTCGTCCTGACCGTGAACTCGGTGATTTTCGAGGAAGTTTCAAGTTTTTCGCGTGATTCCCGTTTTATTCCGAATCGTATAAAATACATATTATTTATTTAAAACTTAAGGTGCTTCCCAAATCAAGAAATTTGACGGAATTAAATAAAAACCCAAATTTTATTAACGAAAATTGGGTAAGGATAACGGGAAAAGTTTCGGGTTGTCATACAAACTATATAAGCATCTTATTCTTGTCAAAATCGGCCACCCTGAGAGAACTATGTGTGTATGGTGAGGGCTAGCCGATTTCATGAAGTGGATCATTTCTCTCTAAGTTATTCCAAGTGTATTTGATGTTCTGTGAACCATTTGAGGTGTCACACTTGGGGCACTCGGCTCTTAAACATCAAGGAATCAAGCTACATAAAAAGGTATGTCTTCAAAGTTGTTTTATTACCCAAGTATTAAAGATTGTATGCTAGATAGGGTAATACCTTGGAATATTCATATTTGCATGTATAATAGAGAAAACATAAATCCAAGGTATTTAGGGTTGCATGTATACTTAGGAGTGTTAGAATGCTCAAAACCCAACAACTGTGTGCCAGGAGCCTCCTCCTGGTCTTTGATGCATAATGCCTAGGGCTAACCCCCGAGTCTTCCTACCATACATAAACTAAATGGGCCGACATTGTGGCCGTAGACCCATACAAACAGTGAAGAGACTCAACTCACACTGCAGAAGATTCGCTGAACACTTCTGACTGCTAACCGGCACTTCTGAACTGCTGACCCTTCGGCTTCCCGAACTATCAATACCCAAAACAACATTTAGACCATAATACTCCAAAAGTCAACCCTGGTCAAACTTGGTCAAAGTCAACATCCATTTGACATGACTTGCCGAGTTGGTCCACCAACTCGTCGAGTCCATGTTACTCCAACCCCATACAACCCTGAATCCACTCGTCGAGTCTAGCAATAACTCGACGGGTTCTCCTTCAACCACACAATCGGGACCAACTTCATCCGACTTGCCGAGTTCATCATCCACATATGAATGTGTCTAGTTTGTGACTCGTCGAGTTGTATGAACAAATCGTCGAGTCCATCTTCATAACTAAGGAGATTGCCTTAGACTCGCCGAGTTCTTCCATGAAATTGTCAAGTACGATGAACTTCATGACCATTATGGACTCGGGCCGACTGAGTCCCTTTCCAAGCTCACTCACACCCTTAACAGAAGGGTTTTGGGGCAAGAACTGGCCTGACTCGCCGAGTCCCACAACTGACTCACCGAGTCTCTCTATGTCCAACACTATTCAGACGATTTCAGAAAAGCTTAAGGTATCCAAGACCCAGATCCGGCCTCCTAGGGTCGTGATATCACACAAAGCCACTACCTTTGCACCCATGCATGGCCCTTTTTGCTCAAAAGGCCAAAACAACTCCTTAAACTTTGCTTGGAGAGGTACAATGGCATAAAGCTTCCACCTTTATGCCTCTACTACTCAGAACACCTCTGAATCTGGAAGGATCTAGTTTGGGGACGTCCAAATCCCACAAGACATCCTTCTTAGACCATAAACTCCATAAAAAAGGGACATAGAGAGATCTATCAAACTAGAAGTCAAGGTGAGAACTTGATTACCAAAATGAGCAGCAAATGGAGTGAATCTTCTGGATCTACTCCTTCCTCCTTGAACCTACAACCTTCTTCTTGTTCCTCCAAGCTTCAAGAATGCTCCAAAACTCTCAAAATGGCTCACAACTCAAGGGAGGCTCTAGGGTTTTCGTTCTGGACTTGAGAGAGTATCAAGGGGGCTGGTGAAGGCTATAATGTTCCTTAAATAGGGTACAAGGCCCGCATTTAGGGTTTTCCCCAAACCTGGCCAACTCGCCGAGTCAGTCTTCTGACTCGTCGAGTAGGTCACTAAACCCGCGACCAAATCGCACTCCTACTCGTCGAGTCGCCCATCTACTCGACGAGTCACTTCCTCATTTAAGGTTTTCTTCTCTTTTCTGACCTTCTAAATTCAGGGTGTTACAGAGGCCTTATTCTAGAAGGTTCCTTGGAGTGCTTAAGGCCTAAGCTATCCATTAGGATTTTAACTAAAACCCTAGCAGTACCAGTATAAATAGACCCCTAGGGCAAGCAAAATCGGCTGGACTTGCCTCCTTGAAACCCTAGAGCTGACTTTTGCCTCTCATCCTCTCTCTTTTATATCATTCTCTTGCTTGTGGTGTTTGTAAGTGATTAGAGGAGTGACACTTGTGACTCTAAGCTCCAAGACAAGAAGATTCAAGCCATTCTTGAAGAGGTAATCATCTAGATTTGTTCTTATATATTACTTTCGAAATATATATGCTAGATCTAGGGTTTATAAGTCTTGGATGAATAGCATGTACAATAGAGAAACCTAGATCCAAGCTTTAGGGTTCGCATGAGCACATAAGATGTTCTTTTGCATAAAACACATCAATGGTATCAGAGCCATGATTGGTTTCTATTGTATTGATGCTTTGTATGTTCATCTGCCTGAGAAACGTCTTTTCTGCCCTTTGCCCGACCTGACTCAGCGAGTCACTTGCTGGACTCGGCGAGTCAGCCCAACTCGGCGAGTCCAGTTAGTGAGTCGGGGAGTCGGGGAGTCAGACAGAGGGAAAATCGGGATTTCTTGCTGTTTTGCTGAAGGATAATTGCCTGAACCGTTTTTGACAAATAAAATCCGAATTTTATTGTTATTATGTGATTATCCGTACCAAAATAAAAGATAATTGCCAATTGATTGAATAATAAATTCCTTATATGATAAGATTTAATTATTTAAATTATTTGATGAATTATCTTGCATATAATTGAATTAGGTCATAATTAGATAATCACCAATTAATTGTTTAATTGCCTTATTTGTATTTTGATCTAGATAGTTTTGAAAGGTTTCGAAACTTGCCCTCAAGTTTTGGAATTTAAATTTTTGATTAAAGGTTAATTTTGAAATATTTAAATTTTAAACCCTATTTTTTGAAATGTTTCAAAACTCGCCCTCAAGTTTTGGAATTTAAATTTTGATTAAAAGTTTAATTTGGAAAATTTAAATTCTAAAAACCCTAGTTTTGAAAAAGTTCAAATTACACCATTGTGGTTTATTGATTTAATTAAAAGTTTAATTAAAAGAAAGAATTAATAAACCATAAATTAAATGGTTTAAGATTAATCAAATTAAAGGTCTAATTTATTAATAGTTTAAACCGCCTAGTATTTTAAAAGTGTAAAATACACCCTTATACTATATATAACATTAAAAGTCTAATATTATATATGTATAACTTAAACTGCTAGTCTTACCGTTAGTAGGCCTCATTCATGAAGCCGATCTATAAGGGGGGGGGGGGTATAAGGTTATGGCCTATAAAATGGTCGTTTAATGGGTGTCCACTCTCACCCACCGCTTCCTTGATTGGTGGAGGGTTGTTAGCCGAACGGGTAGGATAGGGAAAACCCTCTCTTCGTTAAAAGTATAATGAATAATAAAGTAACTAAATGTTTTACAAAATTCTCAATCTTAGTTACTTTAGGCAAAAGTGAATTGATGCAATTCCATGAAATTACACTTTGTACCCTTGCTAAGACGTTAGTGGAGCGTCTGTGGTTAACCAACACACTAATTGGGTTCTAAGCAAAGGTGGCAAAGGGTGACTCGATGTTTGTCATAGTTCAATGGAGCGTGTGTGGTTAACCGGCACGTCGAATAGGTGACTGTAACATTGGGGGCACCATGTATATTTGCATGGTTATTCACACCCTATTTTGTGATCCTCGGCATCCCAGTCACAAATCGATGGGCATATCGAGATTTAAATATGCCATTGAAAAGTTCAATTAATCTCAAAAGATCTAGGAGTTTCCAATACATTTAAAACTTAACCTTCTTTTTCGTTTTTCATGGTCGAAATTGGTAAATCGTCATTTACCTACCTTCAAATGTTCTGCAAGTTGGATTACGGCATCCCTCTTCCAATTTGTAGGATATTGTGTTGGATCCTAGCCTTAATATCTCATTTGGGTGTCTTATTAAGGATTTAATCAACTAACTTGAATTTTCTCCCATTTTGTAGATGTCTGATTCTAACCGTGGTCTTCCCAAATCCCATGAAAAAGGTTTTCCTATTGAAAGTGAAAGTCTGTTCCACAATCAAGGTGAAAGATCAATCCCTTCCTTGTGGACTAGCTTGATTTCACTTCCTCCACCTCCTCCCATTGTTCTCCCAAACCCACAAGATCGAAGACTTGAAAGGTTCAAGATCACTGAACCCCTGTTAGCGATGAAACATGAAGATGGAAAACCCGTGTATGCTCACGTCCTAGGGATGAAATCACACATCGACAGGTTGAGAATGTTGGGTGCGACTTTCCCAAAGAAGTTGGCTGTAGACTGGGTTCTTCAGTCACTCCCTGAATCATATAATAAGTTCATAAGAGAGTATTATATGATGGATCTTGACGCGACCCTCATTGACCTGACTTACATGCTTATTGATGCCGAATCAGAAATGATTTGGCGAAGTAATGAAGCGTATTTGTCTGGTAATTCAACCTACCATGCTTCCGTGGACACTCCAGAGGAATCCACCTGTTTCTGCTGCCAAGAGAAGGGGCGTTGGCTACAAAGCTGCCCTGAGCACCTGAGGAATCTAAGACATGGGAGAGTCAAGGAGTATGGCTCTACTTCAGGTAAAATCCACTATCTAACTCTGTTAAGTTCCTATTCATTGATTCTTAATATATGATGTGATATGATTACATTTGGATGTTTTGCAGGATTGGAGAAAAGAGAGGAAGCTTGATGGAAGAGCAAGATGAGTCTGATCACGAAGAAATGGATTACGATCGCATGGACTCGAAGATTAGATTTTGAGCTTAGAAAATTATGATAGATTTGTTAGGAATATTTGATTACATAGTTTTTCAATTGATTTTGCATTGTAAGGACATTTTTCCGCTGCTTTTATGAATAAAATAAATTTTGGTTTGTCTTATTTATATATATCCTTGCAATGAAATCATTGTGAAAAATTGATGTTTGCGTATTTCTACAATAAATGGATGTGATTCTTAGTTATGTTATTTATGGGAGTGTCGAATTTCTCTAAGTAAGGAAAGATTCCCATCACCCAAGTTTCAATTGGACAGAAGCTTAGAAAATTTATATTCCTTGGCAAAGAGTCAAGTGAAGGACTAGGAGATCGAGTTCACAATGTTGTGCACTAGTTAAGTTCACCTTAAATAACAATAAGATTATTCGTCATGATTTACTAAAAGATTAGTGAATATGGTTATGCCTATAAGATTAAGTATGATTCTGAACCACTGAAAGGTTTCAATGTATGGCAGAACGAATAAGAAGAATCAATGAAGGCAGAAAGATAAAAAAGTTTCTCCAATCTAAGAAGAAGGGAGAGTACTTTTGTATCGTGTTTTATGATCATCTTAGTGATTACAGAACCATATCTCAATTGATCCTCTAAGATACCTTAGTGCTTTTGTAAGACTAATAAGAGGAATTGGAAATTGTGGAAATGGTTTAAATAAAAAGTCTAATCATACTTCGTTCCCAAGAATCAAGACTGTGACTTTGAGTGACATGTCTTTCATAGGTTAGCAACACTTATCAAATGAAGAATATAGAAAGTCTTATTACTTCTACACATTTGAAATCGGTAACTTGTGATGTCTTGAAGAAGACAAAGACCAACTAGAACTGAACAAGTGAAGTGTTAGTCTTGATAAGATTTCGCACTAACTCTTGAATATTTATTTGTCAAGAAATGTTTCTTGACAAGAGAATCATATATGTCAAGAGGTCAGTGGGAGCTTCAAGAACAAATCAAGAACAAACCTAATCGATAATCACTAGCACACGACTAGAGGTTTACAACCTATCGTGTTGACATAATTTTGTTTCTGTGCCGTTCCAGGTTTAAGTCAACTATGCATGTGAGTTCTATGGTTCTCATTTTAATGCATAAAGATGAAGCACCTTAATCAATGGAAAGTACATTGATTCATAGGGGTAAGCTGATTGACAACCTGGAAGAAATGGTGGGCACCCGTGCTACCTTGATGGCAAGAAATCAAGATCAAATAAGTTCAGTCCATATGAGTCGGATTTGTCACAAACATTATCTTGTGATCATGGTTATAACAAATTCAAATGGATAGGAACGCATACACCAGAAAATCTAAGTGTCATAAGGTTTCTTTCCTTCATGAAAATGATTGTGAGGAAACGCTTTCACTAAGAGAGATTTTGAAGATAGCATTGTGTAATTTGCATTTCTCGAATTCGATTATGACTACGACATCCCTCTTCATAGTTCGAATTGTAAGATTTGGCAAATTAGTTTGGATATTCGAGACTTATTGATATAAGTTCTAGAATCGTTTAGACACACACATGGGTTATCTAAGGAAAGGTGTATGATTTTGAGAAGCTTAGATAAAGGTCTATCCCAAGCAACTCGCATAAGAAATATGAACTTTGGTAAGAAAGTCAATAAGCATTGATTTCTAAAAGTCCAGCTGTTTTTTGAATACATGTCAAAGCTAGTGGGAGCATAAATGTTATGCTGGTAAATATATAATCATCACGTTAGTAGGAGCATGATTATTATTTTAAATGTTGCAAGTCAGCAATATTAATTATAGAAAACAAGAGTTTTACTTTGCAAAGTTGCGAGGGTTGAAAGGTTGTTTTGCTATAATTAAGGGAGAGAATATTATACTTCATTCAAATTTAAAAGCTTAGATTGTGAATTTTTGATCAAATTTAGTCAAATATATGAATTGTGTTCTCAAAATTCGATTATGATTACGGCATCCCTTTTCATAGTTCGAATTAGGAGGGCATGGAAAATAGAAATATTATAGCAAAAGACTGGTAAAGTATCACGTCTTTATGTAAGACATTATGCATCGTGTTCCATACGCTTTGGGTATAGGATCGATCGCATATGCTATAATAGTTGACCGTTCTAAAATTTTCCAAATGCCTAGGGCATTAAGAGGGAAAAAGGATTGGAACCAGATATGACTAAAAGTGGTTAATCAACTATCAAGAGGACAATCTAAGGTTCGCCAAGGATTGGTCGCTTGTAGGTAGTTGGAAGTTTAGTAATGGATGGATCATATCGATATTATTATAAATGGATAGGATTCTATTTAGAATAAGTTGTCATATGGAAAATATGGAAATGTTTCCATATTGGGAGTTGGACGTTAAGAATCTATATGTCTAGATTAGAAACTTTTATGCAAGAAGGATGTTCAAAGGAATGTACTTTGAATACGAGACTTCATGTCTATGGAATTGTCTTGCAACAATCTCCAATAGAGGAATTTGTAATTTCATTGGCAAAAGTCTTTGTGACTTTGGTGTTGTGAAATTACGAAAGGATTTATTGCATAAAATGTTAGAATCTAACCTATTGTATAAGTGGCAAGAATTTGGTATTCTTACACTTTTGGTAAGGATTGGGAATTGTGAAATGAGTGTGATTGAAAATGTTATTCAATTATACTATTTCACAAAGTAAGGACCATAGGTAAACATAATGTGCATGCTAAGAGCATGGGACAATTGTTGTTATATATCAAGTAATAAGTTGATTACCCGAAACATTATACAATGAATAATGTGTAATCAATATGGTGACTAAATAAAAGGAGTTTTATTTATACTCAAACGTTTGGGGCCATATTGGATTCGATTATTATTGTGTTTCATTTTTCATGTTTTGACTTCCTGAATAATAGGATTATTCGAACGTTCCACAGTCACTCATACTTTGGGAGTATGTATGAAAGAAGATTGTCATGAATTGGTTTGTAGATTGTCTAAAGTGTATTGGAGATAGCAAAGGTTTGCTGCAACATTCATGAGTGCTTATAAATATGATTTGAGCATTGGATTAAACCCACGCTCACTTGGATCGCTTCATGGATTTTATCACGAGGGATTAGTGAGACGATAATATCTTATATTCTTGAAACGGAGATGTGTGAGTTATATCTTGCAAATCGGTTGTACATTGATAATATGTAAACGCACCAGTAACTTGGTGTTATAAAACATATTGTTGTGTGTGATTTGGTGAGTGAGTACAAGCGAGCATTTGAGTCGAAGTTTATCCGTTCCTTTTACCCAAAGTGGGATAAAAGCAATATCTGTGGGCCCCTTGATGATTTAATGATGACACCTAAGCGCTTGGCCAAGCCGGGACTAAGTTGATGTGTACAATTGTAGTCTGTTGTCAGTCGTCATAAATCGGAAATCGGGAAACAACACATAGACTGAGAGAATGATTTCAATCCATGTCTCACGTCTATACGATATCAAGAATGGAGGAATATATGATCCATTATCTAAAGGACAAGTTGCTTATAAGATCACAGTTCGACAGCGTCTTCGAGAGCTACGATTGCTAATCGGATCCCGAAGTCATACTTGCAAATTTAGTTATTAGACTTATCCAAGTGGGAGACTGTTGGATTAGTGTCTAAGTCCATAACTATATTTGGTATGTACTTGACTCGGTTGTGCATGATCCTTTTGGGTTGCCTTCACCAAAGCAACTTGACAGGATGATTAGTGGAGAGAGAGAGGTTATTATGGTTTATTAATATATTATATGAATAATATATTAAAGGAGAAATCATATTGTTTAATTAATATTAGTCAAGAATTAATTAGAATAAATTTGTGGCTAAAAGAGATTAATTAAATAAAGGGGACTAGAACTGTCAAAACTTTTTGGACCAAAACCACAGAATTTTGCCAACCATAAAGACCATTTTTGCAATTTTGTCATGTTATAAATAATTTATTCAAACATTATTATATGATCAGAAATCATTGTGTTCAAGTAATAAATTAAAAAAATCATGAAACTTAATGATGTTTTAATTACTGAAATGATTATATTAGCATTTGCTTCTTGTATATATGCCTATAGTTAATACTGATAAGAGCATTATGAGTAAATTACAAAAATAGTCTTTGTCGTTATATGAAAAAAGTCTTAAATGTGTGTAAATTTACCATTTTACCTTATGTTATTAATCTTTAGTTTTTCTTTAAGATTTACTCCATAATCTAGGCCATCGACACATGTAGACACCACGATTAAACATCTTCCTCATCCTAATTATCTCACTGACGATTCGATGGATTTGACCCCTTCCTCTCGTCGTATCTATTCATTCCCCATCCCAATTATCTCATACATTTTCCATTTTGTTATTTCAACTTGCTAAGACTTTATGTAATATGCATCCCAACTATTACTTTTCCTTTCCATCTACTCAACTCCTACTCCTTCAACATGTTTAGTGTTTCAATATACAAACCTAAATGCATATTATACACATTAAAAAGAAAAGTCCATGAGACAATATAGGAAGGGAGATGAGACAAAAAATGATGACAGCTCGGGTGTAGAGGCCGAATTTTGATGTCTACATAGGACCTTGCTCTTCTAAACCACCACTCATGTTCACCTACTTAAGGAAAGGTAAAAAGGAGAATATACCTTGAGGAAGCTTGTAGGGGTAATTTAGTCATTATTATTATTTTTTGTTAGCATCTTTTATATAGTAGTGGAGCAGATAGTAGTGGGTATCTTTTTGAGTTCTTGTGGAGATATTTCTCTAGTAGGAGATTCTGGTCTCTCGAATTACCATAACGTTATCTTTTTATGCAATCATTTGAGTTCCTTTCATTATTCTTACCCTTGTGCTCCTTAATTTTTGTGTTTCTTGGTTGTTTCTTCATTAGTGAAATAGAGATTATAACAAGCTCCCCTTTAGGGGATGTATAACATATAACCTTATAAGAAGAGGATTGTCGCGTTAAGTGCTAAATTTATCGTCGGAGAATCGGTGTATCTAGACTTTTAAAATATGGTATGATGCTCAAGTTAACACGGAAAAGAAAAAAAATATCGAATCAAAACAACCTATAGAGAGTAAAAAAATACCAAGAAGCAATAATGAGTTGGAATTCTACCTATAAGAAAATAGAAAAAGGTGACCAAGAAGCAATAAATAAGTTGGAAGCAATTTCATATGTTTCAAGCAATTGTGGTTTAGATTCGAGGTCAATTCAATGTTATGATTATAAAGTTCATCTTTTTTGTTATTAATGTATTGTGTGTGCAAGGTATCAGTTTCGATTAGCTTCATAGTAGGAAAATATGTTGGGTTTCATGGAACAAAGTCTTAGCCCCAAAAAGTAGAGGCGGTCTTGGTGTATATTGCCTAAGAATCATGAATATATCATTATCATAAATAACAACATGTCAGAGTACAATCCCAGAAAACTCTATGCGGAAATCATGTGTGTGTGTCTGTGATGCGCTGCTACACTGCCGGCTCCTTCCCCTTAGACAAAGAGGTACCTGAAACCAAAACTACAACTGTAAGCACAAAGCTTATTTAGTCCCCCCATCATACAACATATCTGTTGGATTAATGTCTAAGTCCATAACTATAATTGGTAAGACTTGACCCGACCCGGCATGGTCCATTTGGGTTGCATGGCATCATGCATTTGGATAGACTATAATGAGAGAAATAACACTTAAGTTTGGTTAATATATTATAAGTTCTAATATATTAATAAGGTTATTTAATTAGTATTGATCAAGAATTAATTTGGAATTAATTAAGTGATCAAAAGGAGACTAATTAAATATATGGGTTGATTGTGTAAATCATTCATTCTTATATATGTGGGCTTGTGATCCAAGATTCCTTATGTTTGACTAAGTCCATGGGGTGACCCATGGATACTCCATGGAGGTTAAAATCCATGGAGCATAAGGAATGGGTAAAGTTATGAGTTACATGGTGTAACCCTAATAGCCACCATATAAAAGAATCTCATGGCTCAAGAAATCGTGCACTAATGTGTGAGTGTGAGGGCTAGACGATTTCAAGGAGTGTTCAAGTTTCTCTCAAGTTATTCCAAGTGTATTTGGTGTTGTGTGAACCATTTGAGGTGTCACACTTGGGGCACTAGGCACTCAAGCTTCATGAAGACATTCTACATCAAAGAGGTATGTATTCTATCTTGTTATAGTTATTATTTTGTATGCTAGATTAGGATAATACCTTGGATGTTCATAATTGTATGTATAATAGAGAAAACATAGATCCAAGGTATTTAGGGTTGCATGTACACTTAGGAGTGTTAGAATGATCATAACCCAACAGTGGTATCAGAGCCTAGGCTTGTTTTTTTGTTATACTTGCAAAAGTAGCTGAAAAATCGAGTTGGATGCATATATTCGATTGTTTTGGCTGGAATTGGACTAGGAACATTACCCTAAGATGTTTTTGGACTTGTAAACTTGTTTTTGATTTGGTAATGTTCATGCTAATCCAATTTCTAAGATAATTGTCATAATTTCAAGATTTGTATTAGTTTGTATGTTCATGCTAATTTCTTGAAGATTGATGATTTGAATTATCTTGTTCTTATGAGGTTCTTAGATTAATAGAAAAGTTGTGTGAAATAGTTGTTTTCAATCCATTTTAATCTAAGAGTTGATTCCAAAGTGTGTTTTTGTAACTTGTCCTCAAGTTATATGAAAAGTCACATTTAAGAATCATAAAACTCATAAAAGTTGGCAAAGGTTACAAAATGAAGAGTCTAGTTCTAATTAAATGGTTTTATGACTCCATAACTTGTCCTCAAGTTATGGAGGTTCAAGAGTCTCTTCATTAAATTAAAAAAAAAAGTGTAACCTTAATTAGTTCCATAAGTTACAATAAAAAAAAGTTATTTTTTTTAATTAGTTTAAAGTCTTCCATAACTTGTCCTCAAGTTATGGAACTTGAAGAGTTTTTTTTTTTTTTTTTTTAATTAAAACTACTTTAAACTCATAAGTTATGGAATTAATTAGTTTTGAATAGTTTCAAAACTTGCCCTCAAGTTTTGGAATTTGAAAAGTTTTCACTTATGAATACTTTAATTCCAAGTTAGCCCTTAGAATTTTAAAAGTTAAAATTCAACCCTTATACTTTATAATATTATAAGTTAATAATATTTATATATATGTATAAGAGTAAAGTCAGTCTTACCGTTAGTAGGCCTCATTCACGAAGCCGGTCTATAAGGGGGGTATAAGGTTACTGCCTATAAAATGGCAGTTTAATGGGTGTCCACTCTCACCCACCGCTTCCTTGACTGGTGGAGGGTCGTTAGCCGAACGGGTAGGACAAGGACTATAATTCTCCTTTCATTAAAAGTATTAATGATAAATACTAAGTAACTAAACTCTTATTAATACCCAATCTTAGTTACTTAGGAAAATGTGAATTTGGTGCTAACCCATGAAATTACACTTTGCACTTTGCTTAAGTCGTTAGTGGAGCGTGTGTGGTTAACCGGCACACTAACCTGGACTTAACAAGGTAGGCAAAGGGTAACTTAATATTTATCATAGTATCGGTGGAGCGTGTGTGGTTAACCGGCACACTGATTAAGGGGTAAATATTAAGGGTACCAAGTATATTTGCATGGTTATTCACACCTTGTTTTGTGATCCTCGGCATCCCAGTCACAAAACCTGAAGGGCACACTCGAGATTGAAACATGCCTTTGAACAGTTCAATGAATCTCAAAGATCTAGGACTTTCAAATCCAATTAAAACCTAATAAATTATTTCGTTTTTCATGGTGGAAATTGGTGAATCGTCATTCACCTACCTTCAAATATTTTATAGCTTGGATTACGGCATCCCTCTTCTAAGTTATAAAATAGTTTGTTGGGTCCTAGCCTTAATATTTCATATTGGGTGTCATATTAAGGACTTTAAATCAACTATCTTGAATATCTCCCAAAAAGATGTCTGGTCTAGACATTTATGATCTTCCCAAATCTCTTGAAACAAGCTTTCCTAAATGAAGATGATGTCCCATGGATATCATACTTCCTCCACCTCCTCCAATTATTCTCCCTAACCCACAAGTTCTTGAAAAGTTTAAGGTCACTCAAGCCCTATTGGCAAGCAAAGGTCTATGTGTGATCACATCTTGGAGATGTAGTCACATATTGACAAGCCGGGAGAGTTGGGTGTCAAAGTCTTGAGAAAGTTGGTGGCTCAACTACTTTCTAAGTCACATAGTGAGTTCTTTTGGGAATCCTATGAAACATACTAAGACAAGACCCTTAATGATCTTATCTATTTGCTAAGATCAACTTCCTAAAACTTTATGGACATTGACAATGATGACATTGGATATCCAGTAAAGCTCTCTCTTCCCAATGGAAAGGGATCGGCCATAGTCAACTCGGTTGACCAAATGGTAAAGAGAGAGGCTAAGTCTTAGATAGTCCCATTATCAAGGGTCCATTGCCAAAGGAAGGGGCATTGGTTGCGAAGCTGCCAAATTTACCTAAGGATGTTAAAGTCAATAAGTTTGACTCTACTTCAGGTAAAGTCCATTGTCTAACTCTATTAAGTTCCTACTTGGAGATTCTTATTACATGATGTGACTGGGTCACATGTTGATGTTTGAAGAATCAAAGAAAAGTGAAGAAACTTAAAGAAAGAATATGCTGAATCTGATCGCATAGATGGATTTCTATCGCATAGTTTGAAGATCGGATTCTTGAGCTACTTCTTAGGAGTTATGATATATTGCTTAGGAATAGATAACAACAAAGTTTTCATGTGCTTTTGCACTGTAAGGATAGTTTTTTCCGCAAAGTTTTTAAAATAAAAGGAAAATTTTTGATTTTATTTATTTTAAAATATCCTTACAATGGCATTTGTGAAAATCTTTGTTGCTTATAAGATTCCATTAAGAGCAAGAGTGAAAATATGAATTTGATTCTTTCATTTGTGGTAGTGTCCAAATTTACCAAATAAGGAAAGATTCTCATCACCCAAGTTTCAGTTGGATAGAAACTTGGAATCATGCAAGTTGTATAGTATGATGAATGAGAATTTTCAACTTTGGAAAATTAAGACTAGTTCCTTGTTCACATGTATATGCGAGTCAAGTGAAGGACTAAAGGATCAAGTACACATTCTTGTGCACTGATCAAGTCCACCATAAAAGATCGATAAGACTATTCGTCATGATTTACTAAGGCTTAGTAAATATGATTATACTTACAAGCTTAAGTATAATTCTGAGACATTGGAAAAGTTTCAATGTATGACAGAACGAATGAGAAGAATCAAATTAGGCAGAAGGATAAAAGTTTCTCAAATCTGAAAAGATGGGAGAGTACTTTAGTATCATGTTTTAAGATCATCTTAATGATTTTGAGACCTTATCACAATTCATCCTCTAAGTGCATTCTGATAGTTAAGAAGAGGAGTTATGAATTGTTGAAGTGGTTAAATCAAGAAGATGATTCATACATCGTTCCAAAAACAATTCTTAGAGTTATACTCTAAGATTGTAACTTGAGTGACATGTCTTAAAAGATGTTTAAAAACACTTGTCAAATGTAAGAGTAAAAGTTTTCTACTCTTGTACATTTGAAATTGGTAATTTGTGATGTTTTGGATAAAAAAAAGATCAACTAAGGCCAATTGTGTTAAGTGTCTGTCTTGATTAGAATCCACACTATCTCTTGAATATTTGGCAAGAAAGTCTTATAGGTCAAGGAGACAGTGGGAGTCTAAAAGATCCTGAAAGAATTTCAAGAACTAATCAAGAATAAAACCTGAGGTTCTTCACTAGCACACGACTTGAGGTTTATAACCTATCATGTTGACATATTCTGTGCCCATTCCAGTTAAAGTTGGCTTTGCATAGGAGTTCTGAAAGTTCTCAATTGGTTGCATAACAACTTGGAAGCAATGGCAGGCCCTGTACTGCCAGGTGGCAAGAAGTTAAGATTGCATAAGTTCAGTCCATATGAGTTTGGATTTGTCATTATCCTTGTCTTGTGACTATGGTTTTGACGATTCACATGGATAAGAACACATACACCATAAAATCTAAGGGTCACAAGGTTTCTCTCCGATTCATGAAAATGATGGTGAGGAAACACTTCCACCAAGTAGATTTGAAGCAGATGGCAAAAGGTCTAAACAATTGAGACTATGATTACGGCATCCCTTTTCATAGTTCTGAAATTGTTTAGACACACATGCATGCTATCTAAGGAAAGGTGTATGATTTTGATAAAGTTTTATCAAAGCATCTCGTATCAGAAATCTGAACTTTGGTAAGGAAGTCAATAAAGTATTGATTTCTAGAAGTCCAGCTGATTTCTGAGTACATGTCAAAGCTAGTGGGAGCATAAGTGTTATGCTAATAATCATCATGTTAGTGGGAGCATGATAATTATTGTTAGTGTTGCAAGTTAGCAATGTTAATTATAGAAAACAAAAGTTTCAATTCGTGTGGCTGCAGGGATTGAAAAAGTTGTTTTGCTATAATTAAGGGAGAGGAAATTATACTTCATTTCAATTCTAAAAGCTTAGATTGAGATTTTAATCGTATTTAATCAAGGATATATATATATATATATGAATTTCATGTTGGAATGGCTCAACATAAGGAAATTCTATATATGGGTCCATTATTTGCGTTCTAAAATTCGATTATGATTACGGCATCCCTTTTCATAATCTGAATTTTGAGAACTTGGCAAATTGAAATGGAAATATTATAGCAAAAGACTGGTTTAGTCTTTATGTGAGACATCATGAATCGTGTCCCATATGCTTCGGATATAGGATCGATTACATGTGCTATATTCATCCTTTCTAAAATTTTCCAAATGCTTGGGGCATTATGAAGGGAAAAGGTCTAGAATTGGATATGACTAAAATGATTAAGCAATTGTCGAGGACAATCTAAGGTTTACCAAAGCTTGGTTGCTCAAGGACAGTTGGAAGTATAATGTTAATTCTAGAAGGACCATATTGACATAATCTGTAAGGAGGCAACTCTTGTTCAGAAGTGATAGTCAAAATGGAATATGGAAATGTTTCAAAGTTAGAAATTATTCAATCTGTGTAAGAGTAGGAAACTTAATGAAAGAAGGATGTTTCCAAGGAGCTGATCTCCTTTGGAATGCTCTGTAATGATTGTTGTCAAGTCTTTCTGACTTCGTGCATAATCATTAAGAGGATCAATGCATATAAGTTTAGAATCTAACAGATTTCAGTAAATGGCATGAATTTGGAATTCTTGCATTTGCAGTAAGGATTTGGGACTGTGAAAAGAGGATGATTGGAGTGATGTTCAATTGATCTATTTTACAAAGTAAAGATCATAGACAAACATAGTATGCATACTTGGTGTATGGCATGACTAGTGTTTAGAAAACATAGTGTACATGCTTGGAGCATGGGACAACTATTGTTTTAAATTCAAGTATAAAGTTGATAAAACCGAAGCAATGAATAATGAGTAATCAGTATGGTGATAAATAAAAGTGTTTATTTATATTCATAGGGTTTGATACCATATTTGATTCATTTATTCTTGTGTTTCACTTTGCATGTTTTGACTTCCAGAATAACTAAGTCGCTCTTCCTGAATGATTAAGTTATTCAAACCATCCACAGTCGGTCATATGTTGGAAGTAGATATGAATCAAGACTGTCATGGGTTGGTTTGTAGAGGTCCAAGTTGGTGGACAAAGTGGTGCTACAACACTCATGAGTGCTCATAAGTTCTGAGTATTGGATTCAAACCGCGCTCATTTGAATCACTTCATGGATTTTATCACAAGTGATCATGAGACGATAATATCTTATATTCTTCAAACCTAGAGATATGAGTTGTTACTATGAGTTGGTTATACATTGATTGCACGAAAACGCATTGGTAACTCGATGTTATAAAACGTGCCTTTGTGTATGATTCAACAAGTAGTAGAACAAGCCATATGAGTCAAAGTTTATCCATTCCTTTTACCTTCGGGATAAAAGCGATATCTGTGGGCCCCTCGATGATTTAAAGATGATACATGTGAGTGCTTGGCCAAGCCAGGACTGATTTGATTTGTTCAATCAGTCAGTCATCATGAATCGGAAATCGGGAAACAACAAATGGACATAGAGAATGATTGATAATCCATGTCTCAGTCCATATGATATCTAGAATGGAGGAATATATGATCCCTTATCTAATGGACAAGTCATTGACAAAGGTCAGAGTTCGACAGAAGCTTTTGAGAGCTACGATTGCTGATCGGTTCCTGAAGTCATACGCAATAATAGTTTTAGACTTATCCAAGTGGGAGACTGTTGGATTAATGTCTAAGTCCATAACTATAATTGGTAAGACTTGACCCGACCCGGCATGGTCCATTTGGGTTGCATGGCATCATGCATTTGGATAGACTATAATGAGAGAAATAACACTTAAGGTTGGTTAATATATTATAAGTTCTAATATATTAATAAGGTTATTTAATTAGTATTGATCAAGAATTAATTTGGAATTAATTAAGTGATCAAAAGGAGACTAATTAAATATATGGGTTGATTGTGTAAGTCATTCATTCTTATATATGTGGGCTTGTGATCCAAGATTCCTTATGTTGGACTAAGTCCATGGGGTGACCCATGGATACTCCATGGAGGTTAAAATCCATGGAGCATAAGGAATGGGTAAAGTTATGAGTTACATGGTGTAACCCTAATAGCCACCATATAAAAGAATCCCATGGCTCAAGAAATCGTGTACTAATGTGTGAGTGTGAGGGATAGACGATTTCAAGGAGTGTTCAAGTTTCTCTCAAGTTATTCCAAGTGTATTTGGTGTTGTGTGAACCATTTGAGGTGTCACACTTGGGGCACTAGGCACTCAAGCTTCATGAAGACATTCTACATCAAAGAGGTATGTATTCTATCTTGTTATAGTTATTATTTTGTATGCTAGATTAGGATAATACCTTGGATGTTCATAATTGTATGTATAATAGAGAAAACATAGATCCAAGGTATTTAGGGTTGCATGTACACTTAGGAGTGTTAGAATGCTCATAACTCAACAATATCATACAATCACAAAGCATACATACTGTCGGACAATTCTGGGGTGCCCAACCTACCCTGTACGGCCATTTTGGGGTGCCGTCCTACCCGTGTCAAGCCATTCTGGGGTGCTGACCTACCCATGTCAAGCCATTCTGGGGTGCTGACCTACCCATGTCGAGCCAATCTGGGGTGCTGACCTACCCGTCAGTCCTGACAACCGACCCTCGGGGACTATTCCACCCCCTACTGCTACTATCACGTATATCATAACATAAACATACTATCAGACATATCTGGGCTGTCCGAACTACCCATCGGTCCTAACAACCGAACTTGGGGACTATTCCCCTTCCTACTACCAATATCACATATAACATATCTTGCCAGCATATAAACATATCATCACGTACTGTCAGACATATCTGGGGTGCCTGACCTACCCTTCGGTCCTAACAACCGAACTCTACTACTATCACATATAACATATCATGCCAGCATATAACATATCAGGTAGTAGCAAACCTAGATGATATCACAAAGACAATCATCTAACATACAACTCCTACTGGTGGGCCGGCATTGTGGCCGTAGACCCACCGCTACTGGAAGGTAACTCACCTTGTACGAGTAGCTGCTGATAATCTGTGCGGGAACTTCTGTCTGCTACTGCTCCGGAAATCCTCCGGCTACAATCCCCACAAAACACTCAGTCAGAATCTGATATCTACTCTAAAATGACCATTTTACCCCCAACCAAGTCCAAGTCAAAAGTCAACTTCCAACTGACCGGACTCGCCGAGTTGGGACGTCAACTCGTCGAGTCCCTTCCCTTTACTCGTCCTTATCCACGACTCTACTCGTCGAGTTTAGCGACGACTCGACGAGTTCCTCTTCGTTATGAACATCGAATGGACCTTCATCCGACTCAGCGAGTCGGATGAACACTCTACGAGTTTGCCTTCAACTGATGAACACGTCCTGACCTTGACTCGCTGAGTTGTATGAACAACTCATCGAGTTCATCTTCAAATATAAGAAGATTGCCTTGGACTCGACGAGTCTGTTCTAGCACTCTTCGAGTCCCATGAACTCCAGGTCTAAAACTAAGTCCAATGCGTTGGGTCGCTCTTTCTGTCCTGCTACGACCCTTCTAACACCCAACTGAGTCCTTTGACCTTCAACAGATATGGGACTCAAAGTCTTGGACTCGTCGAGTCCCAAGAACGGACTCGCCGAGTCGGTGACGTCCACACTCTAAATCCTCGACTTCTGATGTACAACGCTTGTCTAAATGATAGATCCAAGCCCCTAAGCTCGATCTAGCACGTAAAGTTACGAACTTTACGTGCATGCATGGGACTTTTGAGCCAAAAAGGCTCTAAAATGGTTCTGTTGTTGCATGGGGCCTTCCTTGGGTGCAAAAGCAGCCCAAATCTGTCTTGTGACTCTCCCCAAGACTTAGATCCGAAGTCTTGACTCCCAACCATGTTTGCAATCATGGTTAGCTACCTCATGTGGCTTAAAAGCCCTAAATCCTCCCCAAAAGGGATCTAACAAACAAGCAAGCAAGGTTCAGACTTTATACCTTTCAAAGACTACAAATGATGAACCAAAATCGAATCCTTCAGTCTCCTCTTGATCCTTCTATGCTCTTCCTTCTTCCTTGAGGTCAAAATCCACAAAAATCACTCAAAAGCCTTAGATCTTGCACCAAAACACTTAGGGTTTGCTATGGAGGGTTTCTGGGAGCATAAAGGGGCGATGGAGGCTGTATAAGGTTGTTTAAATAGGGTGCAAACCCTCATATTAGGGTTTTGTCCAGTCAGAGCCTACTTGTTGAGTCCGGTACCCGACTCGACGAGTCCATCAGTTAAATCCCGCGTCTCATCCCGCTTCTACTCGGCGAGTTGGTCCTTCAACTCGCCGAGTCCAAGGCAAAAAATGCACAAATACTTAAATAAAATACATACCAGGAACCAGGTGCTACGAATCTCCCCCACTTATTTTAGACTTCGTCCTGGAAGTCCCTTACTCGATCCTGGAATAGTTCTGGGTAATGCTCCATCATCTCATCCACCGGCTCCCAGGTCCATTCTGAGCCCTTCCGGTGCTGTCATTGCACCTTCACGAGCTCCACCCTTTTGTTCCTCAGATCCTTCGACTTCCGGTCGAGAATCGCTACAGGCCGCTCAATGTAATTCAGGATGTCATCGACCTGAATATCCTCTAACGGTACCACTGCCGAGTCATCCACCAAACATTTTCGTAACTGGGAGACGTGAAAAGTGCTATGAATCTGACTGAGTTCGGCTGGCAGATACAACCTATATGCCACCTTGCCCACCCGGGCTATAACCCTGAAGGGTCCAATATACCTGGGACCCAACTTGTCCCTTTTCGTGAATCAGATGATGCCCTTCCATGGTGACACCTTCAGGAGAACCATATCCCCGACCTGAAACTCCAGGTCCGATCGGCGCTTGTCGGCATAACTTTTCTGCCGACTCTGAGCAGTCTGAAGTCTGCTCCGAACCTGCTGAATCCTCTCTGTCGTCTTGAGCACCACTTCGGTGCTCTCCATAACCCTCTGGCCAACCTCACCCTAACATATCGGGGTTCTGCACCTCCTCCCGTATAACATCTCGAAGAGAGGACGGTCAATACTCGCATGATAGCTATTATTATACGAGAATTCCGCCAACGGAAGGTAGGTATCCCAGCTACCTCCGAAGTCTAAAACACATGCCTGCAGCATATCCTCTAGCGTCTGGATGGTCCGCTCGCTCTGACCATCCGTCTGCGGGTGAAAGGCGGTGCTAAAATGCATTCGAGTACCCAGCTCGTCATCAAACTTCTTCCAATACCTGGAAGTGAACCGCACATCCCTGTCGAAAATCACTGACACTAGCACTCCGTGCTGGGCTACCACCTCTCGGATATAGATGTCGGCCAGCTTCTCGGCCGAGATGCTCTCCTGAATCGGAATAAAATAAGCGCTCTTGGTCAATCGATCGACGATGACCCAAATCGAATCCACCCCTCGCACGGTCCTGGGAAGCTTTGTGATAAAATCCATCGTAATTTCCTTTCATTTCCACAGCAGAATATCCAATGGCTGCATCTTGCTGTGTGGCTTCTGCTGCTCGGCCTTGACCTTCCTGCAGGTCAAGCACCGCTCCACGTACCATGCTACATCCCTCTTCATGCAGGGCCACCAATAATCAGGACGAAGATCTCTATACATCTTCGTCGCCCCGGGATGGATAGAGAATCTGGATTTGTGTGCCTCCTCCATCAGGATCTGGCGCATGCCTCCATGATAAGGGACGCACAATCCACTCGCTCTTCCGATGTTCCTCCTTCATAGCCTCCTGCTGAGCCTCCCGGATCCGCTCCAAAAGCGGAGTCACCACTGTCATCCTCAGACAGATATCCCTGATCGGCGCTGCCTTGGGGCTAAGCGCGTCGGCCACCACATTGGCCTTTCCCGAGTGGTAGAGGATCTCACAGTCATAATCCTTTACCACATCAAGCAACCGACGCTGCCTCATATTCATATTTGGTTGGTCCATGAGATACCTCGGGCTCTTGTGGTCCGTGTAAATCGTACAACGAACCCCATAGAGGTAATGACGCCAAATCTTGAGGGCGAACACAACAGCCCCCAGCTCCAAATCATGCATCGGGTAGTTTGCCTCGTGAGGCTTCGGCTGCCTCGAAGCGTAAGCAATGACATGCCCTGTCTGCATCAATACTGCGCCCAAACCCGAGATGGATGCATCACAGTACACGACGAGACCCTCCATGCCCTTTGGCAGGGCTAAGATTGGCACCTCGCACAATCTCTGCCTCAATGTCTCGAATGCAGCCTGCTGCTCAGGCCCCCAACGAAAAACCACGGCCTTCCTTGTTAGCCTAGTCAGGGGTACGACTATATTGGAGAAATCCTGGATGAATCTCCGATAGTAGCCGGCTAATCCTAGGAAACTCCGAATCTCAGATGGAGACCTCAGAACCTCCCATCTCATCACGGCCTCCACTTTGGCCGGATCTATCGAAATCTCGTTCTGGTTGACAAGGTGCCCAAGAAATTGCACCTCGCGCAACCAGAACTCACACTTGGAGAACTTAGCATACAAGTTCTCCCTCCTCAAAGTCTCCAGAACCTCTCGCAGATGCTCCTCATGCTGCTCTCGCGTCTTGGAGTAAACCAAGATATCATCGATAAACACTATCACAGACCGGTCTAACATCGGTCTACACATGCGGTTCATGAGGTCCATGAACGCGGCAAGAGCATTGGTGAGCCCGAAAGGCATCACCACGAACTCATAGTGGCCATAACGCGTCCGAAACGTCGTCTTCTGCACATCCTCCTCTCTGGCCCTCATCTGATGATACCCTGAACGCAAATCAATCTTGGAGAACCAAGATGCTCCCTGTAGCTGGTCAAAGAGGTCATCAATCCTCGGGAGTGGGTAACGGTTCTTCACCGTTACCTTATTCAGCTCCTTATAGTCTATACACATCCAATGCGACCCGTCCTTTTTCTTTACAAACAGAATCGGGGCTCCCCAGGGTGAACTGCTCGGTCTAATGAAACCCTTGTCCAACATCTCCTGCAGCTGTGTAGACAACTCCTGCATCTCAGGAGGAGCCAACCGATACGGTGCCTTGGCTATCGGAGCTGCACCAGGGACTAGGTCGATCCTGAACTCCACCTGTCGCTCCGGAGGTATTCCAGGCAGCTCCTCCGGGAATACGTCCGCAAACTCTCGTACCACGGGAACATCGCCCGCCGTCGCCCTACCTACCTCCCGGGTATCCATAACATAGGCGACATAACCTGCGCAACCCTGCTGAAGGTAATACCTAGCTCTCGCTGCTGAACATAAAGCTGGTCCTTGCTGTGGCCTCTCGCCCTGAATCACCAGCTCTCCCCCACTTGGGGTCCTGATCTGCACCAACTGCTGTGCACAGTCAATCACTGCCCCATTGGGGCTTAGCCAATCCATACCGATAATAACCTTGTTCCCCCGCAAAGTTATGGGAACCAGATCTACCAGATAACGCTCCTCAAACAGTCGCAGGACGCAATCTCGGTAAACCTCTAACGCTCGCACTAACCGGTCGTCCGCAATCTCGACCTCTAGAGGGCAATCCAACGTGCCCGACGACTCAGGAAACTTCTTGCTAAGCGCAAGAGGACAAATGATCGGGTGGCACCCGAATCAAACAATACCTGAACTGGGATACCGTTCACATGGAACGATCCTAAACAATGCACATACATAACATATCAAGATCACAGCGCCATAACATAAAAGCATAAGAAAGGAATCATACCCGTCACTACATCAGGTGCAGCGCGTGCCTCCTCGGCTGTCAACTGAAATGCTCGGCTCCGCACCACTGGAGCCTCTGACTTGGCCTTCCGGCCATCTGCAACCCGCGTTGTCGTTGAGACCGGTGCCACGGCTGGCGCTGCTGCTGACGCTGCTGTCAATCTCGGGCAGTTGGCCTTTTTATGGCCCCTCTGATTGCAATGGAAGCAAATCAGGTATGTCATCTGTACCGTGGGGGTGGGGGCAGTACAATCCCTGCCAAAGTGCCCCATCTTGCCGCACTTATAGCAGCCTGACGATCCCGCTCTACAAGCTCCCTCGTGCGGCCTGCCGCATTTCCTGCAACGGCCCTGTCCTGACTGGCCTTTCAGCCTACCATATTGTGACATCCCCTAATTTCTCGGCCAGAAAAGACCAATTTAATTTATGCTTTTTAAAATAAAATCAGAGAAATCTTTTCAAAAGATGTTGCGGAATTGGTCCCCAAACAACATATGATAAAAGTTTATCAAAACCCTTCTTTAAAAAGGTATATATTTCCCATATATATATCAAAACTCGAGATGTCATGTTCCGATACAGATCAAAAGCATAAACAAGACATTATAAGCCTTTCAACATTTATTTACAACTACTGGCCTATAATCAAAAATCTCTCATCGTCCTCCGACTATGCTCGGGGTCCACTACCTGTAATCATAAAAAGCTGAGTGGGTCAGGCTTGGGAGCCTGGTGAGCATATAGGGTTTTCAACCCACAATAATAATAACATATTAAGTTCACCAATCAACAATAACCCTGATTACCCATTCCCGTTGTCCTCACTTTACGTCCCTAAACACCTAACACAAGGGACTTAGCCTAAGGAATATCATCGGGTTGGACACTACTACTAAGGGGACTCCTCAGCCATACATGTCCTAAAGGCAACCATGAGGGGGATTGGAGTACACCAATGAACATTTAGTTCATCAACACCTACAAGTTGCGAACTTGCTAGTGTACCACTGGACTGTCTAGAAAGGTCCGTGATCGTCATCTATACTCCGCTAGACGACTACAACGATAACACCAACAACAACACCGACACCGAGGCCTCTCATCATTTTTAACACCCACCGACTATTTTGTCTACCCATGTTTTACCCAACATATTTGTAGATAAAATACATATACAGTTTAAAACTTGTATAAAACATCAATTCAATAGTCACCTCAAATAAACAATTAACATATTTACACATAACACGTATTTTAAGATAAATACTTCATATCTATGTGTAAATTGAAAGTAACTACACACTCACTTGATTTGATGATAATCGGGCAGCAATTTGTTTCCTAAAACGTTCGTTTCTAATAAAACCGGGAGTTTTATTGAGAAACCGGGCTCTGCAAAAGTCGGGCTTCGAAACCGAAAAGATAAATTTTCCGGGCTTCACGGGCACTTCGTGGCGTATTCCGAGGCTTATAATTGATACCGGGGCTTCGGGGGATGATAATATGAAAGAAATATGGAGAAAGGGGCTAAAAATGACAAGTTTTCAAAATACCCCCGGGAGGCCTCGCACCCTTGTATTTATAAGGCCGAGCCTCCTGATCCAATGGCTGAGAAGTGGCCACGCTCCGCGGATCCGACGGCTCGCAGAGGAGGCTCGCACGAGGGCTGCACGTGGGTCGCACCTGCGAAGGCTCGCTGGCAGTCTCCTATTGGACCGAGGTCTACTGGTCCGAAGCCTAGGCACCGTGGCAGTCAGCGAGGGTTCGGTCTCGTGCTAAGAGGGTACGTGTCGCATGGCTACTGGACCGATTCGGATAAGGCCATGTGCTCGGATGACTCAGCAGCTTCGCCACGTGGCTTTGCATGAGTCACAGATTTCGGACACGTGTCACATGCGAGGCGAGGGTGACGTGGCAACTCGTGACTATGCGAATTTTCTCGGTTTTTGTGCAAAAACTTCTAAAATCCATAACTTTCGCATACGAGCTCCGTTTTTGACGTTCTTTATATGCACGCGTAGGTAAAATTACGCTCTACAACTTCCGTTTAGACTTCGTCGGCTAATTTTGAATTTAATTTTTATATTATTATTTTTAACAGACCGGGACAGGAAATCCGTTAAAAATTCATAACTTCTTCATCCGACGTCCGTTTTCGTCAGACTTTTTACCGTTGTGCTACTATTTACGAGACCTTCGATTCTCGTTTAGGTCGTGTCGGCTAAAAATCACTCGATCTAAAATTCGAGTTTTTAGCTGTCTAATGCTAAGCTGAAACTTCGAAAAATCATAACTTCGTCATACGAAGTCAGATTTGGGTGTTCTTTTTATACCTACTCTCGGTTTAACGAACACTACGAGTTTCGTTTAGATCACTGAGGCTAAAAAGTAGTTTATCAAAAACTCACTTTTTACGACATTCGGCACCGTGCCGGTTTATCGTGAAACTTCGACAGGTCATAACTTCTTCGTTATAACTCGGATTTCGGCATTCTTTATATATCCGTAATCCTTGTCACGCCCACTATAAGTTTCTTAATAGATATCGGCTTTATCTAAAATTTAATTTTTGAGGCTCATTTGTATTCTTATTTAATTAACTCCTAGTAATTAAGCATAAAACACATAAAACACATAGAATTCACATAATTCCTTTTTCATTTCTTCAAAATGAGTTACAAAGGTTAACCTAGACTATCACCTTAATATTAATGCCTAGGCTAGAAACACGAGTGTTACAATTCTCTCCCCCTTAGGATGATTCCGTCCCCGGAATCACACATCACCAAACAACTGCGGGTAGCGACTCATCATGTCACTCTCTGTTTCCCAGGTGAGATTTGGTCCATTCGTATGTTTCCAGCGCACAAGCACTAAATCAACCATCTTGCGTCGCAACTTCATAGTCTTATGGTCAACTATTTCCTCAGGTTCTTCAATCAACCTTTTGTTTTCATCCACCTTTTACTCAGAAATCGGAATTATGTCGGGCACATCTCCCGTGAACTTCCTCAAATAACACACATGAAATGTGTTATGAATACCCTCCAGTTCTTCCGGTAATTCTAGCTTGTAAGCTTGATTCCCTATCCTCTGAAGAACTTTAAATGGTCCAATAAACCTTGGACTCAACTTTCCCCTTTTACCAAATCTTATAAGTCCCTTCCACGGCGAGACTTTAAGTAAAACCGAATCTCCAACTTCGAAGGATATCGGTTGTCTTTTTTTGTCAGCATAGCTCTTTTGTCGATCTTGAGCAGCTAACATCCTCTCCCTTATCACTTTCAACTTTTCAGCAGTTTGATGGACTATTTCAGGTCCCATAAACTGCTTTTCCCCAGCTTCCAGCCAACATGATGGCGTTCGACACTTTTCCCCATACAAAGCGTGATAAGGTGCCATCTTAATGCTTGAATGGAAACTATTATTATAGGAAAATTCTACTAGAGGTAAGTGTTCATCCCAGTTACCTTGGAATTCTAGGGTACATGCTCTTAGCATATCCTCCAATGTTTGAATCGTTCGTTCGCTCTGACCATTGGTTTATGGATGGTAAGCTGTACTCAAACACAACTTGGTACCCGATTCCTCTTGTAGACTCCTCCAAAACCTTGAGGTAAAACGGCTGTCACGATCGGATACAATTGTTAACGGAACACCGTGTAGCCTCACAATTTCCTTCACATAAGAATTCGCAAGTTTATCCATAGACCATTTCTCGTTAGCGGCTATGAAATGCGCACTCTTAGTGAAGCGATCAACGACCACCCAAATCATGTCGTGACCGTTCCTTGTTTTGGGCAGTTTAGTCACAAAATCCATGGTAATGTCCTCCCATTTACCCATGGGTACTGGTAAAGGTTCTAAACTCCCATACGGTTTCTAATGTTGTGCCTTAACCCTAGCACAAGTTACACACTCAGCCACATACTTAGCAACATCGAGCTTCATCGTCGGCCACCAGTAATAGGGTTTTAGGTCCCTATACATTTTCGTACTGCCGGGATGAATCGAGTACATGGTTTTGTGAGCTTCTTCCATCAGAAGACCTCTTACTCCTCCCGTATTAGGTACCCAAATCCTATCTTTGAATACCTTCAATCCTTGACCGTTTGTATCAAACACCAACGTTTTACCCAAACGTTCCTCCTTCCGGTCATTTTTCTCCAAAGCTTCCTCCCGAGCTTTCTTTATACTTTCCACAATTGTAGAGACAACTTCAATCTTCAGTGCTCTTGGCCTTCTCTTTTCAAGATTTACCTTCCGACTGAGAGCATCAGCAACAACATTTGCTTTACCAGGGTGGTAAAGTATCTCACAGTCGTAGTCCTTGAGTAGTTCCAGCCAGCGCCGCTGCCTGATGTTCAATTCCTTCTGATTAAAGAGATATTGAAGACTCTTATGATCAGTGAAAAGTTTACACTTAGTACCATAAAGATAATGCCTCCATATCTTTAAGGCGAATACTACCGCTGCCAACTCCAGATCATGAGTTGGGTAGTTCTTTTCATGCTCTTTCAACTGCCTCGATGCATACGCTATCACTTTATCCCTTTGGGTCAGAACACATCCTAACCCAACTCCAGAGGCATCACTATAGACTGCAAAGTCATCAGCTCCTTCAGGTAACGAAAGAATCGGTGCTTCACACAATCTCTTCTTTAACTTCTCAAAGGCTTCCTTATGCTTCTCATTCCAAGCATAAGTAGCTCCTTTGTGAGTCAAAGCTGTTAATGGAGTAGCGATCGAAGAAAAGCCTTGGATAAATCGGCGATAATATCCGGCTAATCCTAAAAAGCTTCGAATCTCCGTGGGACTTTTTGGTTGTTCCCACTTCATCACAGCTTCAATCTTTGCTGGGTCAACCATTATCCCTTCTTGGTTAACCACATGACCCAAAAATTGGACTTCTTGAATCCAAAATTCACATTTGGAGAACTTTGCGTACAGCTTCTCCTTTTTCAGAACTTCTAGCACTTCACGCAGATGCTTCTCATGCTCCTGCTTGCTTTTCGAATAGATCAAGATATCGTCTATGAATACTATCACGGATTTATCAAGGTATGGTTTACAAACCCTGTTCATCAAATCCATGAAAGCTGTTGGGGCATTGGTTAATCCGAACGACATAACCAAAAATTCATAGTGTCCATATCTTGTTCTGAACGCGGTCTTCTCGATATCCTGCTCCCTCACCTTTAGTTGATGGTACCCCAACCTAAGATCGATCTTCGAAAAATAGCTCGATCCTTGCAACTGATCGAACAAGTCATCGATCCTCGGCAACGGGTACTTGTTCTTTATCGTCGCTTTATTCAGCTCTCTGTAATCGATGCACATTCTCATGCTCCCGTCTTTCTTCTTTACAAATAATACAGGGGCTCCCCAGGGTGATGAACTAGGTCAAATGAAACTTTTGTCCAATAACTCCTGAAGTTGTGTCATAAGTTCTTTCATTTCGGTTGGCGCTAATCGATAAGGTGCTTTGGCTATTGGCGTCGTTCCTGGTAACACGTCGATACGGAATTCTACTTGTCGATCAGGGGGCAATCCGGGAAGATCTTCGGGAAAGACTTCCGGATAATCACACACCACTGGAATATTCTGCACCTCCTTCTTTTCCTTCTGAGCATCGATCACGAATGCTAGATATGATGTACACCCCTTGGCCAAACACTTTCTGGCTTTCATTAAGGAAATGATTCCAGAATTTACTCTGCGTTTGTCTCCATACACCATAAACGACTCTTTCCCTGGCGGGTTTACTTTAACTATCTTCTTCCTACACATTATTTCGGCATCATTGGCACTAAGCCAATCCATTCCTAAAACTACGTCAAATCCATTTAACTCGATAGGCAATAATTCCTCGTGGAACTTATTCCCATCCAAGTCAATGATGATGTTTTTCATACGATGGCTAACAGGTACAAACTTGCCACTAGCAATTTCGACTAATAAAGCATTAACTAGTCTATCAACAGGCAAAGCTAGTTTTCTACCAAATTCATGCGATATAAAGGAGTAATTTGCTCCAGAATCAAACAAAATTTGGGCAGGCGATTCGTTTACGAGAAAGGTACCTGAAGCGACATCGACTTCTTCTTTCGCAGCTTCGAGTGTCATCTGAAAGGCTCTCGCCTTTGGCTTTGGTGGCAGATTGGGTTTCGCTGCGTCCTTCTTCTTCGAGCAATCCCTCAAAATATGCCCTTCTTCATGGCACCCATGACAGACGTTATTACTGAAGGTGCAATTATTGGCATAATGCCCTGGCTTTCCACACTTGTAACAAGTGATTTCCACGCTGCACTTCCCAACATGTTTTTTCTTGCACCTGTCACACCATTTGGCTTCGGCTCCTCCTCCGAATTTTCTCGAACCAGACTTCGAGAATTTGTTCTTTTTATTAGAACCTGACGTTCCTTCAAACTTTCTCTTTTCGCCAACTTCAACCTTGCTGGCGGCTCTCCCCTTGATCATATCTTCAACAGACTTGGCAGCCCAGATAGTTGCCTCCAAAGTAAGTGCCTGACGTACTGGCACCGCATACTCCCATGGAAGTCCCTTTGCGTACCTGTCAATTTTCGCCAGCTCATCTGGGACAATACGCAAAGCAAACTCCATTTTGTCTGTGAAGTTATTCGTATACTCGTCAACGGTCATACTCTCCTTCTTCAACGTTAGAAATTGGTTTTCTAACTCAAGTACGTTTTGGGCCGAGCAGAACTTGCGCTTAAAGTGCACCAAGAACTCTGCCCAAGTCATTTGCAATGGCTCATTAGGGCTTAGGGTTTTCCCCAATGTGTTCCACCAACGAGCAGCACTACCCCTGAACTGACGTACTGCAAAGGTAGTTTGTAACTTGCCTTGGCAATCACAAGTCATGAAAGCCAACTCCATTTCCGAGATCCAGTCCATAACTCCGACAGGATCTTCTTTTCCAGTGAAGGTCGATGGCTTGCAAGTCATAAAGTCCTTATACTTGCACCCATTTCTCTCCACTCTACCCTCGTTGTTATTCCTCCCAACCACAAGCGGTTCACTATGACCAACCGATCTGCTATTGTTCCCTTCTTCAGATCGATCGTCATTTAGTTCACGTTGTTCAACAGGAACTGAAGGTTCATCCATGTTGTTCAGCAACATTTGCCTCAACTCCTCCCTCTGATCAGCCAACATGGTCTGAATCATAGTTCGTACTCCAGCCATAGTGATGGGTTCTGGTGCAGCTCCTACTATATGCACCTGTTCCACCACTTGGGGTTGAGGTTGTTGGTTTGCATTCCCCGCTCCACTTCGAGTTCTTGCCATTACAATCTATATACCGAATAAGGCGAATTTAGGTCTTTATCCTTGTTAGACATGTCAATTCCCTTATCACTCCGAAACGTTTACATGTTAGTTCTAATCTCGTAGTCATACGCTTAGAATCCTACACACATAAGGTTTCCAGATCCGGTCGGCAACAGACCATAGATCCGAACAAATAATGGCATATATGGAAACATATAGCATTTAACACATAAAGGCATTTTAGGCACCTTTCCTAAAATAAACTAGTGCTCATGTCTAAAATATGGTAGACACTCACCTCACAATCATCACTTAGCATTCTAAGTTTAAGTCTAGAAATCGTAGGATATTTCTTAGTTCGCTTAAACTAATGCTCTGATACCAACTGTGACATTCACTAATTTCTCGGCCAGAAAAGACCGATTTAATTTATGCTTTTTAAAATAAAATCAGAGAAATCTTTTCAAAAGATGTTGCGGATTTGGTCCCCAAACAACATATGATAAAAGTTTACCAAAACCCTTCTTTAAAAAGGTATATATTTCCCATATATATATCAAAACTCGGGATGTCATGTTCCGATACAGATCAAAAGCATAAACAAGACATTATAAGCCTTTCAACATTTATTTACAACTACTGGCCTATAATCAAAAATCTCTCATCGTCCTCCGACTATGCTCGGGGTCCACTACCTGTAATCATAAAAAGCTGAGTGGGTCAGGCTTGGGAGCCTGGTGAGCATATAGGGTTTTCAACCCACAATAATAATAACATATTAAGTTCACCAATCAACAATAACCCTGATTACCCATTCCCGTTGTCCTCACTTTACGTCCCTAAACACCTAACACAAGGGACTTAGCCTAAGGAATATCATCGGGTTGGACACTACTACTAAGGGGACTCCTCAGCCATACATGTCCTAAAGGCAACCATGAGGGGGATTGGAGTACACCAATGAACATTTAGTTCATCAACACCTACAAGTTGCGAACTTGCTAGTGTACCACTGGACTGTCTAGAAAGGTCCGTGATCGTCATCTATACTCCGCTAGACGACTACAACGATAACACCAACAACAACACCGACACCGAGGCCTCTCATCATTTTTAACACCCACCGACTATTTTGTCTACCCATGTTTTACCCAACATATTTGTAGATAAAATACATATACAGTTTAAAACTTGTATAAAACATCAATTCAATAGTCACCTCAAATAAACAATTAACATATTTACACATAACACGTATTTTAAGATAAATACTTCATATCTATGTGTAAATTGAAAGTAACTACACACTCACTTGATTTGATGATAATCGGGCAGCAATTTGTTTCCTAAAACGTTCGTTTCTAATAAAACCGGGAGTTTTATTGAGAAACCGGGCTCTGCAAAAGTCGGGCTTCGAAACCGAAAAGATAAATTTTCCGGGCTTCACGGGCACTTCGTGGCGTATTCCGAGGCTTATAATTGATACCGGGGCTTCGGGGGATGATAATATGAAAGAAATATGGAGAAAGGGGCTAAAAATGACAAGTTTTCAAAATACCCCCGGGAGGCCTCGCACCCTTGTATTTATAAGGCCGAGCCTCCTGATCCAATGGCTGAGAAGTGGCCACGCTCCGCGGATCCGACGGCTCGCAGAGGAGGCTCGCACGAGGGCTGCACGTGGGTCGCACCTGCGAAGGCTCGCTGGCAGTCTCCTATTGGACCGAGGTCTACTGGTCCGAAGCCTAGGCACCGTGGCAGTCAGCGAGGGTTCGGTCTCGTGCTAAGAGGGTACGTGTCGCATGGCTACTGGACCGATTCGGATAAGGCCATGTGCTCGGATGACTCAGCAGCTTCGCCACGTGGCTTTGCATGAGTCACAGATTTCGGACACGTGTCACATGCGAGGCGAGGGTGACGTGGCAACTCGTGACTATGCGAATTTTCTCGGTTTTTGTGCAAAAACTTCTAAAATCCATAACTTTCGCATACGAGCTCCGTTTTTGACGTTCTTTATATGCACGCGTAGGTAAAATTACGCTCTACAACTTCCGTTTAGACTTCGTTGGCTAATTTTGACTTTAATTTTTATATTATTATTTTTAACAGACCGGGACAGGAAATCCGTTAAAAATTCATAACTTCTTCATCCGACGTCCGTTTTCGTCAGACTTTTTACCGTTGTGCTACTATTTACGAGACCTTCGATTCTCGTTTAGGTCGTGTCGGCTAAAAATCACTCGATCTAAAATTCGAGTTTTTAGCTGTCTAATGCTAAGCTGAAACTTCGAAAAATCATAACTTCATCATACGAAGTCAGATTTGGGTGTTCTTTTTATAGATACTCTCGGTTTAACGAACACTACGAGTTTCGTTTAGATCACTGAGGCTAAAAAGTAGTTTATCAAAAACTCACTTTTTACGACATTCGGCACCGTGCCGGTTTATCGTGAAACTTCGACATGTCATAACTTCTTCGTTATAACTCGGATTTCGGCATTCTTTATATATCTGTAATCCTTGTCACGCCCACTATAAGTTTCTTAATAGATATCGGCTTTATCTAAAATTTAATTTTTGACGCTCATTTTTATTCTTATTTAATTAACTCATAGTAATTAAGCATAAAACACATAAAACACATAGAATTCACATAATTCCTTTTTCATTTCTTCAAAATGAGTTACAAAGGTTAACCTAGACTATCACCTTAATATTAATGCCTAGGCTAGAAACACGAGTGTTACACATATGATCCCTTGGGCTTCTTCCCCGAAGCCCCAGTCGTCTGTCCCTCTTCTACCTTCCTCTTCCGGATATGCTCCAGATCAATCTCCCTCTCCCTTGCCCTGGCAACCATGGAATCCAGGGTAGGGCAAGCTGAAAAACTAACATGCTCCCGAATGTCAGCTCGTAGCATGTCATGGTAGCGGGTCCTCCTCATATCCTCAACTCCTGCATACTGGGGCACCAGCAACGCCCTCTCCCGGAACTTGGCGGTGATCTCCGTCACAGTCTCCGTAGTCTGTCTCATATCTAAAATGTCACACCCCCGAAACCAGACGGCGGAAACGTCCGGGGGCTCGCGTGACTTAAATTGAATACCATCACAATGAATATACATGAATCATAACATAAACATCACCATGCATCAATACATTACAACTGATATTGTTTACATCCAGTACATTGAATTAAATATTACACATTCATGACACAAATTGTTTCAGAGTTTTCAAAACAAAACATTCTAACATACTTGGTATTACCCTTCCGCTTATCTGTTACCTGAGAATACAAGTTATTTTGGAAAAACGTCAACATATGAAATGTTGGTGAGTTCATAAGCAAGGTTGTGAATAAAGTGATCTGTATAGTTTGTAAAACCTAGAAAATCCGATATTTTCTGAAAAGACAATAGTTTAACAAAGTGTGAAGATCCATAAGTTGATGCATGAATGATTTCAAAACATATATATATATATATATATATATATATATATATATATATATATATATATATATATATAAAGGATGTTTTGTATTATAGTTATAGAAATCCCGAGCGAGTAGTATTGATTTCCCCGGAAAACCCGATGTTTTCCGATGTCGAAAAATGTACGTGATTACAAATTGTTATACCACCACAACGAATGGCTTTTGATTACTCATCCTTGAATACTCGGATGGTGTCGGATAAACCAAGTGTGTCGTCGTAACGATGTCCGGTGAAGACAAGTTATAACAGCCAACTACGAACGTCCCATAGGGGTGTCGTCCGTTGTTACTCACTTAATCCAAACCACCTTGATTACTGTTGAATAACGTCCTAATTCCGTCTACTTTATTACTCATGAGCCTTAGCGAACGAAGAGAAGAGGAGTACGAAGTCCTGCTACTATCGTAAGTACCTTAGGCTGTCAGGGATGCGAAGGACACGTTGGCCCAACTCGCATTTGATTACTCTGACCTTACTAGCAATACTAATGGACCACTGGGGCCCAATAGCACATAAAAGCCATTGAAAGTCCTTTTATATGGAATTGAGCCATATGAGGCCCAATAACATATAAGCGTTATCCCTTTGGGCCCAAAGATCAGGTTGATGGACTTGCAAGGTCCAACAAGCATGATTTGAGACTCTCAAGCCCAAAGTTTGTAAGTTTATTCGTCGTAGGTATCGCGTATCTATTGAAGGGTTTGATTTAACGGTTGTTGTAATGGTATCGAGTCGAGACCGATCGATTCGTTTGTAACGATATTTGGAGTTAAACGTGTATTCGTCTTTTGATTTTTCGATAGCCGTGGTTTTTGTATTTTGACTCAGTGAAATAATTTGTTTAAAAGTAGAGGTTTGACCCTTTTCACACCTTTCTTTTTATAAAAATAACAAGTTTAGTCCTTCATATAAAAGAAAAGACATTTTTAGCCCTTAAAACATTTTCTTGACACTTTTGCATCATAGATTTGTTAAAATGATAGTTTTAACTCAAAACTTATTTTGTTAACAGTTTCAGCCCTTTCATAATAGTATTTCTCGATTGAAACCCAACTTTTCGCAATTTTTACAGTTTTGGCCCAAAATCCAAAAACTTTACATTTTTGATCCTTTTTGGAAATGAAAGCATTTTTGACCCTTGAAACAGTTTTGTTACACTTTCTATCCCCTGTTTTGAAGAAAATTTCATTTCAGCCCCTTTAATTGTCATTTTTCGCAATTTTGGGCTTATTGGGCCAAAAAGCCCAAAATTAGCCCATTAAGCTAAAAATTTACATTTCAAGTCCTTTGAAAATTTTAAAATTTAGAAAAACAATTATTGAAACTGTTACTCTTTTGGCCCTTAAGAAACCGTGACTTGGCAAATTTTTAACCCAAGTTTTGTATTTTTGACAATTTAAGCCCAAAAATGGGTTTTATGTTGAAGTATGTTTAACACAATCTTATAAGTTGTTATTCTTGACTTGTTTGATGTGAAATAACTTAGATCATGTTTGTTTGCTTTCTCATGTCATAGATCTCGGCATATCACCCCTTTTTGGTTGCATGTTCATCACAAAAACACATAAAATCATACATACATGCATAAAATCACACATAGCATACACATACACATAGATCTACACATTTTCTTGTATTCTCCCCCATAAAACATACAAAAACCGAAAAGAGAGGGGTATGAAGCTCACCTTGAGTTGTGGTTTCGGTTTTGAAGAGAGAAATGAAGAAAGTTTCGATCCTAGCAAGTCTTCTTGGAAGATCTCGAATTTAGAGGCTTCTAAGATGCAAGATCACAAGTTTGAATAGATTTAGAAGATATTTTTGATGAAATGAAGTAGATAGATCATGGATCCAAGTAATATCTTACCTTAGATGATGTATTTGTGGAATAATCTCCTTGAAAGCTTCCTAAATCTCGAAAATTTGGTGGAGAGTGGAGAGAGTTTCCTTGAGAGAGTTTAAGTGAATTGTGTGAGTGTTTGTGTTGTGTTCGGCTGAGAGAAGAAGAGAGAGGAAGAGAGAGATCTTTGATGGGATAGTTGCATGGAAATATGAGATGAATGCATGGAAATCCAAGAGATAATGGTGAGGTGGCTATCCTAAAGTCAACTCCTTCCTTTCCTTTGTGGTTTGGGCCGAGAATGGAGAGGGGAAGGAAAAATAACTGGGCCATGTATGCTTAAGCCCATATCATGACTTAATTAGATGATTTTTGGTCCAACATAAATCAAAGAATGATTTTTATGACCTATTAGGGCTAAATTAAATTGGTTGTGACCCAATAAGGCCGATTAAAGTTAACCTAGTTTATTTTAGGCTTATAAGGCCCACAATATTAAGTTTCATGTATATGGGTCCAATTAGGGCCCATTTGAGAGTTCTATGTTCAAGATAGTTAAATTGGGAGCTTATTGGTCCATTAGGTCCAATAAGGAAATCCTAGTCCAAAATGGACTTAAACCGGGATTTCAAAGGTTTCCAATTCTTTGTTGACTATTTGTAGTGCTTGAATGAAGTATTTGATGAAGTTTTGTTGTTATTGAATAAGCATCATACATGCTTTCAGATTGTTGATTCATAAGTGATATAAGTGTTGTAGTTACAAGGCATCAAAATTCCTAGTTGTGACATAAAAACTCCCTGGCCAGCTGTTGAAGCTCAATGGATGGCGCAAACTCCTCCCTGAATCTGGTCACAAAGTCTGACCAGGTCATAGCCTCAACAGCCGAGGCTCCCAAGGAGTCACCAACAGACTCCCACCAGTCTCTGGCCCTGTCTCTCAAGCATCCTGCTGCGTATCTCACCTTCGACCCCTCGGGGCAGAAGCTAGTCAACTGTGCAGACTCAATGTTTGCAATCCATCGCCTGGCAGCAATGGGGTCCTTCGCCCCATGGAAATCCGGCGCACCGCTCCCTTGGAAGTCCTTGAAGGACAGTGTGCGCGTACCCGCCTGGCTAGACGCCATATCACTCCTGAATGCTCGGAGGCGATCCTCCATCAGCTCAACAATCCCTTCCTTGATTGACCCGAAAATGATAGGGGTCGACTCAAGAATGCCTCTCGTGATCCCAGACGCGATGAACTCGTGCAGCCCGTCATCAACCTGCTCGGATCCTGCTCCCGAGCCCGATCTTGATCCTGATCCTGATCCGGAACCTCCTGCTCCATGTCGCGTGGTCACCATGCTGAAAAATTACACGCATAAATTTCAGGATCATACATACTCTCGAGAGGTCTAACACACTCTCCAAGGTTTCCAGGTTCCATCTAGGCCCTCCTTGATTCGAGTACGGGTCCTCTGCTTTCAGTAGCACGGGCCCATACTACCTTCCACATCTACCCGTTCTTTCCTCAAGGATTGCTTCGATTTCACCAAGTCCCTTTTACCGATACCCTTTCCACTGACCTCATCCTAGGCTTCCCTAGGGCATTCTCCGATCTACCCTCCACCATCAGCTGCACTAGGAGTCCCCACCACTTCCCCCTAGCTAACTTGCAGATATTGTTACATATCCATTCCTCAGCTAGTTGAAGATGATCAGAACCCCCATAGCACAAAGCAAGCATCATTCGTGCATTGAGTAATCAAATCAGGCATAACCTACGCAGGCCATCCTACTACTGACTAAACAGTCCTAGCATACAGCTCATACAACAAGCATATAAGCCATCCTCCCTAGACCCTTAGCCCTAACTAGCATGCAATTCTCAGAATCATATATCAGGCACACAAGACATCTTCCTAGATCCTTAGTCCTATTCTAGCATGTAGTTTTCTGAATCAAAACCATATAACATAACATAGCAAGTATGGGTATCTTGGGGAAAACTTACTTGAGCTTGGCTGGTCGCACGCATCACACACCTTGTTCTTTCTCAAAACCCTTTGACTCAGATTTTAGAAAACCATTTTCTTTGTAAAATCTTTTAAATCCCTTGGTTTGAGTCCAGACACTCTCGAGGGTGTGTCCGAATCCCTCAAACCAGGGCTCTGATACCAACTTGTAACATCCCAGTTTTCAAGCCTAAAAATTTCTTTTAATTAACTGACTCATAAAAACATTCATAAGAAAATAATGTGCCAACACATCAACCCATAAAACAATGTATCATGTTTGAAAGCCCAAGTCATAAATAACAACATGTCAGAGTACAATCCCAGAAAACTCTATACCGAAATCATGTGTGTGGGTGTGTGTGATGCGCTGCTACACTGCCGGCTCCTTCCCCTTAGACGAAGAGGTACCTGAAACCAAAACTACAACTGTAAGCACAAAGCTTAGTGAGTCCCCCCATCATACCACATATCATACAATCACAAAGCATACATACTGTCGGACAATTCTGGGGTGCCCGACCTACCCTGTACGACCATTTTGGGGTGCCGTCCTACCCGTGTCAAGCCATTATGGGGTGCTGGCCTACCCATGTCAAGCCATTCTGGGGTGCTGACCTACCCATGTCGAGCCATTCTAGGGTGCTGACCTACCCGTCGGTCCTGACAACCGACCCTCGGGGACTATTTCACCCCCTACTGCTACTATCACGTATATCATAACATAAACATACTATCAGACATATCTAGGGTGTACGAACTACCTATCGGTCCTAACAACCGAACTTGGGGACTATTCCCCTTCCTACTACCAATATCACATATAACACATCTTGCCAGCATACAAACATATCATCACATACTGTCAGACATATCTGGGGTGCCTGACCTACCCTTCGGTCCTAACAACCGAACTCTACTACTATCACATATAACATATCATGCCAGCATATAACATATCAGGTAGTAGCAAACCTAGATGATATCACAAAGACAATCATCTAACATACAACTCCTACTAGTGGGCCGACATTGTGGCCGTAGACCCACCGCTACTGGAAGGTAACTCACCTTGTACGAGTAGCTGCTGATAATCTGTGCGGGAACTTCTGTCTGCTACTGCTCCGGAAATCCTCCGGCTACAATCCCCAAAAAACACTCAGTCAGAATCTGATATCTACTCTTAGGGTAAAATGACCATTTTACCCCCAACCAAGTCCAAGTCAAAAGTCAACTTCCAATTGACCGGACTCGCCGAGTTAGGCCGTCAACTCGTCGAGTCCCTTCCCTTTACTCGTCCTTATCCACGACTCTACTCGTCGAGTTTAGCGACGACTCGACGAGTTCCTCTTCGTTATGAACATCGAATGGACCTTCATCCGACTCGCCGAGTCGGATGAACACTTCACGAGTTTGCCTTCAACTGATGAACACGTCCTGACCTTGACTCGCCGAGTTGTGTGAACAACTCGTCGAGTTCATCTTCAAATATAAGAAGATTGCCTTGGACTTGCTGAGTCTGTTCTAGCACTCGTCGAGTCCCATGAACTCCAGGTCTAAAACTAAGTCCAATGCGTTGGGTCGCTCTTTCTGTCCTGCTACGACCCTTCTAACACCCAACTGAGTCCTTTGACCTTCAACAGATATGGAGCTCAAAGTCTTGGACTCGTCGAGTCCCAAGAACGGACTCGCCGAGTCGGTGACGTCCACACTCTAAATCCTCGATTTCTGATGTACAACGCTTGTCCAAATGATAGATCCAAGCCCCTAAGCTCGATCTAGCACGTAAAGTTATGAACTTTACGTGCATGCATGGGACTTTTGAGCCAAAAAGGCTCTAAAATGGTTCTTTTGTTGCATGGGGCCTTCCTTGGGTGCAAAAGCAGCCCAAATCTGTCTTGTGACTCTCCCCAAGACTTAGATCCGAAGTCTTGACTCCCAACCATGTTTGCAATCATGGTTAGCTACCTCATGTGGCTTAAAAGCCCTAAATCCTTCCCAAAAGGGATCTAACAAACAAGCAAGCAAGGTTCAGACTTTATACCTTTCAAAGACTGCAAATGATGAACCAAACTCGAATCCTTCAGTCTCCTCTTAATCCTTCTATGCTCTTCCTTCTTCCTTGAGGTCAAAATCCACAAAAATCACTCAAAAGCCTTAGATCTTGCACCAAAACACTCAGGGTTTGCTATGGAGGCTTTCTGGGAGCATAAAGGGGCGATGGAGGCTGTATAAGGTTGTTTAAATAGGGTGCAAACCCTCATATTAGGGTTTTGTCCAGTCAAAGCCTACTCGTCGAGTTCGGTACCCGACTCGACGAGTCCATCACTTAAATCCCGCGTCTCATCCCGCTTCTACTCGGCAAGTTGGTCCTTCAACTCGCCGAGTCCAAGGCCAAAAATGCACAAATACTTAAATAAAATACATACCAGGAACCAGGTGCTACACCAATCCTTTTTGATAAAAAATTATGTTGTAAAGAAGTTAAAGACTTAATCAGAATATCTGCATTTTGATTAGATTAATCAATTTTAACATTTTTTTAAATTCCATTTTCAATATTTTCTCTAATGAAATGAACATCTATTTCAAAATGTTTGGTTTTCTCATGAAAAACTGGATTTAATGCTAATTTTATCACAGACTCATTATCACAAAACAATTTAACAGGAGTTAAACCATTATAACCAAGATCATTCATAGTTTTTTAAATCCACAACACCTCACATGTAACAAAACCCAAGGCACGATATTCTGACTCGGTTGAAGATCTGGATACTGTGCTTTGTTTCTTACTTTTCCAAGAAACAAGAGAATCACCTAAATACACCAAATAACCTGATACAGACCTTCTAGTTGACAGGCACTTAGCCCAATCAGCATCCACATAACCAACAATATCAAAAGAATTTGAATTAGAGAACAAAATACCTTTCCCATGACAATCTTTTAAGTACCTTAACAATCTAAAAGCACCATTTAGATGAGACTTTCGAGGCTTATACATAAATTGACTTAAAACTTGAACAACATAGCTTATATCAGGTCTAGTTACAGTAAGATAAATCAATTTTCCTATAAGTTTCTGGAATTCAGTAATATTAACAATATATTCAGAATTATCATCACAATCTCGACTAAACACAAAATTAACCTCCAAAGGTGTTTTAACAGGTTTACATTCCAACATTCCAAACTCATGTAAAAGTTCCAAACAATACTTTCTCTAATTTAAACAAACACCATTATTTGCAGGTAAAACTTCAATTCCTAAAAAATATTTTAACAAACCTAAATCTTTTATTCTAAATTGTGACTAAGAAATAATTTGACATTTTCAATTTATATACTACAATTACCAGTCAAGATTATATCATCTACATAAACTAATAAAATAACAGTAGTTTTATTTTTGGATCTGACAAATAACGAATAATAACTAACACTTTGAATAAAACCAAAACTAGACAAAGAGGAACATAATTTTTCATTCCACTTTCTTGGAGCCTGTTTTAGTCCATATAACGACTTTAGAAGTTTACACACTCTTGCATCATTTTAGTGTAATACCCTTCAGGTAAAGTCATATAAACATCCTCAATTAAATCACCATACAAAAATGCATTATTAACATCAAGTTGGTATAGAGGCCAAGAATTATTTACAGCAATACATATGACAATTCTGATTGTAACAATTTTAGCAACAGGAGAAAAAGTCTCCTCATAATCTATACATTCTCTTTGATGATACCCTTTTGCAACAAGTTTAGCCTTATATCTCTCAACCTCACCATTTGATTTATATTTAATCTTATAAATCCATCGAGAACCAATAGGCTTTCTATCTTTAGGAAGATCAACTATATCCCATGTATGATTTCTGTATAAGGCTTCCATTTCATCATTCATTGTTTTGATACAATTAGGATCAGATGAAGCCTCAGAATAAGTTTTAGGTTCAGAAGTTTTATTAAGGTTAGACACAAAGCGTCTACTCTCATTAGTTAAAAAAGAATAATTTAAAGACCTCTCTAAACCATATTTATGAGAACTTTCAACTACAAAGTCATTAAATCTAGCTGGTAAACATACATTCCTACCAGATCGAGTGACTCCTAACATATGAGCATCAGAAGGATTATTTGGTTCTAAATTAGTATCCTCATCCATAGTAGGTGAGGCAGAAGCATCCACATCAGTCTGAGGCACATGTGCCTCGTCACTCTGGTTGCTGACCTCACTAGAGGGGGTCTCATCCAGATTGTGAACTGCTCCAGCACCATCAGATTGAGGGGTTACTCCTAAATCACCTACACTAATGTTTTCTAGAAGAGAACTAGCTATTAAAGTGTCACAACTAGAAATTCTCAGACCCAAAAACCGAGCCAAAGGAGTCTTGTATATGTAATAGTTATAACTATATTACTATTATGATATGTGTAATGAAAATTTTGGGAATTATATTACCCCAAGCCTCAATATGAAATGCAAACAAATAGGAAATATAAGTTACGTCAAAGTATTAAACACATAAACAATAAAACTAACATGTTAGAGTTTCCAATCCACTAAGACCATGAACACTTCCCTAGGAAGCACTTTGGCCGTGAACACCATAGGGGAGCATCTTGACCGTGAACTCCATTCTAGGACACCTTTAGGCCATAAACTACTTAGTAGATCACCATCTAGACCGTAAACCACCTTTGGTGGACCTCTATTTGACCGTGAACCTTAGTTTAAGGCCCATTTAGGCCGTAAACCCCTTCCAATTCAAATGTGTTTACGGTAATTGTTAGCTGTAATTGGCTAATTCCCAATGCAAATACCAGTAATTTATGCATTAACCCTTAGTAATAGACATTACCCATCAGTAATCAAAGCAAACATCCCATCCAATTCTTATCCCCATATGATAGAGCGTAAACCCCTATTCTCAATTCACAAACTCATTTTCATTCACTGTAAACCTCTGTAAAATCTCTCAAGCATTCAACCAAATTACAGAAGCCATTTCTTCACAATCTCTTCTAAGTTTCTGTAAGTTAATTCATGTCTAGTAAATGTTTCATACATTTAGTTATTATGATTCTTTTACTCACACATAAGTTTATGTGTTAACAACATTAGACTAGCAAAATCCTCAAGACGTTCATCCAACACTTCAAGTGTTCTAGGCTCCAATATTCACCTCATCTCTTCAACTACACTACCTTCTACCCAAGGTGAGCTTCATACCCCTATTTTTGAGTTTTCTTAGTTTTGGGGGAGAATACAAGTCATAGTCTTGTTCAAATCTTGATATAATTGCTTGTTATGCATGTATGCTATGTTATATGTCTTTAAGAGTATAAAACTTTACATGAAGTAGTTCAAAAACTCAAGATTTTGAACAAGTCTCGAGAGTTTGAATCATGTTTTACAAATTTATGTGTAGAAACAAAAACTAGTATGTTATGGAAAATAAGTCACAAATTGTTATGTCAAGAACTATAAGGATTTACTCCAAAAAAAATTACTTAGACAAAGTTGTTGACATAAAATTATGAAAGATGTAAAACTATAAAAGTTTATGTTATTTTGGACCATTTTCGGCAATATATATATATATATATATATATATATATATATATATATATATATATATATATATATATATATATATATATATATATATATATATATATATATAAGGATCATTTTTGGAACATGGAATAAATTTGAGTAATTATTGAACACTTCGATTTATAAAGGACCAAAAATGAAATTTTTGCAAGGGCCTTTTTGAACATTTTCTTAAATATAAGTCTAAAATGAGCAATTTGGAAGAAATGGGCCAATTTCAACAATTCTCGTAGCTTTGGATCACTAATGACACCTTTCGACAAATATGGGTCTTATGTAATAATTTATAAAAAGAAGGGCCATTTTTGCTAACATCGATAATATTGTGTCATTTTTGATAAATATGATTCAAAGTGGATTATTTTCAATAAACGAAAACGAAATATCTAGTCAACGAGTTCAATTATTATTATTTATTAAATAAATAACGAATTTCACCTATTTGCATAAATATTGGTTAGGATTATAGTCAGACACATCGTCACTGTACATATATATATTAGTGTACGTTTAAAGTCCTGTAAGAGTTATAACCAGAGTCTCCTGGAAGGAGAGTGGGAATTTGTGTATAGATCTATACGGGGTTGACACCCCGCACCTTCGTTGTTCGCTACAGCTAGACCGACCAGTCTAGGGTAACAAATGTCTTAAACGAATCCGGCGCTTGAAGAACGTCTAGACAGGCACTCTGTCATATTAGTATGGTTATAACGACTCACTTAGAATATAACAAAATATATTTACGCGGGTTTCACCGTTGGTTTATAATCAACTATGTTTTGGTTACCTCAAACGAAATTTTACCACACAAGTTTTAGAGTTTTAAGACTACCACTTTTTACATCAGAAAATATAGGATTTTCTGGAGAAAACGATTTTATACGATTTCGAAAACGATAAACTAAGACACACATGCAACTATACTTGATTGGAAACAAGACTTACAACCATTTGACTAGAAAATATTGGATTTTCAGGGTTTCTAAACTATCACAAATTTTTATACAAAAATGCTTATGAACTCACCAACATATTTTATGTTGACGCTTTTCAAACGATTTGTATTCTCAGGAAATCAGTAAGCAGGTTTATGGACCGCTGACTCAGAATTATTTTGCTGTAGTTTGAAATTTACTTACTAATGTCTCTTTTGTGTAATTTGAGAACAAAAACATGATCTAAAACAATGTAAGTTTGTTATCTTAATGTATGATGTTTCGATTTGCTATGTTTCATTTATATTCAGTTGTTATGATACTGCACAATGACGTCACCCGTCTCCGGACGTTTCCGCCGTTCTGGTTCGGGGGTGTGACATAAAGGCTCATCATAGGAAAATGGGTCACTTGGGTCAACTGAAAAAACTAGATTTATCGCCAACTGAAGACTTAAGCTTGAATGGAAATACTGATTCATAAAATTTCACATCCCTAAAAACAAAAACAAGATTGAATCAAGACTTAAAACTTTGTAACCTTTTTGTTCAGAATAATATCCAAGAAAAACACATTTTTCTACACGTTCAAAAAATTTATCCAAATTGTTTAGTTTTTTTGCAAAACAAAGACACCCAAAAATATGAAGTTTATCAAAACTAGGAAAATTATACACAAGTTCATAAGGATAAGCTCCATTTAAAATTGAAGTGAGTGTTCTACTAATTAAAAAACTAAAGTTAAAACATCACCCCAAAACCTTAATGGTAATCCATACTAAAACATTAAAGACCTTGCAACATTCAAGATATGCCTATGTTTTCTTTCCACAACCCCATTTTGTTGAGGTGTGTGAACACATAAAGTCTGATGAATAACACCCTTACTTTGAAAAAAGGACATCATGTTATGATTTAAAAACTCAGTACCATTATCAGATATTACCCTTTTAATTTAACTTCAAATTGATTGAACAAAATATTAAAGAAGGCAGTAACACAATTAAAAACTTCACTTTTAGATTTTAACAAATATACCCAAGTTGCCCAAGTGAAATCATCCACTATAGTTAGAAAAAACCTAAATCCTTCTGAAGTGATCACCCTATAAGGACCCCACACAACTAGATGAATTAGTTCACCTAATCAAGAGGAGACATGTTGACTAGATGAAAAAGAATTCCTTGTTTGTTTAGCCTTATGGCAAACTTCACAAGGAGGTAAAGATTTGTTACCAAAGTTCAGTTTTGTTTTTAAAGAGTTTAGAGCTTGATCAGATGGATGACCAAGTCTACTATGCCATGTTAACTTAGAAACATAACACACAGCAGAGCTAGAACTAAAAGATTTACCTGAAGGTACACTATCTACATAATAGAGACCTCCAGATTAACTACCATTCCCCACCATCTCCTTTGATTGTAAATCCTGAATTTTGCAACTGTGTTCATTAAACACAACCTCACACTTACTATCTTTACAAACTTTATGAACATATAACAAATTAACATTGAATTCAGGAACAACAAAAACATCAAAATAGTTAAGGAATTAGAAATATTCAGATTTCCAATTTTTTCTATTTTAGCACTAGTCCCATTAGAGTGACTAACAAGAAGATTGAGTTTGGATACATCCACAGTATCAAACAAAAGAGATTCAGAAGCTATCATATGTTGATTATATCCTGAATCAACAATCCATTTATTACAATTAAAAGTTGAATTACAAGCATTGAACAAGCAAGTACCTGCCATATTAGCATTGGCAGATGCTTCCTCATTGCATTGTTTTTCACCTATCAGATTAAGAAACTTGACATACTGATCCTTAGTAAGTTGATGAAACTCAGATTCTCCAGATTCAGATGATCCAGAAAAAACAACAGATGAGTTAGCATTGAAGTTTTTCATTTGATTGTTTTTATTTACTTCATTTCTAGGTTTAAAGTCTTTGGGATAGCCAATTATTTTATAACACTTTTCAATAGTATGGTCCTTTTAAACCACAATTCTTACATTGTACGACCTGATCCTTGCTTTTATTACCAGAGTTACCAGAAGAGAATCCATTATTAAACTTACTGTTAAAAGCATTGGGTTAACTCTTGGGAATTGGTTAAGAGTCATTAGACAGAGACCCATTTCTTTGAAGAGATTCTTCACGAGATATTATAGAAAAAGCAGTTTTGACATTAGGAAGAGGATCCATAAGAAGTATATGACTTTTAACCTGGTTATATGACTCATCCAGACCACTAAGAAATTGCATGAGTTTCATCAATTTAGCTGGATCATTAAGTTTAATAGCAGCCTCACAAGTACACTCTGTAAGACTAGTTAAACCATCAAATTATTTCCATAAAGCATCCAACTTATTAATGTAATCAGAAACAAAAATACCATTTTGTTTTAATGAATTAATTTGTTGATGTATATTAAAAACAACTGACCCATCAGCTTTATTGTATGTTTCAAACAAGTTGTCCCAAATTTCTTGAACATTATCACAATATGCATGACTGGCATAAATAGTGTCATTAATGGAAGACAACAGCCAGGTACAAACTACAACATTAGCCCTTTCCCATTTAGACACTTTGCTAGCTACAACATATTCCTTTTTAAAAGTACCATCAACAAACCCTAATTTGTTTCTAGCTTTAAGGGCCCTAGACATAGAACTCCTCCATATACGAAAATTTTCATTAACAGTTAGTTTAACAGTGACAATGGTTGTAGTATCATTATCAGAAGGATGGATGTAGAGAGGATTATCAAAATTAATTGCATCATCCATTCCACTTCCTCCTGGAGGATCATTAGGATCGGCCTTAGAAACAGGAAAAAACTATAAACCACAAATAAAACTCACAGAACAAAGGAACAAAAAACAAGTCAAACAACTATATTGATGCCCAGATGGTCACCATGTTTGTTGGGGCCCAAGACAACAAATATAGAATCAAGAAGCAAATCAACAAGAGCAGATACTGTATCAGAGATTCAAAGAAAATAATAAAAGCACACTAAAGAATGTAACTAGTGTACACAAGACACTAGGATTTCCCACGTCTAAACTAAGAAAGAGTGGAGAAGGGAACGAGTGACACTCACAGAGGCCCAAAGCAACTTTCGGAGGCAAGAGATGACCGTTCACCTCCCTTAGGGTTGTTCCCTGACCAAGTTATTTCAGACATAAGTCTGTTCCCTGACAGAGTTACTTTGACCCTAAAAATGGGAATGAGTGAGCAGACCGGTAGATGAACTGCTTACACCGAGTACAAACCACGGATCCTTCAGGATCGAAAGATTTTCCACCAGAACTGCAAGATCAAAAAACAAAAAACGCGCAGTAATAGTTTCTTAAGAAAAAAGATCTGATGAACACAAAAAACACGATCTAAGTTTTCATTTGTGAGGGATGCTTTTAGAGACAAATTTAAGTTTAAAACGTTGCAGGCCATTGGTTTATCAAGAAAAGAATCTTGAAATAAGCATAATCCCACTCAGTCTCTGACCTTATAAATGTCGTTCTTCCCATCTTTCTTTATAGGTACACTACGCCCTCTATTAGGACTCGAATCTTTGACTTTTTATGTAAGTATACCACTAAGACAAATTTATGTCCTTGTGCAGTGGGGATCAAGATTCAAAAATCCCGCTTACACAAACAAGGATAATTGCTAATAACATGGCAAAAGGACTTAAGCTCACAACACTCTCAAAATACAGGACTTGGTACAATGAGAAACAAGTAAGCATATAAAAATATTTATTTTGATGAATTATATTGTACAACTGATTGAGATAAACATATCTTCTATTTTTCCACTTAGAAAAATGATTTATCTATAGAAAATATATGATTCACTAACAATATGTATGATGTTGTAGGTGGGAGGTTGGTCGCAGCCTTTTGGGGGACTAAAAGACGAAAAAAACGTTACGTATTTAACATATGCAACAGTACGAGGAGCAGCCCATGAAGTTCCATTCACATCACCATCACAAGCTCTCACACTATTTCATAGTTTCCTTAACGTATCCCATCTCCCTCGTCCTAAATCCTAAAATATACACTACATTTTTAAAATTTGTGGTGCATTCAATAACAATAAAAAAATAAGCTAATACACTATATGGTTCTAAAAGACACGATGACAATAATAAAATACGTTGACATTTATACTTTGTAAGTCTTTTGAAAGACATACGTATGAATATTCTACAAGGAATAACAAAGGGAAAAAATGTCTTCTCATTGTAGATGGATATCCATGGTTAGTTACCCGCTAACACTACAAAAACAAATACCCGTCTCGATCGTCCCTATAATAATGAATGACAAAAATGTCTTTTTTTAATGTAGATATCCATGATTGGTTGGTTACCTTTAGACTACCAAAAATACCCTTTTCCAAAGATGACCCAAAAGACTAGCATGTGCACTTGTCTCTTTTAATTTTTGGCCTCAGAATTATTATTTTTTAGTAAATTTTGCCTCTTGAGGTTTAATTATTTTTTGTAAAATTTAGTCTACCTTCAATATTGTGTGAAAAACCTCTTGAGGGATATCTGCTGACCCAACATGCTTCATTCTCTTCTTTCCTTCTTTTTGTTTCTCCAACAATTTATTCTTCCTTGTCACATCTCCACCATAACATTTTGTAAGAACGTTCTTCCTCAAAGCTAAAATCCTAAAAGAAGGGCAAAATGGTCAAATATCACCTCTAACAAAATCTTCCAAAATGGGACATATTGTCAACACATAGTCCACGACAAAACAATAAAAAGGTTGTACCATGCATGGAACATAAATTTTATTTCCTTCCTCATTTGTGCAAAAGACGTAAATACCCTCCTTGTAGAGTAATTTACAAGTTTGTGGAACGAGACTGACTCCAGTGGGACAAAATTTGCAACTTCTAGTCCCACCCAAGAAGGCATAACATGGACTCGTTTTCGTTCTATTATGTGAAAAAGACATTAATATCCTCCTTGTTTGTGCAAAAGACCTAAATACTCTCCTCTTAGTCTAATTTGAAAGTTTCTAGAACAAATCTAATGTTAATGGAAAAGAATCGCAATTTTGTGTCCCACCAAAGTAGATAGATGAAGGTGGAACAGTGACTCGCTTTTATTCTCTAAAATGTGCAAAAGATGTCAATGCCTTATGCCCTCATTAGATATGTAAAAGACGTAAATACCCTTGTATATTTGTGGAATGAGAGGGTGTGTGACTTATGTTTCCCTAGCAATGACCTTTGATCCAATAGCAGCTTGTATTGTGATCTCGAACATTTGTCTGTTTGAATGCAAGAAATGTTAAGGGGGTGATTATTTAATAATAAATAAAAGTAAATAAAAAATGTTAAGAAACAATAGAGCAAGGAAGAAAAATGCAAAAAAGATTCTTCTTTGGACCATATCTTGAAAAAATGATATAACACAGGGACCAAAACTATAATTTGCTTACTCTGAATCTTCGTAATCGAATAAAGCATAACCAGATGTAGTACTTTAAATCAACAACCATTTCGCTTACGCCTTGTTTCCGTGTTCTACTTATGGATGGATATGGAGGGAAAGTGCGGGATGTCGAAGGAAAATCGTGTTCCCAAGTTTCATTAATGGAAGGAAAGTGTGGGGAAAAATGATTTTGGAGCGATATTTTCCTTCCAAATTTTGCTCCCAAATTAAGAGGATTTGGGAAGAAAATGAGAGAAAGGAAAATCTTTAAGTTTATTTTCTTTTTCCTCCTAACTCAGGAACACAAAAACTTAAAATTTTTCTTTCATTTCCTTCGAACTCGGTAACACGGAATAAAGAAAATTTATGTTAATATTTTCCTTCCCTTTTGTTTATCGAATTTACAAAAAAAAACCTGAAGAACAAGGCGTTAGGGGTAATTAGTACTTTATAAATTCCCTTTGACTGTATATAAGCAAACTACAAGTTTTAATATTCAAAAAAATGGCAAGATGGTTATATTTGGAAATTTTAATTTACTTGGTCTGTACCCATCATTGACTTACCTATTGATAAATGAATAATCTAATTGCTCCCCTCTTCTTTCAGAGCAAAGAGTAATAACAGCTCCACCATACCTTCAATAAAATGTTGTATGAATAAATATGATGTTTAAAAACATATTCGAGAAAATAACCCGATATTTGGGTAAATGGAAGGAAAAATCAATTGAGGGCAAATTTGTAATCATTTCCATGACTTTTGCATTTCTTCAAAAAGAAGAAACCAATATACTAATATTTTAATAATAGGGTTTTAGAAAAGGGTATTTCAGTCATTTACATAATTTACCATTTGGGGATAAAAAAAAATAGGGATTTTGAGAATTGTTGCCAATACTCTAAGATCCCAAGAAGCTACCACTTGGATTTTAGGGTTTATAATGAAAACACCTGGAATTTGAACCTCTACTTTGCTGAAATGAATAAATAAATTAATTAATTAAAAAAGAAAAAACATTTGACAAAAGAGATATTAGAGAATATTCATTTAGGTCAAAAATTCAAACTTCCCGTCTGAATACTTAAATATATATGGTACAGTTGGAACAGTGGAAATAATATGAGTTCCATATTCCTGTCATTTACAACACAAATATGCATGTAATACTTTCAAAATAAAATTTTATACAAGTTAAATTTCCATCAAGTGTTTGATGAGTTAATAAAATCTTATTTCATTTTTTTAAAAGGACAAATTACAGAAAAGCCATTACATTATCAACATTTTACCTAAAAAGCCATTATGAATTTTTTTACATAAAAGTAAGTTTATAAAAGAAATTTTCCATTTCATACAGGATTGACCTAAAAAAACCGGTTAATAGATTTGATTTGCTTACATGGACAATTTTTAATGATGTCGCAATAGAAATGTTCATATAAGAGTGTTAAAGTGTCAAAAAAGTGTCCATTAGTATATGCTTACGTGGACATTTCCTTTATCACATCAGATGTCACCTTATTAAAATTGGTCCATGTAAGCCAATTAAACATGGTAACCAATTTTGGAAGGTCGATAATGGCTTAAATGAAGAAAAAAAAAATCATAAAAGTGAGAGTGTGCATATAAAGAACGTCTAAATCTAACTTCATAAGAGGAAGTTATGATTTTTCGAAGTTTCAGCACAGCTATGTTAGCGCAGAAATCAAAATTTGTATCGGTTGATTGTTAGCCTAAACAATCTAAAGGAGAGTTGAAGATCTAGTTAATAGGAGTTCTGTAACGCCCGTCTTTCAGGATAAGCATCAGGATAAGCATTAAAGATGATGTAATAGTTAGGGTCAACAATTGTAATCAATTCTGAAGTAATAAAAACAAATTATTTGAGTATTATGTGAATTATGTGCATTAAACTTGTTTATATAGATATAATAAATTAAGAATGAAAATAAGCGTCAAAAATAAAATAATAGACGAGACCAATATCTATGAAGAAAGTTGTAGTGATCGTAACAAGGATTCCGGAGATATAAAGATATCCGAAATCCGAGTTATAACGAAGAAGTTATGACATGTTGAAGTTTCGCGACAAAACCGGCACGACGCTGTGTGACGTAGAAAGTGAGTTTACAATATAGTACTTTTAGCCTTAGCGATCTAAATGAAAGTCGTAGTATATGTTAAACCAAGAGTGTGCATAAAAAGAACGCCCAAATCTAACTTTATATGAGAAAGTTATGATTTTTCCAAGATTCGGCTTAACAGTATGCAGCCCGGAGTTCGAATATTAGATCGTCCGATTTTTTCCGACGCAACCTAAACGAGAATCGAAGATCTCGTTAATAGTAGCTCAATGGTAAAAAGACAGACGAAAACGGACGTCGAATGACAAAGTTATGAATTTTTAACGGTCTTTTCCTGTCCCATCCTGTTAAAAATATAACTTTAAAAATAGATTCAAAATTAGCCGACGGGTGTGTTAATTGCGAAGGCTGTCCGAGGGAACACCCCGTGTAGAAGAGTACGCCCCACGATCTCGCATCTCTTGGTCTCGGATCGGCCACGTAGCCCCAGCAGCTTTCGGACACCTACCCTTCGGAACACCCAGTGTCCGCAGGTACGTCCAGCGTACCGAGGAACGCCCTGCGTACTCCGAAGAGTACGCCTAGGGTACCGAAGCTCCAGCAGCTATAAATAGAGGTGTGAGGGTGTCTTATTCCTCACACCTTAAACCTCATTCTTTCTCTTTCTACTCTCTCTCTCTCTCTAACCCTCCTAAACACGCCCAAGCCCTAGTAAACTTCCATAGTGCTAGAAGAAAGCTTCGGAGCCCCCGAAGGCTCCGAGAAAAAGAGCTTTTCAGCTTGGGAAGCTCTGCCCCCGAAGAGCCTAGTTTTTAACAAAACCCGTTGTAAGTGAGATACGCTTACCCTAGCTTAAGTATAGCTTATATTTAAATTTAGTAATGTTATTATGAACTTATATTAATTATTTAGGCTAGTATTATGACTTATATAAGTGTCGTTATAATGCCTTTTTAACTACTCGCGGTAAGGGAATCCGGTTTGAAGGGCCGCCTGGATTGTTGGATTTCAGAACGGCTTAAATGCTAAAATGGTACTGCCCTCCAGTGTTTCATGTCTGGCCATTGTCTGTACATAGTAGTTGAGAAATATTGTTTAACGCTTATATAATAATAATAATAATAATAATAATAATAATAATAATAATAATAATAATAATAATAATAATAATAATAATAATAATAATAATACTAAGACTAATAATTAGTCACGGTGAATATTAGACTAAAATCTAGTAGTAATAATACTAGGTTTTGTCAAAGGAAATTATTTTAAGAAGCGAAACGCTGTCTGAGTTCGGAATAACCACCTTAACAAGTGAGTGCATGTCACACCCCCAAACCTGAACGACGGAAACCTTCGGGGGCGGAGGAGTTCATGTAAGTATCACAACACATGCAATATAGTAATCAAAGTACAACCAACCATTGCATTAATAAGTGTAGGTTTTACATCAATGTTTAAACATTACATATTCAAACATCAAAGTAGGTACAGTAGAAGACAAGAGTCGCAGTACGGTACTAGGTAGTCTTCTCAAAAGCTTCGGGAGTGTACCTGTCTACTGGATTTCCTGAGAATACAAGTTATTTTGAAAGAGTAGATCAGCATTTAAGCTGGTGAGTTCATAAGTATTTTAGTTCTTTAAAGTATACTCTAAGTTCTTTGGAAAAGTTCGCTGGTTCCTCCAGAAAATCCTATATTTCCTGATGTGATAAAATGATAACCTCAATAGTTCCCTTCTACAATTACTTAGTTTATACTAGTTATATATAACCTAATATCGAATGGACAGTTAAATGGGTGAATCTGCCCTAAGCCCACAACCAAACAAGGAACATGAAGTAAGGCGGAAGTCACACATTTCACTGTCAACCAGATATTATTTATATATAACTCTGATGTATAAACTAAGGAATTATAGAATTAGACACTAAAGGTCCTTTATGTTATACTAGTTTAAGGAGAGTGAATGACTAGGTTCCATCTGATAAGTAGTTTTAAATCCCCATAAAACCGTTCCATTTGTAAAAGTTGTTTAATCCCATAAACCGTTCCATTTGTAAAAGTAGTTTAATCCTATAAACTGTTCCATTTGTAAAAGTATTCTTAGTTATATTCGTTCTACAGTTTCTAATTCAGTTTTTATTATTACCCCGTGATTTGCTAACCCTGGTACGTTGTATTTGTACCCCTGTTAATGCAAACCCGGTATGATGTATTATCTTTTCTTACTGTTTTAAAAAAAGTATATTACTAAGTAAATTAATCGTTGTATTATCCATGTGAGTTCTATTAACCATACTAATATGACTGATGTGCCTGCTGCGACGTTCTTCAGGCGTCGGAAACGATATGACATTTGTCACCCTAGGCATGCCGGCCAAACTGTAGCGAACAGTAAAGGTGCGGGATTGTCAGTCCCGTATAGATCGATACACAAATTCACGCTCTCCCTCCTGGAGATTCTGGTTAATAAGTCAGGACTCCAGGTCGTACTTAGACAAGTACACCATGAAGTGTCTCACAAATTTATTGTTTCAACGAGATTACGAGTTTAAGATGATTGATATTGAGAATTGACCCATAAATTATACTTATTATAATTTATATGTTCTATTTGATTAGCATGATTTCTTATGGATGAACACCTTTGTTCAGCATGATACAAAGGTAATGATACCGAATGAAGTAACCTTTTATATTCATATATGTATTATATATATATATATATATATATATATATATATATATATATATATATATATATATATATATATATATATATAATTAAGAAGGAAACGACCTTCGGGCAAATAACACCACCTTAATTCCACATCCAAACAAGGAAAAGGAAACAAGATAATTCATTAGTCCTAAGCCCTTCAATTCTTATTTATATATTTATACATATATAAACATGATTTTGGCAATTATAAGTTTAAATAGTTATAAAAACATTTAAAAGAGTTTAACGTTATTCTAGAAGAATTTATATGACTTCAATTATATTCTGGAAACAATTGGTAATCCTTTATTTTAAAGTCCATATTTAAAAGCATAAGAAGAACTTTTATGCGATTGATATCACATGAATTATTAACACAATATGATTGTGTTCAACTTGTATTCCCCCCCCCCCCCCCCTTATAAAGCATTTAAAACCATTTAAAAAGGTATATTATAGGGGTATGAACTCACTTGATAAGTGGTGATTTGGGCAGCACTTCATTTCAATAAATGATCTTTCTCGAAGAAACCGCGGGTTTTTGATTAAAAACCAGGCTTCGGGGCTTGCTTCGGGTTTTAGACTTGATACCGGGGCTTTGGGGGTTGTAAGGAAGTTTGGGGAGGTGAAAGAAGTGAAAAAGGATGAAAAATGAGGTAAAAATGGTGAAGGAACCGGGAGGATTCGCACCTCCTATTTATAGTCCGAAGTCTCGGACAGGTGGCGAGGGGGAGGAGGAGTCAGCAGCGACGTGGCAGCGAGGGAAGAGGGACGCGTGTTCGGTTCGCAAGGAGCCACAAGGCCGAGCTCGGAAGCAGCGACGGTGCGAGGCCCGTCGGAACAGACTGGCCGAGCCTTCGGTCCAATCAGAAAAGGACACGGGTCCGACACGGGGCGGTCTCGCATGCGAGGTGACGTGTCCGGATTGTGGCCATGCGATTTTTCCCGGTTTTCAAGATTTTTTGATTTTTGTGCCCAAAAGTTGCGAAATTCATAACTTTTGCATACGAGCTCCGTTTTCGACGTTCTTTATATGCACGCGTAGGTAAAATTATGCTCTACATCTTTTGTGTAGACTTTGTTGGCTAATTTTGACTTTATTTTTAATATTATTATTTTTAACAGACCTGGACAGGAAATCCGTTAAAAAGTCATCATTTCTTTATCCGACGTCCGTTTTCATCTGTCTTTTTATCGTTGTACTACTTTTGATGAGATCTTCGATTCTCGTTTAAGTTGTGTCGGCTAAAAATCACTCGATCTTTATTTCGAGTTTTTAGTTGTCTACTGTTATACTGAAACTTAGAAAAATCATAACTTCCTCATACGAAATCATATTTTGACGTTCTTTTTATGAAAATTCTCGGTTTAACATAATCTAAAACTTTCATTTAGATTGTTATGGCTAAAAAGCCTTTTATCGAAAATTCACTTTTTACACTGAACAGTGTTTTGCCGGTTTTGTCTCGGATTTTCGATTGGTCATAACTTCTTAGTTATAACTCGGATTTCAGTGTTCTTTATATTTTTGGAAACCTTCTTACAATCTCTACCACTTTTTTCACCCCAATTAAGATTATTGAACAATTTATTTTTGACCTAAATTTGACTGGTGTTACATTATCCCCCCGTTAGAGGGAATTTCGTCCCGAAATTTATTCTAAAGTGATACTCATGGACTAGGGAAAAGATATGAATATTTTTGTTTTATCTAATCTTCCCTTTCCCAAGTGAATTCAGGTCCCCGGTTTGCAATCCAGCGAACCTTCACTATCGGGATAAGGCTTTTCTTGGTTCTTTTGATTTCCCTATCCATGAGTTCTATTGGTTCTTCTACAAAGTGTAGACTTTTATTTCACTTGATTTCATCGAGTGAAATAACAAGTGTTTCATCGGATAGACACCTATTTAGATTAGATATGTGAAAGTTGGGATGAATGTTATTAAGTTTTTGTGGTAGTTTAAGTTTATAAGCTACAAGACCGATTCTGGTAAGAATCTTGAATGGTCCTATGTACCTTGGATTTGGTATTCCACGCTTTATGAAGTGTATCATGCCCTTCCGGGGTGAGACTTTCCTATGACAAGTTCATCAACCTGGAATTCCAAGGTTTTCTTTTATCGAAACCGTAGCTTCTCTGATTAACTCTGGAAGCTTTATGTCGCTTCCTGATTCGTATTCTCTTTTTGGTAGTTTCTCGGATGAATTCTGGATCAGCGAAGGTGCTGTCTGGAAATTGGACCTCTAGCTAGTTGTGTGTCACCTAAATTAGTCCAGTGTAAATAGGATCTGCACTTGCGACCACAGAAGGTTTCGAATGGAGCAACCTAAATGCTAGCATGATAAAAGACTTGACTAATTGATAAATGGGTATCCCATGCTTTACCAAGGTCGATCACATACGTTCTTAGCATGAATTCTAATGGTTGAATCGTTCTCTCATTCTGTCTGCCGGTTTGTGGATTAGTAGGCTATTCTTATGTTTAGCCTAGTTCTCAGATATTTCTGAAGTGACTGCCTGAACTGGGAAATGATTCTACTATCTCGAACAAAGATAACAGATTTTGGAACACCGTGCAGTCTAGCTAATCTCTCGGACACACTTAATAGTTAGTTTCTTTATCTTCCGTGTTTCTTTTAATGGCATGAAGCATATGGTTTTGACTTATTTGTCCAAGTTCTTATCCATTCTTCCCAAGGTTTCATCTGCGACATGTTTAGGTTTCAAGGCTTCCTGTTGAACCTCCTTACTTTGTATGGACAGATTTGAATGGGTTATCATAGTCAATGATTGGCTCTACAACCTGAGTACTCTTTCTGGCTTAAGGTGTCAGCTACTATATTGACTTTGTCGGGATGATAACGAATTTCGAATTCATAATCATTTAGTAGATCGACCCACTATCGTGGTCTCACGTTGAATTCCTCCTGGTAGAATATATGATGAAGGCTTTTGCTCCGAAGTTTATGATAAGACTCATACTTGGCTCATCCACCATCACCTCGTGTATACAAGTCGTATATAATTTAGATTTCACAAAACGTTCGGATGGGTGACTCTGCCCCAAGTCCACAACCAAACAAGGAACAGGAGATAGGGCGGAATTACACATCCTAAATCTTTTTAAGTCTAAATTATATACCACTCTCGCGTATACACTTAGCAGCGATAGATTAACCTAATGAGTTCTTAGTCTCTATTCTTGAACTTGACCTGCGGTACAATGATTTTCCTATGCGATCTATTAGGGTACTTCGGTGGTTACTGACTTCTAAGACTGCTTTGGTGCTTTTTGTTTCAAGTTTTATATCTACTGAGCAGGCTAGAAGGGCGTGGTACCTTCGCATGGGTACTTATGAAGTTTTGAAATGAGAGATGACATAAGGGGTTGTGTTATGGATTGGAAGAATTTCATCTTACGGCTGATTAAGGAAAAAGTTCTTTTACACAGCCTAAGAATTTTGCATGGTAAGGACCAAGCCAAACCATGTCGGATGAAGATGTCATAACTTCTTGACGAAACAAACATTAAGTCGTTTTGGGAGGAATGATTACTAGGATGATGAACTATCCTATGTACATAAGTTTTCAGCGCTTCTGGTTTTATTCTGTTATTATCACTACGAACCCCTTTTTGATTCGAAATTGGCGGGTACTACCAATACGAGGGTTCTGATAATTTGAAATTATGAACTTTCATGAAACGATCCTTACTAGGTCTCTCTATAATCGCTTGATGTATACAAGTCATGTATAATTAAGATTGGTAAGACCTTTGACTGAGCAACCCTGCCTTAAATCCACAACCAAACAAGGAATAGGAAATGAGGCGGGATTACTCACTCTAAGCCTACAAATCTTAATTATAAATGACCCTTATGTATACACTAAGTCATCATAGCTTACCTGTTAGGGTTTTAAATTTTATATGAATGTTGTGATTTAATTTGAACGGGAGAGTAATCATAATTATAGATAATTATTGGGGTTTGGACGCGTACCAAAAATATAGAAGGATTCTTTGATGCCTTCCCATGCATTGGGGTCAAACTCCTCCTGCTGCCCCATCGTTCTTCTCTGTTGGACAGTCCCTCTTGTAATGTCCTATTTCACCACAAAGGTGACATATTGGAATAGTCCCAACATTGGTAGTTGAAGTGATGAACTCAACCGGAGTTCTACAGATGCGGGCGGTGTGCCCCTTCATGTTGCATCTATTGCAAAGCATCTCTCGGCAACCTCCATGATGATGGTAGTTGCACTTGCTGCAGTGTGGGAGGTTTCCTAAGTACGGCGTGGTCGGTGCTGGAATAATAGGGCTGATGGGAGTATTGACTGCCCCAGTTCGTTGCCCTCTGTTAGGTTCTGGAGTTGAACAACTCCCTTTCTTGTTCTCAAACTTTCGTTTCAGGATATTAGGCTTAAGGTTCGAAGTGTTCTTACAAATAGGTACTCGTTGCTGTACTTGGTCATTACCACGATCGGGATTACCGATAGCATTGCCACTAACATTTGTGTTGTTAGCATTAAGGTGTGCCATGACAGCTGCTACAGCTGCTGTGACTGCAGCTTGAAACCTTGTAACTGTTGGATAAGGTGTCTAAGTCCATAACTATTTCTGGTATGTACTTGACCTGACCTAGCATGGTCCATTTGGGTTGCATGGCACCATGCAATTGGATAAACTAAAATGAGAGAAATAACACTTATGGTTTATTAATATATTATAAGTTCTAATATATTAATAATATTATTTAATTAGTTTGATCAAGAATTAATTTAGAATTAATTAAGTGATCAAAAGATAACTAATTAAATATATGGGTAGATTATGTAAATCTTCCATATCTTATATAGTGGGCTAAGAGGCTCCATGGATTATCAAGTTGGGTTCTACCCATAGGATGCTCCATGGATACTCCATGGGAGTTACAAACCCATGGGTCATGGAAATGAAGAGTCATGACACATTAGGGTTTACATGGTGTAACCCTAGATGTGTCAACACTATATAAGAAACCCATTCTCCACCAAAATGGGCAACACATAAGAAACAAGAGGGCTAGGCCGATTTTAGAAGTGTGTATTCTCTCTAAAGTCATTCCAAAAGCATTTGGTGTTGTGTGAAGCATTTGAGGCATCACACTTGGGGTGCTAGGCTCACAAGGTTTCAAGGATCATAAGCAACAACAAGGTAAGTTATTCTATCTTTTATGCAAGTTAAAAATTGTTCCCCATGTATGCTAGATAGGAATATAACCTTGGAATTCAACTTTGCATGATAATTAGACAAACATAGATCCAAGGTTATTAGGGTTGCATGTACACTTAGGAAGTGTTAGAATCCTCAAAACCCATCAGTGGTATCAGAGCCAGGTTCGTTTGTTTTTTTTTTTTTTTTGTGTGTGCAAACAGCTTGGAAAAAAAAACGTTTTTCTGTTTTCTGCTCGTATGAAAGTTTGCACATTTGTTGCTGGAAATGGACTAGAAACATTACCCTAAATTGTTTTGATGTTTTAAAGCTTGTTTTAGATGGTGTAATGTTTATGCTAATCCATTTACAATGGCAATTATTAAAATTACAAGTTTTTTTTTAAGTGTAATTTTTGATTCTTGAAAGTGTTCATATTCATGTTCTTGAACTTATGAAGATTAGATGATCATAGGAATTATTTGTAACCTTCATGGTAGTTTAATTCATGATCATAATGTGTTTTAATGGAGTTCATAACTTGTCCTCAAGTTATGGAAAACCAAAAGTCTCACTTTTATTAAAGCCATTAAAAGAACACAAGAGTTATAAAAATGAAGAGTCTTCATTTTTATTACTCAATTAATTCATAAGTTATGAGAAATGAAAAGTTTTGGAAGTTTACAAAACTTGCCCTCAAGTTTTGGAACATGTAAAGTCTTGATTAAAACTTTAGTTCCAACCCTTAGAATTTTAAAAGTTAAAATTCAACCCTTATACTTTATAATATTATAAGTTACTAATATATATATGTATAACGTCAAGTCGTCTTACCGCTAGTACGCCTCATTCACGAAGCCGGTCTATAAGGGGGGTATAAGGTTGTTGCCTATAAAATGGCAACTTAATGGGTGTCCACTCTCACCCACCGCTTCCTTGATCGGTGGAGGGTCGTTAGCCGAACGGGTAAGACAAGGACTTATAAATTCTCATTAAAAGTATGATGAATATTATAAAGTAACTAAATGCTTTTATTAAATTCCCAATCTTAGTTACTTTAGGAAAATGTGAATAAGGTGCTAATCCATGAAATTACACTTTACACTTTGTTTAAGTCGTTGGTGGAGCGTGTGTGGTTAACCGGCACACTAACTTGGACTTAACAAGGTAGGTAAAGGGTGACTTAAGGTTTACCATAGCATCGGTGGAGCGTGTGTGGTTTACCGACACATCGATTGAGTGATAAACCTTGAGGGTACCAAGTGATTTGCATGGTTACTTCACACCTCGTTTTGTGATCCTCGGTATCCCAGTCACAAAACTTGGAGGGCACACTCGAGATTGAAACATGCCTTTGAAAAGTTCATTGAATCTCAAAAGAATCTAGGAATTTCTAAGAACCAATTAAAAACCTAATATTTATATTTCGTTTTTCATGGTGGAAATTGGTGAATCGTCATTCACCTACCTTTCAAATATGTTATAGCTTGGATTACGACATACCTCTTCTAAGTTATAATATATTTGATTGGATCCTAGCCTTAATATTACATTTGGGTGTTTTATTAAGGACTCTCTTAATATCTAAACTAATCTTGTTCTCTTCTTTCAGATGTCTTCAAACAATGCTGCTTCTGGCTCTAATCCTAATGGCTCCTTTACCCTTATGAACTTGTGTGGGAAAGTCACTTTTGATGGATCCAACTTCAATGAATGGATCAGAAACATCAGGATGATTACCCGCTACGAGGACAAAGAATATGTCCTTGACAAGGAGCTTAAGGAGATTGATGAGACCACTGCAACTCCCCAGGAGATCGCTGACTTCCGGGCACATGAAAGGGATGCTACAAAAGTGGCATGCATCATGTTGGCCACCATGATAGTGGAACTCCAAAAGTCCTATGAGGACTTCTACCCTTTTGAAATGCACCAAGATCTGATGGAAAGATACCATCAAAGTGCACGACAAGAGAGGTATGAAATCATATGCTCTATCATAACAACCATGATGAAGGACGGGGAATCCGTCACGAGCCACATGCAGAAAATGCAAAGGTATGTGGATCGGTTGCTGAAGCTTAATGTGAACTTCCCTGAGGAGCTTGCAATAGATATCATTTTGCACTCCTTACCATCGTGCTATGATCAATTCCGCATGACATATCACATGAATAAGGAAGAGGTCACACTCAGCAAACTTCAGGGACTCCTCAAGACCGCAGAAACAGGTCTTAAGGGTAAGTCGGTTGTTAACACTCCTACTCCAAACTCTGCCCCGGTTTTGGCAATCGGGAAAGGTAGAGGGAAGAAGAGGAAGAGCTCTTCGAAGGGTACCAAGGCTAGGACCCTTGATGGCTCTTCTTCAATTGGAACCAAGAAAGGTTTTGTCACTCCTTCTTCTGACCCTAAACAGACTGAATGCTTCTATTGCCATGAAAAGTCACATTGGAAGCGGAACTGCCCAAAGTACCAGCAAGATGTGAAGGATGGGAAAGTTAAACCCAACCATGCAGGTATTTACACTATCTTATCTAATAACTCACCCCATTCTAACTCTTGGGTCCTTGATATCGGTTGTGGTATTCATATCTGTTCTGATTTGCAGGGACTAAGAAGAAGTGAGAATGTGGAGCATGGAAGAATAAACTTAATCATGGGGAATAGGAAAGCTTTACCTGTCACTAAGATTGGAGTTTATACTTTATCGCTAAGTAGTGGGTTTAGTTTAGATTTGAATAAATGTTGTTATTCGCCAGAAATGGCAAGAAATATTATTTCCTTTCATGCATTGTATAAACAAGGTTTCACCTTTTCATTTGATAATGAAGTCGGTTCGATTAATGCTTTCTTTAATAATGTTCTTTATTTTAAAGCATTACCTTGTGATGGTGTGTATGAAACTGTATCTGTGGTTGATAACTTAGGAAATAATGTATTGTGTATTGATTCTGTTAATGATAATAACTTGGATAAAGCATCATTATGGCATTGTCGTCTTGGACATATAAGCAAGAAACGCATAGGCCAACTCCAAAAGGATGGAGTATTGGAGTCATTTGACCTAAATTCAGATGATAGTTGCGAATCATGCTTACTTGGAAAAATGACAAAGTCACCCTTCACAGGTTCTTGTGAGAGGGGTGAAGGTTTGTTGGATCTTATACACACGGATGTGTGTGGGCCCTTCAAACATGCCACAAGGGATGCTAATCATTATTATTTGACTTTTACTGATGATTACAGTAGATATGGATATGTCTACTTAATCAAGCATAAGTCAGAGACTTTTGAGAGGTTTAAAGAGTTTAAACAGGAAGTCGAGAATCAATTGGGCGGGAACATTAAGATGCTTCGATCCGATCGAGGTGGTGAGTATCTTAGTTCAGAGTTCCTCGACTATCTTAGGGAATGTGGGATTGTCTCACAATTGACACCTCCCAGGACACCGCAGTTGAATGGTGTAGCTGAGAGGCGTAATCGAACCTTGTTGGATATGGTTCGTTCCATGATGATTCGAGCTTCGCTACCAATCTCATTTTGGGGGTATGCCTTAGAGACTGCCGCCCATATCCTTAATCTAGTTCCCACAAAGAAAGTTGCCAAAACTCCTCATGAGATGTGGACTGGTAAAGTACCCAAACTAGACCACATTAAGATTTGCGGTTGCGAGGCTTTCGTGAGACGCGAAACTCATGATAAGCTCGAACCTCGAAGTGAGAGGTGTATTTTCATCGGCTACCAACAGAAATCCTTTGGTTACGTCTTCTACAGACCTAGTGAGAATGTGGTCTTTGTAGCTAGGAGGGCTTTCTTTCGAGAGAGAGAGAGTTCATAAGCCAAGGAGATAGTGGGAGGCAAGTTGACCTTGAAGAAATTCAAGAGTCAAGTGGTGAAGGAACTTCAAACCCTAGCACTCAACTTGAGGAGGAAACTTCTGTTGAGCCAATTGACAAGTCTGTACCTCTGAGGCGTTCCACAAGGGTTAGGAATGCACCTGAGCATTACTATGGATTCCATATTACTGCGGAAGGTGATACACTTATCAGTGATGAGACACTGATAGGTCTGGATGAACCTAACAGTTACGTGGAAGCCAAGGCAGGCCCTGAGTCAGCCAAGTGGAAAGAGGCAATGGACAGCGAGATACAGTCCATGTATGACAATCAAGTTTGGAACTTGGTTGAGAATGTACCAGGTCGTAAGACTATAGGGTGCAAATGGATCTTCAAGAAGAAGACCGACATGGATGGTAATGTACACACTTATAAGGCACGACTGGTTGCAAAGGGTTTCTCACAAACTCCGGGAGTTGATTATGATGAGACCTTTTCTCCAGTGGCCAATATTAAGTCTATTAGGGTTCTGTTAGCCATAGCCGCATTTCATGACTATGAAATATGGCAAATGGATGTCAAAACCGCTTTCCTTAATGGAAACTTGGCTGAGGATGTTTACATGAGTCAGCCAGAGGGTTTTGTCAACACAGAGTACCCTAATAAAGTGTGTAAGCTTGAGAAATCCATTTATGGGTTAAAGCAAGCACCTCGCAGATGGAATCTTTGCTTTGATGAGAAAGTCAAAGAATTTGGCTTTTCTAGGAGTGAAGATAAATCTTGTGTATATGTCAAGGCTAGTGGGAGTATAGTTAGCTTTTTGGTATTGTATGTGGATGACATACTACTCATAGGAAATGACATCCCAACTCTGCAGGAAGTTAAGTCCTAGCTTGGGAAGTGTTTCTCTATGAAGGACCTAGGAGAAGCTGCCTATATTCTAGGGATAAGGATCTTGAGAGACCGGAGTAAAAGACTAGTTGGACTTAGTCAGAGTACTTACTTGGATAAGGTGTTGAAGAGATTCGGCATGCAGGACTCCAAGAAAGGAGAGTTACCCATCCAGAGTAATGCCAGATTGAGTAAGACACAAAGCCCTAGTACTGAGGCTGAGATAGCAGAAATGAGTCGAATACCTTATGCTTCGGCTGTAGGATCGATCATGTATGCTATGACGTGTACTCGACCTGATGTTGCCTTTGCTTTGAGCATGGTTAGCAGGTATCAGGGGAACCCTGGCAAGGCACACTGGACTGCGGTAAAGAATATCCTCAAGTACCTACGGAGGACTAAGGACTGGGTCCTTACCCTCGGTGGGAGTGAAGACTTGAGAGTTGTAGGGTATAGTGATGCTAGCTTTCAGAATGATAGGGATAATTTCCGCTCTCAGTCAGGCTGGGTCTTTACCTTAAATGGAGGAGCAATTTCTTGGAAGAGTTCCAAGCAAGAGACAATGGCTGATTCAACTTGCGAATCAGAGTATATAGCAGCTAGCGAGGCAGCAAAGGAGGCGATATGGCTGAAGAACTTCATTGGAGACCTTGGAGTTGTACCAGCTATTAAAGAGCCAATGGAAATTTTCTGTGATAGTGAAAGTGCAGTTGCCTTAGCCAAGGAACCAAGGGATCACGGGAGATCCAGACACATCGACAGAAAATACCATTTCATCAGACATCGAATAGAAGAAGGACTCCTCGTGGCAAAGAGGGTATCATCGGATGAGAATCCAGCAGATCCCCTCACGAAGGGACTGACTCGGGTTAAGCATCTCCAGCATGCTCGGAGCATAGGGCTGAAGGATGATATTAGATTTAGTAGTTAGATAACCTTGAAATTTGTAAAGTGTAATTGACATTAGATGATGAATAAAAGGTGTTTTATTTACGAGTAAAGTGTTGCTATCTCTTGTCGATCATTTACTATATTTCTTTTGCATGTTTTGACTTCCAGAATAATTATGTTTGGTATATCATATTATTCGAACCTCCACAGTCGGTCATATGTCGGAAGTAGGTATGAATCAAGACTGTCATGATTGGTTGCAGAGGTCTAAGTTGTTGGACATGGCTGCAACACTCATGAGTGCTCATAAGTTCTGAGCATTGGACTCAACCCACGCTCACTGGAATCACTTCATGGAATTTATCTCGAGTGATCGTGAGACGGTAATATCATATAAGTCTTCAAACCTAGAGATATGATTTGTTACTTATGAGTTGGTTATGCATTGATTGTACGTTAACGCATTGGTAACTCGATGTTATAAAACGTGCTTTTGTGTATAATTCAATGAGTGGTAGAACAAACATATGAGTCGAAGTTTATCTGTTCCTTCTTGGATTAGAAGTTGATATCTGGGCCCCTCGTTGATTTTGTTTTGACCTATGTACCGGGCCCGGTCAGAACTAAGTTGATGTGTTCAATTAAGTTCTTTGTCAAACAAATCGAAAATCAGGAAACAAACTTCTGGACAATAAGTAAGACATTGTTCCATGTATTTGTCCGGCTGATATCTAGAACAGAGGATTATATGATCACTTATCTTAAATGGCGTATCATCATCTTCTCAGTTTCGAGAGACCTTGAAAGAGCTACGATTGTCAATCGGTTCCTGAAGTATTGCAGTTATAGTTATTAGACTTATCCAAGTGGGAGACTGTTGGATAAGGTGTCTAAGTCCATAACTATTTCTGGTATGTACTTGACCCGACCCGGCATGGTCCATTTGGGTTGCATGGCACCATGCAATTGGATAAACTAAAATGAGAGAAATAACACTTATGGTTTATTAATATATTATAAGTTCTAATATATTAATAATATTATTTAATTAGTTTGATCAAGAATTAATTTAGAATTAATTAAGTGATCAAAAGATAACTAATTAAATATATGGGTAGATTATGTAAATCTTCCATATCTTATATAGTGGGCTAAGAGGCTCCATGGATTATCAAGTTGGGTTCCACCCATAGGATGCTCCATGGATACTCCATGGGAGTTACAAACCTATGGGTCATGGAAATGAAGATTCATGACACATTAGGGTTTACATGGTGTAACCCTAGATGTGTCAACACTATATAAGAAACCCATTCTCCACCAAAATGGGCAACACATAAGAAACAAGAGGGCTAGGCCGATTTTAGAAGTGTGTATTCTCTCTAAAGTCATTCCAAAAGCATTTGGTGTTGTGTGAAGCATTTGAGGCATCACACTTGGGGTGCTAGGCTCACAAGGTTTCAAGGATCATAAGCAACAACAAGGTAAGTTATTCTATCTTTCATGCAAGTTATAATTTGTTCCCCATGTATGCTAGATAGGAATATAACCTTGGAATTCAACTTTGCATGATAATTAGACAAACATAGATCCAAGGTTATTAGGGTTGCAAGTACACTTAGGAAGTGTTAGAATGCTCAAAACCCATCAGTAACAACGTGGATTTTCAAAACAATTTTTCATTTCCAAAACATACTTTCATTCATCAAAAACAATATCCCAACAAAATATATCAAATGTCATCGTCAGATAACAAATCCCAGAATCTCAAAACATAATCTCCTGAGTGTGTACGAATCATGCCGGCGCCTTCCCCCGATCCTCACTAGTACCTGAAACACATCACACAACAACTATAAGCATAAAAGCTTAGTGAGTTCCCCAAAATACCACATACCACACATACGACACTCGAGGCTATAATACGACCCTCTGGTCCGATGTGTCTCAGCGGGACCTTCCAATCCCGTAGCTCGTTGGACCCTCTGGTCCGGTCATAGCTCGTTGGACCCTTCGGTCCGGTCTGTATCGTTGGACCATTCGGTCCGGTCTCTATCGTTGGACCCTTCGGTCCGGTCTATATCGTTGGACCCTCTGGTCCGATCTATACATCACATAGAATACATATAACACAATGCACATAAACTCATACATACTCATAGCATACAAGACCCTCTGGTCTACACATAAATACCACTCTAGGTAACGTATGGTGAGAAGACTCACCTCGGGTATTTCGGATGATCTCGCATACGAATCTACTGATCTAGCCCCCGCCTAATCACATACAAAATGTCCTCAATAAGTAATGGCTCTCAAGTGCTAGATTAAACCTCCTTCTACGATCCCTCAAAAGGGTAAAAGACCATTTTACCCCTCCTTGACTCAAAAGTCCAACTGTTGACCGAAACCCTAAAAGTCAACGAAAGTCAACGGCCACAGTTGACCCTACTCGCCGAGTGCACTAGGGTGAGTCGGCGAGTACACGCCTGCCCTCTTCGGCCCTGGTCCTCTCTTGACTCACTAAGTCAGCCCTACACTCCACGGGTCGTCACAGATCGCGAGTCGCGGGGCAACCCGACTCAACTCGTCGAGTCTGTTCATGGACTCGACGAGTTCATTCCATGCTCACACTCAAATGACCTTCTGAGGTCAGATCTGTTCCTCTAATCCATAGATCTGGCCTTCTCAACCACTATAATCACGTAAAGGTCCGACCTTTACACTCATGCAATGACCAAAAAGCTTCTTTGGGTGAAATAACCCCTAAAATGGCAACCTAGGGCCATATCTCTAATGGAGTAGCAAAAAGCAATGTGAATAGGACTCTCTGGACCTCTTAAGGTCCAGATCTATAAAGAACTCCACCTTGGGACCTCACATACTTCGAATCCAACCCAAAGAAGGCACAAGGAAACCCTAGATTCAGCTAGAACACCAAATACACGAGTTTGAGCACAGACTAGTACCTCTAGTAGCCTCCTCTGATGAAATGGATGATAGATCTGAGCTCCACAACCTTCCTTGTTTGTCCTCCTTCCTTTTTCTTGCAAAATCACCCTTAGAATGATGAAATAGCCCTCCTCTTGCACTACAAGCCTTCTCTATGCTCTCTAGGGTTTCTCAGGGGTCTGATAGCCGCAAATGGTGGCTATAAAGGTCCTTAAATATGGCCCAGGCCCCGAGAATTAGGGTTTCATTAAACAGCGTGGACTCGCCGAGTCCACGTATGGACTCGCCGAGTCCGTCACTAAATCAGTCCAACCATGCGCAATCCTACTCAGCGAGTCTGTGCGCCTACTCGCCGAGTCCCTCTCCAAAACTCAATAGAAATACATAAAATAAGATACCTGGGAATCCTGATGTTACAAACGTAGCCGCATCTATTTGAAGGATTGGTATTTTTCTGGTGGGTTGGTTACGTTTCTTCGGAGGCATGATTCTGTTACATGATAAGAACATGAGCTCGTGAGCGACTATCGTTGGCTCTAGATGTATTCTAATCATTTGTATCTACATATAAATCTTTCGTTTTGTTATACTGTTCTCAATGATTCGACCTGCATCCCTATGATGCAGTCCTGGTAAGGAGTAGAAACAAGTTTCTAGAATGAACCGAGTGTCATCGAAACTAAGTTACCTTCGATTGGTGGATATCGTTTTCCAACTTTCGAAATGATTTAAAAACAATTCATAACAGTGTCTACATAAAATAGACTTATGAATTTGAGAAGTGATCACTATCAATTGAGATTTTCGTGATCCGATTTATTGTTATTAGCCATGACAAGAAAAGAAGATAAGCTCAAAACCTAATGTGAGTAATGTAAATACTAACTCACTAGGTTGAATCGATTTACTAGTTATTACCTAGGTGAAAAGGCGCTCAAACACTTCACATGAATCACGCGTGGTTTTCCTCTGTTCTCTGTTCTATTCTGGGCGATAATGATTTGTTCTCTCCTGGTATCTACAGGGTGTCCTTCTCCTCCGTAGGTATATTGAAATCCTGAGCTGTCTTACTTCCGATTCTGATACTAATCCCCATTACTTCGTAATGAAGATTTTGAATCTTGGAAGTTCATGTGAATCTCTCATTGGTGTCCTTAATAGGGTAAGGGCACTAAATGATTTCTATAGTTTCTTTATTTCTCATCTGTTCATAATTCTCCTAATGAAATTCTGTTGGATCCTCCTTGACTCTTCTATAGATTGCTGGAGTGACTACATCTATCTAAGGGGTTTATACGAGAATGGGAATGTCTAAAGAATCAATGAGAAAATATAAATTTTTACGAAGGTGATCCTTTCTGGTCCTTCTATAATCACATAGTGTGTACCGATTATATATAATCCAGATCAAATAGACCTTCGAATATGTAATCCTACTCTAAAACCACATCTAAACAAGGAAAAGGAAGTAGAGTGAAAATCACATAGTCTAAGTCCATAAAATCTCAAGTATGTATAACCTTAATGTATCCACTTAGTAATTATACACTTACCAAAAAAATCTTTTTAACATTTCCCCAATGTTATTTATGGTATCTAAAATACTTCCATGGTATTTTAATTATAAGTTTGATTCTTGGACTTCTAGATATAAGAAGTTGATAAGTTTTCAGTTTTCTTGTTATAGCATCCTAACATACTCCTATAGTATTTTAATTATAAGTTTGATTCTTGGACTTCTAGATATAAGAAGTTGATAAGTTTTCAGTTTTCTTGTTATAGCATCCTAAAATACTCCTATAGTATTTTAACCTTTATGTTCGGTTCTAGAATTCTTATGGTGCCTAGGTAAGTTTTAGACTTTCTGCAACACTATAATCACCCCCAAACACATGTTGGTCATATCTCAAATAAATATAGTTGATCAGGCTATATTGATCCCAGATATGATTACATAACTGTCCAGGTTTAACTGTAATGTCCAACATCCAAATACTTTTGTTTTGTTCTTCTTGTGATACTCACTCTAGTATATATATTCTGCCTGTTCTTATACTTTTATAAAATATTGTTATATTTTTAAAGTATAATTCTTGGTCAGAATGTTTTTATCCCAATGGGTTTATAGTTGTATATCTTTTATGACTGATATACTGAGTTCACTACAAACACTGCTCTGATACCAATCTGTCACACCCCCAAACCTGAACGGCGGAAAAGTTCGGGGGCGGAGGACTTCATGTAAGTTTCACAACACATGCAATATAGTAACAAAAGTACAACCAACCATTGCATTAATAAGTATAGGTTTTACATCAGTGTTTAAACATTACATATTCAAACATCAAAGTAGGTACAGTAGAAGACAAGAGTCGCAGTACGGTACTAGGTAGTCTTCTCAAAAGCTTCGGGAGTGTACCTATCTTCTGGATTTCCTAAGAATACAAGTTATTTTGAAAGAGTAGATCAGCATTTAAGCTGGTGAGTTCATAAGTATTTTAGTTCTTTAAAGTATACTCTAAGTTCTTTGGAAAAGTTCGATGGTTCCTCCAGAAAATCCTATATTTCCTGATGTAATAAAATGATAACCTCAATAGTTCCCTTCTACAATTACTTAGTTTATACTAGTTATATATAACCTAATATTGAATGGACAGTTAAATGGGTGAATCTACCCTAAGCCCACAACCAAACAAGGAACAGGAAGTAAGGCGGAAGTCACACATTTCACTGTCAACCAGATATTACTTATATATAACTCTGATGGATAAACTAAGGAATTATAGAATTAGACACTAAAGGTCCTTTATGTTATACTAGTTTAAGGAGAGTGAATGACTAGGTTCCATCTGCTAAGTAGTTTTAAATCCTCATAAAACCGTTCCATTTGTAAAAGTAGTTTAATCCCATAAATCGTTCCATTTGTAAAAGTAGTTTAATCCTATAAACTGTTCCATTTGTAAAAGTATTCTTAGTTATATCCGTTCTACAGTTTCTAATTCAGTTTTTATTATTACCCCGTGATTTGCTAACCCTGGTACGTTGTATTTGTACCCTTGTTAATGCAAACCCGGTATGATGTATTATCTTTTCTTACTGTTTTAAAAGAAGTATATTACTACGTAAATTAATCGTTGTATTATCCATGTGAGTTCTATTAACCATACTAATATGACTGATGTGCCTGCTGCGACGTTCTTCAAGCGTCGGAAACGATATGACATTTGTCACCCTAGGCCTGCCGGCCAAACTGTAGCGAATAGTAAAGGTGCGGGATTGTCAGTCCCGTATAGATCTATACACAAATTCACGCTCGCCCTCCTGGAGATTCTAGTTAATAAGTCAGGACTTAATGTCGTACTTAGACAAGTACACCATGAAGTGTCTCACAAATTTATTGTTTCAACGAGATTACGAGTTTAAGATGATTGATATTGAGAATTGACCCATAAATTATACTTATTATAATTTATATGTTCTATTTGATTTGCATGATTTCTCATGGATGAACACCTTTGTTCAGCATGATACAAAGGTAATGATACCGAATGAAGTAACCTTTTATATTCATATATGTATAATATATATATATATATATATATATATATATATATATATATATATATATATATATATATATATATAATTAAGAAGGAAACGACCTTCGGATAAATAACACCACCTTAATTCCACATCCAAACAAGGAAAAGGAAACAAGATAATTCATTAGTCCTAAGCCCTTCAATTCTTCTATATATATTTATACATATATAAACATGATTTTGGCAATTATAAGTTTAAATAGTTATAAAAACATTTAAAAGAGTTTAACATTATTCTAGAAGAATTTATATGACTTCAATTTATTCTGGAAACAATTGGCAATCCTTTATTTTAAAGTCCATATTTAAAAGCATAAGAAGAACTTTTATGCGAATGATATCACATGAATTATTAACACAATATGATTGTGTTCAACTTGTATTCCCCTCTTATAAAGCATTTAAAACCATTTAAAAGGTATATTATAGGGGTATGAACTCACTTGATAAGTGGTGATTTGTGCAGCACTTCGTTTCTATAAATGATTTTTTTGGAAGAAACTGCGGGTTTTTGATTAAAAACCGGGCTTCGGGGCTTGCTTCGGGTTTTAGACTTGATACCGGGGCTTTGGGGGGTTGTAAGGAAGTTTATGGAGGTGAAAGAAGTGAAAAATGATGAAAAATGAGGTAAAAATGATGAAGGAACCGAGAGGGTTCGCACCTCCTATTTATAGTCCCAAGTCTCGGACAGGTGGCGAGGGGGAGGAGTGTCACACCCCAAAACCAAGAACGGCGGAAACGTTCGGGGGCGGAGGACGTCATGTACAGTATCACAACAATGCAAAGTAGTAAACAAGCAACAACATCATCCATTGCATTATTAGTATAATTTTACTTACAAGTGTATTCTCTCATAGTATCAACAACATAATGAATACTCAAAATAAAAGACAAATCTTGACGGGTCTGTCTTCTCTAAACCTTGCATCGGTACCTGTCTATTTGTGACCTGAGAATACAAGTTATTTTGAAAGAGTTTATCAGCATTAAGCTGGTGAATTCATAAGTATTTAATGTCGTTATCTATGTAAGTATTAATGAAAAGTCTTATAAGTAAAAATGTAAACGTTTGAATTTCCTAGAAAATCCCATATTTCCTACTAGTGTAAAAAGGTAGTCTTCTACCAAAACTAGACTGTTTTGAAAGTAGTCTTCTACCAAGACTTAAGTGAAAGAAAGTAAGCAAGTAAGTAGTCTTCTCACGAGACCCACTGTAAGTAAGTAGTCTTCTCATGAGACCCGTTGTATGTAAGTAGTCTTCTCACGAGACCCGTTGTATGTAAGTAGTCTTCTCACGAGACCCGCTGTAAGTAAGTAATAATATGATTGGTAGTCCCTATTCTACGTTTGGAACTAAAGGTGACTTCCGCAACGAATCGCTAGGTCGAAATCCATATTTATTACCAAATCCTATATAAGCCCAAACTATACCTATAATAGCTTACTAGGGATATATGAACGTATACCTTTGCTACCCAAAGGTACTGAACTGACTGATTAGAACTATTATGTCCGTATATGTACACATGATATATAACTAAATATTTAAACGACCTTCGGACGGATACCCGATACCCACCAGACCACATCCCAACGAGGAAAAGGAAATAAAGCGGGTTAGCCTTCCTAAGTCCTTTAAACATTACTTATATAACTATACCTATACAGGCATGCTTTTAACAAGGCATCTATGTAAAAGTATCCATGTAAGTGTATCCAAGTAAGTGTATCCATGTAAGTGTATCCAAGTAAGTGTATCCATGTAAGTGTATCCATGTAAGTGTATCTCTTCATATAGCATTTAGTATAGACTCATGAATGAACTGACTCTTTGTATGATTCATTGTTCTAGTATTAGTATTAGTAAAACCCTAAACTACGCCTATTGTAGTTTACTAGTAATATGACTCGTACGTATGAACATGGAAGTATACCCTTGCTACCCAAGGGTATTGAATTGACTGGAAGAACCTTTATGACTATATATGTATACATGATATATAACTAATATTTAGATGACCTTCGGACGGATAACCGATACCCTAAAGCCACATCCCAACGAGGAAAAGGAAATAAGGCGAGCTACCCTTCCTAAGTCCTTCAAACATTACTTATATAACTATAAATATATAGGCATGCTTTTAACAATTTAAAAGTATAAAAGAAGTTTTGTAAAACATTTAAGGGTTTTGAACAATAAATAAATAATAATGACTTGATGTCATTTTATAAAGCATTTTGAAAGTAATTCTTTTGATAACAAAGTATAACAGAGTTTGAAAGGAAACTTACAGAACATAATAGAGTTTAATAAAGAGTTTTAAACAAGTAAAAACGTTTTAGAAAGCCATCTGAAGTAATCTGTTTGATAAAACAGCTAAAAGTGTAGTAAATCCATTTGTATGCTGGTTATTAATCACATGTGATTGATATGATAACTAGCATATTTGAACTTGTATTCCCCCCCCCCCCCCCATAAAAGCATTTAAAAACATTTAAAAGGTTGTTTAAGGGGTATGAACTCACCTGTAATGAGTAGTTCGGATGAACGGACTGATGTAGGATTCTAAGTGTCAAGTGAAGACTTGTACACACTCTATGATCCTAGTTAACATATAATATCACATATATGTAACCAATTAGTCTTTAAACAACTAAATAACAAAGTTAAGACATCCTAAGGCATGTTAAACACCTTATATAAGTGTTATAAGTGCTAAGGATTGCATCTAAGTGTCGTAGGACTTACCTATTGGGTTTAGGGTTCAAAGGAACCCTCTATGTGAGTTTATGGTTTTTAGACCATCACTCATTGAGTTTACGGTCGTAAACCCATGAGTTTACGGCCGTAAACTCATACTATCTTGACCATGAGTTGTTTTGAAGCTCTACAAGTCCTTAGAAGTGTTTCCACTTGAAGTATAAGTCTATGGAAGGGATTAGGGCACCATTTCACTCCTAAATGGAGTTTACGGTCCCTAGACCATTTCCTTTTGGGTTTACGACCGTAAACCCTTATGGATTATGGTCTTTTGCCATTTTCAAGTCCTTAACGCATCAAGGAAGGGATCTATGCAAGTTACCAAGGCTTAGGAGGGACTAGGGCACACTTTGGCACCCTAAATAGGGTTTACGGTCCAAGAACATCTTGGACCGTAAACACCTTGATCTTGGTGTTTCATGGCGTTTTTCTTGATGTAAAGAAGTGTATCAAGCCTTAACATACTCTAGGATAGAAGTACTTACAATATAGAAGCTTGAAATGAGCCAAAAGTCCAAGAACACTAGTGTGTGTTCTTGGTGTTCTTGGTGAAACTTGAAGATTGAACCTTTTGGAATGATTTCACAGATGGAAGTGTGTTAATACACTAGATTAAGTGATATACTAACTTAAAAGGGCTAGAAACACTTACTAGATGATGATCTTGAAGAAAGTTTTGGATGATACTTGAGAGAGTTTGATCTTTGTTCTTGAAAAGGTGGAAAAATGGTATAAATGACTAAATGTCACTTATATACCCTCTTCCTTGGGGTTTACGGCCGTAAACACCATTGTTTAGGCCGTAAACTCCAATATTTTGATGTGTCGGGACTTTATTGTTGCACAATAAACCCTAGGGCATCCTCTCTCCTGATATCTCCTAAAGTGTAAATCCTAAAATACTCAAACTTTTTCCAAAAAGTCTGAAAATTAACAGAAACAGTTTTGACTTCTGTTGAAGTGAATGGTTGAATAGAATAGAAATTTCGGGTTGTCACAAGGAGGAGTCAGCAGCGACGTGGCAGCGAGGGAAGAGGGACGCGTGTTCGGTTCGCAAGGAGCCACGAGGCCGAGCTCGGAAGCAGCCATGGTGCGAGGCGCGTCGGAACAGGACTGGCCAAGCCTTCGGTCCAATAAAAAAAGGACACGGGTCCGACACGGGGCGGTCTCGCATGTGAGGTGACGTGTCCGGATTGTGGTCATGCGATTTTTCCCGGTTTTCAAGATTTTTCAATTTTTGTGCCCAAAACTTGCGAAATTCATAACTCTCGCATACGAGCTCCGTTTTCGACGTTCTTTATATGCACGCGTAGGTAACATTATGCTCTACGACTTTCGTTTAGACTTCGTCATCTCATTTTGAATTTATTTTTAATATTTTTATTTTTAACAGACCGGGACAGGAAATCCGTTAAAAATTCATAATTTCTTTATCCGACGTCTGTTTTCGTCTGTCTTTTTACCGTTGTACTAATTTTGATGAGACCTTCGATTCTCGTTTAAGTTGTGTCGGCTAAAAATCACTCGATCTTTATTTCGAGTTTTTAGCTGTCTACTACTATATTGAAACTTAGAAAAATCATAAGTTCCTCATACGAAGTCAGATTTTGACGTTCTTTTTATGAAAGTTCTCGGTTTAACATAATCTACAACTTTCATTTAGATTGTTATGGCTAAAAAGCCTTTTATCGAAAATTCACTTTTTACACTAAACAGTGTTTTGCCGGTTTTGTCACGGATTTTCGATTGGTCATAACTTCTTTGTTATAACTCGGATTTCAGTGTTCTTTATATTTTTGGAAACCTTGTGACAATCTCTACCACTTTGTTCACCCCAATTAAGATTATTGAACAATTTATTTTTGACCTAAATTTGACTGGTGTTACAGTGCATAGTTACTTTCATCTTACACACACACACACACACATATATATATATATATATATATATATATATATATATATATATATATATATATATATATGTGCTATGTTTGCATATTATTTGTTTACCTGATACCTATCTTGGATGAACGTTTTATACATGTTTTAAATGATTTAAACTTTATATGTATTTTATATCTACAAATATGTTGGGTAAAACATGGGTAGATGAAATAGTTGGTGTGATGAAATAATAATGATGAGAGGTCTCGATGTTTACGATGATCCAGTCATCTAGCGGAGTATAGATGACGACCACGGACTATTCTAGACAGTCCAGTGGAACGCTAGCAGGCTCGCAACCTGTAGGTGCTTGTGAACGATGTGTTCACCGGTGTACTCCATCCCCTCATGGTTTCCTTACAAAAATTTATTGCTGAGGAACCCCCTTAGCAGTAGTGTCCATCCCGACGAAAATCCTTTAGGTAGGTCCCTTGAATTAGATGCTTTAGGGACAGAAAGTGAGGATAACGGGAACGGGTAATCGGGTTGAATGATTTGATGAAATTAATACACTTAATTATTGTGGGTTGAAAACCCTATGTGCTCACCAGGCTCGCAAGCCTGACCCACTCAGTTTCTTGTATTACAGGTTGTGGTACAAGAGCATAGTTGGATGACTTGATGAGGGATTATGGATTATAGGCCAGTAGATATAAATAAATGTTGTAAGGTCTATGTTGTTTTGTTTATGCTTTTGATCTGTATTGTCAATGACATCCCAAGGTTTTAATATAATGGAACATATTTCTTCATAAATGCTTTGATAAAGTCTTTATCATATTTTCTTTTGGGAACAAATTCTGCAACATTTTTCTTTAAAAGGTTACTCTGATTTTGAAATAAAGCATAAACAAATCGTTCTTTTTTGGCCGTGAAATTGGGGATGTCACAAGTTCGTCGATATAAATACAGTCAAGAACGGATATCGTATGCGAGAGTTATTATTTTTATACGGACTTTAACAGTCTACGCCTGTTAAAATATAACTTTAAAAATAAACGGAGTCTAAACGAAAGTATAGATCTCGTCGATAGTTATGTGTGGATATAAAGAACGTCGAAAACAGAGCTCGTATGAAGAATATATGAATTTTTCAAAAATCATAAATATTTACACGCACATGCTTCTAGAAGATGCCACGCTCGTATGCCACGTGTCACATGCAGGAGTACCGACCAGGCCAGGGAGCAGCACGCACCTGGGTTCGGCGCAGCACGGATTTGCGAAATCAACCCTATAAATACCCATCCATTCTCATTCATTTCTCACACCACTCCACAACTCTCTCAACTTTTATACTTGTTTTTAGAGGTCTTTCTTCGAGATTTAAAAGTATTATGGCTTAGCTAAGCTCAAGACATTTAGGTCGACTAATAGAAGCTCTCGGGTCGGAGTTCTGCCCGCACAATTTCCCAGATTTCGCTAAAATTTATGTAAGTTAAACTACACTTATTTTTATTTCAAGTGTAACTTATATATATGTTCATAGTCGTTATTATGAACCAATAAAATAAGATTTATTAGTGATAAGTCATTATATTGATTGATCTACTTACGAGAATGATGTCTAGGTTGGATTCAGTGAGGTGTTTAAAGTGGGATTTCCAAACAATATACTCTATATACCAAATGGACCTTACCTTCGATTTGATCCTACCTAGTCATTACTTACTTGATAGACCTTGATGTAGTCATTGGGATTGTTGAGGAATCCAGACTATCATTAGTCATAAGAAATATGAGACTAAGACTTAGTAATATTCGTACCTAGTTCACGTCAATGGAAATGTCAAGGTGCTAAGCGAAATGCTGCTTAAATTCTACGGCATCCACACTTAACCAGTGAGTGCATATTTACTTTCATCTTACACATAGATATGAAATATTTAGATAATTAAATGTTATATGTGCCTATTATCTGCAAATAATCCGTAGATGAACCTATATGACATGATTTTACTCGATTTAATTATATAAGTATTTTAGTACTTATATAATATATATATATATATATATATATATATATATATATATATATATATATATATATATCGGATAGTGAGGGTGATGAGAGATGAATAATGATTAGGAAAGGCCATGACTTTACTTGCGATGTAGTCATCTACCAAAGTATAGATGACGACCACATGACCACTCTAACGGTCCAGTGGAACACTAGCAGACTCATAACCTGTAAGTGATGAACTATATGTTCATGCAATGTACTCTACCCCTTACAAACATGTAATGCAAAGCAGTATTGTCTATGCGATGTAGGTGATGATCCTTAGGAGAGGTCCTTAGCGATGAATAGCTAAGAAAATGTGATGTCGGCGATGATCTATAAAATCCTATTTCCTACCATTTCTTATTTCAGGGGCTGGAAGTCGATTTTGTAAAGGCTTTGGGCCTTAAGGAGGCAAACTTAGTCCTTGTGGAAGGAGGTAATGATGGTTAAGAGATTTAACCCTTGAATTGTGTTTTGGGACGAAGGGTAGAAAGGAAAAAGTCATAGGTCGGGTTCTTGCATGAAATAAGGATTTTTATTTGAGAAGTTTTTAGCCCAAGATATCTATATAATATTGTGGGTCTCTTTAATACCTTTTTATGGATATAAAGAGCGTCAAAAACAGAGTTGGAGTGCAGAAATTATGGCCATCGGAAGTTAGAATGGTAAGGGGCTTGCCCAGTACGTTGGGCGTACAAGGAATGTACGTTGGGCGTACTAGGATGGAGTGATCGTGAAGGCTCCTCCCGGTACGTTAGGCGTACATATCTTATTAGTTTATATAACCCCCATACATCAGAAAAGGACTTGGGCAGAATACAAATTTTTTGTCACACAGCGGTCTACTCGCCGAGTGCATCTTATGGACTCGACGAGTCCATGTGAAAATTCGCGATTTCTCTGCCATTTATGCTTCAACTCATCGAGTCTACATACCTACTCGACGAGTCGCTCATTCTTCTTACTTTTGAGCTGATGATTTGATGACATTTGATATGGGCATTGGTTCTATTCTTTGAAGATCATTTTCCGAGCATTTCCAAGAGTTTTTCCCTTATATTTGGAGCTTTTATAAAGACTGTACCACACGAGATTTGACACCCAAGACATGGATGAGCTGTTCCCATGTCTAAAGTCAATTAAAAATGGAGCTTTACAAGAAGAATGTCAACCTCGCCACTACTATCCCAGGGGAGTCTGTTCCAATTCTCTCTTTATTTTTATTGTTCTTTATTATGCATGATATGCAATGGGGACATTGCATAAATTAAGTGTAGGGTAGGGGGATGGTTATTTTAGTTATATTTTTGAAATTTGTAAATAAAATTGCTAGGGCTAATTTAGAAAATTTTGGTAAAAGCAATTAGGAATCATGCTAGTATTATGTTTGATGATTTTATGAAGACCCAAATGTTTAATTGAGCCTATATACGTTCTAGTGCATTTGTGGCCTCCTTTATTCTAATCAAATCATGGGACAAAAACACAACCTCACTTAGTTTGAGGGATGCAATATGTTTAGCATCGTGTACTTGAAATGTATCCAGGAAGACTAATACTTTAACCAATAAAGGTTGAAGTGGAGCGCCTTTGCTTAAGCATGTAGGTTTTGAGTGAAAAAAAGTGAGTTACATGTGAAAAGAAAAAAAAGAGAATTACAAGAAAAGTTGTAAGAATTTTGGAGCAGTAAAAGTGTAAATTTGAAGATCAAAATTTCGAAGATTCAAAAGTTGAAGATACCAAAAATTAAAAAAAAGTGGTGAATTTGAAGAAATCAAGGTCAAATTATCAAAGAAGTGAAGAATTCCAAAATAGCTCCATAGTGGTATCGAAAAGTTGTAATTTTCTAGATTATGTATGCTTGGGTTGCTTGACCAAAAATACCTTGAGGTTAGAAAGTTTTATGCGGATGGATTCAGAGGGATGCATAAAATTAGCGTTGTTCAAAAGAAGTGGATGAGTGTTTATGAGGATTGTGAGTATTTAGAATTAGGGGGGTCCTTAGGAAAATTTTTAGACACAAATGCATGCGTTGCGGTCTTGGCATAATGGTAGGGTTTGATTAGAATTATTTCATGTGATATTAGTATGTTAAAATTCAGTTTTGCTTGGGGGCAAGCAAAAAGTCAAGTGTGGGGTATTTTGATATGTGTCAATTTAGTCATATATTTTGTATTAAATCTTAATGCTTTTTGGCTAATTTATTGCAAATTATGAACAAAAGATACTTAAATATGTTTAAAATGTATTTGCAGCCTAAAAGATGAGCTCGGAAGCAAAAGGAAACAGAAAAAGCGATTGGAAGCTCAGGAATTGAAGAAATCAGAAAAATAACCAAAAACCCTGAAGAACTCGGCGAGTTGAGTGCCTACTCGTCGAGTCCATTGGAAGATTCGCGAAGATGTAAGAATCCTTACCGCATACGGATTTTAAGTAGGGGACTCACCGAGTCGGTCTGTGGACTCGACGAGTAACCCCTGTTTTCAGAAACTATATAAAGGGATTTAATTTACGAATTGGAGACCTTCTTCTGGAACCTTTGGAGGATACTTTGCGAATTAAACTGCTGCTGGAGCTCTGGAACTCGAAGATCAAGTCTAAGCATCCAATTTTGGGAAGATTAAAGGCAATTCAAGTGTATTCTTACTTAATCTCTTGTTTAAACCATGTTTGCATCAATTGATTTCGTTTTTGAATTGTTTACTGCTTTAATCATGAGCTAAAAACTCATAACTTCTGTTTAGGATAGATGATTTTATAAATATGGTTTTGATTTTATGATTGGATTGATTTAATTTGGTGATTTTGTTTTGTTAAGCTTGTTAAAGAACCTTATGTGTTAATTATAACTGTTTTCTGTTAATTAACCAGCTAATTAAGTTGCATGAACATCTCTTAATTGCTAATCTCGTATGATTTATGTGAAAACATTGTTATATGCCTAGGAATAGTGAACGTGAAACTAGGGTTAACTAGAAAATAGGTAAATTAATGTGTGAGCTTGTGTGACGAACCATCAACAAGAGGTTAATTGAATTAGCAATTTTATTAACTACTACAAGTCTTACTTAACCCGAATCAATAAACTAGAAAATCTGTTAGTTTAATCAACTGGCCACTGCTTGAATTGATATGTTTTCTAAGGATTAGTAATAGCGAACGTAAACCTAATCACACTAATCGGTAGCCAATGCCAATTAATCCATTGCACTTGTCATAAAATCAACCATAGGAATAAATGATTCAAACCTAAACAGAAGTCTTCTCCATTATTTAATTTAGTTGATTTTCGTTTGCTTAGTTGTTAGTTGCTTAGTTTGAGAATTAGTTAAGTAATTTAGATAATATTAGTAATTAGTTTAATTGTCGTTCCCTATGTTCGATACCCTGCTTACTAAAACTATACCACCAATTGACAGGTACACTGCCTTTTGTGTGTCTAATTTACATTAAAAAAGTAGGATTAAAACTAGTGCATTTAACACACATCAATCTCCAACCTTCCTTCTGCAACTCCAAGCCTTTGCTTCCTTCTTCTAGCTTTAAATCACAAAGATGGCAAGAAATAACTCAATATCACACTAGGCTGATTAGGGTTTCGAGAGTGGGCTGTGGAGGTAATGGAGGCTGGGGTGCAGACCTGTTATGATGCGTAAATAGGGTGCAAAACTTAAAGATTAGGGTTTCCTCCTGACGAACCTACTCATCGAGTCCAGGCTTACGACTCGTCGAGTAGACCACTTAAGACCCGCGTCCAATCTGGCATTTACTCGACGAGTTAGGGCTATCAACTCGTCGAGTAGCTCTAAAAATAAATACTTAAATAGATTAAATGCGTACCAGGAACGGGGCGTTACAATTCTCCCCCACTTTTCTTAGACTTCATCCTTGAAGTCTGTTGTGTCTGAAAACAACTCCGGATAGTGCTCCCTCATCTCCTTCTCGGGCTCCCAAGTCCACTCCGAGCCCTTGCGGTGCTGCCACTGCACCTTCACTAGCTCGACCCTCTTGTTCCTGAACTCCTTCGTCTTGCGATCCAGAATCGCCACCGGTATCTCAATGTAATTCAGGCTGTCATCAACCTGAATATCCTCTAAGGGTATAACCGTCGTGTCATCCACTAAGCACTTATGTAGCTAGGAAACATGGAAGGTGTTGTCGATCTGGCTGAGCTCGGCGGGTAGATCCAGTCTATACGCTACCTTTCCCACCCGGGCTATGACTCTGAAGGGACCGATGTACCTGGGGCCCAACTTTCCCCGCTTCCGGAACCGTATGACACCCTTCCATGGTGACACCTTCAGGAGGACCATATCGCCCTCCCGAAACTCCAAGTCTGAATGTCGCTTGTCGGCGTAACTCTTCTGCCGACTCTGAGCAGTCTGGAGCCTGCTCCGGACCTGCTAGATCCGCTTTATGGTCTTGAGTACTACCTACGTACTCCCCATGACCCTCTGACCAACCTCACCCCAACAGATTGGGGTCCTACACTTCCTCCCGTAGAGCATCTCGAAGGGAGACCAGTTTATACTGGCGTGGTAACTGTTGTTATACGAAAATTCCGCTAACGGAAGATACGTATCCCAACTGCCACCGAAATCCAGAACGCATGCTCGAAGCATGTCCTCGAGAGTCTGAATCATCCTCTCGCTTTGTCCGTTCGTCTGGGGGTGGGAAGCGGTGTTGAAATGGAGACGAGTACCCATCTCGTCATGAAACCGCTTCCAAAATATAGAAGTAAACTGGACATCTCGGTCTGACACTACCGAGACAGGCACTCCATGTCGTGCCACTACCTCTTGCACATAAATCTAGGCCAGCTTCTCGGCCGAGATACTCTCCTGGATCGGTATAAAGTGGGCACCCTTGGTCAATCGATCCACGAAGACCCAAATCGTATCAACCCCAAGTGCAGTCCTGGGAAGCTTAGTGATAAAATCCATAGTAATGTCCTCCCATTTCCACACGGGGATGTCTAACGGCTGCATCTTGTCGTGAGGCCTCCAGTGCTCTGCCTTTACCTTACTGCAGGTCAGGCATCTCTCCACGTACCAAGCTACGTCCCGCTTCATGCGGGGCCACCAGTAATCAGGTCGAATATCTCTGTATATCTTCATCGCTCCCGGATGGATGGAGAACCTGGACTTGTGGGCCTCATCCATCAATATCTGCCGTACTTCGCCCCAGTATGATACCCTGACCCTCCTATGCAGGGTCAACAACCCACGACTGTCATAATCGAAGGAGGCCACCTGGCCTATAATTTGCTCGCACTTCCGGTGCTCCTCCTTCAGGCCCTCAACCAGCGCCTCTCGGATCCGCTCCACCAACGAAGTAATCACTTTCATCCTCAAACAGATCTCTCGGATCGGGGCCGCTACCGCCTTACGGCTCAAGGTGTCAGCCACTACGTTGGCCTTGCCCGGGTGGTAAAGGATCTCACAATCGTAGTCTTTCACAACATCTAATCACCGACGCTGCCTGATGTTCAGATTTGGCTAATTCATGAGGTGCCTCAAACTCTTGTGATCCGTGTAAATGGTACAACGGACCCCATAGAGGTAGTGTCGCCAAATCTTGAGGGCGAATACCGCAGCCCCCAGCTCTAAATCGTGTGTCGGATAGTTATCCTTGTGGGGCTTCAACTGTCTCTAGGCATAAGCTATCACATGACCCAGCTGCATCAACACTGCTCCCATGCCTGTGATCAAAGCATCACAGTAGACTACGAAGTCATCTACTCCCTCTGGCAAAGTGAGAATTGATGCCTCGCACAACCGTTGTTTGAGCGTCTCAAAGGCTGCCTGCTGCTCAAGTCCCCAGCGAAAAACCACGGTCTTCTTGGTCAGTCGGATCAACGGAATTGCAGTCTTGGAGAAGTCCTGGATAAATCTCCTGTAATACCCTACCAGACCCAGGAAACTCTGAATCTCAGTTGGAGACCTCGGAATCTCCCACTGCATCACAGCCTCTATCTTGGCCGGATCAACCAGAATACCCTTCTGGTTGACGAGATGCCCAAGGAACTGCACCTCGCGCAACCAGAAATCACATTTGGAGAACTTCGCAAAAAGTCTCTCTCTCCTCAGTGTCTCCAACACCTCTCTCAGGTGCTCCTCATGCTGCTCCTGAGTCTTGGAGTAAACCAAGATGTCATCAATGAATACTATTACAGACCGATCCAGCATCGGTGTGCACATGCAGTTCATGAGGTCCATGAACGCGGCTGGAGCATTGGTGTGCCCAAACGGCATCACCACAAACTCATAATGACCATAGCGAGTCCTAAAAGTTGTCTTCTGCACATCATCATCTCTGACTCGCATCTGATGATACCCTGACCATAGGTCAATCTTGGAGAACCAAGATGCACCCTGGAGCTGGTCAAACAAATCATCTATCCTCGGAAGTGGGTAACGGTTCTTCACCGTTACCTTATTCAGCTCTCGGTAGTCTATGCACATGCGATGTGACCCATCCTTCTTCTTCACAAACAGGATCGGGGCTCCCCATGGTGAACTGCCCGGCCTGATCAAACCCTTGTCTAACAGCTCTTGCAGTTGCGTAGACAGCTCCTGCATCTCAGGCGGAGCCAACCGATATGGTGCCTTGGCTATCGGAGCCGCACCAGGAACCAGGTCAATCCTAAACTCAACTTGTCTCTCCGGAGGTATCCCAGGTAAATCCTCCGGGAATACGTCCAGGTACTCTCGCACTATCGGTACATCATCAACTAACGCCTTACCCTTATCTCGGGTATCCATGACATAGGCGACGCATCCTACGCAACCTTGTTGAAGGTGGTGCCTCGCCCTCGCTGCTGAACAGAGAACCGGTCCGCGCTGTGGCTTCTCGCCCTGGATCACTAACCCTCCCTCACTAGGAGTGCGAACCCTCACTAACTGCTGCTCACAATCAATCACTGCCCCATTGGGGCTCAACCAATCCATGCCCACTATAACCTTATTCCCACGCACGGGAATAGGAAGTAGGTCTATTGAAAATTGTCGATCGAATAGTTGTAGCGTACATCCTCTGTGAACCCTCGTGACCCTGACGGTCCTGTCATCTGCTATCTCCACATCCAGTGGACAACCCAGCTCCCCCAGAGCTCCTACAAATCGCTTGCTGAGTGCGAGCGAAACAAAAGATCGGGTGGCACCCGAGTCAAACAGTACCAATGATGATATACCGTTCACTAGGGCACTGTGACCACTTGTGTCCCCTCTGATTGCACTGAAAGCAAATCAGATCTGATCATGTCGTAGTGGTAGCAGCTGTACAATCCATGCTTATATCACCAGTCCGGCCGCACTTGAAGCAGCCCGAACTCCCTGCCTTGCACGCCCCCTCGTGCATCTTGTCGTATTTGCCACACCGGCTGCGGCCCTGTTGGCTCCTCGATCTGTGATCTAACACCTTGGGCTTCTTGCCCGCACTCACTGTCTGCACCCCCTCCGGTTTCCTCTTCCTCTCCATCTCCAAATCTAGCTCCCTCTCCTGAGCTCTCGCAATCATGTCTTCTAGCGTCTTGCAGCTGGAACGGATCACAAACTGCCGTATGTCGCTCCTCAACATCTAATGATATCGGGCCTTCTTCATCTCCTCATCCGCCATGTACTGCAGAACAAGAAGGGACCTCTCCCTACACCTGGCGGTGATCTCAGTCGCCGTCTCAGTGGTCTGTTGTAAATCCTGGAACTCTCTCGCTAGCTGTTGCACCTCAATCACAGGTGCGAACTCGGCCCTAAACCTGGCTGAAAAGTCACTCCAGGTCATCACATATAAAGTTGCATCATCGCCAATGGCATGTCCGTCCTCCTCCCACCAGTCGCGTGCTCTGTCCTTCAGTAGACAGGAAGCAAGTCGGACCTTGTCCCCCTCGGGACATCTGCTCGTACGGAAAGTGTTGGCGACATCAGCCAACCATCTGTTTCTAGCAATGGGGTCCTTAGCCCCATGGTAATCTGGAGCTCCACATGCTTTGAACTCCCTGAAAGTCATCGTACGGTCCCCTAGCATGGCCGTCATCTCAGTGCGGAAAGCACTCAACCTCTCATCGAGAATCTCCAGGAAACCCTCCTTGACCATACCAAAGATCACAGGAGTCTCTTCTAGTATGTTGTACGTGATCTCTGAGGAGATGAACTCCCTAGTCTGCTCGTCTAGCTGCTCAGCTCCAGAGCCTGAGCCTGATCCTTCACCTGAACTGCTAACTGCTGGTCTAGGGCGTTAAACCACCATTCTGAAAAACACATCATGATAAATATCAGAATGCTAACATAACTCGAGGGATCACATACTACAAGTTCCCTGGATTCATCTCAGCCGTCCTTGACTCGAGTACGAATCCTCTGCTTTCAGTAGTATGGGCCCATACTACCTTCCACATATATTCGTACTTTCCTCAAGAACTGCCTTGACTCCACCAAGTCCCTTCTACTACTAATGTTTCACGCGCTACTCTCATCCTAGGCTTGCCCTAGGGTAATCACTATCCCGCTCTCCGCCATCAATTGCATAAGATGTCCCAGCTATCCTCCCCTAACTAGCTCGCGAATACTATTACATATCACTCATACTAGATAATTCTTCTAATGAGAGATCCTACCCTACAACGGTTGGACTCAAGCAAGAGCTGCGAAATAGAGCTAGACCTAACCTTCTGAAATTATTTAGTCCTTGCAATATATAATTTAACATATTTGTTTACTAGTTAGTGAAAGACAGATGGAACTCCTAAAAGCACAAAGCAAGCAACATTCGGACATTGAGTACACATAATCAAGCATATACTACTCAGGCTATCATCTTCACTAATCTATACTAGCATGCAATTCATAAAGTTGATACACATATAACTGGCACATAACGCATCCTTCCTAGATCCTTAGTCCTAATCTAGCATGCAGTTCTCATAATGTTGATAATCATATCATAACATAAACTTGTATGGATAATTTGGTAGTACTTACTTGAGCTCGGTTGATTGCATGCACCACACCCTTTTCTCTTTTCAAAGTTCTTTTCTAGAGTTCTTTTCTTTTCTCAAAATCCTTTTATAAAAATGGTTTTTCTTTTGAAAATTTTATACCACTTCCTTATTTTGAGTTCAGACACACCCAAAAGTGTGCCCGAATCCCTCAAACCAAGGCTCTGATACCAACTTGAAACATCCCAAAAATATAGTCCAAAATTTTCATTTTTAAATCATTAATAAAACCATAAATCATTCATCACCATAAAGAAAATCAAGAACCATGTATCTCAAAACATCATGTCAAATAATGTATCAAAATCAATGAGAAAATATCAAAGTTTAAAACAATCCCAAGCTGAAACTATTGTGTGTGCCATGCGATCATCCCGAGCCCTTCCCCTTGCCAGTGGGAGTACCTGAAACCAAAACTGAAAATTGTAAGCACGAAGCTTAGTGAGCTCCCCCAAACTACCACATACCATACACTGGGCCTTGCCCGCTACATCGGGCCCCGCCCGGCATCGGACCAAAATCTGATATACACATAAACACATCAATAATGCAAATAATATAAACACATAACATAAGCATAACTTGGGACTAGCCCACTGCATCGGGCCCCGCCCGGCATCGGGCTTGCCCCGACATCAGACCGAAGTCTGACATACATACAACATATCATATAGCATAATCACATATCTCAAGCATATAAACAATCCTCGGCCTTGCCCCGGCATCGGACCATAGTCCAACATACATACAACATAACATACAGGCTAAACGATTCATCGGGCTTGCCCCGGTATCGGACCGAAGCCCGGAACACATAACACATAACATGCAAGAATCACAAAGACATCAAGCATACATAAACGCTTCTCGCGACCGCCCCGGCATCGGACCGAAGTCCGGAACATATAAGCTACATCAGGCTATCCCCTGCATCGGACCTAAGTCCGGCATATGCTAACATACATAAACGGGCCGACATTCGTGCCTTCGACCCGTTCCTACTGGAGGAAAACTCACCTCGTAAGGCTGACTGCTGAAACTCGAGTGAAGAATCTCTGACTACTACTCTGGCGACTCCCCGGCTATCAACTACATAATACACTTAATCAACATCTGATATCCTTCTCAGGGTAAAAGACCATTTTACCCTTAGTCAAAGTCAACATCCAGGTCAAAGTAAAAGTCAAGATAAACTCTCACTCAACCCCAACTCGTCGAGTTATCTCCCAACTCGGCGAGTTCATGCACTACTCAGCCTCGTAGTCAACTTAGTCAACTCGTCGAGTCCCTTCCCAGACTCATCGATTTCTTCCTCTCATAACATCGGGACATATCGACTCTAACTCGTCGATCCCCTCCTTGCACTCGTCGAGTTCTTCAGATTCCGAGTCCTAATCTTGTCCAACTCACTGAGTCATCTCCTAAACTCAATGGTTTCACTCACAACCAGAAAAGGGGTTAGGGTTCACGACCCGACTCTCCGAGTCCAAAAACAACTCGTCGTGTCCTCCATGTGACATATCCATTCAGTCGATTCTAATCCATTCCAATGCTTCTAATTCATAGATCTGGACTCCTTAGACTAGTATTACACGTAAAGTTGCTAACTCTACGTGCATGCATGGTGCTATGAAGCTAAAACAGCCAATACAAGCCAAAATGAAGGTCTAAGTCATAGAATGGAGTCATGGCTGAATAAAGGTGGCCACTTTGAGCTTCTAAAGCTCAAGAGTGCCCAGATCTGAAGTCCTTTAATCCCCAAGAGTTCAAATCTCAGAATGACCTTGGAAATGGCATCTACTCGACGAGTTAGGGCTACCAACTCGTCGAATAGCTCTAAAAATAAATACTTAAACAGATTAAATGCGTACCAGGAACGGGGCGTTACAAAATGAATGGTAGATTCAATTCATTAAGGCTTCACATAGAGACTATTGAGGCTTTGGACAACATGCAGCAGCATGCTTCTAGGGACACCTAGCTAATACAGAGATAGAGAAACTTATACATGCCCCATCACATGAATTGAGATAAGATACGAATATGTGCCTCCATGATCTTCTTAAGATATTTTTGATGTTTTTAAGATTTGTGAAAATAAAAAAATAAAAATATAAAAACAAACACAAATAAAATATTTTTGTCTTTTGTGATTTTCTGAAAAATAATTAAAACAGAAAAGACTAAAAAACTAAGTGATGCGACCTTGCTTCGTCTTCTTTCTGAGCTCTTCCGATGGATCGTGAATGGGTTCTGCAAGATCACAAGAAAGAAAGGCCGTCAGCCGTTTCCCAGGAGGAGGCTCCCGGAAAGACGCTCCGACGGTCAAGTCAGGTAGGGTTTTTAGGGTTTGTGTATTGATGACTGGAAGAAGATTGCTTACCCTTCGAGATCGTGCTTGTGCCCTTTTATACCTAGCGACCCTGCTCGTTCGTACGAGACAGGATCGCTTTTAGGGGACAAGGTCAAAGGCGTTGATTGGAAGATTATGCGCCTCTTTTGTCAGAGCTCTGCTATTGGCTCCGGTGGTAATGCTCTGACCATTTTCATTGTCGCCTGACTGTAACTTTTGTCCTGGAGTTTGGAGCGTCCCTGGCGGGCGCGAGCCTTTCATCAGGGCGCCCTGCTCTTAGGGGCGCTGGCGGGCGCTGAGCCTGCTGAGTGTGGCTCGGCCTTTGTCCAGGTTCCTTGTCCGGGTGCGACTTTTCCATGCCGGCTTAGGCACGTCATGAAGTCCCCCAGTCCGGTAGTCGTAGCGTTGTAACACTAGCTGTGGCGTTCTGGGCTTGATTTCTCTACACGTGTCAGGTCCCTGTTTGCCCGTCGTTCCGATTTTAATGGCGACGTGACCGCTCATGATGGGTAGCGGTTACGTCATCGTTTCAGATATTTTGCATATCCCGCCCTTTCCGTTTTCTTATAAGGTCGTTTATTATACTCGCTCATTTACGCCTTCTTTCCTTTGTTGTTCTTCTTCTCCAGATCTGTTTTCCCTTTTCTTCTCTTATGGCGAGTCCTCCAGGAATTGTCCCTTCTGCCTCTGAGTACCAGCATCTTGAGGTCACTTATGGCCTTTTTTCTTTGGACGGCGTGGATTTCCCCTCGCCCGGTTCATCTGTCCCCTCCTCCCGGAAAGGTTGGGGTTTATCAGAAAACCCTAGACACTCGTCTTCGTCTTCCTTTAACCGACTTCCAGGAAGAAGTTCTTCAAAAAGATGGTTTCAGTGTTCAAATGCTAACTTTAAATGCTGTAAACAAAGTTGTGGCATTCGAGATGATTTGTCGGGCCAATGGCTACCTCCCTGATTACTTCGTGTTCAAGTATTTCTTCAGGTTTTGTTGTACCGGGGATAAGTACACGTTTTTCATCCGGCGAGGAGGACATACCCTAGTTCCCGATGGGCGGACGCCCAAAAACTGGCAGGACAAATGGTTATGGGTGAACCAGGGCTTGGTCGGCAGTGATCGTTACCGTGCTAACGCCTTTGCCGATACTATTCCCAAGCTTTTTCCCCATAATCAAGGTATGGCTGACTTCTTGAGGAATGTCCAAGTATCTCCTGAAGATTATTTTGAAGCTCTGCTGTCTGGCGTTGGGATGAGCCCTTCTTGGAGGCGTCGTGGCAAGATGGCAGTTTTCTATGTCGTCGTCGATGGTAAGTACCTGTGTTTTCCCCCGTTGTTTGTTTGGGTATGGTTATTAAGGTTAAGGTTTTACCCTTTTAGGTCCTTTGTGTCCTGGTATGTCTCCTTATATTTCCGTACTTTCAGGTGTCGATTCCCCCTGTCCATGGATGAGGTTTTGCGAAAACGCTATCGGGGTAAGCTGGAGTTTCGGGAAATGGACCTGGTCGATCGCCTCCCCCGCCTCGTCGGCTAGATCAGCTTGCTTTAACTGCCTCGATGCTTGTTCCCCCGGTTACGGGAGAGCATTCGTCGTCTGCCGCGGTGGATCCTTTGGCTGCTCGTCCTATTTCGGCTATCATGCTGTTAGGTAGTACTCGCCATACTTCTGAGGACGATGAGGACAGCAAAGAGGGCATCATCTCTGACGTCCGGCACATGCAAGCTAAGAGGAAAGCCGTACTGGCCATGGGAGAAGTAGCTACCAGTGCTCCTAACATTGCCAAACGGGTTCAGACAAGGCGTAGCTTCTCCCGCCTTCTGAGCTCTATTTCTTCGATGCCAATGGCGGTGGTAATGATCCCTGATGACGACACTCAACAGTCCGAAGGGATCAGTGGGGCGTTTAAACAGCCCGTTGTTCCTACTCAGGTTACTTCTTCTGTTCCTATCAATTCCTCACCTCCAAGAGATCTTAAGGATCGTGGGCAAACTCCCATTTTTCCAGGTGGGAGCGCCGGTGAAGGCTCTTCTGGACCTTCTCCTTTTGCTCCTGCTTGGAGTCTTTATAATGAGTCCCGTCTTTCTATTCGTTCTAATGTTGTGGATTTCGCCCGACATGCCTTCCTTGCGGCTGTTGGGGCGGATATGGAAGCTATGGGCAGCCATGCCCTTTCCTATAACATGACTTATGCTGCCGCGCAAGCCAGGTGCGTAACGCATCAAGTCGCTTGGTGAGATAGAGGCTTTGCATGCTGGGTGTGGATCTCGTGTGATTGAATTAGAGCGTCATGTTGCTGAACTCAGTGGTGATCTTCAGCGTTCAGAACAGAAATATCAATTTCTTGTTTTTGAAAAAACAGCTGTGGAGGAGGCTAGTTCGGGTCTGGAAGCGAAGGTTGATTCTCTTTCTCAAATTAATGAATGTTTGATGATCCAAGTCGAGAGTCTTGAACGTTATGCTGTTGATCGCGATCGAATGATTACCGCCCTGCAGGCGAGTGCTGATGTCACACAGCGTGATCTAGATTGGTTGCTCCGGGTAGGCCTTGTGCGTGTTGTCGACAAGCTAATTGAACATCGAGACTTTACAAGCATCGTGAGTCTCATTCGACACTCTGCCTTTGTCATCGAAGCAGATTCTGTTCGTGCTGGAACTCGGGATCTTGTTATAAATGCTCCTTCTTCCGGTCATGCTGTGAGTGTGAACGAGGCTCTCCTGGCTTTTTCCAGCATGGATCACGCTTCGCTCTTGGGGTTAGGAGACTTGGACATCCACGGGATTCATAAACTTTGTGCTTTTTCTGGTTCTGAATGCACCCCTGAAGGTATGGCAGATGATGATACTGTTGCTGCTGCTGGTGAGGATACCCCTTGTGCTGTTGTTGGTGGTGATGGTCTTGTTGGTGCTGGTGTTGGCGTGGGTGGCAATGTTGATGTGGGTGGAAAAGATGTTGGTGATGATGCGGTTGCTACTTCTGGCGAGCAATTTGTTACCGAGATTTGTGAGGTGGTTGGTGTTAGGAGTGACGGTTTCAAGGAGGTTGGTGTTAAGGGTGCCGGTGGTGAGGTTGACGGTGATGATAAGGCTGGTGATGGTAAGGCTGGTGTTGATGTCGACGAGGCATCGTGTGCTACCCCTCCCGGGGTGTAAATACTTTCTCTTTGTTGTTTATCTTTGTGATTTCGATATTTAGACTCTGGTTTTTGATGTAATTTCGACTGTTCTTTGGTTTGGATACTTTATTGATGACTTTTCTCTCTTTTTTCATATTATGCAATGCTGGGCCTTTTTTTTCTTTTACCAACTCGTTTGATTGCATGTGTTTAAAAACGTGATACACTAAGTATTGGAAATCCATGCATTTGTGTTTGAATGCAAAAATTAATACACTAAGTATTAGGAGTTGGTGCACTAAACATCGTATTGTTCACTTAATACGCTAAGTATTAGGAATTGATGCGCTGAGCATTGCATTGGTCATTTAATACACTATGTATTAGAAATTGATGCGCTGGCATTGCATTGGTCATTTAATACACTAAGTATTAGAAATTGATGCGCTGAGCATTGCAGTGGTCATTTAAGACACTAAGTATTAGAAATTGATGCGATGAGCATTGTATTGAGCATAAAATTTAATACACTAAGTATTGGGTAAACTGAGTACAATATTCAATACACTAAGTATTCCAACTTGGTACACTGGGTACAAAGTTTTTAGTACGTCTGATGGAAAAGCCTTCTTAATTCGCTGTGCATTATTAGCGTAGAGTCTGTTAGGTGTTGACACGTCTGGAACGTTGCCTCGGGCACTAAGCGGGGCTTGTTTTGTTAGGACGCCTCAATCTTCTAGTTTTATTCTTCTTGCACGGGAGTTCCGGTTTCTAGAAATAAAACCTTCTCAAGTTTCCCGCGTTCCAAGTTCTTGGTATTTGCCTCCCCTCCATTGTCTCTAGGGCGTATGCCCCATTTTGGTTTGCTTCAATAACCTTATATGGGCCTTCCCAGACGGGACCTATTTTTCCCTGTGGTTGAGCCCGGCTTGCCTCGTTTCTTCTCAGCACATACTCCCCCACTCTGAATGCTTTTTCTTTAACTCTCTGGTTGTAATATCTTTCCACTGTGCGCTTGTAAGCGGCCTCGCGTATTTCCGACTTCTCACGCCGTTCCTCGAGGATGTCTAAATTCATCCTCAAGTCCTGAGAATTGGCCCTTTCTTCCGTATGAACTGTCCTCAACGTGCCTATTGTTACTTCCATTGGGGGCATTGCCTCTGTCCCATATGTTAGGCTTAATGGGGTTTCCCGTGTGCTTGTACGTGGAGTGGTCCTGTAGGACCATAACACTGTTGGTATCTCTTCGGCCCAATTTCCTTTAGCTTTCCCTAACCGCTTCTTCATCCCATTTACAATAGTTCGGTTGGACACCTCTGTCTGCCTATTTGCCTGTGGATGTGCTACCGACGTGAACCATTGGTTAATTCCTTTGCTGGCACACCATTCCTTGAACGGGTTCTCGGCAAACTGTATCACATTATCGCTAACAAGCGTCCTAAGCGTGCCAAATCTAGTCATGATGTTTTTCCAGACAAACTTGATCATTTGCCTACCGGATATGCATGCCAACGGTTCCGCTTCGATCCATTTTGTAAAATAATCCACAGCGACCACCATGTATTTTAGCTTTCCTGGCGCTTCCGGGAATGTTCCTACAATGTCTATACCCCATTGATAAAATGGCCAGGGGCTGGATATATTAAATAAAGGTGCCGGCGGGTTTTCCTGGAGCGGGGAGAATGCTTAACATTCTCCACACTTCTTTGGTAGCTCCGTCGCGTCCAAATATATACAGTGGGCCAGTAGATTCCCATCCAGAGCACCTTCCCCCGTCAAGGCACGTGCGCCCTCATGTGCGCCCGCCTGGCCCGCATGTGCTTCCTGGAGGGCTTTTTTCCCTTTGTTCTCGTCCACACACCTTAACCACGGTGTCGTGAATCCCTTCCGGTATAAATCTCCATTTATAAGCGCGTACAAGGGTGCCTTTATGCGTACCTTTCTGGCGTCATCGTGATTATCAGGCAGAACGCCTTGTTGCAGGTATTCAACCAGCAGGGTCATCCATGTGGGTCCGGCTGTTGCGAGAGTGCTTACTTGTCGCTCGTCTATGCTTCTTTCTTTGAGCACCTCAACCAAAACTTTTTTTGACAAGTGATCAAATCATGTTGACGCTAATTTGCTTAGGGCGTCCGCCCTCCTGTTCTCACTTCTCGGGATTTGCTTGATCGTGAACTCTTTGAAAGATTTGGTGAGTTGTTGTACTATTTTGACGTGCCTCTCCATCCTTTTGTCTCTTGTTTCAAAGCTCCCGTTAATCTGGTTGGTGGCTAGCCTTGCATCCGTTAGTGCCGATACAGCTTCTGTCCCCATCTGCTTGACTAGGCGCAGCCCATCCAGCAACGCTTCATACTCTGCCTCGTTGTTTGAGGTGTGGAAATCAAAGCGAAGGACGTAGGTGACTTCCTCTCCTTATGGACTAGTTAATATTAGACCTGCTCCGGAACCCTCTCTGCTAGATGCCCCGTCTGTATACAATGTCCATCTCCGATTGCCTTCTTGGATCGCTTTTACAGCTAGGATTCCTTCTTTGGCTATGTCTCCCCCATCAGGGATTTCGAGCAGGAAGTCCGCCAACGCTTTCCCCTTAATGCTCGTCCTCGGGCGGAAACTGATGTCGTGTTCTCCCAACTCAATTGCCCACTTTACGAGCCGGCCTGACGTTTCTGGTTTGAGCAGTATCTGTTTAATCGGGCAGTACGTCAGGACCTCAATCTGGTGTGCTTGAAAGTAACGTCTCAACCGCCGCGCAGCATAAATGAGTGCTAGCACCAGCTTCTCTAGAGTGGGGTAGTTGAGTTCGGGGCCTTATAGTGCTCAGCTAACGAAGTATATCGGCTTCTGCTCTCCGTCCCTCTCTACAACTAACACGGTGGATATGGCTTCCCTTGAGGTCGAAAGATATACCTGTAATGTCTCGCCCAGAATAGGGCTGGCCAGTGTGGGTAATTTGTGCAGTGCCTCTTTGATCTTTTGGAGTGCTTGTTCTGCCGCCGTTGTCCATTGAAAGTTGCTTTTTTCGATACAGCCCTTCAGTGTGTGAAAAAGTGGCATGGCTTTGCCAGCCGATTTTGAGATGAATCTACTGAGCATTGTGATCTTTCCGTTCAAGCCTTGTGCATCCCTCAGAGTGTTTGGAGGCAGGGTCTCCATGAACTCGACCACTTTGACCGGGCTGGGTTGGATGCCTTATCTAGTAACATAGTATCCTAAGAATTGTCCCTCTTCTACTCCAAAGGTACATTTTCCTGGGTTCAACTTCATCTTTAATTTTTCCAACGTTCTGAAAGTTTCCTCGACATATCGCAACATGTTTGCTTCATCCGGGCTTTTAATAACCATGCCGTCGACATATACTTCAATGTTTCTCCCAATTTGGTTGGAGAATATTGAGTCGACAAGCCGTTGATACGTTTCTCCCGGATTTTTTAGTCCAAACGACATTTTGGTGTAACAAAATGTGCCATGGTCAGTATAAAAAGCTGTCTTTTCCTCATCTTCCTTGCTCATAAGTATCTGGTGGTATCCTTTATACGCGTCCAGGAAACACTTCAGCTTGAAGCCTTGCAGCGACTCCACCTTCTGGTCGATCTCCGGTAGGGGATAACAATCCTTGAGGCACGCCTTGTTCAAATCCGAGAAGTCGATGCACATACGCCAAGACCCATCGTGCTTTCGGACCATTACAGGGTTAGCGATCCAGGTCGGGAAAATCGCTTCTCTCAAGATGCCTGCCTCTATTAGCTTTGCTACCTCCGCATTGATCGCCCTGTTACGGTCCCCTCCTTGGACTCTCTTCTTCTGTTTGATCTCCTTCGTGCCCGGCTTGATCATGAGCCTATGCTCTATGACTGTCCTATCCACTCTAACCATGTTTGTGGGAGTCCATGCAAACACGTGTTTGTATCGTCTGAGTAGGTTCACGAGCGCCTGCCTGGTGTGTTCTGGAAGGCTTCGGCCAACGCTGATTGGTTGGTCAGGGTATTCTTCGTTAATCACTTCCTTCTCGTTTGTCGATTCAGCTTGTGCTTTCTTGGTTTCCCTTGTTATCTCTGCTGGTTGCATAACCGTAAAGTATTGGAGTTCTTTCGGTGGCGTGGCAAGAATCGTAGTTGGACCTTCGGTGGTGTTGAATTTCACAATTCCGTGCATTGTTGATGGGATCGCTCCTAACTTGAGAAAAGCCGTTCTCCCCAAGATGATGTTGTGCTCTGTTGAGTGCCGGATTACGACGAAGTCAACCAAAACCATTTTCTTTCGTTGCTTGTCGTGGCTGGTTAGCGTGAGGGGTAGGTGAATTGTGTCGAGCGGCCAGAGGCTGTGTCCTGTGAACCCCACCAACCTTCCTGTTGTAGGTCTTAAGTTGTCCTTCCACCGATCTGGGAGGAGTCGAAAACAGTTCTCATAGATTATGTCCGCTGAGCTTCTCGTGTCAATGTATACCCTGTGTATAACCAAATTCTTAATATAGGCTTGAATGATGAGCGGGTTATCGCCTCTCCAGCCTTCCGGCCTGGGGTCTTCTACCGAGAACGTAAGTGCTTGCGCTACAGTTGTGGTGCCACCTTGATCGACTGGTCCTTCTTGCCTGCCCCTCTTGCCTCGTATCATGAATATTTCCCTGGGCTGGGCGCCCTCTCGTGGTGTACCTTTGGCGCTCTCGGGGTCGAACTTAGCGCGTAAGCTCCATGCTATTTCTACTAGGTCTCCTTTGAGTTGCTTCTCCTCCATTTCCTTCTTGAGAACTGAGCAGTTGGTTCAGTGTCATGTGTTTTGCTTTCGTGATACTCGCAATAGCACCCCTTTGGTGCTTTCGCCGGCTGCAGTTTGTCTGCGACCACGTATACGTCCGTTCGACGGCCTCATCTATCATCCCTGGTGAATGGCCTGAAATGGCCCAGCGGTCTCTTTCCTCGCCCAAAGTGTCTACTTCCGCCCGGTACCTCTGTGTGCATCGGACTATGACGTTTGGTTGTCATGGCGTTTAGGTATGCTTGCTTTGTTGCTTCACCCTCCTCCTGTCTTAAGTACCGTTCCACCTTTTCCTTTAGTTCAGTTCTCGTCTGTGGTTTTTTGCCCATGAGCTTCTACGACAAGGGACCTGGTAGGAGTCCCCACGTGAAGGCTCCCGCTATGAGACCTTCATCGTGCCCTGGCACATCTAATGTGGCGTTTGTAAACCTTGTGAAGTATTCCCTTACGCTTTCACCCTCTTTCTGCTTGCACCCAATGATGGAGTGGGAGTCGCCTTTATACTTTCGGAGCTGCATGAAATTTGTAAGAAACAAGTACTTGAGTTGGCCGAAGTTGTAGATGCTGCCTGGACGAAGCGTCTTGAACCATGTGCACGCGTTTCCATCGAGGGTTTTTGGGAAGTACGTGCACCAGAACCGCTCGTCTAGCTTGAGTGACGTCATCGTCCATTCACATGTATCGATGTGACTGTCCGAGTCAGTGGTACCGTTATAAGTTTTCAGGTTGGGGAGGTTGGCTGTGTTTGGGATTTCGTAGTCCAGCAACTCTTTGGCGAATGGAGACGTAACGCTCCGCGATAGACAGTCTTGGTTTGGGATGGCTAGCGGCCCTTGCATGTTATACTGGTGAGGTATAATGTACGGCTGTGCCCCTGGATGATCGTAAAATGCATGGTAGCCTGGGTTTGGGCCATAGAATGCATGTTGCTGGAATGGCAGTTGGAGCGAGTGTCCCGAAGAGATGGTTTGAGGTTGGGTTGGAGAGTGGTTTGCTGGTGTTTGCTGCCGGTTGGTGCTGACGGTAACTACAGGCTCACCCCATGTGCCCGTCGCAGGGTAGAGAACTGGTGATGGGGTTATCATGGTTTGCGCGAGCGGTGGTAGCAGAAGCATCGGATGCGTGTTCATCAGCGTTTGGTTTGGCAGTGATGTCTGGGGTGGCGGTTGGATGTTTAGTATCTGGTATACCGGCAACGTCGTTGGGGAAATTGGTAACTGGTGTTGCATTATCGGCGTAAAGAGTGGTGGAATTTGTGGTGCTAGGGATTGTGTCGCCGTTTCCTGGAATGTTAGTGGCGTTTGAAAGGGTGTGACTAATGGTATCGTCACCTGAGTTGGCCTTGGTTGCTGGGGCGAAGGTTGCATGATAACACTGGAATGTGCTTCTGACGATATGGGTAGAAACGGGGTCGGCTGTTGGCCCCCCGGTGGTGCTGAGGTTACGATAGAGCTTCCTTCGCCGGTGTGTTCTTGATTGGCCGTCATAGGTGGCGGCGTGTCGTCCAACGGTGGCATGGGGCGTATGGGGCTAGTCTGGGCTCCTTGAGGCCCGTCGTTGCCGTCGGACGCCATTGATTTTGCTGATCGGTGCTTTTAGTTTCGTTCTTTGTCACACGAACGGATGTTGCCAAATGATGCGACCTTGCTTCGTCTTCTTTCTGATCTCTTCAGATGGATCGTGAATGGGTTTTGCAAGATCACAAGAAAGAAAGGTCGTCAGTCGTTTCCGGGAGGAGGCTCCCGGAAAGACACTCTGACGGTCAAGTCAGGTAGGGTTTTTAGGGTTTGTGTATTGATGACTGGAAGAAGATTGCTTACCCTTTGATATCGTGCTTGTGCCCTTTTATACCTAGCGACCCTGCTGGTCCGTACGGGACCGGATCGCTTTTAGGGGACAAGGTCAGAGGCGTTGATTGGAAGATTGTGCGCCTATTTTGTCAGAGCTCTGCTATTGGCTCCGGTGGTAATGCTCTGACCATTTGCCTTGTCGCCTGAGCGTAACTTTTTTCCTAGAGTTTGGAGCGTCCCTGGCGGGCGCGAGCCTTTCATCAGGGCGCCCTGCTCTTAGGGGCGCTGGCGGGCGCTGAGCCTGCTGAGTTTGGCTCAGCCTTTGCTCCAGGTTTCTTGTCCGGGTGCGGCTCTTCCGTGCTGGCTTAGGCACGTCATCACTAAGTAATAACATACATAAATTACAAAAGGATATTTGAAAAATCTGAACCACGAATGAACAGTACACTGCTAATTACTACGAATGCTCGCACTGATTCGCAGTGTTAAATTAGACTGCGAATGAACAGTGGACTACGAACTACTGCGAACGTTCATAGCGATTCGCAATGCAATCATTATGTGTGCGAAAGTGGTTTTGGAACAGATTCAACTTCCATCATTCCTAGGCCTTGAAGGATCCTATTAAAGGTTGTTTCAGGAAAGGCCTTTGTGAATATGTCAGCCAACTGATCAGAGGATCTTACGAAATGAATTTCAACATTGTCGTCTTCTACGTGATCCTTGATGAAATGATACCTCAGTGCTATGTGTTTTGTCTTTAAGTGTTGCATTGGGTTGTGACAAATGCGAATGGCACTTTTAGTGTCACAATATAGTGGGATTCGTTTCAAGCTTAAGCCATAGTCACGAAGCTGACTTTGAATCCAAATGACTTGAGATGTACATGAGGCAGCAGCTATATATTCGGCTTCAGCTGTTGACAAGGACACACACGTTTGTTTCTTGGATTTCCAACTAACAAGTTTGCCATCGAGAAATTGGCATCCGCCAGTTGTGCTTTTTCTATCTAATCCACATCCCCCAAGGTCAGCATCTGAAAATTCTTGTACGAAGAAGCCTGATTTAGCAGGATACCAAATGCCAAGTGATGAGGTTCGTTTCAAGTACCTGAAGTTGTTCTTAACGGCCACCATGTGAGGTTAGCGAGGATTCGCTTGGAATCTAGCACAATAAAAAACGGAAAACATAATGTATGGTCTACTAGCTGTTAGATACAATAATGATCCTATCATCTGACGATAAAGGGTCATATCAGCAGCTGGTTTTTCCAGAGATGGTGTTAGTTTCGTTCCAAATGCCATTGGAACCTTCATTTTAGAGTCTCCCACCATGCCAAACTTAGAGAGCAAAGTCATCGTATATGCTTCCTGATTTATGAAAATGCCTTCTGGTCCCTATCTTATATTCAATCCAAGGAAAATTTTAATTGGACCCATGGAGCTCATCTTAAATTTAGTTTCCATCAACTTTCGGAAATCACCTGTTAAGCTAGGATTCGTAGAACCGAAAATGATGTCATCAACATAAATTTGGACGATCATCAAGTGGTCACCCTCTTTCTTGGGAAAGAAAGTTGGGTCAACCAAACCTTGTTTAAATTTGGACGTTTTAAGGAAGTGAGTGAGTGTTTCATACCAGGCTCTCAGAGCTTGCTTGAGACCATAAACTGCCTTGTCTAAGATGTAGTAGTGATTAGGATACTTCTCGTTTACGAACCCAGGTTGTTGTTCCACGTATACAGTTTCTTATAGTTCACCGTTTAAGAATGCGTATTTAAAATCCATCTGAAACACCTCGAAGTTTTTGTGCGTTGTGTATGCCAGGAAAATGCGAACGGATTCCAACCTTGCAACAGGTGCGAAGGTTTCTTCGTAGTCCATGTCTTCTTCCTGACAATACCCCTTAACCACGAGTCTCGCCTTGTTTCTTATAACATTCCTTTCCTTATCCACTTTGTTGCGAAACACCCATTTTAAACCTACGACTGATGCATCTGGTGGAGTTGGAATTAGCCTCCAAACTTTTTTTTGTTCAAACTCGTTGAGTTTGTCTTGCATCGCTTGCACCCAATCAGAATGATCGAGAGCAACATTAACTATTTTGGGTTCAACCTTGGAAACGAATGAGTTAAACATACAAAATTCCACTTTAGAGAATAATGCAGTTTGTTTCGCTTTTATCGGAGATCTCGTAAGAACACCTTCAGAAGATTCACCAATAACTTGGGTTTTCGGGTGATCTCTGGTCCATTTGGTTAGTAGAGGATAGTTTGGATCATAGGAGGGATCCAATTCAGCATTTACTTCTTCGAATTCTGATTGCACATCCAAATCGTTATTCTCATCTTTATTCTCCCCCTCGAATGATGAGATATCCTCTTCTTCAGGAGTTGAAGAATCCCCTGTGAATGGAGGTTCGTGAGTCATTGTGGGAGGTGAGTCATTTGGGTCAGAAGAAGTGTAACCCTCCCCCTGCGGTGGAATGTTCGTATCCTATGGTATTGATTGCTCCCCCTGAGGACTTGCATTGGAGTCAGAATTCCCCCCTGGAATATAGTGCTCGTTCCTTGATGTACTTTCACAGTTGATGGCTGATTGTTCGTGTCTTTCGCAGCATCATCAATTATCTTCTTCGATTCATCTACCTTGTTGTCAGCTGCTTTCACTTCAGATGTGATAGCCTTCTCTGGCTCATCGAAGAGTAGCATGAATTCGTCATACAGATTTGAGATTGGAACAGTGGCTGGACTTTGCTTAGGAAAGATTTCCTCCGCTTCATTCTCTTTCGACTGAATCCGCTTCAAGTAGTTGTCATCGAACGTAACATAGTAGGTTTCTTCTATCTTCTTTGAACGTTCGTTGAGAACCCTATATGCCTTGGAGGCCAACGAATATCCCAAAACTATACCTTCATCAGCTTTCGCATCGAATTTGTTTCGTTGTTCCTTGGAGTTGAAAATGAAACACCTGGAACCAAATACATGGAAAAACTTGACATTAGGTTTACGATTATTTATGATTTCGTAGGGAGTAATAGAGAATTGTTTATTCAGGATGGATCCATTTTGAGTGTAGCAAGCAGTTGCAATCGCATCCGCCCAGAAATAGAGAGGTAGACATGCGAAGGATAGCATGGTTCTCACAGCTTCACACAAAGAACGGTTTCACCTTTCAACTACGCCATTTTGTTGTGGAGTATAGGGAGCAGAGAAATTGTGCGAAACTCCCTTTTCAGCTAGAAATTCTTTGAATACTTGATTCTTGAATTCCAAGCCATTGCCGCTGCGAACATTGCGAACCAGCTTTCGCAGTTGAAGCTCAATTTTCTTTATGAACTCCTTGAGTTTCGGAGCAGCTTCAAATTTCTGTTTAAGAAAATACACCCAAGTGAAACGTGAAAAAATCATCAACTATTACAAGAATGTACTTATTACCACAAACACTTTCAATTGCAGAAGGTCCACAAAGGTTGATATGTAGTAGTTCCAGTGGTTCAATGACTTTCGTGTTTACAATGGTTGGATGAAATTTCCTGCTTTGCTTCCCCATCTCACAGGCTGCACACAAATGATCCTTATCATATTTCAAGAGAGGAAGCCCTCGCACATGATCACCAACAACAAGCTTGTTGATGTCTTTAAAGTTGAGGTGCGAAAGTCTTCTATGCCACAGCCAGCTCTCATCAGAGTGAGCTTTCGTAAGCAAGCATATGGCAGGCTTCCCTCGTATCGGGTTCAGATACAAAGAATACATTTCCCCTTTCGCTGTGACTTTAAGAGAACTACTTTCATTTTCTTTTCTATTATCTCAGATCCTTCATCGTCAAAGGATACTTTCAAGCCTGTCCCTACAACCAATTATGAAACACTAATTAGGTTGTGTTGTAATCCTTCCACATATGCCACCTTACGAATCGAAAAATCTTTGTTAGTTATCTTCCCATAGCCTTTGATCTTTCCAAACGAGTTGTTTCCAAATTTTAAATTTCCACCATCTTTGAGAGCTCGAAACTCTCGTAGTTCCTCCTTCCTCCCTGTCATGTGACGTGAGCAGCCACTGTCGATATACCATTCAGAGTCGAACTGCTCATCATGAATTACCTGCAAAAATCAAGCAGATTTAGGAACCCAAAGTTTCTTGGGTTCTTGTGAGCCTTTTACAGAAAAAGGAAAAGCGATTGCAAGATCAACCATATAAGTTCGTTTAACTAATGTGATTTCATCTTTCTTAGTTATGGTGAAAACTTTTATCTTATTATTTTTCATTTTCGTTTCTTTAGAATCAGATTGGTTTTGTTTATTTTTATTTGATTTTTAATGGCTTCATTCTTAACTTTCTTAGGGTTAGTAGTCGATTTCTTGGTTTGAGCTTCAGAATCCGAGACTAACTTTCCCTTTCCCTTGACATCTTTGGGTGATGCTTTCGTGGGTTGGAAATGATGATATTTTGGTTTCTCAATGGGCTTCTTTGAAAGAGAAGGTTTTTGAACAAAGTTCCTTTTTGGTTTCTGTGGATTGCAGGAATGACAGTACGAACATTGACTAGGATTCACATGTGAACGAGCTTTCGCATTCTGATTAGAAGATTTTTCTCTACGAACATAGTTGGAATTTTGGGATTGCCAAAATTGCTTCCTTTCATTGAGATTACTCTGATATCTCCGATTTCTTAGACGTTTTTGCATAGCAAGTTGCTCAGTGGACTTGTGAATATTCACTTTAGGTTTCGTTTTTCTTGCATGAGATTCATCCTTTGCTGACTGAGGTTCGCTTGGACTTTCCTTTGTTCCACTTGGACTTCCTTTCTCATAGCTGGAACGATTGTTTAGTGATTCTGCCACATATCTTCATTTCACTCTCCATGAGTTTCTTTTTGACAGACCCTTCGTTTCGTCTGCATTATCTATAGGAGCGGACCAAAAGAACTCATCGCAACCATCTTTGTTGTCTTCGTTGACGATGGACGTTAGTTCGACAGTTTGATTTTTGTCCAGTACTTTAGTGGCAAACACTTGATTGGGTACAGTTTGGACTTTAGGAAAAACAGTTGCTTTTGCTTTTAATGTTTTTGGTTTATTTTGAGAAATACGTGCGAATTCAACCGAACTTTCAGAAATCAAATCTTTCATAGGTTCAGGTTCATTTTTAATAAACTCTGAGCAATCCACCTCATCCTCTACAGAAATTCCGCTCATATCACTGTTCTCATCGAATTCAGATGTGCTTTCAACATTTATCTTATTTTCTGAACTCAAATTGGCACTCAATGAGTCGAATTTCTGTATAGTATCGGATTTGATTTGCTTCTTATCATTTTCATCCAAAAGCTGTTTTAACATGTTTTTGTGGTCTTTGGACTTAATGTATGATTCAATTCGTTCTAGTCCAACTCTATATGCATCATAATTTTTGTCTTACGAAACTATGGATTCGCATTTGTAACAGTCGGCGTCTATCTCATCTTCCTTTAATTCAAGAAATGGTAAGATCATCTTATGAATTTTCTCACCAATTCCATAATCAAGGTGCAACTGAGTAATGTTAAAATAAAGCCTTTTAGCAATCAAACAGAAAATGTTAAGTTGTTTTAAAAGAATTAAATTGTCTCGTTGCAAGTAAATTAATTGATCCCTAGACTTAGACAACTCCGACTCCATCTTCTCAATCCACATTCGCCTCTCATCGCTTTTTGACGAAACCCTGCTGATTTGATCAGTTAGGTTAGACTTTGTCAAACGAGTCCTTTTTAAACTATCGCTTATGTTTGAAAAAGTGAATTGTAGGTTGTTAAATTCAGTTTCGTATCTAGACACAGGTATATTGAGAGATTCGAGAATTAGATTTACCTTGTTGATTAGCTGTTCACATTCGTTGATTTTTTCAGGAACTGGTCTTGCAGTGAAACAACTATCATCTCTTCTTCCACTCCCAGTAGCATTCTCCTGCGTCTGTGACCCATCATTCGTCACCATCAAACACCTTCCTGCAAACCATGAACTCTCCTCTTTCGCAACGAACGCCCTTCCATGTGTGGGCCTGTGAACCTCGTCGTCCTCCGAGTCTGTTGACCAGACCTCAACCCCTCTAAACTCATTTTCAGCAACATTTTCCTGCACAATTAAAGCAGGCATAGAGTTATCAGTAGTCTTCTTCGTCTTGATTTCCTCCAACTTTCTCATGTGGTATGCCTCATCATCTTCTCCTTCTTTCCTATCATTCACCCTTCTCAGCATGCAATCCTTAGCCAAATGATTTTTTCCATGACAATAGTTGCAGTCATAGCCAGAATCACCAATGACCTTTTTCTCCTTTTTCTCTTCCTCCTTTTGAGAAGCACTTTTATTTTCCTCCTTCACCTTTTCTGAGCTATAACTGCCTTGCCAGTTTCGGTTTTTGTTGGATGGAAATTTCTTCCTTGCGAACCACTTGGGATTTGAAACCATCAAAGCATACTCCTCGTTTGTAATATCACATTCAGAGTGATCAGACTCAGACTCATCCTCTGCAACTGTCTTTCCCTTCACAACAAGAGCTAGAGACCCCATACCAGAAACAACTTTCGCTACTTTCGACACCTCACTTTCATGTGCCTTAAGAATCCCAACAAGCTTGGCTAAAGTGTAACTTTTGAACTGTTCGTGCGCTTTGATGGTAGAGACCACTGCCATCCACTCAGATCTAATCCCATTCATGAGAGTAACCTTTTGCTTGATCACCTCACGTCTAATACCATGTTTCATCATCTTTCTAAGAAGATGATTATACCGATTGAATGTTTGGCTCAGATTCTCTTCTGGCTTTAGTGCGAAGGAACCAAACTCCGAAAGCAGGAGTGTTTGTGTAGAATGTTCAAGATCTACGTCAGTGGAGTAAAGTTCCTTGAGCCGATCCCAGATGGCTTTCGCAGTATCACACAAACTGAGTAGATGAAAAGTATCAGCCTGCAAAGCGAATCTAATGATCCTCATTGCTTTGACGTTGCTGATTAGTTTCTCTTTCTCATCCTGAGGAACATCCTTCACATCAAGGAGCAGCTTGTTGTATTCCTTCTGAGTTTTGATAGTTCTTTTGGTCTTTGTATGAACGAATGGACCAAGAGTAATGGTTGTTGATCCAATACTGCTTGAAAATGAAGCGCCCAAACTTCATATTCATGCGGAAAGAGAATCGGGATCCTGGTTGTTGATCAAATACTGCTTGAAATATTCTAGGAATTGGTGTAAGAATCGTTGTGCTGCATGATGATATTTTCTTTGATACCTGTAAAGAATCAGACTTGTAAACAAAGATTGTTTGTAGGGTAATATCAAGATCACTTTAAGTCGTCAAGATGACAATGAAGACGACTGAACAAGATCCTATATTAACGGAAACCCTAAAACTCTATAAACAGAAGAGATACATATAGATTACACAGTCTCCTGCTCTGATACCAATTGTTAAGATTAAAATCCTTAAGGATCGATCAGATTCAGAACAAGTAAAAGAAATAACACAATGATGAATCAAGAATGTCGAATGATTAAGTGTCACGCCTCAGAAGAACTCGATGAAGAATTTCAACTGTAGAGGCGTGTGTTAGGTGCAATTTGTGCACCTTTTTGCACATCTTTTTGTCCCTTTTCATACATCTATTTAGCATAATTGTTCTTCATTTGTCTTGCATTTCATCATATGCATGTTAGTCTCTAGAACAACCTTATCTGCACACTTTTATGTCTTTTTCAGGTAAACCGGAGGTTGGAACGTGCTTTGGGAAGTGTCGGCAAGCATTGGTGAAGATTTCGGGATGATCGGGCGAAGAACGAAAAAGTTGGAAAAATCAAGTTTGGATTCGGAGTTAGAGGGGTACACGGGCCGTGTTGGATTTACACTGCAAAATCAACACTGGCCGTGTTGACCAAAAAGAGGAGCTGTTGACCCTGCTGAACACGGGCCGTGTCAGATTTACTCTATGTCCAACACGGGCCGTGTTCGACCCAGAAACCAACTTTTGGCAGTTTTTGTTATCTTTCATATTACGGGTTTAGGGCCATTTTTACATACACACAACATACCATAGCACATTTTGAGAGGGGATTTCGAAGCTTATTGCAAGGGATTCATCATTAATCATTTGGAAACATTATTTCTAGTATTTTTAAGTTGTAATTGCACATTATTTCCATCTTATTTCTTGTTTGATTTGTTCTTAGCCATGTGTGGCTAAGAAACCCTAGTTTCTAGTTCTTGTTCAAATTATGTTGATTGCTTGATTTGAAGCATATGATTTGATGTTTGATTTGTGATTCTATTCTAGTGATTATGTTTTTGTTTAAACTAGAACCCTTAAATTTGATTTGTGTTTGATTGGCCACTTTCATGAATTGAATTTTTGTGCAGTTAATTAACTTTTAGGGCACCTAATCGTTCTATTAAGTTAATAATTGGTAACAAGCAATAAGTTATCTTATTGTAAGACATATATCACATGTTTTCACACTTCCGAGAGTATGAGAAGAAATGAACATTGTTGGGAAGCTTGTACAAAACTTAATGCAGTTTTTCAATACAATCTAAGAGAGTGTTTTGGTTGAATTAGTGAAGCTAGGTCTAGTCAAAGAGCGTATTTTGGTTAGATAATGTAGCAAGCGAGAGGTATTAGAGCGTGTTAATATCTTTCAGTACCAACTTAGAATAGCAATCTTGAATTACATCAAGTCATAATCAAGTTGAACAACAACATTGAGAACTAGAACTGGAAGCACTTTTACAACTTGTTTACAAATCTATTTCATTTTCTGCATGTTACAAAGTTGATTGTTATTTTATTATTTCACTTTTGCAAACAAATCCCCCTTCTTGTGATCAAAGTACCTTGCGCAAAGAGGTATAGACTTTTGTCCCGTGTCTCTGTGGTTCGACCCTGCTTGCCTTGTACTACTTTTTAGTTCATTAAAGCAGTGTATTTGGAGTATATTGTACCCCTTTATTTGTTGGGTCTGACACCCCTAACAAATTGGCGTCGTTGCCGGGGACACGGTGTTACTAATTGTTTTATGCCAAGATCTTTTCGTACAGGTACGCCATTGCCAATTGACTCAGAGATAGAGAAGACTGCAAAGAGGTTACGGAAGCAAGCCAAGCTTCGTAAGAGGCAACCGGGTTCCGGGACTTCTTCATCATCTATCCCTCCGGTCATTAACATTTGGGAGGATATACCCCTTTCAAGTGTGTCCGCATCCGAAACAGAAACTATCTCACTCTCACCACAACCATCCTCACCCATAAATACAACTCCACCCTCTTCACCTACTCATAACATCCCAAACTCTACACCCATAGAAATTCAACCACTACTCATACAATGGGAGATAACCATGGAGGGAACCCACCTCCAAATCCACCACCCGAGCAAACCCTTCACGAATGGGCGAAGCAAGAGGTTACTCAACAACCTCTTTGCATCACATATCCGGCAGCCATAAATCTTGAACTTAAATCCGGACTCATCCACCTACTCCCTACCTTTAGAGGCTTGGAAAATGAAGATCCCCACAAGTTTCTGACAAAATTTCATGTTGTATGTGTGGGCATGAAGCCACACAATGTCACGGAGGATCAAATCAAGCTTAGGGCATTCCCCTTCGTGGTGCAAGACGCAGCAAAAGACTGGCTCTATGACCTCCCACCGGGGACGGTTACCACTTGGGTAGATCTTGCACGACTCTGTTTGGACAAATACTTCCCGGAGATGAAAGCTTCAGCCCTACGGAGGGAAATCATTGGAATCAAGGAACACAAAAGAGAAGCTTTTCACACATATTGGGAGAGATTCAAGAAATTGTGTGCCCGTTGTCCTAAACATGGAATTACCGAGTATCAACTTCTCCAGTACTTCATTGAAGGCATGAATCTAATGGAAAGAAGGCTTCTTAATGCCTCCAGTGGCGGATCTTTACCCGACAAGACTCCCACCGAAATCCGCAACTTGATCAAAAACATGGCTGAAGATTCTAAACATTCAAGCCATGATGAATAATGGTATACGGATGCACCCCGAGGTGTAAAGGAAGTGCAAACACCTCAAATTGAAGCTCAATTGTCCGAGCTTACAAAAGTTGTAATGATGCTAGCCAAAGACAAAGGTGTGCAGCCCACACCCCGCCCGTGCGGTATTTGCACTCAAGTGGGGCATCCAACCGATATGTGCCCACAACTTCAAGATGAGGATTATGCGGAAGCAAATGCTTTAGGAGGATATTCCGGTTCAAACCAAAGGGGATATAAGCAGCCACGGGGTGATCAAAGATGGAACAACAATCAAGGTTGGGGAGGAAATCAACAGGGAAGTTATCAACCAAGTCAACCACATCAATACCAACAAATACCACCTTTTCCACCACAGAACTTTCAGCCAAGGCAGCCACAATAGCCTCCTCAACAATCGGGTTCATCAAGTATGTCCTTAGAGGACATAGTGAAGATTTTGGCAACTAGTACACAAGCTTTCCAACAAGAAACAAAAGCAAGCATAAAGAACTTAAAGCAACAAGTTTCACAGCTTGCTACTTCCGTAAGCAAACTAGAATCTCAAGGAAAGTTGCCCGCCCAAACTGAAACGAACCCAAGACATAACGTGTGTGCCATCACATTGAGAGACGGAAAGAGTTATAATGGTCCAAAAGTGTCGGTTGATCAAGAGGGAGAAGAAATAGTGGTCGAAGAGGCAACCAAACAAGAGAAGAAAGAAGATAAAACAACCGAAAAGAAGCCCTTCGTCACTGAGTATAAAGCCACACCTGCTCCATTTCCTGAAAGATTAAAGAGCACGAAGAAAGAACGGGAGGAGAATGAGATTATGCAAATGTTCAAAAAAAGTTCAAATCAACATTCCACTTCTCGAGGCCATCAAGCAGGTACCTAGATATGCAAGGTTCCTTAAGGATCTTTGTGTATCTAAAAAGAAATTAAAAGGAAACCAAATTGTAATATTTGGGGAGAATGTATCCACGGTTTTGCAAAAGAGGATGCCCCCGAAGTGCAAGGATCCCGGTGTCTTTACCGTGCCATGCAAATTGGGGAATCTTTATGTACCTCAAGCCATGATCGATCTAGGTGCATCCATAAATGTCCTACCTTATTCTATTTTTAAATCGATTGGTGTAGGAACATTGAGCAAAACCAGCGTGATCATCCAACTTGCCGACCGGTCTTTGGTACACCCAAAGGGTGTATTAGAGGACGTGTTAGTGTAAGTCGATGAATTTGTTTTCCCGGCTGATTTTTATGTCCTAGATATAGGAGATGATGACTCTCCAAGTTCAAGTTCCATACTTTTGGGTAGACCTTTTCTTAAAACTTCTAAAACAAAAATCGATGTGTAAAACGGAACTTTAAGTATGGAATTTGATGGTGAAGTTATCAACTTCAATGTTCATGAAGCAAAAAAGGTTCCTTCCGATGTTCAATCTGTCAATCTTGTGAATTTGATCCAGCCCTCAACTAAAAAGGGTTTAAACTTGTCTAACAATGAATTTCTAGAGTTAGTTTTGTCACGCAAACTAGACAGGAACAAAGCCAAAGAACTTGCAAAGGAGTGCGGTATAAACGAGGAGGTACTGGAGATTTTTAAGTTCAAGGATGATAAGCACATGCGGATTGATGGAAGAGAAGTAGAATTACCTACTACCAAAGCCAAATTTCTTCCACCAGTGGAACAAACACAAGATTCGGGAGCAAAAACTCCACCGGAACCTTTAAAGAATATACATGTCAATAAGGAGAGCACTCAACCAGTTATCAACTCAAATAAACTATCGAAGAAGGAAAAGAAGGAGTTGATAACCCTGCTGAATAAATACCAAAAAAGGACTGAGTGGACAATCTCCGATATTAAGGGTTTAAGTCCTTTTTGGTTTGTGCGTAAAAAGAAAGCCAAAGGAAGGTTGAATGTTCCATTGAAGGAGGTGGCGAGAAGGTTGATGTGTTGGAGAGCCACAGATACTTAGAACGAAGCATATTAAGGGGCCAAGTCGAGCCAACGACTTAAAACAAGGGCGGCTAATCGAGAGGCAACCCGGGGGTATTTTTGTCTTTTCCTTCAAAACATTTTCGTTTCTTTGAAGTTTTTAGTTTTTAATCTTCCAAATGTGTTGCAACATGTTTTTATACCTAGAAAATGAATCTCGGGCTCCAAAAATATTTCACGGATAGCTTGGGGAAGATGAAGAGGAGGTTCTCACCACAATTGGAAGGCTCCAAGAACGATTTGGTAAATTCTTTCCATATCTTTAATCGTCCATATTTTGCTTAAAAATTCAATTTGTGTGCACTTGTGATTGTTTGCACTCTTACCCAACCGGGCACCACCCGTCTCCTCCTCCGTAATAGGTTGTTCCGCTCTCTCCATGCATCGGGGACAATGCTTATCTTTAAGCTTGGGGAGGGTAGAGTTGTACACTAGGTTCATTCATGCAGTTTCATTTTCAATATATATATATATATATATATATATATATATATATATATATATATATATATATATATATATATATATATATATTTCAAGTTTTCTCATTTTTGCATTTCATATTCATGCATTCATCTTCGGAAAAAAAAAAAACACACAGTCCTGCTCCCTTCCAATCATTAATACCTAGGCAACCATCATGCTCCCTTCCACATATCACAGACTCCCAAAGTGAGGAAGACCCGAAACGGTGTAACCCAATAATTCAACCATAGTTTTATTTAAACTTCATACCTTAATTAGCTTTATGGGCGAAAATAACACAGTCTGGATCTCATGTCCTTATGACTAGATGGCCAAGAATCAGAATCGACGCATCCTTAAGAACCCGTCACGGCGAATCAGCTTTCGCTGAAACAGTGAGCCCACCCGAAGGGGCCCAGCTCCTATGCTTTCACCTTTTCGAGAGCCACAAGTATCATATCACACAGTTCTTCATTCGCCAGATTTGACTTTGAGGCGGCTTTTGATTTTGATTGAACTTGGATTTGTATCTTCATTTTGAGCTTTGAATTCTTCAATCAGCTTTTGAATTTCTGAAAGTTTCTTCGATTGAGTGCTTGAAATTTTTGAATTGGGTACTGGATATGACAATTGTACCCATTCTTCTTTCTTGATTGTGTGGATCTGATACTTAAGCTCTCTGTTACCGCGAGGGTAACGCGTGTCAACAAATAGGTCCGTGTTCTGTGGGTCCAGAGTTGCCGATAAAGATTCTTTTTAAACATTCAGAAGCAAATCATCCTGAAGTTGTTATTACAGCCCACAAAAACGTTTCAGTATGCCATTTTTTTATTATCTAAGGCTGGGGTCTCGAATTACAGTGTTTGGGTCCCCTAGTTATGACAGCTGATTCTACACTTCCGGTAGCTATCCGGTCGCCTTGGGTGTTTTGTTTTTCATTTGATTTCTCGATTTCCCACTTCATGGAGCAATTGCATGTAAAGAATGTCATCATCTCGTAGTCCTTTTTTTTGTTTTCATTGCATGCATTCACTCCTAGCCTTTAGGATCATTCTGTCCTTTTCTGTTCCATGTTTCTTTTTGCCATATAGAAATCGTCATGTTTCGTCTGATTCTGGTTCTTTCTTGAGGACAAGAAAGGTCTAAGCTTGGGGAGATTTGTTAGGTGCAATTTGTGCACCTTTTTGCACATCTTTTTGTCCCTTTTTATACATCTATTTAGCATAATTGTTCTTCATTTGTCTTGCATTTCATCATATGCATGTTAGTCTCTAGAACAACCTTATTTGCACACTTTTATGTCTTTTTCAGGTAAACCGGAGGTTGGAACGCGCTTTGGGAAGTGTCGGGAAGCATTGGTGAAGATTTCGGGATGATCGGGCGAAGAACGAAAAAGTTGGAAAAATCAAGTTTGGATTCGGAGTCAGAGGGGTACACGGGCCGTGTTGGATTTACACTGCAAAATCAACACTGGCCGTGTTGACCAAAAAGAGGAGCTGTTGACCCTGCTGAACACGGGCCGTGTCAGATTTACTCTATGTCCAACACGGGCCGTGTTCGACCCAGAAACCAACTTTTGGCAGTTTTTGTTATCTTTCATATTACGGGTTTAGGGCCATTTTTACATACACACAACATACCAGAGCACATTTTGAGAGGGGATTTCGAAGCTTATTGCAAGGGATTCATCATTAATCATTTGGAAACATTATTTCTAGTATTTTTAAGTTGTAATTGCACATTATTTCCATATTATTTCTTGTTTGATTTGTTCTTAGCCATGTGTGGCTAAGAAACCCTAGTTTCTAGTTCTTGTTCAAATTATGTTGATTGCTTGATTTGAAGCATATGATTTGATGTTTGATTTGTGATTCTATTCTAGTGATTATGTTTTTGTTTAAACTAGAACCGTTAAATTTGATTTGTGTTTGATTGGCCACTTTCATGAATTGAATTTTTGTGCAGTTAATTAACTTTTAGGGCACCTAATCGTTCTATTAAGTTAATAATTGGTAACAAGCAATAAGTTTTCTTATTGTAAGACATATATCACATGTTTTCACACTTCCGAGCGTATGAGAAGAAATGAACATTGTTGGGAAGCTTGTACAAAACTTAATGCAGTTTTTCAATACAATCTAAGAGCGTGTTTTGGTTGAATTAGTGAAGCTAGGTCTAGTCAAAGAGCGTATTTTGGTTAGATAATGTAGCAAGAGAGAGGTATTAGAGCGTGTTAATATCTTTTAGTACCAACTTAGAATAGCAATCTTGAATTACATCAAGTCATAATCAAGTTGAACAACAACATTGAGAACTAGAACTGGAAGCACTTTTACAACTTGTTTACAAATCTATTTCATTTTCTGCATGTTCCAAAGTTGATTGTTATTTTATTATTTCACTTTTGCAAACAAATCCCCCTTCTTGTGATCAAAGTACCTTGCGCAAAGAGGTATAGACTTTTGTCCCGTGTCTCTATGGTTCGACCCTGCTTGCCTTGTACTACTTTTTAGTGCATTAAAGCAGTGTATTTGGAGTATATTGTACCCCTTTATTTGTTGGGTCTGACACCCCTAACAGCGTGATTAGGGTTACAGCGTAATTATCAGAGTTAATAAAAATACGATGCATGCATGCACCATAAATACTCTAACCTTAGTAATAAAGACGAGTGGACAGGCCCAACTCGTTAATACATAAGACCAAACAAAAAGCCCAATGACGCAACATCTAATACCCAACAAGAATCCTTCAAAATAATAAGGATATTAGTACTTTCTCAAACATAAAAATCATATCTCTTCGGGATGAAGGGGTTTTTCCTCCAAAAACAATCTTCAGGTCGCATGATACGAAATTAAGACTTGATTTTATGTCTGTCTTAGATTTGCTTTTATTATCTCCCCTTTCAACATAGGATTGCTTTTCCTTTTCTATCCTTAAATTTTGAAATTTTTTGAGGTGGCACGGTTTTCTTATGTCCAAATCATGCCTATGGTTTGGCACATCTTGTTCTGGGTAAATCATCTCAACAAAACCGAGAAACTTGATCTTGGTTTTCTTGAAATTGCTAGCATCTATGATCTTCGGACTTTTGGTTTTTCCCGTATCGTTTTCAAAATAAAGCATGGGAAAAACCATTTAGTCCTAAGCACATATTGTCCTAATATTGGATTCCAAAAGAAGTGCTTTTTTGTTAATATGTGTTCTCTGATTAACAAAGATACTCTACTGTTTAGTGGATTAATTCTGGTAGGATCTTAGTTTTTCTTTAAGGTTTTTATAATTTGAAGAGGGGATATACTAACTCACATTTTGTGATAGTTCCTAAGTTTGATGATTTACTCCCGCTTCGAGAGGATACTGAGAGGAAGGTTCGCAAGTTCTTGGAGTTGCCTGAAGAAAGGACTTTCAACATTGTTATGGACCATCCTTTTGAAGAGGGTATAAGTATGTCGCTTGCTTCACAAGATCGTTCAGGTTTCAATTAGACAATTCAATTTTATTCGAATTAGTGTTTAAAAGTTGGCCTAGGCATTTGGCGGGCTCTTATTGTCTACGACTAATGACATTTGGTCCAATTAATTGTAGTCGGGCCTTGACAGTCCTCGATGGTCTAGGTGGTATAAGCTAGTCTTCAGATGGTCAAAATTCTCAAAATAAGTTTCTGTTCAACCCAACCAAACTTATGATAATAGGTGACTAAATTATGATGACCAGTGACTAAAATTGTTAAAAATGTCATCAGTTAGTCTAAACCTTATGGTGTTTGATGACTACATTAGAGTTTGTACTTGAGTTTATGTTTCAAATTCAACATTTTTGGTTCCATATTCAGCCTTTATTTGTATTTTGTAATATGTGAAATTTTTAAAAAATACATATCTCATTTGTTTGAAGTCAGATTGACATAAGATCTTTCAACATGTAATTTAGAGTTTATACTCTAGTTTATGCAGTAATTTCATCATTAAGGGTGTGCCTAGAAGTCAGGATATTAAAGCTAGGAGATTTTTAGTTGTTCAACTTGTATTTATATCTTGTAATATGTGACATAAAGATGAATATCTCATTTGTTTGAAGTCATATTGAGATGAGAGCTTTTTTAGCATGTAATGTAGAATTTGTGTTTGAGCTTAGGCTGTAATTTCGTCAATTTTGGTTCTATATTTAATGTGTTACGGTCCTTCGAAGTTGGGATATCAAAGCTGAAACTTTTTCAGCTTTTTTCAACTATTGCTTCAACGACTTGTACCGGTCCAACCAGTAAAAGAACCGAAAAATCGAAATTGACATCGGGTACCATACCTAGACCAGTATGCCTCCACAAGTCTCGTTTACGATCCACACATTTCCCTCCAATCGGTCTGGTCCAAGAACCAGTTTTGATTAATATAATTGCTCACCATAGCATGCACCTGTATATAATCTACTACAATATTGATTTATTATAGCAATGTATGCTCTCGTTTTGTTATTACCTTTCTCCTGATCCTATATAGAACCTACCTATATAGAACCTGGTACAATCTTATGTTTTTAAAGCAATGCAATTTCTGTTTTTTAGCAATGTAGCTTATGTTTATTTTTTTACTTGAATTTGTTACACCATAATAGTTAACCAATATTAACCGATAATCGCGTCCTTTTTAACCGACTATAGCCGATAATTGAAACCGATTTAACCGAAACCAATTGGTTTTGAAATTACATTAACCAAATTGTTCAATTATAGTTAGATTTTGGTCCCTAACCAAACCAAACTACCTATATATATCCCTACAATTAACATCATAAAACAAATCGAACTGGTTTTCAACAGAATGATAGATCCATTTGTGATGCTCTTTTTAACCGACTATAGCCGATAATTGAAACCGATTTAACCGAAACCAATTGGTTTTGAAATTACATTAACCAAATTGTTCAATTATAGTTAGATTTTGGTCCCTAACCAAACCAAACTACCTATATATATCCCTACAATTAACATCATAAAACAAATCGAACTGGTTTTCAACAGAATGATAGATCCATTTGTGATGCTCTTTCTACTTAAGAAATAGACGATTAGAAATGATAGTTTTGGTCCCTTGGACCATCCACATCAACCCTTTCAGATTATTTTTCCAATGTCACGTGTGTCATAATTGTTGTTAACTCCATTTACTTCTTGTTATACTGGAACCCTTCAATTAGGCGCAAACTAACCCTACCTGATTGTCCTCAGAGATGTTATACTGGGGTTGAAATCGGTTTCGGTTTCGACCTAATCAGTGATGATTACAAGGTTGTGTGTATACCCGAATGTAATATAAGAAATGTAGGAAGTTCAATTGTTTACACCATGAAGACAGGCACTTGGTGTAGGATTGTTTCTCCTATGCCTAAGTTTCCAAAAGTGATATCAAAATCATGTTTGGTCAATGGAGTGTTGCATTGGGAGGTGGTATCTAATGTCAGAAGGAGAGGGAGAGGGAGACGTTATGTATTGACATTCGATTTGAGCACTCATGTTTTTGGCAGAACTGCATTGCCAAAACACTGTTTGACACCAACAACACCCATCCAAGGTTCTTTAGCTGTGATTTCTGATGCTAATTGCATTCGGGTGAGGGGAGATTGTTCAAGCCTAGTGGACTTCAATGATGCTTCTTTTGTATTTGATGTTGTTGGGTGTCTCGAAAGCCTTCAATTGTTAGACATGGGGACCCCTTGCGAGGGAAAAAAATATCTTTTCCTTTAAGGAATAATCACCCACGATCAATACTGGATGTATCAGATTCAGATGATGATGATGATGATGGGTATTAGATCTGATTATCTGAATTATTTATTTCCATATGAGATGAGATGTTTGAGAATCTTAAACTTTTTGATGATAATCATATATAGCCAGCTACATTTTTATCTTAAACTTTTTGCAGGATTGAAATATAAGGTTTTTTTGTTAAATCAAAAGTAGGGTTATCATTCTTTATTTAGGACTCAACATCATTATAAGGTCTCTAAATTCCAAAGGGCGGTTAAAGACTTTAATTAAATTCATAATGTAGATATTTTAATTTACATATCACATGATAATGGGAAAAAAAACATAGCTAGTTAATTAGCTTTTGTTGACTTTTCTTACCAAAAGTATTCGGTACATAAATTGGATTTTACTGGAAAAAAAAAGAGCTAGTTCCTTTAAAAACATACTAAATTTATACAGGTAAAACATTTCATATATGATCACATGAAACATTTCTTTCGTCAAAAATGACTTCCTATTTTTGGTTTAGACAAAAACAAATACAGATCTACTTTGGTGTCGTACCAAAGTATGTTGCTATTGTAGCAATAAATAACAAATAATCGAAATATGTTGCTTTTAGATGTCACCCACCTAATAGCAACATACTTGCAATCTGTTACTCATAATAGCAACATATTTACAATTCATTACCATAACCGGGAATCTAGTTTATTTGTCCAACACCTAGGCTAAAAGATCATTTTACCCTTCCCTCACTTTGGCCCAATAACCGAGGCCCAAACTCAATAGCACTAAAAGCCCAATAGTGGCCCATTCCTAAAGGACACCCAAAGTCCAATATGGGCCCAAATCCAAGAAGGCCCAAAACCTCACAATGGCCCAAAGTCCGAAAGGCTAGTGGCTCAACAAAGCCCAAAACCCTAATAGTCCAAATATGGGCCAACAACAAAAGTCAACAAAAGTCAACAGTTGCTGAATACGCCCAGCATACTCAGACTTACGCCCGGCGTACACATGTTTAGCCTAGTACGTGCAACATACTGTGGAGTACGCCCAACGTACTGGTAAGTCCCCCGTTTCTCAATCAAATTACTTAATCCATTAAGCCCACAACGCCCAAACCTCATATCTACTACTGAATAAGGTCTTAATACATAAAGTTTGCAACTTTACTCCTTTGCATGTCTTAATGGGACCCAATACCCATTTCTATCCATCTAAGTCCATAATATAGATACCAACTCTTGCATGGTTCATCAAAACCCATCAAGATGACATTTTTATGCCCTAACAACATCAGAAATGTTAAGATCTAACATTTAAGCTTCCAAGAGTAGCTCATACTCACAAGGATGGCTCAAGAGACCATATTAAGCTCAAAACAAGCCCTAAACTAGATCTAACACTTAAAGTCATCAAGATAAGAGCTATATACCTTCAAATACTAGCAAAGCTGATGAAGACTCTAGATCTTTAAGCTCTAATCCAACCAATGCTTCACCACCAAGATCTTCCTTCTTCAAAGAGTACCAAAATGCCAAAAGATTACCACCAAGGCTCAAAAACACATAAGAATAAGCTAGGGTTTCGTGGGAAGTATTTAGAGGGAAAGAGGTTGATGTTAAGAAGGTCTAAGAGAAAGATAAGTGTTTAAATAGGGTCCAAAAAATTAGGGTTTGTCCCAGACGCCCGTACGCCCAGCGTATGTGGTTACCTTCCGCTATCAAACTTGATGTAACACCCATAAAATTCATACCAATTTAAACATTTTAAAACATTTAGAAATACCAATAGTTATTACAAAAGGTTTCCAAATAGTTTAACATCAGAGTTCCCAGAAATCAAAATCATAAATCGAAGAAGTGTACGGTCACGCCTTCGCCTTCCCGCGGTCAGCCGTTGTACCTGAAACAATAATCGATAAATGTAAGCTTGAAGGATTAGTGAGTTACCCCCAAGATACCAACCTCATACAACCATAACGTATCATATAACAAACATAGAACAACCATGCATCTCGAGTCTACAGAGTGACTGGTCCGTCCGCCCCGGGCCTTCAGTCCACCTAGTCCACTCTCTGAGTCTACAGTATGACTGGTCCGCCCGCACCGGGCCTTCAGTCTATCTGTCCCACTCTCCGAGCCTCGGCACGTCTGGACCGCCCTCACGGGGCCTTCAGCCTATCCGGACCGCTCGTCGGGCCTTCGGCCTGACTATGTGCCCTCCCGGGTCTGCAGTCTATCTGGTCCGCCCTAGGTATGTTCTAACGACCCAAATTTTTGTTGGATTAATGTCTAAGTCCATAACTATAATTGGTAAGACTTGACCAGACCCGGCATGGTCCATTTGGGTTGCATGGCATCATGCATTTGGATAGACTATAATGAGAGAAATAACACTTAAGGTTGGTTAATATATTATAAGTTCTAATATATTAATAAGGTTATTTAATTAGTATTGATAAAGAATTAATTTGGAATTAATTAAGTGATCAAAAGGTGACTAATTAAATATATGGGTTGATTGTGTAAATCATTCATTCTTATATATGTGGGCTTGTGATCCAAGATTCCTTATGTTGGACTAAGTCCATGGGGTGACCTATGGATACTCCATGGAGGTTAAAATCCATGGAGCATAAGGAATGGGTAAAGTTATGAGTTACATGGTGTAACCCTAATAGCCACCATATAAAAGAATCCCATGGCTCAAGAAATCGTGCACTAATGTGTGAGTGTGAGGGCTAGACGATTTCAAGGAGTGTTCAAGTTTCTCTCAAGTTATTCCAAGTGTATTTGGTGTTGTGTGAACCATTTGAGGTGTCACACTTGGTGCACTAGGCACTCAAGCTTCATGAAGACATTCTACATCGAAGAGGTATGTATTCTATCTTGTTATATTTATTATTTTGTATGCTAGATTAGGATAATACCTTGGATGTTCATAATTGTATGTATAATAGAGAAAAACATAGATCCAAGGTATTTAGGGTTGCATGTACACTTAGGAGTGTTAGAATGCTCATAACCCAACAGTGGTATCAGAGCCAGGTTTGTTTTCTTGTTATACTTGCAAAAATAGCTGAAAAATCGAGTTGGATGCATATATTCGATTGTTTTGGCTGGAATTGGACTAGGAACATTACCCTAAGATGTTTTTGGACTTATAAACTTGTTTTTGATGTGGTAATGTTCATGCTAATCCAATTTCTAAGATAATTGTCATAATTTCAAGATTTGTATTAGTTTGTATGTTCATGCTAATTTCTTGAAGATTGATGATTTGAATTATCTTGTTCTTATGAGGTTCTTAGATTAATAGAAAAGTTGTGTGAAATAGTTGTTTTCAATCCATTTTAATCTAAGAGTTGATTCCAAAGTGTGTTTTTGTAACTTGTCCTCAAGTTATATGAAAAGTCACATTTAAGAATCATAAAACTCATAAAAGTTGGCAAAGGTTACAAAATGAAGAGTCTAGTTCTAATTAAATGGTTTTGTGACTCCATAACTTGTCCTCAAGTTATGGAGGTTCAAGAGTCTCTTCATTAAATTAAAAAAAAAAGTGTAACCTTAATTAGTTCCATAAGTTACAATAAAAAAAAAGTTATTTTTTTTTTATTAATTAGTTTAAAGTCTTCCATAACTTGTCCTCAAGTTATGGAACTTGAAGAGTTTTTTTTTTTTTAATTAAAACTACTTTAAACTCATAAGTTATGGAATTAATTAGTTTTGAATAGTTTCAAAACTTGCCCTCAAGTTTTGGAATTTGAAAAGTTTTCACTTATGAATACTTTAATTCCAAGTTAGCCCTTAGAATTTTAAAAGTTAAAATTCAACCCTTATACTTTATAATATTATAAGTTAATAATATTTATATATATATGTATAAGAGTAAAGTCAGTCTTACCGTTAGTAGGCCTCATTCACGAAGCCGGTCTATAAGGGGGGTATAAGGTTACTGCCTATAAAATGGCAGTTTAATGGGTGTCCACTCTCACCCACCGCTTCCTTGACTGGTGGAGGGTCGTTAGCCGAACGGGTAGGACAAGGACTATAATTCTCCTTTCATTAAAAGTATTAATGATAAATACTAAGTAACTAAACTCTTATTAATACCCAATCTTAGTTACTTAAGAAAATGTGAATTTGGTGCTAACCCATGAAATTACACTTTGCACTTTGCTTAAGTCGTTAGTGGAGCGTGTGTGGTTAACCGGCACACTAACCTGGACTTAACAAGGTAGGCAAAGGGTAACTTAATATTTATCATAGTATCGGTGGAGCGTGTGTGGTTAACCGGCACACTGATTAAGGGGTAAATATTAAGGGTACCAAGTATATTTGCATGGTTATTCACACCTTGTTTTGTGATCCTCGGCATCCCAGTCACAAAACCTGAAGGGCACACTCGAGATTAAAACATGCCTTTGAACAGTTCAATGAATCTCAAATATCTAGGACTTTCAAATCCAATTAAAACCTAATAAATTATTTCGTTTTTCATGGTGGAAATTGGTGAATCGTCATTCACCTACCTTCAAATATTTTATAGCTTGGATTACGGCATCCCTCTTCTAAGTTATAAAATAGTTTGTTGGGTCCTAGCCTTAATATTTCATATTGGGTGTCATATTAAGGACTTTAAATCAACTATCTTGAATATCTCCCAAAAAGATGTCTGGTCTAGACATTTATGATCTTCCCAAATCTCTTGAAACAAGCTTTCCTAAATGAAGATGATGTCCCATGGATATCATACTTCTTTCACCTCCTCCAATTATTCTCCCTAACCCACAAGTTCCTAAAAAGTTTAAGGTCACTCAAGCCCTATTGGCAAGGCAAGGTCTAGGTGTGATCACATCTTGGAGATGTAGTCACATATTGACAAGCCGGGAGAGTTGGGTGTCAAAGTCTTGAGAAAGTTGGTGGCTCAACTACTTTCTAAGTCACATAGTGACTTCTTTTGGGAATCATATGAAACAGACTAAGACAAGACCCTTAATGATCTTATCTATTTGCTAAGATCAACTTCCTAAAACGCTATGGACATTGACAATGATGACATTGGATATCCAGTAAAGCTCTCTCTTCCCAATGGAAAGGGATCGGCCATAGTCAACTCTATTGACCCAATGGTAAAGAGAGAGGCGAAGTATGAGATAGTCCCATTATCAAGGATCCATAGGTAACTATTGCCAAAGGAAGGGGCATTGGTTACGAAGCTGCCAAATTTACCTAAGGATGTTAAAGTCAATAAGTTTGGCTCTACTTCAGGTAAAGTCCACTGTCTAACTCTATTAAGTACATGTTGATTCTGATCGCGAAGATGGATTTCAATCGCATGGTTCGGTGATCAGAATTTTGGGCTATTACTTAAGAGTTATGATATTTATATTGCTTAGGAATAGATAACAACAAGGTTTTCATATGGATTGTAAGGATAAGTTTTTCCGCAAAGTTTTAAAATAAAAGAAAAAGGTTTTGATTTTATTTATTTTAAGTATCCTTACAATGGCATTTGTGAAAATTTGTTGCTTATAAGATTCCATTGATAGCAATATTGGAAAAATGGATTTGATTCTTTCGGTTGTGGTAGTGTCTAATATTACCAAATAAGGAAAGATTCTCATCACCTAAGGTTCAATTGGACCGAAACTTGGAATCATGCAAGTTGTATAGTATGATGAATGAGAACTTTCAGCTTGGAAAATTAAGACTAATTCCTTATGTGAATAAGGAAAGGACTAAGGGATCGAGTACACATTCTTGTGCACTGGTCAAGTCCACCACAAAAGATCAAGAAGACTATTCGTCATGATTTACTTAAGTTCAGTAAATATGGTTATACTTATAAGTTTAAGTATAAGTCTGTAGCATTGGAGAAGTTTCAATGTGAGACGGAACGAATAAGAAGAATCAAAGTATGGCAGAAAGATAAAAGTTTCTCAAATCTGAAAAGATGGGAGAGTACTTTAGTATCATGTTTATGATCATCTTAATGATTAAGATACCATATCACAATTGGTCCTCTAAAGTCAAGAAGAGGAGTCATGAATTGTTGAAATGGTTAAATCAAAAAGATGAGTCATACTTCGTTCCAAAACAATTCTTAGATTCATACTCCAAGATTGTAACTTGAGTGACATATCTTAAAGAGGGTTTGTTAACACTAGTCAAATGTAAGAGTAAAAGGTTATCTACTCTTGTACATTTGAAATTAGTAAGTTGTGATGTTTTGGATAAAACAGAGACCAACTTAGGCCAATTGTGTAAAGTGTTAGTCTTGATAAAGAATCTGCAGTATCTCTTGAATATTTGACAAGGGAGTCTTATATGTCAAGAGGATAGTGGGAATCTTAAAGCTCTTGAAAGTTTCAAGACTTAATCAAGAATAAAACCTAAAGTCCTTCACTAGCACACGACTTGAGGTTTATAACCTATCGTGTTGAAATTTTTGTGCCTATTCAAGTTGGCTTTGCATAGGAGTTCTGAGAGTTCTCAATTGGTTTCACAACTACTTGGAAGCAATGGCAGGCACCATAGCTGCCAAATGGCAAGAATTTAAGATTACACAAGTTTAATCAATATGAGTTTGGATTTGTCACTAACCTTGTCTTGTGATTATGGTTTTGACAAATTCACATGGATAAGAACACATACACTATTAAATCTAAGTGTCATAAGGTTTCTCTCCGATTCATGAAAATGATGGTGAGGAAACACTTTCACTAAGTAGATTTTAGCTAGATAGCAATTGTGATATTTGCATTCTCAAAGTCGTTAGTGGAGCGTGTATGGTTTACCGGCACACTAACATGGACTTATGAGAAGTGGCAAAGGTCTAAACAATTGAGACTATGATTACGGCATCCCTTTTCATAGTTCTAAAATTGTTTAGACACACATGTGAGCTATCTAAGAGAGGTGTATGATTTTGATAAAGTTTTATCAAAACAATCTAGTATCAGAAACCTGAACTTTGGTAAGAAAGTCAGCTGATTTCTGAGTACATGTCAAAGCTAGTGGGAGCATAAGTGTTATGCTAATAATCATCATGTTAGTGGGAGCATGATAATTATGACAAAGGTTGCAAGTTAGCAATGTTAATTATAGAAAACAAAAGTTTCAATTCGTGAGGTTGTAGGGGTTGAAAAAGTTGTTTTGCTATAATTAAGGGAGAGGAAATTATACTTCATTTCAATTATAAAAAGCATAGATTGAGATTTTAATCGTATTTAATCAAGGATATATATATGAATTTCATGTTGGAATGGCTCAACATAAGGAAATTCTATATATGGGTCCATTATTTGCGTTCTAAAATTCGATTATGATTACGGCATCCCTTTTCATAATCTGAATTTTGAGAACTTGGCAAATTGAAATGGAAATATTATAGCAAAAGACTGGTTTAGTCTTTATGTGAGACATCATGAATCGTGTCCCATATGCTTCGGATATAGGATCGATTACATGTGCTATATTCATCCTTTCTAAAATTTTCCAAATGCCTGGGGCATTATGAAGGGAAAAGGTCTAGAATTGGATATGACTAAAATGATTAAGCAATTGTCGAGGACAATCTAAGGTTTACCAAAGATTGGTTGCTTAAGGACAGTTGGAAGTATAATGTTAATTCTGGAAGGACCATATTGACATAATCTGTAAGGAGGCAACTCTTGTTCAGAAGTGATAGTCAAAATGGAATATGGAAATGTTTCAAAGTTAGAAATTATTCAATCTGTGTAAGATTAGGAAACTTAATGAAAGAAGGATGTTTCCAAGGAGCTGATCTCCTTTGGAATGCTCTGTAATGATTGTTGTCAAGTCTTTCTGACTTTGTGCATAATCATTAAGAGGATCAATGCATATAAGTTTAGAATCTAACAGATTTCAGTAAATGGCATGAATTTGGAATTCTTGCATTTGCAGTAAAGATTTGGGATTGTGAAAAGAGGATGATTGGAGTGATGTTCAATTGATCTATTTTACAAAGTAAAGATCATAGACAAACATAGTATGTATACTTGGTGTATGGCATGACTAGTGTTTAGAAAACATAGTGTACATGCTTGGACCATGGGACAACTATTGTTTTAAATTCAAGTATAAAGTTGATAAAACCGAAACAATGAATAATGAGTAATCAGTATGGTGGTAAATAAAAGTGTTTATTTATATTCATAGGGGTTGATACCATATTTGATTCATTTATTCTTGTGTTTCACTTTGCATGTTTTGACTTCCAGAATAACTAAGTCGCTCTTCCTGAATGATTAAGTAATTCAAACCATCCACAGTCGGTCATATGTTGGAAGTAGATATGAATCAAGACTGTCATGGGTTGGTTTGTAGAGGTCCAAGTTGGTGGACAAAGTGGTGCTACAACACTCATGAGTGCTCATAAGTTCTGAGTATCGGATTCAACTCGCGCTCATTTGAATCACTTCATGGATTTTATCACGAGTGATCATGAGACGATAATATCTTATATTCTTCAAACCTAGAGATATGAGTTGTTACTATGAGTTGGTTATACATTGATTGCACGAAAACGCATTGGTAACTCGATGTTATAAAACGTGCCTTTGTGTATGATTCAACAAGTAGTAGAACAAGCCATATGAGTCGAAGTTTATCCATTCCTTTTAACTTCGGGATAAAAGCGATATATGTGGGCCCCTCGATGATTTAAAGATGATACATGTGAGTGCTTGGCCAAGCCAGGACTGATTTGATTTGTTCAATCAGTCAGTCATCATGAATCGGAAATCGGGAAACAACAAATGGACAGAGAGAATGATTGATAATCCATGTCTCAGTCCATATGATATCTAGAATGGAGGAATATATGATCCCTTATCTAATGGACAAGTCATTGACAAAGGTCAGAGTTCATCGACAAGGTCAGAGTTCGACAGAAGCTTTTGAGAGCTACGATTGCTGATCGGTTCCTGAGTCATACGCAATAATAGTTTTAGACTTATCCAAGTGGGAGACTATTGGATTAATGTCTAAGTCCATAACTATAATTGGTAAGACTTGATTCGACCCGGCATGGTCCATTTGGGTTGCATGGCATCATGCATTTGGATAGACTATAATGAGAGAAATAACACTTAAGGTTGGTTAATATATTATAAGTTCTAATATATTAATAAGGTTATTTAATTAGTATTGATCAAGAATTAATTTGGAATTAATTAAGTGATCAAAAGGAGACTAATTAAATATATGGGTTGATTGTGTAAATCATTCATTCTTATATATGTGGGCTTGTGATCCAAGATTCCTTATGTTGGACTAAGTCCATGGGGTGACCCATGGATACTCCATGGAGGTTAAAATCCATGGAGCATAAGGAATGGGTAAAGTTATGAGTTACATGGTGTAACCCTAATAGCCACCATATAAAAGAATCCCATGGCTCAAGAAATCGTGCACTAATGTGTGAGTGTGAGGGCTAGACGATTTCAAGGAGTGTTCAAGTTTCTCTCAAGTTATTCAAAGTGTATTTGGTGTTGTGTGAACCATTTGAGGTGTCACACTTGGTGCACTAGGCACTCAAGCTTCATGAAGACATTCTACATCAAAGAGGTATGTATTCTATCTTGTTATATTTATTATTTTGTATGCTAGATTAGGATAATACCTTGGATGTTCATAATTGTATGTATAATAGAGAAAAACATAGATCCAAGGTATTTAGGGTTGCATGTACACTTAGGAGTGTTAGAATGCTCATAACCCAACAATTTTCACGTCCAAAAATTTCATTTTTAAATCATTACTTGGAAAAACATTTGAAATAAAACATCATCCGATCATATCATTTCATAAAATATATCTCATGTCTGAAACCAAATCATAAAAAGAATAATAATAATGTCAGAGTACAATCCCAGAACATCTCATAGTGCGGAAAACCAATGTGTGTGTGTATGATGTGCCGCTACCGCGCCAGCTCCTTCCCCTTCACTGAAGAGGTACCTGAAACAAAACTGTAAACTGTAAGCACGAAGCTTAGTGAGTTCCCCCATCGTCCACATACCATACAATCATATAGCATACATACTGCCAGACATTTCTGGGGTGCCCGACCTACCCGGTACGGCCATTCTGGGGTGCCGACCTACCCATACGGCCATTCTGGGGTGTCGTCCTACCCGTGTCAAGCCATTCTGAGGTGCTGACCTACCCATGTCGAGCCATTCTGGGGTGCTGACTACCCTTCGGTCCTGACAACCGAATCTCGGGGACTATTTCACCCCCTACTACTACTATCGCATATATCATAGCATAGTCTACTGTCAGGGATATCTGGGGTGTCCGACCTACCCTTCGGTCCTAACAACCGAATCTCGGGGACTTTTCCCCCTCCTACTACCTCTATCTCATATAACATATCATGCTAGCAGCTAAACATATCATATCATACTGTTAGGCATATCTGGGGTGCCTAACCTACCCTTCGGTCCTAACAACCGAACTCTATCACTATCACTTATCATATCACGCTAGCATATAACATAACAGGTAGTAGCAACACAGATGAATATCACAAAGACAAACATCTATCATACGATCCCTACTGGTGGGCCGACATTGTGGCCGTAGACCCACCGCTACTGGAAGGCAACTCACCTCGTGATGCTGACGGCTGAACTCCTGAATGAGAAATCCCTGACTGCTGCTCCGGCTGCTTCCCGACTATCAAGGGTAATAAAATACTAAATCAGAATAGGGATTCTCCTATGGGTAAAATGACCATTCTACCCTTGCTATGGCATGGGTCACAACATGGCCCAAACCCTCAATTCCTTCCAAGTCCATCCTTGGCCCCACTATAGACCCACTAATGGCCCAACTTGCTATATTGGGCCCAAAGCCCTTTATTGGGCCTTACTCAAGTCCAATACTAAATCCTTGGTCCTTAGCAACTGAATTCTGATGGACCATTAAGGCCCAAGGACCCTAAGTCTGAAACTCAGCCCACACTGAGGCCCAAAACACTCGAAGCCCAAACTGGCAGCGTACTGGCTGCTGGCTTGTACGCGGCGCGTACCTCCTTGTACGCCCAGCGTACAGCCCTGTTAAGCCAAAATCTCATTAAGTGCTTGATAATCCGATCCAGAAGCTACAAATCCAGATCCTAAGCTTGTTCCACGTCTTAAGCCATAAAGTTGCTTACTTGATGGCTTACAAGTCTCATAAAGGCTCAAACTTCCATAAATAACATTCTACTTCCATGGAGCTAACTAGATCTCATGCATGGTTCCATATAAGCCACAAAGATTGCAACTTTATTTCTAGGAAGATGTTTCTGAGCCTTAAGGATGGCAATCCAAACTCCAAAACCGACTTACAAGATCAAGACTCAACCTTTGGACTTAAAAAGGTCCAAACTTCCATAACCTAGATCTAGAAGGAAAGAGGAAGAAAGTTCAGAACTTTATACCTTCCTTTGCTGACCAAGAGGGTGCTAAGTCCTGATCCCTGAGCTCAAGCTTCTTCTCCAACTTCTTCCCTTCCTTCTACACTACTTCCTTTCCTTGAAACACTCACAAAAGCTTCTTCACACACAAAGAGAGGATAAGAACGAATTAGGGTTTCCTTGAGAGTGAGGAGGCTGATGGGAAAACAGGGAAGGAGGCTATAATGGGGTTTATATAGCCTTGAACCCCTAAAATTAGGGTTTTTCCTCTGGCCGCGTACGCTGGGCGTACCATATGGTACGCTGCGCGTACGCTTCTCCTCCCGCGTTTCATTTAATCGCTACGCCCAGCGTACAACGGGTTTACGCCCCGCGTACGGCTTATGGGCAGACTATGGCTCGGCCCAAAACAAAGAGGCCCAATCCCATATACAATTCTATTATAGCCCAACATAAAACTTGAGAATCTAAATAAACTTATACCTCGGAAGACGATCGTTACAAATCTCCTCCACTTGAATCAGACTTCGTCCTCGAAGTCCGCTGCTACTAATTCTGAAAACAATTCCGGGTAATGCTCAAACATCTCCTCCTCAGATTCCCACGTCCACTCTGAACCCTTCCGGTGCTGCCACTGCACCTTCACTAGTTGAACTACCTTGTTCCTCAAGGTCTTTGTCTTCCGATCCAAAATCACGACCGGTCTCTCAATGTAATTCAGGCTGCTATCAACCTGAATGTCTTCCAAGGGTACAACCGCTGACTCGTCCACTAAACACTTCTGTAACTGGGAAACATGGAAGGTGTTGTGGATTTGACTGAGTTCGGCTGGCAGATCCAGCCTGTACGCCACCTTGCCCACCCGGGCTACAACCCTGAAGGGTCAAATGTACCTGGGGCCCAACTTGCCCGGCTTCCTGAATCGGATGACGCCCTTCCATGGCGACACCTTCAGGAGAACCATATCCCCGACCTGGAACTCCAGGTCTGATCGGCGCTTGTCGGCATAACTTTTCTGCCGACTCTGAGCAGTTTGAAGCCTGCTCCGGACCTGCTGAATCTTCTCTGTCGTCTTGAGCACTACTTCGGTGCTCCCCATGACCCTCTGGCCAACCTCGCCCCAGCATATCGGGGTCCTACACCTCCTCCCATACAACATCTCGAAGGGAGGACGGTCGATACTCGCATGATAGCTATTATTATACGAGAACTCCGCCAACAGAAGGTAGGTATCCCAGCTACCTCCGAAGTCTAAAACACATGCCCGCAGCATATCCTCCAGAGTCTGTATGGTCCGCTCGCTCTGGCCATCCGTCTGCGGGTGAAAGTCGGTGCAGAAATGCAGACGAGTACCCAACTCGTCGTGGAATTTCTTCCAAAACCTGGAAGTGAACCGCACATCCCTATCCGAAATCACCGAAACTGGCACTCCGTGTCGCGCCACCACCTCCCTGATATAAATATCGGCCAATTTCTCGGCCGAGATGCTCTCCTGAATCGGGATAAATTGGGCGCTCTTGGTCAATCGATCGACGATGACCCAGATCGAATCCACTCCCCGCGCGGTCCTGGGAAGTTTGGTGATAAAATCCATCGTGATGTCTTCCCATTTCCACAGCGGGATATCCAACGGCTGCATCTTGCCGTGTGGTCTCTGATGCTCGGCCTTGACCTTCCTGCAGGTCAAGCACTGCTCCACATACCATGCCACATCCCGCTTCATGCAGGGCCACCAATAGTCCAGACGAAGATCCCTATACATCTTCGTCGCCCCGGGATGAATGGAGAATCGGGATTTGTGCGCCTCCTCCATCAGGATCTGGCGCACACCTCCATGATAAGGGACCCACACCCTACGGTGAAGGGTCAACAACCCCCGGCTATCATAGTCGAAGGAGGAAACCTGTCCCACAATCCGCTCGCTCTTCCGATGTTCCTCCTTCATAGCCTCCTGCTGAGCCTCCCGGATTCGCTCCAAAAGTGGAGTCACCACTGTCATCCTCAGACAAATATCCCTGATCGGTGCTACCTTGCGGCTAAGCGCATCGGCCACGACATTGGCCTTCCCCGGGTGGTACAGGATCTCGCAATCGTAATCCTTCACCACATCCAACCACCGACGCTGCCTCATGTTTAGATTCGGCTCATCCATGAGGTACCTCAAACTCTTGTGGTCCGTGTAAATGGTACACCGGACTCCATAGAGGTAATGCCGCCAAACCTTTAGGGCGAAGACAACCGCCCCCAACTCTAAATCATGCGTCGGGTAGTTCACCTCGTGAGGCTTCAGCTGCCTCGAAGCGTAGGCAATGACATGCCCTCTCTGCATCAGCACCGCGCCCAAACCTGAAATGGACGCGTCACAATATACTACAAAATCCTCTACACCCTCTGGCAGGGCTAAGATTGGCGCTTCGCACAATCTCTGTCTCAGAGTCTCAAACGCTGCCTGCTGCTCAGGTCCCCATCAAAAGACCACGGCTTTCTTACTCAGTCGCGTCAGGGGTACGGCTATCATGGAGAAATCCTGAATGAATCTCCGATAGTAGCCCGCTAATCCCAGGAAACTCCGAATCTCAGATGGAGACTTCGGAACCTCCCATCTCATCACGGCCTCTACCTTGGCCGGGTCGACCAGAATACCGTTCTGGTTGACAAGATGCCCAAGGAATTGCACCTCGCGCAACCAAAACTCGCACTTGGAGAACTTGGCGTACAAGCTCTCCCTCCTCAGAATCTCCAAAACCTCTCTCAAATGCTCCTCGTGCTCCTCCTGCGTCTTGGAGTAAACCAAGATGTCATCAATAAACACTATCACAGACCGGTCTAACATCGGTCTACACACGCGGTTCATGAGGTCCATGAACGCGGCAGGAGCATTGGTGAGCCCGAAAGGCATCACCACGAACTCATAGTGGCCATAACGCGTCCGAAACGCGGTCTTCTGTACATCCTCCTCTCTGACCCTCGTCTGATGATATCCTGAACGCAGATCAATCTTGGAGAACCAAGATGCTCCATGTAGCTGGTCAAAGAGGTCGTCAATCCTCGGGAGTGGGTAACGGTTCTTCACCGTTACTTTATTCAGCTCCCTATAGTCTATACACATACGATGCGACCCGTCCTTCTTCTTCACAAACAGAATCGGGGCTCCCGAGGGTGAACTGCTTGGTCTAATAAAACCCTTGTCTAACAGCTCCTGCAGTTGTGTAGACAACTCCTGCATCTCAGGAGGAGCCAACCGATACGGTGCCTTGGCTATCGGAGCCGCACCAGGAACTAGGTCGATCCTGAAGTCTACCTGTCGCTCTGGAGGTATCCCCGGCAACTCCTCGGGGAATACATCTGCGAACTCTCGCACTACGGGCACATCGCCCACCGTCGCCCTACCCGCCTCCCGGGTATCCATAACATACGCGACATAACCTGCGCAACCCTGCTGAAGGTAACGCCTAGCTCTCGCTGCTGAACACAAAGCTGCTCCTCGCTGTGGCCTCTCGCCCTGAATCACTAACTCTCCCCCACCTGGGGTCCTGACTCGCACTAGCTGTTGTGCGCAATCTATCACCGCCACGTTAGGGCTGAGCCAATCCATGCCTATAATCACCTTGTTCCCTCGCAACGGAATGGGAACCAAGTCTACCAAGTAGCGCTCCTCAAATAATCTCAGCACACAATCTCGGAAGACCTCAGATGCTCGCACTGACCGGTCGTCCGCAATCTCGACCTCTAGAGGGCAATCCAACATGCCCGAAGACTCAGAAAACTTCTTGCTAAGCGCAAGAGAAACAAACGATCAGGTAGCACCCGAATCAAACAATACCTGGACAGGGATACCGTTCACATGGAACGATCCTAAACAGAGCACATATCAATATCATAAACATCATATAAATAATTCAGAGGGAAAGAATCATACCCGTCACCACATCGGGTGCGGCGCGTGCCTCCTCGGTAGTCAGCTAAAATGCCCGACTCCTCACCACCGGAGCCTCTGCCTTGCCCTGCTGGCCATCTGTAATCCGCAGGGTCGTTGGAGCCGGCGCCTTCACTGGCGCTGCTGTTGTCATCTGGGGGCAGTTGGCCTTCTTGAGGCCCCTCTGGTTGCAGTGAAAACACAGCAACTCAGATGTCTGAATAACCGGTGCAGGGGCGGTACAATCCCTGCTGAAGTGCCCCGTCCTGCCGCACTTATAGCAGCCCGACGACCCCAATCTACATGCCCCCTCATGTGGCATGCCGCATTTCCTGCAGCGGCCCGGTCCTGACTGGCCTTTCGGCCTACCATCTGATCCCTTGGGCTTCTTCCCCGAAGCCCCTATCGTCTGTCCCTCCTCTGTCTTCCTCTTCCGGATGTACTCCAGATCTATCTCCCTCTCCCTTGCCCTGGCAATCATAGAATCCAGGGTAGGGCAAGCTGAAAAACTGACATGCTCTCGAATGTCGGCTCGCAACATGTCATGGTAGCGGGTCCTCCTTATATCCTCATCACCCGCGTACTGGGGAACCAACAACGCCCTCTCCCGGAACTTGGCGGTGATCTCCGCCACAGTCTCCGTCGTCTGCCTCATGTCCAAAAACTCCCTGGCCAGCTGCTGAAGCTCTACAGCTGGCGCAAACTCTGCTCTGAACCGGGTCACAAAGTCCGGCCATGTCATAGCCTCCACAGCCGAGGCTCCCAATGAGTCACCAACAGACTCCCACCAATCTCTAGCCCTGTCTCGCAAGCATCCTACTGCATATCTCACCTTCGACCCCTCGGGGCAGAAGCTGGTCAGCTGCGCAGACTCAATGTCTGCAATCCATCGTCTGGCCACAATGGGGTCCTTTGCCCCATGGAAATCCGTCGCACCACTGCTCCTGAAGTCCTTAAAGGACAGTGTGCGAGATCCTGACTGGCCAGGTGCCATGTCACTCCTGAACGCCCTGAGGCGGTCCTCCATCAGCTCCACTATCCCTTCCTTGATTGACCCGAAAATGATGGGGGTCGACTCAAGGATGCCTCTGGTGATCTCTGACGCGATGAACTCGCGTAGCCTCTCATCCACTGGTTCGGAACCTGAACCCGAACCCGATCCCTCTCCCGAACTGCCAACTGCTGGCCTCGAACGTAGTACCACCATTCTGCAATACATAACGACAACTGTCAGTGGTACTGATACACCTTAGAGGGATCACATCTACTGCAAGGGTCCTGGTCTCGCCTCAGCCTTCCTTAATTCAAGTACGGATCCTCTGCTTTCAGTAGTACGGGCCCATACTACCTTCCACATCTATCCGTACTTTCCTCAAGAACTGCCTCGACTCCACCAAGTCCCTTCTACTACTACTGCTGATCTCATGCTACTCTCGTCCTAGGCTTGCCCTAGGTAATCGCCATCCCACTCTCTGCCATCAGCTGCATAAGAAGTCCCTGCTTTCTTCCCCTAACTAGCTCGCGAATACTATTACATATTACTCAGACTGGATAATTCTTCGAATGAGAGGTCCTACCCTACAACGGTTGGACTCAGACAAGAGCTGCGAAGTAGGGCTAGACCCAACCTTCTGAAATTATTTAGTCCTTGCAATATGTAACTTAACATATTCGTTTACTAGTTAGTGAAAGACAACTAAAACTCCTAAAAGCACATAGCAAGCAGCATTCGGGCATTGAGTACACATAATCAAGTATATACTACTCTGGCTATCATACTGACTGATCTGTACTAGCATACAACGCTAAGCTCATACTATCAGGCATAACCTAAACAGGCTATCCTACTACTGTCTACTCAATACTAGCATGCAATTCTCATAAAGTTGAAACACATAAAGCAGGCACATAAGGCATCATTCCTAGATCCTTAGTCCTATTCTAGCATGCTGTTCTACTGAAACTGAAACTGCTAATCATAACATAAACTTGTATGGGTACTTTGGGGAAAACTTACTTGAGCTCGGCCGGTCGCGCACATCACACACCTTGTTCTTTCTCAAAACTCTTTTACTTAGCCTTCAGAAAATCATTTCTTTATAAAAATCTTTTAATCCCTCGATTTGAGTCCAGACACCCCCGAAAGTGTGTCCGAATCCCTCAAACCAGGGCTCTGATACCAACTTGTAACGACCCAAATTTTCACGTCCAAAAATTTCATTTTTAAATCATTACTTGGAAAAACATTTGAAATAAAACATCATCCGATCATATCATTTCATAAAATATATCTCATGTCTGAAACCAAATCATAAAAATAATAATAATAATGTCAGAGTACAATCCCAGAACATCTCATAGTGCGGAAAACCAATGTGTGTGTGTATGATGTGCCGCTACCGCGCCAGCTCCTTCCCCTTCGCTGAAGAGGTACCTGAAACAAAACTGTAAACTGTAAGCACGAAGCTTAGTGAGTTCCCCCATCGTCCACATACCATACAATCATATAGCATACATACTGCCAGGCATTTCTGGGGTGCCCGACCTACCCGGTACGGCCATTCTGGGGTGCCGACCTACCCATACGGCCATTCTGGGGTGCCGTCCTACCCGTGTCAAGCCATTCTGGGGTGCTGACCTACCCATGTTGATCCATTCTGGGGTGCTGACTACCCTTCGGTCCTGACAACCGAATCTCGGGGACTATTTCACCCCCTACTACTACTATCGCATATATCATAGCATAATCTACTGAAAGGGATATCTAGGGTGTCCGACCTACCCTTCGGTCCTAACAACCGAATCTCGGGGACTTTTCCCCCTCCTACTACCTCTATCTCATATAACATATCATGCTAGCAGCTAAACATATCATATCATACTGTTAGGCATATCTGGGGTGCCTAACCTACCCTTCGGTCCTAACAACCGAACTCTATCACTATCACTTATCATATCACGCTAGCATATAACATAACAGGTAGTAGCAACACAGATGAATATCACAAAGACAAACATCTATCATACGATCCCTACTGGTGGGCCGGCATTGTGGCCGTAGACCCACCGCTACTGGAAGGTAACTCACCTCGTGATGCTGACGGCTGAACTCCTGAATGAGAAATCCCTGACTGCTGCTCCGGCTGCTTCCCGACTATCAAGGGTAATAAAATACTAAATCAGAATAGGGATTCTCCTATGGGTAAAATGACCATTCTACCCTTGCTATGGCATGGGTCACAACATGGCCCAAACCCTCAATTCCTTCCAAGTCCATCCTTGGCCCCACTAATGGCCCAACTTGCTATATTGGGCCCAAAGCCCTTTATTGGGCCTTACTCAAGTCCAATACTAAATCCTTGGTCCTTAGCAACTGAATTCTGATGGACCATTAAGGCCCAAGGACCCTAAGTCTGAAACTCAGCCCACACCGAGGCCCAAAACACTCGAAGCCCAAACTGGCAGCGTACGCGGGGCGTACACCAAGGTACGATGAGCATACTGGCTGCTGGCTTGTACGCGGTGCGTACCTCCTTGTACGCCCAGCGTACAGCCCTGTTAAGCCAAAATCTCATTAAGTGCTTGATAATCCGATCCAGAAGCTACAAATCCAGATCCTAAGCTTGTTCCACGTCTTAAGCCATAAAGTTGCTTACTTGATGGCTTACAAGTCTCATAAAGGCTCAAACTTCCATAAATAACATTCTACTTCCATGGAGCTAACTAGATCTCATGCATGGTTCCATATAAGCCACAAAGATTGCAACTTTATTGCTAGGAAGATGTTTCTGAGCCTTAAGGATGGCAATCCAAACTCCAAAACCGACTTACAAGATCAAGACTCAACCTTTGGACTTAAAAAGGTCCAAACTTCCATAACCTAGATCTAGAAGGAAAGAGGAAGAAAGTTCAGAACTTTATACCTTCCTTTGCTGACCAAGAGGGTGCTAAGTCCAGATCCCTGAGCTCAAGCTTCTTCTCCAACTTCTTCCCTTCCTTCTACACTACTTCCTTTCCTTGAAACACTCACAAAAGCTTCTTCACACACAAAGAGAGGATAAGAACGAATTAGGGTTTCCTTGAGAGTGAGGAGGCTGATGGGAAAACAGGGAAGGAGGCTATAATGGGGTTTATATAGCCTTGAACCCCTAAAATTAGGGTTTTTCCTCTGGCCGCGTACGCTGGGCGTACCATATGGTACGCTGCGCGTACGCTTCTCCTCCCGCGTTTCATTTAATCGCTATGCCCAGCGTACAACGGGTTTACGCCCCGCGTACGGCTTATGGGCAGACTATGGCTCGGCCCAAAACAAAGAGGCCCAATCCCATATACAATTCTATTATAGCCCAACATAAAACTTGAGAATCTAAATAAATTTATACCTCGGAAGACGATCGTTACGTATGTTGGCCTACAACACGAAGCAGGACCCGCCTCAACCCAACCCCCATACCAAACAATCATGTGCACATAAACAAATAATCACATAACATCCCATATATAAACAAACCGATCTAACAGATCATGTAGCATAGCAACATCCTAACCAGGATACCGACCTAAACCAGGTCACTAAACATAGCATCATCCTATATACATGGATACCGACCTAACCATGTCACTAAACACAATATCGTCCTAACTACCAGGACGCAGATCTGAAAGATCAAAAGCATATCAAACAGATACCAGTACACAATCCGAGAAAGGGCCGGCCTTGGTGCCTTAGACCCTGTTGATAAAGTGAGGATAACTCACCTCAAAATTCCGGTCTGAACCAAAGAAGCAGATTCCCGAACCACCGTCTCACCGACAATCCCGAACTATCCAAAATAGCGAATAATAAACGGGAATATAAATTTTTGACCAAGAATTCCTCATAACCATAGCCCAATTTGCCTTCCCTCTAATTTGGGCCATGGTCCAATACCAAACCCATGATCCATAAGTCCATATAACAAGGCCCATCATTGGCCTAACTTTCCAAATTGGGCCCATCTACCTAATTAGGCCTAAATCCAAAATCCATTACCAAGACTTGGTCCAAAACACCATATCCATAATGTCCAGCCAAGGCCCAAGTCCAGCTAGCCCATAAACAGCCCAAAATCAAAAGCCCAACAGAGGATGTACGTTGGGCGTACTCCTCTGGTACGCCGGGCGTACCTCGACTCATGTTGACTGGAAAATGGGGCCGTTGACCCTGTACGCTGGGCGTACAGCTTCCTACGCGGGGCGTACGCAAACTGTACAAAAATCCTCATAAGTGCTTAATGGTTTAAGCACTTAAGCCCAAACTTCAGATCCATTAACCAAATATGCCTAGGACTCATAAAGTCTCGAACTTTATCACTTTGGACGTCCAGAATGTTCTTAATCCAATGTCTTAATCCATTAAGACCTTTCTATTACTTGCATGGGACCTCATAAGCCATTGGGACCTCACTTTTAACACTCAACACCCCTCCAAGAGTCTAGAAGGACAGATTATTTCGTCCAAAACACAACATACATCATCTTGGAACTTTTGGGACAAGAAATGGTTCCAAAATGCTAGAATGGCTAGATCTATGTTATACAAGCATAAAGATTGAAGCTTTTTACCTTCTGGAGCTTCTAGGGTACAACACAACTTTAGATCTACAAGCCAAACTTCTTCTCCAACTCCTTGATGCAATGACTCCACCTTCAAGAGCTCAAAATACCCACCAACTCACACTCTCTCACAAGGAATAGGGTTTTGGAACGTTTATGAAAGATGGAGGCTGAGAGTGATGAGAGGGGATGAACCATAAGGATGTTTATATAGCCCCCAACTTTAATTATTAGGATTTCCATCTTTTATGAGTACGCCCAACGTACACGAGTGTACGCGCAGCGTACTAGGGCGCGCCCTAGTACGCTCAGCGTACCCTTATATACGTGCAACGTACCCCTCCTGGTCCCAAAAGTTACAACTTAGCCCTTGGGCTCTTATGGCTTTACCCTTCCACCCCCAGGGACTACCAATGACAAAATTGGGATGTTACAACTCTCCCCCACTTAAACTAGGCTTCGTCCTCGAAGCCTGCTATGGCGAACAATTCCAGATAATGCTCTCGCCTCTCGGACTCCGGCTCCCACGCTGCTCGGATCCTTCTCGATGCAGCCACTGGTCTCCCTACATAGAATCAAGTGCCCTCTAATCTGAACATCAACCAGAGATACAACTGTCTCCTCATCCACTTGAGTCTGACTGAGCTTCCTTTCTTACTATTCTTGGCATGCTCGACATCCTGGAGTGGCACCACCACCACTCGAAACTTACAATGACTCCCCAAGGCAAGCAACCCGACATAATTCACTACTTTGGAGATCCTCAATTCGCAATTTCACGTAACAACCAATCCCACCTCTCTTGAACCCTAAAATCTGCAATCCCGACACCGGTATGTCTTCCTGACAGGCCTTATCTACCGATCCATTGATACTTCCATTCCATTGATCCCTTAGTGTCACAACTGGCATTTTAGCTAGGAAATTCTATTCCTGTGTAACCATTCAACTATTGTAAAACTTATATTCTAAGTAAATCTCACTCAATGCACATTTAGATTCACCATTCATGTTCATCAAAGAGTCTGCAACCCTAAGATCCATGGTTTAAGTCCATATTGGACTAGGAGTTCCTTATTGGGCCTAATGGACCAATAAGCACCCAATTCAACTTTATTGGACTTAGAAGCCCTAATTGGATCCTAATTGGACTCAATTCATAAATCTAAAACATTTTTGGATCATTTGGGCCTAAAATGATTCATTCTAACCCAAATGGGCCTTATTGGGACATAATTAATCCATTTAACCTTAGTGAGCCATAAGCCCATTCTTTTTTATTCTATGTGGGCCGTGAATGCTTCCAAGAGCCCAATGGGCCGAAAAACCTTATGTTTAGGATCCAAATGTCCTAGCTAAAGTTAATGGGCCCAAACTACTGATGGGTTTTGAGCATTCTAACACTTCCTAAGTGTACATGCAACCCTAATAACCTTGGATCTATGTTTGTCTAATTATCATGCAAAGTTGAATTCCAAGGTTATATTCCTATCTAGCATACATGGGGAACAAATTTTAACTTGCATGAAAGATAGAATAACTTACCTTGTTGTTGCTTATGATCCTTGAAACCTTGTGAGCCTAGCACCCCAAGTGTGATGCCTCAAATGCTTCACACAACACCAAATGCTTTTGGAATGATTTTAGAGAGAATACACACTTCTAAAATCGGCCTAGCCCTCTTGTTTCTTATGTGTCTCCGATTTTGGTGGAGAATGGGTTTCTTATATAGTGTTGGCACATCTAGGGTTACACCATGTAAACCCTAATGTGTCATGACTATTCATTTCCATGACCCATGGGTTTGTAACTCCCATGGAGCATCCATAGAGCATCCTATGGGTGGAACCCAACTTTATAATCCATGGAGCCAATTAGCCCACTATATAAGATATGGAAGATTTACATAATCTACCCATATATTTAATTAGTTATCTTTTGATCACTTAATTAATTCTAAATTAATTCTTGATCAAACTAATTAAATAATATTATTAATATATTAAAACTTATAATATATTAATAAACCATAAGTGTTATTTCTCTCATTTTAGTTTATCCAATTGCATGGTGCCATGCAACCCAAATGGACCATGTCGGGTCGGGTCAAGTACATACCAGAAATAGTTATTGACTTAGACACCTTATCCAACAGTCTCCCACTTGGATAAGTCTAACAACTATAACTGCAATACTTCAGGAACCGATCGGCAATCGTAGCTCTTTCAAGGTCTCTCGGAACTGAGAAGATGATGATACGCCATTTATGATAAGTGATCATATAATCCTCTGTTCTAGATATCAGTCGGACAAATACATGGAACAGTGTCTTACTTTGTGTCCAGTAGTTTGTTTCCCGATTTCCGATTTGTTTGACATAGAACTCAACTGAACACATCAACTTAGTTCTGACCGGGCCCGGTACATAGGTCAAAACAAAATCATCGAGGGGCCCAGATATCAGCTTCTAATCCAAGAAGGAACAGATAAACTTCGACTCATATGTTTGTTCTACTACTCATTGAATTATACACATGAGCACGTTTTATAACATCGAGTTACCAATGCGTTTTCGTACAATCAATGCATAACCAACTCATAAGTAACAAATCATATATCTAGGTTTGAAGACTTATATGATATTACCGTCTCACGATCACTCGAGATAAATTCCATGAAGTGATTCCAGTGAGCGTGGGTTGAGTCCAATGCTCAGAACTTATGAGCACTCATGAGTGTTGTAGCCATGTCCAACAACTTAGACCTCTGCAACCAATCATGACAGTCTTGATTCATACCTACTTCCGACATATGACCGACTGTGGAGGTTCGAATAATATGATATACCAAACATAATTATTCTGGAAGTCAAAACATGCAAAAGAAATATAGTAAACGATCGACAAGAGATAGCAACACTTTACTCATAAATAAAACACCTTTTATTCATCATCTAATGTCAATTACACTTTACAAATTTCAAGGTTATCTAACTACTAAATCTAATATCATCCTTCAGCCCTATGCTCCGAGCATGCTGGAGATGCTTAACCCGAGTCAGTCCTTTCGTGAGGGGATCTGCTGGATTCTCATCCGATGATACCCTCTTTGCCACGAGGAGTCCTTCTTCTATTCGATGTCTGATGAAATGGTATTTTCTGTCGATGTGTCTGGATCTCTCGTGATCCCTTGGTTCCTTGGCTAAGGCAACTGCACTTTCACTATCACAGAAAATTTCCATTGGCTCTTTAATAGCTGGTACAACTCCAAGGTCTCCAATGAAGTTCTTCAGCCATATCGCCTCCTTTGCTGCCTCGCTAGCTGCTATATACTCTGATTCGCAAGTTGAATCAGCCACTGTCTCTTGCTTGGAACTCTTCCAAGAAATTGCTCCTCCATTTAAGGTAAAGACCCAGCCTGACTGAGAGCGGAAATTATCCCTATCAGTCTGAAAGCTAGCATCACTATACCCTACAACTCTCAAGTCTTCACTCCCACCGAGGGTAAGGACCCAGTCCTTAGTCCTCCGTAGGTACTTGAGGATATTCTTTACCGCAGTCCAGTGTGCCTTGCCAGGGTTCCCCTGATACCTGCTAACCATGCTTAAAGAAAAGGCTACATCAGGTCGAGTACACGTCATAGCATACATGATCGATCCTACAGCCGAAGCATAAGGTATTCGACTCATTTCTGCTATCTCAGCCTCAGTACTAGGGCTTTGTGTCTTACTCAATCTGGCGTTACTCTGGATGGGTAACTCTCCTTTCTTGGAGTCCTGCATGCCGAATCTCTTCAGCACATTATCCAAGTAGGTACTCTGACTAAGTCCAATTAGTCTTTTACTTCAGTCTTTCAAGATCCTTATCCCTAGAATATAGGCAGCTTCTCCTAGGTCCTTCATAGAGAAACACTTCCCAAGCCAGGACTTAACTTCCTGCAGAGTTGGGATGTCATTTCCTATGAGTAGTATGTCATCCACATACAATACCAAAAAGCTAACTATACTCCCACTAGCCTTGACATATACACAAGATTCATCTCCACTCCTAGAAAATCCAAATTCTTTGACTTTGTCATCAAAGCACAGATTCCATCTGCGAGGTGCTTGCTTTAACCCATAAATGGATTTCTCAAGCTTACACACTTTATTAGGGTACTCTGTATTGACAAAACCCTCTGGCTGACTCATGTAAACATCCTCAGCCAACTTTCCATTAAGGAAAGCGGTTTTGACATCCATTTGCCATATTTCATAGTCATGAAATGCAGCTATGGCTAACAGAACCCTAATAGAATTAATCTTGGCCACTGGAGAAAAGGTCTCATCATAATCAACTCCCGGAGTTTGTGAGAAACCCTTTGCAACCAGTCGTGCCTTATAAGTGTGTACATTACCATCCATGTCGGTCTTCTTCTTGAAGATCCATTTGCACCCTATAGTCTTACGACCTAGTACATTCTCAACCAAGTTCCAAACTTGATTGTCATACATGGACTGTATCTCGTTGTCCATTGCCTCTTTCCACTTGGCTGACTCAGGGCCTGCCATGGCTTCCGCGTAACTGTTAGGTTCATCCAGACCTATCAGTGTCTCATCACTGATAAGTGTATCACCTTCCGTAGTAATATGGAATCCATAGTAATGCTCAGGTGCATTCCTAACCCTTGTGGAACGCCTCAGAGGTACAGACTTGTCAATTGCCCCAACAGAAGTTTCCTCCTCAAGTTGAGTGCTAGGGTTTGAAGTTCCTTCATCACTTGACTCTTGAATTTCTTCAAGGTCAACTTGCCTCCCACTGTCTCCTTGGCTTATGAACTCTCTCTCTCTCGAAAGAAAGCCCTCCAAGCTACAAAGACCACATTCTCACTAGGTCTGTAGAAGAGGTAACCAAAGGATTTATGTGGGTAGCCAATGAAAATACACCTCTCACTTTGAGGTTCGAGCTTATCATGAGTCTCGCGTCTCACGAAAGCCTCGCAACCCCAAATCTTAATGTGGTCTAGTTTGGGTACTTTACCAGTCCACATCTCATGAGGAGTTTTGGCAACTTTCTTTGTGGGAACTAGATTAAGGATATGGGCGGCAGTCTCTAAGGCATACCCCCAAAATTAGATTGGTAGCGAAGCTCGACTCATCATGGAACGAACCATATCCAACAAGGTTCGATTACGCCTCTCAGCTACACCATTCAACTGCGGTGTCTTGGGAGGTGTCAATTGTGAGACAATCTGACATTCCCTAAGATAGTCGAGGAACTCTGAACTAAGATACTCACCACCTCGATCGGATCGAAGCATCTTAATGTTCCTGCCCAATTGATTCTCGACTTCCTGTTTAAACTCTTTAAACCTCTCAAAAGTCTCTGACTTATGCTTGATTAAGTAGACATATCTATATCTACTGTAATCATCAGTAAAAGTCAAATAATAACGATTAGCATCCCTTGTGGCATGTTTGAAGGGCCCACACACATCCGTGTGTATAAGATCCAACAAACCTTCACCCCTCTCACAAGAACCTGTGAAGGGTGACTTTGTCATTTTTCCAAGTAAGCATGATTCGCAACTATCATCTGACTTTAGGTCAAATGACTCCAATACTCCATCCTTTTGGAGTTGGCCTATGCGTTTCTTGCTTATATGTCCAAGACGACAATGCCATAATGATGCTTTATCCAAGTTATTATCATTAACAGAATCAATACACAATACATTATTTCCTAAGTTATCAACCACAGATACAGTTTCATACACACCATCACAAGGTAATGCTTTAAAATAAAGAACATTATTAAAGAAAGCATTAATCGAACCGACTTCATTATCAAATGAAAAGGTGAAACCTTGTTTATACAATGCATGAAAGGAAATAATATTTCTTGCCATTTTTGGCGAATAACAACATTTATTCAAATCTAAACTAAACCCACTACTTAGCGATAAAGTATAAACTCCAATCTTGGTGACAGGTAAAGCTTTCCTATTCCCCATGATTAAGTTTATTCTTCCATGCTCCACATTCTCACTTCTTCTTAGTCCCTGCAAATCAGAACAGATATGAATACCACAATCGGTATCAAGGACCCAAGAGTTAGAATGGGGTGAGTTATTAGATAAGATAGTGTAAATACCTGCATGGTTGGGTTTAACTTTCCCATCCTTCACATCTTGCTGGTACTTTGGGCAGTTCCGCTTCCAATGTGACTTTTCATGGCAATAGAAGCATTCAGACTCTTTAGGGTCAGAAGAAGGAGTGACAAAACCTTTCTTGGTTCCAATTGAAGAAGAGCCATCAAGGGTCCTAGCCTTGGTACCCTTCGAAGAGCTCTTCCTCTTCTTCCCTCTACCTTTCCCGATTGCCAAAACCGGGGCGGAGTTTGGAGTAGGAGTGTTAACAACCGACTTACCCTTAAGACCTGTTTCTGCGGTCTTGAGGAGTCCCTGAAGTTTGCTGAGTGTGACCTCTTCCTTATTCATGTGATATGTCATGCGGAATTGATCATAGCACGATGGTAAGGAGTGTAAAATGATATCTATTGCAAGCTCCTCAGGGAAGTTCACATTAAGCTTCAGCAACCAATCCACATACCTTTGCATTTTCTGCATGTGGCTCGTGACGGATTCCCCGTCCTTCATCATGGTTGTTATGATAGAGCATATGATTTCATACCTCTCTTGTCGTGCACTTTGATGGTATCTTTCCATCAGATCTTGGTGCATTTCAAAAGGGTAGAAGTCCTCATAGGACTTTTGGAGTTCCGCTGTCATGGTGGCCAACATGATGCATGCCACTTTTGTAGCATCCCTTTCATGCGCCCGGAAGTCAGCGATCTCCTGGGGAGTTGCAGTGGTCTCATCAATCTCCTTAAGCTCCTTGTCAAGGATATATTCTTTGTCCTCGTAGCGGGTAATCATCCTGATGTTTCTGATCCATTCATTGAAGTTGGATCCATCAAAAGTGACTTTCCCACACAAGTTCATAAGGGTAAAGGAGCCATTAGGATTAGAGCCAGAAGCAGCATTGTTTGAAGACATCTGAAAGAAGAGAACAAGATTAGTTTAGATATTAAGAGAGTCCTTAATAAAACACCCAAATGTAATATTAAGGTTAGGATCCAATCACAATATATTATAACTTAGAAGAGGTATGCCGTAATCCAAGCTATAACATATTTGAAAGGTAGGTGAATGACGATTCACCAATTTCCACCATGAAAAACGAAATATAAATATTAGGTTTTTAATTGGTTCTTAGAAATTCCTAGATTCTTTTGAGATTCAATGAACTTTTCAAAGGCATGTTTCAATCTCGAGTGTGCCCTCCAAGTTTTGTGACTGGGATACCGAGGATCACAAAACGAGGTGTGAAGTAACCATGCAAATCACTTGGTACCCTCAAGGTTTATCACTCAATCGATGTGCCGGTAAACCACACACGCTCCACCGATGCTATGGTAAACCTTAAGTCACCCTTTACCTACCTTGTTAAGTCCAAGTTAGTGTGCCGGTTAACCACACACGCTCCACCAACGACTTAAACAAAGTGTAAAGTGTAATTTCATGGATTAGCACCTTATTCACATTTTCCTAAAGTAACTAAGATTGGGAATTTAATAAAAGCATTTAGTTACTTTATAATATTCATCATACTTTTAATGAGAATTTATAAGTCCTTGTCTTACCCGTTCGGCTAACGACCCTCCACCGATCAAGGAAGCGGTGGGTGAGAGTGGACACCCATTAAGTTGCCATTTTATAGGCAACAACCTTATACCCCCCTTATAGACCGGCTTCGTGAATGAGGCGTACTAGCGGTAAGACGACTTGTTGTTATACATATATATATTAGTAACTTATAATATTATAAAGTATAAGGGTTGAATTTTAACTTTTAAAATTCTAAGGGTTGGAACTAAAGTTTTAATCAAGACTTACATGTTCCAAAACTTGAGGGCAATAATCGAACCGACTTCATTATCAAATGAAAAGGTGAAACCTTGTTTATACAATGCATGAAAGGAAATAATATTTCTTGCCATTTCTGGCGAATAACAACATTTATTCAAATCTAAACTAAACCCACTACTTAGCGATAAAGTATAAACTCCAATCTTGGTGACAGGTAAAGCTTTCCTATTCCCCATGATTAAGTTTATTCTTCCATGCTCCACATTCTCACTTCTTCTTAGTCCCTGCAAATCAGAACAGATATGAATACCACAACCGGTATCAAGGACCCAAGAGTTAGAATGGGGTGAGTTATTAGATAAGATAGTGTAAATACCTGCATGGTTGGGTTTAACTTTCCCATCCTTCACATCTTGCTGGTACTTTGGGCAGTTCCGCTTCCAATGTGACTTTTCATGGCAATAGAAGCATTCAGCCTCTTTAGGGTCAGAAGAAGGAGTGACAAAACCTTTCTTGGTTCCAATTGAAGAAGAGCCATCAAGGGTCCTAGCCTTGGTACCCTTCGAAGAGCTCTTCCTCTTCTTCCCTCTACCTTTCCCGATTGCCAAAACCGTGGCGGAGTTTGGAGTAGGAGTGTTAACAACCGACTTACCCTTAAGACCTGTTTCTGCGGTCTTGAGGAGTCCCTGAAGTTTGCTGAGTGTGACCTCTTCCTTATTCATGTGATATGTCATGCGGAATTGATCATAGCACGATGGTAAGGAGTGTAAAATGATATCTATTGCAAGCTCCTCAGGGAAGTTCACATTAAGCTTCAGCAACCAATCCACATACCTTTGCATTTTCTGCATGTGGCTCGTGACGGATTCCCCGTCCTTCATCATGGTTGTTATGATAGAGCATATGATTTCATACCTCTCTTGTCGTGCACTTTGATGGTATCTTTCCATCAGATCTTGGTGCATTTCAAAAGGGTAGAAGTCCTCATAGGACTTTTGGAGTTCCGCTGTCATGGTGGCCAACATGATGCATGCCACTTTTGTAGCATCCCTTTCATGTGCCCGGAAGTCAGCGATCTCTTGGGGAGTTGCAGTGGTCTCATCAATCTCCTTAAGCTCCTTGTCAAGGACATATTCTTTGTCCTCGTAGCGGGTAATCATCCTGATGTTTCTGATCCATTCATTGAAGTTGGATCCATCAAAAGTGACTTTCCCACACAAGTTCATAAGGGTAAAGGAGCCATTAGGATTAGAGTCAGAAGCAGCATTGTTTGAAGACATCTGAAAGAAGAGAACAAGATTAGTTTAGATATTAAGAGAGTCCTTAATAAAACACCCAAATGTAATATTAAGGCTAGGATCCAATCACAATATATTATAACTTAGAAGAGGTATGCCGTAATCCAAGCTATAACATATTTGAAAGGTAGGTGAATGACGATTCACCAATTTCCACCATGAAAAACGAAATATAAATATTAGGTTTTTAATTGGTTCTTAGAAATTCCTAGATTCTTTTGAGATTCAATGAACTTTTCAAAGGCATGTTTCAATCTCGAGTGTGCCCTCCAAGTTTTGTGACTGGGATACCGAGGATCACAAAACGAGGTGTGAAGTAACCATGCAAATCACTTGGTACCCTCAAGGTTTATCACTCAATCGATGTGTCGGTAAACCACACACGCTCCACCGATGCTATGGTAAACCTTAAGTCACCCTTTACCTACCTTGTTAAGTCCAAGTTAGTGTGTCGGTTAACCACACACGCTCCACCAACGACTTAAACAAAGTGTAAAGTGTAATTTCATGGATTAGCACCTTATTCACATTTTCCTAAAGTAACTAAGATTGGGAATTTAATAAAAGCATTTAGTTACTTTATAATATTCATCATACTTTTAATGAGAATTTATAAGTCCTTGTCTTACCCGTTCGGCTAACGACCCTCCACCGATCAAGGAAACGATGGGTGAGAGTGGACACCCATTAAGTTGCCATTTTATAGGCAACAACCTTATACCCCCCTTATAGACCGGCTTCGTGAATGAGGCGTACTAGCGGTAAGACGACTTGTTGTTATACATATATATATATATATTAGTAACTTATAATATTATAAAGTATAAGGGTTGAATTTTAACTTTTAAAATTCTAAGGGTTGGAACTAAAGTTTTAATCAAGACTTACATGTTCCAAAACTTGAGGGCAAGTTTTGTAAACTTCCAAAACTTTTCATTTCTTAAAACTTATGAATTAATTGAGTAATAAAAATGAAGACTCTTCATTTTTATAACTCTTGTGTTCTTTTAATGGCTTTAATAAAAGTGAGACTTTTGGTTTTCCATAACTTGAGGACAAGTTATGGACTCCATTAAAATACATTATGATCATGAATTAAACTACCATGAAGGTTACAAACAATTCCTATGATCATCTAATCTTCATAAGTTCAAGAACATGGATATGAACACTTTCAAGAATCAAAAATTACACTTAAAAAAACTTGTAATTTTAATAATTGCCATTGTAAATGGATTAGCATAAACATTACACCATCTAAAACAAGCTTTAAAACATCAAAACAGTTTAGGGTAATGTTTCTAGTCCATTTCCAGCAACAAATGTGCAAACTTTCATACGAGCAGAAAACAGAAAAACGATTTTTTTTCAAGCTGTTTGCACACAAAAAAAAACAACAACAAACGAACCTGGCTCTGATACCACTGATGGGTTTTGAGCATTCTAACACTTCCTAAGTGTACATGAAACCCTAATAACCTTGGATCTATGTTTGTCTAATTATCATGCAAAGTTGAATTCCAAGGTTATATTCCTATCTAGCATACATGGGGAACAAATTTTAACTTGCATGAAAGATAGAATAACTTACCTTGTTGTTGCTTATGATCCTTGAAACCTTGTGAGCCTAGCACCCCAAGTGTGATGCCTCAAATGCTTCACACAACACCAAATGCTTTTGGAATGATTTTAGAGAGAATACACACTTCTAAAATCGGCCTAGCCCTCTTGTTTCTTATGTATCGCCGATTTTGGTGGAGAATGGGTTTCTTATATAGTGTTGGCACATCTAGGGTTACACCATGTAAACCCTAATGTGTCATGACTCTTCATTTCCATGACCCATGGGTTTGTAACTCCCATGGAGCATCCTATGGGTGGAACCCAACTTGATAATCCATGGAGCCTCTTAGCCCACTATATAAGATATGGAAGATTTACATAATCTACCCATATATTTAATTAGTTATCTTTTGATCACTTAATTAATTCTAAATTAATTCTTGATCAAACTAATTAAATAATATTATTAATATATTAGAACTTATAATATATTAATAAACCATAAGTGTTATTTCTCTCATTTTAGTTTATCCAATTGCATGGTGCCATGCAACCCAAATGGACCATGTCGGGTCGGGTCAAGTACATACCAGAAATAGTTATGGACTTAGACACCTTATCCAACAACTACTCCATCATTTCTTCTTGGCCCAAAATGCCGGCCCATGTATAAAACAAAAAAAAGGGGGGGAAAGAAGAGATTAAGAGGGGGGGTTGACTTTGGAGTGCCACCTCCATATTGCCCAACATGTATCTAAGCTAAGACCTCCCATGTATCTATACTAGTCACCTCACCTCTCTATCCCCTCTCCTCTTCTACTCTCGGCCGAAGACAAACAAACACACTCACACTACACCAAATTCTCTCAAACACTCTCAAGGATCATCCTACTCCTTCCATCAAAAATCTCGAAAATTGCTTGTGTTTCAAGAAGGTTTTCACAAGATAATCATCACTTCTTGGTAAGTATTTACACATCCAAGTTTATAACTCCATTCTTATGTTAGATCACTCTTTTAAGCAAAGTTTTTGGTGATTTTGCTTCCTAGAACTTCTTAAGTTCGAAATCTACTCAAGAAAGCTTGCTAGGACCAAAATCTTCTTCATTTCTTCTTCAAAACCGAAACATCAAAGCAAAGGTGAGTTCATACCCCCTTGTTTTCGGTTTTCATATGATTTTTGGGGGAGAATGCAAGTAAAAAGTGTAGATCTATGTGTTATATGCATGTTTTATGTGAACTCTTAGTTTATTTGGTAAAAATGTGTTAGATCTTAGTGAATCTCGAAATTTTAAGTATTATGTAGCAAAGATCTAAGAACTAAAACACTATATATATCATATTATCAAGCCAACGGTGAACACATGTTTAGGATGCAAAAGAATTCAACAAAAACCTTGTTAAAGGTTAAAATTGTCAAGAAAACAAAAGATAAGGGTAAAAAGTGAAAATTCTATTTTTAAAAGAGCCAAACAGGTCCTACATGTATAAAAAGGTATTTTTATGCTAAACATACTTTTAAAAGGATCAAAAATGCAAATTTAAGCTTATTGGGCCAAACTTTTGGGCCTCACGACCTTTGGGCCCAAATTGCGAAAAAATGAAGATTTGAGGTTTAAAAATGTTATTTGGCCAAGTTTGAGTCATAAATGTAAATAAACCAAATTTAGAGGTGAAAATATCATTTATTTTCAAATTGGACCAAAAATGTAAAGTTTTCCAAAATTGGGCCGAAAATGTAAACTTTTACCAATAAGGGGCTGAAAATGTAATTGTCTGCGAAACAGGGTTTTAAATGTGAAAATATAACATTTTGGGTCAAAACCATAAATTTTCAGACATTTGGGACAAAATTGCAAACTTTTATAAATTATGGACTAAAGCGTAATTTTTACATAACTTTGGGCCTTAATTAAAGATTGGAGTATTATTGGCCAAAAATGTCATTTTTACAAAATGAAAGCTTTATATCATCAATCTATTAAGCCTCGAACTAAAACAAACAACCGAATCAAACGAACGAACAAAGTACGTCATAAACTATTTATTGGGCTCAATATTCACATTTCATGGCCATTGGGCCCTAAGGGCCCAATTAAGTGTGAAATGAGCCTAATGTTTTCCATGACATGTTTATTGGGTTTTGCAATCTAATTATATGTTAATGGGGCTTGGAATGTAAATTTCATGTGTTAGCAAACCGAAATGATACCTTTACGTAATCATCAAACTTCGTATACTTAATCATGTACCTTTCGAATACATATCACATATATTAAAAACATTAAACATAGTACAAGATGAGGTTGTGAATCTAGTGAGACTTGTCGGTTGGCACCCCTGAGTGTACAATCGTAGCCTGTAGTTATAATCAGAGTTTCCTGGTAGGAAAGCGGGAGTTTGTGTATAGATCTATACGGGGTGACCCCCCACGCCTTAGCTGTTCGCTACAGCTAGACTAGGCCAGTCTAGGGCGACAACATCCTTAGCAAGACCGGGATTTGGAAAAATACCAAGACGGACGACCTAGTCATTATCATGCATGGTTATAACGGCTCATATAGGGATTCAATACCAAAAGAACTTTCGAAGATAAATTCTTTGATTGTGTCAATACAAAATAACTTATTTAACGATACTAGAATCTAGACATTGTTATAAAACAGAAAATATCATATTTTCTGGGGGAAATTATTCATTATACATTTATCATTTATTCACAATACAATGAAACTAAACTACTCTTTTATAAACTATAACTATGAAATTCACACATGCATTTATACTTGATTTTCACAACATTTTCAGACATTTTACAGAAAATATCGGATTTTCTAGGTTTTTATGAAAGATACAAAGACTTTTACTCAAACATACTTATGAACTCACCAACATTATATATGTTGACCGTTTTCAAAATAACTTGTATTCTTAAGTAATCGTTAAGCTGGAAGATATGCAAGTGTGTATGGTTTCGTTTTATGTAATAGCACTTATCGTACTTTTGACAATTTGAACTTATGTATTTTAACAATGTACTTGATGTGAACAATGCTGGTTGTGTTATGTAATGTTGGTGATGATCGTGTTATGATTCATGTATATTCATTGTGATGATTATTCAATTGTTAGTCACACGAGCCCCGGGACGTTTCCGCCGTCTGGTTCGGGGGTGTGACACTTAGACTGATTAGCCAACTCCTGATAATTCGAGGTTTCCCACCAGAAATAGAACCGCAGATTACCCGCTGCTATGACAATTAATGCTTCCATAGATTACCAAACTAGGGTACACCGAGCCTTCGGCATGACTGGGCCGCCCCTCAGGGCCTACAGCCTCCCCGGACCGCTCGTCGGGCGTCGACCTGACTCGACCACCTTACCAGACCTTCAGTCTAACCGGACCATCCTAGTACGCCAACCCTCTGCCCCAATTCTGCTTTTTCTCCTGAACCTTTCGTGCCTATGACTCACTGTCGGTCCGCACCGGGTATCTTGGCCTACTGCATCGAGCAGGACCGCCTTAACCTTCCCAACACGAAGTGTTGCCATATATATAATATGGAGCAAGATCTAACCAAGTTCTCAGAACCCGTCGAACCGGGACGCCCTATCTTAGCAACCCTTCGCTATCCTGGATGAAAAGATTCTTCCACTTACTGCTGAGACCACTAGTCTTCCATCTGGTCCACCCCCCCCCCCCCCAGGGACTACCAGAACCTGAAAGGCAGGACATTCTAATTCCAAACCTTCCTATTGCTGATGCATATCCATTCGGATCTACTCCCAGTCCCCAACTGGAGCATTACCCGATCCAAGAAGATGAAACCTCGAAGACACTCCGAACTTATGAGATCACCAAGATCCTCTGCACTCCGTCTGATCTCAATAACAGATTCCAATCAAACCAGAAATACACCGGAGTCTTCATCATACCCAACAGCATAATCAACACCAGGAGACCAACCTACTGATTGCTATAGCATAGCAGCATGCTCAAAACTCGAACATAGATCAACAAACGCCTATAGAGCCTTCAGCATGGCTGGGCCGCCTCACCAGGCCTTCACCCTGTCTTGACCGTTCTCTGAACCTTCAGCGTGTCTGGACCGCCTCTCTGGGCCTTCAGCCTGTCTGGATCGTTCTCCGAGCCTTCGGCCTGACTGGTACGCCCCACCGGCCTTCAGTCTATCCGGACCGCTCTGCACTATTGAGCATCACCCGGGGCCACCCTTGTAACACCCATAACAATTCAAGCCAATTTAAAATTTTTAAAACGTTCCCAACCACATGATCATTACAACTTGTTTTTCAAAATAGTATATTGTCAGAGTATCCCAGAATCAAATAAAAAAAAACATAAAATGTGAGGAGCGGTACGATCACGCCTTTGCCTTCCCGCGATCATCAGAAGTACCTGAAACAATAATCGATAAATGTAAGCTCGAAGGCTTAGTGAGTTACCCCCAAAATACCAATGCCATACAGTCATAATAGTTCCATATAAGCAAACAGATACAATATGCATAATGAGTCAACAGTCTGAATGGACTGAATCCCGGTCCTCAGTCTATCTGGACCGCTCTCCGAGCCTTCGGCACGTCTGGACCGCCCTCCTCGAGGCCTTCAGTCTATCCGGACCGCTCACTGGGCCTTCGGCCTGACTAGATTTGCCCGGCCCGGGCCTGCAGTCTACCCGGTCCGCCCAGGGTGTCTTGTCCTACTGCACACAGCAGGACCTGCCTCAACCCTTTCCCCAACCAACAAACATGTGCACATATGTATGACAAGTAAGCATGCAGATCTAACAGATCATTAACATGGCAACCATCCTATAACCAGGATACCGATCTAACCGATCTCTAGCAGAGCAACCATCCTAACCAGGATGAAATCTAGCATATCAATCACATAGCAATCATCCTATACTAGGATGTAATCTAACATAGCAATAACATAACTACCATCCTAACCCAGGATGTAAATCATAAAGGGCCGACCTTGGTGCCGTAGACCCTATTGATATAGTGAGGATAACTCACCTCACAACTGTCGAATGAAAGTAGAAAGCTCAACCCTCGGATCACCAACACGGACTCCACCACCTATAGTTACCATAAAGTCCTTTTTCATAAATTTCCAAATTACCAGAATACCCTCAGAAGTCAACTGGTCAACTCTTGGTCAAAGTCAAATTCCACAGACAAAGTCAACAGTCCATGTTGACTCGACTCGTCGAGTGTAGCTCACCGACTCGTCGAGTCCTTCCTGAACTCGAGAAGTCATGAAATCCTTGATTAGCTCGTCGAGTTCCCCCTTTAACTCGCCGAGTTCATACGTGTCCAAGAATTGGGAGAAACCCTAGCCGACTCGCCGAGTCTTCGAACGACTCGTCGAGTTCAAGGCAATCTTCAACGGACTCGCCGAGTTTGTTCATCAACTCAACGAGTTCATGACCATCTTCATATGACACGCCGAGTTGACTATGCAACTCGCCGAGTCCTTGCAGACCTTCATCCATGCAGACACTTTTTAAGCCATGCCAAGGTTTCAAATTACAGATCCAAGCTTCTAAGGCATGATTAATACGTAAAGTTGCAAACTTTACACACATGCAAGGCCCTAAAGGCTCTAAATGACCATTCTAAGCTTCTAATGGAGCTTTACACCTTAGGAGAGTCTCATCCTTGCAAGAGCTGGAAACTTTATGGACTTAGGACTCAAAGGAGGTTCAGATCTGAAGTTTCGACTTCAGATCTAGATCCCATACCAAAATCCCTTCATGAATAACTAAAGAAAGCCCTAGTTTTCACATATGAATGATTCTAGAAGAAAAGAGGTTAAGGTAACAGCTGGTTACCTCCCAAAACGTGTCCCAACTGAAGTAGACTCTGGATCCTCACAAAGCCCTTGATGCTAGCCTCTTGATCTACAAGTTCCCTTCACAAAATCACTTCTCAAGGTTCCAAAACACTCTCCAAGCTCACACTCACGGAAATTAGGGTTTCTGGATCTCAAGGGGTGATAGAGGACAGTGGGAGGCGCTAATGGTCCAATATATAGGGTGCAAAAACCCTGAAAATTAGGGTTTCCACTGCCAGCTCCTACTCGTCGAGTAGACCTTAAACATGAAATCTAAATGGAAAGAAAATAATGATACCTGACGGTTGGGATGTTACAATTATCCCCCACTTAACTTAGACTTCGTCCTCGAAGTCTGCTGTAGCGAATAACCCCGGGTAATGCTCCCGCATCTCAGCCTCCGACTCCCATGTCCACTCAGATCCCCTACGATCCTCCCATTGTATTTTCACCAATGGAACCTCCTTGGTGCGCAGGACTTTCACTTTCCTTTCCAAAACAGCAATCGGCTTCTCAATATAATTTAGGCGCTCATCAATCTGAATGTCGTCCAGTGGCACCACTACCTCCGGGTCCACAATGCACTTTCACAACTGCGAAACGTGGAAAGTACTGTGGATCTGACTAAGCTCCTCCGGAAAGTACTGTAGGCCACCTTGCAAACCCTGGCAACGATCCTGAACGGCCCAATATATCGGGGACCCAATTTCCCCCTCTTCCTGAAGCGGATCACACCCTTCCATGGTGAGACCTTCAGGAGTACCATGTCACCCACCTAGAACTCCAAGTCAGACCGACGCCTGTCGGCGTAGCTCTTCTGCCGACTCTGAGCGGTCTGCAGCCGCTGCCTAATCTGCTGAATCTTCTCGGTAGTCTGCAAGACCACCTCTGTCCGACCCATCACCCTGTGACCAACCTCACCCCAACAAACCGGGGTGCGACATCTCCGCCCGTACAACAGCTCGAATGGCGGGGCGCCAATGCTGGAATGATAGTTGTTGTTGTAGGCGAACTCTGCAAGCGGTAGGTGGGAATCCCAGCTCCCACCAAAATCAATGACACACGCCCTCAGCATATCCTCGAGGGTCTGAATGGTCCGCTCGCTCTAACCATCAGTTTGCGGATGGAATGTCGTGCTGAAGTGCAACCGCGTGCCCAGCTCCTCGTGAAACCTCTGCCAGAAACGGGATGTAAACCTGACATCCCGATCGGAAACAATGGAGACGGGAACCCCATGGCGAGACACGATCTCGCGAACGTACAAGTCGGCCAACTTCTCGGCCGATGAACTCTCCCGAATCGCCAAGAAATGGGCACTCTTGGTCAATCGATCCACGATGACCCATATAGCATCAAATCCCTTTGCCGTCCTCGGCAGCTTGGTAATGAAATCCATCGTGATCTGTTCCCATTTCCACATGGGAATCTCTAGAGGCTGCAGCTTGCCATGCGGCCTCTGGTACTCGGCCTTGACCATCCTACAGGTCAAGCACCTCTCAACATACCAAGCGATTTCTCGCTTCATGCACGACCACCAATAGCTCAAACTCAAATCCTGGTACATCTTGGTGGCCCCCGGGTGAATAGAGAAATGAGACTTATGAGCCTCCTCCATAACCGTCTGCCTAACCCCACCAGACATCGGTACCCAAACCCGACCGCATCGGGTCAATAATCCCCGACTATCCTGCTCAAACCGGGTATTCTCACCCTTGATCCTCTCCAGCTTCCAGTTCTCCGGTCGCAGGCCCTCAACCTGGGCATCTCTGATCAAACTCACAAGCAGAGAGTCCACTGCTATCCTTATACATACCGCTTGGGTGGAAGACTCAGCTGACTTACGGCTCAAAGCACCCGCAACCACATTCGCCTTACCAGGATGGTAAAGGATCTCGCAGTCGTAGTCGTTGACTACGTCCAGCCACCTGCGTTGCCTCATGTTCAGGTTCGGCTGATCCATGATGTGTCTCAAACTCTTTTGATCTGTGTAAATGGTACAGCGGACCCCATAAAGGTAATGTCTCCATATCTTGAGGGCGAACACAACCGCCCCCAGCTCCAAGTCATGCGTAGGGTATCTCGTCTCATGCGGCTTCAGCTTCTGCGATGCGTAAGCTATCACTCGTCCTCTCTACATGAGGACCGCCCCTAACCCTGTGATGGATGCATCACAGAACACCACAAAATCCTCAACTCCCTCCGGGAGTGTCAAGACTGGGGCCTCGCACAACCGCTGTCGGAGGGTCTCAAACGCCCTCTGCTGCTCAGGGCCCCACCGGAAATCCACCCCCTTCCTCGTCAGACGAGTGAGGGGTATCGCAATCTTGGAGAAGCCCTGTATGAATCTCCGGTAGTACCCTGCCAATCCCAAAAAGCTCCTGATGTCTGAGGGAGATTTCGGAACCTCCCACTGCATAACCGCCTCGATTTTGGCCGGATCGACCAAAATCCCCTCCTGGTTAACGAGATGTCCGAGGAACTGGACCTCTCGTAGCCAAAACTCACACTTCGAGAACTTGCCATACAGCTGTTCTCGTCTCAGAACTCCCAATAACTCTCGTAGATGCTCCTCATGCTGCTCTCGGGTCTTGGAATACACCAAGATATCGTCTATAAATACTATGACCGAGCGATCGAGCATCGGTCTGCAGACCCGATTCATCAGGTCCATAAACACTGCTGGCGCGTTGGTGAGCCCAAACGGCATCACCACGAACTCGTAATGTCCATAACGAGTTCGGAACGCGGTCTTCTCCACATCCTCCTCTCTGACCCTGACCTGATGATACCCAGACCTCAAGTCTATCTTGGAAAACCAAGATGTGCCCTGCAACTGATCGAAGAGATCGTCTATCCTCGGGAGTGGGTAACGGTTCTTCACCGTTAACTTATTCAACTCCCGGTAATCAATGCACATCCGGTGTGAACCGTCCTTTTTCCGGACAAAAAGGATCGGTGCTCCCCATGGAGAACTGCTAGGTCGAATGAACTGCTTGCCTAGCAATTCCTGTAGCTGTGACGACAGCTCATGCATCTCTGGTGGTGCCAATCGGTACGGCGCCTTAGTGATAGGGGCCACACCTAGCACCAGGTCGATCCTGAACTCGACCTGCCTCTCCGGAGGTATCCCTGGCAACTCCTCCGGGAACACATCTGTAAACTCCCTGACCACCAGAACATCGGAAGCCGAAATTTGATCCCTGACTCACGTATCTAATACATACGCCAAGTAACCCGCACACCCGTGCTGAATGTACTGTCGAGCGCTTGCAGCTGAACAAAACCCTGATCCCACTCTGATGCCCTCGCCATATACAATCAGTTCTCCCCCACTTGGGGTTTGAACTACCACTCGCTGGCCCTCGTAATCAATCATAGCACCGAACCGACTGAGCCAATCCATGCCTACAATCACGCACACCTCCCCCATGGGAATCAGAATCAAATCTATCGCAAAGGACACCCCGAAAATCTCCAAATCGCACCCTCGATAAACTGAAGAAGCAGAAACCCCGTGTTCGTTGGCGATAGACACTCACAACGGACACTCTAACTCGCCCACTGGCACACTGAACTCCCTACTAAATGACTGGGATACAAAAGACCGACTCGCCCCCGAGTCAAATAAAACCAAAGCAGGCAAGGAGTTCACTAAGAACGTACCTAACCACAGGTACAACGGATAAGCATAAAACATATGAAATAAATGAGATAAGGGATAGAAACATACTAGCAACCACATCTGGAGCTGCCCTGGCCTCCTCCGCTGTAAGCTGGAAAGCACGTCCCTGTGCTCTCGGGGGCACTGCTCGACCCTGACTACCGTCAGTAATCCTCAATGTAGCCGGCGCTGGAGCCTGCGCCGGCCTGGCTGCAAGCTGCAGACAGTTGGTCTTCACGTGACCAACCTGGTGACAGTGGTAGCAGATCCTCATATCCTGAACTGGGGCCGTCTGACGACATCCCTCGCATAATGCCCCTCCTGGCCGCATTTGCGGCACCCGCTACCAGACCTACAAGCCCTTGTGTGCCCCTTTCCGCACTTGCCACAAGTGTGGCCCTGATGTCCCCCTGTCTTGGAATCAGCGGTCTTAGACCGCTTTGGCGCCGGCTGAGCCTGTGCCGGGGCCCGACCCTGTTCTCTCAGTTGTAACTCAATCTCAAGCTCCCGCCGCCTGGGGGCCTCCTGTAACTCCAGAAGCGTATCACAAAGCTGAGTCGCCACAAACTGTCAAATATCCGTCTTGAGCATGCTCAGATAACGAGTCATCTGAGATTGCTCAGAAGCAAACTCTGGGCAGAACATCGCCCTCTCAGTGAACATACGGGTGATCTCTGTCACCGTCTCCCGATCCTGTATCAGCTCCAGAAACTCCTGAGCTAACCGCTCCCGCTCGACTCGAGGAATGTAGCGAGCGCGGAACATATCCCTGAACTGCTCCCAAGTAACAACAGCTCTCTGCTCGTCTGAATACGACCCAGTCATCAACCTCCACCAGTCCTTTGCCCCGGACCTCAGCAAGTTTAGGGCACATCTGACCTTCTGGTCAGTAGGACATAAGCATGTGAAGAAACATCCCTCCACGTCAGGCAGCCACCTCATGGCTTTGATGGGGTCCTGAGTCCCATCAAAAGTAGGGGCTTCGTGTTGTCGAAGTCCCGATACTGAAAAGCCTGACCGGCTCCCATCCCTGTCGCCGATACAGCTGCTGTAGCTGCTGCGGCAGCCGCCTCAGTGAGGGCTGCATAGCGATCATCGAAATACTCCACCATAGCGGTCTTAATAGACTCGAACATCTCTGGCAACTCGGCCCGGAACAAAGCAGCAACCTCATCATGCAGGATCTCTCGGATCCTGTCATCCATCTCATCTGGCCTCATTCGACCGATAGTCTCGGGCGCTGTTGGCGCCCCCTGTCCGCCCTCTCCCTCTCCCTCTCCTGATCCCGAACCGGATCCAGTCACAAAGCGCCTGGTCATCACCATTCTGAAACATAACACAAGGTATCAGATAATCCATACAAAGAACTAGGAACCAACTCCCGATAAACCCTAGGGGTCGTGACTTCCTTGATACGCGTATGGGTCCTGTGCTTTCAGTAGTACGGGCCCATACTACCTTCCACACCTACCCATATTTGTCTCAAGTATCATCACAACGCCCCAACCATGCATATAATCATAGCGAGCACTCAAGCCCGAAGGGTCGTAACTGGCGGACTCATCCCAAATAACCTACCCCTCCATGAAACTTCCACCAACCCTGCAGCACTCTTGTATGCTAACCATACATAACGCTGGACCCTATAGACTTTTGAATACTCGGTCCTACTCTAAGCCCACAACCAGACAAGGAACAGGAAATAAAGCCAAACCAAACATTCTCAGGCTATAAGATCTTAATTATGTACAGTCGTGATGCATACACTAAGTAATTACAGTAATGATGTCAATTTCATATAAGGAAAACCCTAGGCTACCAGGCATCATATAATCAGGAAATTTTATCATGCAATTCCTGAAGATCCCTAGCCTAGTACTAGCATGTTGTTTTACTCATATCTCATAACTCAATTAACCCGTAAGGTATTTTGGGGTCTATCCGCGAGCTCCAGCTGATCGTACACTTGCATCCTTTTTTTTTTTTTGAAAACATTTTAAGAAAATTGTTTTATAACCTTGTCCTCAGTTTGAGACTGGAGACACATATCCTCCAATTCACTCAAACCAAGGCTCTGATACCAACTTGTAACACCCATAACAATTCAAGCCAATTTAAAATTTTTAAAACGTTCCAAACCACATGATCATTACAACTTGTTTTTCAAAATAGTATATTGTCAGAGTATCCCAGAATCAAATAAAAAAACATAAAATGTGAGGAGCGGTACGATCACGCCTTTGCCTTCCCGCGATCATCAGAAGTACCTGAAACAATAATCGATAAATGTAAGCTCGAAGGCTTAGTGAGTTACCCCCAAAATACCAATGTCATACAGTCATAATAGTTCCATATAAGCAAACAGATACAATATGCATAATGAGTCATCAGCCTGAATGGACTGAATCCCGGTCCTCAGTCTATCTGGACCGCTCTCCGAGCCTTCGGCACGTCTGGACCGCCCTCCTCGAGGCCTTCAGCCTATCCGGACCGCTCGCTGGGCCTTCGGCCTGACTAGATTTGCCCGGCCCGGGCCTGCAGTCTACCCGGTCCGCCCAGGGTGTCTTGTCCTACTGCACACAACAGGACCTGCCTCAACCCTTTCCCCAACCAACAAACATGTGCATATATGTATGACAAGTAAGCATGCAGATCTAACAGATCATTAACATGGCAACCATCCTATAACCAGGATACCGATCTAACCGATCTCTAGCAGAGCAACCATCCTAACCAGGATGAAATCTAGCATATCAATCACATAGCAATCATCCTATACTAGGATGTAATCTAACATAGCAATAACATAACTACCATCCTAACCCAGGATGTAAATCATAAAGGGTCGGCCTTGGTGCCGTAGACCCTATTGATATAGTGAGGATAACTCACCTCGCAACTGTCGAATGAAAGTAGAAAGCTCAACCCTCGGATCACCAACACGGACTCCACCACCTATAGTTACCATAAAGCCCTTTTTCATAAATTTCCAAATTACCAGAATACCCTCAGAAGTCAACTGGTCAACTCTTGGTCAAAGTCAAAGTCCACAGTCAAAGTCAACAGTCCACATTTGACTCGACTCGTCGAGTTCTTCCTGAACTCGAGAAGTCGTGAAATCCTTGATTAGCTCGTCGAGTTCCCCCTTTAACTCGCCGAGTTCATACGTGTCCAAGAATTGGGAGAAACCCTAGCCGACTCGCCGAGTTCAAGGCAATCTTCAACGGACTCGCCGAGTTTGTTCATCAACTCGACGAGATCATGACCATCTTCATATGACACGCCGAGTTGACTATGCAACTCGCCGAGTCCTTGCAAACCTTCATCCATGCAGACACTTTTTAAGCCATGCCAAGGTTTCAAATTACAGATCCAAGCTTCTAAGGCATGATTAATACGTAAAGTTGCAAACTTTACACACATGCAAGGCCCTAAAGGCTCTAAATGACCATTCTAAGCTTCTAATGGAGCTTTACACCTTAGGAGAGTCTCATCCTTGCAAGAGCTAGAAACTTTATGGACTTAGGACTCAAAGGAGGTTCAGATCTGAAGTTTCGACTTCAGATCTAGCTCCCATACCAAAATCCCTTCATGAATAACTAAAGAAAGCCCTAGTTTTCACATATGAATGATTCTAGAAGAAAAGAGGTTAAGGTAACAGCTGGTTACCTCCCAAAATGTGTCCCAGCTGAAGTAGACTCTGGATCCTCACAAAACCCTTGATGCTAGCCTCTTGATCTACAAGTTCCCTTCACAAAATCACTTCTCAAGGTTCCAAAACACTCTCCAAGCTCACACTCACGGAAATTAGGGTTTCTGGATCTCAAGGGGTGATAGAGGACAGTGGGAGGCGCTAATGGTCCAATATATAGGGTGCAAAAACCCTGAAAATTAGGGTTTCCACTGCCAGCTCCTACTCGTCGAGTCCCCCAAGCCGACTCGACGAGTCACTCATTAATTGACGTGTCCTGGCTCGCTGCTACTCGACGAGTCATAGCGTCAACTCGTCGAGTAGACCTTAAACATGAAATCTAAATGGAAAGAAAATAATGATACCTGACGGTTGGGATGTTACAACCCCCTCCTGGTGCTCCCTCTCTTTCCTATACAGCCTGTTCTCACCCATTCGGCGCTTCGAACTCCTGATCCATCCTGTGTATTATAACCCTGGCCTAACCCTAGGCCTCATGTCGATCGTCCACCCTTCTCGGAAAATCGTGGTCTGACCCCTGACCCGCGTATCTTTCACACACGCTGAAAACCCTCATACGCGTGCTGAAGTACATGTCTGACCTAGGCAGCTAACCGAACCCTCAATGATTGACGCTCCATCTGAGAATTTCCAATTCTCCCCCACTTGGGACACTAACCATCGCCTACTGGCGGCAAAAACAAAACACAACTCAACCATCTTTGCTGGGGTATTATCATCCTTAACTATGGATCGGTTAACCTTGGAGTGAACAACCTCCACAGAACAACCTTCCCGGCATGGATCCACCAAACTTCGAAGGAACCCGAATCCCAGCTGAACACTTCTGCATCTCCGATTCACAGCTACTAGCCCTGGAATAGCGATCCTATATCCTAACTTTTGATCACCAACACTCCTGGATACTAACCGTCTACAACCCCTTGATACTAAATTCCTCCAACTCTCCTATGTCTCTAGGTCAGATGCAGAAAAGGGATGGAACTTACAGTATACTCATAAACGGTAAGATAAGGGATAGAAACATACCAGCAACTACATATGGCGCTGCCCTGGCCTCCTCTGCTGTGAGCTGGAAGGAACGTCCCTGAACCTTCGGGGGCTCTGCTCTACTCTGACCCCCGCCAGTAATCCTCAATGTAGCGGGTGTTGGGGCCTGCACCGGTCTTGCAACAAGCTGTGGACAGTTGGTCTTCACGTCACCAACCTGATGGCAATGATAACAAATCCTCATGTCCCAAACCGGGGCCAACTGGCGACAATCCCTCGCATAATGCCCCTCCTTTCCGCACTTGCGGCACACACCACCAGACCTACAAACTCCGGAATGACCCTTCCCACACTTCTCACAAGTGCGGCCACTCTGTCCTCCAACCCTAGAATCCACGGTCTTGGACCGCGTTGGCGCCGGCTGCGACTGCACCGGGGCCTTCCTCTACTCTCATAACTGTAACTCAATTTCCAACTCACGCCGCCTAGCGGCCTCCTGTAGATCCATCAATGTATCACATCGTTGAGTAGCAACGAACTGTCTAATGTCAGTCTTGAGCATGCTCAGATATCGCGACATCTGAGCCTGCTCGGAAGCAAACTCTAGGCAAAACATCGCCCTCTCTGTGAACATACGGGTGATCTCCGTCACCGACTCTGAATCCTGCTTCAACTCCAAGAACTCCTGAGCTAGCCGCTCACGCTCGACCCGTGGAATGTAGCGGGAGCGGAACATCTACCTAAACTGATCCCAAGAGACTGCAGCTCGCTGCTCATCCGAATAAGACCCTGTCATCAACCTCCACCAGTCCTTCGCCCCGGACCTTAACATGTTCAGGGCACACCTGACCTTTTGGTCAGTCGGGCAGGAACATGTGAAAAAGCATCCCTCGATGTCCGATAGCCACCTCATGGCTATGATCAGGTCCTGAATCCCATCGAAAGTCAGGGGCTTCGTATTATCGAAGTCCGGATACTGAAAAGCCCGACTGGCTCCTACCCCTGCCGCCGATACAGCTGCAGTACTTGTCGCGGCAGCAGCCTCCGCAAGGGCTACATAGCGCTCATCGAAGTACTCAACCATGGCGGTCTTGATAGACCCAAACATCTCCGGCAACTCTGCCCCAAACATAGCGGCAACCTCATCATGCAGGATCTATCGAATCCTGGCATCTAGCTCCTCTGTCCCAATCTGTACCACAGTCTCGGGTGCTGCTGGCCCCTCCTGGCCTCCATCTCCTGATCCTGATCCTGACCCGGATCCAGACACCACACGTCTCGTAACCACCATTCTGAAAACATGTCGAGAAGATATTAATTAATCCGCATAATAACAGGGGACCAACTTCTAACTAAACCCTAGGGGTTGTGACTTCCTTGCTACGCGTATGGGTCCTGTGCTTTCAGTAGTACGGGCCCATACTACCTTCCACACCTATCCATATTTGTCTCAAGTATCACCACAACACCCTAACAATATACATAAACATGGCAAGCGCTCGATCCTCACTCCTAGAGGAATGTTAAATATCACGTAACCGGCCTCCCTGCCTCACACAACCCACCCATCCATGAAACTTCCACCAACCCCTGCAGCACTAGTGTATGCTGGCCATACATAATGTTGGACCCTATAGACTTTCGAATATCTGACTCTACCCTAAGCCCCCAATCAGACAAGAACATAACAAAAGGCTGAACCAAGCATTCTCAGGCTATAAGATCTTAATTATGTACAAACGCGATGCATACACTAAATAACTACAGTAATGATGTCAATCTCATATAAGGGAACCCTAGGCTAGCAGGCATCATGTAATCAGGCAATTCTATCAAGAAATTCCTGAAGATCCCTAGCCTAGTACTAGCATGATGTTCTAACAAATCAAAATATCGAATAACAGTATGGTATTTTGGGGTCTACTTACTGGCTCCGGCTGATCGTACACTCCGCATCCTCCTTTACTTATTTTGAAAACCATTTTAAAATCATTTAAAAATCTTTTCCTTGATTTGAGACTGGATTCACACGAGTGTTCCTCCAATTCACTCAAACCAAGGCTCTGATACCAACTTGTAACACCCATAAAATTCATACCAATTTAAACTTTTTAAAACATTTAGAAATACCAATAGTTATTACAAAAATGTTTCCAAATAGTTTAACATCAGAGTTCCCAGAAATCAAAATCATAAATCGAGGAAGTGTACGGTCACGCCTTCGCCTTCCTGCGGTCAGCCGCTGTACCTGAAACAATAATCGATAAATGTAAGCTCGAAGGCTTGGTGAGTTACTCCCAAGATACCAACCTCATACAACCATAACGTATCATATAACAAACATAGAACAACCATGCATCTCGAGTCTACAGAGTGACTGGTCCGCCCGCCCCGGGCCTTTAGTCCACCTGGTCCACTCTCTGAGTCTACAGTATGACTGGTCCGCCCGCACCGGGCCTTCAGTCTATCTGGCCCACTCTCCGAGCCTCGGCACGTCTGGACCGCCCTCGCTGGGCCTTCAGCCTATCCGGACCGCTCGCCAGGCCTTCGGCCTGACTATGTGCCCTCCCGGGTCTGCAGTCTATCTGGTCCGCCCTGGGTATGTTGGCTTACAACACGAAGCAGGACCCGCCTTAACCCAACCCCCATACCAAACAATCATGTGCACATAAACAAATAATCACATAACAGTCCATATATAAACAAACCGATCTAACATATCATGTAGCATAGCAACATCCTAACCAGGATACCGACCTAAACCAGGTCACTAAACATAGCATCATCCTATATACCAGGATACCGACCTAACCAAGTCACTAAACACAATACTGTCCTAACTACCAGGACGCAAATCTAAAAGATAAAAAGCATATCAAACAGATACCAGTACACAATCCGAGAAAGGACCGGCCTTGGTGCCTTAGACCCTGTTGATAAAGTGAGGATAACTCACCTCGAAATGCCGATCTAAACCGAAGAAGCAGATTCCCGAACCACCGTCTCACCGACAATCCTGAACTATCCAAAATAGCGAATAATAAACTGGAATATAAATTTTTGACCAAGAATTCCTTATAACCATAGCCCAATTTGCCTTCCCTCTAATTTGGGCCATGGTCCAATACCAAGCCCATGATCCATAAGTCCATATAACAAGGCCCATCATTGGCCCAACTTTCCAAATTGGGCCTAACTACCTAGTTAGGCCGAAATCCAAGATCCATTACCAAGACTTGGCCCAAAACACCATATCCATAATGTCCAGCCAAGGCCCAAGTCCAGCTAGCCCATAAACAGCCCCAAAACTCAAAGCCCAAAATCAAAAGCCCAACAGAGGACGTACGCTGGGCGTACTCCTCTGGTACGCGGGGCGTACCTCGACTCATGTTGACTGGAAAATGGGGCCGTTGACCCTGTACGCTGGGCGTACAGCTTCCTACGCGGGGCGTACGCGAACTGTACAAAAATCCTCATAAGTGCTTAATGGCTTAAGCACTTAAGCCCAAACTTCAGATCCATCGACCAAATATGCCTAGGACTCATAAAGTCTCGAACTTTATCAGTTTGGACGTCTAGAATGTTCTTAATCCAAGGTCATAATCCATTAAGACCTTTCTACTACTTGCGTGGGACCTCATAAGCCATTAGGACCTCACTTTTAAAACTCAACACCCCTCCAAGATTCTAGAAGGACAGATTATTTCGTCCAAAACACAACATACATCATCTTGGAACTTTTGGGACAAGAAATGGTTCCAAAATGCTAGAATGGCTAGATCTATGTTATACAAGCATAAAGATTGAAGCTTTTTACCTTCTGGAGCTTCTAGGGTACAACACAACTTCAGATCTACAAGCCAAACTTCTTTTCCAACTCCTTGATGCAATGACTCCACCTTCAAGAGCTCAAAATACCCACCAACTCACACTCTCTCACAAGGACAAGGGTTTTGGAATATTTCTGAAAGATGGAGGCTGAGAGTGATGAGAGGGGATGAACCATAAGGATGTTTATATAGCCCCCAACTCCAATTATTATGGTTTCCATCTTTTATGAGTACGCCCAACGTACACGAGTGTACGCCCTAATACGCTCAGCGTACCCCTCCTGGTCCCAAAAGTTACAACTTAGCCCTTGGTCTCTTATGGCTTTACCCTTCCAGCCCCAGGGACTACCAATGACAAAATTGGGATGTTACACTTGAGCCTTGTACGCCCAGCGTACTCGTCTTAGCCCAAAATCCTTGTAACTTCAAACGGTCATAACTTCTTCATTTCAACTCCGATTTCAACGTTCTTTATATCCACGGAAAGGTAATGAGAAGTTCTACAATCTTGTCAACTCTCCTTTGCCTTAAAACCTTCCGAACATAAATCCTAAATTTATAAAAGAACTCTGAAACATCATTTTTCCCGTTTTACCCTTTGACTCAAAGACACAATCAAGGGCTTGGATCGCATAACCAATATTATCACCATCCAATAGTGTCTAAACCTTATTCCATTGAAGCCTAAGGCCTTTACTTGATCCATTTATTGCCCACAATCCCGAAATAAGAAACTTCTCGAAACAGGATGTTACATTAATGGAGTTTAATGTAATAATACAAGTTGAGAGGGAGATAAGAAAAGAGAAACGAGAGAGGAGAACAAAGAGTGGCGGAATAGACTGTATCCGATGAGTCGTCGGCGGTGGCGGCGGCGACTTGGAGTAACGGTGGCAGAGCAAGAAGTGTCGAAGGCGGATCAAGGACCGATGTCCGTCGGAGGTATGACCGGTGTGGTAGGATACAAACGTGAAAGGGAAAGAGCGAATGGAGGCGATGAATGTATTTTGCAATTAGAAGTGCTATTTTTTTGTCTTTCTGGAAAAGAGATGAAAAGTTTTTTCGAGTTCTTTTGTCTTCCAGAAAATAAACGGTCTTTTCTGTAAACATCTACCTGTCCGTAGATGTAAATGCCCAAAAAGTCTTTGCTAAAAAACAAACGACCCGTTAGTATTCTTCAACCAATCTTAGATGATAAGAATCAAAGATTGTATAAAAAAGTTTGTATGTCTTCATATGTTGGGTATCATACACTATTTATACCCAAAAGTTAGAACCTTCATTAAACTCTAACCGATTTGTAATGTACAAGTGCTAAAGCTATATAGGGGGGGGGAGAGAGAGAGAGAGAGAGAGAGAGAGAGAGAGAGAGTTGCCCGCATGGTGAAATTGCTTCCTACGGTGGTACCCTCCGCACTAGCCATGTATATGCTATGTTGTATGATAACCTTGTATGTAGCCCATACTTAGTTAAGTATTTAGCTTAGCCCATGTTAGTTTTGTATATATATTCGTTTGTATCTTCTATTGAAAGGCAATGAAAATACTTTCCCATTCCATAATACCTTGTACAATACAACTTCATCTCCCGCCTCACCAATGATCCCGCTCCTGCTCCCTCAAATCAACACCACGGGCAGGTTGACGGCCACTCTCAACTCCCAATTCAAATCTTAAAGTTTTTTTTCAGATCTATTTACAGTTTAGATTATCATATTTTAACTACTATGATATGATTTTATTTTCATTTAAACATTAAATAGAAGACAATGATGCTTTTGTCATTTTTAGTGATTTTGGCAGGATTATAAGAACCATTATATAGGTCGATGCTCACTTGTTTTTAATATATCTATAGTTGAGTTGTGATGCCTAACTAAAAACTCTAGCAAACATTATCCCTAAAGTTAAAACTAGTTTCGAACATGAAGAGCAGTAGATACACTTGAATTCATTTTGAACCTTCCAAGAATCTTTTTGCCGAATAAGTTTCTCTAAACAACAAAAATACAATTCTTTTCCTATAGCTTTAAATACTATAAACAAATATCGAACTCATAAGAAAATCCATCCAGTCGTTATCTTCAATGGTGTCCAATTCTATATATAGCAAACAATTTTACATACTCGAAACAAACATCAAGTTCTTTGTCATGGATTTTCAGTTTCTTGGAACAATACTGTTTTTTGTCTGTCTATTGCAATCTTGCAATGGAGAGCTTATAAAAGCATTGCCAGGGCAACCGACGAATGTCTCTTTTCAACAACATTCAGGTTATATTGTCACAAATGAAGGACATGGGCGTTCACTTTTCTATTACTTTGTTGAGGCAGATTCAGTTAACCATTCTTCGTTTCCCTTAACCCTATGGCTCAATGGAGGTTTCACTTCTCTTTTTTCTTATGATGTTACTTATACAAAATTACAAATATATATATATATATATATATATATATATATATATATATATATATATATATATATATTCAAACTACAAAAGTTTCCTTATTAATTATGTTATATGATTTGAATAAACTCAATCGAGTGACTCGTAAATAAAATCTGATTTGATTGGGCTTGGGATTGTCACTTGATGAGTTGACTCGTCTTGTGTATGTCTACATATAATACATACACATATTATATATATATGATTTTTTTTTGTTGTTGTAAAAGTTTTATTTATAATTAATTCACTATAATTTAGGTCCTGGATGTTCTTCCGTTGGTTTTGGGGCATTCATGGAAAATGGACCGTTTCAAGTTGGTGAAAATGGAGAACTTGTCAAGAATCAATACTCTTGGAATTTAGGTAAATTTTATATATAGAAAAAACATATATGGTTTACTACTTTACGGATTTAATTTCTTATATAATTTTGCGTTACAGAATCCAACATGTTATACGTTGAATCACCAATTGGGGTTGGTTTTTCTTACTCGGAAACCGATGAAGATTACATTGATTGGAATGACACCAATACAGGTTTACATCACAATGTTTATGAAGCTCTAAACATATTTAATCTGCATTTATTTTATTTTTCATCATTTACAATATTTTTTTTAAATCAATCCAAAAATACCCTTCCTATGTTTCTGTATTACTATTCGAAATGTATCATTTTCTATGTTTAACTAGAAAAAGTTATCTTAATTTTTTACTACTTTTACTTTAAATGATGACAGCTTATGATAATCTTGTATTTATCACAAAATGGCTTGAAAAGTTTCCGTTGTACAAAGACTCGCAATTCTTTTTGGTCGGGGAAAGCTATGCAGGTAAGTTGACAATAACTTAATTCAAAAAAAATCCAAATTTAATTCCCTAAAATATGTATTTCTATTATTTTAATTTATAAAAAAAAAAATTATTGTAGGCCATTATATTCCACAAGTAGCAGAATTAATCTTGAACTATAACAAGAGCCCGGGCGTTTCTCCAATCAACCTCAAAGCAATTGCTGTAAAGAAATTCAAGATTAATCGTTTTTCTTCTTTTTTATTATAATTAGCTTTTGTAACATTTGTTATGTTTTTTTGGTAGATTGGAAATCCGCTATTAGACATAGACATTAGTGTTCTTGCGGGAGAATATTTATGGTCACATGGTGCAATTTCAGACAAAACTTTAATGCTAGAAAAAACCGTATGCAACGATTCAAAGTATCTTCGAGAGTACATCCATTCAGGATGGTCTCAAGGTTGTAATGATGTTTTCAATCGTGTCGATAATGAAGTCAGTGAAGATGTTGCTTTTGATGATCTGCTTTTGCCCAAATGTTTATCAACACCGTCAGCTCAGCAATTTAAACCTCGAGGGTTACACGCAAAGGCACATTCATCGGTACAAAACACAGTGTTGTACGCAGGCCGGACCAGAGACCAGACTGGTTCACTCTGCTGGTCCGGTCCGGTCCAAGTGTGCAACTTTATTGCATACTTCGATTGAACCCATATTTGTGTTCAAATCCTTTTTTTTTTGGTTTTATCAAATTTAAAATTTTGTTTCTGGCAGATTGACAGAGTCAGAAGCACAAGTGACCCGTGTTTGCAATCAAGGATTTTAACGTATTTGAATAGACACGATGTGCAAAAGGCACTTTATGCTAACACGACCGATCTTCCTGGGCATTGGGACTTTTGTCTAGGGTTTGCTACTTTCTCTTACTTTTTTTTTCTTTTTTATGGAAAAATATAGATGTTTTCATATGTGACGGATGTTTTTTAAATATGAATTTACGTTTCGATAAAAAAATGTTGTAGGCCATTGGTTTATCAAGAAGAGAATCTTGAAATAAACATAATTCCACTCGTCTCCAACCTCATAAAGGCTGGTCTTCCCATCTTTCTTTACAGGTACACTAAAAACTGTTTGACAGCCTTTGATTGATTCAGAGGTCTGAATGATTAGGAGGCTTTAATTTGTCCCATATCTAGGACTTGAATCTTTGACTTTTTCTGCAAGTATACCACTGAACCTAATGTATATACCTTGTTCAGTGGAGATCAAGATTCAAAAATCCCGCTTACACAAACAAGGATCATTGCTAATAACATCGCAAAAGGACTTAAGCTCACAACACTCTCAAAATACAGGACTTGGTACAATGAGAAACAAGTAAGCATAACGAATTTGATTTTGATTTTGAGGAATTATATTCTTGTATTTTTCCACTTAGAAAATTGATTTATCTATAGAAAATATATGATTCACTAACAATATGTATGATGTTGTAGGTGGGAGGTTGGTCGCAGTCTTTTGGGGGACTAAAAGACGGAAAAAACATTACGTATTTAACATATGCAACAGTACGAGAAGCAGCCCATGAAGTTCCATTCACATCACCATCACAAGCTCTCACACTGTTTCATAGTTTCCTTAACGGATCCCCTCTCCCTCGTCCTAAATCCTAAAATATACACTACATTTTTAAAATTTGTCAGTAACAATAAAAAAAAAAATAATAAGCTACTACATTTTCAAAATTTGTAGTGCATTCAATAACAATAATAAAATACGTTGACATTCGTAAGTCTTTTGAAAGACATATATCATATGTATGAATATTCTACAACGAATAACAAAGGGAAAAAATATATTTTCAATGTAGATAGATAGATATCCATGATTAGTTAGTTACCAAAAATAAATACCCCTATCTCGATCGTCTCTATAATATTGAAGGGCAAAATTGTATTTTTTCAATGTAGATATCCATGATTGGTTGGTTACCTTTAGACTACCAAAAATACCCTTTTCTGAAGATGAGCCAAAAGACTAGCACATGCATTTATCTCCTTTAATATTCGGCCTCGAAATTATTATTTTTTTTTGTAAATTTCACCTTGTGAGGTTTATTTTTTTGTAAAAGTTAGCCTACTTTCAGTATTGCGTGAAAAGCCTCTTGAGGGATATCAACTGACCCAACACGCTTCATTCTCTTCTTTCCTTCTTTTTGTTTCTCCAACAATTTCTTCTTCCTTGTCACATCTCCACCATAACATTTTGCAAGAACGTTCTTTCTCAAAGCCGAAATCCTAAAAAAGGGCAAAAACGTCAAATATCACCGCAAAAAAAATACCAAAATGGGACATATTGTCAACACATAGTCCAGGACAAAACAATAAAAAGGCATGGAACATAAACTTGCTTTCCTTCCGCCTCTGTGCAAAAGACGTAAATACCCTCCTTGTAGAGTAATTTGCAAGTTTGTGGAACGAGGCTGACGCCAGCAGGACAAAAATTGCAATTTCTTGTCCCACCCAAGAAGGTATAACATGGACACATCTTCGTTCTCTCTTATGTGCAAAAGACATGAATACCCTCCTCTTTTGCGCAAAAGACGTAAATACCCTCCTCTTAGTCTAATTTGCAAGTTTTGTAGAACGAGACTAAGTCAATGGGAAAAAAATTGCAAATTTGTGTCCCACCAAAGTAGATAGAACAAGGTGGAATAAGGACTCGCTTTTGATCTCTCACATGTGCAAAAGACATAAATACCCTTGTACATTTGTGGAATGAGAGGGAGTGTTACTTACGTTTCCCTAGCAATGACCTTTGATCCAACGGCAGCTTGTATTGTGATCTCGAACATTTGTCTGTTTGAATGCAAGAAATGTTAAGAGGGTTGATTATTTAATAAAAAATAAAAAATAAAAATAAATAAAAAAGTGGTTGAGAAAATTTGGTAAACCGATCGATAAATTTCTTGAGTTTGTCTACAAGTTCACGACCAACACGTTGTGCTTTCAAATTATGAACAATAGTTGCCATTGCATCAACAGGTTGTCCATTCAAAAGAACATCAAGTTTCACCACATCAGAAGCCACATACCTGTAAAGGTACAAGGGTAAAATGGTCATTAACTCTATTAATGTACCAACGCAAGGGTAAAATGGTCACTGTCATGGATTTAACGAGATGGATCTTAATTTGCACACCCCAGGAAAGACAAATGTTAAGAAACAATAGAGTAGGGATGAAAAATGCAAAAAAGTTTCTTCTTTGGACCATATCCTGAAAAAATGATATAACACAGGGACCAAAACTGTAATTTGTACTTACTCTGAATCTTCATAATCGAATGAAGCATAACCAGATGTAATACTTTTTAGTTCATTGTAGAAGTCAACAACAATTTCCCTTAGGGGTAACCTATACTTCATAAATGCCCTTTGACTGTATATAAGCCAAGCAAACAACAAGTTTTAATACTCAAAAGAGGGCAAAATGGTAATATTTGAAAACTTTCATTTACTTGGTGTGCACACATCATCAACTTACCTATCGATAAATGAATACTCTAATTGTTCCCCTCTTCTTTCAGAGCAAAGAGTAATAACAGCTCCCACATACCTTCAATAAAATAAAATGTTGTATGAATAAATATGATGTTTAAAAAAATATATTTGAGAAAATAACCAAATATTTGGGTAAATGGAAGGAAAAATCAATTGAGGGCAATTTTGTAAAAAGTTACATTTCCCTGAGTGACCTTCTGCATTTCGTCAAAAAGAAGAAACCAAGATACTACAATTTTAATAATAGGGTTTTAGAAAAGGGTATTTCAGTCATTTATACAATTTACCATTTGGGAATAAAAAAAATTAGGGATTTTGAGAGCTTACTCACTGGGGATAATAATTGTTGCCAATACTGTAGGTTCCCAAGAAGCAACCACTCGGATTTTAGGGTTTGCAGTGAAAGCACCTGGATTTTGAACCTCTACTTTGCTGAAATAAATTAATTAATTAATTAAAAAAGAAAAAACATTTGACAAAAAAGCTACTAGAGTGTATTCATATAGGTCAAAAAGTCAAACCTCCCGTCTGAATACTCAAAGATATATGGTACAGTTGGAACAGTGGAAATAATATGAGTTCCATATTCCTGTCATTTACAACACAAATATGCATATAACACTTTCAAAATAAAATTTTATACAAGTTAAATTTCCATCAAGTGTTTGATGAGTTAATAAAGTCTTATTTCATTTTTTTAAAAGGGCAAACTACAGAAAAGCCATTAAATTATCAGCATTTTACCTGAAAAGCCATTATGAAATTTTTTTACATAAAAGTAAGTTTATAAAAGAAAATTTCCATTTCAGACAGGATTGACAAAAAAAACCAGTTAAGAGATTTGATTTGCTTACATGGACAATTTTTAATGATGTGGCAATAGAAAGGTCCATATAAGAGTGTTAAAGTGTCTAAAAGGTGTCCATTAGTATATGCTTATGTGGACATTTCCCTTGCCACATCAGATGTCACCTTATTAAAATTTGTCCATGTAAGCCAATTAAACATGGTAACCAATTTTGGTAGGTCAATAATGGCTGAAATGAAGAAAAAAAAATCATAATGGTGTTTTAGGTAAAAGGTTGATAAAAGTAATGGCTTTTATGTAATTTTCCCTTTTTAAAAGCCCAAAAAAGAAGAAAGAAAACCTGCTCAAGCCGCTGATGGAAAACATCCATGTGGAGTAATCCTAAGAACCCACACCTACAAATAATAATAATAACTATTATTATTTATACAACAATGTTCCATTTTTACCAATTTATGCAAAAATATTTCACTTTTTTAACCAATTGATGCAACAATGTTCCACTTTGTTATACTTTATACAAAATAAAACGACATTGCATACTTTGTATAAATTCTAGAAACCACTTTGTTGCATAAATTGGTTAATTGGGAAAAAGATGAAACTATGTCGCATACATGTGAATTTAAATCTACAAAAAAAAGGACAAAAAGAATTCACATACCTGAAACCTAGTCCAAGTGCTGTACTACTCTCTCTAGCAACAGAGACACTTGCATCATTACATGTTAATCTCTCAATTGCATTATTTAATCCTTCAAAATCAGATCCATCAGCAGGATAAAGTCCAGAAAAAACCATATGTTTTGCAGCCTTGAACCCTAATCATTATATACATATCAAGTAATAACAATTAGGAATCTGAATGCTATGTTAATTTGTTTTCATTAAATTTTATATTTTAAGATAATTATTTACCTGGTAGAGGCTCTACAATAGTTTTGTTATGAAACAATGTATCTCCAACACGCGCCTCCTTAGTTGACCTCATACCACTAACCATATACCCAACTTGACCAGTCAAAAGGAATCCAGTACTCCGAAGTTCTGGATGCATGATTCCAACATCCAAAACCTCATAAGATTGACCCGTTGCAGCTGATGTAATCTTTTCACCTTTACGCAAAGACCCATCAACAATCGCCACGTGACATATCACCCCCTTATACTCATCGTAATAAGAATCCAACAGAAACATACGAAGATTGGAATCAGACATTCCGGGAGGAGGCGGAATCCGCTCTATTACAGCCGGAATCACATGTTCAAGACCTTGACCGGTTTTAGCAGAGGTTAAAAGTACATCACTTGGGTCAAGATCAAACATGGATTTCAACTGGGATTTGACTCGATCAGGGTCAGCTGTTGGTTGATCGATTTTGTTTATGATTGGTATTATTGAAAGGTTGGATTCAAATGCAAGGTAAAAGTTTGCGACTGTTTGAGCTTGAACACCTTGAGCTGCATCAACTACCAAAAGGGCACCCTGGCAAGCAGCTAAAGATCTTGATACTTCATAGCTGAAATCAACATGGCCAGGTGTGTCGACTAAGTTCAGTAAATAGCTTGTGGAGCTCTCTTTTGATTTGTAGTTGTAAAACATGGTGGCTGTTTGAGCTTTAACAGTGATTCCTCTTTCTTTCTCAACCTATTACAATCCAAACACCCCCTAAATGGGATTAATTTACAAACCCAATCAACCACAGCATTCAGAAAATTAGAAAATGAAGACGAGATAAAGTAATACGAAAAAAATACTGAAACGAAAGCAATGATAATGGGCATTGTGTACCTGTAATTTATCAAGGTATTGGGCCCCAAGGCCTCTCTTAATAGTACCAGTAAGCTCAAGAAGTCGATCAGCCAGTGTAGATTTTCCATGATCAACATGAGCAATAATGGAGAAATTCCGAATTTTTTCTGTAGGATATTGGCTCAAATCTATGGCGTTGTTATCGTCTTTGCGGTTACTATTCCGCGAATTGGAGCAAAATCCGTGTTCATATGAGCTAGAATAAGGTAATCCTAACCTATAACAATGACGGTGATGATTGGGGCTGAGTCTGTATTTGCGATTGACTACTTGGATTGCTTTGGACGCTCTATTGAGATAACCCATATAGTGTTTATGCATCAAAAACTAGGGTTTTGTATCGCCTGGAGATGGGAATCATTACTGACGGCTGAGAGTGGTGTTTAATGGTTACCAGCTGTGTTTGAAGCTCGTCTTCCTCCTTTGTTATTCCTGTTTGCCCTAAATCATTACAGCGGAAATGGTTTACTCACATGTCCATTGCAAAACCCATTCCAACGTTCTAGCCTACGCACTGTTTTTTAAGCGGTGAAAAAAAAAAAAAAAATTATCAATGTAATTAACTTTTCGGTATGTTTATATATGGGTAACTATCTTTTTTGTACACATCTAGGTAACAAACTTGTTGGAAGTGTTCACATATGACCATTATGACCTGCTGTAGCAGGTTATATCCTAGATGTGAACATTTTTGATAAGTTTGTTACCTAGATGTGTAAAAAAAATAGTTACCTAAATATGAACAAAATGAAAAGTAAGAGTAAATTACACGAATGGTCCCTGTGGTTTGGAGAAATTTTTGTTTTTGGTCTCTAACTTATTTTTTAACTCGGGATGGTCCCCACTATTTATTTTTGTTGCGCGTTTGGTCCCTGTCTTACCTAAAAAGACTATTGTGCCCTTATTAATTTATTTTTTAATTAATTTTCTTATTTATATATTTATTTTTTATATATTTAAAAAAATTAATAGACCACACATATCTGTATCTCATCAGATGATCCCTACTATTTATTTTTTAATTAATTTATTTTTTTAGCTCGGATGATCCCTACTGTTTATTTTTGTTATGCGTTTGGTCTCTGTCTTACCTAAAAAGATTATTGTGCCGTTATTAATTAATTTTTTTAATTAATTTTCTTATTTATGTATTTATTCTTTATATATTTAAAAAAATTAATAGACCCTACATATCTGTATCTCCTCACCATCACATCTCCCATCCTCAACTTCTATTTATTTTCCATCTTTAGTGATATCGACGTCTTCATCATCCCTTTTTTTTCGGTCCTTCAACTCCGTCGAATTAACACCACAACCCAGTGAACCCACTAAAGATGAAGAGACAGTGGGTTATGGTGTTGGTTCGCCAGAGTTGAAGGACCAAAAAAAGAAGCATGGTGAATACGTCGATATCACTAAAGATGGAAAATAAATAGAAGTTGAGGAGGATGAGAGATAGGATGGTGACCGGTGAGACCTAAATTAAATTTCTCAAATGTGGTTTCAGGTTTACGGCGAGGAGATACAGATATGTGGGGTCTATTAATTTTTTTAAATATATAAAAAAATAAATACATAAATAAGAGAATTAATTAAAAAATAAATTAATAAGGGCACAATAGTCTTTTTAGGTAAGACAGGGACCAAACGTGCAACAAAAATAAACAGTAGGGACCATCCGAGTTAAAAAAATAAGTTAGGGACCAAAAACACAAATTCCCCCAAACCACAGGGACCATTCGTGTAATTTACTCTTACTTTTCGTTTTGTTCATATTTGGGTAACAACTTTTTTTGTACACATCTAGGTAACGAACTTGTTGAAAGTGTTCACATCTAGGATTTAACCTGCTACAACAGGTCATAATGGTCATATGTGAACACTTCCAACAAGTTTGTTACCTAGATGTGTACAAAAAAAAAGATAGTTACCCATATGTGAACATACCGAAAAGTTAATTACCTTGATAAGTCATTTTCCCAAAAAAAATATCAGACTAAATTATAAATAACACAAAATTTAAAACATGGTTTGTGTGATTTTTAATCTTTTAAAAATGCTTCAAATTTGGCATTGGTTTCAAAAAATGGTAGAGATGTTTTTTTTTAACATATCGTTTAATTATTGTTTGTTATTTTTTTAAAAGGGTCAATATGTCTTCGTTAAAATTTTAGAATTGGTTTATATGTCTATTTAAAAAATGAAAAGGTGATCCTTTTTAACCACCACCACTACCGCATTTATCCACCGCCTTCAGTAACTTACCAACATCGTTGCCTTCAATCACCATCACCGCCTTCAACCATTGTCATTATCACCATCACTGTCTTTAACATGCACATGCACCACAGCAACCACTACCACCATCATCGCCTTCATCCACCACCTCCACCCATTTCCACCACCACCATCATTGCCTTCGACCTAAATCACCACTTTCGGGCATCATTCATAAAAAGAACAAGAGGAAAAAGTAGAAGGGTGTATTTGTCATTTCACATATACTTAACCCAACTTTACTAATGAAATTTTAAAAAAAAAAAGACCAAAATTGCGACTTTTTAAACCACGAACACATATTTGAAGGGTTTTTAAAAGTTGGTTGCTAGATTGTTGATTCATCGCCGCAAAATGTTGGATATATGGTTTTGAAAATCGGTCCGGTCGTTTCCAACCGGAAACCGGTCAGGCTACCATCTTTTTAAGGCCTAAAAACCACTTGTAATCAAACCTGTGAAAACCCAACAGTTCAACCAAAGACCAATCCAAAATGAGTCTGATCAAAACACAAAACACTAGTTTATTTATAAAAATATTATAAAATGTAGCACTCCATTCTTTTTATAGAGCTCTCAAAGATCTACGACTTAAGTTTTTTGAGACCGGTTCGTCAAACCAGTTGAACCATCAAAGTAAAGCGACTAGTTCGGTGTCAAGTTCAGTGTTCAAACCATTGGTTGGATCATCATGAGCACATTATTGCATTACACCTAATAGCACCAACACATATAGACTCATTGTAAGAACTTGTTTTGTATTCCGCATATACATATGAGCAGTGTCGTAGGTAATAAATTATATATTTTGTTACTTTCAACATCAAATAACCCATTTGAAAGTGATATTTTCACTTATATTTGTATCCATTTATTTAAGAAAAATATGATTTGACTTTTATGTCTTAGGGCATCTCCAACCCACCCTCAAACTCCATTTATTCTCTCATTTCTTCCTCTATTATTCTCCAACCCTATCCCATTTTCACCTCCATTTTTAGAGATATGAATAGTATTCCCCCATATATGGGGGAATACTATTAATATCTCCAAAAATGGAGGTGAAGTTTGGTTGCCAATTTTAGTCTCTCTCATTTTTATTTTATACATTTCTAGTTTATTTTATCTACTAATTATAATTTAAATGTAATATTTAATATTTATAATATCATGTTATATATTAATTTATATTAATTAATCATAAATATAGAGTTTAATTAGTAGAGGGGTGTATTTGACAATATATATAAGTTATAAAAATGGAATATTTTAGGAATATACTTTGTGGGGTAAAAAATGGGGTAGAAAATGGAGTAGGGTCGGAGATGAAACACAATTTACTCCATTTTTACTTCATTTATGAGAGGGGAAATGGAGATGTGTTGGAGATGGTCTTAAATGATTCTTTAGTTTGAAAGTGATATTTTCACTTATATTTGTATCTAAGAAAAATGTATTTTTGACTTTTAGACGTCATAGATCAATGATTCTATATTTTCAATTAAAATAAAATCAATAAAGCTTTTTTTTAAGTGGACGACAACGATGATAGATAAATAAATTTTGTGATTTCATATTTTTGTAATTTACTTTTGTTATTATTCTATTTTAACAAATGTGTTATGCCGACATGACGACATACAAACGATATATCACCAGCTTACATGTTACGCGAAGTCGAACCTTCATCTTCGTTTCCGAGGCACGAGTTTAAAAGGCCAAACTGCAGACGGAGGTCACGGATTCCCCCACGGCCACAGGCGGCTGATCATCATTTTCCTCTTCACTCCGGTTCATCCGCACCGCCGCTCTCCGCTGCTTAACCCCTCAGGCAAAATCCTCCTTCCTATCTTCCATTTCTCTCTTACTCCACATTCATATTGTCACATAATCATCTCCATAGTCAACGTACCTACCGGAATCCTAGAATTGAACAATAAAACCTTCTCTAATTGGTTTTCGGGTTTAAAATCGCTTCATGTTTTGTGCAATTGGTCCGTATTTATAGATCTAGGGTTCACATTCTAATAATTTGATTAGGGAACTTGTTTCTTTTCTGTGGTTCTGTTTTCACGATGATTCTAGGGGTTGAATGCTCTTATAAAATGATTATTGCGTTTTGATTGCTTGCAAAAGTGCGATTTCGAGCTTATGACTCTAATTTTCTGATTATATACTATCTGGAGCATTAAGTAAACAAGTTCGAAACTAATTATTCACAATAATTCGCAAGAATCACTTTACAAACACTGAAACACACATCCAACCACTCATGGCATCAATTATGTAGATGATTAACATGTAGACGACACGAGAATGTTCTTACTTTTTCCTGTTCATTGAATTCAGTTGTAACAGGGGAGGAGAATGTCTACACCTTCAAGGAAGAGGCTAATGAGGGACTTCAAGAGGTTGCAGCAGGATCCTCCTGCTGGTATCAGTGGTGCACCTGTGGATAACAATATAATGCTATGGAATGCTGTCATTTTTGGGTATGTTGGAGTGTAAATTCATCTTCTTTTCATCATCATATGGTCTTTCTTTTTTCTTGAAATGAAATGATCATTCACTGATTACTTCTATTTGCTTTTCAGACCAGATGACACTCCTTGGGATGGAGGTGAGTTTGGACTTCATCTTTCACTCATTAATCCATAATGACAAATGATTCAAGGGATTCCCATCTTTATCATACATTCTGTTCATCTGTTGCATATAATACTTAAATTGATCTCAGGTACGTTCAAGTTGACACTACAGTTTTCAGAAGATTATCCAAACAAGCCACCAACAGTGCGATTCATTTCTCGAATGTTTCACCCCAATAGTAAGTTGAGATTGAGAGTGTTTCTTCTTCTTTACATGGTGACATTGTTTTAACTCCATTGCATTCTTTATTTTGCTCATTAGTTTATGCAGATGGAAGCATATGTTTGGACATTCTTCAAAATCAATGGAGTCCAATTTATGATGTTGCTGCCATCCTTACATCAATTCAGGTATACAGTTTCTTTGATACAATGTTTATACAACATATTAAGTCCTAATCTTTATTTATAATTATTATTATTATATAGTCATTGCTATGTGATCCAAATCCAAACTCACCAGCAAATTCAGAAGCAGCAAGAATGTTTAGTGAGAATAAGCGCGAATATAACAGAAAAGTGCGTGAAATTGTGGAGCAGAGCTGGACAGCTGACTAAATATATATTATATATGTCTGTATCTGTACTCTATATCATTTAAGATCAACTTCTCTCATGGTATGGTATGGTGGTATGTTTCTATGAGATATTTTGCTTGCTTCAAAAATCAAAACCCCACCAAATATTCTCAATAATAAGCCTGGTTAGTAAAAGTTATGTTTTTATGCCATCAAAGTATTTAGGGAATTTAAGCTTTCTAGTTTCTATTCTATGTGTTTGGTTGTGTTGTGCTGTGTTGTTTGCTTATTGGGCATGTAATGTGTGTACATACGATGGTTTCTTGTATTATATTATTGGTCTTAAATTATGCTAATATCTGTTACTTATTCATACCTACTTTACTACATCTTGTTGCTATCGCTGTATAGTTTGTACTTGATATTGTCACTTGAAGTGGAGAAGAATTGTTTTGAAGCATTTTCACAAGATAGTCGGGTTTATTTTTTAACTTTTTACACAAACTACACAATGGGTCCATTTAACTTTTTTCGTGGGGTGTTGTTCCTGGTTGAGTGAAGTCGGATTTTTTTTTCTCAGTTTGTAGATCGGTTTTCCAAACCTAGTAGAGTACTAGGTCTCGTACTTCTATCTTGGAGACTTTCTTGAAATATGTCTACAGAGTAATCCTTTTTTATTGAAACTGATGTGACTCGTGATGAAATTAAAAGACTAGTTTGGGATTGTGATGAAATTAAAAGACTAGTTTGGGATTGTGATGAAATTAAAAGACTAGTTCGGGATTGTGGTTCTGAGAAATCCTTAGATGGTTTCATTTTGATTTTTTCAAAAAGATATGGTACCTCACTCAAGATGATGTTGTTAAGGTTGTGTTGGAATTCTTAATTTCAACATGTTTCCTAGAGGATGTTATACATATTTTATTACATTGATTCCCAAAGTGCATGATGTAGAGTTTGTCAAAGTCTTCAAACCTATTAGTTTGATAGGTTGTCAATATAAACTTATTGGCAAAATATTAGCTAATCATTTGAGCTCGGTGGTGGATGATATGGTTGCTACCGAGCAAATGACTTTTATTCGAGTTACATAGATTCCAGATGGCCCTTGATTGTGGCTTGGTGCAAGTCATCATAAGAAAGTTATGATGTTCAAGGTAGATTTTCAAAAAACTTATAACTTGGTACAATGAGATTTTCTTGATGACATTCTTGATAGTATAGGTTGTCGTGCTAAGGGAGGGGTTGGATATAAGGTTGTATGAATTCTTCTAGGGGCTCAATCATGGTCAATGATGTTCTCATGTCTGAGTTCTAGTTTCATAGAGGGCTCCCCCAAGGGGACTCGCTTTCTCTGTTTTTGTTTATCTTGGTCATGGAAAGTTTGCATGCCACTTTCATGAATGCGATGGAGAGCTTTTTTTCGTAGGTCTCTTTATTGGTTCTCATGCTAGCATCGATGTTTCTCATATATTTTACACAAATGACGTTGTCTTTGTTGATGAATGGCAAATTTCCAACATTACCATTTCAATACCTACGATGTTTTTATCCCGCTTCATGTTTTAAGATTAACTTACATAAAAGTAAGTTGATTGGTAGTTTTATTCCTTTTTGCAGTGGTTGAGATTGTGGCGCCCGAAATTGCTTGAGCGGTTATTAAAGAGCCTTTTTTCTAGTCTCGCTTCCTACTTATTATATGTTGATGTTTAAAGCGCTTATGACTATTATTACTTTTCTCGAGTCTATGTGAAATAATTTTTTCCAAGGATAAAAAATGACGTGTGTTAGTTGGAAAAAGGTTATAACGCGCAAAAATCATGGTGGTCTTGGTGTTAGTAGCATGTTTGCGCTTAAGCGGGCTCTTCTTTTTAGATGGGTGTGGTGTTTTGGTACAATCCCTAATGCTTTTATGGGTTAGAGTGGTGAAATCTATTCATAATGATCATGACTTGATAGAAAATGGGAGAATAATTACTATATAAGTAGATGTTACATTCTCAATTATATGTTTAATCTATAGATATCTACCAAAACATGGAGAGTACCAATGAATTGTGGGATTCCCTTGAATCTAGGTATATCGCTAAAGATGCTTCTAGCAATAAGTTTCTCGGTAGAAATTTAAATACCCATAAAATGGTAGATTCAAGACTTGTCATGGAATAATACAATTAATCTCCTTTGAATTCTTGTTAAATTCACTTTACACAAGATGAATACGGAGGAATGTATTGCTTTGTCGAGTGTGATTGACAAGTTACCTCCATCTTGGAAGGACTTCAAACATACCTAAAACATAAAAAAGAATAGTCATTAGTACAACTTGAGAGTCATATAAGAATTAAGGAATCACTCGGTGTTTAACAATGTGACAAAAATAAAGGGAAATATGATGTTGGACAACATGTTGTCCATGGAGGAAGTGGAAAAAACAATCAAAACCTTTAAGGAAAGGGAAAGGGAATTAAACACAAGTATGATGGGCATGACAAACCAAACAAGAAACCTAAGGACTTGGTTTTTGGAAATGTAGAAAATTGGTCATGTTACGACTGCCAAGTGAATCTAAATAAGAATGGTGTTGGAAATAATGGGTCTAAGGACTTGGCTACACCAAAGAATTTTACTTTATTAAAAAAATTGCTATGGTAAATATGAATTTTGAATTAATGTTTCCTAATTATTATCCAAAACCGTCATCCTATAATTATGGAATATAATGACTATCTAATGTTGATTGATTCGATATCTATTGTGATCAGAAGAATTCTAATTCCTGTAAATCTTTAGTTCGTGATTTCTCACAAGTGTCGTGATATGAAATTGTTACTTGAAAAATTATACCATAATTTGGATTTTGTGATACTAGACAAATGATCGAAATATCGAATTCGGAAAGTGTTCTACACGATCTTTTAGAAAATCAATGAAACCTCTTAATTCCATAAACCACTTTATATTCCTCCTTAACTCAATAGAGTTTCCTTGCAATAATAAAAATGAAATGATTCATACACAACAATTTTTATTTGTACACAATATTTTATGCTTAATAGAATTGTACAGTACAACATTTCAAAACACAAATTGTTGTGCATAGAGAATTTTTTTTTTTGTGTACAAATCAGTTCCCATAGTAAAAAAGTTGAATGAAAAGATCGAAAAATTTTGTTTCATGAAAGAGCACAAAGTATCCTAAAGCCCAATAATGATAAAACTTTGATTTTTGGTAAAGATTGGATCAGGTTGGTTGTTTCGGTTCATATATTTTCCAAATATTTATATATTTTCATATGCATATAGTGTTTTAATACAATTAAATTGTTATTATTATTACTGTATTTTTTATTTTCTGATAAAACAATCTGTAAAGTGTTATGCATTGGATATATTTTGGACAACTTCAGGCCAACAAATCAATCCGCTCATATGTAAATAAATGAAAATTGTTACTTTTAGAGTTTATCATATTTATTTCATATGTTTTTGCCAAAAAGTAGTAGAATAGAATAAATTAAACAAATCATAAAAATACTTTTTGGACGTATTTTTCTAGATATTTTATATTAAAAATATAAAGTAAACAAATTAAAGTAAAAAATTCCTTGTAAATAAGTTTTATTTTTCTATTTAAGGTAGAGATTTTTTATCTATCCTGACCTCTATGCTATAGTCTATAGAAGCCTAGAAGGTCCTTATTAACTTAGGATTACATGTTGATTATCAAAACGAATATACAAAAGTTTGTTGTTAGATGTAGGAATTCAAATAACAAAAAATTGAATAATTTTTTGGATTGTGACTACAATATTTTTGGAAATATGTAATTCGACCTTATTCTGGGTTACATGAATTCAAACTATGGGATAATCCACGAAATTAACCCATATTACATGACTAAACTATTCTACAAACACAATAATACCTTGATTGTTTTTTGTGTTCTCCAGAGAAAAAGTGCAGATGTAACACCCGTATTTTAGGTAAACTATCTTCTTAAATTGGTAAGTTTTGTAGTGAGTTTTAAGTCTACACAGGGCGTAGATAGACTCTATGCGCTGCGTATAAGGATGAAAGGTGGCGGGACTTTAATGAACTATGTCGCGCGTAGTTGAAAAGTACGCAGGACGTACTCGACCAAGGTGTAAACCCTAATATTGAGGGTTTGAGCCATATTTAAACAACCTTAACTCCCATAAACCCTTCCACCTTCAGCCTCCATCCTCCCAAATGACCCCTTGCAAACCCTAATCTCCATTTGTGAAGTTTTGAGCCTTTTAAGTGTTTTGTGCTCATCTTTGAAGGAAGGAAGCTCTTGGAAAGCACTTGAGAAGTTTCAAGCCTTGTGGATTTGGACCTTACATCTCCTTAGCAACCCCCAGAAGGTGTAAAGTTTTGAACTCGATGAATACTTTACTAGATCTTGTTGGTTCTAAGGTTTTTGTGCATTTTTGTCCCGTAATCTTGGTCTAGTTGAGTATGAACTACTCCAGACCTTATGAGTAGCCTTTTTAGATGTTTTAAAGTGCATGGAGTCATAAAAATATGATCTTGATCCTTTCCTTTCATCCATGCATGAGTTATGGGGCTTAGAATCTTGTGATATGTTAGGGTTTTAGATTCGGACACTTTCTAGCCATGCAAAGTCAAAAAGTTGGAAACTTTATGATTAAGGAGGTTATTTGGGGTTAGACCTGATATTTGGATGTAAGGCCTTAAGGGAATAAGCACTTAATGAGGAAATTAGGATTTGACTGAGTACGCAGGGCGTACCTGGAGGTACGCAACGCGTACCATGTTTGAACCCCATAATTGTGGATAGGACTCTACACCATGCGTAGAGATGGAATACGTAGGGCATACTCAGCCTAATGTGGATTTTTGACTTTTTGACCTTTGACTGTTGACAGTTGACTTTGACCAACTTTGAATTTAGGTCATTTAGGGTAATTTGGGTAGTAATTGGTTTATGGATTGAGGTGTGATCCTTATTTTACTGTATAGGTGATCTGGTGAGTACATAGGGTTTGCAACCCACAATAATATAATTATTATGTTTAAACATCAAACAGTCAACCCAATTACCCATCCCCATTATCTTCTTTACTCTTAAGGATCTACCCTAAGAATCAGTTATTTCTCGTTCATTTATTCCTAAGGATAATCCTAAGGAATAGGTACGAAGTCCATCGTTGTCAATGACATATGTAACACCCAGTATCAGAAAAAGGCCGAGAAAGGAAGGAAAACCCTAAGTCAAAAGGGGGTCAACTCGTCGAGTCCAAGGAAGAACTCGACGAGTCGGAGCGGGTTCTGTGTCAACGATTAAGTGACCGACTCGGCGAGTCGGCGAGTCTGGTCTGGGTTTGGAAACCCTAATTCCGGGACTTGGTACCCTATTTAAGCATCTTATTCTCTTCCCTAGGGTTCATTTACAGCCTCTCTCGTCCAGAACCCAAAACCCTAGCCACCCAACTCCACTGTTTGAGCTTTTGAGAAGATTAAGGGCCTTTAGAGTGCATCTTGGAAGCTTGGAGGGAAAGGAGCAAGGAAGGAAGAGTAGATCCAGCCTCCATATCGACTTGGAAACTGTTAGGAGGTAAAAAGTCTGAACCTTGAGCTTTCAATTGATGGATCCCCTTTCTAGCTTGCCTTTTTGTCACAATTGGATCATTTCCAAGTAGAATCCGAGTATTAAGCCTTTGAGGATGGATTGGACAACAGATATGGACACTCTTGAGCTTTAGAAGCTCAAAGTTGTCGGCTTTATCCAGCTAAGGTCCCATTTCATGACCTAGGCCTTCATTGTAGCTTGGATTGAGTGTTCTAGCCTCATAGCACCTTGCATGCACGTAAAGTTAACAACTTTACGTGCAATGCTAGCATTATGAGTCCAGATCTATGAATTGGAAGTGTTGGAATGGACTGTAATCGACAGAATAGAGATGTCACAAGGTGGACTCGACGAGTCCGTTCATGGACTCGGCGAGTCGGGTCGTAAACCCAAACCCTTCTGTTATGATTCGGATCAGTGGGTAGAGTAGTGAAGGATTCAGCCAGACTGGGTCCGTAATGGACATGAAGATCATAGTACTCGACGAGTTCGAAGAGGAACTCGGTGAGTCCAAGACAATCTTCTTAGTTATGAAGATGAACTCGACGAGTTGTTCATACAACTCGGCGAGTCATGGCCTAGATATTCATACAATGATGATGAACTCGACGAGTTCGAGGATGAACTCAGCGAGTCGGTTGAAGATAGTCCCGAAGTGTTAGATGAAGGAGAACTCGTCGAGTTCTCGCTAGACTCGACGAGTGGAGTCGGGGTTTTTTGGGATTTGAAGAGCATGGACTCGGCGAGTTGGCAGAACAACTCGACGAGTCGAGTCAACTGGAAGGTTGACTTTGAGCAGGACCTTGACCTTGAGAGGGACTTGACCAGAGTTGACTTAGTTGACTTCATGAGGACAGTTAGGCTAAGTGTTTCTATTATTGGTATCGGTAGCTCGGGGAGCTAGAGGAGCAGCAGTTCGGAGAGTTGTTGGATAGCAGCCAGAGGGTTATCAGCAGCGTCAGCAGTACGAGGTGAGTCTCCTCACTGTTTGTATGGGTCTACGGCCACAATGCCGGCCCATTTAGTTTATGTATGGTAGGAAGACCCGGGGGTTAGCCCTAAGCATTATGCATGAAAGACCAGGAGGAGGCTCCTGGCACACAGTATGTTATTATGTATGGTAGGAAGACCCGGGGGTTAGCCCTAGGCAACATGTATGAAAGACCAGGAGGTGGCTCCTGGCACAATGTATGCTATTATGAATGAAAGACCAGGAGGTGGCTCCTGGCACACTGTATGCTGAGTAGCCTAGTAGAGTAGTATGTATAGTTGTCTTTGTGATGCTTGCATGGAAGACCAGGGGGTGGCCCTTGGCACTTGTCTATAAGACCCAGGGAGTGGCCCCCAGGCTTGACAAGAAAGACCACGTGCGGCCCGTGGCAATACAGCAAGACTATGTTTGGCACATAGCACCTTACTTGACTATGGATATGTTTGTTATGTATGGCTCATGGTTACGTGTGGCATGTATGGATCAGTTTATGTCACACCCCGAAACCGTGATGGCGGAATCGTTTCGGGGTGGAGGACGTCATGCGTAGTATCACAACAATTGTATCATAGCAAGCATAGTAAACACAACCAGACATTGAATACATATATGAAAAGGTTTACATTGTTTAATACATAGCTCTATCCATATCAAAGTAAAATGGTAAAGACGTGACTCTAATGCTCTGACTTCTCCGGACACTTGGAAGTACCTGTCTACTAATTCCCTGAGAATACAAGCAGTTTGAAAAAGTATCAGCATAAAGCTGGTGAGTTCATAAGCATTTAGTTTTAGAGAAAAATGTTCTTTGATTCTTTTGAAAAGTATTCCTCAAGAAAATTCTATATTTTCTTATGAAAGGTAGTGTTGAAAGAGTATCTATTAGTAGAAGATAAACCATCAGTTTTAGAAAACATGTTATCTGTCCTAGAGGTAGAGATGCCAGTTTAGAAATTCCTGAATACTATCAGTATATATAAAAGTAGTTTTATTATTCAAAATAAAACTAATGAAGGGTAGAGAGTCCGTAAACAAAATTAGTTTATACTTATTTGCGAGTCGTATAACCATACTTGATATGACCGAGAGACCTTTATAACGTTCTTCAGGCGTTAAGCTAAATGACATTTGTCCACCACAGGCATGACTGCCTAACTGTAGCTAGCAGTTCTGGTGTGGGATTGTCAGTCCCGAATAGATCTATTCACAAATCTCACGCTCTCCCTCCAGGAGACTCTGCTTATACTGAGATAGGATTTATCACTATACACCTAAGGGTACAGTATTGAAGTAGAGCCTCACAATTCTGTATAATCTAGTTTACTAGCGAGAAACAGTATAAAACAATAATTATCCTTGAATACTAATACTTTATACTCCTGAGAAAATATATAACAGAAACTAAATCTGCCATAGTTTATATATATTCATTTATGAAATCTGATTAGGTAGAGACTGCCTAGAGGGTTATCCCAAACTATACCCATTATAGTTTATTAGAATTTGTATGGAAAATGCTTTGTAAAAATCTTTCTGAAAGCCATGAAGTTAGATTTCCAAAATAATAGTTTCCCTTATGCTCAACATATTACAAAAAGAGATAAAATATTCGAATATGTTATTAAACGTGGAAATCGTGGACTGCATTAGTAAGTTTAAAACTTAATAAAACACTTTGAGTTTGGCTTGTATCCCCCCCCCCCTGAAAACATTAAAAACACGAAAAATGTAGGGGTATGAACTCACCTCGGGTGATTTGAATGAAGGATCAACACGACACGCTGGATGTTCAAGTGAAGCCTTGAACACAATTTGATCCTAAATTACATGCAATGACACATAAAGGAGTCAAATGGAGGTATTTCACCACTAAATGTGATGGAGAACCACTCTAGGAACTTGGGACTACTTGCACTAAGTGTTAGAGCCCTAAAGGATTGCATGAGGTGAGTGTATGGCCACCTTTAAGGTGTGTGTGGCCATGGGTGTGCGGCCGTACACCCATGATGGAAGGTGTTCTTGGGGTGTTTCGAGGTCCATACTTGCAATCCATGAAGTGTCCTAGGTCTATTCTCCGTTGTAGTGCAAGTTAGGGGTCCTAGAAGTGTGTTTGTGGTCCTAAGGTGAGTGTGTGGCCGCACACTTGGGTGTGCTGCCGCACAAGTGTGTGTGCGGCCGTTCACAGGTGTGTGCGGCCGTACACAGGTGTGTGCGGTCGTACACCCCACACAAAATGTCCAAAAATGCCATTTCCAAGGTACAACAAGGCTAGGGGCATGTCTATCTCGAATATGGAAGTCAAACTCTCACTTTGGAGGGTGTTTTAGGAGTGTACGGCCACCTTTATGAAGGTGTGCGGCCGTACTCCTTCATATGATGAAGAACATGATGAATCTTTGCTAAATCAAGGCTTAGATGAAGTGGTCCTTCACGTACAACAAGCTAAGGGATAGATTACTCACGTTTTTGCAGCCTTGGAAGGTTTGCGGTTGAAGAATCTTGAGAGAGAAGGAGTAGTGTGCTGCCAAGGAGTGAAAGAAATGAAGGGAAGGGGGTCTACCCTATATATAGGAGTAGGTATGTTGTCAACAAGTGAGTGTGCGGCCAAGAGGTGAGTGTGCGGCCGCACACCCATGTGTACGGCCGTACACTCCCCCTAAGGGTGTGTATGGCCTGATTTTGTCACTCTATGGCTTGCTGACTCGTTCCTAAACTCAACCTTGGTCATACTCGATCTTAAAATCACTTAAACAAACCCTCAAACAGTGCAAGAAGTCAACATATCCAGTTTCACTTAGATTGAATTGACTAAGTGTACGAGATAAAAGTTCCGAGTTGTCACAGTTTATATGTATGGTATGTGGTATCTGGGGGAACTCACTAAGCTTCGTGCTTACGGTTTTCAGTTATTTGTTTCAGGTATTAACGTTTTTCCAAGGAAGGAGCTCGGGGCGATCGCAACGCATCACACCATGTTTTCCGCACTAGATGATCTTTGGGATTTAAAACTCTGATAATTGTTTTATTAAGAATGTTATTAAATGATTGAGCAAGATTTATTAAGCGGTCTTTAATTAATCAAAACAAAATTTTTGGTCTTAAATTTTGGGATGTTACAACATAGCTGTCAAGCACAACTGCTAATTTTATCATTTATGCCCAGCTGCCAGAATTATGACATTCTCTATGAGGCGCAGCTGTTAGGGTTATCTCGTTTATTGACAGTATCGTTTTCGCGAGTCCACTCGCAATACATGTCAATGGATTTTTAGAGTACACCGGTGAACACATCGTTCACAACACCTACAGGTTGTGAGCTTGCTAGTGTTCCACTAGACTGTCTAGAATAGTCCGTGGTTGTCATCCATACTCTGCTAGATGACGGGGCCAACACTTGGGTAAAAGGCTTCTCTCATTGTTCGCCTCTCACCCTTATCTCATGGTCTATATCACCTCTCATCTCATCATCCAACTCATATTTCATCTACCCATGTTTTACCCAACATATTTTGTAGATATAAAATACATATACAATTTAAATAATTTAAAACATGTATAAAATCATTCATCCAACACAAAAAGCAAGTATTCAGACAATATGCACACATAGCACGTAATTTATATAAATTACTTCATATCTATGTGTAAGATGAAAGTAACTATGCACTCACTTGTTAAAGTGATGATTCCAAACTCGGGCAGCGCTTTGCTTCGAACGATTCTATATTACTTCGACGAAACCTAGCATTATTATCGCTAAGTTTTAGTCTAATCTTTATTTCGACTAATTATTAGTCTAGATTCATCATTAAATCAAAGTCTACTTTCATGATCTATCAATTAAGGAACAACCAGATATGATCATATCTGAGGTAGGGTCCGTTTGGTATACGAAGTATACTGTTTGGAAATTCCACTTTAAACACCTCACTAAATCACAGCCTAGACATCATTCCCGTAAGTAGATCAATCAGTATAACGACTTTGAATCACTGATAAATCTTATTTATAGGTTCATAATAACGATATTATATTTAAACAAAAGCTATACTTAAGGTAGGGTAAGCGTATCTCACTTACCGGGGGTTTGGCTAGGAACCGGGCTCTGCGAGGGCAGAACTTCCGAGCTGAAAGCTCTTCTTCTCGGAGCCTTCTAGCGCTCCGGGACTTGCTTCTAACACCTTGGAGGTGCTAGGGAAAAACCTTGAGGGTTTTGGGGGTGTTTGGGAGAAAAAAAGTGGAGAGGTGTGAAGAAAATGAGAGATTTGCGCCTCTATTTATAGGTTGAGTTTGGTGAGAACGCAGCGCGTTCGTTGCCACATGTCGCCATCTCGTTCCAAGCCGTGGGGAAGAAGGTGTGGCCCAGATTGCGCCACGTGTCACTCGCAGATTACCCAAAAAACTAATTATCTTCTAAAATCCGTAACTTTCGCATACAAGCTCCGTTTTTTACGTTCTTTATATCCACGCGTAGGCGGAAACATGATCTACAACTTTCGTTTAGACTCCGTCGGCTAATTTTAAATTTATTTTTAAAGTTATATTTTTTAACAGGTCGGGACAGGAAAAGTACGTTAAAAATTCATAACTTCTTCATCCGACGTCTGTTTTCGTCTGTCTTTTTACCGTTGCGCTACTAATAATGAGATCTTCAATTCTCATTTAGGTTGTGTCGGCCAAAAACCGCTCGATCTAAAATTCGAGTTTCGGGCTGTGCACTGTCATGCCAAATCTTAGAAAAATCATAACTTCCTCATACGAAGTCAGATTTGTGCGTTCTTTTTATGCACACTCTCGGTTTAACGTATACTACAACTTTAGTTTAGATCATCAAGGCCAAAAAGTCCTCTATCGTAAATTTACTATTTACGTTTTCCGGTGCCGTGCCGGTTTTGCCGTCAAACTTCGACCGACCATAACTTCTTCGTTATAACTCAGATTTCGGCGTTCTTTATATGCACGGAACCCTTGTAACATATACTATAACTTGGTTAAGATTAATCCTTCTAAATAATCTTCCATTAAAAACTCATTTTTGATGTTCATTGTCTCTAAATTGACTAGCCCGAAACTGCGGACGTTACATATTTCTTCAGGTTTTGATCACGTGACATCCTACGTGGGACAACCATTAATGATGTGTTATCATAGATGGCTCTTCTGGTCAGTGGAATCATGTGTCACTTGGTTTGATTTTGGGTTGGTAGTGGTGTCATATAATACTATTTAATGGAGGCAGATTAATAACATTGTACTTTTATTATCACTATAGAAGATTAGAAGTTATTGTAATCTTATCTCTATGTGAATTCTTCTTCAACTCATTCACTTATTTCTTGAGACATAAAACCCCATCTTTAACAACTACAAACTCATCTTCAAAATTCAGGTTCAATTTGACACGTTATTCATCAACCTATTACCTAAAGTTGCACTTTTTACTTGATTTCTTCAAGTTCAAAAAAAAAAAAAAAATTTAAGCAAGTCTGAAAGAATGTAAATTTGAAAATAACAAAAAACTCATTTGCAGAAAAATGGTCAAAATCAACATACTAAGGAATTAGGGAAGACTCTAAATTTTTTTCCAAGATGTTATTTTGTTTTAGAAGTGCAAATTCGAGTTGGGAGGAAGCAATCACATAAAATCTTGTTGTCTACTATGGAGATAGATGAAAATAAAGTCAAAGACATCTTCTTGGAGAAAACTCGGGCACCAACATTATCTGACTGATTCATGAATTAGGTCACTGATATAAGTGAAAGATGAGCCACGTATAAGAACATTTTATTAATGATCGTCACACGTTGGATGTCACGTGAACAAAATCTGAAATAATCGGTCACAAAGACTGAATGTGTACAAAAACAACAATGATTTTTTTTGGAACAAAAAAATATTAAGGCATAAATGTGTACAAAATGGAAACTGTATTACTAAGTTATATTTTTCGGCTTAACTCGAAGTAATCAGTTAAAAAGATTGCATGTATAAAAAACAACAAATTCAAGGCCTTATTTTACAAAAAAAAAAAAAACAATAAAAATCAAATTTATAAAAATTAAAAACTATATTACCTTATTAAGTTATGTTATTTAAAATAAATAACATAAAGTGATATTATATATATTTATATGATTAAATCTCAATTAAAAAGTTATTTTATTTTGTATGTGAAATCTTTATATTCTAATAAAAAAATAAATTTATTTTCTTTTTGTCATGTGTTATCCTATCAGGCTGTCTAATTAATGTCATGTCATTTGTCAACCTATTGATTCTTCATTTCAAATTTTAAATTTTCTCATTCTAATTATATTAAATTAATAATATTAGATTAAAAAATTAAAATAAAGTTAATACAAATTCTAAGATGATATCATTTAACGTATTTATTTAAATCAAAGATTATAATTTTATATAATAAAAAATCTTTAAATTAATTAATCATTTAAAATAATTATTTAATAATTTTGAATTTTTAATAAGAAAACTAAACTAATTTTGTAATCATAGATATATAGTTATAAACTAGTCTAATAAAGTAGGAAAAAGAAACATACAAAAATAGTATAGAAGTTCGAAGTTCGAAATTCGAAATTTTGTTTTTTACCTGCTCCCAAAAATCAATAGCGAAACCAAAATCCACACCCACACTCTCTTTAGTGAGAGAAAGGAGAGGCGAGGCGACGCTGGCTTCATGCTCCAATTCATGGTAATACCCATCAAAATGTTGGATTTCAATCTCGTTTGTTTGTGTTCTCGTTAATTTTATCTGTGTCTTCAAAGATATTGTCTGTGTTTTCTTCCAGTTTAAATTTTGTTGCGGTTTTGCAAGTTGACAAGGTAGGGTTTTAAGAGCGATTTATTGATCAGGTACATTTCCAGATCTGAAGCACACTTGTTAAAACCCTAGGTCGTCGTTTAATTCTGTTTTTCATAAGTTGAAGTTTGGCGCTGTTGCAGATCTGTGCTAGGTTATAGACACATTGCTTTAGTTTGATGCTTATGTTGCGTATGATGTTTGCAAGAGGCTTTTAAGTTGTCTTTTGTATCTCTACTTGTTGCATAATTAAATGATAATCGTATTCTATAATTACTTCAGTTCATGTTTTGGGCTTTTGGTTTTACTGACCAAACTTGTTTATATCTGATTATAGATGAGATTTATGATTCTTTCCTTCTAATTTGTTAAGAATTCATTTATGTAATCCAGGGACTTTTGAGGTTGTTACTTGTTACACTTCAACAATGGGGAAATCTCCTGGAAAGTGGATGAAGACTGTTCTTTTTGGGAAGAAGTCATCAAAATCTAATCTCTCAAAAGTAAGTAAAAGTGTTAATTTACAGTTTACACCTGTTACTTGTAAAAGTAAAACACATATACATGCTGATTTGATGTCTTATTATTCTTGAAGGATGCTACTTTAGACAAAAAGACCTCCATTACCCTCAACACACAATCAAACGATCTTGCTGCTGATTCTACTATCATATCAACTCCAGTGTGCCACGTCCGCAACATAAATGGAGAAGAATCAGAGTTAGAGAAGAACTCCAGTTCCAGTGGCAACTTAATAAATGCTGCAAATGATGATGAGTTAATCAGACTAGAACAGGCTGCTACTAAGGCACAAGCAGCTTTCAGGGGATACTTGGTAAGGTTAATGCATATTAATTTACAAGAACATTGCAGGAAATAGCAATTTACTTCACTCCACTTACTAATATAGGCAATAGGCAATGTACTTTAGTGGAAAAAAAATAAAGTTGAGGTTTAATCTGGAAAAAAATATAAAATACAGGGTCTTTAGTGTCATTAACCAGTTCTTTAACTATAACAGCAACTAACCACATTTCTTTATTGGTAATAACCATATGTAATGTAACATATAAATTATATTCCCCATGTTTGTAGTGAAAAATATGTTTTTTTTTCTTAAATCTTAATAAGTGTGATACTTTTACTAATATAAATATAACTCTGTGAAGGCTCGAAGGGCATTTTGGGCACTTAAAGGCATTATAAGGCTCCAAGCAGTTATTCGTGGGCACTTGGTGAGGAGACAAGCTGTTGCAACTTTACATTGTATGCGTGCAATTGTTGAGTTTCAGGCAGTTGTTCGTGGTCAAATAGTCAGACTTTCCGGAAGCTCTCCTCAAATTCTTCAAAAAACTACTCCAGAAGAACATTTGGATTTGGTAACTCATTACTCATCTTTTTTTTGCTTTTCATTTACTCTTAGGTTTAGTGCAAGAAATAGCAACATACTTTTGTTGATTTTTTTATTTTTATTATTATTATTTTTTTTGTTTTATTACGGAATTATACTTTTACTTCTTATTACAACATTGAACATTGGATAATCTACCCAATTAATATAGCAATTTTCACTTATATAATTGGGTAGATATTTTTTAAAGTTTAATAAGATTATTTTTTTGTATGTTTTATTAGCAAAAGGAAGAGGTGGACTTGCTTCAAACATCCCTCAAATCAGAGAGGCTATCTACAAATGCATTTGCTGTTAAGGTATCCTCCAGTTTTTATAAATAATAAAGTATTCTTGTTTTTTTTACTGTATTCCAGCTGTCTGTATAGGAGGATTTGCTAAGTACTCACTTTGAAGATTTAAAAAAAAAAATAAGTACAGAAAATCAATAGCTTCTTGTAAGCAATCTGCGTGACAGCTAGATTTATAGTAAATGCCTAAAATGCCCTTGCACATTAAAGTGCTCTTTATTTGCTGATTTCCCCATAATACCCCTTCCTACCATGCGTGATATGAGTGGATGCTTAGCAGGATTATTACAATTAAACCATTATTATTTGACTCATTTATCCAAATTAACCATTTTGACCTATTATCAAAATGGTTAATTTGGATAATTATATGAAACTTATACGGTTTCATTGGAAACAATAAAAGTACGCAAAATTGCCCAAAATATAATGGTTTTTCTGTACAATTTAAGAGGTTGCTATTATGATTTTTAAGAATTTGGACATATATACCCTTTTTCTGATAATTTCAGCTTGTTGCTTCATTAAAGACCAAAATGCCCCTGAACATCCAATACGATCCAACCGAACCCAACTCAGTCACCAACTGGCTTTCCCGTTGGTCAACTTCCCACTTCTGGGACCCACTCCCACCACTCAAAAAAAGAAAACCAATTAAATCACAATCAAAAAAACCAAAAACCCCCGAAAATAATTCATTAAATTCCTCGCAAAACAAAATAAATACAGAGTCAAATGGGAAGGAAAATGAGAAAACAAGGAGAAGAAAGTCTTTTCCAGTAAAACAACAACATCATGTACCGAGTTACATGGCAGCAACCGAGTCAGCAAAGGCTAAGCTGAGAGCTCAGGCGGCGGCAAAGGTGGCGGAAGATGGCGGTGAAAATGGTTTTGTCAATGTCCGGCGGCATTCTCTTCCCTCCACCACCACCGCCGGAAAACTTGGTTTACAGTCGCCTCGTGGTCAGAAGCCTTTACAAGTTAATGTTAAAGGAGGGGGAAAAAGTAATAAACCCCAAATTACCCCTGGTGGAGATGGTAAGTATATTTGTTTATTCTTTTGTTTTGTGATTATTTTAGTAAATTGCTATAATAAGAAATCAATGAAAGTACATTGCTATTTCGTGCATTTAACTCTTCATTGTTTTGCTTTCAGCAGGGTGGAAGAGGTGAGTGGAGAAATCTTGTTATTTGTTGTAGTCGGTGTTTTATTTTATTTTAATTTAATTTTGGTCTTATGAGTGTTGTTAGTGAATGTTGTAATGTACAGTAGTAATGAAGGCAGACAAAAAAGTAAGTTTGTTTTATATTTTTAATTATTTATAGTCGCTTTTTAAAAGACCATAGATGTGTTTTTTTGCATTTGATTTTAGCATCTTTGGAGTCTAGTTTTATTAACTTATGGATTGCTATGAAGTTATTAAATTAATGTTTTTCATGAAGTCTTTTTTTCTTTTAGGACTCCTGATGTGACTTACATGTTTTTTGTTTTAGTAACCAACTTTTTTGGTGTTTATAACTACAACGAGAAACATCTTATCCACATTCATTAAATCATGTTTTATAAATAGGGAAAGTTTTGGAAAAGTTTCTACTTTTTTTGGCTTTCTGAAAAGCTGTTACGAATTTTCTATAGAAAAGTTGTGATGATTTGATTTTTGTTTGTTTTTTTTAATCTTTTATTTACATGTTAAAATCAAAGTTAGCAGGCTACAAATGATTATAAGGAAATTATTGTAAGCATTTGCAAGTTACTAATGGATTTTACATTTTAGTAGGTAAATAAGAGCTTAAGGGCGTATTTGATACAAAGCTTTTGAGATTTTTTGAGTCTTTAGCTTTAAAAAAAAGCTACAATTTTTTTTTGTTTGACAGTAGAAGATTTCAGTTTGTATTCAAAAACTATTTCAAATAGCTTTCAAGAGTTTTAAGCATTATGCAATTAATTTTACAAATTTAAAAAAATAACTATTTTTGCCGGAATATTTCTACTAATATAAAAAATTAAAAACTATAGTTACCAACTACCGGTTTTACTAGCTAATTTTGTCAAACAAATCCTAAATAAGAAAATTTAGTGATTTTTCAGGATATAGAAATAGTATATCTGTAAGGAGTTTTCGGATAAAGACTAAAAGTGTAAGAATTATTCTAAAATTTATCCGTTTAAGTATTATATGTAGCCATATTTAATATACTAGGAGTTTGACTGTTCTAACGATATCTTAGAAAATAATTATAAAAATATATACTCTGACATATTTTAATTTTATTTTAAGAAACATAATAATTAAATCATATCATTGGAAAATAACACATGGAAAAATTCAGAAAGTGTGGGCCCCATGAGCTGGCCAGTTGGGGGTGGAATATGCGCTGCAGCCCATTTTGGCGTTAACGGATATCTTCTTAGTTTTTCCAAAAGGCAATTTTGGTATTTCAAGTCTATATAATTTTCAATGTTCTAAATAACGTAAGACGGCAATGTCAAACCTCAAACTTTTTCGAGCCTTGGCGAGCCATGTCGTTTGTAAGGCGTGATTTAAGGCGGCAATTTTGTACATAATTAATATTTTTATATGTATTTTCAACTATTATTTTATTTTATACACATATATAAGTTAAGGCGGCGTTTTAGTAAAGCTTGGCGGCAGACACGAGCCTTGGAGCCATGGCGGAGCCATGACGATCTTTTTAGAACCTTGATAATTTTAGATTTTGTTAATTTAGTTTAAATGACTCTTTTTGTTTGTAACTTTTTGACCACCATTCATATTTTTTTTTACAAATAAAATATCTTAAGTTTCAAAATTCATAATACAATTATGAACTGGCCTGTGTTGGTTTCAGAACAAGTAATATATATATATATATATATATATATATATATATATATATATATATATATATATATATATATATATATATATATATATAAATTGACAGTCTTGGACCGGTCTTGTATTGGGTTCAGAACAGTTAGACTTTTATGGTCCGGTCTTTCTCGGACCAGTCTTAATACGGTCCGATATTTTTTGGACTAATCTTGGTCTTTTTGGTCTGGTCTTGTGGTTTTTGGATTGTGCCTTTTTCGGTTTGGAATCGAGTTTTTCCAGTTCTGTTTTTCCGATCTGATCGGTTTCAACTGAACATTTATTTTAATTAGATTTAATCACGTTACAATAATTTGTAACAACACTTATATAGTTATATTTAAGATGCCTTTATTGGAGAAATGTGTCAAGAACTCAAGATCATGTTATAGGAAAGAGGGTAAATCATGAGAAACTAATAGGCATGGCTGAGATCATGTTTTAAGGCCGAGGGTAATTATTATTAATGCGAGCAAAAAGTTTTTTAAGACGTTATTGTTTATGTTGGTGTGTTAACAAAGGCTTTTTTTGCTTTATACATTTCCATAAGAGTAAATTATGATTAACAAGACTCATATGTCCTCTTTATAACTTATATATATTCACATAATTGTAAAGATTATCATTATGTATATGTAAATAATATACGGTCTAAATTATGGGGTTGAATGATGTGTAAAAGTGTAAACCACAACGGTTGAATAGTTGACTTAGTCTCGCCTTCTTTATCCTCTTCCATTTGTCCACATCGATGGTTGAATAGTTGAATACTCATAATATTGTGTGATTATTGTTTTTATTTATTATTATTATTATTTTTTATATTTTTAAGATTTACAGATTTTCTTTTTACTATCCTAACGGGTTCCTCATACCCGACGATGATTCTTTCATCCAAACTCGTTGGTGATTAAATAGGATGGGGACATGGATGGGTAAAAGGACGGAGACTATTTTTCCCACAAAGTTTTCAAATATAGCTTTTTGAAAAACTATTTACGATAATTGACTGATAAGTTATTGATGATTTTTCTACAAAAGTTTCAAATATAATAATATACTCTCGTTTAGATTCTACATTTAAATGTCATTTATATTTATTATTTAGTTTACTAGCTTGTTTTTTACAAACACAAATCTCCTTTTCTTTTTTGTTAAAAAATAAAGGAATAAAATAAATAAATATTAAAGTCTAAAAAATGGGCGTGAGTTTCTCACAGTCCCAAACTCCCACTCCAGATCTTCAAACTAGTTATCCTATATTTCTATATATATTCCCACCATCAAACCCGAAAAAGAAAACCAAAGTCCATTTCTTGAAATTTACTCTTTACACTTTCACGATTGATTTCCATCAATCTATTTTCTTCTTTTCTATACCCAAATTAACCATGTACAAATCCCCAACTATTTTCCACTGTTTCATCACCATTATTATCATCATCAGTTTTGTATTGTTATCGGGAAGTGTGAGTGCTACAAAATATGAAGAAGATATTGGGATTTATGAGCTCAACAATGGCCATTTTTCTGTAAAATTAACCAATTGGGGTGCAACCATTGTCTCTGTTTTTCTTCCTGACAAAAATGGTACAATTCACTTTCTCTCTCTTCTTTGAATCCCATAATCATTGTGTAATTGCTATGGATTTTTTTGGGAATTTTATTATCGTATTCTTGTTTATCTTAACAAGATTAATACTAACACGCACTAAACTCACCTTTCTCTGTGTTTTTTTTTTTCTTGGAGTCCTTTTTGGGTCTTTCTTGAATTCCTAATCCTTTTTTTGGTAATTTCTAAATGTTTTTGATAAAATCTTCATTCATATATGTATTTAATTATTGTTTTTCATCCTAACTAGAAGGTTACACACACTAAACTCACCTTTCTATGTGTGTGTTTTTTATTTCCTTCGAATCTTTTTTGGTAGTTTCGTGAAATTCCCAGAATTCTTTTTGGCAATTCCTATGTATTTTGAGGAAATTACGAATAATATATGTGTGTGTTTTCAGGGAAAGTCGAAGATGTGATTCTTGGATATGACAATATCGATACATACAAGGTGAGATCTTTTGTTATGTTCTTATCTTTAAATTTCAATTCTAAAAGAGTACTAAAATTCGACTATAAATTGCCATTTCCATTTTGATGTATATATGTTGGTGACATTTATTCTTTTTGGAATAGCTAATGGAAATCAAATCAAATCACACTAATAATTTTGTTAGTGGCTTACTAACATGTTTTTATAATATTGAATGGAAATAAGATTCAAACGTATCATCACCATTTATTATGAAGAGTTTTAGACTTTTAGTCATATGAACAAAAACAGGGAATTAAATGATGATCACGAATTTCTACACTTCAAATAAATGGAGATCATGACTTTTGACTATATGTATTTATCATGTTGGAAAATAAATAAAATAGTGATATAATATCTTTTTTGAATTATATATATAGAGAGAGAGAGGGAGTCCACATTTAAATTTTTGTTGAGATTTGATGTATCTTGTTTAATAATAAGATCATATCCCTTTTAAAATAATTAAGTTCTAACATAAAATAAAATAATTATTTTATTAGGTTTAAATTAAGATAGTGATAACTAAAATCCACATACCAAACCTATGTTATTAGGGGAGAACATGGGTCACTTTTGGTCTAAAACCGAACTCAAATCGTATATGTTTGTTTTTCAATTTGGTTTGCGGCTTTTCGGTTTGAAACTGTAGGTTTGTGGGTTCATGGTTTTCGGGTTCAGACCTATTGAGAATATGCTGCTATAAACGAAACTGTATCAATTTGGATATACTAAAATAACTATTAACTACGCAATGATAAAATATCAAATGTGTGTTGATGGAAAGTTGATAAGAATATAGTTTTTTCTAGTGTCTTAGAGTCTTTTTAAATTTTATTAAGGAGATTAAAAACTATGATACCTTGAAGTTTTTTTTATTTAAAGTAGGCTTTGTTATCTGTATTACTTGAAGAAAGTTGATGCTGCTTTTAGCAGTCTTGAAGTTTGGTTCTTGCCATTTTGAGCCAAAGTCGACAGAAACATGTTTTGAGTGGTGGTTATCATTAATTTAAAAAGTTAATCACAAAAATATCAAAATAAAAGACACTCTTATCACATAATTGATCTATCTTTTGAACAAGTGCAAATTGAAAGAAATAACATTGTGATTAGAAAGCATGAGATGCATAATAATGAAAGCAATAGACATAGATTAGATATAAACCTCAATCACCACCTCTTCACCAAACACTTGTCTTTTACTATTTTTAAACAAGGGGTGTGAGAGACGTTGGATAACGGGAAGAATAAACAGCTTAGTATGAGCTGAAATAGAACGATTAAGTTCATTTTATATATTTGGTGTATAAATGGTGCAAATAATAAGTAATCTTCAATCTTGTATTACTTTTACACCAAAAAAATATTCATGTATATAATATTTTTTCTTTTAATTTATTTAGATTTTTATAAAAATGTGATTCTATTTATTAGATGGTCATAAATTTGTTTTGTATCTTTTTGTTTCAATAGTTAGAGTAATTGTATTAATAAATAAATATAAGCAAACAAATAATTCAAATTATATGTTATATTATTAAAACGAGTACATTGTTAAAGAAAGTTTTAAATTTATGGCATATTTAAATAAATTATTAAAAAATATTACAAACATAAATATATTCGAAATAATTTTTACATTTAATACAATTTATATAAAGTAAATATATAAAATCAAATTTGAACAATTATAAATGATTAATGGAAGTTTAACATTAAATTT